>NC_082371.1:150000-1350000 GCF_027477595.1 Haemorhous mexicanus | reverse complement strand
CCCAGAACCCCCAGGGACATCATGGGGGCTCCTATAAGAGCACAGGGACACCAAGATGTGGGTGCCCCATACTCTATGGGTGAGGGCTTGCCCTCACCCCGGTGACAGTGACAATACTTCAGGCCACATTGCCACCTGCTGGCACCAGCCCTGGGGGCTGAGAGCACTGGCACCTTCCCTGATGGGGACAGCAAGTGGCTCTGTGCTGGGTATCAGGTCTGGGCCCATGTCCATGTTTGGGTACAACAGGCCACTGCCATATCCAGCTGGAGCAGCCCCTCCTCACATTCCTGAACTCGTTTTATCCAAGCTGGGACAGTGCATGTGCAACCCTAACCCATCCCAGAGGTGCTGAGAGGGGCTGTGGGTGCCCCCACCCTGCTCACACCCCCCGCACTCTCCTGAGCACCAGTGAAAGTGCTGCTCCAGGAAGGCAGGAGAGTTCACAGCAGCAGGGAAAGCTGCTCCAGATCTGCAGTTCCAGCTCCTGCTGGCATCTCCAAGGCAGAGGTAAAGCAGAGATGGCACCATCAACTGCTTTGCCACCCAGACTCCCTGCAAACCTTCCTGATGCCCCAACAATCTCTCCTGTGTGCTGCTGCCTCTCCCCAGAGGCCACAGATCCAACTCCCACCCGTCTCTCAGGCCATACTCTCCCTCCTGTCCCATGGGGAGAACAGATCCTCTGCCACTGCTCTGCAGTCATCCACGTCTCTCATCCCCACAAACCCCACCCAAGGCACGTGGAGTGGAAATCCCACCTGCACACGCCTGACACACACCTACAATTCATCCCTGACACTCCGTGAACACCGACTAACACAGCCCCCCACGGTTACACAATCAGGGCTGGAGGAAAATCAACACAGAGTGCGGCTCTCAACAGACATGGAGAGCCACTGTCCCCAGAGGGCAGCAGGTCTGGGACGCCATGGGCACAAGGAGCAGGTGGGTGACGCTGGAAGGGACCCCACCCACAATCTCAGCCCAGCACACCCGTGCACACATCAGCACCAATGGCCTCATCACAGGCAGGGCTCACATGTCTGCAGCACTCATGTGGATCCACGTGAGCAGCTCGTGGAAGGCACCAGGAGCTGCTCTGTGCATGCCCAGCATGGGCAAAGCACACGGAGCCCTGGCAAGCAGGTGCCAGCTCCTCTCACCTCCCACTTTGGGAAGGATCCTGCACGGGGCAGGTCTCCAAGGACCCCACGGGAGCTGCCTCAGGCAGACCCAGCACTTCTCCCTCCCAGAGCATGGGAACCTGGCTCTCTCTGGGTGTCTCCACCCTCGCCGGTGTCGAGGCCAGCTCAGCCCCAGCCCCAGCTCTGGCTCTGCCAGACAGGTCCAAACTCCAGGGCCACGGGGTGAGGTGTGGCCGAGCAGTGTGGGCCGAGCCAGGTGGGGGAGACAATCACCACCACTAAGAGCAAAGCCCAGGCCCCTCACGGCCTCGCTCTGCCATCACCTGAGTCAGGAGCCACCAACCATGGGGACCTTCTTCATTGCCACAGCCTGGGCAGGTGGCTCAGGGTACCAGCGGTCACTTGGCCTGGCCTCTCCCCATGGAAACCAAACAAACACGATCACCCATGTCCAAAACTTCCAGCCCATCCACCTCCCTGCTCTGACAGGTGGTAGCAGCTCCTGAGACACCTCTCAGCTGCAACTGGCTGACATGCTGGGCTGGCAGAGGGCTTTCCCAGCCTGGGCTGCCAGATGAGTCCCCCAAACCCCTTCCAACAGCACTGCAAAGGCAGAAGGATGAGGTGGGCACATGTGAGGTAGGGGGACCAGAAAAACCTCCACCTGCCCCTTGCTGCTGTCCCCCATCCCAACCCAGCCCTGCAGCCTTGCTGAAAGCTGAGAGCTTTTTGTAACCTGTCTGTAAGGGCAACCTGCAAACCACTGAAGAGAGCTCCCTGTGGGGAAGAGAGGGGCTGCTGTCAAACACCAGCACTGGCAGGCTCACACTTCATTCTGGGCTGTGCTGCAGCCCCTCTGGTGTGTCCAGAGTGGAGCCAGCCATGGCCAGGGCTGCTGCCTCCAGCACCCCTTAACAGCCCCTCCTGCACCCTGCCAGCAGTGCCAGCCATGGGCAGCAGCAGCATCAGAGAAAGCCCTGCAAGCAGCTGGAAAATCACCTGGCACAGACCCCATCTGAGCCAGAGCCAGGGCTGCTCAGCCTTGGGGAGCAGAAAGGGTGTTCACCCCCAGGCAGTGTGCAACCCTGACCCCTCACACACACTCACAGTCCCATGGCTGAGCACAGATCTTTGCAGGGCTGCATCCAGAAGAGCAGGTGTCACATCCTGATGGAGCAAGGCTTTGCCACCCAGCTGCCTCTGAAAACCCAGAAGGGAAAAACCCTAAGCCAGAGGCAAAATCATCCTCAGGGTTTCCCAAATCTCCCAGTTCAAGCCCCAGCTCCCTTCACATCCTTGGCAAATCTCTGTGGGGAAGGCGCTTACTCCCCAAACTTCAGATCCACTATTTAAAAAAAAAAAGAAAACCCACAAAAAACCCCAAAAAACAACAACAAAAAAGATTAAAATATTTCTCCCCAGCGAGGTGCAGAGAAACACACATTCGGTGCCGTCGTCAGCAACTCCTACACCACCCCCCACGTACTCCACTGCAACGGGGGAGCAGAAGGGGGTTCACAGGCACCTACACTGAAAAAATGAGATTTCTGCCTAATTTGGTTAATCAGGCAACTGAGCAGCATGGATCCATAGGAGAATGTCCTGTGCTCCCCCCGTGGGGCAACAAAACCTCCATGGCCAGTGCGAGCATCACCTTCCTCTGACAGTTCCAAATCCCAAATCCTGAATCCTGCTCCCAGTTTGAGCAGTTTGAGCATACTGGTAACAGCAAATGCAAAAAAAAAAAAAAAAAAAAAAAAAAAAAAAAAAAAAAAAAAAAGGGGGTTAATCAAGTCTTGGAATCACCAGAAAAACTCATGGTGCTGTCAAAGGGGACCACGGACCTAAGCACCCTTGGTGCTTCTTACCCTCAAAACCCTTCAGGGGCTAAAGGAAAATTGGAAAATTCAAAGGGAAGGGAAGGTTTGGGAAGGTTAGGGAAGGTTAGGGAAGGGAAGGTTAGGGAAGGTTAGGGAAGGTTAGGTTAGGGAAGGTTAGGGAAGGTTAGGGAAGGTTAGGGAAGGTTAGGGAAGGTTAGGGAAGGGAAGGGAAGGGAAGGGAAGGGAAGGGAAGGGAAGGGAAGGGAAGGGAAGGGAAGGGAAGGGAAGGGAAGGGAAGGGAAGGGAAGGGAAGGGAAGGGAAGGGAAGGGAAGGGAAGGGAAGGGAAGGGAAGGGAAGGGAAGGGAAGGGAAGGGAAGGGAAGGGAAGGGAAGGGAAGGGAAGGGAAGGGAAGGGAAGGGAAGGGAAGGGAAGGGAAGGGAAGGGAAGGGAAGGGAAGGGAAGGGAAGGGAAGGGAAGGGAAGGGAAGGGAAGGGAAGGGAAGGGAAGGGAAGGGAAGGGAAGGGAAGGGAAGGGAAGGGAAGGGAAGGGAAGGGAAGGGAAGGGAAGTAGCTCACTGGCCCAGAAGCCAATTACAACAAATGGAAAGTGTTTTGCTTTTTAATCTCCTGATTTTTTTAGCTAATCTCTCCTTTGGAAAGGGACGATCGGCTCAGCAGCAGGATGCTGCCAGGGGGATATAGCACGTGTGGAGTCCCAGCTGGGATGGAAACTCAAGTCCTTGCTCTCCAATCCTGCCCTTTTGGGGTGGATTTATCCCGTTTTTTTCTCAGAACAACTGTACAGGGGCAATGAAACAACAGCAAAACATCAGGAAACTTCTGACCAGGGGATTTTGCTGTGTTTCTGTCTCTCTTTTCTGAAGAGGGGAGTTTTCTCTTTTCACTTTGAGTTTTTCACCAGTTTGCACAGGAGGATTTGGAGGTGGGAAAACCCTCCCCAGCCAATGCAGACCCTTCTGCTTCTGTGGGCTTTGCCCTCCTTGGAAGAAAAGCCAAGTCCTACTCCTCACCTGCCCAGAGATCGTGTAATCACAGAATTACAGAATCATTTCAGTTGGAAAAGACCTTTAAGGTCAAGAAGATGATCCTTTTCCTGCTGCAAAGGAAGTTTCATTCTGGGGAAGTTCACAAAAATGAGAAGTTTTAGAACTGAAAAGGACCACACGCACCCAAAAATGTGTTTGTTTCCTTCTCCAGTCCTGGGCAAGACCTCCACAGGATCCAGCAGAAGGGGAAAACCAGACCCAGCAGTGCAGGAGAAGACAGGACCCTCCTCATCCACCACCACTGGACAGGACACTGGAGCTGGGAACCAGCTGGAACCTCTTCACCCACCCAGACTCTCCCAAGCACGTGGAGAGTCAGAGGAGGGAGGAGGCCGTTGGATGCCATCCCCAGAGCCCATAAATTACAGCAGGGAACAGAGTTGCATTTGCCCTATTTCTTATCTGCTTGGAAATTGCACTGCTTTCCCAGCTGCAAAGGCAGCTCTGTTCCCAAGAATTTCAGCAAAGCCATGACCTCTTTCCAGGATCGTACAGTATATGGTGGCGGGGAGCCAGGGCTAATTATAGGCACAGGAAAAGGGGAGAGAGGCATTTGGAAAAGCTCTACCTTCCCAGCCACAGGGAGTGGGGTAGCACAGCCACAGCCAAGCCCCTGACAGGAGCACCCCAAAGGGCTGCAAAACCCAGGCAAGGAGAGTGAATCCCAGGGATCCAGTCCTCCTGGACTTCACTATCCTCATTCTCTGGAAAGGTGAGGAAAGATAGAAAGATGATGGAAAGACGAAAGCCAGCATAAATCTTATCTCACAATACTTCACAGTTCCAAGGTGCTCTGGTGGAGAGGGGAAGCCCCTCAGGGGGAGCAGGACAGGTCAGCACCACCCCAGCCTCAGCCAGAACCAGTCTGTCAGTCCCACACCCGGAATCTGAGCACAGGGTTCCCTGGAGAGATCCCATCTCCTGAAGGTGAATGATGCCACAAGCCCCTCACTGTGCCCTCGTGCCCCAGCACTGCCCAAAACACAGCCTGCACAGCTGCTCCCCAATGTGGAGGCAAATAAACGTGCATTAATTTACACCCCAGCCAAGGCTCTCAGGCAAAGCCACGGGCAGGCTTAGAGCCAAGTTCATTGTCACTCACTGAGCAATGTCACAGGAGCCACCTCCCTCCCTCGACCCACTGCAGAAGTGGACAAGGACGTGGTGACACACGTGCCCACGAGACCTTCCAGCAGGGAGGAGGCCGGGCAGCAAAGTACAAAACAGGCAGCAACTCTTTTAACCACCAGGCTCCTCTTCAGAGCCACACTGCTGCACGAAACAAAACCTGGGGAAGGTAAAAATCCCACCTAATGTTTTCTTTGAGGAAGGAAAAAGAAAAGGCAGGAACCTTCTCGCTCGCCGCAATGGTTTTCATTTTCCACCAAATTAACTCGAGCCTCGACTCTGGCTGCCGGCAGATCCCCTCCTGCCTGCTCACTGCCTGTGTGCTTGTGGGAATGTGTGGGTGTGTGGGTTTTGTTTTGCTTTCTGCACCGCTCTGCAGACCATCTCCTGCTCTGGGCCAGCGCAGCCTGCATGGCTCAGCCCAGCTCCATCACCCAGCAGGGTGGACATCCCACTTCTCCAGCTACTCTCCTCCTCCAAGGACTTCCAGAAACATGGCCTGCAGGTATCCCAGCCCTCAGGGTGCTGCAGAGCTGTTGTCACTGCCAGTCACTCTGAGAAGGTCCCTGTGTGGAGGGGAGGGTGCCAAGGCTGGGTGCTGCAAAGCGCTGGCATGGCTGTGCCCCCTGGGACAGGGGACAGCACCAGCGCAGCCTGCCAGCGGGAGAGCAGCTCTCACTGAAGGAAGGAATCTGCCTGCCCATGCTGGGTCCAACTGATGCCCTTTTCTAACACTCCTGTGGCAGAAGGAAGGGGGATCAGTGCACACCCTGCTCCTGGCAAGACCCTTGGGATCACCTCCTGCCAGCTTCCAGGATAACAACCCCAGCTACAACCCTGCCCTTGGTGCCTGGCCCCGGCACTGCAGGTGCTCCCAGAAACAACCTACAGACTGACCAAGCCTTGGTACAAACCAAAACCAGCACTTTCTATGTGACACCCCCCCTCCCCAGCTCCAACGCTCCTGATGGGCACATCAAGGAATGGATGGGAAGGCAAACAGAAACAGAAACAAAGCTCACACCAAAGACCAGCACCCGGCACCCCCCAGCACCCACCCCACCTCAGCCGCAGCACAGAGCACAGACACCATCCCCACGGAGCTGAGCCCACCTGGCTGGTGCTGCTGGCACATCCTGGTGGAGCACGTGGCCTCAGCGGGCCAAGGCAGCCCCTTCCCACCCAGCTCGGCGGGCGCCGCCACGCACGGCTCAGCCCTAACGGGATAACAAGCTCACAATGAGATCCTAATGAAGGATTAGCGAAATACAGTTTAAAGAGATTAAGGCTGGGTGCAGCACTGAAACTTTTTTATTTTTTATTTTTTTTCTCCTGAGAGGCCAGCAGAGGTGAGACACAGATTACAGCCGACATGGATGGAGCTGGCATTCGCCGCTGGCTCCGGCCACTCGGGATGGTTTTCGCATCGCATTCGTGCAAAGAGGGGCCAGGGCTGTAAAAAGGATGGAGGAACGCACAAAAAACGGCTTGTGGCGCCTGCAAGCCCTGCCCAAGGCGCTTCACAGCCAGCCAGAGGCTTCCTTCATCTCTCCCCTCCCACATCAGTCCCTTCCCATCTGCATCCCAGCTGCGCCCGATGCTCTCAGTCCCGTTCATAATGACTCTTGATGTTATCCGCCCAAGCCGGAGCCTTCCAAGGAGCCCCAGGGAAGCAGGTACTCAGCTCTCATTCAGGGAAAGTTATTAATAGTAATTTCTTGGCTCTGCACAAACAGAGCAAGAAGTCAGCCCTGGCCTGGGAGCGCTTGGCGTGACTGCCAGCCCCACGTGCTCCGAAAGGTCAGGAGTCTGGTTCGCCCCCAAATCAAACGAGGATGTTTAAAATAGAAGGCAACACATCTGGGGTTGCTTTTTGGCTTGTTTTGACCACTCATATTTTTTTCTTCAACCACCAACACCACATATTTTCTCCTCCTGAGAAAGGACAACGTGACTGTCGCCCCATCACGGGCACCCAGGAGTGGGAATTTGCTAAGCCAGCCCCAAGAGTGCTAATGCCCAGGGGGAAATGGGCGAGCAAGGCTGGTGCTGGGGGACAGCCCTGTCCCACGAGCAGGGGGGCAACTGCTCAAACCCACCCCTCATTTCAGCCAAGTCCTCAAAAGCCACGCGACAAGAGGGAGGTGGGGAGCTGAGAAACATCCCTGTTGAGAGACTACAAAACAAATCAAATGAAGATGTTTGGAGCAGATCCAGATGTTTATTAGTGACGCACATGGAGGTATAAATAATTATCCGGTAGGAATTTTGTTCACAGGCAGCTCTCCCTTATCTAATCAGATCTCAGCGCGACATGGCCCCGGCCTCCCCCTGCTGAAAAAGTCTTGAGAAAACCAGATGCAAAATAAAAAAACCTCACTAGGGGCACCAATTTAATCCCATTAATCACTGGATACTGGGAGCAGAGCTGCCAGCACTCAGATCTCATCCAGGCACAGCTTAAGGGAGGATTTTTTCCTCCAGCAAGAGCACTGGCAGAGGGTCAGATCCTGCACGAGGGTGCAGAGAAGGGCCAGGAGCCGAACCCTCACACCCTGCCCCATACCCAGCACCAGGCACAGCTGAAGTGGCATCTGTGGGGACAGGAGCCACCGTGGCACTGGCTGGGCCCGTCCACACCAGTGCAAGGAGCTGCACAAGCTCACGCCTGTAAGAAACCAACTGCTTAAAATATAACTGACCAACAAACCCCTCCCTTGTCCGGCTGCGTGGTACCGACCGGCCTCTCCACGCCCGGACACTGCAATTACCTAAAAATAAATGGACCACAAACCTCAAGAGGCCAAATGACTGAGGGGGATGAGGACAGCAGGGAACGTGCCCCAGCAGCACCAAGCCGGCTGGAGGGAGCAGCAGCCATGAGCAGCTCTCAGGCACCACCACGAAGCCCAAGCCAAAGGGTTCACATGCAAGCAAAAAACAGGTAGAAAAAAGGCTTTACTTGCTCAAAAAGCACCACCTGAGCTGATTTTTCCTGGCCCTTAGCATCACCTAGCCCATGGGAGGTGCTGGCCCACTGAGCTGCACCACCACCCCCCACATCAGCAGCCCCTCACCCTGCCAACCCCCCCAGCACTGGAAAGGCCAGCATTTCCGATGGTTTTCCGAAAATTTAACCAACCCAACCCACCAGAGGAGAGGCTGCAGAGGGTTTTGCAGTGGCCAGAGAGGAGCAGTGTTGGAAACTTACTGCAGGAAATTGGCCGCTCGGCTCCAGCTCCTTGTCCCTACTGGTGGGAAAGTCTATAAATCTCTAATAAAGAAAAAAAATCCCCTCCCATTTTATTCCTTCTCTCTCCCCCCTTCCAAAGGATTGCGAAACTGAGAGGGCAGCCAGGGCTTGGATTCGCAGCATTTCTGAGTTCCTACAGAGTCTGGGCTCCCTGCCACCAGCAACAGCGGCTCTGGGGGTGTGGAAAAAGGGAGGAAAAAAAAATAAAAAGAAGAAGAGGAGTAAAAAAAATATATATATAAAAAAGTCCTGTTTATTTTGGGGGATGAGAGAGAAAGCTTGCACTGCACAAACCAGGGTGGAGGGGGAGCGAGGCTCTGGCACTCCTGCAGGCACCACGCGCTGGGAATCAAAAAGGTTTGGTTAAAACACCTCAATATTGGGTGGGAATCCTGAGCTTGCAGAGGATGCTCATTCCCAGAGTGCACATGGGCAATAAGCAGCCTCATATAGAGGGAGGCAGCACCCCCCAGAGCAGCTGGACCCCCTGGAGGGCACCCACGGGTGCCAGTGGCAGCTCTGCCCTGCCCTGCCCTGACGCGGCCCCGGGCGCTCTGAGGGGAATTACTGAAGACAGGCTGGAAGAAAAGCCTGCTCCAGCCGTGACCCAGATTCCCCTCCAGCCTGATCCCTCACTGAAGTCATAATCCTTGGAGGGCTTCTGGTCTTTTTTTTTTTTTAAATACATCCCTGAGCGTTGCCATGGTGACGAGGGGGATGCTATAATTTCAGCATTATAGACTTCAGCGCGAGAACAGGAGGGAGAAGGTGGTGGAAATATGGATGAGCTGCACTGGTAATGCATTTTTAGGGAAAAAAAGAATTTAAAAAAATAGAAAAGAACCAAGGCAGCAGCTTTGCTTGGGTAGCAGAGGCTGGAGGAGCAGTGCCATGTCACAGCTGAAGGGACAGGGGATCATGGAATCATGGAATGGTTTGGGTGGGAAAGGACCATAAAGATGTTATTCCAACCTCTGCCACGGTCAGAGACACTTTCCACTAGACCAGGTCGCTCCAAGCCTTGTCTAACCCGGCCTTTGGAACTTCCAGGGATGGGGCAGCTTAGGCAACCTCTGCCAGGGTCTTACCACCCTCAGAGGGAGGAAATTCTTCCCCATATCCCACCTAACCCTGCCTTCTGTCAGTGTGAATCCATTATCCCCTTGTCCTGTCACTCCAGGCCCTTGTCCAAAGTCATCTCCAGCTCACTTGAAGCCCTTTAGGCACTGGAAAGGGCTCTAGGGTTTACCTGGAGCCTTCTCTTCCCTGGGATGGGGACCTGCTCCTGTGCCTCGGCCAGAGTACCCACTTCGGGGCATTGCTGGCACAGAGCTTCCCTGGGCACGAGCACTCCAGACCACGCAGGGCTTTGGGGGATGCAGGCTGCCACCCTGCCAGGAGGCACGACAAATCCTAAATGCCCCGGAAAACCTTGTGGAACCCAAGGTGCCCCTGAGCAGGACCACCCTGTTTTGGGGTGGCCTTAGCCCAGCCCTCCACAGCTCAGCACGCAGCCAATGCCAAAACTTTGCAAAGCAGCAGCTCCAAAAGAGCTGTCCTCCCTTTTTACCTCTATTTCCTACCACCTTTCCCTTCCAGCTGCAGGTCCCCAAGGTATCCCATTGCGAGCAGCACGCAGGACACCCTGTGCTCCTGTCCAGCTCTCCGTTGGAACAAAACCCACCACTGCCCATGTTTTTGCAAGGCCATGAGACACCTCTGGGTGCTCTTAAGGTCACACCACCTTGGTCCAGCCCTAGAGAGCCCCTGGGCTGATGTCTGTGAGTTTTCAGGCTGCTAGGTGACCTGTGACCCCACAGGAGGGATGAACCAGGAACCCCGATGGCTTCAGCCCCCTGCAGACCCCAGGGAGCTCAAGCTCTCCTGTGGCCCAGAAATAGCAAAACTGTACGAACAGAACCAGTTTTAGCCACGTTTCCACCCCGCTGGCAGCCCCACTGCCGGGCACTGAACCGGCACCTGCTGTGACGAAAAATTTCCGAAAGACGCACAAATAAAAATAAAACCATACACAAACACCTCTGCCCAAACCCCAACCAACGGCCCATGACCCCATCACGAGAGAGATGAGCTGCCAGGGACTCAGGGGGTCCCAAAGGAAGCCACACTGCCCCTGGGGATGCCAGGTCCACACCATGCACCACTGGGGAGATGAGAAAAAGCTCTGGTCTGGGGCATGGCATTTGGCACTGCATCCTCTGGCCATGCAGCCTGCACCCCTCAGCCTCTCTGAGGGGTGGGGGAGAGATCCTAACCACAAAACCCAGGTGGCCCGTGTCAGGGACACTGAGATATCTCTGTCTCAGTCCTGCACTGAGCCCTGGTGCCTGGGCACAGCTGAGTGAGGATCCTCAAAGGGCAGCGTGAGGCTGGGACAAAAGGGTCTCCTGAGCTCCAAAAGCCTAAATAAAACCACAGCACATCACTGCAAAAGTGGGAACTCCAGTGCGGGGTGGCAGCAGGGGCCAAGGAACCCCCAGCAGGACTCAAGGTGCTTGTTCCTCACTGCAAAAAATCTTGTACAACCTCGGTGGAAAAAATATTGTGACTGTTTTGTTTCCGTGCCCAAAGAGGAGCCAAACACCCAAACTACCACCTTCAGCAGCTGACCTGTCAGGCCTTGGGCCATCAGGGCACTTTCAGCAGTGCCCCGAGCTCCAAATTTAGCCTCAGATGTATTTATCTCTGAGAAGCTAAAACCAAAGCTTCATTTGCATAACAAAAAGACCCCGATGCTCGGTGCAAGTGCTGCTGGCAGGGCAGAGGACATGCAAAGCAGCCTCTCTCTCCAAGCAAAGGCACTGAAGGTCACCCAGGCAGATGCTGAGCTCACCGTGGCTGGTCCTCTCCCCTGGAAAGGACAAGGCAAGAGCATCTTCCCATAAGGAAAGCATCTTCCCAACCTTCCCACTTCCACCTCGTCCAGTTGGAGCAGCTCTCTCCAGGACAAAGGCAGGTGTGAAATCCTGCTCGCTAAAGCACACACTCACATCTGGCCCTAAAGCTGAAAGACCTGAGGGCAACTACCAGGACTTTTCCAAACTCTCTCAGTCTGTGTTGAGAGCTGGGCTCACCATTTTCCTCTCCTGGGTGCCAGTGGCTGGCAAGGGGACAGGCGGCTTCCTCCCCTCCGGAGCAGCACCCATGGGGAAGCAGGAACCCAGCCCTTGGCCTTTCCCCAGCAGCACCCCAAGGCAGCACCCCATGACCCCTGGGGCCCCCGGGAGCCCCCAGGAACTCACCCCACCGGGACCCCCACCCCTCCCACGGGAGCAGGCACAGCAGCTCCGTGCTCAGCTGTCGGACACCAGGTCAGCACCTGCTGTCACGCCGCGCCGGCGTGCCCGCAGCTCAACCCAGCACCTGTCCCGTTGTTTTGGGACAAAGTCCCTCCAGGAACTGGCGCCACCCGACCATCTCCTTATCTCACACCGACTGAATCCCCTCCTGCCCTGCCGCCCTCACAGCTCACTCAAAGCTCATCTGTGCCAAAGCCCAGGGCGCCACACCGAACCCAATAAAGCATCGCTGCACCCCAGGCCGCCCCAAGAGCCAGATGTTCACCTCTCCCCCCTCAAGGAAATGCCAGCTCTGGGGAGAGGATTGATGGAGGAGCGAGAAGCAGCCACCAGCTGCCGCGGGAAGAGGCCTTGGCTGCCTTCACCACCAGCATCTTGCTCCAACCATTTGTTCTGCTTCTATTTTCGAAAGCGCCGGGGCTCAGCGCTCGGCAGATCCCAGCCTCCCTCCCAGCCTCCCCACCGCCGAGCAAGGCGACAGATTTCTGCTAAGAGGCAGCGCAGGCTCCACTCCCCATCTTGGCAGAGCATCCATGCAGGACTGGGGATATTTTTGAGCGAGCGAGCCGAGAGGTGCGAGTTTTCCCGGCGGCTCGTTGCCGGCGCGTGGGAAGGACGGCCGTGGAGTCAGGGAAGGTTGAGGATGGATACGTGATTGATCCCTGTGCTTCAGAGCCTGGAGATGGGGCGTCAAATCCTCCTCAGTCATGCAAAGCCAGACGTCCAGTGGCACGTGGAGCTCTCTGGGAGAGCACCACCCAAGGGATGAGGCTGAGATAAGGCCTGAGTTTGGCTGCATCCTGACCCCCTGCGCCCTTCCCGGAGCCCCCACGCTGGTGCATGCTCTCAGAGGAGAGCTGGCATGCACACGCTGTCCATGTGATCCCACGTGCTGCTCCTCACTGGAATACTCCATGGAAAACTGCCCCACACCCAGGTAAGCCCTGCCTTCACCCAACCCCTCCACATCCTGTTCCAGTTACTGAAATAAATTTGCTGCTACCACATGGTTTTCCTAGGGGCAGAGACAAGTCTCCAGGGAACATGTGGTTTACCCCCTGGGATAAACCCAAGGGTTGGAATGAGATGATTTTTAAGGTCCCTTGCCACCTAAACCATTCCATGAGTCTGTGATAACTGTGCCTAGAGAGGCACCTCCTCACCTCCATGACCTCCCCAGTGGTACCAGCATCGGAGACACTTGGTGACACACAAACACTTTCCTTTCCCCCACGGTTCTTCCAGCAAGTTCTGAACCAGTCCAAGCACCACATGTCAGGCTCCGTATCCAACACAGCCAAAGCCAGAGCTCCTGCAGGAATTCCCAGCAGGAGGAGGGTGCTTGTGACAGAGCCAGGCTGCAGCAACACCAGGATTTTCACAAACTGTGGTCTTCAGCCACCCCAACCTGCCACCCATCATCGAGCCAAGCAGCTCCAGGGTGCCCACACAGAGCAGGTGTCACGGGTGCCACAGGACACTGCAGCCCAGGGATGGACACCATGCCCAGCCACTGGCATCCAGACAAAGTGGCTGCTCCCCCCAGGGCTGGCAGCTCGCTCAGATGCCAGCAAGAAGCCTGGGTGAGTACCAGCTCCACGGGGACATTTGTCACGATATTTGGACAAAGCACGACAGCTCAGCCCTCACCTGTAGTTACACAAACACACAGCCTCTCTGCCTCTGTATACCCAAAATGGGTGAAAACCACTCATTTCTGGCTGTCCCAGAAGGCCCTTCCCCACGGATGCCACCAAGGATCAAGAGCACCCATGCCTGGAGCCCAATCCCTGCCATTCCCTGCCCCAGCCCCTCAGTTTATCTCCTGCTCCCAGCACTGAGCACAGCAGCTGCAGGGCAGGACAGTCTTGGTGACTGCCCGTGCAAAATAAAAAAAGCCTGGTCAGTCAAAATAATTTGTCCACATTCTTTATTCTAATTTTTTTCTTCCCTGCCAGTGGAAACTCCTGCTCCGGCACCATGTCTCAAGGTTACTGCTAGGGGTGGGGGAGGATTTCAGGTTTTACAACTGAAAAATTCCAGACAGAAACCCAGAAATGTTGCCAGTCTTTTACTGAACAGAAGTTCTTTATCCAATTAATTTATTTAACTTCTATTTTTTTTACACTTGATGCAGCAGGTTTAAGCAAACTCCTGCCCCTCAGATTTTGTCTGTTTCGAAAGAAAATTCTCACTGATGCCATGAACATTTCCAATTCTCAATTTCCTTTTTAAGGAAAACCAAACCAGATGAATCTGACCCCACATATTTTCCCCACCTGCACGACATGGGATGTGTTCCTGGGTATGGCGCCTAGCAATTTTTCCCCGAAGCCTTCCAAAAATCAGAAAGGAAAAAATTTAAGAGTAAAAAGAAAAATTTCATCTTCAAAATAAGACAAGAAAAAAGATGCTTTCTAAAAGGATGGAGGAAAGTCACTTTGTTCTAAAAGGCACTTCCATTTAGAAAAGAAGATGAAAACTTCCAAGCAGGGCTATTTATAACCACTGCTTATATCCGTCAATAAAACCTTACACCTGAAGCTCCACCACAGCCTCCAGAGCAGGTACCCCCAGGCCCACAGCCCAGCACCCCCCGGGCCATGAGCTGCAGGATCCATCACACAGTAGATGCTGATAATCCCCCTATGGCAAAAGGAGGAGAGAGGAGAAGGAGAAATCCCACTAGAAATCCTAAGAAGATCCTTTGGCAGCCCTGGGGTGGGCTCGGGTCAAGGACCTGGCCCCACAGGCAGGTGCCACTTCCCAAATCTCGTAACTACTTTTTGGGGATGGAAAAAAAGGTAAAAAATAATTTGGGAGCCACGGATTTGTCCTGCCTCCTTCCCAAAAAAAAAAAAAAAAAAAAAAAAAAAGGCTGATGCAACAGCAGTGCTGCAGTGGGAGGTCACCCTTCCCCAGAGCCCCCAGCTCCCAACCCGTGCCCCAAGCACCCCAGCCAGGGGGGCTGCAGGCACCTCGTCCTGGAAGCGGTTTGGGGTTTGTGCCGGACGCTTGCAGCAAGCTGTTTGAAGCTCTGGAAAGAGAAACCATTCCTTCTCCTCCTCCTCTTCCTCCCTGCCCAGAAATAGGTCACTTAATTACCCCCTTTCCAACCCCAACCACCACTGACTCAGGACAGGAGGTGGGAGTGCTTCCACCCAGCGCCAGCAGCAGCCCAGAGCCACCGTGCTCGGCTTTGACCTTGAGCCTTTGTGCCAGCAGCACTGGGCTGACAGGGCACAGCCAGCACAGATGGCAGGGGCTCAGCTGCCCACCTCTGCATTCCAACTCCTGCTGGTCACTCACAGCAAGGAGGGTCAGGCTGGGGTGCTGCTCACCCCCTTCACACACAGCCACGGGCAGGGCCGTTGCTGCCTCCAGGAAAACCAAGGGCTGATGGCAATCTGGGAAATCCTACGTGTCCCGCTCAGCCCCAGCACGGCCCAGTCCGGCTGCCTCGGCATGGGACACCACGGTGGCTCCTGGGTGGTGGCTGGAGCCTGGCACATCCCAGCACAGGGACCATCCTGCCCTTCCAGCTTGTCCTCACCGTGCACCAGGACACACAGAACAAGAGCAGCAGCACACGCCTGCTCTGCTGGGGACTGGAGGTGCACGGAGCCATCTGAAGTCCCACTGGGCAACATGGCAGTACCCAGCACTGGGAACAGGCCCCAGCAGCTGCTAGAGCATTCCAGCAGTCAACCACAACCAGGGCATCTCACCATGAGCAGAGCCCTCTGGGTGACACTGATGCCCACCTCGTGTCATTGCCCTCTTTCCTATAGAGGAAGGTGCTCACCTAGAGCTAAGAAGCACCAGCCACAAAAAAACAGGCCAAGTTTCCCCAAAAAAATGTTCCCATGCAGCTCAGAGACCCAAGTCCCCCATCTTCTGAGCCCCCATTTAAGAGAAAGCAGACCTAGATCCCACCTCCCCAAAATAAATCACTCCAAACTGGAGTATTTATCAAACCTTTGCTCTCCACATGGGCATTTTTTAGGATTTTTTAAAGGATGCGGGCTCTTGTCTGTTTTGCAAGCAGTGGGGAGCTACAGTGGGGAGACACCAAGAGTGAGGGGAAAGGAAAAATTAAAGAAGAACCACAAGCAAAGCAAAGTGGAGTGCAAGATGCAAACCGACAGATCCGGGGAGGCAGAGCTGCTGGCAGGCAGACGGCGAGATCCATCTTGAAAGCAAAAGCAAACTGCTGCTCACACAGGCAGAGGGAAAAACCTAGAGGTCTTCAGCACTGCCTGAGCTCTGATCAAACAAAGTGATTAACAAATCTCAGCTTTTTATTGAAAGCTTCTCTAATTAGAGGAAAAAAGAAAAGGAAAAAACAAAACCAAACCCCTAAGAGTCACATCGAGTGGTGAAGTCCCAGACAGTGCTGGGGGGAGGTGAGGGGGTGATGCACCCCACAGTCCTGCTGGCACAAGGAGAGGGCAAACACAGCCAGGGGCACCCAGCGCTCACCCCGTGCCACATGTTGCCGTGCCTCCCCAGCCTTCCTCCTCCTCCCCTTCCTCCTCCTCACCCGCTCTCTGCTCACCGCGGCGGGCTCAGCAGCAGAGCCGAACCTTCCCGGGAGCAGGACTGTCATCTACAATAGAGTCACCTCTGAACCCGGGACGGCTCAGCCGCCAGGAACTGCCAAAATAGCGATAAAAATAAGAAAGAGCCCCTGGCCTGAGGAGTTCACCCTCCAAACAGATGGGACGGCAGCGGGGTGAGGCAGGGGGATATTTTTAGCTCTGCTTGCAGATGGGGAAGTCCGGCACAGCATCGACACGGCAGCCCCACCGCCGCCTGTGCAGCTCACCGTGCCTTGGGTCACCTCCATGTGCGCTCCCGGGCATTAACAGGATTTAATGGGATGCTGCCTGCTCACTTCCTGAGCCACAGGCACCACCTCCCAGGCCAGCTCACACCATCACAGCTCCACATGGCATCTCACCACCACTGCTGGGGGCACCCAGTGGGGCAGAGGTGGTCCGGGGCAGCGGAGTCAACGTCAGCAACCAACCCACACCCCGCTGCCTCTTTCCCCTTCACTCCCAAAAAGGCCACATCCCTGCAATCCATCACAGAGGAGATGCCACGCAGCACCCCATGGCGGGTTCCTCCCAGCACGCTCCAGGCGATGCCAACCTGACCCTGGCACGCACTCTGGCTTGGAAAAAAAGAGGGAAAAGCAATTTCTGCCCCTCACCACAGACGCTTTTTTAGGTTCAAATGACTCGCCCAGGGTGTTAGACGCATAGCTCGTAGCTGAGCCCTCCACACCTAGCTGAAGCCCTCCTGCTCCTTCGGGGATGTGCCAAGCAGCATCTCCCCCCACCCTCACACACATCCTTCCCTGGTGAGCCAGGGCCTGCACCAGCAGTGACACCTCCCTGCCGGGCAGCTCCCAGCACACGGCAGCTGGGTCCCACTCCCGTACTTTTCGTCCGACACTTTCGGCTTTGTTCTCCCTCTCACAAAGCCGCCGTGAGGCTGCCCTGGCAGCACGAAGGGACCTTGAAGTGGATGCAGTTTATGACCATATTTAGGCTCCTTTATGTTGCCAGAGTCACAGTAAAGGGCTGCAGCATTAAATGAGACTCAGACCCCACTTGTTTCACTTGGCAGCCTGGGAAAAATCCACCCCGGGTGACTCCAGCACCGTCCATGCCTCCACCCTGCCCGCTCGGGGACAGCACAAAATAGCAACAGCCCTTTCCAGCTCTGCAGTTGCACTTCCCAAGAGGAGCCAGGAGCCCCATACCAGTGAGGAGGGGGGAATTAAACACCTTAACCACCTCCCCCGTTCCAAGAACACCACCAAAGTGTGGGGAAGCAAAGGGACGTGCCCAAGGTCACCTATTGCCAAAGCCACCACTTCCCAAGGTCCCAAGAGCCCCTCAGCAGGACTGAGCACACACAGGGATGAGACCACTCAGCACGAGGAGCCCCTGAGCCGGTTTGTGCTGGGGGAGAGCCTGGGCAGGAGTGGAAACCCCCGAGCCACCTGACACGGGAGCTAATGTCCCTTCAGAGCTAATGTCCCTTCAACATGAGCACGTTAAATCCCTGCTGTGGCGGAGGCACCAGCGAAACCCGAGCAGTGCCCCCACCGCTGCTGCTGCTGCGGGGACAGCGGCCACCTGCTCGGAGCCGGCACAAGTGCAGATGCCTCAGCTCGGCAGAGCCGCGACAACTGCAGGGGCTGAAGGGCAAGGTGGGAGTAGAAAGGAGGATCCATGAGGCCCATCCACAGGTCTGTGACCTTCAGGAGCCCGTTCCAGTGATCCTGAGGGCAGGGCGAGCAGCTTGCTTTGGAGCTTCAAAGAGACAGGGCCAGCTCAGTGCTCCCACGCCAGGACCACCTGCACCGAATCAGCTCAGGGAAGGAAAGGACATAATGAGAATAACCCTCACCTACACCCAAAACCTGCACCCCTGGCCTGATGTGTCCCTGTCACACTGAGGCTGGCACAGCCCCTTCCCCATCAGCAGCAGGACTTCAGGCTGGCTGTCCTGGGACAGTGGTTTTGAAAACATCCACCTTGGCAAAGCAATGCCAGCCCAAAAACCCATACACAGTCACGCACTGCGGGAGAAGGGGCTTTGGAGGGACAGGATCAGGCCTTCCCGGGGTGGGGGCAGGCAGAGCTGAAGTGCCAGGGGAATTTGCAGCAGCACAGGTGTCACTGTCCCTGCCCAGACCCCTGCACACAGCAAGGGGGAGTCACTAGCCAAAACCGCGTGGCAGCTCCGACACTTGCGGAGGATTAGGAGGAGGGGACAGCCCAGCTGGTGGCCGTGCAGAGCTGGGGGTGCCATGGGGCTCCATGGGTGCAGGGGTAAGAGCTGCGTGTGTGGTACAACTGATCATGCTGCTCTTGTGTGTGAGAAGAGGAAAGGCAAATAAATAAAAGAATAAAAACCAGCGACAAAGCCAAAGGGGTTTGGGAGCTGCAGGGAAGGGATAAACTGCGGTCGAACGGGCGTCACAGATGCCGAACAGCCGCAGATGCCGGACGCCCTGTCAGCGCATCCCCGCTCAGCATCGCCGGTCCCTCCGGCCAAGGAAGCGCTCGGCACCGCGGGGAGGCCGCGGCAGCAGTGACGCGGTTCGGCCCCACACGACACCCTGCTCCGGCCGCTGTGGGATGGAGCCGAGGCACTGAGCCCCCCCGGACAAACAATCCCAGCTGTCGGCTCCGGAGCCGGCGCACGGCCAAGGCATGGACGCTCCAGGACTCGATTTACCGCCGGCTCTCCCAAAATCTGCTCTTGCCAATCAAACCGCAGCCCCCACCGGCACCCGGAGCCGAGCCGGCGGGTCGCCCCACAGTCCCCGTCTCATCACCCTATGTCCTGCCAGGAAGGGCACCCCCCAACCCCCGAAATCCGCCGGGCCCTGCTTCTCCCTGCGTCCCGCCAGGCCGCAGCGGGTCCCACTCGGGGTGGACGCAGTGTCGCGGGTGGGCTCGTGCTCTGTCACCGCGGGGGTCCCACGGGGACATTGCCCAGCGCCCCGCAGCGGGGTGGGCACCCCCAGCGCTGCCCCCACCCCACCGGCAGCACCCAGCGGGACCATCCCCGTGTGCCGCACCCGGCACCCGCATCCCCCCGTGTCCCGCACCCCCGCGTGTCCCGCGTCCCTCCGCGTCCCGCGCCGCCCTCACCTGTCCCCGCAGCGCCCAGGCCGAGCCGCCACCTCTTCCCCTTCCTCCCGCTCCCTCCTTCACCTCTGCACCATTTTGGTGACGGTTTGTTTTGAAGCCGAGGGGGGAGGAGGGAGGAGGGGGGCGCGGGGGAAGGATGTGCCGCTGCCGCCGCCGCCGCCGCCGCCGCTGCTCCCGCCCCCGCCCATCCCCGCGCCTCGGGGCGGCTCCGTGCGGCGCGGGGGTCGGAGGGGGTCCCTCCGCTCCTCTCCCCCCACCCCAAACAGCGCCGGGCGGAGCGGGGCTCCGCGCCCCCCCAAGGCCGCCCGGGGAAGGAGGGGGGGGGGGGGGGGCCGTTCTCGGAAGTAAGCGCCAGAAATCGCGAAACGTGAAAAGAAATAAAAAATAATTAAAAATAACAATTAGAAGGAGGAGAAAAAAAAAAAAAAAAAAAGCCGACGGCGAAGAAGCGCGAGAGCGGGAGGGACCCACCTGAGCGGGGCGCGGACCGGCCGCTGCCGGGGCTGCGGCGGAGCCGGCGGGGAGCGACCATGGCCGGGCCCGGCCCAGCGTCAGGGGCGGCGGCGGCGGCGCGGGCGGCCAATGGCCGCGGCGGGGGGGAGCGAGCGGGGCCGGGGGGGACGGGGTGGGACCGGGGCCGAGGGGGGCTGAGCCGGGGGGGAACCGAGGCCTAGCGGGGGCGGGCCGGGGCCGAGCCGGGCCCGACGGTACGCTGAGCCGGGCACGGGGAATCGCAGCCGGCGGCGGGGTGTGCTGGGCCCGGAGTTCCCTTCGGCCGCCCTCAGGGGCTGGCCTGGCCCCACTCGTGTTCCCCGGGCTGGGCAGGAACGTCCGGCCCAGCCCCGCGGCCACAGCGGCTGCCCCGTGGTGATGGGGGCACGGTGGGCTCTGCCCCAGCTCCCGTGGGGGATCGAGCTCAGGACAGCGGGTCGGTGGGTTCCAGGTGTCCCTGAAGCTACACAGGTGCCATCAGCTGCCCGTGAAGGTGCCAGCTGTGCTGCAGCATGCTGGATACAGCACGCCGAGGCAGTGAAAGGTGCCAGCTGTGTGTCCGGCACCGGCACAGAGCCCTCGTGGGTATGATGCTCTCTGCTGTGCCCGGACACAGCCCAGGGCTGCTCCTGCCTCTGGTATCGTCACTGCACTGGGCTTCTCCCAGCCCTCAGCCGGCCCTTCCCGCAGCGCCAGACCCTCAGCCGAGCACATGGCACCGCCGCTGGGCTCCCTGTGCTCCTCGGCAGCCCAGACCCTGCTCCAAGCCGGGGCTCTACGTCCCCAGCTCCTAAAGTAGCTGCAAGCCAGATAAACCGCTCTGTGCTACCCGCAAGAAACCCAACAGGTCAAACAGAGGCTCCCTCCTCTGTGCCAGGACAGTTTGGGGCCGTGAATTTGGGCAGGAATCTGGTTTTTAGGGGGTTGGGTAACTAGTTCTGTTCCTGTCTCGCCACCATGTCCAGTGCTGCTTATCCACAGTCTCAGAGCAGTGTCGGTGGTGGGCACAAGCATCCTTGCGGCTGGGGGGATGCAGACCACCCACCTACACCCCAGGTCTGCACTGGTGAGAGCTGGTGATCCCACTGGATGAGCTCTCCCACCGCTGGGAATGCTGGAGGAGTGCCATATGGCAGGGCTGGGGGTCGCCATGGGGCACAGGCTGTCCTTTCCCAGGCATGGCGGGCCTGGGCAGGCTCCCATGGGCCACACAAAGCAGTAAAAATAAAAATCAGGCCGGTGTGGGACTGCTTCTGGCAGAAAATGACTGGTGCCAGGGGTCAGAGCCTCCACAGTAAATGTTTCATGGGTTCCCCTGTCTGGCAGAATGCAGCCCACCTTCCATGCTGGTGACACGGAGCCAGCACGAGTCTGGAGTGGCTCCAGTGCTCCATAAAAACACTGAGTGATGGCTCTGTCACGTAAAAAGCCACTGTCCCAGCTCAAGGGGGGCTAGAGGGCAGTGACAGGGATGTCCCAGCCCTGTTGGGTCACATTCAGCTGGAGCACTGAGAATGTGCCAGGCATGGGGACAGAGTCATTGTGTTTTCACCCAGATGATGCCCATAGCCATTAATGCAGCAGCATGTGGTGCACTGGCCTCCAAAACACAGGGCACTGCACAAGCCCAAAACACCCAATTTCCTCCCCAAAGGCCTGGGGTGACCCGGGATGGGGCTGGGGTGTGCTCCCACCACAGCTGTCGGCCAGGGCCGGCTCTGCCCTGAGCCCCATCCCAGGCCAGGAGGGCAGGGAGAAGTTCCCCGATGCCGGTGACTCAGCTGAGGGGGTTGTTTTGCAACACGCTGGGTGTGGGAGGCTCCTGGTGTGTGGAAAGTAGGTGGCAAATGATCCAAATGATCCAAGGTGTGTGGTGAGCTCAGGGCCTGGTGGGCACGGAGCAGCCCTGGCAGTGATGGACCCACACCCCAAGCTGAGGCAGGGGTCCCACTGCAGGGCTTTCAGTGGGTGCTGGAGGCCGGGATGGTGACTCTGGGATCAGCTTCCCCTGGGTCTGGTGCCTTCCTCACACTGATCTGGGACAAGGACAGCCAAGGCACAAGGGCGAGAGGCCACCGCGGTCTCAAGAGAGAGGCCGGATCTGACCGAGCATCACTGGTGGCATGGCCACCCCTCTGACTCAGTGACACAGTTTCCTGCTGGCTCCTTCCCCCATCTCAATATGTATTTCTAGTGGACTTTTCAACGTGTTTGGCTTTTTGAGGCTGTTTGTTGTCAGTTAGTTATTTTATTATATTTATTGTTAGAAATAAGGCTATTTTTAGGACGCTGTTGGTTTAGATAGAGATGGGATTAGTCATCTCACCAAGAGCTGTTTGCAGTCTCTCCTCAAGGATTCTCTGGGGTTTGTTTTCCAATCAACTGAGATCATGTATCCAAAGATATAAAAAATAAAAATAGTCAGAATAACATGCAGCAGCCACACTCTGGTGCCTCTCCGTGAGTTACAGGATGAAAACGAGGGAAGGATCCAACCCAGGATATTTATGAGACAAAGACAAGAACATTACTATGAACCTCAAAGTATTTTGGAAAGTCAGTTTGAGCTGCTTTTTTTTTTTTTTTTTTTTTTTTTTTTTTGTCTCTTGGGAACCAAATGCTGAGTAACTCCCTTCCCACACCAGGCTGCTGCTTTGTACAGCTGGTGTGCAGCCTCTTGACAGTGGAAACTGCTTTCCCTTGCCCTATGCCAGCAGGAAGGAGGCAGGACTCCTGGGTCCTCCAAGATATGCAGCCACCTACACCCTCAGGCTATTAAAACAAAAACAAAAATTAAAAAGGCTCCCAAAAACCTAAAGTGGGAAAGATATTTGTTCCTCTCCTGCACAGAGCTCAGGGAGGGGAGTGGGGTGAGGGCTGGGGGCAAAGCCAAGAGGCTGAGAGCAGAGTCTTGTACTGCAGAGCAGATCTCTAGCCTCCTTGCCACAACTTTTTGTCTCTCTCTGCCACTCCTCCCTCTGAACCAAGTGGGAGCAGAGTTCCACACGAGTTTTGGGGAGAGCAGTGTAGTTCTTAAAGATTGGGGTTGGATGCAGGGAGGAATCACAGTTCGTGGCTCATCTCATCCCTCCCTGGAGTGGAAGTGCTGCTCCAGCTTGTCCCCGGCAGTGCCGGAGCCATGGGTATAGAGAGCTGAAAGCTCTGGAAGAGGGAGGGGGATAGGGGTCCTGCCGTGCCACATCGGCTGCACCTGGCCCGGGCTGGGGGTGGTGCCCTTGGGGTGATGCCCCCACAGCCCATCTCGGGATGGGGAGAGGAGCAGAGCCCTGCACGGAGGGGCACTCACGGGTCATTCCCAGTGTCTGCAGCCCAGGGACAGTCCCGGTGACCGCCAGGGTCTCTGCCAGCCCCGTTCCTGGCCCGCCCGTGACCGGGGTCATTCCCAGCTCCCTACCCCGAGCCGAGGGACAGCCCCAGTGTCCCCAGCCCAGGGACAGTCCCGGTGACCGCCAGGGCCTCTGCCAGCCCCGTTGCGGGGCCACCCGCCCCTCCTGCGTGCGCTGGGCTGGCACGCCCAGGGCACAGCACGGCGCGGTCGCTGCCTGCCCGACCCGCGCGGGGACAAGAGTGGCACACGTGTGGTGACAATGCGGGGGGGCAGCGGGCAGGGAGGAAGCGTCGCCTTCACGTGGCCCCTGGGGCCCCCCCGCCGCCCACCCGGCTTGGGCAAGGGAGGAGGATTATTGCCCTCGCAGCTGGCCGAGGTCCCAGCCTGTGCCGGGGAGGGGGGACAGTGTGGCACGGACGCAGCTGGCGGCGATGCTCCGGGGCGACCCTGCCAGGCTGCGTGCGGGGTCCATCCTGCCCCGGCCGTGCACCCCCGCCGGCCCCCGCCCCTGCAAACGCTGCCTTCCTCCCTGCCCCCCTTCCTCTCCAAGTCTAAATTCTCCCACAGCGTCCATTGACGTCCTGCCTGCGTCACCGTCTCCAGCACAACCAGACAGCACGTGGGAGAGGCAGGTTAAAGCGGCAGGGCCCTGGGAGGGCTCCAGCTGCGCACCCCCAGCAGCGGGGCCGGCTGGGGAGGGGCACCCCCGAACCCCCCACCCAAACGGGACCCGCTCCCGGTGCCTCCGGGCGGTGTTTCCTGGCTCGCCCCGCCGGGAACCGGCGCGGGCTGGGGGAGGATGAGGCTTTTTGTCACCCCTCTCACAAGGCTTGCACGGGACCGTGAACTTTTTGCATCCTCCCTGCCGTGCTCCAAACCCACCCCAAATGGGGACGGGCAGCTCCGTTGGCCGGGGAAGGCAGCTTGCATTGGCCGTGCGAGCTCCCCGAGCGCGCTCCCAAAGCCAGAGCCAGACTCGCAGCGTTTCTTTCCCGGCTGCCGGGCCCCCAGCCAGAGCCTGTGCCTCCACATCTGGGCTTTGCCTCTGCCCGAGTTACGGTGAGGCTCAGCTGGCTCCTGGGGGCTGGGAGCAGCCTTTGCACGCAGGGGCAGTGCCACAGCTCTGCCAGGCCGTGGCACGCAGCGAGTTTTGCAAGGGCTCAGGTGCGGGGTGCAGTGACTTTTGCAAGGGCTCAGGTACCCGCCCTGAAGCCCACTCGTCATTTCTGCTCCGGGACGTTGCCTGGCAGCCGCAGCACTGCAGGACATCCCCTTGGCCGTGAGTCCGGCTGTCGGGGTGGGCAGAACACGCCGCCACCCCTGAGCACAGCCCCGCTTCCTCGCTGTGTCCACGCTGCGACACGGGGGGCTATTTTTGTCCCTTTCCTTCTATTTATTGTGCTGGAGCCGTGTGCGGCTGGAGAAGGCTGTGGTGTTTGCTTTGTGATTGCTTCCTTCCCGCCCATAACCTTTTGCCTTAAAACGGGATTCGCCCTGATCCTGGACCCAAGGCCGGGAAGCCCGGGCAGCATGCCACGGGCGCTGGCACTGCAAGGCTCTTGGGGGACAGAGATTCCTGGCTCTGACCCTGCTTTCGATGCAAAGCTGAGAGCAAACACGCTGCCCTTCAGCTCCCCAAGGAGCAGCCCTGAATCTCCTCCCCTGGAGCATCCCCAGCCCCCGCCCCGTGCCTCCAGCAGCGCCGGCAGTGCCACGCTCGCACCCAGGCTGTGGAATGCTCAGCTCAGACAGATGGGTGAGTGGGAGCCATCGTGGTGAGCCCTCCAACAGGAGCCGCCGCGAGAGAGGGGGGAAAATTAAAATAACTCATGTTGCAGAAAGCGGCCACCTTGAGTGGGGGCCACCCCGTGCAGGCAAGAGGCAGAGCATCCCCGGGCCAGCAGCACACTCACTGGGGACAGACCATCCTCATCCTCCCTGGCACACACTCAGGGCACCGAGCCAAGGGCACAGTTACCAGTCCTGAGCTGGGCTGCCATGGCTGCTGGGTTTGGAGAAAACCTGATAAATTCAAGGGGGTGGGGGAGGACCCCGCTGCTGTTGCAAGGCATCAGTGTTGCCTTGGCCTGGCCGCTGGTCAGGACTGTTTGTCTACACCCCCAACACACTCATCTACTCATCTACTGCTGATGGTGATCCTTCACCCTGCTGCAGGGTGTGGGATCTGCTCACCAGGGCTGACACTGTGGGGTAACCACCAGGGCCAAACCCTGCTGGGAAATGTCCAAAAGAGAAGGACTTGGAGCTGTTGGGGAATGAGAAGCTCGATGATACCTGGCAATACAAATTGGCAACCAACACCAGCAATGCTGGCCCACCTACATGAGGCTCATCCCACAGCGTGGGCAGCACCCAAAGCGGGGGATTCTGCCCCTCTGCTGGGCCCTGGTGAGACCCCACCTGCAGTGCTGCCTCCAGCTCTGGGGCCCCCAGCACAGGAAGGACATGGAGCTGCTGGAGTGAGTCCAGAGGATGAGATATTAGAAGGAAATTCTTCTCTGTGGAGGTTGCTTAGGCCCTGGCACAGGTTACCCAGAGAAGCTGTGGCTGCCCATCCCTGGAAGTGTCCAAGGTCAGCATGGACGGGGCTTGGAGCAACCTGGGATAGTGGGAGGTGTCCCTGCCAATGGCAGGGGGCTGGGATGAGATGAGCCTTACCAAAGAAGCCTCTAATACTGTGATTCTGCAGGCAGCAAACCCAGCTGGGGTTTAGCTCAGCCCAAGCTGGCAGCAGCTTTGCTGGTCTGTGTTGGAGCTTTCCAGCTGGGACAGCAGCAGTTCCTGGGGCAGAACAGGCACAGCAGAACCCCCCATCTCCACTGCTGGGGGTTTATCAGCTAGGTAAGTGTCTTTTAGCACCCCAGAGGCTTAAGCCCAGCACAGTGCTTATCAGCTAATGGAGACTTTGGAGCACCTTGCAATTTTAAATTCACTTGATCTCTCCTTTTTCTTCCCAGCATAAAACTGCAGCCCTGTTCTGGTGCAGGCAGCCAGCGGGTAGAGCTCCAGAAGCTCCCCAAGCAAGTGTATCTCCTCTGTGTGTAGGAGTAGCTGCTGACTGGGAGCAGCACCATTTCCAAGAACTCCCAAAAGTTACAAGCCTTTGCGTCTTGCTGAATCAGTGCGAGATCCAGAGCAGCTCCTCGCTCAGCAGCTCAGAGAAATCGAAGCTCCTGGTCGCTGCAGCCCAGCCTCAGTGCTGAACGCCAGTATCTCATCCCCTCCTCCTCGAGATGCTCCCTGTGATTCCTGCACACACACCTGGCCCTAATGAAAGGGCCCGGCGCCTCCCCATCGCCCAGCCAGTTAAACCTGCACAAACTGAGCCCATCGCACACAAAAAGCCTCTCCTGAGTGAGTTCTTATCGCCGTGAGTCAAGGCAGCAGCCTCGCTGCCGCGGGTGCGACCCCTCCTTGGCACGGATGGGACGCGCCCGGGGCTCTGCAGGGAAGGGAAGGGAGCCCCGGGGCTCTGAAGGGAGGCAGGATCCCTCCAGCTGGATCCCTCCAGGCTGGATCCCTCCTGGCTGGATGCCTCCAGCTGGATCGCTCCTGGCTGGATCCCTCCTGGCCCCGGGGCTCTGCGCAGCCCAGGGAAGGGAGGCTGGATCCCTCCAGGCTGGATCCCACCCTGGCTGGATCCCCCCTGGCCCCGGGGCTCTGCACAGCCCAAGGAAGGGACCCTGGATCCCTCCCGGGCAGCGTGACCCTCGGTGAGGCTGCGGCCAGCCTGCCCTCGCTGCTGCTCACTTGATCCCGTCTCCTCCCCGCCTAATCCGCGCTCCCCTCCCGGTATCCTCTGCTCCACTTTAATGCCAGAGTTGGCCGGCAGCCACTCGGCTCCGAGGACGAGGACGCCTTTTTTCCTGGTTATGCAACGCACGGCTGAGCTGTTTGCCTTTCTCCGTGAGGAGGTTTGGGAGGCTGGGCTGGCTCCCCTGTCCGGGCAATGGACAGGTCCTGGAATGCCCCAAATGGGGATCGAGAAGCTGCACGCTGGTGTCGTCGTCCCCCCTGCCGCAGGGGCTGTTGTCCGTTCCTAATGCATTCCTCTTCTCCCCTTCCCGGGTATCCCCCAGGGTTCAGCCCTGCTCCCCTTCCACACGGCCTTTCCATGCTGCAAGAAGAGCTTTCCTCAAGCTCACGGTGTGCCTGGCCCAGCATCCCAGTGAATCCTGCCACAGATCCCAGTGAATCCTGCATCCCAGTGAGCCCTGCCACAGCATCCTGGTAAAACAGCAACCCAGCTAACCCTGCCACAGTATCCTGGCTACTCCTGGCACACCATCCTGGCTAATTCTGCCATCCCAGTTGCCCCTGCCAGCTCCCAGCTGGGATCATCACCCACCCTCAGTGTGGCAGTGCCATGTCACAGCGTGGCAGTGCCATTTCACCCCCCCCCCCCCAGTGTGGCAGTGCCATTTCAGCCCCCCCTCAGTGTGGCAGTGCCATGTCACAGCGTGGCAGTGCCATGTCACAGCGTGGCAGTGCCATTTCACAGCGTGGCAGTGCCATTTCACCCCCCCTCAGTGTGGCAGTGCCATTTCACAGCGTGGCAGTGCCATGTCACAGTGTGGCAGTGCCATTTCACCCCCCCCCCTCAGTGTGGCAGTGCCATGTCACAGTGTGGCAGTGCCATTTCACCCCCCCTCAGTGTGGCAGTGCCATGTCACAGCATGGCAGTGCCATGTCACAGCATGGCAGTGCCATGTCACAGTGTGGCAGTGCCATTTCACCCCCCCCCTCAGTGTGGCAGTGCCATTTCACAGCGTGGCAGTGCCATTTCACCCCCCCTCAGTGTGGCAGTGCCATGTCACAGTGTGGCAGTGCCATTTCACCCCCCCTCAGTGTGGCAGTGCCATGTCACAGTGTGGCAGTGCCATTTCACCCCCCCCCAGTGTGGCAGTGCCATTTCACAGTGTGGCAGGGCCATTTCACCCTCCCTCAGTGGGGCAGTGCCATGTCACACTGCAGTGCCATGGTGCTGCTGGCACTGAGTCTCATTTTGATTCTCCCAGGATTCAGAGCACTGTGAGCCCCCACCCAGGACCACGAGGCACAGCCCCAAATTGAGCATCCCCAGGGCCAAGTTCCCCCAGGGCAGGGCCTCCCCTCACTGCCTTTCCCTGGAGCCAAGGCTCCAGCAGCCCCTTCCCAGCCAAGGGTTTATCTGCTCCACCACAGCCCCACTTCAGTGCTGGGAGCTTTGGAGATAAGCAGGAGCTCAGGAGAGTGCAGATTTAAGGCTCCAGCTGCCGCTTCCAGGGGTGCTGTTCTGGGCTGCCATTCACAGTAGCATTTGCACCACGTGCTGGGCGGGAGCAGCCCAATTTCCAAGAGCCAGCTGTGCCACCAGCTTGTTTTGGGGTAGATTTAGGGTGCCCTCTGCCAGTGCCCAGGGTGGGCAAGATGCTTCCAGCCATGGGTGTAGGTCTTAGGCCTTCCTTGCTGCAGCCACAGCCGAGGCTGCTGTGCCCTTCCAAAACCCACCATGGCATAAAAAGCTGCCAAAAGGCCTCTTCTAGGGAATGAACCATCCCCAAAGCTGGCTGCTTTGGAAGGAGACATCCCAGCCACCTGCCAGCAGCCCCTGGGCTCCTGACATCCAGCAGCCTCCCTGCACTCCTCAGGAGCCCACTGAGGCCGGGGTGGGGGGAAGTTTGGGACACTGAGGACGCTTTCTTCCCTGCTCTCCCCTTCAATTATTCTGCCACATCTAATAGATATTGGGGCTATTTTTAGGCCTTGCTTGTTTAATTATTGAGAAAGGTTTTGAAGGATCTCTTGAAGGCAAGGAAACAAGGCCCTGGAGCACTCCCTGGACTTCCCTTCCTGAAGCTCGGGGCAGAGAGCAGGGCTGGAGCAGCTGCAGCTCCCCTTGGGCACAGGAACCTGACAGCAGCTCCAGCCGGGAGTGTGGGATGGAGGGATGGATGCAGGGATGGATGCAGGGATGGATGCAGGGATCGAGGCAGGAATGGATGCAGGGATGGATGCAGAGCTGGAGGCAGGGATAGAGGCAGGGATGGATGCAGGCATGGATGCAAGAATGGATGCAGGGCTGGAGGCAGGGATGGATGCAGGGCTGGATGTAGGGATGAAGGCAGGGCTGGAGGCAGGGATGGATACAAGAATGGATAGAGGGCTGGATGCAGGGCTGGAGGCCGGGCTGGAGGCAGGGATGGATGCAGGGATGGATGCAGGGATGGATGCAGGGATGGATGCAGGGCTGGAGGCAGGGATGAAGGCAGGGCTGGAGGCAGGAATGGATGCAGGGATAGAGGCAGGGATGGACGCAGGGTTGGGTGCAGGGATGGATACAAGAATGGATAGAGAGCTGGATGCAGGGCTGGAGGCAGGGATGGATGCAGGGTTGGGTGCAGGGATGGATGCAGGGCTAGATGCAGGGATGAAGGCAGGACTGGAGGCAGGAATGGAGGGAGGGATGGATGCAGGCATGGATGCAGGCATGGATGCAGGCATGGATGCAAGAATGGATAGAGGGCTGGATGCAGGGATGGATGCAGGGCTGGAGGCAGGGATGGATACAAGAATGGATAGAGGGCTGGATGCAGGGCTGGAGGCAGGGATGGATGCAGGGTTGGGTGCAGGGCTGGATGCAGGAATGAAGGCAGGGCTGGAGGCAGGAATGGAGGCAGTAGGTCAGGGCTTTGGAACCACTGGGTGATCATGAGGAGAGAGGCTCCAGAGTCAAAACAAGGGACAAGCCCTGTTCCCAAACCAACACTTGTCTGGCACAAGGGGCTGTGGCAGAGCTGGGAAATGCTGGGTCCCAGCTAACAAAATCCAGTGCAATCCCAGCACCAGCTTCCACTAGGAATGAATGTGGCCCAGAACTCACCATTTTTATTTTTAACTGAATGGACACTTTTCTTGCTGAAAAATGACCTTATTCTCAGCTTGCCAAGCAGAATTGCAATGGCAGGAATTTTTTTTTAAAACCAGTTCCTTTCGTGTTTCCACTTACAAAAAGCCAGAGAATGGCCTTTATTTGAGATTAAAGGGGTTTGGTCAACTTGAAATCCGCTGAGATTTCAGCAAAATGGTGTATAATGAAGCAAGAGCCAAATCCTCGACTGGTGTCCTTTGCCCTGGCTTCAGCAGCTTCAGCTTTCCAATACCTCTTTGTACCTGTCAGCAACCTGGCCCAGGACTTCAAGGGAAACATTGATTTACCTCAGCTGCCAGGCTTAGCCAGCTGGGATTAACTTCCCCCAGCTGGGGATATCCAGGCTATCTGTGATCTGTCCAGGTTTCCTAAGGAATATCTGTGTGTACAGTCAAGTGTTTGATCTGTTCATCCTCCCCCTCTCAATCCTATTAGGTACAAAGGTAAAGACATTAATTTTAATAGTGCAGATACAGAGGTGCTACATGTTGCATGAAAAATAATTATCCTCCAGGACAGACCCTGGGGTAACTCTGACTCCATCCCAGACATCAGGACGGAGTGGCAGGACATCAGGAATGGCCCAACAGAAGTGTCACTGGTTCAAACCCCCCAAAGCCACCTCTGCCACGGCCCCCACATGCATCTGTCCCCTGGGGTGGTCACCAAGTGATGCCGCCCTGCCAGGATGCTCCGAGGACTGCCCTGAAGGAATTTCTGCACTCAGAGGGGGTGGGATGGAGCCAGCTCTGGGTGGGGACCTCGTGGCAGAGCCAGGCTGCTCTGGCAGCACAGGCAAGGGGGGCAAGTTGTCAGCCCCTGCTCCTTAACACCCTGACAAGCTTATAACTATTTCATTTGTTACACTGCGAACCTTTTTAAATTAATGAGCAGAAGGTTGTCACGGTTGCCGTGGCGACGACACGTTGCTGGGGCAACGGCAGCGATGCAGAGCCTGAGGAGTGGAATCAGGGGTCAGGCTGATGATGGAGCCAGGATGTGTGGGGGCTGTGGGAAGAGGCAGCCAGCCCCAGCTCCCAGCAGCCCATGGCCCCACGCTGCTCCCCAGCCCCCAGAGCAGCCCTGACAGGTGGGAAAGGCAGCACTGCTTCCCTGGCAGAGGGAGCAGCTCTGCTTCCACCCCTCGGTGTGGGCATGGCTGTGCTCTGTGCTAGCCTGGCTCACTCATGGGGCAGCTCACAGAACCCATCCCATGGCTTCATCATTCCCCTCTTCAACTTCCCCATCCCCTCTGGCTCTCTCTGGGTCTCCAGTCCCTCCCCCCACCTGTGAACACCCAAACCAAGGGTGGCCCAGGCAGAACTGACAAAAAGTGTGGGGCAAAAACTGCACCTCCTGCACCACCTCTCCCAAAGGGACATCAGGACATCTCCCAAAGGGACATCAGGACACCTCCCAAAGGGACATCAGGACACCTCCCAAAGGGACATCCGGACACCAAGGTGGTTTTCAGGTGGTTTGAGATCAACTGCCTTGTCCTTTCCAGCAGGCAGGAGCTGGGGCAGGGATGGAGGCAGCTCGTGCCACGGCTGCTGCCCTGCCCCAGCATTCTCCAGCCTGGCAGTGCCAGGGCTGGGTGTGATCCAGAGGTCTTGCAGCCACAAACTCTTTAAGAGTATTTCTTTCCCCCCACACCAGCAACAAGTTAGAAAAGGGAGGGAAGGGAGAGGGCAGCCAAACAGGTCTGCAGGGAAACTCCCCAAAATTCAAGCAGGAAAATGACTTTGCAAGATCTCTGGGCACTGGGGCCTTGAGCTTCTCTTCCTAAGCCCAAGTAGAAGGGTGGATGGGACAAGGAGGAGCATTTTTAAACGAAAAGAGGTTGATTGTGGTTTGATATAAGGAAGAAGTGTTTGACAAGGAGGGTGCTGAGGCCCTGGCACAGGTTGTCAGAGCAGCTGCAGCTGCCCTATCCCTGGAAGTGTCCAAGGCCAGGTTGGAGCAGCCTGGGATAGTGGAATTAGAGGAGCTTTAAGGGCCTTCCAAGCCAAACTATTCCATGATTCTGTGAGTTTATGGCCTCCAGTCCCTATCACTCCCCAGGAGCAGCTCAGTAGCCCCACACACCCAGTTCTGCAGAGCTGCCCTGTGCTTGGGGCATCCACACCTGGGGAAGAGGTTTTACAGCAACTCCTGTGAGCCAGAGAGGAGTTTGAGAAGAGGATCCATGTTTACCCCTGAAAGAATTTCCTACCAAGGTTGTTGACATAGAAACCAAGAAAGAAAGAAGGAGAAATAAGAGAAACCTGCAACCATGAGCACTTTGTTTGTCTTTCCTGACCAATGAGTAAATATAAACTTCTGAGTTTTGTAAGAATGTATAAAAAGCATGCATGCTAGAATAAAAACAGTTTGAAGCCTCCTGAAAATGGAGAGTGTTGCTTTGTGTTGTGACCATCTCAACAAGTACAGGCATCCAGGGAGCTCCCACAGAGGGGACCCAGCAGGGAGAGGGGGCCAGGGGCCAGCCTGGGCAGGCACAGCCCTGCTGGGGGTGGGTGGGAGGAGGTGGCAGTCCCCATCCTGCACCCCCTGGAATGAGGCAGAGCCGTGGGCTGAAGCCTGAAGGGCTGGGACAAAGGGAGTGGGGTGCAGGATGGGGACTGATACCTCCCCAGCACAGGTGTGGTGCCCGCCCCATCAACACCCCAGGGCGTGAGCAGGACAAAAATGGGGTGGGGAAGGCAGATTGTGGGGCTGGGGATTCCTCTGCCTCCTGGAAAGGGAGGTCTGGGCTCATCCCAGAGCCAGCTGCACAGAAGAGAGCAGCTCTGCTCCTCACTGACCTGCCCAAGGTCCCCAGAGCATCCTGCAGCTCCAGAGGGGGTTTGCACCAGCCCTTTCAAGGCACATCTGGCCCAGACACCTCCTGACAGGAATGTGGAGGGCTGGTGTGGACCCCTTTCCAGCCCTGACAGAGTCACTGCATGACACCAAATCCAGATTTGTAATGTCCTGCTACTTACTTAATACAAAACTCCTTCTATAGTGAGGTTTAATATGCTGTATAATATATTTTAATGTAGTACCTATATTTTTGTGTACACAAGATTTATATGTGTATGTGAATATATACAGATATAGATATACACACACTCATTAAAAACCTCCCCAAAACCAGCTCAAAACCATCTTATGCAGATTTTGAAGGCAGCTGGCAAGAGGGGTGAGCACTGACACTTCACCCTGTGGGTCTCCTGCTGCTGAGGGTGCTGCATTCCCCAGCCTGATTCTTTGTGCTGAGCTTTCACCAGCACACGTGAGCAGTGCTGTACCACAGCTCTTCCAGCTCTGCTGCCTGTCAGGGAAATGTCTAAATATTTCTATTTTCCCCAAATACATTTTTTCATCAGAATTGGAAAGGGGGAAAAAAATCTAAAAGCCATGAAAACACTGAAATCCACAATAGGGCTTGAACAAAAGCAGTGTCTGAGCGTTGGGAGCAGGACACACCCGTGGGCCCCAGGATGGATCCCCGTGCCTCTGGGGCTCTGTAAATCCCCTTTTCCATGCTGTGATGGAGGAGGAGAGGCTGATGGAGTCCCAGGGGACAGCTGGCTGTGCTATCTCCTGAGGATATCCACAGCAGGCAAGGAGCAGGGACCACAGTGGAGCCTGGCTCTGCCTGTGTCCCAGATAATGCTGTCAAGCCACAGAAACCAGGCTCGTCCCAGCCAGCTCAGCAGAGGCCAGGGGGTGAAGGAGATATGTCAGAGGCACCCTCCTGCAGGGAACAGCAGGGCTGTGATGCCCAGGAGGGCCGAGTGTCCAGGAGAGCTTCCCTGGATGGCCCCAGCACTGCTCTCTGTCACTCACCAGCAGCTGTGGTGAAAAGCACTCAACTAAGCATGAAAATAAATAATTAAAAGAAGAAATTTCGAATGTGAAAACCCTCCATGACCTCCACAGGTGCTTGGTTTAACCTGGGCTGGTTTCCCAGGAGCTGAGCATTGCCCTTGGCTGCTGCTGAGGTCCCTCAGTGCCTCCCTGCCACATTTCCTGGGGGGCTGCAAGACCCTGCTTCCCTTTCCAAAGGGTCATTTCCAGAGGCCAAACTATGGCCTGGCAGCCAAACCACAGCTTCCCCTTCCCACAGTACCAGAGTCAGCGTCATGTGCTCCGCAGGGATGGAAGAAAGGAAAATGGCAAAGAAGGAAAAAGGAGCCTGACCTCACTGAACCCTGCCCCTTCAAGCCAGGGCCAGCCTCAGAGAGGAAAGGACCAGCAAAATCTGCTCCAGCAGCCGTCAGGGCTAATTAAAGAGCAAATGAAGCCATTCCCAAAGGAGCCAGCACTCTCCAGCTGCAGCTGCTGCTGACCCGTGCTGCAACCTTGGGCTGCAGCTGACCACTGTCACCCCTCTCACGGCAGCTCAGCACCCCAAAACCTGGGTAAAGCTCCCTGCTGTGGTCACCCCAGGCTGCCCTGCCTGTCCCCCTCCCCCTGGCTCAGTCAGGGGCTGCTGGCTGCCACAGGGCACACCCCAGGGGCTGGCACATCCCAGCCCACGCTCATCCCTGGTCACGCTCCCACCCTGCAGGTTCCTCTGTCCTGAAGTCAAAGTCACTCGTGCAGAAAGGCTCTGCTGGCTCTCAGCTTTGTTGGGCACGAGGGACTAATCCTGTTTTACAGATTAAGGAAGGATCCTGCCACGTGCTGGGTTGGAAACAGTGCCCAGCTGCCTTCCCTGCTCCACCCAAGGCCACTCCAGCTGCAGCACCCCTGGTTCGCTGTTTTACCTGGTGCACTCTTTGTTAGCTCTCATCCCCAGGTTTTGGCCCTCCTGTTCCTCAGGGGCAGGGCTCAGTTTCTCCTCACTCCTCACTGCCTCTTCCCCAGCCCCAGGCATCAGCTGCACACTCACCTCTGCTCCTTAATCCTCCTCATCCTCGTTTCTGCCTCTGCCTCGGAAAGCCCTTATCTAGCTCCCTTATCTAAGTCAGGGGCAGAGAAAACTCAGCATCTCCCACCCCAATCTCTTTCACAGTCTATTTTCTTCCTGCCCGGAGTTGATTTCGCTCACCTAATTGCCCAGAAAGCTCTTTTCCCTTCCTCTAATCAGTCTGGAGCAGACTTTCTCTAGATAATTGTGCTGAGACCTGATCACCCTTCTCATCTCCATCTCTCCAACACTCCCATTTCTTCACTAAACTCATCTGCTGGAGCTGCATTCCTTGGTCTAATTATTTCTAGGCTCCGTTGAGTTACTTAATTGCTTATTCGTCTGGCACCCGGATCTGGAAACTCCCAGAGCATCTGAGACAGGGCACAGGGCTGAGTTATCCTGCTGTCACTGCCTTCCCAGGGGATAAAATTGCTCCAGGTGTGTGACAGTGTGAGCCCAGAGCAAAACCTGCCGGAAAAAAATAAAATATTTTGGAATTTACTCGCTCAGGTTGCCCAGAGCAGCTGTGGCTGCCCCATCCTGGGAGTGTTCAGGGCCAGGCTGGGACAGTGGGATCCACTGGGATAGTGGAAGGTGTCCCTGCCCATGGCAGGGCCATTGGAGGTAGATGGACTCTTAGGTCCCTTCCAAGCCAAACCACTCCATGATTCTGAGGTTCTGTGAGATGCAGAACTCTGCTTCCCTTGGTGGGAGGAGCAGCTGCCTAGTGATGCTGCAGTGCAGCCCACAGGGAGCTGTGGGCTCACACCAGCCACCACCAACAGCAAACCCATCTTCGGGCCAGCTGTGAATTCACTGAGGCCAAACTGAAATTGCCCACCAACCTCACCCCAGTGGCCCTTGGAGGCTCCAGCCGGGACCATTCTCCCTCTTTCCACCGCTTCCCTGCAGCTCCACCAGCCCCACACTCAGAGCTGTTGGGCTTGTTTGGACTGGCCCCACTTCCCCATTCCCATTATCACCTCAGCCACCTCCTTTTTCCCAGGCTAATTGATCCACTGTTTTGTTTTCTTATCAAATTGCTCTCAGCCTCTGATGCTCCTTTAATCAATGCCCAGCCCTATCAGTTCCAGGGACTGCTGGGAGCCCTCCTCTTGCAGCCACCTCTGTCTAATCGCCTGGGGACTTTACCTAATTGGTGTAAAACCTGATTTCTTTCTCTAATCGCTCCGAGGCCCCGATTCACTTATCTAATTGCTCCACAGCCCAGGCCCTGCACACCTCTCCCATCCTTCTCCTCCCCCGCAGGTGGCCTGGCTCTCTTGACTCCCTAATCCCTCAGCTCTTGATCTCTTTAACTAATCCAGCCAAGATTGGGCACCCCGGCTCTGCTCCCCTGACCCAGTGCCACCAGCACTGACCCCCCCCAGCCCTTTCCCCACCTCCACCCACCCCACAAGGCTCAGACCCACCACGGAGGGGCTTCTTTGCCTGCTTCCCTTGGGAAGGGTGATGCATGTCCCCAGCACTCGGGGTGTGGTGGCACCCTGGTGACAAAGGCCCCCGGGTCACCCCCCTGCCCGAGGAATGTCCCCTCTCTGCCGGGACGGGGTGCACCGGCTCAACCAGTTCCCCCTCTGCTGCACCCACTGGGCTGGGCACAGGGAGGGACAGCATGGGACAAGGGGAATGTCAGCCCTGAGCCTGGCTCCTGGCAGGGAGGGGGTCGGGGTGCTGCTCCCCTGGTGTCCACAGCCCCAGCCCCGCTCCTGCAGGGACAGAGCTGTCACCGAGCCCTCTCTTCCCTCCCCGTGAGTCACGTCCGTCCGCTGAGTCAAGAGAGAGAAGTTGATGGGGGAAAACATCCAGCAGTGCCAGCCGGGAAGGATCCCAAGGCTGAGGACAGGGTGGCAGAAGCAGAGGGGAGATTTATCTGATTTTCCCTGAAGTTTCATGGAAAGTGAATCCCATCCCCGGGTGCTCACAGATACCTCTCAGCAAGCCCCGGAATTTTGGGAGTGCCCAAACCCTGCTCCCCGCTCCAGCAGCCCCTGCTGCTCTCCCTGCAGAGAAGGGGCAGACCCCAGAGCCTCCCTGACCACAGCTCTGGCCCTCTTTGGCCAGCACTTTCAGCCCCAGAGCTCATTCTTTCCCCTGGAGCATCCGGCCTGAGCAAAAGCTTCCCTTTCCCGTGGCTCAGCCCACGCTGGCTCAGCAGCACAAGGTCGCTCCTGCCTTGGCAGCAGCTGCTCAGGGTGACTCATGCTGGCTCCAGCTTCTGCTCAGCCCCGTGTGGAGAGGTTTTTGGGGGGGAAAGCACTGCCCTTCCCTCACCCCCCATGCTGGGATGTGGATTCAAGTCCCAGCTCTGAGCTCTTCTTTCTTCAGTTTTCCTTTGCTCCCCGGATCGGGGTTGAAGCTGCACCCAGAGATGCTGCAAGCAAAGAAATGGGAATTCCTGATGGCTCCAGCAGGCAGGAGACAGTTGGGGCCTGATTCTTGCTCTTGCCTTTTCAAAGAGGAAACAACAAATCTCTGCACTTTGGGGTTTTCCAGACCCCCTCCAGTGTTAAAGTTGTGTTTCCCCCTACCCCAGACAGCTCCAGGTGCCACCAAAGCCCCCCCTGCTCCGAGGGTGGGAGGAGGTAGAGGGAGGCAGGCAGACACCCAGCCCCTTCCTGGGTCCCTGGCCTCCATGCAGGGCAGGAGCACGTTCCCAGAACCCAGCAGTGGGAATTTGGTGTGTTTGTTTGCAATATAACAATGACCCCAGGACTTCGAGGAGAATGAGTCAGCTTCCAGTTCAGGGCAGGATTCCTCATCAGGCCTCTCTATCAAAAAATCACCATTTGGAGATGCAGCAATTAAACAATTCAATTAAACTGGCACTTCTGACCAGTGACAGGCTGAAACCTTTTCACACTTCTCATGCCAGGCAGGATGGGAAGCAGCAGAGCCCCCAAACCACTGAAATCTCTCCCCAGACCCCAGGATCTGCAGGTTCTGGGTGGATGGCAATGCCCACAGCCCCGAGGAGCTGCTGCAGTCCTCCCTGCAGCCCCCAAAGAGTTAACACTCATCTCTGGAGCTGCACAGAACATTCTGGCTCCCAGGGGCACAGCCCTCACCCAGCCCTGCCTGCTCTGCCCTGGGGGTGCCGCAGGCTCCTGCTCTGACAGCCTGTACAGCTCCCGGGGCTGCAGAGAGAGAGTGGCTCTGGGAGCAGCCCCATCCCCCCCGAGCTGCCCCCTCCCCTGCCCTGGTGTCCCCAGGGCCACCCTTGGCACCCTGGTTCCACACGGGAGCAGCCCTGCAGGAGCCAGAGTGTGACCCTGCCCACATTAAAGCAGCTCTGAGGAGTGGCACCTGTCCTGGGCAGAGGCAGCTGTCCCCACAGCATTCCTGACCCCCACAGCCCCTCCTGACCCCCACAGCCCCTCCTGACCCACTCACAGCCCCTCCTGAGCCTCTCACAGCCCCTCCTGACCCCCACAGCCCCTCCTGACCCACTCACAGCCCCTCCTGACCCCCACAGCCCCTCCTGACCCCCACAGCCCCTCCTGACCCCCACAGCCCCTCCTGACCCTCACAGCCCCTCCTGACCCACTCACAGCCCCTCCTGACCCCCACAGCCCCTCCTGACCCCCACAGCCCCTCCTGACCCCCACAGCCCCTCCTGACCCACTCACAGCCCCTCCTGACCCCCACAGCCCCTCCTGACCCACTCACAGCCCCTCCTGACCCCCACAGCCCCTCCTGACCCACTCACAGCCCCTCCTGACCCCCACAGCCCCTCCTGACCCACTCACAGCCCCTCCTGACCCCCACAGCCCCTCAGGTGAGCCCTGCATGGCAGCAGCTGCCCCTCCACACCACCACTGCTTCACTCTCTTGCCTCTAGACAAGAGGAGAGAGGATGAGCCCAGGTCCTCCCAGGCTCCTGGGGAGCAGCAGGGCTGGCAGCAGGGCTGGCTCCCCAAGGTCCCTTCAGCCAGTCTTCCTTCACTCATCTCCGAGCCAGGTACCCCCTGGAGGGCCCTGGGCTGTGACCCACCGCCCACCCCAGGCTCTCCAGGAGGGCAGGAGCTGAGCTGGGCCCCAAACGTGAGCCCACCAATGCCCTGCCCAGGCTCCCACCCCTGCCAGTCCATCCCCCAGCTCCTCAGCACGCTGTGCTGGTACCCACCATGCTGCAGCCTGGCATCTCTTCCCGGGGTTGCCACGGCAACCGCAGAAACACAACAAACAGCAACAACACCCGGCAGACAGTCGGCAAACATTCCCCTCTTATTTTCTCCCTGGTTTGCTTTGTGCTTTTTCCCCTCTCCCACAAGGAAGCTGCTGCCATCAGAAGGGAGCAGCCTGGGGGGCAGAGCCCCTGGCAGTGCCAGGGAGGAGCCTGGCACGGCTGAGCCGAGCCCTGGCTGTGCCATGGGCACCTGGAGCTGCTCACCTGGCCAAGCAGGGGATCCCCTCCTGGGCAGGGCAGCTCCTCCCCAGAGCCTCGGGGTGTGGCTGGAGGCACAGCGGGTCTGGGGCTGCCCAGGGCTCAGGAGCTGAGCGCCCTCAGGATCAGCCGGAGCAGGAATGTGGGCATGTCCAGGTGTGCCTGGAGAGGAGCTGGGGCAGGGACATCCTGGGGCTTGGGGGGACACCCTGGGGCTTGCAGGGACATCCTGGGGCTTGGGGGGACACCCTGGGGTTTGGGGGGACACCCTGAGGGGGCTTGGGGGGACACCCTGGGGCCTGCAGGGACACCCTGGGGCCTGCAGGGACATCCTGGGGCTTGGGGGGACACCCTGGGGCCTGCAGGGACACCCTGGGGCCTGCAGGGAAATCCTGGGGCTTGGGGGGACACCCTGGGGCTTGCAGGGACACCCTGGGGCCTGCAGGAAGACCTTGCAGGGACATTCTGGGGTTTGCAGGGACACCCTGAGACTTGCAGGGACACTCTGGGGTGTGGGGGGGACACCTTGGGGTTTGCAGGGACACCCTGGGATTTGTAGGGACACCCTGAGGCTTGCAGGGACACTCTGGGGTATAGGGGGAACACCCTGAGGCCTGCAGGGACACCCTGGGGTTTGTAGGGACACCCTGAGGCCTGCAGGGACACCTTGCAGGGACACTCTGGGGTGTGGGGGGTACACCCTGAAGCTTGCAGGGACACCTTTCAGGGACACCCTGGGGTTTGTAGGGACACCCTGAGGCTTGCAGGGACACTCTGGTATTGGCCAGGCAGCCCCTGAGCCCTGCAGCCATGGCACCAAGGGGGATTAGTGGGCACAGCCTGGGGCACAGCCCTTCCAGATGGGATTAGCAGCACTGGCACGTGACAGTGGGGACAGTGGCTCTGCGGGAGCTGGCCTGCTCAGCACCTAGAACCAGCTCCCAACAGCTTCTGAGCAGGCCAGGCAGCCTGGAGCTGCTGGGATCAGGACCTTTCTGAGGCCAGTTTAACCATTTTTCATCCCTTTTGGGATTCTCAAGACCAGGCTGGAACAGGGACAGCGAGCACCCAGCTGTGACCCTCCCAACACACCTCCACTCCATCTCACTCCAGCTCCTCCATTCCACTTCACTCCAGCTCCTCCTCTCCATTTCACTCCATCTCCTCCTCTCCACCTCACTCCAGCTCCTCCTCTCCACCTCACTCCATCTCCTCCATTCCACCTCACTCCAGCTCCTCCTCTCCATCTCACTCCATCTCCTCCTCTCCACCTCACTCCATCTCCTCCTCTCCATCTCACTCCAACTCCTCCACTCCATCTCACTCCATCTCCTCCTCTCCACCTCACTCCATCTCCTCCATTCCACCTCACTCCATCTCCTCCTCTCCATCTCACTCCATCTCCTCCTCTCCACCTCACTCCATCTCCTCCTCTCCATCTCACTCCAGCTCCTCCTCTCCATCTCACTCCAGCTCCTCCTCTCCATCTCACTCCAGCTCCTCCTCTCCATCTCACTCCATCTCCTCCACTCCATCTCACTCCATCTCCTCCTCTCCATCTCACTCCAGCTCCTCCATTCCACCTCACTCCAGCTCCTCCTCTCCACCTCACTTCAGCTCCTCCTCTCCACCTCACTCCATCTCCTCCTCTCCATCTCACTCCAGCTCCTCCTCTCCACCTCACTCCATCTCCTCCTCTCCATCTCACTCCAGCTCCTCCTCTCCATCTCACTCCATCTCCTCCTCTCCATCTCACTCCAGCTCCTCCTCTCCATCTCACTCCAGCTCCTCCTCTCTATCTCACTCCAGCTCCTCCTCTCCATCTCACTCCATCTCCTCCTCTCCATCTCACTCCAGCTCCTCCATTCCACCTAACTCCAGCTCCTCCTCTCCATCTCACTCCATCTCCTCCTCTCCATCTCACTCCAGCTCCTCCTCTCCACCTCTCTCCAGCTCCTCCTCTCCATCTCACTCCATCTCCTCCTCTCCACCTCACTCCATCTCCTCCTCTCCATCTCACTCCAGCTCCTCCTCTCCATCTCACTCCATCTCCTCCTCTCCACCTCACTCCAGCTCCTCCTCTCCATCTCACTCCATCTCCTCCTCTCCATCTCACTCCATCTCCTCCTCTCCACCTCACTCCAGCTCCTCCTCTCCACCTCACTCCAGCTCCTCCTCTCCATCTCACCTCCCCCTCACAAAGCCAGGGAGGTCCCAGCAGCCCCTTTCCCACCCTGGACCAGGGCAGCAGCCCCACTGTGGGCACCTTTCTGCACAGATCACACTTTCCTACACATGCTGAGTGCCACAGGCTGCTGGACTTAGACCAAAGCAGCCTGGTGAGATGTGAAGAGCTGAATGCCTTTGCTGTACCCTGGTGCAAGTTTCCTCTCCCTCTCACACACCTGTACACATGCACGTGCTTACACACACTGTTTTCTTAACCCTCCCTCATTCCTTTTTTTTTTTACTTTATATTTTTTCTCAAAGCCCACCCATCTGGCAGCTCCTTTGTGCTCCTGGGGGCAATTACAGCAGTGAGGAGGGAGCAGGAGCAAGGATTGAGTTGCTGAGGGAGCCTGTGGCACCTTCAGCACAGCCCTGGGGATGCTGTGTCACAGCTGGGTGTGCAGGGGAAGCACGGTGATGCCCTTTGCCTGCAGGGAGTGCTGGTGGTGCCTGGGTGCTGGACAGGACGTGCTGAGGCTGGGCAAGGTGAAACAAAACCTCCCTGTGCCTACAGAGTGACAGGACAGGGGGAATGGCTTCCCACTGCCAGCAGGCAGGGTTAGCTGGGATATTGGGAGGAAATTCTTCCCTCTGAGAGTGGGGAGGCCCTGGCACAGGTGCCCAGAGCAGCTGTGGCATCCTTGGAAGTGTCCAAGGCCAGGTTGGACGGGGCTTGGAGCACCCTGGGATGGTGGAAGTGGGACTGGGTGGGCTTTAAGGTCCCTTTGAACCAAACCATTGTGGGATTCTCTGGTGTGAAATACGAACCCGATGGAGCCCAGTTTTCTTTTCTCCCCCTTCCCCACTAACACCTCTGAGGATGGTGTTAGGTGGGGCAGGACCTGCTTTCCCTCGCGGGTCCCTTCCTGTGCCCCAGCCTGGGCAAGCAGCGCCAGCCCCAGGGAAAGCCCCAGGGCTCAGCAGAGGCCGGGCTGGAGCTCCTGTCCTCTGCAAGCCCCAGCCCTGGGACGTGCTGGGATTGCTCTGGGGGAGCCATCCTTGGAGCTGGGGCCGCCCGAGCCTCTGGCGCCGCCGGAGGAGCCCTCGGCGGGGCTGTGCTGGCCCGGCACCGAGCGCTTCTCCCCAGCTTGCAATGACATCTAGTGGAGCTGCCTCGGGAGGAGCTCAGCCAGCCAGGCCTCCTCCAGCACTCCCAGGGCTTCATTTTCCCCTCCGACCTCGTCTCCAAAGCGTGTGGGCAGCAGGCAGGAGGTGGCACCCTGTGTCTGAGTCATGGCTGGCCACAGCACGACTTCCCGGGAGCCAAAAAAAAAATCAGCTTTTCCACAGCAACACCGAGTCCCCTCCAGCCCATGCTGCAACTGTGAGTAGCTGGGACTGGTATTTTTAGGTGGAGCTCTTTACTTCCCCTCCATCCCCAAAGCACCCCAAACAAGGGGTTGCAGCGTGCCAAGTGCTGCTGGTGCAAAGCCAGTGGCTGGCAGCAGCAAACCACCCTGAGCCACAGCCAGAGACGTGCTGGATCCTCCTCTAAAGGCAAGGAGGGGAAAAAATAAACAAATATGGTAACCAGAAGATAAAAACCCATGTGGTAATGGGTAATGTGCAGCAGCAACTTCCCCGGGATCCTGTCCCTGCAGATGGTGCAGCATCCAACAGGTTAACGGCAGCCTGGTCCTATTTTAAACACAGAAAAGTGCTGCAGCTTGATCCCACTTCATTCCTGTAGAGATATAATCATAGTCTTTAGGAGACGTAATCATAGTATTTATTTAAGAATTAAGTGTGTCTGAAAGTGGCCTAAATTCCCCGTGCAAGAGCTGAGTTGGTGCCTCAGCACCTGACTCTGCACTGCCGTGAGGAGCTGAGGGGTCTCCTTGCTTTGGGACCAGGGGGCTGGAGGAATGTCACCAGCCTCAAACACCCTGGTAAACAAAGAGAGAGGCAGGTGAGGAGCACAGGGAAATGATCATCCAGAGAAATTCTGCATTTTCTGATACATCTTTATTTTTATTTCTGATACATCTTTATTTAGAGTAAACAAGCAGAGGCAGCACAGCAGGAATGCAGCATGGATGGGGATAGAATGAGCATAGTTTGAAGCATTTCTGTGAGAGGAGACAAAGAAAAAACACATAAAAACCTCACAAACAAACATCACTTTCCAGAGACAAGACAGAGCCTGAGATGCCAATAGATCAGGTACCCCTGAGCTGCCTCGAGGTCCCACAGCAGTTACTGAGCAGTGAGGCAGATTCCTACTCCAATCCCCCAAAAATCTTCCTTTGCAGAGCAGCTTTGGGACCTGCTGCTGCCATGCCTGAAGGAGATGGGGTGGGAGGAGGTTGGAACTGCCAGCAGCTCCCTTCCCATTCCATGGAAGGGGCTGGAGAAGGAGCTCACATGGAGAGAAAGTGCTTTAAATGCAGCCATGGCCAAACGCTGTCATTGTCCCACACTTGGAAACTGGTTCAGCAGCAGAGCAAACCAAGAGGGGACAGACACCACCATCCCTGCTGAGATGCTGCTGTGGGCTTGTTCCACAGCAGCTGCCAGGCACCAGAGTGGTCCAGAGATGTGGTCCCTGCTCCAGTCCCTCAGAGCACCCACGGGACACCAGTGACACTGAGCCTCTCTCTTGTGTTTCACAGCCTGGCTGAAGAGCAGTGAAATTCATCTTTAAAATTAAAATTTTTCTATTGCACCTCAATGTACTAAGGAAGAGCTCACAGGTGTCTTCACAAGCAGTTATTGCCTCTCTGTTCTGAGCTTTCACTGCTCCTCCATATAAAGACTGATTCTGACATTTCCCAAGCCTTAGTGTGAGGAAGAAATATATACATACATATAGATATAGATAGATAGATATAGATAAATTAGATACCTGTATTATATCAGTTAAACCTGTGTAGTGTCCAGAAATACAGAGTGGGCAGCTGGCTGTTGGCAACACAGGAATTAAACAGCCAAAATACCCAGATAAAATAGATGTTAAAAGCAACACGTGCTACAAAAGCTTTGGCAGCTGCACCCTCCTCAGGGAGGCTGGGCACTGGTTTAGTACCAAGCTCAGGGTGCCCAGGGCTGGGCTGGGCCCTGTGCTCCCCAGTCAGGCACTGCTGGCTGCAGATGCTCAAGCACACCGCACCCATGCAGGAAAGCTCCATGGCCAGCAGCAGCTCCCCTGCCCTGGAACCACCAACCCTGAGCTCTCTTTGGCAGGTTTCCATTGCTCCCCTTCCCTCTAGCCCCACCCCTGACCCAGTTACTTCTTGAAGAACTTCTTGTTGAGGAGGAAGATGAGCAGGTTGACATTGACCTTGGCCTTATGGAACATCTTCATGACTGCTACACCCTCGTACTGCAGCTGCAGCAGGTCCTGTGGGAGAGGGGACTGTCACTGCCACTGTGCCCAGCCAGGGAAGCCCTCCTGGGTGCCCAGCACAGGGAGCTGGGTTTGCAGGGGGAGCTGTACAGCTCAAGGCAGGGCTCCACACGGGCTCCAAGTCCCCACAAGAGCCGCAGGTGTGGGGGCACCAGCCAGCCCCCACGTGCCCTGGCTGTCCCCATCTCTCTGAGCCCCAGCAGCTGCAGGACAGGCTCCCCACCTGGTAGTGCAGCTGGAAGTGCTCCATGTCGATCCCCATGAATTTGGCTCTCACCTGGAACCTCCCTGATTCCTCACAGGGGATGATGTCAAAAACCACATTCCTGAGCCTGAGAAGACAGAGCCACTCACTACCAAAAGCTTTAACACAGCCAGGGACCAGGTCACCCACCCAGTGCACCCCCTCAGCACAGCAGCCAGACCAGACCCACAGCCCAAACCCCACTGCAAATCCCAACTTTCCTGCATTCTCCTACACAAAACAACTTGCCCCACATGGCAGGACAACAGTGGCCCACGTGCATCCTCCTCCTTGGTTATTTTCCTCTACCTGCCCAAGTTTTCATAGAATCACAGAATATCCTGAATCAGAAGGGACCCACAAGGATCACTGAGTGCATTAAGTCCAGCTCCTGGCCCTGCACTGAATAACCCCAAGCAGGAGCTCCTCCCCTGGAGCAGGGTTACCCACTGGCTGGGTGGCAGGTCCTGGATCTCCAGCAGCACCCCCTTCTCCCACAGCTGGGCTGCTGTGTAGTGCAGAGATGGCAGCTTCTTGCTCTTCCCACTGCCCCTGGAAGAGAAGGGATCACATGCTGAGAGCTCATCTCTGGCCATCCATGACCCCTTGGATTCCCAGCATCTCCAGGACTCACAACAACCAGAGAGCAATGAAAACAAATAACATTTTTTTTTTTTAAATTACTGATTTTTGGTAAGGAACCGCACTTGTTGCTGGCTGCCAAGTTGTCAAGGCAGGTTTTGATGTACTGGTTGTAATAATCAATTTGCTCCTCATAAAACAGAGTCTTGGCATCGAGGCCCTCCAGGGTCTGCCTCAGCTTCAGGAGCTCCCTGCGGCGCTGCTGCCGGTGCCGCCGCTGGTTCCGGATGTCCTGGAGGAAACAGCAGGGCCAGAAAACCAACGGATGTCACAAGCAGCTTTACCAGAGCAGGACCTCTGGGGGTTTAGGGGTGATCCCCAACTCAGCATCCCCCAGCACACCTTGGCCAGCTCATCAACGAGCTGCTGGTACTGGTTGGCAGAGTCCACCAGCCCCAGGCTCTCCAGGCGCCGCAGGTTGCGGATGACCTTGCGCTTCTTCTCCTCCATGGAGAGCTGGCTGTTGGCAGCCAGGGAGGGGCGGTGCTTCAGCTGCTGGGCAGAGGGCTGGGCATCCTGCAGAGCTCGCTGGCACACCAGGTGCTCGTGGGCAGCTTCCTAGGGATGAGAAGGGGTCAGCCTGGAACACGGCTGGAATGGGATACAGAGACGGAACAACCGAACTCTGTGGGATTTACATTCTCTGAACCTGAGAGAAGCAGAGAAAAGAATGATCAAAACAATTCTTATCTCATTTGCTGCGCCTGTATTGTGCCAAAGTGGAATGCAATATGGAGATTGTTTACCCAAAGTGATGGTGTTTTGTTTTCTTGACCAAGCTCTGCAAACTGTGTCCTGACGGTCGGTCAGCAGACAGTCACAAGATTTTGTGCAGTTGAGTGCTTGTGCAGTTTCAGCTTAGATGTAGTGTAATATAGTATAGAATAATATAGTATAATGAAGTAATTAATTAGCCTTCTGATATCATGGAGTCAGATGCATCATTTCTCCCTCCACGGGGGTTGCCTTGAATTTACTATAGAACTCCTTCACCCATGCTTTGATGTGGGTCTCTCCTGGCCCAGAACAGGTGATTTTTCAGAAAACCAGAGTCCAGGCACGGCTGGATCACAAGAGCAGTGGCCAAACCTCTGAGAGGAGCAGGGCAGCTTTTTGCTGAGAACTTTTTTACCCTTTGCCCACAAAGCTTTTCAGTTCATCCCTAGCAGCAGCCTCACACATCCCACCTCATGCTCTGATGCTGGTGTCCACAGGATGTCTGGGAGGGAATCTTCTGGCTGGCACTGGATCAAATCCACCAGCATCTGCTTGGTGCTAGAGACCAGAGGGACATGTCAGGCATCCGCTCCAGACCATCACACTCCACCCAATATTCAGTTGCTGCCCAAGGGTTTCTTGCCCTCCTTGAGCATCCCAGCCCCCAGTACCCTTCCAACACCCCCAGTACCCTTCTGATGCCCACAGAGCCCATCCTCACCTCAGCAGCAGGCTCCTTGTATCACTCTCCTCGCTGCTGGCCACTGGCACCACCTTGTTGGTGAGGGTGAGGGAGATCTCTGTTCTGCTGAGCTGGGAGAGCTGCTCAGCACTGCTGTCTCCCAGGCTGGCAACACTCTCCCCTGTGAGGGCACAGAGAGCCCTGCTAGCTGTGCTGGGCTCCAGAGGGCTGGCTTCCCATGCCCAAAGCAATCCAGCTCAAGCTTCGTGCAAGGAAAGTGTGCCCACGTCCACCCTCCTCCCATCAGGTCCCAGAATCCAACCTACCAACCAGGGACTGGACTGTAGGAAGCTCATCAAGATCCTCCAGGAGCTCGTGCAGGGGGTCACTGTGGTGTGATGTGATGGAGTCCTGGTGCTCGAGCAGGAGCTGGACAGTGCAAGGGATGAACCAGGGGCAAAGGGGGATGCAAATGGAAATGAGGGAGGGCCACCCTTCACACCCAAGAGGGGATGGAGAAGATAGGAGGTTTGCAAAAGGACAAACCTGCAGAATCCAGGTTATTTCCTGGCTTAGAAGAGGAAAAAAGGGTCAGGAAGAGGGAAGTTGTGCCAGGGGTGGAATACAGAAGAATGGGAGGAAACTCAGCAGAAAGCCCAGGGGGTGGGAGCAGAGGAAACAGAGCTTGCCATGAGCTTTATGCCCTGACCTTGTGTGTGGTGATGAGCTCCCCCACAGTGATGTAGATGACTGGTTTGGCCACTGCCACCATCTCTGAGTACTCATCCATGTCAAACCTCTCCTCAGGCTCAGGGACGCAGCAGGCAGCAGAGATGAACCTCCTGCAGGGAGGGACCCCTCTCCTCTGCTCAGCCCCAAACCCCTGCCATGGGCTCCAAGCCCCCCTCCCCCCCCGTCACCATCCTGGGGCCCACCTGAACTTGTTGTGGGTGTGCTCCAGGTACTGGTTGAGCCCGCAGAGGTGGGCACTGTCCCCCTGGAAGGCCTTGTGGGCGGCAGCGTGCTGCAGCACCCTGGCGATGGAGGCCAGGCTGCGGCGCTGCTCGGGACGCAGGGCCACCCCAGCCGACAGGTCCACGATGTCAAAGCCATCAGGGGCCACCACTGCTGGGTTCATGAAGCGGTAGTAGAGCAGGTTCCCCACGACCTAGGACATGAGACAGGCTGGGGTGCATTTGGGTTAGGGCCCAAGGAGGTGACACCTCAGCAGGGAAGGATGTTTCATCCTTGCTCTGCACGGTGGGACCCTTGTGGAAGAGATGGCAGTGCAGGGGAAAAGCTCAGCCTTGGAATTTCCTTAGTGGCTTAAGGAAAATGTTGACTTGGAGGTGTTTTTAAGTCGAGAGGACTTCACCTATTGTGGCTCTTCATGTACAGCCACAGCTGAACCCCACCAAACTGTGGGGTGGCCCAGTCCCACGCTACCTTATCAACCTCCTCTGCTGGTGCCTTGGGGAATTTCTCAACCAAGGACATCCTCAGGATTTTGGCGATGTAGCGCATTCCATAGCTGAGGACAGGTAGGAAGAGGACCATCAGCATGTGAATCCACCCTGATGACCCAGTCCTACTACCCATGATCCAAGAAGCAGCAAGCCCCCAGCCCTGGGGTGATGGAGAAGCCCACAGGTAGGATTGGCAGCTACAGCACCCCTCAGCTCCCTCCCCCCACCCTGCTGCCAACCCAGGCATCTCTGGAGGAGGCCTTCATCCTCTGAGATGACCACAAAGCTGGCATGCATCTCAATGTCAGCAGTAAACTGCCCAGAAACAGAGCAGAAAAAGAAGCCAACCCATGAGGTGCTGCTGATATTTGGGGCTCCCCTTGCTGGCAGTGCAGTAACTCAGTCCTGCAGCAGCAAAGGGGCCAGGAAGCCCCCCCATAATCCAACCTCCTTTCTAAGGCCTTGCTGGAGACACCTTAGAGCCAAGAGCACTCCTGGGATGTGCACAGAAACCACGGGGATACTCACGGGATCTTGTCCACAGAAGAGGTGATGGCAGAGACAAACTTGTCTGTTACTGCCAGGAGATTGCGGATGGCAATGTCCAGCCTCCTCTGGACCTCGGGGTGGCTGAGAGCCTGCTCAGGGCTGACCTCATAGGGCAGCTTGCTGTGAAGGCAGCACAGGACCCCATCACCATCGCAATGCCCATCACCCTGTGGCCAAGCCAAGCCTTCTTACTCAGGCTCTGACCTTCTGTGTCCACTCTGAGACTCAGTCTGGTTGATCCACGCCTTGTAGATGTCCACGGGGTCCGTGTTGATGCTGAGAGTCTTGTCCTGCAGCACCTCCTGCACGGGGCCAGCCAGGATGTGCCGCAGGGCGCTCTGCCCACGCGTGTTGCGGTAGAAGCTGACCAGCAGCCGGATCACCGTGGCATTGCCCGTCAGGATGTCATGGACATGGTCCACCTTGGAGCTGGGGATAGAGATGGGGACGATAGGATGAGGGGATGGATCGGTGTGTTCTCCAAGCAGGAGGCAGCAGAGATAACAGCATCCAAGCTGATGCAGTTCAGCCTTTCCCTGGGCCTGCTGCCACAGCAGGACACCCACCTGATCTCCTCCTGCAGTGCCACTTTGAAGAGCTGCAGCAGCAGATAAGCCTCCCGTGGGCTGGAAGCGTAGTTGTAAAGCGTAAAGATCACCGACTCCATGAATTTGGTGGACTTGTTCTGGGGCATCTGGAAGATCAGCCTGGCCAAGTACACTGGCTGTGTCTGCAGGGAGGAGAGGCACCAAGCTAGCCCAGATGTCGTGGGGTAGCTGGGGGCCAGGTCCCTGCACTGCCCCCCCAGCTGTGAGGGACACAGCAGAGCCCCCCAGCCCCACCTGCAGCAGGTAGAAGAGGTGCTGATAGGCCTCCAGCTTCTGCCTCTTCTCCTTGCTGAGCGTCTTGAGCCCCTTCTGCTTGTCCATGGACATCATCTCTGAGAGCTGCTCCTTGTTCTTCTTGGTCAGCTTCTTGCAGTGGGACACCACCTCCTGTGGTGGGAGAGAAGCACTGGGGTCTGCCTAAGGCTCTGGCATTCTGACCAGTTTCTGGGAGAGCCAGAGGCATCCTAGTGCTCCCCAACCCCTCCAACTGCTTAAAAAGTGAAGCAGAGACAAGTCCAAGCTGCGATGCCATGGAGGGCAGGATGGCATGAGGCAGCCAAGTCCTCCCCCTCTCTCTCTACCTGCAGAGTGATCCTGTTCTTGACCAGCAGCCCAATCTTGATGTCCATGAGGTCCAGGTCGCTCTCCAGCTGCCGGCTGGCACGGATCCTCTTCACCACCTCCTCCTGCAGCCGCAGCACCTCCGACTCCTCCCAGAAGTCGCGCTGGCTCTGCTCCAGCAGGTGGATGAAGCGCCGGACGACGCTCAGGGGTGGACTCTTGGTGTGGACTGCAGCAATGCCCAGTAAGGCCATGAATCATTTCCCCCACCACAGACCCTCAGACCCCCAGCAGTCACTCAGACACCCCATACTCCTGCCCAAAAAGCATCTTCTTGCTGCACCAGGACATGGGACAACACAAGGCCATACCATGCAACGGCCTTCAGGAAGTTTGATGACCAAGGACCACCAAGGCTCTGCCACTCCCGTCCTTGCCAAGGGGCCTACCCATAACTGCTTCCCCACTGTGCAGGGCCAGCAAGGGAGGAGACAGGGTCCCCTTCCCAATTAGCCATCACACTTCAGAGCAGCAGTGAGCAGGCACTTACCCAGCATCCTGTAATCCCCACAGGCCTTGTTGGCTCGCACAAAAGCCTGGATTTTAATTACAGCTTTAATCTGCCAAGACAAACAAGGGGGTGGGAGATGCTTTTCCACAGTGTCCCTAACAAACGTGGGGAGTGAAGGAGTGCTGGACAAGCACATCACTGCCTGGTCCCACTGCCAGGAATGTATTAAGGCCTGGGATGCAGGTCTCTACAAAACAGGAGAGATTTTGGGATTCTGCCCTTCCCAGTGGTCATTTCCCTCCACTCCCTGGATATCAGAAGCTGCAGCAACTCAAGGGGTGCAACTTCACTTCCCACAGCTGACACCCCCCCCTTTTCTCCCCCCAAAATTCCTTCCCCTTTTAATGGGCATCTTGAAGTCATTGTTGTTTTTTCTGGAACTGGAGTGGTTTTGCTCTCCTCACACTTCACAAAACCTGAGAGTTTGGCTTCCAGACCCACCAGGTACCTATTCCTTCCCATCTGTACCCCTGCCAGGATGAATCAGTTCTTCCAGCTGCACTGTGAGCACTCAGGGACAGGGATCCAACTGCTCCAGATCTTCCCCCTGCATCCCCACCAACACGGTCCCAGGAGCTGTTTGACTCCCATCCCATCCCTTACATTCTGCCTGAAGTGGCGCAGCCTCTCCTGGTACTTCCTCTGTGCCTGCCACATCCTCACAGCTGCCTGGATCTGGGAGAGATGTTCAAACATTTGGATTCTGGAAGGACTTGCTTGGCCAAAGGAAATGGGTGGAGGGAAAAAATCATGAGGACTTCCAGGAGAGGTTTAGGTTGGATATTAAGGAAAATTTCTTCATAGAAGGGGTGGTCAGGCATTGGCACAGGCTGCCCAGCAAAGTGGTGGGTTCACCATCCTGGGAGGGATTTAACACCCATAGGGACGTGGCATTTGGGGACACGGTTAGTGGTGGCCTTGGCAGTGCTGAGGGAACAGATGGACTCAGTAATCTTCAAGGGCTTTTCCAGCCTCAGTGAGCCCATGGTAACAATTCTGTTCTATGATTTTTTTCTCCCCTGTCCACTCACACACTGCCCTGGCCCAGCTGCCACAATCCCCCCCTGGCTCCTCAGTGCTGGGCAGGGGTAAATGCCACCCTCACAAGCTGAACAAGCAGGTGACAATGCCCAACATGAGAACAAAGGCTGAAGAAAGAATCTCCCAAACCTTTATTGCAGCCTCTGTGTTGGATTTCAGGTAGTGCAGCCTGTCCAGGTAAGCTCTGCGCTGCCTGTACCCCCTCCAGCAAGCCTGGGCACAAGAAGATCAGGTAGAGAGACCTGAGTGAGGTCACTGTGACTCCATTGGTTTTTCAGGGAGCACATGAAGAAAGAGAACAACACAGCACAGGGAAAGAGGAAACCAGGCCCAAAGCAGCCACCGTGAGGGAAACAAGACCCTCACTGCTCTCTGCAGCACCTCAGGGGTCCTGGCAGTAAAACTACAGAGCAGCAAGCGCTGCCCCTCCCAGGGCCTGCCAAAAAGTGCTGCGAGCAGCTGCCCTTGGTTTGTGTGGCTGTGCTCAGAGGAGGGACAGGTCCTGGCTGTGTCACCTGGATCCTGATGGCAGCTGGCCTCTGCTCCTGCAGGACATGGCGCTGCGCCGCGAGCTGCCGGCGAACGAGGAAGCCGCGGAGCCGCGCCTGCAGCCTGACCACCAGGGCCTCCCTGGATGCCCACAGGCACTCCCGCTCGCGGGCCAGCGTCACTCGGCTGATGACAGACTGCAAGGACAGCCCCAGCTCAGCCCCAGCAGTGCCAGCGGTGCCCACCCAGCCCGTCCTGCCCATACCTGCATCTCCTCCTGGCTCAGATGCGTGCTGTTGAAGCTGCCATGGCGTGGGCACTGCCAGCTGCCCTCCAAGGTCTGCAGGTTCAGGAAGTACTCAGCACCATCCAGCAGCCTGTGCCGGACCCAGTATGGCTTCGTGCTCCCTGCATGCCGGGATGGATGGGAGCTGCTGCAGAGTGCTGCTCCCCCTGAACACCCTGGCCAGGGGTGCACCCCAGGCTCCCAGGGCGGGGGAGGTTTTGCAGGGTTTTACCTGCTGGTCTCTTGGTGGCCATCAGAGCCGCCAGCTGCTCCTGGTAGGTGTCAGCATAGGCATTCACCACCCCACGCAGGGCCACGTCAGGGTTGCACAGCACCCTCAGGGTCTGTGATGCCTTCCCTTCCTTGATGGCCTGGTTGATGGCAGCTATGCCCAGAGCCACTGCAGGAGCAGAGGGGCTCACATCAGCCCCTTTTTGTCCCCCAGCCTCCAGCAGCACCCACATGGGGAGAGCACTCACTCCTCCTGGCTGCCATTGTGTCCTGGTTGGCCTGGCAGACCCCTTCCTGGATTTCCTCCCACCCAAGAGCAGCTCCATTGTCCTGCGTGGCCTGTGAGATGGGGGAGATGGGCTCTAGTGAGCTGGGCAGCCCCCTTTGAGCAGATGCTGCATTGCTAGGGTGGGGAGGGGGGGGTTATTTCACAGTCTTGTGACCAAGGCAGGGTACCGGGGGGATACCATGCTGCCATGGAGGGTCTCCACAGCTGATGACCCCCACCCCACCTGGACTTTCTGCCCCCGTGCCTGGGACAGGACACTGTGGTAGCGCGGGGCGGTGGGAAGGGCGATGTCGGGCAGGGTGGGCAGCAGCAGCAGCGCCGCCAGCGTCTTCTCGGGGTCCTCCTGCAGCAGCGCCTCGTTCAGCAGCCGGAGCACACGGGCTCCTGAAGGGCAAGGAAGGGAGGACATGCCTTTCAACCCCTCCAATCTCGGGCACCAAGGGAATCACAGCCCAGGGTGCTGTGAGATTCTCTGGTGTCCCCACTGTAACCTCCCTCCCAGGATATCTGCGACCCCCTGCATGCCCAAACTCGTGTGGGCAGGACTCACGGTCGTCTTCATCCTGCACTGATGAATTGGTGTTGTTGATGCTGTCCTGAATGTCATTCCAGCTCAGGAACTCAGCTCCTGCTTTCCTCAACTGGACTTTCAGCTGCAACAAGTCATCAAAGTACCTGCAGGAGAGAAACAAGGCAATGACCTGAGGCATTCCGAGTAGGGCTCAATGCATTCCAAGGAGGGTTTGGTGCATTCTGAGCAAGAGGGCACCTGTCAGAGCCAGTTGCCCAGCTCTTCAGAGCAGAGAGGGAGGACACAGGACAGGGAGGCTGCTGGAACAAGCCCACAAAAAGCCCAGGCCCCCTGACCAGCCCCTTCCACAAGATTTCTTCACACCAACCCCTAACGCAGAGCCCAGCTCACCGCTGTGCATTTGCATCCTCAGCTCCTGAGAGGCCCAGGGCAGGGCTGACCAGGCTGCTCCAGAGCCTGCTGGGGTTCCTGGCATCCAGGGCTTGGTTAACCAGTGCCACAGCTGAGAGCATCTCCACAGCCACAAACAACTCCTCCTGTGTCAACTCACCCTGCACAGAGCAGGCAGAGACACTGAACCCCCATAACCTCCTCCTCCAGGCCCAGCTTCCCCAGGGGAGCAGCAGCAAAGGAACCCAGTCCTAGCAGAGGGACCACCCCACCCACTGTCAAGGGCACCCATGGCCCATCCCTGGTGTCTCTCACCCGTGGGTGCTGGCTCTGCAGCAGGGCCAGCTGCTGCTGGTACAGGGGAGCAGCAGGGGTGTGCACATCAGGCAGCTGGGCTGCAGGGTCCATCAGAGCTTCCAAGGTTTTGGCTGGCATCCCTCGGCGGACAGCAGCGTTGATCTGGCTGACGGCCTGCAGCACTGAGGGACAAACAGGGGGCTGGCACAGGGGGGCTGCAGGAAGTGGCTGTGCCCTGTCTCAGGGCCAGGCTGTCAGCAGGCCCACCAGCACTGGGCAGCAGAACCTGCAATAAGAGTTCACCCAGGCACTCACTGGCTCGCTCCTTCTCATCCCGCCGGTTCGCTGTGAGGATCCCTGCCTGCACCTCCTCCTGCTCCAGCAGCTCCAGGTAGCCCAGTTCCTGCAACAGGCAGAGAGGGGTGTCAGGTCTCACAGCTCACCATGTTTGTGCTGACAGAGCAGCTCTGCTCAGACCCCTGGCAGAAAGCTGCCAACTCCCCAGCCCACGGGACCTCCTTCTTCCTGGGGACCATGGGCTGCCCCCCAGCACCAGCACCCTGCACCCCAGGCTCCTGCCAGCCCCTACCAGGGCCTTCTCCTCCCGGTCCATGCTGAGTTGCTCCAAGTAGAGCTCGAGGTTGTCACGCTGGATGCAGCGCAGGGGCAGGCTGGGGTCCTGCAGTGCACAGTGCAGTGCCAGCACATCCTGTCTCTCCAGGGCATTGTCCACCTCTTCCAGAGCTCCACGCACTACAAGAGGCCAAGTCACCCCAGAGGTGAGCAGGTAAATCATCCCCCAGCTCCAGGGAGAAAAGGCAGCTATGGCTAAAGCCTGCATACCCATCACTTGAATTTCTCCTTGGAAATGCAACACGCCCAGCCCTTCTTCCCACTAGGTTTGAGGCTGGCCTGAGCAGACTTCTTTCTGCTATGCCCACCACTCTCCCCATGCCCAGGGCTACCATGGTCCCACCATAAGCCCTGGAGAGGGAAGGCCCAGCTTTGCTCACCGTTCACTTTGTTGATGTTCCCTTGGATTTCAGCCTGGGTCAGACACCAGTCGTAGACATCCTCTCCTTCAAGGATCACCTGTGGGCACTGGACAGGGACTCCCCAGCTTGAGCTTTCTGCCCAAGCACACTCCACCATGCACAGTAGGGTCCCCTGCAGATGCCTGGGCTCATTTCCCAACCCCTGGGTGAACTAGCCCCCAAAGAAGAATCATCTCCCCCATCTTTTGCTCAGCACAAGGGCTCCCAGGCCATGTTTCAGCCAGCAAGCCCCCTATGGTCTCCCTCCACCTCCCCATCAGCAAAGGGGCTGCTCCTCTCCCACCCACCCCAGAGCACCCTGTGCCCTCCTCACCCTGCTTCTAGCACTGCTGCCCTTCTCCAGCTTGGCCTGGTGCAGCACCTCCTGGTAGGCACCTGCCAGCTCCTGGCGCAGTCCCACCAGCATGGCGTGGGGGTTCTGCAGGGTCTCCATGGTCTGGGCCACCACCCCCCGCTCCACCGCCTCGTTGATGGCCAGCACCGCGGCATGGACTGCAGGTGAGGCAGGGAGGGGGTGAGTGAGAGGGGTCACGGAGGGGCAGGATGGACCGTCTGCTTTATCCCTGCATGCAGTGGGACAAGACATTCCATGGGCGATGGTGTGAACCCGCCCTCTTCAGAAGGCCAGCTGCAGTCCCCAGCACCTGGGGAGTCTCACAGCAAGCCCAGGGAATGCAGAACCCCAGCTGCTTATGCCTAGCAATGGCTGTGCCAGCACCTGCAGACTTGTGCTGGGCTCAAAGAGAACAACCAGGTGCCTCCCACTGCATCCCAGACCACCATCACCTCCCAGGGCACCCCCTCCCAGTTTGCTGGCCCCAAATTTGGCATTCAGTTGTCACTGTCATATTTTCTGGAAAAATCCCCTTGCCCAGGATTTTTCTCCTGGGAAGCAGAGAAGCCTCAGAGAAAAGGAAAACAATATTATCTCATTTGCTTCTCCTGTGTTTTGCTGCTTTGGAATGTGTTTGGAGATTGTTTACCAACAGGTGGTTGTTTCATTGGTTTCATGTGAATTGCTTTGACTCAATGACCAATTACAGTCAAGCTATGTCAGGACTCTGGAAGGAGTCATGAGTTTTCATTATTATCTTTCAGCCTTCTCTAAGTATCCTTTCTGTATTCTTTAGTATAGTTTAGTTTAGTATTCTTTAATATAATATAGTATGATAAAATAATAAATCAGCCTTCTAAGAACATGGAGTCAGATTCATCATTCCTCCCTTCATCTGGGAACCCGCAAATACAAAATTGAGTAGCTGAGCGAAGATCCTGCTACAGACTGACACCCAGCCCCTCTCCCCAGCCATCACCTGCTGCTTCATCCACTGAGAGCTCGTTGGCCAAAATGCCTCCAATCTTGCTGAAGGCGGGCAGCTGCAGCCCATACTTCTCCAGCTCCCGCTTCATGTTGTTGATCTCCTCCTCTGGAGCAGAGCAGAGGCAGCACTGCTCAGCACCAGCCCCCTAGCCCAGTACTGGAGCAGGGGCAGCCAGCAGAGAGGGGTGCAGAAAACCCCCACACTGGGGCTTTTGCCAAAACTGAGGCAGTTTTGACAAAACACATCCAAGACTTTCACTTCACACATCCCTCCTACCACAGGACCCCAGAGCACTGGTGGCAACCCCCCCTTGGCAAGTCCCAGCCTAGGTCTCCCTGCACATACCTGTGAATTTCACTTTCCCATACAAGTCCTGGATCGGAGGAGCCAGCCCCAGCTTGAAGAGGTAGAAGCTGAAATACAAACCCACACGGTGACATCACCTGCTTCTCCCTCCTGACGCTTCTGTGTCACCTGAGGCTGACGGGTGACACCACCAAAGGGCTGATGAGCATGAACACATTCCATGAGAGCCAGGGCAGGGCACCCACCTGAGTGCATGGATGCAGTAGACCACCCGGGGCATGTTCTTCTTGTCATAGATGTCAGTGGTCTCTGGGTGGAAGATCTGCCAGCAAGACAGAGACACATCAGGGGCAATGGCATCGAGACAGTCCCCAGGGCTGGCTGATGTCAAAGAGTGGGGGGGCAAAGACAAAGCCCCCCTGCCATACCAGCACCCCCCCAGTAGTGCCACAAGGCAAAGGCCAGTGTGCCTCTTGGCTGGGGAGAGCAGAGGGGAGGTGTTACCGAGGGAAGCCCCACGTGGCTCATGGCATCACGCCAGTAGTTGATGTTATCCGTGTGCCTAAAGTGAAGCCCGGCTGTCTGGAAGAGAGAAGCTGAGGTCAGGCTGAACCCCACTTTCTCCCATCCCTGGGGCCCCCCTTGCCCCCAGAGCAGCCCAGCCAATGCAGGAGGTCAAAGACAGAGGCAATGCCTGTGATCCCCAGCTCAGGGAGCCCATTGCAGCCACCTGCTACAGAACAGTCTGCGGTCAGTGAGTCCCTCCTCACTCTGCACTCACCAGCAAGGGAAAGGTTTGGGGCTACACCCTAAGGGGTACTACACTTTCCCTCTGGTGCCACAGCCTTACCTTGTACCGTGTCTGTTCAGGGTCGTAGATCTTCTTCAGTGGGACAACAGCAGGGGCAAAGCAGTGGCCCAACTTGGCCAGGAGGACCCCATTGCGCAGGGTCTCCTCCAGCTCCGTGGGCGGGGGCAGCCCCTCACCCAGGCAGGCCTCCATCCAGCTGGCAGGGCAGGGACAGAGCACATCACAGACCCCCAGAGAAAAGCACCCAAAGGACATCCCCCTCCCAGCCACATTCCAGTAAATCCTCCCTGGCAGGGGAGCTCAGCTCTGAGGCTTTTGCTGCTGGGTGGTTTTTAGTTTGGATGGAGGGCTGAGTATGCCCCCACAAAAAACACAATCCCCCAACCAGCTTTGAGGAGCCATAAAGCCACAGCAGCATTCTCCAGCACTATAGCCACTCCCCATCCACTCCACCTGTCCCCCTTTTCTCCCCACCCCTTAGCACCCCTTTTCTCCCCAAATGTGAGCTCGAGGATCTCCCCAAGTGCAGCCTCACCGCTTGGCTTCCTCCAGGTGGCACAGGTACTGGTAGGCAACGTTCTGCCTCCTCTGTTCGTCCATCTCATCGGCAGTCAGGCGCTCACCTGGGCAGGAAGGGGACCTCCCGTCAGAGCCCCCTGCTCAGGGAGGCTTTTTGATGCCCCCCATGGCCACTGAAACTAAGATTTGGGAAAGGGAGCCAGGCTTTGGGTGCAGTAGCCTGTGAGTGGGAGTGGCACCAAGGTAACAGTTCCCAGCCCTTCCGGCAGTGGGAGGAAAATTTCCAATTTCCCTTTTTCCCAAATAACGGCCATCAGAGCTGGCACTGGAGTGGGGGAGGGCACAGAGCAAGCATCCGGGGAGGAGGTGGGGAACACAGCTACAGGTTTGGGGTCCTTTTACAGGGCTGCTGATGCTGGAGGCACCCACAACCTCTGGGGGGCAGCCAGCTGCCTCCCAACAAACAATTCCTCAAAGTATGTCCCCCCCAGTTTGTCCCCAGGGGCCTGGCACCTTGCCACCACTGTCCCTCTACCCACACGCAGACCTGCCTGTTCCCCCTCAATGCCCTGCACCCCTAAATCTGACTGCTCCCCCCATCCCACTGCATACCCAGAGTCCCTGTCCCCATGTGCATCCCACACCTATCCCCACAGCCCCCTGCCCCCCAGCCTTACCTGTCCCCTCACATTCCCCTGTCCCCCCAGCCTTACCTGTCCCCTCACATTCCCCTGTCCCCCCAGCCTTACCTGTCCCCTCACATTCCCCTGCCACCCCAGCCTTACCTGTCCCCTCACATCCCCCTGCCACCCCAGCCTTACCTGTCCGCTCACATCCCCCTGTCCCCCCAGCCTTACCTGTCCGCTCACATCCCCCTGTCCCCCCAGCCTTACCTGTCCTCCCCCAGCTCGCTGCACCCCAGACTTGTCCCCCTCCCGTCCCCCTGCACCCCGGACATTCCTGCTCCCCTCACCCTTCTGCCCCTCCAGACGTGCCCGCAGCCCCACCCGCAGCCCCCCGGTGCCGGTGCCTGTGACTCACAGCGCCCCGGCCCCGCTCCCTCCATGGCCGCGGTGGCTCCGGTGGCTCCGCCCGAGGTTTGAATCTCCCGCCGCCCACGTGGCTCCGCGCGGGGGCTGCCGGGCTGGACAGCGGGGCACTGGGGAGCGGCGGCAGTGGGACACCGGGACAGCTGGCACGGGGACCCCAGGACCCCGAACCCGGGAAAGCGGGACACGGGGACCCCGGGACACCGGCGTCGCCCTGACTTTTTAAGATTTTCTGAGCTTTCTGATGTTTACATTCTTGTAACGAACTTTCTGTAAATAACTTATTGTTTTGCATTCTTTCATGGAGGAGGAGAAATTTGATGGACTGCTGTTTTGTCCAGTGTCATTGGAGAGTTGGCACTGTCACCATCCAATCCGCTGTCACTTTTGGAAAGCTCTAAATGTTAGAGTCAGAAATTAAAAAGTTCATTTTTACCTTGAAAAGAGCAGCGTGTCCACATCGTGTTATTTCGTGTCCTACAGTGACACACCGGGGCACCGGCGGCACCGGGACACCGTGGGGGAGAGCGTGGGACGCACACTGGGGAGCTCAGGGAGCACCGGGGGTGCGGGAAGTGACACACACCGAGAGAGCGAGGGGAGCCTCGGGTTGCAGGGGGAGCCTTGGGGTGCAGGGGCTGGGCAAACACCAGGGTGCAGGGGGAACTCATGGGTGCAGGGCCGAGCGAGGGCTGCTGGACGACTCCACGGGCTCTGTGCCACACCAAAGACGTGCCACCCGACCCCGGGGTGCCCTGTACCCTCACTGCTCTGAGCCCATCCATCAACCCAGTCCAAAGCATGAATCTGCCCCCCCATGGAACAAGCCCCCAGCACCTGCCATGAGCTGTTGAGACAGCAAGGAGCCGGTTGTGCCATCCATTACATGGCTGTCCTGTCCACCACATAGTTTTCCCATCCATCATCCATCCATCCCTCACAGGGCTCACACTGGCACTGCTGCACTGAGTTGCCATGGCACTGCACACCGCCCTGGTGACAGGGATGAAACTGGAGCCAGCGGGGCCATTGTGGGATGTGCTTTCCCAGGAACAGGCCTGGCTTTGTCCCAGCCTGTGCCACCGCCTGCCACGCTCCTGTCTCAGAAGCCGGCCGTCCATCACCAGGGGCTGTGATCTGCTCCAGGCACTTTTCCAGGCAGCCCAAGCTTGGAGGTGCCTCAGACATCCTCCATCCCCGCAGCAGAGCCCTGGCTTGCGGCAGCAATGCGGCTGCAGCGGCGGGGATGCCTCGTCTCTCTGCTCCCTGCTGTCAACAACCTTTGCACCTGAAGAGCAAACAGTAAGTGTGTGCAACCCATTATTCTGCCTCCCAAAAAAGGCACCCCAGCAACATCCCACTCCATGCTGTGGTGTACCTCCTCCTCCCGCAGTGACCTCTTTCCTCTCTCGTGGCCACCAAGGCTTGTGGGGTTCTCCATGGAAAGGCCTTTTTCCTTTCTGAAACTTAATAGCAAGCAGGCTACAAGACATCCCTAATTTTCCTAAATAATATAAAATAATGCTGCTTGTTTGAAGTGTTTGCTGGCTGGGTCACGCTGCCTTGGCTGCCTAAGCACCTCTCTTTCTTGCAGGCAGGCTGCTGCCCCTGCCCATGGATTCAGAAGAGGCTGCTGACCTGGGAGGGCAGCCCACCACCCCCACACACCCCACTGCCCCCTCTGCCCCCACACATCCCACACACCCCACTGCCCCCTCTGCCCCCACACACCCCTCTGCCCCCTCTGCCCCCACACACCCCACTGCCCCCTCTGCCCCCACACACCCCTCTGCCCCCTCTGCCCCCACACACCCCACTGCCCCCACACACCCCATAGATCCCACACACCCCACTGCCCCCTCTGCCCCCTCTGCCCCCACACACCCCACTGCCCCCACACACCCCATAGATCCCACACACCCCTCTGCCCCCTCTGCCCCCACACATCCCACTGCCCCCACACACCCCATAGACCCCACACACCCCACTGCCCCCTCTGCCCCCACACATCCCACACACCCCTCTGCCCCCTCTGCCCCCACACACCCCACTGCCCCCACACACCCCACAGACCCCACACACCCCACTGCCCCCTCTGCCCCCACTACCCCCACACACCCCATAGCCCCCACACACCCCACTCCCCCCTCTGCCCCCACACACCCCACAGCCCCCACTCCCCCCTCTGCCCCCACACACCCCACAGCCCCCACTGCCCGCTCTGCCCCCACACACACCACTACTCCCACACACCCCACTGCTCCCACTGCCCCCACACACCCCGCAGCCCCCACAGCCCCCTCCAGCTGCAAGAAGAGCTGGAAGAAGAAGAAGGCTGAGGCCAGGGCAGCTGCTCAGGAGGGAGGGGATGAGGTGGCAGGGCGGGTGGGTGTGATCGAGGGCCTCACACGAGCCGGACACCGGGCGCTGGCCCTGGGTGCCGGGCGGGAGGCAGTGGGGTGCTTCAGGAGGGCCCTGCTCCTCTCCAGGGACTCAGTGAGCCCTCAGCTCCACAGGGCTTGTGCTTTCAACCTGGGGGCTGCCTACGTGGAGACTGGGAAGCCCAGAAAGGGCTTTGAGTTCCTCCTCCAGTCCCAGCCCTCAGAGGCGGAGAGCGGGGACCACTCAGGGAGCCTTTATTTCAGCGTCGGGGCGGCTCACGAAGGGCTCCAGGATTTTCCAAAGGCTCTGGAGTGTTTTGAGAAAGTCTCCGGCCACGCTGTTGCTGCGCAGGCTGGCAGCCGAGCGGGGACCTGTGTGCAGATGGGCTGCTGCTACCTGGGGATGCGGGAGCCAGCGCGGGCCGCGCGGTGCTTCCTGGACGCGGCGCAGGCCTACGCGGCAGCGGAGAGCCCCGGGGCCGCGGCCGTGGCTCTCAGCAGGGCGAGCGGCTCCATGCTGCAGAGCCGGCAGTTCCGGAACAAAGACATCGCCGGGGTCCTCGCCCGGTGCCGCTCACTCTGCGAATCCATCCCCGACCCGGCCCTGCGAGGTAACGCCGCGCCGCGCCGCTCCCTCCCCTCGTAGGGCCCTGCGGAGCAGCTCCGACGCCTGCTTTTTCTCTCTGCCCCCAGGGAAACTCTACAACGACATCGGCCTAGGCTACTCGCAGCTCCACATCTTCTCCCTGGCTGCCGAGAACTTCGAGCAGGCCCTGGGGCTGTGCGGTGGGGAGCGGGACCGGCAGCAGGAGGCTGCGCTGCTGCAGAACCTGGGCGCTGCCCTCAACGCCCTGCGCCGCTTCGGCGCCGCGCTGGGCTGGCACCGGCGTGCGGCCGCGCTGCACGGTACCGCACCCGCCGTCCCTGCCCTCGGCTGTGCCGCATGGGCCAGCTCGGCATGGAGCCCCTGTTCCCAATTCCAGGTGCTCTGGGGAACCGCAGGGCTCAGGGGCAGAGCTTTGGGAACTTGGCATACGCCTGCAGCCAGCTCGGGAAGCAGGGGGCTGCCGCCGAGAGCTACCTGCACGCCCTGCAAGCCTTCCGGGACTCGGGTGAGGGGAGACACAGGTGCCCCCGCAGCATCCCACAGCCAAGCGGGCTCAGGCTGGGTAACGCTGCCTGCCGGGGATCTCGGCTGAGCAGTGCAGGCACCGATGCAGCCCTTTGCCTCCCAGGGGACTTGCAGGGGCAGTGGCAAGCGTGCGAGGGGCTGGGTGCAGCGTGCTTGCACCTGGGAGACCCCCAGAAAGCCATCAGGCACTATCAGGAGGCCCTGATTTTGCTTTCCCGCTGTCAGGTAAGGCGTGATGGGGCAACCCCAGGGCCCGACCCTCCTGTGCATCATGGGGCACTGGCCTCAGCCCAGGGGCACACCCACTTAGCCCATCACACATACAGGTTCTCTCCACCACAGGACAGCCCCAGAGCTGCCCACAAACGGGTCGTGCACAAGCTCACAGATGCCATCCAGCACCGACTCCACCTCAGCCACCTCTCTTACCAGGGGGGCTGGGCACCCAGCCCAGCCCTGGTGAGCATCACCCAGGGCATGACACACTCTGGAGGACTGGGAACTGGGACCCCAGTAGGGCTTTGGGGGGCAGATTAACACATGTTAATCCCATCAGGAGCCCAGCCAGCTGCGATTTTGCTCCACACTGCCCCGAGCCAGCAGGACACAGCTCCAGGGGAGAGAGATGTGAGTAGGAAAGCTGCCATCCTCTCTCTTCTTCCTCTGGAATGAGGTTCCAGATCAACCAGGAGACAAGGCTTCCTTCACTCCATGTCTTTCAGGGAGAAAACCCAGACTGAGGATGAGCTGTATTGGTGTACCCCAAGAGCACATCCCAGGTATTCAGGTGAGAGGCTGCAAATTAATGTGGGGTTGAGCCATCAGGCAATTCCTGGTGGAGCTGAGTCTTTGGCACAGTCTGATACTGTGTTCTTGCCTGTTTGTCCTGGAGGCACAAGAATGGCCCTGACTGATGGTCTCACACTGGAGCCTTGCGACCCAAGTGGCCTACTGGGCACCTCTGGGGAGGATGACGATGGTTCCAGCTCAGCTCCAGGGTATCACAGTGAGCCCCAGGCTAACAGGTGGGTGGGCAAGTGGGAGGCACCTCAGTACAGCCCCTGGCACCCAAATACCTCTGCAGCACAAGGGACCTCTCCTGTTTAATGGTGAAAATCCAGAGATTTTCAAAGATACATAATTCTGGGAGTGCGTTTGGGATCATTCCAGCTGGATCCTAGGGAGGATCCAGCCACGATGGGACAGGGGAGCTGTCCAGAAGCCCCACACGAGGTTCACTTGTCTCTCAGCATGAGAACCACCAGCCCCCTGCCCCTGGCCAAGCTGCCCCATGCCAGCCTCCAGCTCTGTAAGTACCACAGACAACCAGAACATCGCTTCTGCAGTGAGCCCAGGCCTGAGGGTCTCACATTGCATCCCACAGGGCACCAAACCCTCCATCAGAGGCCTCCAGAGAGGTAGGTGGTGCCTTGGGGGAGTGGGCAAGGGAGGTTTGGCCTCCAGAGTGTCCTCTGAGGGGAGGGCTCACGAGTGGAGTCCCTAGCAGGGCTGTTTCTTGGAATGGACATGACCCCAAGCCAAAAGTCACAGGGGCCGGTGATTTTGGTACCTCATAGCCAACACCAAAACCGTGCCCTAGGGATGGGGCAGCAGATGTAAGGGTGGTTTCCAGTCCCCTGGTATGAACCTCCTGCCCACTTCTGCCTTCCAGTGCTTAAAGGGGCTCCAACAGAGCTAGGCAGGGACTTTGGACAAGGGCCTGAAGGGACAGAACAAGGGGGATGGCTTCCCACTGCCAGAGGGCAGGGAAAGATGGGATACTGGGAAGGAATTCTTCCCTGTGAGGGAGGTGAGGCCCTGGCACAGGTGCCCAGAGAAGCTGTGGCTGCCCTATCCCTGGCAGTGTCCAAGGTCAGTTTGGACAGGGTTCGGAGCAACCTGGGATAGTGGAAGGTGTCCCTGCCCATGGCAGGGGGTGGGATGAGATGGGCTTTAAGGTCCCTTCCCACCCAAACCAGTCAGTGACTCCGTGATTTGATTATTCTATTTTTCATCCTGCTGGACACCCTCACTCCCCATGACGCCTCTGTGACCTTGCAGCCATGACAATGACCACACTGCCACTGCTGCCGGCTGCTGGTCCCGCCGGAGACCCCGCAGGGGCACCAGGACTCTGTCCCTCATCTGCAGCCTCGTGTGACCGGGAGGACACCGGGGAAACGCAGCTTCTCGGGGGGCCTGTGCAGGCCCAAACCGGAGGGGGGTTGGGCCGTTCAGCCAACACGGTTCTGACCCCGCTCCGTTTCCGCCATCCTTTGTATGTCGGGGTGCCGGGGAGGAAATGAAGGGGCTGGAGAGACCCCGGAGTCTCGGCGGGGGCAGGGGGAACGGGGGAGTGCCGCCGGGGCCTGCAGGGACCGCGGCCTCTGCGCGGCTCCTCCCCGGGCGGTGAAGGGCGCTCCGCCCCGGGGCGGCCCCACGCCTGCTCGGTGGAGCTCCGGCTCTACCGGGCTGTACCGGGCCGTGCCCGCTCCGGGGCCGTACCGGGCCGTACCCGCCGCATGCCGAGCCCGCGGGCGCTACTGGGCTTGGGGCTGCTGGTGGCGGCGGCGCGGGCGGGCGGGCGGTGCCGGTACCGCGGCTGGAGCTGGGGCTGGGGCTGGGAGCGGGAGCGGTGCCGGTGCCTTCCCCGCCGCGCCATGCACGTCCCGAGCGCGGGGGCCGGCCCGACGGGGCTCCGCTTCCTCGGGTAGGAGGAAGGAGGGAGGCGGGAGAGGAGGCAGGCGGCCCGCAGGGGCCGAGGGGGCACCGGGCCGGGTACGGGCGGGCAGAGGGGTGCGGAGGGGTCGGGGAGGGGGTGCGGATGTACACGGGGCTCGGCTCTGTGTGTCCCCCCAGCCGGCCCACGCAAAGTCGAGGGGATCACAGCCCCCGGGCTGGGCCTGGCCGGGCTTTGGGGTACCCAAGGTTGCCATGTCCCACCCTAGGCAGGCGGAGGCCCAGGCTATCGACCAGGAGCTCTTCACTGAGTACAAGTTCAGCGTAGATCAGCTGATGGAGCTGGCGGGGCTGAGCTGTGCCACTGCCATTGCCAAGGTGGGGGTCCTGGCACTGTGGGCTGAGCTGTGCCACTGCCAGCAGCGAGGTGGGGATCCTGACATCGTGGGCTGAGCTGTGCCACTGCAAGGGTGGGTGCCTGGGAGGTGGGTGGAGGTCCTGGGGAGAGTTCCAGCACTACAGGCAGTGCTATCCCCACCATCGACAAGCTGGGGACCCTGGGAGCCAAGGGAGGGTCCTGGGGTTTCTAGCAGTGTGTATCAAGCTGTGCTACCACCAAGGTGGGCACCAGGGAGGCAGATGGTGATGCTGGGAATCGTCCCAGCCCCTTGAGCATACCAGTCCCAAGTTGGGGGTCTTGTGAATCCTGGCCCTATGGTGTGGGCCCACTTCCCCATCATAACCCCGTACCTCTTGCCCCCTATCAGGCCTACCCACCCAGCTCCTTCACCACGAGCCAGCCTGCTGTGCTGGTGGTCTGCGGGCCAGGGAACAATGGCGGTGATGGGCTGGTCTGCGCCCGGCACCTGAAGATGTTTGTGAGTCTTGCACAGGCAGCCCCAGGGTCCTCGTGAGGGTGCTGGTCCCTGTGCACCCCTGTACCTGTGGGCTCCAGGGTCCCACTCCTCTGACTGCTGCTGATGCCAGAGTGGGATTAGTTCAGGTTCCTTCTGCTCTTGCAGGGCTACCAGCCAACCGTGTATTACCCCAAGCGCTCCAGCAAGCCCCTCTTTGAAGGTTTGACCACCCAGTGCAAAAAGATGGATATTCCCTTCCTCCCCGAGTTCCCGACTGAGGTGAGGAGCAGCCCCCAGCTTGGCAGGACCTGCCCCTGGAGCTGTGGCCAGGACTGCCCTTCACCTGCCACCATCTTCACCGCAGGCTGAGTTCATTGACGAGCTTTACGGCCTGGTGGTGGATGCCATTTTTGGCTTCAGCTTCACGGGAGCGGTGCGGGAGCCCTTTGGCACCATCCTCAGCACTCTGGAGCGCGTCACAGTGCCCATCGCCAGCATCGACATCCCCTCAGGTGAGTTGTGGCTGCACCTGCCGCAGGAAGGTGCCTGGCCAGGGTGCTCCCAGCTCCAGCCTGGCCGTGGCTCGTTGCAGGCTGGGACGTGGAGAAGGGGAAGGCAGACGGCCTCCAGCCCGACATGCTCATCTCCCTGACGGCGCCCAAGAAGGCAGCGATGCATTTCACGGGCCGGTACCACTTCCTCGGGGGCAGGTTTGTGCCCCCTGCTCTCCAGGAGAAATACGCCCTGAACCTGCCAGCCTACCCTGGCACAGACTGCGTCCTGCAGCTCACCTAGAGCTGGGGCCAGAGGGGCTGGGGGGCCAGGCCCGGCTTCAGCACTGCACACCAGGGCCAAATTATGCCCAAGCCTCTGCTAGGAGGGTGCTCAGCACCTCACTGGGCTTTGGTGTGAGCCTGCAGGATGGAAAGGCCCAGGAGGTGGGAGTGGTGAGGGGCTGCAGGGGAAGCTCACTTTGGGGCTGCTGCCTAATGCAAGTGCTACAGGTGTAAAGGTGATCTGGGGTTCTGCCACTCATGGCACCATTCACACGTTGGGATAATCTGATCACAATAAAGATTTATTCATGCCCTTGAAAAAATACTTTAGTATTTTTTATTTACTCTGCAGGGTGTGTCCTTGTGTCCTATGACAGGCCCATGGCAAATGGGTCCCTGCCCCAGGGCCTGAGGGGAACCAGGGTCACTCCTGAAGTAAAGCTTGATCCAGCTCCAGACCAACTTTTCCTAGCTCAGCATCCCCAGGCAGCTGGGTCACAGTGCTGGGCTCCTTCTGGAACAAGCTCAGAGCAGCCCATGGCACCCACCAGCACCAGGATCGGGACCCTTCCAGCCAGGTGGGACTGGCAGCTGCACAGCATGGCAGCCATGTCACTTGCTCACTCTGGCTCCCTCTTCCTCCTCTTCTTCTTCTTCCTCTTCTTTGTTGGGCTGTGTCCCAAGTTTAGCTCATCTGTATCTTGTAGAGGTACATCTGTTTCAGCTGGCTTTTCTTCGTCCTCCTCTTCCTGCTTCTTCTTCTTTTTCTTCTTTCTCCTCTTTGCAGCCTTCCCATCCTCTTCCACCACCTCCTCTTCTGCGCTTAGCTCTGGCTTCTTTCTCCTCTTCATGACCTTCCCCTCCTCTCCTGATACATCTTCTCCACATGGCTCCACGATCACCTTCCTCTTCTTCTTCTTCCTCATGACCTCTTCCTCTCCTGTCAGCTCCTCTTCTCTGCTTGGCCCCTGCTTCTTTTTCTTCTTCTTCACAACCTTTTCTTCTTCCAACACCTCCTCCTGTTCTGTGTTTGGTTCCTGGCTCTGTGGCACCTCAGCTCCATCCCTGGACTGTTTCCTTTTCTTCTTTTTGCCCTGGCTGTTCTCTGGGGGCTCCTGCTGCTGCTCCCGTGGCCGGTACGTGGCCAGGAAGGCTCGTTCCTGCTCCTCCAGGCGCGCCAGCTTGGCACTCATGGTCAGGCCGTGACGGGCACCCCTGCAATGACCCCAGGCAGCGAGGACTAGCACTGGTTCTGCAGCCCAGCCTGCCCAACAGCCCCTGCGAGGAGGGGCAGCCCTGACCCCCCGGGCACTCACTTGTGTGCCGTGCGGCCCCTGCACGCCTGCACCAGCTCCTCGTCCGTCAGCCTGGGGACACAGACAAGACCCGTCACCCATCCGTGGGGGGAACACGGTGTGGAGCAGGGCTCATTTCAGCCCTCATCCCTCCCTGTCAAGGGATGGGGCTCAGCCTCACCTCCTGACCGAAGAGAGGTCCAGCTTCTCCTCCTCCTCCTGACTGCTCTCAGAGCTGGCTCTTACAGACTCCTCCCCACAGGCTGTGAGCATGGCTGACTGCAGCACAGACACAGAGGGACTGTGAGAAAGGGGAACAAGAACTGGGGGCCACAGCACCAACGACCTGGGGGCCAGGCAGCCCCCAGGCTCCTGGGGCCAGTCACCTTCACAAAGCGGCCGTACAGCAGGCTCCCGCTGCTGCCAGCCTTGCGTGGCTTCTTATTGCTGATGCTGCCTCCCTGCTCAGAAAGTGCCTTCACAGAGATGCCATCCTGGGCGGGAAAAGGCAAAGGCTTGGAAATCATCTGTCCAAGGGGTTTCGCCCCTCCAGCAGCACGTTTCCACCACCACAGCCCCTGTGCAAGGTGCTGCTTCCTGACAGGGCCTGGGGGATACGGTGGCACTACAGGAGTCACCGAAGGAACCCAACACCCTCCCCTGCCTTCAACCCCGTCCCTGTCCCCAGCCCTCCAACCTGCCCGGCCTCTACAGCAATGTTGGCAGCCGCCTTGTTGAAGACGTGGTCCCACCAGTGGAAGGTGAAGGGCTCCGCCGCGTCGTGTCCCACCTGCGGGGTGCAGAGGAGCTGCCAGGATGGCTGCGCTGGGCAGCGGGCACCGGGCCGGGGCCGGGCAGGGATGGGGACTCACCCCCGCCGTGTCGCACTTCACCTTCACCCGGATGGCCTCGGCAATGCCGTCCTCCCGCCTGCCCAGCCCCTGCCCTGCACACAAGGCACCGTCACCCCTGCACGGCCCGGGGCACCGGGGGCTGGGGGGCTGCAGGACCCAGAGGGTGGGGAGAGGTCCAGACCGGGTCCTGCAGGAAGGAGGGGGGCGAGGGGCGGGCTCTAGAACCATTGAACCATTGGGGTCTGGGGTGGGGACCGGGGGGCTGCAGGGTCCCGGGGCTCTGGGGATCACTGGGGTCTGGGGTGGGGACCGGGGGCTGCAGGGTCCCGGGGTTTGGAGTAACTGGGGCCTGGAGGGAGCTGGGGAAGATGGGGCTTGGGGAGCACGGGGGGATAGGGGGCTTTGGGGGGGATCGGAGTCTGGGGACAGCCAAGGACGCTCAGGGGGGGCCGGGATGGGGCGGGACAGGCCGGGACCCCTGCCCGGCCCCACCTCGGCGCCAGCCGTGCCGCCTCAGCTGGGTCTCGGCGAACAGCATCCCGCGGCCCGGAGGCTCCGGGGCGCTCATGGCCCGGAGGGTCCGGGTGTGTCCCGCTGTGTCCCGGGGAGGGTCCCGGCGTGTCCCGGCACCGCCGCACGAGGCCGGGGCGGAGTCACGGCCGGGCCGCCCGGGAAGGGCTGTGCGCATGCGCGAGGGGCGGAGACGAGAATGCGCCGAGAGCAGAGCGGGGCGGGGCACGGGGACAGGGGGATGGGGACAGGGATGGGGACAGGGGGACGCACGGACATGGGGACAGGAATAGGGTCAGGGCGACAGGGGGAACGCGGGGACATAGGGAACATGGTGACATGCGACCCATGAACATGGAGGCGTGGGATACACAGGCATGGGGACACACGGACACGGGACACACGCAGGTGTGCTCACACGAACAAAACCGTGCACACACGTGTGCACACCTACCTGTACCCACAGCTGCAGCCGTGTCACACACAGGCACGTGGGCACACTCAGGCACACTCGTGTGTGTGAAGGTGACACACCCTACACCTCCTACACACCTCCTACACCCGCCCTCCTCACCTGCTGAGCCGTGCACACAGCCCTGCTGGGTGTGCCACAGACAGACACACAGAGCTGACCTGTACACAGACAGACACACAGACACAGACACACAGACACACAGAGCTGACTTGTACACAGACAGACAGACACACAGAGCTGACCTGTACACAGACAGACACACAGACACAGACATACAGACACACACACACACACACAGAGCTGACCTGTACACAGACAGACAGACACACACACAGAGGTGACCTGTACACAGACAGACACACACACACACACACACACACAGAGCTGACCTGTGCACACACAGACAGACACACACACACAAAGCTGACCTGTGCACACACAGACACACACAGAGCTGACCTGTACACAGACAGACAGACACACACACACACACAGAGTTGACCTGTGCACACACACACAGACAGACACACACACACAAAGCTGACCTGTGCACACACAGACACACACAGAGCTGACCTGTACACAGACACACACACAGAGCTGACCTGTACACAGACAGACAGACAGACAGACAGACAGACACACACACACAAAGCTGACCTGTGCACACACAGAGAGACAGACAGACACACACACACACACACACACAAAGCTGACCTGTGCACACACAGACAGGCACACACAGAGAGCTGACCTGTGCACACACAGACAGACAGACACACACACACACACACAAAGCTGACCTGTGCACACACAGACAGACAGACACATACACACACAGAGCTGACCTGTGCACACACAGACAGACAGACAGACAGACACACACACACACACACAAAGCTGACCTGTGCACACACAGACAGACACACACACACACACACACACAAAGCTGACCTGTGCACACACAGACAGACAGACAGACACACACACACACACACAAAGCTGACCTGTGCACACACAGACAGACAGACACACACACACAGAGCTGACCTGTGCACATACAGACAGACAGACAGACAGACACACACACACACAAAGCTGACCTGTGCACACACAGACAGACAGACACACACAGAGAGCTGACCTGTGCACACACAGACAGACTGACACACACACAGAGCTGACCTGTGCACACACAGACAGACAGACAGACATTTTTCAAGCTGCCCTACCCCACGACCTCCTAAGCCCAGGATTTTTCCCTACTGACCTTCTCTTGAGTCACTTTGAACTTGCCCCTCCACAGTCAGGGCTGTGGCCACAGGAAGCTGCCCCTACCATGGGACTTGGTAACAAAACCCCTAGTTTATTGAAAGGAATGTAGGTGTTGGCTTCCTGCCACCGTTCTCTCCTCCACATTTTTGAGGTTTGATTTCGAAGTTGGAAGTGTTGCACTGGGACACTGAGGGGAAAGGCTGTGGATCCCCTCCAGGGGAAGGGGGAGGAATGAAGTACAAATATATCCTTGACAGCAGAAATCTCTCCCAATCAATCAGCTGGATTTCCCACTACCTGCTCCAGAAATTGCTTCATTCATTATGCTTTAAAAGAATTAATTCTACTTATCAGAGGAAAATGAGAGGAAACAGTCGGTGAGAACACCTTTGGGCAATTCCTTGGGGAAGGAGAGATATGGGAGTGAGAAAGTGCAGTGGTTCCTTTGGAAGTGGGCCTTTGAACAGCACATTACCAGGGATTAGGGAAAGCTCTGGAGGGGATTAACATCTCACTCAAAGGCTCCTTCCCACCAGCCTTCAAAGCTCCTTTTCCTCCAGAGCCTGGGAAGGATCTGCACCCCGTGGGTACCAGAGACCAGACCCAGCCGCATCCACCTCCCAGCCCTGTCCCAGTGATCCCAGGCTCGCTGTCCCACCCCTGAGGAGGCTGCAGGCCCAGAAGGGTTTGAGAATCCCAGAAAGGTTTGGGATTCCAACTCTCCTTCCTGTACAGAGCAGTGCAGCAAAGCCCCTGGGAGCGGCGTGGAACGGGCAGCTCTGCCAGCTGTGGGGGGAGGTGGCACTGGATGGGCACGAGAGGCTGCAGCCTGCCCTGTGTCTCTATTTCAGCATCTTGGCTGCTGCGCTGGCAGCAGGGGAGGAACCATCCCAAAGTGGCACAAGAGCAGATGCTACAACATGGAGAGACAGGAGAAATTTATTTTCCCACTTAACCAAGCAAGAGACACCAAGACCTGGATGGCCTTTGAGGGCTCATCATGGCCTTTCAGGAGTTAAAGAGAACTGGCTAAAATGATGGACAAAGTCTTTTTATATGGATAGTTAAGGATGACTCAAGGGGAAATGGTTTTAAACCAAAAGAGGGTTTTAAACCAAAAGACTTACATTGGATATTGGGAAGAAATTGTACCCTGTGAGGATGGGGAGGCCCTGGCACAGGTGCCCAGAGCAGCTGTGGCTGCCCCACCCCTGGCAGTGTCCAAGGCCAGGTTGGATGGGGCTTGCAGCAACCTGGGATAGTGGGAAGAGTCCCTGCCCATGGCAGGGGTGTGGGATGAGATGAGCTATGAGGGCTTTTCCTGCCCAAACCTTTCTGGGATGATTCTCAGACTCCTGTGGACTCCCCTCAGTGCTTCACAGCCATCTGCACACACTGCCGCAGGATCCCTCCCCTTTGCAGGGACTATTTCCAGCCAGCTTTGGAGTCACCAACCTGCTCCATCCCTCCAAGGCCCCGTTCCAGCACACACACAGATCCCTTGCACTGTGGTGACTGACACCACCACGTCACACCTTGCTGACATGCTGAGGGGGTGCAAGGACCATTTCTTCCTGGCCAGAAACACTGCTGGGACTAATTTTGCTCCTCAGGGATTCAAACTCACCATGGGGCTATATCCCCCCTCCCTGTGACCCTGTGCACCCTCCCTTCCCTGCTTGCACCATCCATCCATCCGTCCATCCATCCATCCCTCCATCCCCACAAGCACATTCCTTACAAGAGCTGGCTTGTGCAGACTTTAGTGCCATCAAGGGACCCTGAGGAGATCTCAAGGCTCACACAGGCACTTTCAGGAGCCTCTTTTGAGCTGCAAAGGGGCCAATCAGTAGACTTGGGAAGAGCTCTGACCTCACCAGTGCCAATTGGGAGCTCCAGTCCCATCCCTACCCAGCTCTGTGCAAACTTCCCACGTGTGAGCAGAGGCTGCACAAAGCACTGCACACGTTTGTGCACAGCCTCCAGAAGAGGCTAAAGCTGCTTTCTAAATCCTCCTCCGAGGGATTGCAGTCTCATTAGGATGCACACACAGAGGCAGGAGTGGTTCCAGCCCCTTGTTTTCTCCACCACCACCACCTACACTCTCAGCAACACCAACACCCATCCATCCCAGTTCCAACTGGGTGCAGCAGGTTTTACAGGTATGCAGCAAACCTCCTGTTTCCTCTCTGCCCAATCCTCCCACATTGAAAGAAACTCAAAACACTCAAGTAACACTGACTCCCAGCTCTCAACAGTTCCAACAGCTGCTAATTGCCAATTCTAGTTCAAAGGGAGCTCCCAACCCGGCACTTTAGGGCCGGTGTTTGGGAAGCTACAGCAGCATTCCTCAAGTGTCAGAGGTTTCCTGGCCAGCAGGGAGGGAGTGACACCCCGTGCCTGCACTGAGCTGAGCTCGGGGAACAGGACAGCACAGATTCATCCCAAGTAACTGGGAAGTGGCCCAGACAAGGATGAGACAGGGATGCAGGGAGACTGATGGTTGTGCGCATTTATTTTCCTTTGATAAAAATGGTGTATGCAAATTACACAGCCACGGAGGCTCCTGGGAAATACCACCCTGCTGGTCCTGGGGAGTCTCTTGGGCAGTCTGAACATTCAAACACACCAGAATGGAAGGGGGGCGGAGGATGGATCTAAACTGGGAAGAACATGAACTTCAACATTTTCCAGTGAAGCGAAAAGACCGTTAGCTTATTTTTCCATTTCCTTTTTAGTTTTCACACTTGTACAACTGAGCCCACTGAGCACAGGAATCAATGCCCCTGGACACCTCTGACCAGGAACCACATGACTTGGGCAGAAACACACCTTCCAAACACCTTCCTCTGCAAGCACCTTCAACTCAAGCTCAAGAACAGCACACCTGGTCGCTGCATACCCCTGGGTTCCACTACACCACCCCCAAAGTGTAGAGGCCACACTTCAAATGCAGGTTTCTCACCCACTAACCCTCTACCAGGAGATTGGAGGCACCTGTGAGTGAGGGACACGGGCTCGGTTCATCCCAGGAAACATTAAGACAAATGACATCAGAAATTCTCAGGTAATTTCAATTTTTCTTTTGATCCATTCCCAATAAGACACTGAGAGAAATAACCAATCCCCAAACTTGGCTCAATTTTTTAAATATTTGCCTGAAAGGAGGGCTAGGGGAAGGAATCATGTACAGTTAAAATCAAGCTACTCAAAACACAATCATTCAGGTAAGTAACTAGAAGTATCGCCTCTACCATCTAGAGAGAGAGAGAAGAGTGTCTGAGACAGGGCATATTTAGGAAAAAATACACATCTGAAGTCTCTGTGGCCACGATGAGAACTGGAATCCACATACAAGCCAGTTAAAGAGCATTTCAACATGAAATCTTAACTTAGTAGGAAGGTCAGGGTTAAGCTGTATCTTTTTGTTTTAAATACATGGACAGCTGTCAGATATGAAAATGATGGCGGGCTTTCCGGAAAGATCCCCTGTGCATGTGTATGGATGCATGTGCTGACGTCTGTGGGGCAGCAGGACAGAGTTTAGGAAGGCTGGGAGCCCAGCAGTCTCTCGATAGCTGCGTTGATGTCCCCACCGGTGGCGATGAGCGCCTGCAGATTGGCCTCACGGTTGATGAAGCCCATGGCATTGAGCTGCTCCAGCTGCTGTTGGAATCGCACTTCGGGACTCTGCGCCTGTGAGGGGAAGGACACGGAGCCTGGAGTTAGAGAGCACACACGGAGCCTGGAGTTAGAGAGCACACACGGAGCCTGGAGTCACACAGCACACACAGAGCCTGGAGTTAGAGAGCACACACAGAGCCTGGAGTCACAGAGCACACAGAGAGCCTGGAGTCACAGAGCACACAGAGCCTGGAGTCACAGAGCACACACAGAGCCTGGAGTCACAGAGCACACACAGAGAGCCTGGAGTTAGAGAGCACACACAGAGCCTGGAGTTAGAGAGCACACACAGAGCCTGGAGTTAGAGAGCACACACAGAGCCTGGAGTTAGAGAGCACAAAGAGAGCCTGAAGTCACAGAGCACACAGAGAGAGCCTGGAGTTATAGAGCACACACAGAGAGCCTGGAGTCACAGAGCACACATAGAGAGCCTGGAGTTAGAGAGCACACACAGAGCCTGGAGTCACAGAGCACACAGAGAGCCTGGAGTCACAGAGCACACAGAGCCTGGAGTTAGAGAGCACACACAGAGCCTGGAGTCACAGAGCACACACAGAGCCTGGAGTCACAGAGCACACAGAGAGAGCCTGGAGTTAGAGAGCACACACAGAGAGCCTGGAGTTAGAGAGCACACACAGAGAGCCTGGAGTTAGAGAGCACACACAGAGCCTGGAGTTAGAGAGCACACACAGAGAGCCTGGAGTCACAGAGCACACAGAGAGAGCCTGGAGTTAGAGAGCACACACAGAGAGCCTGGAGTTAGAGAGCACACACAGAGCCTGGAGTTAGAGAGCACACAGAGAGCCTGGAGTCACAGAGCACACACAGAGCCTGGAGTTAGAGAGCACACACAGAGAGCCTGGAGTCACAGAGCACACGCAGAGCCTGGAGTTAGAGAGCACACACACACAGAGCCTGGAGTTAGAGAGCACACACACACAGAGCCTGGAGTTAGAGAGCACACACAGAGAGAGCCTGGAGTTAGAGAGCACACACAGAGAGAGCCTGGAGTTAGAGAGCACACACAGAGAGCCTGGAGTCACAGAGCACACACAGAGCCTGGAGTTAGAGAGCACACACAGAGCCTGGAGTTAGAGAGCACACAGAGAGCCTGGAGTTAGAGAGCACACACAGAGAGCCTGGAGTCACAGAGCACACACACAGAGCCTGGAGTTACAGAGCACACAGAGAGCCTGGAGTCACAGAGCACACACAGAGCCTGGAGTTAGAGAGCACACACACACAGAGCCTGGAGTTAGAGAGCACACACACACAGAGCCTGGAGTCACAGAGCACACACACACAGAGCCTGGAGTCACAGAGCACACACAGAGCACACACAGAGCACACACACACAGAGCCTGGAGTCAGAGCACACACAGAGCCTGGAGTCAGAGCACACACAGAACACACAGAGCCTGGAGTCAGAGAGCACACACAGAACACACAGAGCCTGGAGTCAGAAAGCACTGCCAGCAGCCAAAGCAGGAACCCTGAGTTCAGCTTCAAGGTCGTGTGGGGACAGTCTCCACGTCCCCCTGGGATGTGGTACAGCAGCCACACCAGAGTCAGTCCTGGTTTAGTACTGACAGTGGCAGCAGTGCAGGCAGAAGGATCCCCAGCACACTGAGCTTAAACCTCTTAAAAGGTTCAACACCCCAAAGGGTCAGCCAGACCCCAACACCAAACCTGGCCTAGAGCACCACAGAAACAAGAGACTGTTGGGGACCACATCCCCTGAGTGGGGTGAGGTGGGGACCCCCCTGGAGACCTCCCTGCCCATGCCAGCACCCCCTGGGTGTTACGTACTTGAGAGCTTCCTCCGGCCAGCAGCTGGATCATCTGCTGCATGAGCTGCTGTTGAGGGTTACCACCCCCAGCTGGAGAGGCACTGGCCGGCGTCGAAGCAGAGGGAACGGGGTTCTCCGGGATTGTGCTTCCTCCTGTGGAGGACGGGGGCATCCGGGGCATGCCGAAGGAGCCAAGGCTGCAGAGGGAGGCAGAGCATGCTCAGGATGACGCTGGCATTGGGCATCCCCCCAGAGTGGGGCAGCAGGGCAGCCAGCAGGCTAGCCATCACTGAGGGCCCTGCTACAGGGCAGCTCTGCAAACTGAACCAGCTGCATCCATGTTCTGGTCACCCATGGCACTGGGAGTGAGCAGAGCTAACAGAAGCCTGCAGAGAACTGCTGTGATGGAGCATGACCCATGGTGACAGTAAGCAGAGAGCTGAGGACTGCCGGTAGATCAGCCTGCCCCAGCACACCCACCCAGCCTTGTGTGTGTCTGTCCATCTCATACTGTTCTCCAGAGATAAAGCTCTTGAGTTCAGTCCACACTAAATGCAGCAAACAAAAGATGGGGGAAGGACCAAGTGCATTCCAAACCTTTTCTCCAAAAACAAAGGGTCAAGGACTTCCCAGTGAAGGACAAGCAAGCAGCAAGTGCCAATTAGCTTGCTCAGAGGGGCCTGCAGGCACACACCAGCACAAGTCCCCATGACAGACTGCCCTAAGCAGATGTCCTGGATGAATGCAGAGCCAGTTCTGCCTGCTGGTGCTGGGCATGGCAGTCTGCTCTGGAGCGCTCCATACCTTGGCACTAATCCGGGGGCCTCCGTCTGCAGCGTCTGGAGTCCCTGCTGGATCTGGAGCAGGGCCTGCATGGCGCGGGGGTTGGTGAGGATGGACAGCGAGTCTGGGTTCTGCATCTGGGGACCAAGGCAGAGACACACCACGGTACCAACCAGTGAGAGCTCAGGCAGCCAGAGCTCCAGCACTGTCACACCTGGGCCGGCGCCAAGCTGCGCCTCTTGCCCGCGGCCAGCGCTGCCCTTCGTGTCTGGATCCTCCTCCGAGGCTCCAGACTGCAGGGCTCACCTGCAGGGACACTCACAGAACTCACATCAAGTTTCCTAAATGACCTGGCTGAATCAGATTAGAACTGGGGACACGTGCCTTTGGATTCTGATTTACCTAAGAACCAGCTGCTCTAGCGCAACTAACTGTGTCATTTTTGTAAACTCAACACAGTGAGAGACTGTCTACACAGGGGTTCCAAGTAGCTTAACAAGCCTAATCTGGAGTCCACCTTTCAGTAACTCAGATGAGTTAATTCAGACCACCTTTTCTAACCATGTTCTTCCTCTTTGTCTCCCCTGTGCAACCCCCTTCCTTCCTCAGCCCAGCCCCCCAAGCCCACATGCTTCCTAGTCACTGAACCAAGCAGCTGAGATCCTGCCTGTCCCACAGTGGGGGAGAAGCTCTGGAGCCAGGGGCTGAGGGCAGCACAGGGCCAGCCAGAGGCCTTTACCTGCTGCAAGAAGACAGGGAGCTGAAGGCGGAGCTGTTCTTGAAGCTGTGGATTCCCAGCAAAGAGGGGGACATTTACCATGATCTAGCAAGAGACAGCACATGTAGGTAGGGTCAGAGGGTTGCTGCCACTTGCTGTTAAACCCTATGCAACTAAGCCATGAAGAACAGGTCACTCATGGGGCCCCTGACTCCCTCCCTGGGCTTTCAACATGCTCCCCTGCTATGGAGGAATCAAAATGGGACAGCTCAATTCCTGACAGCAGTGTTGAACAGGGGCCACTTGGCCACAGGCAAAGAGAAGGGCCATTCCAATGTCCCTCTGAGAGCCACCTCTTGTGTTAGAGGCTCTGCAAAACACACTGGGCTCAGAGCTGGGGCTGCCTTCTGGCTATTGAGAAATACAACCAAACTGTGAATTCACTCTGCTCCAGCGTCTGCAGGAGGAACCAGTCTGACCCCAACAGCAGACTGACACCTCACACTGAGCTCATGGCCTGCCTGGCAACAGCAGGTAACTGCAACACTTTTACCTGTGCTGCAAAGTCCGGGTTCTGGGCAAGAGTTTGCATCATGCTCCGCATGTAGGGGGCAGAGATCATATTCTGCATCAACTGAGGGTTTTCAGAAATCTGCTGCAGGAGTCCTTGCATCTCTGGGCTGTTGAACATGCCTGCAAGGGGAAGGGAAGACAAAGGAAAACCCCTGATGAGCCTGAGCACCACTGCATTGCCAGAAACACAATGTGACAGGTGACAGCACTGCCTGTACTCCTGGCCAGCAGCAAACAGGGCTGTGGACAGCCATGGCAGCGCTCAGCTGGCCATTCTCCTGCTCCTGAGAGCTTCAGGGACAGCAGAGTTCCCAAAGGAACCGTCCAACAAGTGCATCAGAATAATTAATTGATGTCTGCAAGTGGGCTAGACCCATTCCTCTGGATAACAGCCACAGACAGGCTCAAATGCCAGAGGAACCAGCCCTCCAAGAAGCCTGGGTGACCTGCTCAGCCAGCAGCACCCTCCAGCTCCTCCCTTACGTACCAGCGCCGACGCTGGCAGCATTCAGCCCAAAGGGGTTGGACACAGTTGGGGTGCCCTGGGTGGTTGCTGAGCCCGTGCTCCCTTCACTGCTGGGTGCCTGACTCTGGGAAGCAGGGGGGGTGGGGCTCCAGGGGTTGGGCAATGGCTCTCTGTTCTCCGTCCGCAAAGGCTGAGAGCTCGAGCTGTCAGAATTCCCCGTCAAGGAAGAGAAAGGATTGCTGCCAAACTAGGGAGAAGAAAAAAAAAAAAAAAGAAACAGATGGAATCAGTTAGTCCCAGCAGACCAACCCCAGCACTGAGCGAGCCAGGGAACAGCCGATCGTATTCAGCCAAGTCCAGAATTTGCTAAACATGCGCCATGATCCGCCTCCTGAGAAATCTGCAATCCACAACACACCTCACTCAGAAAAAGACCAGGCTTAGGAGTGGCCACAGCCCCAGATTCAGCTCCCAAATGCAGGGCTTCAAAATGCCCTTGTAAAACCAGCACCCGGACATAGCAGTAGGTAATGCTGGACTGGAGTATGTCTGCACAGCCCTCTGCAGCCAGGCCCGTGCTCCCTCCTCCTGCACTACCAGCCAGCTGGACCTGAGCCAGCTCCATTCTGAAGGCGTCAGCCTCCAGCTAATCCAGGGAGCAGAGGGCTGGGCTAACAGTGACAGGGTCTGCCTATCAGTCAGGGCTGGCATCCAGCCTGCTGGGGGACTGGAGGAGCCAGAGCAGGTCTCTCCTCTGACACCTCAACCCATGTCACGAGAGGCACTGCACCATGTTCTCCGACCAGTGCCTGCCTGGAGTGGAGCCATGCTGTAGGAAAACTGCCCCATCAGCAGAGGGGACAGGGAAAGACTCCCTTCCCACACTACACCCCACTCACAGAACACAGCCATACCTGCTCCCTGGCTGCACTAAACATGGGCTCCTGGATGTCTGTGTACATCCGGCGCAGGGCATTGTATCCTCCTGGAATGCTCTCGAGGTTACTCAAAGCACGGTCCTGGTTCCGCATCATCTCCTGCATCATGGCAGGGTTACGAGCCAATTCCATCGTCTGGGAGAAGAACGAAAAGGTGGAAAGCTCAAGCTCCTCTCCCAGGAGAGAGAGAGGATAATTAAACCCAATTCACAGGCAGAGAGCAAAGAGATCATTTGTCCAAGCAAAGAGAGACCAGGGATCCAGGCTCCTCCACAGCCTTGCTCAGCTCTCTTCCTTCTCAGCCTCAGTTCAGCTCGATGAGACTGTTCTGTTCCTAAGCAGTATCAGGACATGCAAACACCCAACACCCATATGTTCCCACTCAGACTGGATGGACTACATACAACAACTAGGAAGGTGGATCCTTCCACCCTCTCCAGACTTTTGATGGGTCTCCCCTGAACAAAAAATATCCAGGTCTCATTTGAGAAACTGTTCAAGTACAGATTAATCACAATTTAGTCCTGCAGCTCTAGAATTTCATGTATGGCCAACACAGCTGAAAGCAGAATGACTGAGAAGCAGATGGAAACGAGGCCTGTTCAGCACAACCCTCTTGACAAGCCTTCCCAGTAAACAGCAGAGTCCTGTTAATGGGTATTAACACCCAGATTCTCACTGACACCTTAGGATTCCCTTACAATGAACTTTTGGTCTTCCAGACAGTCAGTCCTCTTGGACATGGGTACTCTCTGCTCAGGGAAAAATGACAGCCCTCTGGGATCCCAGCCTACACTAATGCTCCCCACTGATACAGGTAGTGAAACATTCACTGTACAGCTCTGGAGTCTCTACATAATCTGTCAAGAGGACTAGAGAGAAACAAAGAGCTTTTGCAGTAGCTTCACTTCTCCAGCACTGTTTTTACACCCATTCCTGAACCACAACACAGTAGCCTCGCTAGGAAAATCCCAGCATCCCGTTTTTTCCCAATACACCACGAATTCAATAGCTCTGGAAGAAAGAAAAGAGTTGCAAGGATGTGGGTTGAGTATTTAGTATTCACATAACTCAAGACCACCATCTGTTTGTGGGGAGCTCACAGCAGGAAGGAAGAGATCTCCAAAACCACTGCTCTGGCATTCCCACTCCTCCTCTGCAGTGCAGACACTGATGTTGGTCCACAAAGACTCTCCTCAACACTCTTTACTGAGCCCTGGTGTGACTCACCTGCCTCATGAGCTCTGGGTTATTGAGCATGTGGCTTATCTCTGGATTTCGCTCCATGAGCTGCTGCATCTGGGGATTGGCCATGATCATCTGCCTCATGAGGTCAGGGTTAGACATCATGTTCTGCACCAAGGGATTCTCCATGATCTGGGAAAGCATCTCTGGATTGGACATCAGCTGCCGCTGCATCTGCTGCTGGAGCTCCATGAAGTTGGCAGAGCCCATGCCAAGGTTGCCCAGCCCAGTGATGCCACCGAAGCCAGCTGGAGAGGGAACAACACACGGGAAGAATGAGTCAGTAACTGTCAGCAACTGCAGAAGAGGACAGGCACAGCAGCTGAACTGCATCCCCACAAATCCAGGGGTACCCTGTATTCCTATGGCAGACAGCTCTGAGTAAGGACATCCCTACACACACACTATTCACCAAGTGGCACTGCCTCGAGCAGGGACACAGAGGTGTGCCATGGGAGTGATTCATGCAAAGCCCATGGCAGGCAGAGACAACAGCAGGGGTCAAGAATCCCAACTCCATGGTGTAATCCCAGAAAATCCTTTCTTCTCCCAGTGCCCACTTACACAGGATGGATGCAGCACTGTTGGGGCCTCCATCTCCAGGGCCTCCCACGCTCCCTGACCCACTGCTCCGTCTGCTGCCGCTCCCTGCGTCCGGACCAGCACTGCTGGATGTGGAGGGCTGAGATGGGGCAGCAGGAGAAGAAGGGCTTGCAGTGGGGGCAGAAGCAGCATTGGGGGCAGAAGCAGCAGATGTTGAATCTTGGACCCTGCAAAGGATAAAAAGTATTAAACTCCTGGTACTGGGGAAGGGCAAGGGGAGCCCTCTGCGGGGACACAGGATGTGCACCCCACGGTGAGCAGCCAGCCCAGCTTCCACCCCATGTCTGCCTGCACTGATGCACAGCTGCGCTCCCAGATGCCTTCCATCTGCTGGAATCTGCCTCCCATCCTGAAGCACTGCAGCCCCTGACATGTCCAGGCCCATGCAGAGCGCCTGGACGGGTCTTACCCTGAGTTGTATCCAGCTCTTCCTTGAATCCCACTGAACTATTTACTGCAGCCATATCCTTGGGCAATGAGTGTGCTTCAAACAGCAAAATCCTTCTGCTGCTCCCACAGAAACCACAGGAGGTTACAGCAGGGCTAGTGCATGGGGTAAACAACAATGTTCACTTCTGAATATTCCTATCAGTGCTTCTGGGGCAAAAAGAAGCATCAGCATTACTGTACAAAGAGGGAAACTGAGGCACGAGGCAGCCAGCACCTGTCTCACAAAGCCATGGAACGTTTCAGGCCAGCTTGGCTCCAAATTCCCAGCTCTGCCACTGGCTGCACCTTGATGCAAGGCTCCTGCTCCAACACAAGTTGTCTGGAGTTTCTTTTAACCCACCCACACAGACATTGTGCTGTAAGCCACCACGCAGCAGGTGCTGAACATCAGCTTTGCTGAATACACCAACTCAGGTTAGTACCTTCTTACCACAGTTTCTCCTCAAGAGTGTTACAGGAATTTGGAGGAGAACATTTAAAGATTTTCTGAAGCCTCTGCAGTCACGACAGTGAGCCCTGGACTAGTGTTGAAGAGCTTTCATTAAATTAGACCACAAAATTCACTCTACTCACCTCAATAATGCTATTATCCCTCTGACAGTAAGAATAATTATTTCCTGATTTTTTTTCCCCCAAACCAATAATTGTTCTTTTTCTCTATCTTCCTTTCCTTTTTCACTCTTCTAGAACCTGAAAAATCAACCCTGAAGGCCCCTGTCCACTGTCAAGACTAACCTGACTGCTGCTGAAAATCACTGGTCACTGAGAGAAGCAAAGAGTGGGGAAACAAAGCAAATGGGAAGCTGAACAAGAAAGGAAGAAGGAAGCCAGAGAAAGGGCACTTGGTTTCACTCAGCCTCTTCCCACAGGAATGTAATGTCTTCAGTAAACATTCTTCTAGGACTATTAGCAGGAGAAAAATGAGCAGCCCAGGACAGCTCTGACTCCCTCTTTGAAATGGTTCACCGATAGCACATTTATAGTGGAGACAGCAGAAACTGCACCAGGCTCTCATGCTATCTGGAGAGGCAGAATCCAAGGAGAGGCTGCAGAATCTGGCAGCAAACTTCCTTGTGTTTGTAAAAGAACAGGTGGGAAAAAAAAAGGGGGGGAGAACCTATCTTGATTAATGCAGCTCCTCCAGGGACAGCAGAACTGCACAGAGACACAGCCCTGGAGCTCCTGGGAGCTGGGGCTCACTGTGCCCAGAGCCTGAGGCTGTGAAAGGCCTTCCAAGATCAATGAAATGTGGCTGCAACTAAAGCACAGCAGCTGTTCCCAAAACCCTTCCATGCCCACCACCCTTCTGGAAAGTGCTGGGAAAAGCTAAACCTGCAGGACCCCGAGGTCTGTAGGCCTGAAGCTCCTGAGCCACATCCCCACAGGGAACTGCCCAGGTGCACCCATGAGTGAACCCCACAGTGCCCCGGGCCTGTACAGCATCCACTGCCTGCCCCAGCCTGGGCAGCTGTGCCTGCAGGGGCCACACAGGGCATGTGTGCCTCCTGTGGCACCTCAGAGAGCCTGAGGAGGTGACAGAAAACCCAGGTATTAACACAAATTCACTGCGAAAGTAATTTCTTGTATCAGCAACTTTTCCTAGAACTTTTGCTGGTTTGCTAGAACCAGCATCCATTTCTGATGGGTTCTTCCAAGGCACACACACACACACACGAGTAATGTTGAAGGAGCAGCCCCTCCAGATACCTGCCATACACCATCACAGCTGTGTCATCCATGGACAGGTTAGTGACAAACCCCACTGCTGTGTGTCACAGCTGGGGCAGGGAAAGCTCACCAGGATCATCACAATCAGTTATTCCCACCCCCATTTGACCCCAGCCCCCCCAAGACCAAGCTCTTACTTCTGCGGAGTCTTAATGACCAAGTGAACAGTGAGCCCATCTTTGATCCCATGTTGATTCAACGTGTCTCCATCCTTCAGGATCTTCCCAGCAAAGATCAGAACCAGCTGATCCTGTTTGGCTTTAAACCGTCTAGAAATCTCTTCTTTGAACTGAAAAACAAACAGCATTTTTCAGGCAAAGGACTGGTACCAGCAGCATAAAGCTCCAGGGCTCACATCCACTCTGGGAGCAGCCCAAGGAACTGGCCAGCCCTCAGAGCCCATGAAGGTACCACACAGTCACCAGGTGCTGATGATGTCTGAGCTGTTAATGAAAACCAAACCAAAGCAAAGACAAGCTCTGAAATCACAAACTATGGTGTAAATCTCAGAAAAAACTGAGCCATTCCCTTAGAAGAGCTGAAGGCTTCCAAAGCCAGACCAGTTGTGTTTCAGGCCTAACCCAAACACACCATTAATGCTGAATGATTGAACTGGTTTCATCTGCTCATTTGAGCCTTTTTTTCTCCTAAGGAAAGCCAGACTCTGATTTAATACAGGACAGAGCTCTATGGAAAAGGCAATAATCCTTTATCAGCCAATGGAAATAAACTAGGTCTTCTCCAATTCCTATTTCTGCAACTGAATTCCCTGTGAGCATGTCACAGGGCATGGACACCTCTTTCTTACTGAGTGCTGTGCTGGGATTTACACCTGCAAGCAAGACTCTCACTGCTGGCCCTGCTGGGGCATTCCAGATTGATTTGGAGGAAATAAAGCCCTGCACTTGAAAAACACAAACTAAAGGGAATTCAGAGGGGAAGGCCAGGATGGAGAGTGAAACACATGCTGGTTTCAGAGCTCTCAGCCTTTGCAGCAGAACTCTAAAAGCAAGGCAGAGCACAGACAGCCCTGGCCCCAGATCACCCTGTCTGTGCCCTCCCTGCACAAAGCCATCACTCCACACCCCCCTTACCAAGGGGCTCCCCCCGAGGGAAAGGATCAGGAGGGCCACACGTGCACAGCTCCTGCCCACAGCATGAACTGCTGCCCAGAGATCCCTGCCAGGCCCTTCACACGCCGACCTCGTGCCCTACGCCCAACCAAAGTGTGCAGCCAGCCCAACGCAGAGCCCATGACACCTTGTCCCAGTGGGCATTGCCACTTCCTCAATGCCAGGACCAGCCCTAGAGCCCGCCCCTGCCAATCCCAGCCTTTGCTAAACGCAGCTCTTGGCAATCCCAGTCCTTTCCCGCTCCCTAGCAGGTGCACAGCCCCATCCCCACAACCCCCCCCAGCCCATCCGATGTTTCCTTTCCTCCACCTCGTCCAACGTCGGCCCCAAACACCTGCCCGGCCCCTCGCCCGCGGAACCTGCCTCCAGAGCAGTCCAGATGTACGCCAGGACCCCCAGATGTCCGCCCGGCAGCCCCCCGCACCCATGCGCCTCTGCCCACAATCCCAGCACCTTTCCCACCCCTCCGCTCAGGGAACACTCTCCCCCGCAGCCCAGCCCACGGGCCGAGCCCCCAGACCCCACCCGGTCCTTCACATCCCTCCCACTGCCACCACCCCCAAAGCCGCTCTCCGAGTCCCTCAACTACTGTGGTTTCGACACCTACGACCCCTCCCGCAGGTGAGCCCCCCCCAGACCACCTCCAGACCCCTCCAAAGGCCTCTAGCACCCGCCCTCCTTCAGATCTCCCCGCTCCCTCCCACCCTGGCTCCAGCAAGGCCCAAAGGCCCGGGCTGCCTCGAAAAGCCCCCGAACGCAGCCCCAGCCCTGATCCGGGTCTCCAAGACGCTCCTCGGACCCTCTGACCGCCCCCCAGCCCACAGCACCCTTCCCCCGCTCCTCACGCGCGCCCGAAATTCCTCCCCGGCCCCAAACTCAGGTCCCTTCTCAAAAACCCTTCAGCGCACCCCTCGATCCCTCAGCCCCCGCAGACCAGCCGCCCCCGCCCCTCAGCACCCGCGGCAGCGCCCCCCAGGCCTCTCCACCTCCCCGGCCTGCCCCCGCCCCCACCTCGCGCACAGAGGCGCCATCCGCGATGACGATCTCCTCCTTGTCCTTGGGGGTCTTCACGGTTACGCGGATGAGCGCCCCGCCGGGCCCTGCCTGGCCCTCCCCGCCAGACCCGGGGCCGGGGCCGCCGCCGCCGCCGCCACTCGGCTCCGCCATCTTCGCCGCCCGCCGCCAGCCCGGGCCACCGCCACCACAGAGAGCCGGGAGCGGCGCCACAGCGCCTCCTCAGCCTCGAGACAGCGCCTCCAGGCGGCCGGAGGAACAGCGGCAGCGGGGGGGCGGGCGGACGGAGCGCGGCGCGAAGGCGGAACGGGAGCGGAAAGAGGCGGCCAGAGCCTGGGGAGAGGGTGCAGCCTGCAGGACCCGCCGGTGCCCCCACCGACCGCTCTTTCACCGGCCCCATCCCCGATCCCCGCGGTCACCGAGGGCCCGCGCCTGCCCCGCGCTCCCTTCTGCTGCCGGGGCCCCTCTAGAGTCCCGGCGCCTGCGGGGACGGCGGCGGGGCCCGGGCGGGACTACAGCCCCCAGAATGCTCTGGGCCCGGCGCGGCCCGTGACGGCCCCGCCCGGTGCGGCCGCACCCCCGCCCCGCGGTGCCGGCGGCGGCCATGCTGCGGCCCAAGGCCCTGACGCAGGTGCTCAGCCAGGCCAACACCGGCGGCGTCCAGAGCACGCTGTGAGTGCGGGGGGCCGGGTGGGGGGCGGCTTTCCCCGAGCGGGGACCGGGCGCTCCGTGTTGCGGGGTGACGCCGCTGCGGGGAGATGCTTTGCCTGCCCGGGACTGTTTCCCTCGTACCTACCCCTGCAGGTACTGCCGCTGTCCGTGCCCCAGGGGATGCTGCCCCTGCCCGGAGATGCTGCCTGCCATTCCCCCGTCCCTGCCCCTGCTCCTGCTCCAGACCCTCTCCCTGCTCCTGCCCATGTCCCTGAGCCTGCCTCGGCCGTGCTGCCCCTTTCCCTGCACCGGGGGATGCTCCCTGCTCCTGCCCTGGGAATGCTGCCCCTGCTCAAGGATGCTGCCCGCCTTTCCCCAGTCCCTGCCCCTGCCCGGGAATGCTCGTTTCCCTTGCCTCTGCCCGGGAATTGCTCCTTTCCCTTGCCCCTGCCCAGGAATGCTCCTTCCCCTGCCCGGGGATGCTCCCTGTCCCTGCCCGAGGAAGGCGAGGGGCTGGGCCCTTCCAGAGGCAGGTGTGGGACTGAGACCACGCACCCTGCATGGAGCTGGGCTACAGATGGTGCTGGCATTGTGCCCAGTGTGTGGGGCTCCTGATGTCTGGTGCTGGGATGCCTCGTGCACAGTGCAAGGGCCATGCACAGAGCTGGGGCTGTGCACAGTCTTTGTCCCCCAGGCTCATGCCAGCCTGTGGCAGGTCCTACTGCTTCAACAGACAGATCCACCACAGCCCTGCACTGCCCTGCTCGAGCCTGGGGACACTGCAGAGCTTTCTGTCTTTGAAGCCCCCACCCTTGCCAAACCCCTGCACAGTGGGAGTGTGTTGGGAGCAGTGCTTGGGACTGGTGGGGGGGGTTTGTTCTTCCCCTGGTGCTGAAAGGAGGTCTGGTGTTAGAGGCATCAGTTTGCTCTACCATGTCCTTGCCAGGCTGCTGAACAACGAGGGCTCCTTGCTTGCTTACTCGGGCTATGGGGACACTGATGCCAGGGTCACCGCGGCCATCGCCAGCAACATCTGGGTGGCCTACGACAAAAACGGGCACCAGGCGTTCAATGAGGACAACCTCAAATTCATCCTCATGGACTGCATGGTATGTGGGCCTGGAGCCTGCCCTGCCCTCCCTGGGGATGTGCCTGTGGTGCCAGGACCCTGCTGGGGGTCCAGGCCAAGCAGGGGTGCAAAGGTGCTGTTTCTCCCTGGGCAGGAGGGGCGAGTGGCCATCACACGGGTGGCAAACCTGCTGCTCTGCATGTACGCCAAGGAGACAGTCGGATTTGGGATGCTGAAAGCCAAGGTAAGGACTGGGGAGTCTGCAGAGCTGCATCCCTCCTTTGGTGTGGGGAGGAGGAGCATTGGGATGGAAGGGCTGGAGGCAGCTGCAGTGCCTGGGACACTCTTTGCACCATGCAGAGACTCCTCTGTCCCTCATGCCTGCCCAGGCACCGCATGACACCTTTTTAAGGTTCTAAACTGAAATATAAATTGCAATAAGCAAGCGGGCAGTGGGCACACGTGTTGCAAAACCCACCTGAGCGTGGCTCGTGCCATTCTCTGCTTGCAGGCACAGGCTCTGGTCCAGTACCTGGAGGAGCCTCTCACACAGGTGGCTGCATCGTGAGCAGGCAGTGGAGGGCCCTGAGGTGCCACTGGGCTCTGACAGCATCACCATCAGCTCCATGGGTTGGGCGTGAGTGGCCCCACAGGCATCCCAGAGCTCCAGTGTGGTCTGGAAAATAAGGTGGCAGGAATCCAGAAGCTGGGATGAATAAAGTGTGTTTGATGCTTGTGTCCATTGTGTCTGTTTGGGGGAGCTGAGGGGTAACAGCCGGGCTGGGCAGTGTTTGGGGGGTGCCCATTGCCCTGGGGAAAGACAAGAAGTTGCAAGGGGCTGTTGTCAAAGGAGAGGGAGCCGAGCTTGGCACAGCCCTGCTGGTCACACTGGGATAGCTGGGGGTGGTGGGGGCTCCTTCCCCTCCCTATTTCCTTGGCTTTCACACGATGGCAGCAGAGGCGAGGGAACGTTCAGAGCGGCGGGAGCTGGGCTGAGCGAGGGTTCTGCTCCTGGCACAGCTGCCCTCGCTGCCATCCCACCGCACCCCATAGTGCCCGGCTCTGCCTTTGCTGCCATCGCTGCCCCCGATGCCATCGCACCTGTCCCCTCCCCACGCTGCCGTCCCGGTGTGCCACCCTCCTGTGATGCCCCCCATGTCCTGTGCGTGCTGCCCTCGCACCCTCCCTGTCACTATAGGACACCAAATAACACGACGCGCACACACCGCTGTTCTCAGGGCAAAAAAGGGACGTTTATTTTCTGACTCCAACATTTATAGATTTCCAAAAGTGACAGTGGATTGGAGGGTGACAGTGCCACCTCTCCGATGACACTGGACAATGCAAGAATCCATCAAATTTCTCCTCCTTAATAAAAGAACGCAAAACAATAAGTTATTTACAGAAAGTGTGTGAAAAAGTTCGTTACAAGAATGTAAACATCAGAAGGCTTAAGAAATCAGGGTGACACCGTCCCTGCAGTGCTCTCCATGATGCCTCCGTGTCCTGTCGGTGCTGCCCTCGCACCCTCCGTGCCCACTCTGCCCGTGTTGTCGGTGCTGCCCTCGCACCCTCCGTGCCCACCCTGCCCGTGCTGTCGGTGCTGCCCTCGCACCCTCCGTGCCCACTCTGCCCGTGTTGTCGGTGCTGCCCTCGCACCCTCCGTGCCCACCCTGCCCGTGCTGTCGGTGCTGCCCTCGCCGCCCCAGCCTGCCCGCACTCCGGATCGTGCCCTGGCTCCTCCTCCAGCCGCCCCGTGACGGTCCCATGGGTGACACTACCTGCCCAACCTGCGCTGCGACACCCAGTCCCACCCCTTGAGTCAAGCGGCCGCGCTGTCGCCAGCTCGGCCTCTCTCGCCCCGCTGTCGCGGACCCCCCGCTGTCCCGGACCCCCCTCGCTCCCGGCAGAGAGGAACCTTCGGTCGCTCCGTGCCCTCCCTCGGTGCCTCCGGGAGCCCGGCCCGCCCCGCCGTGTGCTCGGGGCTTGGCAGCGGGAAGGAGGAAAGGCAGGGCGGCCCTGCAGGGCGGGCGGCGGCCGGGGCGACATGGGCAGCGCCGAGGAGGATTATAACTTTGTCTTCAAGGGTGAGTCCTGCGCTCCATGCGACCCCTCCTTCCCCAAAGGGAGGGGAGCAGAAATCCAGGGGCTGCGGGGAGGGAATGAGGGTGCTCTTTCCGCAGGGCGGCTGTGTCCTGAGCTGGGGCGTTGTTGACTATCCCCGCAGCTGTGGTGGGCACCGGGAGCTACGGAGGGTCAGGGGACTGGGGGCAGGCACGGTCTGCTGAGAGCAGCGAGGCCAGCCAGGGCTGGTGAGTGGCAGCAAAGTCCGCAGAGACCTGGGGAGATCCACACTCACCCCAAGGCTGAAGGTGTGCAGCGCCAGGCAAATTGCTCTTATGGGATAGGGGGGCTGTGAAAGCTGGGGCTGAGTGTGTGAGACAAATGCCCCGAGAACCTGTAAGCCCCGAGAGAAGTGGGTATTGAAAAGTCATTTGCTGCAGTGACCTGGGCAGTGGCACGTGCAGAGAACATGGGGGTCAAAGCTGAGCTGCAGAAATGGGGGCACAGCCTCACACCTCCCGTGCTGAGCGCCTTGGGCCCTCCTGGTCACTGCCAGGTACTATTGGCTGGACTCTGCTGGGGCTCAGTGCTCCCTTTGGGCAAGTGGGGACAGGCAGGCTCTGGTGTGCCACCTGTCCTGGGTGTCCACTGCAGCAGGGTGACCCAGGGCTCACAATATCCTTTCCCTGCTCCTACTGTCCAGAGGCCAGTAGCCATGACCCCCCCTGACCAGCACTAGGGAGCACAGCTGGGCTCTCACGGGGACCCTGTTTGCTGAAGGAGTGACCCCACCAGGGGTTAAACCCATGCAGCTGCCCAGCCTCTGCCACCAGTCTGGGGTCACCAGACAGCAAGTGATGCCCGTGCAACCAGTGCTGGTAGCTGGGGCAGGGCAGTGAGATTTCTTCCTTCCTTCCACAGTTGTGCTGATTGGGGAGTCTGGGGTGGGAAAAACAAACCTGCTGTCTCGTTTTACCCGCAACGAGTTCAACCACGACAGCCGTACCACCATCGGCGTGGAGTTCTCCACGCGCACCATCCTGGTGGGGGACGCCGCGGTGAAGGCTCAGATCTGGGACACGGCCGGGCTGGAGCGCTACCGCGCCATCACCTCCGCGTAAGGACTCTGAGCCTGCCTCTCCTAGGGCTGGGCTGCAGCCCCACGGGTGAGGATGGATGCTGGGGGGGATCTGGAGCAGGGAATGATGGTGAGGTTCTGCCACAGGTATTACCGGGGGGCTGTGGGTGCCCTGGTGGTGTTTGATATCACCAAGCACCAGACGTACGATGTGGTGGACCGCTGGCTGAAGGAGCTCTATGACCATGCCGAGGCCAGCATCGTTGTCATGCTGGTGGGGAACAAGACCGACCTTGCACAGGCTCGAGAGGTGCCCATGGAGGAGGCAAAAATGTTTGCAGGTACAGGCTGGCACCCCCTACGGGGCTGGGGGCTTGAGAACCTCCCCAACAGCATGGACCTGCACCAGTGCAGGCACCTGAACACTTCTAAAGGTGCTCCAGGTTGGAGCCATGTCCTCACTGGGGTCTGCATCATCTCAGGGGTCTCCTCTCCTTGCAGACAACAACGGGCTGCTGTTCGTTGAGACCTCGGCGCTGGACTCCACCAATGTTGAGGAGGCATTCGAGACCATCCTGAAAGGTACAGGCACTGGTGCCGTGGTGCTCCAGGTCCCAGGGCATTGCAGGGTCCCTTTCTCAAGGATGCAGGGCTGGGCAGATGATGTGCATCACTTCTCTCCCTGCTCTACTTGAGCTATTTGGGGCTATTTTCATGAGCCCTTTTGGTGTTGTCTTTCTGTCTGCTTTGGCTTTCAGCCTTTGGTGCTGGGCGTTTCACTCCCCACACCCAAAGCTTTGTTCTCACGGCCCCTGGGCGTCCCTGAAGCCCCAGGAGCTTCTTCTCCCCCGTAATCTCCAGTCTCCTTCCTGTTGTCCTGGGCTCATTACTTAGTGTCTCCAGCATCCTGCCAAACCGGCTGTGGGGACCCAGGGGGCCAGGGATGGAGTCCAAGAGCAGCTCTCCAGGAATGGCAGCCAGCAGCATCCAAGCAGTGAGGTGTGCCATGCCATGCTGTGCCATGCCAAGCCATGCAGTACTATTCCATGCCATGCCGTGCTGAGCCAGCCTGGCTCTGTGAGCTGCCAGCCCCAGCATAGGGTGAAGCACTAATCCCAGGTTGGGCAAGAGGAAATGGCCCAAGCACAGGGTGCTCCCCAAGCACCACAGGGATGCACGCCTTGTCCCTTGTTGTTTTTATCTTATTGCAAAAGTTCCATACGTTCTTGGTGATTTCTCATGGACAGCTACTCACAGCACAGCCAACAAACTCCAGCTGTCTTCTTGACCATCTAACCCACTCTTTTATAGCACTCATCCTTATTGGGCACAGCTGTGGCTTATTAAGGGCAGGCCTGCTCCTGATCTTTGGTAATTAGTATGATTACGACTCCTCAGGGCTGAGATTGCCTTCTGCACCCTTCTCTTACATTCTATCCCTCCACACCTTGCCACCCCTCAAGTCACCCCTGTACTGTGTAGAGGTGAAGGAGAGCCACCAGCACACTGAGCAGTGGGGGCTGCAGGCTTGAAGCTGTCCCTGCATACCCAGGGGGCTTTGGCTGACACACAGACCCCCCCAGCACTTTTTCTTTTGCAGAAATCTTCTACAAAGTGCAGAAGCAGAAGCAGAGGAGCAGCCAAAGCAACACGGTGTCACTTGCAAGTGAGAACCCTGCAAGCACAGCCCCGGCACAGGCAGAGAGGCGCCCGTGCTGCGTGGCCCTCTGAGCACCCCAGGAAGTCCCCAGGGAACCCCACAACCCCGGGACACACCAGTGGCCACCAGCACAAGCTGGTGTCACCCTGCCTGCAGTGCCACCCCTGTCCTGGTGCAGTGGGGTCCAGCAGCCTGGACAGGGGCCAAATTGTGCCATAAACAGTGAGAGGCACCAGTTCCAGGAGCTCTTCTCTCTCTGTTGCATTTTTTGCTGGGCCCTCATTAGCATCGCCACTGTCACGCACCGTTTCAGCCCTTCTGGACCTGCAGGGCAAAATGACCAGGACATCCCTGAAGCACCTCTGGGGAAGAAGCCAGTAGTTTCTGGGAGGGATGATGCCAGCAACAGGAGCCTCTCTGAGTACCTCTGGCCCTGGGGTTGCTCCTGTAGGGCCACCCTGTGCCGTGCACTGAGGATGAGGCTGACTACAGGTGTCTGTCCAGCAGGGACTGCTCTCAGGTGTGAAGTGGCAGCACTCAGCCCTTGGCTGTCCCAGCAGGGCCCGGTGCCATGGGGCAGGGAGCAGCTCTGTGTCCAGCAGGGGCGTGACGAAATCATTAAAGGACTTGTGAAATGCAGATTTACTGAGCTGGAATTCCTGCGTGTTTGTGGTCGACGCCCTGGGTCCCCACCTTCATAATGTGCTGAAGATCCAAAGCAGCCTAGCCAGATTCCACGGCTCCCCTGTGCCCCCTCCTATCCCGATGCCATGGCGCCCCTGCACTCCCTCCCACCCTGAAGCTGGACTCATCCTGTGCCCCCTCCCACCTTAAAGCCATGCCCCCTGTGCCCCCTCCCACCCTAAAGCCATGCCCCCTGTGCCCCCTCCCACCCTATAGCCATGCCCCCTGTGCCCCCTCCCACCCTAAAGCCATGCCCCCTGTGCCCCCTCCCACCCTATAGCCATGCCTCCTGTGCCCCCTCCCACCCTAAAGCCATGCCCCCTGTGCCCCCTCCCCATCAGCCTTTCCAAGTTTAGGTCCCCTGTTTGAACTTCATGAGTTCAGACGATGACGCAGCCTCTGCCGGTTATCTGAAACCCCTCGGAATCGGGATAATTCCTGCTGGATTCTCCGCGTCTTCACTCGATTTCCCTTTGCACCACAGCCGGCGTGCCAGCCCGGCTCCGTGTCACACCCACGGTTCTGTGCGGGGCGCACTGTCCCCATCAGGAGCGCACACAGGTGGTGGCGTGTCCCTGCCGCCCTTACCTGGCCCAGGTGAGCACACCTGAGTGTGACGGGCAGCCCCGGCCGCCAATGGGTGCGGAGCAGGAAAGGCTGTGGCCACCAATGGGTGGCTGGGGACATCCCCTGGCAGGGCTGGGTAAGGCCCGGAAATCCCAGTTGGCCCAGTGGGAGCGGGGCTGTGGTGCTGGGCGAGATGCGAGGCAAGGACGATGAGTACGATTATCTCTTCAAAGGTGCGTCTGCTGCCCGTGCCCGGTCTGAGCCCGCTGCCGGCACCCCCCGGCGTGGGACGGGAGCTGGGGCTTGGACTGGGATGAACACTCAGCTCCCAGTCCAGGGGATGGGGGGAGAGGGGGCTGTACTGGGATAGAACACTCAATTCCCAGTTCACAGAGGGGGGCTTGGACTGGGATAGAACACTCAGCTCCCAGTTCATGGATTGGGGGAGAGGGGGTTGTACTGGGATAGAACACTCAATTCCCAGTTCATGGGACAGAGAGCTGGGGCTTGTACCGGGATAGAACACTCAGCTCCCAGTCCAGGGGATGGGGAGCTGGGGCTTGGACTGGGATAGAACACTCAGCTCCCAGTTCACAGGATGGGATGGGGGGCTTGTTGTGGTGTTCCACTGTGCTGTGAAGGAGAGTGGGTGCTGGTGAGGCTGAGGTGGTCGGAGGGTTTGCTAGAGCTGCTCCCCTGGTTTGTGGTCCCGATGCTCATTAAGCAGCTCTTGACTCCTGCGGTAGGGGCTGCAGCCCCAGCCAGAGTGTGCAGTGCCCTGGAGGGTGGCTGTGGCCATGGCAGTGTAGCTGTGGCCATGGTGGGTTTGCCGTGGCTGTGGCAGGGTGACTGTGGCCATGGCAATGTAGCTGTGGCCGTGGCAGTGTGACTGTGGGCTGGGCAGGGTGCTGGGGAGGGCTGGTCTGTGGGACTCTGTGGGTGCCGTGTCAGCCCCTGAGCACCCATGGGTGCCCTGCTCTGTGGTGCTGGGTGAAGGGAGCACAGCTGAGAGCTGAGTGATCTCCCCCAGGAGAGAAAGCCGGGCTGCTCCCCAGCTGCAGTGCAGGGAGAGGATCCAGGGATCCTTCCTGGTGCTGGTTGTGCTCTGACCTCACTGCTGTGCCCAGGGAGGGTGGGGGACAGGGACAAGCTCTTGGAGACACGACGTTGGCATTTCTGAGCACCCCCATCCCTGTGCGTGCCAGGCTTCCCTGCAATCTGCTGTGGCCAAAGCAGGTGCTGGGGAAGCAAAGGGACATCTTGGCAATGCCATGGCCTCCTGAGCCGTAAAACCCAGGGTGTGAGCTCACCGGTGGGTGGCTGTGAGTCAGCCTACCCACACAGGCCTGCCCGCAAGGCCCCAAGTAATTCCAGCCACCGACAGGACGTAATTCCAGCCAGCCATGCTCTGGTAGCCCCTGGCTCCTTGCTCACCTCCCCTGGCTGCTGCCCAGGAAAATCCTCCTGCCTGGAGTGACTCTGGCACCTGGTGTGGGGGAAACTCTGATGCTGAGTGGTGCCTGGAGTGGGATGCCCAGGCAGGGGCTCTCCCAGCTCTCCCAGCCGCTTTGTTCTGCATTTCCCAGCCGGTGCTGTGTGAGCTGCGTGGCTCTGAGGGGCCTTCAGCACGTGGTGCTCCTGTGTCTGTCCATGCCCTGTCATTCTACAGGAGCCAGGGCTGGGAGCAGCTCACCACACATTCTTCATTCCCCTCCTGCATCTCAGGGTGGTCTCTGGAGTCCTTAAAAGAGTAGGAGAACTCAGATTTCAATGCAAGGGCAGCTCATCCCTTGCAAAGCAGGAGCAAAGTCAAAGGGGAATGCAGTGCTCAGGGGCCAGTGCTCCCAGGGTCCAGCAGCTCTCCCCCATGAGAAAAGGGAGATTGTCACAGCTGGAAGCAGCATTATCCACTGAAATGGGAGCATCAGCTGTTGCAAAGCACAATGCACATTGCAGCTGTGCAAGGCCCCCCCTGTGCTGCTGGAGGGGCTCAGGATGCCTGAGGAGCAGCTCTGGGCATGGCTGCTCCTCAGACCCTTCCCTGGGGCCCTGTGAGGAGCTCCAGGCCATTTCCATCCCTGCAGTGAGACTGGAGGATGGCAGTGAGGACAGAAAGTGCCAAATGCTTTTGTGCCTGGGCTAGGGGGTGCTGCTCCAGCTCCTGCAGCCATTCAAGCTCAGAGATGGGGGGCTGCTCACCCCTACAGGCTGCAGCACCCACCCTGCATCCCTGGTGTGGCCCAAAGCCCTCTGGAGCCTGCCTTGGAGCATGGCACTGCCAGGATGGGGATTGTGGCAGTTGGGCTGGGGAAGCAGCAATTTCCTGTTGGTAAAAAAAACCGAGCTCAGATCAAAACTTCGAAGCTGGGAAAGTGCCAACAAGCCTGGCCTGCATTTCCTGCTGCCTTGGCCAGGGTAGTCCAGGCTGCTATGGTCCTCTCAGACCTCCCTGCAGTGGGCAGCAGCTGAGAATTCTCCCCAGCAGCTGGGAAAAGGGTGAGGGGGAGATTCTGCCCCTCCGCTCCACTTTGGTGAGACCCCCCAGCACAGGAAAGGTGTGGAGCTCCTTGAAGAAGTTGAGGAGGCCACAGAGATGCTCCAAGGGCTGGAGCCAGGCTGGGGGAGCTGGGGTCATTCAGCCTGCAGAAGAGAAGGTTCTGGGAAAACCTCAGAGCCCCTTCCAGGGCCTAAAGGGGCTCCAAGGGAGCTGAAGAGGGACTTTGGACAAGGGCCTGAAGAGACAGGACAGGGGGGATGGCTTCCCACTGCCAGGGGGCAGGGTTAGATGGGATACTGGGAGGGAATTTTCCCCTGTGAGGCCCTGGCACAGGTGCCCAGAGCAGCTGTGGCTGCCCCACCCCTGGAAGTGTTCAAGGCCAACCTGGACAGGGCTTGGAGCAGCCTGGGATAGTGGATCAAGGGGAGGAACAAGATGGGCTTTACAGTCCCATCCACCCCAACCATTGTGTGGAGGAGCTGCCCTTGCCTCCTTCACTGGCTGTTCTGACACAGTGGTTGCCTGCAGGGCTCTTCCAGCTTCCCCCAGTGATCCCAGAGAGCTGCTCCACTTCCTGCTGGGTTTCCTGGCACCAGCCTGTTTGGTGGCTGCCCTGCACTGAGGGTTTTGTCAGAGGCTGCACTGGTGGAGGCTTTGCACCATGCAGGGGAGCCACATCTATGAGCTGCAGGGAAGGAGTTACCCAGGCCATGGAGCAGCTACTTCCCCAGCCCAACTGCCACAATCCCCATCCTGGCAGTGCCATGCTCCAAGGCAGGCTCCAGAGGGCTTTGGGCCACACCAGGGATGCAGGGTGGGTGCTGCAGCCTGTAGGGGTGAGCAGCCCCCCATCTCTGAGCTTGAATGGCTGCAGGAGCTGGAGCAGCACCCCCTAGCCCAGGCACAAAAGCATTTGGCACTTTCTGTCCTCACTGCCATCCTCCAGTCTCACTGCAGGGATGGAAATGGCCTGGAGCTCCTCACAGGGCCCCAGGGAAGGGTCTGAGGAGCAGCCATGCCCAGAGCTGCTCCTCAGGCATCCTGAGCCCCTCCAGCAGCACAGGGGGGGCCTTGCACAGCTGCAATGTGCATTGTGCTTTGCAACAGCATCCTTGCAGGATGGTGGCTGCTGAGCCTGGGCTCAGTGCCTTGCTGAGGCTCCTGCAGTGTGGGGCATCCCCGGGGCCCCTTGCTGGTGCTGCTGCTCCTGTGTCCTCCCCAGCCTGGGCACTGGATGGTTGTGACCTCAGCCCTGCTGGGGAGACAACTCCCACGGGTGGGTGAAGTGTCTGAGTGCACCTGGGGAATGAGCAGGATAGGCAATGAAGGAATGAAATATAACTTAAAAAATAAAACCAAAACCTGTTGAGTCATAAACTCAACAAACTTGACTGGGGAGGTGTGTGATAAAGCTCCCCAGAGCCTGTTTCACCAGGTTTTACAGGAACCAGCCTGATCTGGGACAGGCACAAAATGCATTTAACCCACACCCAGGGACTTCCCAGCTCATGGGCTGGAGCAGCAGCAGCAGAGGAGGAGGGTGCTTCCTTTCAAACCCTGTCTCTGAGTCCTCCAGTGTGCCCTCAGTGCTGCAGGGCACACAGGGTGGGCAAGAGGAGCCCCAGCTCTGCCTGGCCTCTGGCCTGGCTCTCCCTGCACAGTCCTGGCCCGCTTTTTGGCCCATTTTGGGTACATCAGTGCATATGGTGCTTCCCATCCTCCAGGGACAGAAACTTCTGGTCACTTCCCAGCAATGGCAGGGATTTTCTCCAGGGGTATTTACAGGCAGCAGTGGTGCTGCTGGGAGGGGTGGAGGCACCTTCACCCCTCACCTGTCAGCTCCTCCTGGCTGAGATGGAGGTGGGGTCTGGCTGGTGGGGGGGTAGATGGGGGGGATTCCCATCCCTGCCAGGCTCTGGGTGGGTGCCCTGCCTGGGGGAGCTGACCCCGTGTTTGTGCCCCCCCAGTTGTGCTCATCGGGGACTCGGGGGTGGGCAAGAGCAACCTGCTGTCCCGCTTCACCCGCAACGAGTTCAACCTGGAGAGCAAGAGCACCATCGGGGTGGAGTTTGCCACCAGGAGCATCCAGGTGGACAACAAGACAGTGAAGGCTCAGATCTGGGACACGGCCGGGCAGGAGCGCTACCGCGCCATCACCTCTGCGTGAGTTTCCTTCTCCCAGCCCAGGGCCTTACCTGGGCCCTGCCGTGACCCCGTCCCCTCCCTGTCCCCTCCCTGTCCCCAGGTACTACCGAGGGGCAGTGGGAGCTCTGCTGGTCTATGACATTGCCAAGTACCTGACGTATGAGAATGCAGAGCGCTGGCTGAAGGAGCTGCAGGACCACGCTGACGCCAACATTGTCATCATGCTGGTGGGCAACAAGAGTGACCTGAGGCACCTCCGGGCTGTGCCCACCGACGAGGCCAGGAGCTTTGCAGGTATCTTCCCCCATCCTGTGCAGCCCCTCCCTGTGACCCCAGCCAAGGGAAAAGCTGTGACTCTTTGGGAAGCCCCGAGGAGGGGACAGGGGACACCAGGGATTTCAGGGATGAGGTGCTGAGGGTAGGTACATGGTCCCTCTGCACAGCTCCCTGTGGGGGAGCCAGGGTCAGCACTGGGGACCCCCTCCAGGTGCCCCTGGCATAGTCTGGCCCTGCCCTGCTTCAGTCCCATCTGGCTGGAGATCCTGGCAACCACCTGAGCTCACGCTGTTCTTGCAGAGAAGAATGGGCTGTCCTTCCTTGAGACGTCTGCCCTGGATTCCACCAATGTGGAGACAGCTTTCCACAACATCCTCTCGGGTAAGGGGCAGCCAGGAAAGGGAGGGACAGGAGTAGGGATGGCTTTGGACATCGTGTCCTCTCAGGACACCTCTGGGGGCCTGGATGTACCGGGTGGGGTCTGGGTTGGAATCTGCTCCCCTGCATGGGGAGAGATGGGAATTTGCACCTCTGGAGCTGTGTGTTTGTGGAGGGAGCAGATCCCCCACTGAAATACTTACCTAAAGAGCTTTTCCCCTTGCCTTCTCTCTGGCAGAGATCTACCGCATAGTGTCGCAGAGGCAGATCACAGGACAGCCAGAGTCTGAGTTCGGCCCCTCCACCTCCATTGAACCCATCCAGGTGCTGCCCACGCAGCAGGAGGGCCGGCAGGCACCCTGCTGCCAGAACATCTGAGCCCCTGGGCTGCCCCCAGCGTGCCCCCCCAGCACATGGTGGTGCCGTGTCTCGCTCAGCCTGCAGCCCTGGGCAGGGCAGCGAGCTCTGCCTGCTGCTGTGTGCACCATCGCCCTGCCCTGGTGCTGCTCTGCCTGGCTTTAGGTAGGACCAGCAAAAACAGGGGGAGGCAGAGCAGCAGGGAGTCTCCCTCTGTCCCCAAGGCTGGGGGCATGCCGTCCCCTGTGTCCCTGCTCCCTTTAGCCCTGCAGGCACAGTCACTGGGTGGCCCTGAACAAGCCCAAATGTGGTGAGTTCCTGTTTGGTGACACCCTGTGTGCTGCCCTGTGGGATGGGTGTGGAGGGGACACTGGGTGCATCCTTCTGCTGCCTGGTGAAGCCAGCAGTGATGTGTCCTGTAGTGCCCAGCCCTGTCCCTGCAGCACCGAGAGCTGGGAGTGCCTCTGGGCACTGCTGGGGCACCCAGGGAGGGGTGTGGGGGTGACACTGTTTCTGTGTTGTGACCCCAGCCAAGGGAAAAGCTGTGACTCTTCCATGGAAAGAGATGGGAGCAGGGGCTGGGGGGGTCTGGCCTTTGGGAAGCCCCGAGGAGGGGACAGGGGACACCAGGGATTTCAGGGATGATGTGCTGAGGGTAGGTACATGGTCCCTCTGCACAGCTCCCTGTGGGGGAGCCAGGGTCAGCACTGGGGACCCCCTCCAGGTGCCCCTGGCATAGCTTGGCCCTGCCCTGCTCCCGTGTCTGGCCACTGTGGCTGGTGGCTGCATGGCCCAGCCTGGGGACAGGCCACCACTGCATGGAGTGCCTGCTGCAGCAGCAGGCTGGCAGTGGCATTGTCCCCTGCCTGGGGGACAGCAGCCACCCCCCAGGGTACTGGGACACACTCTGCTGAGCCCTGTGCTGCTGTCGGGGTGATTGGCAGGTGTCAATCAAGGGGTGCAGGTGGGAAGGCCTGCCCCATTGACCCAGTACTGGGAGTGTGGCCCTTGTCGGTGGGGTTTTGGGGTCCCCTGTCAGGGGGGTTTTGGGGGATCTTTCTCTCCACAGCTGCCCCCAGTCTCTGCATCTCTCTTGGCTGTGCCAGTAGGATCCGGGCCATGGTTCCCCCCTGGGGCATGATTTGTCAATGAAACAGAAATTGAGGCAAAATCCCCAAATAAAGCTGCTGTTGAAACCTTTTCTCTCTCTGCCAGGTCTCTCCTTGAGGCAAGAGCAGTGCCAGCCTCACGTGGGGCAGCTGGGAACCATCCACAGGCAATGGAGGGTGAGGAGGAGGAGGAGGGCTGGGAGGCAGATATGACTGTACCCTGGGCACGGGGGTGTCCTGCTGGGAGGCCAGAGGGGAGAGCTTGAAATTCAGGATTAGAACAGGTGGGATCCTGCTGCCAGCACAGGGGCAGTGTGGGGATACACAAACAGGGGGCAGAAGCTGCCACACCTTATGGGTGCCCCTTTTTATCCACCCACTGCAGCCACCCCAGCCCTGGCAGCACCTTGACCTTGGTTCCAGCCCCCTGGCACCGTGTTCCTACCCCATGGCACTGCCTGATCCCTGAGCTGGCTCTGGTGTAATCCCCTGGCTCTGACAGCAGCTGGGGGCTGTCCCCAGATGGATGGTGGCCACTGCCCCACAGGCTGTGCTTTACCCCATGCCCACCTCAGCTGGAAAAGCCCTGGGAACGTGCAGGAAGTGCCAAGCAGCACCTCCTCCCACACCATCTGCCCACAGCAAAGCACGGTGCCAAGAGGTGATGTCAGCCCCAGGGGCTGGAGAGGTGGGCACGGGGGGAGGGATGCTGCTCCACAAAGGGACAGGGCTGTGCCAAGTGTCCCTCGGGCCCCGCTGCCATGGGATGTGCCATCAGCCAGGCACTGGCAGGGACACAGGGCTGGTGAGTTCATTTAGACTCACGGAGGCACCTTTGAGCTCGGCAACTCAGTTTTGTTCCAGGCTTTGCAGTTTTTGGGTGTTTTCTGCTGGGATGAAGAAGTGGGAAGGGTGAAATGTGGCACAGGGGTGGCTCACAGATGTGGGACCTGCTAGCCCCAGCTCTGGGAGAAGCAGCTGCCTCGGGAGGCTCCTCATCTCACAAGGGCTTTAATGAACCCCAAGAAGTGCTGCCAAAAGCGTGGGACTGGTGGGAGATGCAGGAGGGGTGGCAGAGGGAGGTCCAGCCCCACTGCCCTGGAACTCAGCCCAGCAGAGCCTTGTTCCCAACCACTGCTCCTGGCCCTTCCTGAAGTGTGGACACAAATCAAGAGCAGATACCAAGTTTCTTAAGTAATAATACTTTAATAAAATTAAGTTCTTAATGTAATTTAGCACATTTAATACATTAACCCTTTCCCTTCTTTGTTTTCTACAAGTTGTGCAACATCATTATTTTAATTTTATTTTATTTTAATTTTTTTTCCTTCTCCCATTATACTATATGCCTCAAAACTCAGACAACAAGCCTAACTCTACTTCTATGTTCGGTTATATCTCTCTCTCAGGCCTTTTATTTTTGTGTAATGCCAGAGAGATGAAAATACCTGGATGAAACATGTGATCGGTTTCCAATAGTAACAATCCCGACTACAGGTTTCCTATGATGTTAAAAGAAAAGAGGAAAAAAAAAAAAAGGCAAACACAAAATAAAAATCCTAGGGAATGGACTTGGAATGGAAGGGCCGCGGAGTCGGCGTGGCAATGCCAGGGGACTCCATGCCCAGCTGGCTCAGCATGAGGTGGGAGAAGCGTGGGGCAGGAGCTGTGCCAGCCCCAGAGCCCAGGGAGAGCGGGCACACACCCACTTGTGCAGCAGTCTGAGGAGAGGAAGCCAACGTGGTGCTGTGCAAGCAAAGCCATGAAGGGCTGGGGAGGGCTGTGCTGCCCTGGGGGAGATCAGCTCTGCAGGGACCCCGTGCCCTGGGGCTCATTTTAGTGGGAAATCCCACTGGAGCTGCTCTGCCAGAGTCCCGAGGCAGCAACTGGAGCCTGGGTGTCTTTGATACCAGGGCAGAGCCAGAGGAAGTCCTCTGCAGCAGCAGGGGGATGCTCTGGGCATCCCTGGGGATTTCCTTGGCTTGCCTGGGGCTGGGAACAGAGCCATCTCTGCCAGAGCTGCCAGCCCTCATGCCCATTGCCTTTCATGTTTGCTTAACGCTGCTTTTTAACTCAGGAGCAAATCCCATACTGCACAACAGGATCCAGCCCCTGGTCTTTTTTCCCCCCCTTTTTTTTTATGATTATCTTGAACAGAATTCATAAAGAAAAAGGAGAAAAAGAATGCTGATGGTTCCACAGATAAGCAAAACAGCCTGTGACCACGTCTTGTGCCCCAGCTCCTGGGAGCCAAGAGCAGGTCTCAATGGCCACACCATACTGCTACCTCTCACCACTCTATTTCTCTGCAAGTTGTTTCAAAAGCATCATCATAAGCCCAGAAAGCACATCCTGCTGTCAGCAACCCGGTGCCACCATTGGAGGGGGACTTCATTTTCACACAGACAGTAGTGGAACTACTCCAGATTTTACATTAGTGTCACTTTACTGGGGGTGACTTTCAATTTGCTCCATTAGCAGCCCTGAAGTGATGCTGGAGCAGATCCAGCAGGGATGCTGCAGCCTGCCAGGGCTGCAGTGACTCCAGATTCCAGCAGAGTAACCACTGGAACAGGGGAGTCACACTGGGGGGAGGCAGGAGCTGCCCAACCTCTGCTGTCTCCTGCTGGCACAGCACGGGCAAACCCCAGTCTGCCTAGCACAATGCCAGCTGAATTTTTCACTGGGTCAGCTGACAGCAGAACATGACTTCAAGTTTCTACAGGATGTGAAAACCCACACTAAAACACAGAGATTGCTCCCTAACATCCTAGAAGGGATATTGGAAGAACCAGCCCGTGCTGGCTCTGCTGCCACCAAGGACACCTCGCTGGGGCTCGCATGGGTGGGATGGAGCCACTGTGACACACAAGTGACAATAAAGTGCATCCACTCTCCAGTCCAGGGCACCACTGCACAATGTCCATCACTGACGCTTCTTCAAGTATCAAATAAAAAAAAAATGAGGTAAAACAAAACTGAAAGAGCAAACAGGTCGCCTCGCCACCCCGGCAGGGCAGGACCAGGCGCTTGATTCACCGAGCAGGAGCCCCCCAGGAGCACAGGAGCCATTGTGCCCTGCTGCCCAAAACACCCCAGCACCAAGGAGGGTCCCGGGGAGGGATCTCAGATTCACAGTGCTATTTATACTCAGAAACCGAATGAGAACTGTCTTCATTCCTGTCCTGACCTATTGCATGGCTTTGCTGAGTGATGAATGCTGGTAAAGGCCACCCCGGCCCCCCGAGGCGGGCAGGGGGCAAGGGGCGCCCACCGCGCTTCTCGAAGGCATCTGTGAGGATGCTCCCAAGCTGCAGGAGATCCGTGGGTTTGCTACAGCTGAGCCACAGCTCAGAGGAGAGGAGCAAAGGCTAAACCCAGAGGGAAACAACTTCCAAGGGCGTTTTCTTTGCGGCACTTGGCTTTGCTAATGACAACGTTGCCTCTTGGATGTTTCTTTCTGAGTTCTCTCCTTTAAGCAGAGATTTTGGTGCAGTGAAAGCATCACCAGTACTCCAGAGAGAAGTGCTGGCCTCTCTCTGGAACGGATGGAGCAGCTGGCAGGAGCATGGGCCATGTTCTGCCCCAGTGCTGGTGCCAGGGCTACGTTGCCCTGCCCTGCAGCGCTCAGAGTGCGTCTGCCATGGCATCACCCCCTGCCTGCTGCCAGCTCCAGGAGCCCTCGCTCCTGCCCTCGGCACTGCAGGGACTCAGATGCATCCACAGCCAACACGCTGTGCTGGCTAAGAACAGCCTCCAGCCTCCTCTGTGCTCCTGCAGCCAAAACCCAGGCGTGTGCCACGAGTGTCACTGTCCCCTGAGCAGGACAGTGCCAGGGCAGCTGCCAGGAAGCAAAGCTGGGGCATCGGGGATGTCATGGCCCCTCAGGGCTGTGAGAAGGCCCTCTGGGGCCAGCAGGGGCTTTTCCAAACATCTCCCCCACAGCTCCAGTGCTCAAAGCTGATGTTTGGAGGTCAAGCAAAGAAACACCCAACAAACCAGATCTCCTGGAAGATGCCACGTGCTGAACAAGCGAGCTCATCTCGAGGTGCACAGCATCTCCCGGTGCAACGCTACCGGGGTGAGAGAGAACCAAGAAAAAGAAAGAAAACAAAGAGGGAACAAACCAACCCTAATGCCCTGACCCTGCCCAGTGCAAGGGCAGAGCCTCCTCCTGGCACCTCGCTGCCCTCGAGCTCTGTCTGTCACCTTACAGAGGGGAGATCACCCAATCTTCCTTTCCTTCTCCTTCCCACCTGGGATGGTCCTACCTGCCCAGCCCAGGAGCTTCCCACACCTTTGGTGCTTGGAGAAGTTCAAAAACCAAGAACAGCCCAAGGAAAGTAACAGCAACTTTGAACATTTTTCTGCAATTTCCTGCTCCAAGCCCAAGGCTGGAAGTCAGAATAAGGCAAAAATTAATGGCCTAAAACTTCCTTATTTTGTTCCATGACTAGCCAAATCTGTCTATTTTTAGTAAAAAAGCAACATAAACCCCCAAACGTATCTTTTTAAAAAAATACATATTATTAGATCCCTTTTTTTTTGTCTTTTTTTTCCCCTCTATAAAAATAACTTCAGGACTTTGATTGACAGAAGGTACCAGTTGGTGGTTGTTATTTTGTTAGGCTTTCGGTCATTTATTTGTTTGCTTCAGAAAAATAGTATCAAAAAAAGATGGAATTCCTGGGGAAGTTAACAATGATCGTGTTCACAAGTTTATTTTACATTCTGCTCTGTCTGGGATCACTTGGATCTACTATAGATTAAACAATATGGATAGCATCTACTATTTGAACTAGTTAATTTTTTTAATCTTTACTCTAGGATTATATGAAATAAATTTGAGTGTTTATTATTATTAACATTTTTTTAATACCCATCAAAGCAAACCTTTTTTTTTTTTCCTAATTTTTGGTTAAAAACAAACAAACAAACAAACAGAAAAAAAAATCTTATCTTAAAATGCTTCTTTGAAAGGCAACAGAGCAGAAACATCACCCTGTCATCCTGCTGCTTTGGGAGGGGGAGCAGGGCACGGGCTGGATTTGGGGTGTCAGGGGGACCCCCAGCCCACAGGGAGGTGCTGGCTGCTCAGCACATCCCTAAGCCCTGGGACAAGGTCCTGTGAGACACTCCAGAACGTGCTGGAGCCATGCCGAAGTGCTCTCCTGGATTCACGGAAGCTCAGAAGCCAGCCAGGGGCACTCCCACTGCTCTGGCTGTCCCTGCCACGGGTGTCCAGCAGGAGCTGTGCCCACACTGCCCCGGGGAGCAGATGGGGTGACTTGTTCCCACCTAGGATGGGCTGGAGCTGGCCAGGAGCTCTGTGTGAGCTCAGCCCTGGCTGGTCAAAGCACCACGACAAGTGCACAGCTCTGGTGTGGCACAAGCTCCAAAGGAATGACCATGGATATTCTCACATCCTGCCTGGCCTGAACACTGGCACCAAACCCTCCTGTCCCTGCAACCCACCCAGCACAGGAAGAGACGGAGCCAAAGCCTAAAGGGGGGCACCACAGACCACCCAGAGCCCTCAGGAGCGTGTCCAGGGGGTGCCTGTGCCAGCAGTGACCATCAGTCCTGCCCAGGCTGTGGAAAGGACCACAAATCCTGGCATTACACTGGGCTCTCTGCAACCAGAGCAAGGACAAAACTCCTCTGGCTCCCCGGGATGGGATCAGGCTGGCAGTGCTGGCAACAAGGAGGAGGAGAGAGGGGGCTGGCATTGCCCTGCGAGCGCCCAGCTCCCCACAAGCCCCAGGGAACCAGAGCAGGAGCAAACCCTGCTCCCCAGCCCGGGGGGTGGGTGGGGTGGGAGCCTGGGATGGATGCTCAGGGTGCCCAGGAGGGGCTGTGCCACAGCCTCCTCTGTGCCACAGCAGGGCCAGGGCTGGCCAGGGCCAGTGTGGGGTGATGCCACCCAAGGACTGCCCCAGAGCCAGCCCCGAGCCAAAACCCACCCAGACCTCGACCCTTTCCAAGGGGGTTCCCAGATGGAGCAGCCACAGGATGGGGGCACAAGCTTGGATTTATAGTGGTTTTTTTCTCTTCTACTTCTCTGTTTTTAATCACCTTTTTTTATCTTTTTTTTTTTTGTTTAAATACATCCAACTGTGTTAATTTCTTATTTGTGGAAAGGGCTATCTGCACCATAACTATCACCTTTACATACACACACGCACACACGAAAAATGAAACATATATTAAAAACACTTTTTAAGCAATACTCTGGATACAAATGTATTTTTTAACCTACATATATTCTAAACCTTCTAAACTTTTAAGGATCACTTTATCATAAAATAAAATATCCTTTTTTCTTATAATAAATTACCTAATAAAAAGTATTTTTATTAGCCCAGTTCCTTGCTACATTTACATGTAATAAATGCATTTATTAAAATAGAATATTAAATTATAAAGAAATGTTCTAATTTTAAAATCTTAATCTTTTTTTCCCTCCTCTCTCTCTCTTTAAAAAACACCAGGAAATGCATCAAAACAAACCCTTCAAACACCAAACAAAACAGGTTGGAGTATTTTGATTTCAGAGGTTAACAATATTAACAGTCTGAGCCTTTGTATGTATGAAGATTATTTTTTTTTTAAGAAAGAAAGAAAAGAGAAAAAAATAATAGATATCCCTCCAGCTGAAAAATACTTTTGCAAATGGGAGCTAGGACAAGATATTTTTATAGTATCTCCTCATTAACTATAAATCCAATTTTGGTTCTTTTTTCTTTCTTTTGTTATGCATTATAATACACACTATTCTCTATATAATTTATGTTGATGAGGATGACATCACAGCATGATATTACTTTATCCCTCCGTTTCCCTTTGTTATGTTTTGTCACCTGCTCCCCTGCACCGTCCCTTGTCCAGCAGGCGCTGTCCCCCCACGGCAGCTCTCAAACGGAGTTTGGGGACGCGGCAGGACCCCAACACAGGAGTGGGAAGCCCTCGCTCCCACAGCTCTGTCACGGCTCCCTTCCACCCAGGAGGTCACATCCACAAGGAAAAGTCCCAGGATGAGTCCCAAACCCAGCACAGCTCCAAGCCCCCGCTCCTTATGTGCAGCCGGTGCCAAAGCTGGCGGCAGTTTGGCAAAGCGCGAGTGGAAATCCCAGCGCTGAACTGGGAGCACACCCAGCTACCTCTGTCCCGCTGTGGGGCTGAGCCTGCCTGGACCTGGACACGTCCTGAACAAAACTGGACACATCCTGAACAAACCTGGACACATCCTGCCCACACCTGGACACGTCCTGAACAAACCTGGACACATCCTGCCCACACTTGGACACGTCCTGAACAAACCTGGACACGTCCTACCCACACCTGGACACGTCCTGAACAAACCTGGACACGTCCTACCCACACTTGGACACGTCCTGCCCAGACCTGGACATGTCCTCCCCAGACCTGGACACGTCCTGCCAGCAGCTCAGCGCCTTTCAGCACAGCTCGGCCCTCTCTGCTCCCAGCCCTGGGTTTTGGGCACCTGGCTTCGATGCCACTGCTTGTGCCCTCATGTCACTGCCTTGCAAAGATCACCACCACCACCACCACCACATACAGGCACGGCACAGCATGGCATGGCATGGGTCACCTCAGTCCCCACCCCGGCTCCAGCGGCGCCTTGGGCTGATGCAAACCCCGGGGATCTCCCCATTCCCCAGCCAGGCCGAGGGGAAACCAGAAGCACCCTCTGGCATCAGACCCCCTCAGGGGTGCCCATGCCCTGTCATCACTCCCAGGAGCCCACCCTGCTTTGGTGGGAAGTGATTTTGCAGGATGGAGGTCTCAGGGACCAGGCTTCCCACAAGGGTCTTGCTGCTCCTAATCCAGAGGGAGGAAGACCCAGTTTGGCATATGGGGTCCCAGTTCCACCTGCCTCCCTCCAGCTCAAATGGGGTGTCCCCACGACTTCAGCACCCCGAGGGGGGCATCCCAAAAGCCTGGGAGGGGTCGTGGGGCAGCTGAAGCCAGCAAGGTTCAGGCCAGTTGGCTCACACTGCAAGAAGGGGCCACCAAGGGCATCCTCGTGGTGGGAGGGAAGGGGAGAAGTGCCAGGACCCGGCTCGGTGGGCGATGCAGAAAAGGGATGGGTGCAGGAGGAGGGGGCTGTATTTAGTTATCGTTATTGCTGGTGAATTAGACCAACAAGCCATTTTTAGTCACCTATCAAGGAAGATACAAGTCAGAGCAAATAGTTAAGGTCATGGGCATTTTTCTTGTTTTTTGTTTTTATTTTTTTTAAAGATTTTTTTATATATACATATATTTAAAAAGAGGAAAAAAAATTACGCAAATTTGTTGTTTAAGCCCCACAACCGGGCTCCCCATGGATGCCAACAGGCAGGGCCCGGGCTGCCCCTCTCTGGGTGCCCCACGGGGCCAGGGAGAGGCCCGAGCCCCCCGAGTTCCCTGCAGCCCCCACTCGAGGCAGAGGTAGCTCTCGGTGCATTTACAGCGCCTGTTTTTTCTTTCTTCCAAAGTTGCTACATCAAAATATGGAGTCGGTGGGGGGTACAGCGGGAAGCAGGGGACAGGGAAAAATCAAAATAAAACAGGGGCCGAAATACTTCTATTCATTTTAAACTAGAACTGCTACATCAAGCTTTTTTTTCATATATATGTATATGTATATATATATGTGTATATATATATATATATATAAAGGTTATTGGAACTGAAGATTTTATTAAAGGCCAACTTGGAGACTTGAGTAGGAACCTCATCTGCAGAGAGGGGCAGCCCCCCCAGGACAGCCCCACTCTGGTTCCCAACAGCAAGCACTGGATGTTTGTTTGGGTCATGATTCTTTTTTTTTCCCTTCTTTTTTTTCCTTTTTTTTTTTTTTTTTTAAAGAAAGGGGTTTTGTCTTTTTCTCTAACATTTTTTCAGCATGCAGGAGGCTTTTACATCGTTTTCGCTTGTTAAGGTGAGGGAGGAGGTACAAGGAGCAGAGGTGAGCCCCCTGTACGGTCCCCATTCCCCACCCCCTACAGTCAGTGCTAGAACAGGTCCCCCCACCCCAGGTCCCCAACACAGGGGTCTCCTTCCCCCCTCCCCACTCCCACCCACCTCTTCACAACCTGGCATCAAATAAAGACATTGATCAAGAACTTGCTCACATTACCACGAACAGACTCCACTCGGCCAAGAACGACTACTCACTCACTAACACAGCGGCCACCGCGGCTGAGCCTCCAGCTCAGCCCCTCCAGCACCAACACCAACGTTTCTGAACGCCCCTCTGAAGGGTGGCTGATCCCCCTGCCCACCTCCCGACCCCCACCCCCCGCCCCCCAGCTCGTGCTTCAACCACTCTCTCTACATCAGCGGGAGAATTCTGCGCCATGAACGGATAAAACACAGCCCTGGGGTGGGGAGGGCAGGGCAGGATGGAGGAGGTGGCACTGGGGAGGGGAGAGGTTCCCAGAGAACAGCAATGTCCCCCCTCTCCCTGCCTTTCCCTGCCCTTCCCTTCCCTTAACTGGGGCCAAACTGAGGCCAGATTTTGAATGAGAATGGGTCAGTTTTAGGAAGGATGTGGCCGGTGCTGGCCAGGGCTCCTTTGCTGAGCCCACGCTGCCACGGGCAGGGATGGCTGTGCCCCAGGACAATTTGGGACATGGGGCTCTGGGGGTTCATCCAGAGCACCCCAGCTCCCCATCCCCCTACAGGCCCCACACCAGAGGGTGCAAAACACGGCGCCTTCCCCTGGGAAGTGCTCGCTTCCCAACCTGCTGCTGGTGTGAAAGGCTGTGCTGCAGGGCCGGGACAACCGCCTGGCCAGGGATTTCCTGGAGCTTTGGGGAGGAGGGGAGAACCAATCCTGCCTGACGGTGTCCCCTTTGCACAGCATTGTTACTTTTGTCTTTACTGTTTCCAAAACATCAGCATCTACCACAGCCTGGGAACATTGTCCACCCCTCCAGTCTGCCCCTACAGAATCTATTACTGTCGATGCAAAACAGTGGAGGCATCCCATCATCCCACCATCATTTCCAACCCTCCAACTGCTATCTGAAGATCAAAAGTGGATCTTTATCAGCACAGAGCACCAGCAGCACCTGGCCCAGCACGGTGAGCTCAGCCCTCCAGTGACTGCAGCCACGGCTGGCCCGATCCCGCTGTGCCAGGGCACAGGCAGCAAACCAAGCAGAAGGGAGGATGTTCCCAGGAACATTACCACGATGAAAATAAAGTCTCCTGTAACTGAAGGGAATAAAAAATCTCAGGTGATTATTTTTTTGCTTGTTTGTTTGGGTTTTGGTTTTTTTTTTGATGTTAGAACTGTCTCTGCCAAGTTGTAAAACTTGTTGGTTCAGTTCTAAATCAGGGTCCAGGATCTGTGAGCAGAAGTTGAGGGGTAGGAAATAGGGAAGTGGTGGTAGTGGGAGAAAAATTATATATATGGGTTTATATACACACATATATATATATATAGGTGCTTGATTAATTAAGTGCCTATATATATATATACACACATATATTTATAGCTGGGTGTACTGGTACTCAATAGGTGAATCCAACACATTTTTAACATCACAGCATTTTGGCATCCACAGACCAGCTGAACAAACCTGATGGAGTGAAGGTGCTGGCCTGCACCTTGCATGCGTTGGCACGGGAGCCAGATCTGAAGCCCATCCTCTCCCACTTCCCAATGGTTTAAAGTATCTCATTTAACAAAATCAGGAGTCTTGAAATGATTAAAGGATGTTCAACAAGGCAATTTTTTTCTGTTTTGTTTCGTTCTGAAAAAAATATAATATATAAAAGTGGCCAACCTCAGGAAGATCCAGGAAAAGGACAGCTGAAGAGGTTTTGGTCCATAAAGAAATACTTTTTCTTCTTTTTTGTTTTTTTTCCCCTACTTGGTTTGGGTAACAAAAGTTTTGGTCCAGTTTAAAAACAACGACAACAAAATTATCTCTATAAACTCGGGGGTTTTTTGCTCTCTGTTGGGATGCACGTTGGTTTCATATGGGCTCATTTGCCTGTATTGCATGATCGTCTCTCTTAGGTTTTGGTGCAATAGGTATGTTTTTTAAGAAAAGAAAAGCACAATGTTCTCTGTGTGTGTGTGTGTGTGTGTGTGGTGTGTGTAGCTGCAGCTGGCATCACTTGGAGGAAAGAATGAAGAGTGACCTACGGAAACGTGGAAGTCGATGCACACCCCCCATGGACGGGAACTCGGGAATGCTTTGGAAATACCCTGTTAGTGACTCCTGATTGGACTGATGAACAAATCCCTGCTTGGATAAGGAAAAAGAACAAAGTTCCAGACTCCACGGTGGCTCAGAATAACTAAATAAATGCTCGTCGCCTGGTGTGATCCCAGTAGGTTCTTCCAAACCTTCTTCAGTTTCACTGGCGTCCTTTTTATTTCTTCACCTTCTTTTTTTGATTTTCTTTTTTTTGGGTTTTTTTGTTTGGGTTTTTTTTAGAAAAAAAGGAAAACAATAAAAGTTCTTTAGCTGTGTTTTTTTTTTTTTGTTTAAATCTTTGAGGTAATACAGTTGTGCCCTCGTTCTAACAGGTTCCCAGAGGTTGATGGTTTCTTTCTTGTTCTTCCAAATCCCTGTCATCCGTTTTCCTTTCTTTCTATTGTTTCTTTCTGAGCTCCCAGTTGGGCCGACAACCCTGGGGGGAGGAGAGTGGGGGCTTCAGGCCAAGACAAAGGTTGAAGGTGGCTGGAAAAAGGCTGGCAGGGCCCTCCCTGCATCCCTGCTCCCTCCCCGGTTGATCCAGTGGCCTGGCTTGGTCATCACCAAGAAGTCCCAATCTCACCACCAAAAAAAACTGAACTAAACTGCTTTGCTTGCGAGATCCGAGTGTGCGTTCTGAGTACTTGGTTTATAAAAGACATTGCAGGCTGGAGCATTGTTCGCCCTTCAAAATTTCTGGCTTTGCTATTCATTTTAATTTTATTATTCACTTATTATTTTTTTAAAAAATAACATACATTGCTCGTAAAATAATTTCTTTTCTTTTCTTCTTTTTCTTCTTCTTCTTCTTCTTTAAATTAATTTATTCTTTCATTCTTTTTTTTTTGTTCTTCAGATGTCATTATTATTATTATTATTATTATCATTATTATTATTATCATCATCATTTTTCTCTCACGGACCCCCCCCGCTCTCCCTTCCTACCCCCACCCCCCCAATGCCCTGTTCTGTCTCTTTAGGAAAATATTCTAATGGCCTGAGTGGCTGCCGCGTGGCAGACGGGGCACTCGGGATCAGTCCTCTCACAGATCCTCACGGCACACTCCATGCAGAAGAGGTTGTGGCCACAGGGCACCAGCGCGGCCGTCACCTCGCTCTCGAAGCACACCATGCACTCGCGGCTGCTGCCCACCGACGTCCGGGCAGCGGCGGGCGTGCCCAGCTTGGAGAAGCCCTGCAGCGGCTCCCCCTGCGACCGCCGCGGCAGCCCGGACAGGCCGGGCTCGGGGATGGAGGAGGACGGCGAGCGGTGCGAGTTGGGATGGATGGCGCCGGTGCTGCTGGAGCGCTGCTGCTTCGAGAAGAGCACCGAGACGGGGTTGGTGTTCTCCTGCCCAGCCCACATCGGGGCCCCTGACTCCGGCACCCCGTAGTACAAATCCTGCTTGTTCACACCGTAGTTGGGGAAGAGGTAACCGTAATTGAAGTCGTTTTGGTCGTTCAGCCGGGGGGTCTCATAGACGGGGTCAACGGAGCAGTCGCCGATGCAGCCCAGGCTGTTCTGGCGGAAGGTGGAGAGGGGCTTGCAGCCTGGCGCCGGCGTGTGCACCCGCCAAGCCTCCGAGTAGCGGTTCTCCATGCCGGAGTCGGGGCTGCTGGAGAGGAAGTCGTTCTCGTTGTTGTACTCCAGAATCTTGCCCGTCCTCACCGCGATGTGCGTCTCGATCTCCTCGCGCGCGCGCTCCACGTTGCCCGGTGCGCCGGTGATCTCGAAGACGGGGTCCCGGTCTCGGCTGGGCGTGATGATGTAGGTGTTGGTCTGCTGCTGGATCCTCTTGATGGTGGCTCCCTTGGGGCCCACCACCAGCCCCACCACGCGGTAGGGCACGCGCACGCGGATGGTGACCTGCCCCGGCAGGGTGGGCGCGCTGCCGAAGGTGGTGCCTGCCTTGTTGCGGGAGGCCCTGATCATGGAGAAGTGCTCGGCCGCCGAGATGATCTCCCGCCGGGCCATGGCCACATCCTCCCGCCGCCCCGTCACCATGAAGACCGGCTCCTCACCCCGCACCGGTGTCTTGATGTAGGTGTTGGTCTTTGCCCGCAGGGCTTTGATCTTGCAGCCTTGGGAAGAGAGAGAAGAAGGCACAGCAGTTAACGAGGCTGCCCCGCCACTCACCCTGCTCTGCAGGGCACCGGGCTGAGTGGCCACAATCTCCTGTGCCACCTGGCAGCCACCATGCAGGACGTGGAACAAGGGAAAGGCTCTATGCCCCTAACCCTGAGCGGAAATGCCAGAGGGAGGTCCACCCTCACCATTCCCAGAGCCTCCCTCCCTCAGGAGTGCCACGCTCCCCCATCCCCCAAAATGGGGATCACCATTTTGTGTGCTGCAGCCCACCACACCATCCCCCCTGACTGCCTTCCCTCAGCAGTCATCCCTACGATCTCCCTTCCACCCATCCCAACACCACGGAGCAATGGGGGATCCACCCCAGGTGACAGTGGTCTCTGTGACAAGGCCTGTCAAAGAGCCCCAGGGTGGCCCCCAGAGACAGTGGTCATCCTTGAGCTCTGGGGACAGGGCTGATGCATGGGGCAGCCTGGAGGTCACAAGAGAACAGAGGGATGCTGGTCCCACAGCCTGGATGGCCAGTGTGGAGCCCTTTGGCCACCCTGGGGAGTCACCTGCCATGACTCCAGAGAGAGGATTTTGGTACTACAGAGGAGGTTTTGGGGTGAATACCATGAACTTCAGGGGGACAAGTTTGGAGGGGAGTTGCAGAGATGCAGCAGTTTGGGGCTCCCTGCTGCAGCTATGGCAGGACTGCAAATGCCAGCAGAGCTAGATGGCCAGGGGTAGCAGGAGGCCAGGATTTGCTGTGGGGCTGAAACAGCAAGAAATGGGGCAGGGCTGCCCTCCTGTGAGCCCCAGAGCAGGCTGTGCAAAGACTCCTGCTCCAGGTGCTCAGACCCTCTCCTGAGATCACTGGCCAAGTGGTGCTTTTGTGTACCAGTATCCACATCCCAAAGCACACTGAGCCCATTCCCCAAATCCTAGAACCAACCAAGCTCATTTCCCCAGCTCTTCACAGCTCAGAAAAGAGCCTTCTGCTTTCCCAAAAAGGGCAAAAGACTTTCCAGTGTGTTTTGGCTTCCAAATGATCTTTTGGAGGGTCTTGACCCAGCTGGTTGGCTTCAGGTTCCCAGACGACACCAGGATACCATCAAGCAACTAAGAGGTTTTATACATGTGGCACAGTTCTCTAAACTGCTCCTGGACCCCTCCGTGCTGCTGTCCTGCCCCTCAGATCCCTCTCTCAAAAAGCCCCACTTGGTGCCCCAAGACATTTCTAAAGCCAAGCTCCAGGGCAGGCTGGGGGTTCCTCTGCAGGAGGTATGCTCTGAGCTCAGATCTCAAAGGAAAGTAAAAACCTGTGACTCTCCAGTGCAGATGAAGTGAGGTGAGCACTTTGCTGCAGTTTCCCGAGGATTTGGGTGGCTGATGCTGGGCTCACAGAACCAGAGGTTGGGGACACAGCACTGGGACTTCTGTGAGATCCCCCAGCACCTCCTACCCCACCTTCCCTCCCCAGAAAAGACCCTTTTCCTCTGACTACCTGACACCAGCAGGTTTTCCTCCACACATGCACTGACACACACTTCAACACACAATGACCTGCAAACGACGCCTCTGCAACCACCAGATGCAGATTCCTCAGCTCCTGGGCTGGGACATTATTATTCATACAGATCCTGATAAATAACAGCCCCTCTTGGGCTGGGAGCTCAGGGCTGCCACTCACACACAGCCCCTCTGGTGAGACACAGGCTGGTGACATCGGGGTGCTCCCTGGAATGCCAGCACCCCGTATTGCTGGCAAGAACTGAAGCCCACAGCTGTGGGGAAAGAGCCTGGTGCCACGAGAGCTGGCACGAACGGCTCCCTGGGCTCACAGGCACCGCGGCAGCCGCTGCATCCAGCAGTGCCCGGCGTGGAGCACGCTCAGCCCAGCCAGCTGTGCCCACAGTGCTGGCACCGCATGGGCACCAGGCATGGCACAGCAGGGGCATGGGGCACAGCATTGTGTGGGCACCCAGCACGGCACAGCAGGGGCATGGGGCACAGCATTGTGTGGGCACCCAGCACGGCACAGCAGGGGCATGGGGCACAGCATTGTGTGGGCACCCAGCACGGCACAGCAGGGGCATGGGGCACAGCATTGTGTGGGCACCCAGCACGGCACAGCAGGGGCATGGGGCACAGCATTGTGTGGGCACCCAGCACGGCACAGCAGGGGCATGGGGCACAGCGCTGTGTGGGCACCCAGCACGGCACCACAGGAGCATGGGGCACAGCACTGTGTGGGCACCAGGCATGGCACAGCAGGGGCATGGGGCCCAGCACTGTGTGGGCACTGGGCACGGCACAGCAGGGGCATGGGGCACAGCACTGTGTGGGCACCAGGCATGGCACAGCAGGGGCATGGGGCCCAGCACTGTGTGGGCACTGGGCACGGCACAGCAGGGCCATGGGGCACAGCACTGTGTGGGCACCAGGCATGGCACAGCAGGGGCATGGGGCACAGCATTGTGTGGGCACTGGGCACGACACAGCAGGGCCATGGGGCACAGCATTGTGTGGGCACCCAGCACGGCACAGCAGGGGCATGGGGCACAGCATTGTGTGGGCACCCAGCACGGCACAGCAGGGGCATGGGGCACAGCACTGTGTGGGCACCCAGCACGGCACCACAGGAGCATGGGGCACAGCACTGTGTGGGCACCAGGCATGGCACAGCAGGGGCATGGGGCCCAGCACTGTGTGGGCACCCAGCACGGCACCAAAGGGGCACGGGGCATGGCACTGTGCGAGCACCTGGCACAGCACCACAGGGGCATCGGGCACGGCACTGTGTGGGCACCAGGCATGGCACAGCAGGGGCATGGGGCACGGCACTGTGCAGGCACCGGGCATGGCATGGGCACAACACCACAGGGGCATGGGGCATGGCACTGTGTGGGCACCGGGCACGAGACGGGCACAACACCACAGGGGCATGGCACTGTGTGGGCACCAGACATGGCACAGGCACGGCACCACATGGGCACCACGTGGGCACCAGGCATGGCATGGGCACAACACCAGAGGGGCATGGGGCACGGCACGGGGTGGGCACCGGACATGGCACAGGCACAGCACCGCATGGGCACCATGTGGGCACTAGACATGGCACAGCATGGGCACTGGGCATGGAATGGGCATGGAGCTGCAGGGGCACAGGGCACAGCAATGTGTGGGCACCAGGCATGGCCCAGCATGAGCATGGCACCGCATGGGCACTGGGCACAGCACAGGAGGAGCACGGCACCGCACAGGCACCCAGCATGGCACTGCATGGGCACTGGGCATGGCACGGCATGGGTATGGCACCACAGGGGCATGGCACTGCACAGGCACCAGGCACAGCACCACATGGGCACCAATAATGGCACCACACGGACATGGCACCACACAAGCACCAGGCACAGCACCACACAAGTGCCGGGCATGGCACGGCATGGGCATGGCACCACAGGGACACCAGGCATGGCACAGCACAGGCACCGGGCACAGCCCTGGCCAAGTGCAGGCACACACAGCCCCTGGCACAGCTGTGAGCCCACTGCCCCTCGGAGGGTCTTGGCAGCAGCATGGGACAGATGCTGGTAAACCAGAACTTCACTGTCAACTCCCACTGTGATTTTTAACTCCTCAGAGCCACCTCATCTCCCGGAGCCTCATTTCCCATTTCTGGAGCAGGAATCGCTGTCTCCTGCCTTGTGCTCCTGCAAAATTTCCTCTCAGCGCTCCACATCACAGCGCTGCTGCATTCAACCCATCTCTGAAACAGGAATTCCATGTTCCTGGGGAATGGAAATGCCAGATCTGGCACAAAGAAGGATCTGGGAAAATCCCCAAATCCAAACCAAATCCACCCCCTGCCAAATGCAGTGTAGCTCACGGGTTACTCCCCGGAGTTTGCACCGTGAGGTACATTTGTGATGCTTTGTTGAGTAAAGTTTCCAAACACCAGTGGTCACCCGGTTTGTGCTATCAGCTCCCAGGAAACTCAAAGGACAGGACCTCATGGAGCCAGGCACAACTCAACTGTAGGATAAACCCACGCAGGCAAAATCCATAAAAAAGGTGCATCCCAAGGAGAGCTGGATAAAACCCTGAGAGGTCACCCATGCCCTCTGGCAGCCCTGGCAGGGTGGGCTGTCCCTGACCCACCGCTGGCAGACATTTCCCTGCCCCTCTCCTGTGCTGCTCCCTCCCTCTCCAAAGAGGGAGATTCCATCTTAGGAAGATTAACCGAGATGCCACCATTTCCCCAGGGATATCACCAGAGCATCACATGGAAAAGACAGGGGTGTTCACAGCAAGCATCGAGCTGAAAATGCCTCCCCATGCATCACCCCGGGCTGCAGGAGCTCCGTGGAATTCCGCAGTGACCCGCGCTCTGCCTCTGGAGCCAGGCTCGCTCTCCTGTGCAGAAAAGACCTCAGGCAGGAGTGTGGCACGGCTGGCATTGGGGCTGGCATTGGGCTCCACGCTGTTCTCAGCTGTGGGACAATGATGGCGTGTGGGGGACAGGGATCTGAGCCCGGCAGGACAGGAAACAATCACAGAGCCGACAGGGAGGGTCAGGCAGGCAAAGCTGTGACAAAGGACCAGGGCTTCATGCTGGGGACAGATGGAAGGGAGCAGTGGCAAGGAATCCACATGAATGAGGGCAAATGTAAGCACGTTACACGAGCTGGAGGAGTGGGAGGGAGTTGGGGATGGAGCAAAGGTGGTGGAAATTGAGGGAGAGGCACACCCTGATCCCTCCAAAGGAGGAGGAGAATGAGGTGTGTGGGAGCAAAGCCAGGACACCCCAAAAGGGCAAAAGGGAGGTGGGCAAGGAGAGAGCACGGCGAGAGGGAGGGGATGGAGGATGTGGAACGGACAAAAGGACGCATGGTGCAGTCGGTGGTGTGAGAAGGGGGGGAGGAGGGAGGGTCTCTGTGCAGGCCTGCAGACGGGAAAGCCAGCTTTGTGGAGACAGACAGATGGGGATCCTGTGCTTAAAAACAGGAGAAAATCACCTCCTAGGAAATTAGACCAACTCCAGCAAGCCCAGCAGGCTCAGTGGCCCCGACCTCCAGCAGCTCTGAACTGGCACAGACAATGGCCAAACCATCAGCAGCCCAAATCCAGAGAACTCCACAACTTCCAGGGGCACTGCACTGGTTTACATCAGCTGAAACCAGGCTGGGCTTAAATGTGATTTACTCACTTAGTGCCAAGGCCCCGGGCCCATCTCAGCCCTGTCCCTGACTGCTTTGCACACTAAAAAGGGGCTGAGCCTCCTTTGAGATCACCCTGCTCTGATGAAGCACAGCTGGATCAGGATGTGGCCCATGACATCCCAGCCAGATGGGCAGCACACTTCAATGTCCTTTTTCCAAACAAAATTTCTCCTGCATGGGGTGGTTTTTTGACACTTTCCCTTCGTGGATAACTGAAAACACCATGAAACAAAGCATTTTACTCGGGGGATTATTCAAAGAGGAGGGAGGTGGAAGGGAGGGAATGGCCTGGCAGTGGTGTCAAAATGAAGCCAAGGGAAGAAAGGAACTCGTGAAAGCAGCACTAATACATAACTTGGTGTATGTTCTCCTCGTTGTGGCAGCACACAGACATCAGCGTGTCGATCCCTGGCAGACTCCTGCCACTTAGATTTTTATATTAAACAGAGAATTAAGCCCTTTCTCATTGTGTTTCCACAGCCTACCTTCTATTATCCTGGGTTTTGTCAATAATGCAGACCCCAAAGCATTGCATGAAGGAGGCTATAAGCTCAGTTCCTCCCCTCACCCTTTTTTCTCTTTAATTTCACTGATTACCAATTGACTCAAAGTAAACGTGTTTGCAAATTACCTGAGTACATCACAAACATTCCCACACAGGACAAAACCCTGGAGGAGTGGAGAGCCTCTGATGCCCAGACCAGTCAGCTAACTGGAATTAATCCGCAGAGCAGCCACCTCTGGCTGAAAACAGAGAAATAAATGGAGTCTAGACATTGCCAAGATGGGTGGTGGGGGTCAGGGGGAGATCTGGATGCACAGACACCTTCTCTCTCTTTTTCCCCTGCATCAGGGCAATGAATCCATCAAAATTAACAGAGAAGGCTCTAGGAGCTTGGTTCACCTCTCCAGCAAAGACAGCTGCTCACAAGGGACACCAAGGTGCTGGATGCATCTGATCTAGCTGTCGTTTCCTTGGCATGAACCCATTCCAAATGCTCTCACTCTGAGCAGCCCCAAACCAGTGTGTTTTCAAGGGACCTCAGCAGGGTTTACCCCAAGGCTCCCAGGTGCTGCTCCATCAGCAGGCAGAGGATGATCAGAGCATGGTGACAATGCCACCAGGACAGTGCAGTGGCACACGCAGCTGTGCCTGTGGAGCAGATCCCTCAAATAATTTCACTTTGGTGTAAATTCAGAGTTAGACCTGCTGATGACCTTCTCCTTGGTGCGGGGACAAGGCCAGATCCTGCACAGGTATATTCTGCTGCTGATGCAGTCTGGAGGCTCCCACCTGGCACCAACTGGCACCTCCAGCCCAGGAGCACGACCCTGACCCTGGAAGCACCAGAGGAGCTGTACCAGCCACAGCAAACAGCTCCGGAGCCAACCCCAAGGTGGATCTTTTTGTTTGATTGACTGCATTGTGGTTTTATTTTGGAAAACACACCCCACAAATCACTCCAGGTCCTGATATTTCTTGTTTTCATCAGATACAAAGTAATCTCTACAGACAAAAGCTTTTTAAGCCCTCTTCTCATTTCTGCCAAGGCACGTTACACTGCACAGATACAAATTACACCTGCAAATACCCCACGCAGTCCCTTCTGGCACTGCTAGTGGGGTGCAAGAGGGTCTAAGGGCAAATTAGAACTTGGTCTTTTTCTCTATTGTAATCATAAAATTGAAGAGGATCATAAAATAAACAACCCTCAGCTACCTCGGGTAAGGTGGGGCGTTCTTTTCCCCGTTAACATGAAAGCCTTGTTAAAAGACAAGCACACAAAGAACTTCACAAATAAACCCTCCTGACGGCCTATGGGGTAAGGTTTTGCTGCATTGAAAACCCGATGAAAGTGGTGTCAAAAAACACAAATGCACACAAAAGGACCACAACCAACCAACTAAATCTCTTTGCACGGAGGGTTTATTGTCCTGATGATGCAAGTTGTGTTTACAAGAAGGGGAAAAACACCACCCAACACACCATGCCAGGAAAACCAGCCACTGCCTCGTTCCAGCGCGGCGATTTTACGCTTTTTCACATTGTGATGAAAGTTGTTTATGAAACAACAAAAAAAAACAAAAAAAAAAAAAACAAAAAAAAAAAAACCAAAAAAAACCAAAAAAACAAACAAAAAAAAAAAACCAAAAAAAAACCCAAAACCCCCAAAAAAAAGAAACTAAGAAAAAGGGAAAAAACCCCACCGAAACACCCAGCAGAATCAAGCCCAGCGGCACAGACAATCCCCGCCTTGTGCGGCAGAGGAAAGTTGGGAAGCGAAGCCCCCGGCCCCGGCAGCGATGCCCGGCGCGGAGTGGGTGTGCCCGTGGCACGGCTCGGTCCTGCGCCGCGCCGGAGCCGAGCCGGGGCCGGGCAGAGCGGGGGAAGCGGGGCATGGCGAGCGCAGGGGGACGCGGGGAGGGAGGGAGGGGGCTGCCAGACAAAGGCGGGGGCCCCCACCCAATGACAGCACGCTTTCCCACTGCCCTAGATTCCGGGCGGCTGCGCTGCGGCGCGGTTCACTCGGTCAGCGCGGCACCGGCCGCCCGAGCCCGGCGCGGGGAGCGTGCGTGTCTCCCGAGAAAATTCCCTTTGTCTCTCTCCCAGACCCCTTCTCTCCTCCCACCTCCAGTTCAAACGGCACAAAGTCGATCCCGCTCCGCACTTTTCCCCGGTGTAAATTCGGACCAATTCTCATTAACACTTTGTAACAACCCGACACCGACTGCAATCTCTCTCTCCCTTTCGGGCCCACCCCGAGCTGCCGGAGCGGTGTACGGAGGGCGCCTTCAGACCCCACCAGATAGGGTGGCTTTCGAACCAAGATTTCCGTGAAGCGAGGAGACAAGAAGATCTGCCCCCCTCGCTGCTCCTCGGATGCTGTACATACATCCACCTCCACAGGGTGGGTGGGGGAGCTGCCATCATCAGACTTCCTCAATGGAAAAGGCTTCCTCGGACTATTTTTAAATGCTGAAAGCATTGGAGCATGTTTGGAGCTACACAAAGAACCCAATCACCTGGGTTTAGTGGAGCCTCTTGTTATTTGACTTCACCTTGCCAAGAAAGAGCAATTTATGTTAAGATCCTCTCTCGCATAATCTCATTCCTGGTGACAACAGGCTGGTTGGAGCAGGCTGGGAGATGCTGCATCAAAGGGTGTCTGTGAGTACAGGTGACAATGGATGCTATTACTGTGATGAGACCAAGAACCCTTAGAAGGACCAAAAATTCTTAGAGAGTCCAAAAATCCTTACAGGGAAAGTCTTATCTGGGAGTGGGCGCAGCACGAAGCCAAAGCAACCCCACAGCTTCTCCCAACACCTGCACACACCAGGCACACAAAGAACCTGCACCGTGTTTCCCTAACCACAACATCAGGCGTTAAATGTGCCCTTCAGCCTCTCCCCTGGCTCCACCGACAGCAGCCCAGCCTGCCTGTGGGAGCAGGCAGAAAAGTTGGATACAAATCTTGATCTGACTAATCCACACCCACCTCGGGTCACTTCTAGGGAAGAGCTGCAGCACCTGACGATTTCTGCCCCTTCCTAATTTCACAGTCTGCACAACCAAAACACAGTGGCCTTCAGACACTGCACTGCTCTCAGCACCCACACCACACCTCAACCCACATCCCTCCATGTCCCACTATCTTCAAAAAAACCTGCTGCAAACCCCTCCAGTGCTTTGTCTTTACAATTTCACTGGCATGGCCATGAGAGCCAGCACAGCCATGGACAGGCTGTTGCAGGCAGGACACCCACAAGGAGCGGGGCCAGGAGGAATACAAGGTCCACCAAGCTCCCTGATGTGCCACGCAGGCCCCAGGGAGCACTGTCCGTGCCATGGCACACACCAGGAGGTTTGGTCACCCAAACTCAGCCCAGCTGGAGTTCACACACATGCCAGGGCAATGGGGGATGACCTGCAGGAGCCCTGACTCAGGCAGACTTGCCCCAACCCCTGACAAGTCCCACAGGCATGGAGGTCATGGCTCCACCTCCAGCCAGGGAAGGAGTGTCACCACCAGCCATGCCCAGGGGCACCAGTCAGAGGGATTCTTGTGACTTCATCCCTCATTCTTCCTTTTCCAGTTTCCTGTCCTCCGGTTTGCATAGCAGCCCTTGGCCCATCCCACCAGCCACCCAGCTCTTTGCCACGGACCCTGGGGCACCAGCTGGAGGAGCAGCCTGGCCAGTTCCCACTGATCCCCCTTTCCACTGCTCACCCACCACCTCACCCCAGCCAGTCCCCCGCCCCGGCCAGCTGGTGGCTCAAATTCAGAGCACAAAGCAGCCCCAGCACAAACTGGAGCAGGGCTTCCAGCAGGCCATTGGCTTCTCAAGGGCACATTCACAGCTCCTGGGGAAAGCAGGAGCTGCCAAGCTCAGGTTGAGTTCCTGCAGCATCCTTGCTTGAGTGAAGCCACCCCCTCTGCCACAATTACATCTCTTCACAAACCACCCTTACAGGCATTCCAATAAAAATACATCAGGCTTGAGCCTTATTTACACTTAGGTGCCTTTTCAGTCCTTTGGCAAAGTGAGGGGTGGCCTGATAGCAGGTGGAATTCCTGTGGCCAGGGCCCCTGAGCCCAGATCCAGGCCTCTCATGCCTCACCTGCCTGTGAGGAACACTTTAATAGATGGTTGATATATTATAAAATAATCTGAAGGGATAGTGTGTTTCTTCAGAAAATAATAAATTGAAGAAAAAGCGAAACCCTGTTACCAAGTAAAGCTGTGAAATAATTTTTATTTCATTATTACTTTTTTCCCCCTCCCTTTTTCAAGATGTTTGTCACCCTGTTCAGAGGTACCCATAAAAACAATTGTTTTCCTAGAAAACCACGTGCAACAGGAGCAGTACTACCAAGAGATGACAGTCTGGCATTCTGCGATTCCTGGTCAGATATCCATGAGAGTCCAGGAACCAATCCCCCTGAGAGCCTCACACCCAGCTCCAGGCTCTCTTAATCCGGCCTTCTACACAAAAACAAGGCACAGGAGACAGTGGAGACATTCCTGCAGGCCTTTAGAAACAAGTGTGGGCCATGATCTGTGCTGGAGTGAAGAGCCATAGCTCCGGGGTCTGTGCTGAAGGAATCCCCAGCACAGGATCCATCCCACCCACCTCAATGGCGGGGCACAGGCTGCACCATCTGCCCCACCAGCCAAAGGAGCGCAGCCGCAGCTGCATCCCCACAGCTCCAGCACACTGACATTTCAGCTTCCCAGATGTGGGAAAACCTTCACACACACAAAAAATGGTGGAAAAAATCCAGGTCTCCACGTTCCTCTCCATCGCTCTGGACACAACAGGCACGTGCTGCATTCTGAGTTCTTGAAACACACCCCCTTCTCAGGAGTCTGGGGCAGCGCTGAGATCCTGGAAGAAAACAGCCCTGGCACATTTCCCCTTGGTTCCGCCTGCCGAATCCTCTTTCCCAACTTTATTAAACAAAGGGGGCCTGATTCTCCATGGCCTCACACGCACCAGTGCAGAGTTGGTGCTGAGCCCCACCGTGCCTGCCCGCGCTCCCCTCCCGGCAATGTGAAGGCAGCACAGGGAGGATCAGGATCAGGATCGGAGCCAGCGGGACCTCCCAGGCCAGACCTTCACCCCCTCCTGCCCGTCTCCCCAGGTCCCCAGTGAGGGGCCCCCATCCCAGTATGAATGCCAGAGCAAGAGCTGTTCCCTGGGCTGCAGAGGCCCCGAGTTCTGGGGAGGTCAGCACCCCCGGACTTCTGCTCACCCTCCATCCCCGAGAACCGGGACCGATCTGTGGAACCGGACCCTTGCTCCAGGGCCGGGAGCGAGCAGAGCCTCCGCAGGCCCCATTGTTCCAACCGCACGCCCTAGCGTCAGAGATGTCCAGCAAGGAGCCATTTGTGTCCCTCTCCCCGTGGCTTCCCCTTGCCCACCTCAGCCCTTCTCGGGGCACTGGGGGTCATCACCCCCCGGCTCCCACCACAAAGCCCCTGCTCAGGGCCCTTCGATCCCAACCCACAGGGGAGCATCTGCCCATGGAGCCGCAGGCTCTGCCCATCGCACTTCCAGAGCGTCAAGTTACTTGTTCAGAAAAAGAAAGAAAGAAAAAAAAAAGCCCAACACTTAGCCGCACTATTATTATTCTTTTTTCTCTGTAGCGACACAAAACTTCTCTCGGCAGCGCCGTGCCCCGACTCCCGCAGTGCCCACGGGAGGCGCGGGGCCCCGCACCGCACACCCGGGAGTGGTGGGGGTGGGCGAGGGGTGACTTAAGAGTGGGTGTGGTATGGGGATATATATATAGATAGATAGATATATATATATGTAATTTTTTCTAAAGCCCTCCTCCATTCCACCTCGCTCCGAACGGAGCCGTGAGAACAAAAGCATCACTGTGGCGGCGCGCGGGCAGCGGCTGCGGGGGGCCCACGCGGGACGGCGGGTCCCGCTCCGGGGTCCCCCCGCTCCCGGGAGCAGCGGGAGGAGCTCGGCTCCCATCCGCTCACCGGCCGCGCGGACCGAGCCCGGCACCACCACACCCCCTCCGCCCGGCCAACAAAGGGGGACTCCGAGGCGCGGGGCCGGGCTCAGCCTGCGCCCCCCGCCCTTCCCCCGCCTTATTCCCAGTTTTTTTTCTTAAGGAGAGCGCGGTCGAGATCGGCTCTTCGGCAGAACCGGGGAGCGGCGCGCGGGGCTCCGGTGCCGGCCGCCGGACAAGCCCCCGCAGCATTCCCATAGAGCCCCCATCCCACCCTTCCCCAGAACCTCCGTGCCGGGAGCGCGGCCACCCGCCCACAGCCCGGGAGCCCCGGGCTTTGTCCCCGGCGGGGCCGAGCGGCCCCGGCCCCGAACAATGGGCGGGAGGGAGCGGCGGGGGCGGCGGCGGGGCCCCCCGGCCGCGGGGGAGTGTCCCGGGGCCGGCGAGCGACGACACCGGGGGAGATCGGGGGTACCGGGGGCCCGGCGCTCACCTTGCCGTCCCACGATCTCGGCCACGTGCTCGGAGCTGGGCACCGGGACGCACTCGGTGGTGTTGGAGCTGCTCTTGAGCCGCAGCTCGGCCTCCTTGTAGAGCGCGCACAACTTGGGTTCCGCCGCCCCGGCGCTGGGCGCCGCCGAGCCCTTCGGGGCCGCCGGGGGCGGCGGCGGCGGCGGCGGCGGCGGCTGCTGCGGCGGCGGCGGCGGCGGCGGGGGCTGCTGCGGCGGCGGCGGCGGCGGGTTATTGTTGTTGTTGTTGCTGTCCTCCACCAGCACCACGGCCGAGGAGGAGGAGGAGGAGGAAGGCTCGCCTAGCCCCAGCAGGCAGAGCTGGTCCAGGGCGAGCTGCAGCGCCCGGTCATCCTCAAGCAGCGCTCTGTCTTTGCCGCTCCCACCGAAACAGCCTAAATCGCCGAAACCCCCGTTCCTTTCCATTATCCCTGGGACTACCAGGCTAGGCATGGCTAACAAAGGCTTGGGAGGGGGCTGGGGGCTGGGGGGGGGGGGGGGGGCGAGAGGAGGGGAGGGGGGGACACAAAGAGCTCGGGAGGGAGAAGGGAAAAAAAAAGGCAGAGAGAGAGAACGAGAGAGAGAAAAGGACCCTCCGCCCCCCGCCCCCCGCCTGGCCAAGCCCCTTTCCCGTGTAACCCGAGCCCCGCGCCCGCCGCCTCCACCGCGGTCCCCCCGCCGACGCCCCCGCCCCCGGCCGCCGCCGCCGGGGGGTGCGGGGGGTGCGGGGGGCGCGGAGCGGAGCGCGGCCCCGCGGGGGGAAACTCTTTTGTTTGAAGGCGGCTGGGCGCTGCGGGAGCGGCCCGGCCCGCGGGCTGATGGGGGATGTAGTCCGGTGGCGGCACACCCCCGCCCGCGGCGGCGGGGAGCGGGGCGGCGGGAGCGGGGCGGCGGCTGCCGGAGGGCGCGGGGGCAGGCGGTGTGGGGAGCGGGACCCGCTGTGACACTGAGAGGGGGATGTGGGGACCCGCTGTGACACGAGTGGATGTGGGATGTGGGGGACCGGCCGAGACACGGCGAGGGGGCTCCAGGGGACCCGCGGTGACACGAGTGGAGAGGCTGCACGGGCACCCACGGTGACAGGGGTGGAGAGTGGTGTGGGGACCGCCTGGGACCCGGAGGGAGGGCTGCTGTGGGGAGACACATCGTACAGAGTGTGGAGGGGCTGTAGGGGCACACGCTGTGTCACGCGCGTAGGGGCTGCAGGGGGACGGCGCGGTGCCACCAGGGGAGGGAGATGCAGGAGGATCCACCATATCACCGGTGGAGGGGCTGCAGAGGGACATGCCATGACATGGGGGAGGGGTGGGGGGGGCCCTGCTGTGACACGGGTTAGGGAGGTGCGAGGGGACCAGCCGTGCAGTGAGCGGGTGGAGGGGACTGCAGGGGAAGCCACTGTGACCCGGCTGGAGGATGGTGCAAGGGGATCGGGCGTGCCATGCCATGGGTGGAAGGGACTGTGGTGGCACCACTGTGCAATGGGTGGAGTGGGCTGCCGTGGGATTCCCTGTGTCACACGTGGAGGGGGTTCCTTGGGGACCCACCATGCACTGGGTGGGTGGAGGGAGCTGAGTGGGGACCCACGGAGACACAGGTGTAGGGGCTGCATGGAGACCCACTCTGGGTTCCTTGGGTGACCCGCTGAGCACACCCTGTCAGAGAGGGGTCACAGGAAAGGAAGGTCTGTGAGAGAACCCACTGGGTGCACCCAGCATGGAGAGTCATGAGTGGAAAGGGTCTATGTGGGGACCCACCATGTGCCCCCACCGTGGAGGGGTCATGGGAGAAGGAGGGTTTGTGTGGGGACCTGTTGTTGCCCACTCATGAGGGGTGCTGCAGAGGTGTCCAGGGCTGGGATCCATCCAGAGACCCACAGGCACAACAGGGGTCCCTGGGAGGAGTGGTGGCTCAGCAGGGACACCTTGGGTACAGGCTAGCAGGGCACCAGGTTCAGCGGGGTGAATGGTGGCACAATGGGGCAGGACCCCCCTCCCATGGACAAGGAGCTCTCTGCTTCGTCCTTGTCAAGGAGGACATGGCCTTCCTAAAGGCTTCCCCACAAACATGAGGACTTCAGTCTTGCAACGGGAAGACCCCTGACACAGCCACCAGCATTTGAGGGACAATACTGCATGCCCACCAGGCCTGGGAATTATGGAAAACAAGAAAGGGGAGCCCCTCAACCCCCCAAGGCCTTGCAGCGGCTCCAGGCACAGCCAGGCTGGGGGAGGCTGCTGGGGCTCAGCTCCCCACCCTTGGCTCTGTGCCCCAGCAAAGCCCCCTCCTGCAGACTGGGAATGCCGGGGGGGCCGTGGGACAGCCCTGCTCCCGGGCTGGCCTTTCTCATTGAAATGAGGAGGATTCAGCGCCGAGGGAAGGAGGGAAGCATTGACAATCGCTCCCCAGCTCCCAGCCAGCCGGGCTGGGCGGTGAGTGTGCGAGCGGCGGCGCCGTTCTCCCCTCGCCCCTTTCTTCTCTTTGAATCAAACCAGATGTCTCCCATGAAATGAGATTGCCGGAGCTCACACTGGAGAGGGACAATGCGGAGGGATGCGAGGCTCCCGCCGAGCCACATCGCGCTGCAGCTCTGGCAATGGCCACGGCTGCGGCGAGGGCTGGGGGGTGGTGGCACCGCCGCCTTGTCACCGGGGCTGGACCTTTCCACCCCTCACTGTATCCTGTGGGATTTGCTCTCTCTGGCTCTGGGATCCTTACGGGAAGGTTTTTTCTTTCCCCCCACCTTCCCTTTCTGGGTCTACCAGCAGAAGATCTCAGCTGCGGCTAAACTCGGCAGATGGGGCACCCAGCACAAGGAGATGGCTCATCCACTGACTCAGCCGGTAAGGTGCTGCTGGAGCTCTCCCTGGGAGTTTGCCCAGGCACTTTGGGAAGGGAAATTTTTGCTTTCAGTTTGGTTTTGGCATCCAGGTTTCCTGATGTGTAGTTCAAACTCAGGGAGGTGCTGGGAGGGGCAGGTCCCCCCTGCACAGGACTCGGTGTGGAGCTGCTGCGGGTTAGAGCTTGTGGTGTCTGTCCTGTAGGTGTGCACAAAAAAAAGGGGGAAAAAAGTAAAGCTAAGGGCAGGAGAACCCACCCACTGCTGTGTTTCATGCAGCTCATTTTGGTCATGCTGTAGAACAGTGTCCTGAATTGGGCTTTATTTCTTTTTTCGCTGTTGTGTGGTGATGGGAGTCCTGAGAGTTTGGGATTTTTTCCTTCGAGGCAGTTTGGGATATTCCTTCTTCTAAGAGGTGTCTGTCTGTATTGGGATGTGATGGATGGTGGCTCCACAGGGCACACACACATCCCATGGCAAGCTTTAACACAGGCACTTGGCTGGGTGTGCCCCATTAAATGGCCAAAAATGTGCATTTAATGCGCATGGACTTTCACGCACACACACTGCTCGCTCCCCTCACACACCTGCTGCCTGTGGCTCACTCCACACTTACAACCAGGTGAAACCCTTGTGTGTGTGTGTGTGTGTGTGTGTAAGCACATGTTACAGGTGTAACACACTGAATTATGTATCCTGAAATATGCCCATAAACCCCACATTTTTGTGTACGAGGCATTTGTGTGCACACACATCTCCATGCAGGGGTGTTCCCAGTGTGGGGGAGGATTTTGTGCATGCCCAGGTGCTGCTGGTAGGAACTATCATGCTCTGCCCTGTAAATTCTGGACTTTTCTCTTGTCCAGGTTGGATCTCATGTGTGAGGCTGGTAGCCATGCTTGCTCTGGAGGCAGCACGTCATTTTAGGGACATGGTTTTGCTTCCACCTCCATTTTAAGTTCGGTCACAGAGGTCTCAGGAGAAGAAAGTGCCCCTGGAAATCAGAAAGTGAAAGGAAAAAGGGAAAAACTGTGGACCTCCAGCTCTGAGCATTCCAGCAGGATGAGCCAGGCTCAGAAATCACCAAACTGACTAAAAAGTTTGTGTGACTCCAAAAAAAAAAAAAATTGAAAATTGAGTTTCTTCTCATTTGCCTTCTCCTGGGGCTGTTGGATTTCACTCTGGTTACATCACCTTGCTTTTCTGCACAGCCACAAGGTCTAGAAACTTACTTTAAAAACCAAAAATTCATACTCGCACAGATTCACATGACTCACAGAGCTGGGAATTTAAGGCAACCAGAAACGCTCCTAGAAAAAATCACAGGAACTGGCAACATGGGCAGTGACTAATCCTGATGGGTCCCTGATAGCAGCATCTCTCAGTTCATACAATATTTTGGGGGCGTAGCTGGGCTACAACCAAGACTTTGATCCTCTTCCCAGTGATAGCAGCTGCTTGGGAACGATCTTACCTCCCGTCTGGCATCGCTGCCTCTGGGGAAGCTGGATTTCAGGAGTAATTCAGGTTAAAGTTAGCTCTGCCAGGTGGCTGCAGCCAGCTCCACGAGCTGGAGTAGGTCATAGGGGCTCACGTCGTGGAGCTGTTGGGGGCTGGATAATTCCCAGCTCCCTGGATGGAGAGGTAAAAGGTTACTTTTGGGGGGCAGGTAATGCTGGGTTGCGAGTGAGGATTTCACCATGGGTGTAGTCTCTGCACAGCTCTATCCAGTCAGTGAGCACCCCGCCGAGGTTTTGGCAGAAATGCAGTGTTTCTAGTTAAAAAGTGGGTATTTCCAATTGTTTTAAAATCCAAATCCCCGAATTTCTGTAGGGAGGAAAAAAAGTATTAATTAAAGCCAGGGACGGCGGCAGAGTCCTCGGAGCGGAGGGGTTGGGATCAGGCAGTGGCATCACGTGCCCCTTGCTGAGGCAGGAGGCTGCAGAAGGATCAAAGAAAAGGGAGAAACTGCAAACTGCAGCTGCTGCCGGTGCCAGAGCCATCGGGGAGGGGTGGCCGGGCACCACGGCTGGTGACAGAAAGTTCTGTGGGAGGCAGGAATAAAGCTGACATTGACTGAGGAGGTGCCAGCAGCCTGTCCTCAGGCAGAACAGCAACTTAGAGTCACTATCAAGAGCTAACGCAGGGAGAAACTTTCTGGATGAATTTGTGTCATCAATGTGAAGGCGAATTTGGCACTTCCCAGTGCTGCATCCCTCTGCCCACCGACAGGACCCAAGCCTGCGGGAAAGGTGGCAACTGCTAGGAAAGTTTTGATGCTGTGGAAGCGTCCCACGTCCCATAGACTGAGGTGGTGAGCTGGCGGTGGGGAGGACAGGGGGAGCAAATACCTGCTCAGAACCAGGACACCTTTTGTAGGCTTTTCTTCATTTTCGTTTTGCAGAGAATCATAGAACACCCGAGGTAGAAAGCTCAGGCTGGGACACCATTGCCACTAGTGCTTTGAGACATCATATCCCTGTCTCTGGACTGCTCATTTCAAGAACTGCTTGGGTGCACATGAAACAGAAGTACCCCAAATGCTGGGAAGCTGTAAGGGCTCCCTTCCACTCTGAGGCCACATCCTGGCCATTCCCTGTAGGACACAGTTCAGGGGACACTCCGTGGTGGTCAATCCAGCCAGGATGTCCCTCCATCCCTGTCTGTGTCCATACAATTCATCTGCTGCCTGTTGACATTAAACCTCTTTGCTTTGTCAATGGGACTGGCAGCAAGAGGAGTCTCACTGTCGGTGGAAGGATCCTGAAGTGCTTTGCAAACATTTGTTAATTAAGCTGTTCTATGAGATAAGTAAATTAGCACAAAGCCTGATCCAAAGCGCCTTGAAGTCCATTGGTTTTGGTGAGCCCAGGTCCATGGGATCAGGCCCAGGAGACCAGCTTTTAAAACCCCTCAATTTTGTTAAGAGCTCAGCATATTGGCTGCAGATGGGTGCTAAGCTACAGGGACAATCTGGCGCTGGAATCGCGGTGCCGCACCCTTGGCAGACTTGGTTGTGTTCGTAACGTGGAGGGTTTGGACTTCTAGTCACCAGGGGTTTGTTTTTAAAACCTGCACTAAGGTTGCTGAAGAAACTTCTGCTGAAATCTGGATAATTTTAGGTCTGGGATTAAAAGGGGGTGTTCAGTTTCAAGGTCACACTCTCCCCTTATTCCTGCTGCTTATACATGTAGCTCATTTTCCAAGGAACACGTTTTCCTCCCATCGGAATCCCATCTTTTGCAAGCAGATAATTCCCGATTTCAATTTCCAGACCATCAGAATTACCATGAGTTTCCTTGGGTATATTCTCTTTTGAATTTTGTCCAGGGGCACGTTGGGGTTTTGGCACTTACCTGTGTCTGAATCTCCAGAAACCAGCCCAGGAATGCCGGCACAGCCGCGGATCAGCTCTGTGAGCATCACACCCACCGTGGTGCCAGTGGGGCTGGGCTTCTGCATGTGTTCCATCTGCCTGCCTGGTGCATCCACCATCAGTCAGATGCTTCCTGGACATGTCAAGCCCGAGGCCCATGTGTTGGCCAGATGGTCCATGTGTGCCCAGCAGATCCAACACGTCCAGGATGTGTTGGATTCGCTGCACGTCCATTGTCAAGCTGTGCAGCGCATGTGCACGTATTTCTGTCCAGGAGACCTTGGAGGGAAACACTTCATCCAAGGGACTTGCCTGTCCCCTGTTATCCTAACAAATGAACCCTCTCTGTAAGGGGCCACATGAGAGAGAGGGATGGGCCATGTTCTGAGGACAAAGGGAAGTGGTTTCAAACCAAAAAGAGGGGAGATTTACATTAGCTATTAGAAGGACATCCCTGGAAGTGTTCAAGGTTGGATGGGGCTTGGGATAGTGGGAGGTGTCCCTGCCCATGGCAAGGGGATGAAACTTGATGAGCTTTAAGGCTGTGTCCAACACTAATCATCCCATGATTCTGTGATTCTATGGTTTCCAGTTTCAAGACAGGAATGTGATTCATGGAGTCAAACCAACTTACACCAGGTGCAACAAGAGCAGCACTGGCATTTCTGTGAGCTACATAAGAGCTCCCTCAGCACAGTCACATCTTCCCACTTGGAGGCTCAGTGCACCCACTTTTAATGCTCTTTCTAGTTATGAGTTATTTTAAATGAAAACAGGACAAGTTTATAGGAGGGGTGATGCCCAATGACATCCCATTCTTTCAGGAACATGGATGTGGGTGGTGTTGGCTATTTTTAGCCAAAGAAGGCCGACAAAGAGTTTTGAAGCATGGATTTGGTGCTGGAGAAGAGTGACACTGATTATTCACACTCACAACATATACAGTTAAATACATGTAAAAGAGATTTTTTTTACCTTTTATCTGGGTGTTTTCTTGCTGTTTATAAATCTTGGGTGGAGTTGGCATGCACAATCCTCAAGTCTTTTGTGTCTTTCTAAGCAATTTGATTGAAGTCATGCAGCAAGTCCAGGGCACAACCTTTCAGGTATGATTGTCACACAGGGCGTAGTCCAGAGAGCCAGCATCCTGCTTTTTCTCCTCTAGACAAGTGCTATCACTCCAATTTTGTGCAGAAGCACCTTCCCCTGTCTCACTGCCTCACTTTTCCCCATCATATTCCGCACCGGTCGTTGCACATTTTGACAGAGATGAGGAAAGTCATTACGTTGCAGGTGATGCCTCCTTTCCAGGGAGGCTCTAATCATCCTGTCGTGCTCCAGAGCTCTTCCTGTCGCTGCTAATTTTAGTCTCATGGTGGAAGTTGCTGCCGGGTGCTCGGGCTGGGATGGAGCCTGAGCCATGCAGGTGTGTTGCAATCCTAATTCTGCTCCAGCATCCTGCACAGCCTGATAGTCTGGGTGTCAGACCTCGCTGGGAAAAGTCTAGGGAACACATCTCAGCACTTTTTTAGCTGCTTTGCACTTGCTTATGCCAGTCCAGGGATGGCTGATGTCTCTCCAGAAGCACAGCAGGGGCAGTGGGGACCTTCTTTTCCAAACAGTTCCATCTCATGCAGGCACCTAAACCAAGGGCCAGGTTTTCCCAGGTGTTCACATCCTGGCTCTGCCTGTCTGGGCAGGCTCCTGTGGGAATGCTGAGTGATTCTGAGAGAGCAGGTCCTTGCTCTGCCATGCAGAGAAGACCTTGTCAGCACAGGGGCTTTGGGCACAAACAAGCAGGTGACGCTGTCAGGTCTTTGCATTGATTTTCTCTCTGCAGTTCCAGATCCTTTTGGAAGCATCTCACAGCTTGAAAAGAAGGTGTTTTATCATGGCTCTGGGCTCAGCCTTGCACTGCTCTGGACATTGTTTTTGGTGGTGTAGGTTGATGGGTGGTACGCAAGGATCCGATGTGTGAGAGGCAGAGCAGAGGGACCCAGGGGAGCTGTGGCTGCCCCATCCCCTTGGCTGCAATCAAGTTCTAAGGGACCTTAAAGCTCATCTTGTCCCAGCCCCTCCCATGGGCAGGGACACTCCACTATCCCAGGTTGCTCCAAGCTCTGTCCAGCCTGGCCTTGAACACCTCCAGGGATGGAGCACCCACAGCTGCTCTGGGCACCTGTGCCAGGGCCTCACCTCCCTCACAGGGAAGAATTCCTTCCCAATATCCCATCTAACCCTGCCCTCTGGCAGTGGGAAGCCATCCCCCTTGTTCTGTCCCTTCAGGCCCTTGTCCAAAGTCCCTCTCCAGCTCCCTTGGAGCCCCTTTAGGCACTGGAAGCAGCTCTAATGTCTCCCTGGAGCCTCCCCTTCTCCAGGCTGAATTGGAGCACATTAAAAGTTTCTTTGAGTTCTCTTCACCGCTGCCTCCCAGGGGTTAACAGGCCTGGAAGAACTCTGATTTCTAGGTTAAAAACTGGGAGGAACCAGGTCTTTGTCTAGCCTGGCACAGACTCCTGCTCTCAACCCACCTCACTTTTGCCCGGGCACCACCACCACCACCTCGTGCTGCTGCACCGAGCACACAGCAAGGCAGAATCAGGCCCTGAGCCAATTTACCCCTTCTTCTTATCAGTCTAGACATCCTCATTATCCAGATAAAAGTCTGATCCCTCCCTGAATCCCACTAAGCCCCTGCCTGCACAGCACTGAAGGCAGAGGGCACTCGCCCTCAGCCAGGACTCCCCTGCGGGTGGGAGATGCCGCCCCCAGCCCCAGCTCTGAGCTGGGAGCAGGTCACAGGGTGAGTGTACATTATTCCCAGTGCTTTCCCAATTACAAGTCATTACTAATGCATTTATTACCATTATTTAATAGATGGTGTTAATTATTATTATTAATTTGCTTTAAAAGCAGTGTTTCCATAGCAACAGGGAGATGTGTGCTGCTTTTCAGGCACATCAAGTGGACACTTTCCCATCTCTCCCCCAACGGGCTGGCAGCCTACTGCAAGGCTGGGTGATGGAGGGGGCTGTGCCTTGGTCCCTGAGGGGATGGCACCAGCAGAGCCATCCAGGAAAGATGAGAGCACCATCTCTGTCACTGGAGAGTCCCTGGTGCCATCACGGAATTCCTGTGGGATGCAGACTGTGCCTAAACGCTGCAGGTGCCCCAAGAGAGCAGAGCAGGTGTGGCAATGTTTGTGCCTCGGTGTGACCCAGGGGGAAGGTGCTACGGTCAGTTCTCACACTGCTGATTCCCTGGGCTCCAGTGCTCCCTCAGAAAGTGCCTCGTCTCCTTTTATGTTTTCCAGTCAGCTGCAGCAGGACCAGGACTTGGAAGCCAGGCTGAAGTCCAGCAGACCTGGCTGCAGGAGGTCTGCAGTGAGCTGGGCGCTGCTGCTGGGAAGCTCTGAGCCTCAGCAGGTGCTGCAATCGTTCCAGGGTGATGGAAGGACAATCCAGGATGCTCAGGTCTCACTTCCCAGTCCAGGCTATCTACAGGCTCTGGTCCAGGTACCCCTGTAGTCAGAGGGAAACGCAGGGCTTGGGGCTGGTTCTCCTGGGGTGTGGTGAAAGCTTTGCCAAGGCTGGGAAGGTGCTCTCTGCTTTGTAGATTTACACACTAAAGGGGTTTAAACACTGAACAAAGGTTTAAATTTGGCCTCTGAGCCTGTGCTCAGCTGGCCTTCACCCCACACTGCCACAGCCATTCCTCCCAGGAGGGATGTGCCTCATCCACAGCTTCTGGGGTGACATTTGATGGGGACTGTGCACCTTGTCAGTGACAGAGGTGCCTGCATGTCAGGCTCTGTCCTTTTGAGAGAAGTTTACAGCAGAGGAGGTGCAAGAAGCCAAGGTCAAGCTCAGCCAGAAGAGGTCTGCCAGGACATGTTCTGAGCCCCAGCACTGCTCAGGGAGAGCCCATACCCAGTGATCACTCCAAAACGAGCTGGAGCACTAATTGCTGCCAGCCAGAGCACACGGCCCAGCACTAGAGAGCCCATGGGGACCACGGCTCCATCTGCCCAACCTAAAGAGTCCCTGGAGGGCTGGAGCCAGACACGCTGTCACCTTATCCTTGCTGGTCCAGGTGGCCCCAAGGGTGGCTCCAGGAGCAGACCCACATCCCCACACCGGCTGGGTGCCCTGCCTCTGCCTCCTGCTGGCAGCTCATCGCCAACTAACTTGCCCACCACTTTCTGTGTTGTCAAATCCATCGTCTTCATGAAGGTTCCAAAAGCCAAATCCTCGACCCAGCAGCTCCTAAAAGGGGTTTGGAAGCTGAGCCTTAAGGAGGTGACAGCAGTGACACCTGGGTAAGCAGCAGCACTCAAGGCACTTGCTGTAAAGGCAGAAGCACTCGCTCCACAGTAGCACATCCCACCCCATTGCAGTTCACCTTGCTCTCCTGGGTTCTGTGGGGCTGGGAGAGGGGATTACCCTGCTCAGCCCTGCATGTCCCCGGGGAGAGCAGCTCCCGGCAGCGTTTCAGGGTCAAAAATGGGGGCGGCAGGTGGTTGGGACAAAGCCTGGTGTCACTGTCACCCCCCGTGCCAGCTGTGGCACTCCCAGGGTTCAGGGGGTTCTGGCTGCCCTGATGTGGGTCGGGGGGTGCAGGGATGTCCAGATGGGACCCACGGGCAGCGCGGTGGCACCGCGGGGACACCCCTGAGCCAGCTCCGCGCTGCACAAAAGCTGCCGGGCGCGCCCGCGCCTCCCCCTGCTCCTCGAGAAGTGAAGAAACACAAAAGAGAGAGGCAGGAGGGCTGGGAGCGGTGGGAGAGAGGGAGGGAGGGAGAATCCCCCATGCCCGGAGCTAATCCCAGCTCCTCTAGGAGAGGGATCTCGAATAACAACCGTCCGTGGTGGAGGACAGATGGATTTGATTTAATAACAAAGCAGGGGGCTTGGGATCGTTTGGGAGCCTGCCCGAAGGGCCCGATCCTGGGCAAGCAGCAAAGAGCCGTCCCGGCGGTGTAAATCCGAGCGGGAGCTGCTTGTGTGCTTCCCAAAATGTCGGGATTGCCTCGGCTGTGGGGACACCCCGGAGCTCCCCCCGTCCCGGCCACGTGTGGGGCACCGGGGCTCCACGTTTGTCACATGCACACAGCCAGCAGGGAAAGAGGAAGGGATTGGGAGGCAATTCCCGAGGTTTCCACAGCCCCAGCTGGGGTGTGTCACCACCCAGCGCTGCCCTGGGCTCAAGAGCCCTTTATGGAGCACAGGGCAGCTACTGATCCTACTTTGGCAAATCCAGGAGACCCCCAGTGCACCCCACAGTGGCTGAAGCCTCCCACTCCTTAGTTTCAGCATCTCGGGGGCAGGGAGGTGGCTCAGGACAGTGTCACCCTGCCCTTGTGCCATGCCAAAGGAGGAGGCTGTGGGGTAGGAGAGGGGGGACACCCAGGGCAGCAATGCTGATCCCAGGTGTTACCCTGCTCCTGCCTCAAATTCCACCTTGGGTTTGCCTCGGAGAGGGTGGGTGAGCGCAGGGAGGAGTTTCCTGCACGTGGCAAGAATCCAGCATTTGGGCAAAGGCCCCTCCCAACTGAGGCCCCTCCCGCCCTTCCAGGACCACGGGGCCCTGTTCCTGATCCCGTTGTCAGGGGATGCAGTGGGCACCTTGGGCTGTGCCTGGCCTGTTCCCTTCCTTGGAGCAGCCACAGAGCCAGTATCAGCAGGTGGGTGCTGGGCACCATCTGGCTGAAGCAACACCAAAATCCCCGTATTCATTTCTGTCCTCCCGCTCCTCTGGGATGCTCCAAAGGCGACTGGCAGGGTTGTGGTGAGTGGAGCAGCACCTCGCTGCCGGGCCATCCCCACTGCCCTTCTCGCCACGTCTGCCAGTTGGTGCTCGGGCCAGCAGCCTCCCTGGAGATCTTGTTTCTGGAAACCGGAGCAGCCCCGGCGCTGCCCCGCCAGTTTCCCGAGCAGCGGGAGGTGCTGCCGCCAGCCCAACACCTGCGGCCCAGCCCGCCCTGCTCCATCCCGAGCGCCTGGCGCTCTGCCGCGGGAGCAACGAGATCCCGGCGCCAGCGATGTGCCGGAGCAGGAGGGCTGATTTCTGCTCGGGGGGATGCCAGGGCTGTGCCGGAGCAGGAGCAGGAGGGCTGATTTCTGCTCGGGGGGATGCCAGGGCTGTGCCGGAGCAGGAGGGCTGATTTCTGCTCGGGGGGATGCCAGGGCTGTGCCGGAGCAGGAGCAGGAGGGCTGATTTCTGCTCGGGGGGATGCCAGGGCTGTGCAGCTGAGCTGGAAGGGCACCGGCAGGCAGGAAGAGCTGGGGGTCCCTCCCAGAGGCAGGAGCCTGGCTGTGTGTCCGCTCTGCGCAGAGGCCGGGATGCAGGAGCTGTCGTGCGTCCCACGTCCCCGCGGACTGTGTGTCCTGCCCAGCGCTCTCTGGCTCGGGCCGCTGTGCTCCTCTCTGTCCCCATCCCGCAGCTCTGCGGTGGCACCACCACCAGCTGGTTTCTGATTCCCGCAGCCACCCGGCAATGCTGCTGGCAGCGTGTCCGTCTCCCGGCCGGCTCGCCGGGACTATCTGCTGGCCGGGAACCTTTCTCCCCCCCTCTTTGCTGTTGGCAAAAAGCCTGGAGGGAGAACCGGCCGGGCGTGGGGTGGCTGTGCTGCCCCTGCTGGGTCGAGACGTGATTGTTCCTCAGGGGGATGCTCTCCCGATGTTCCCCCCCGCGGGGTGTTCAGTGCCTCAGGGCCAAGTGCTGCCGGCAGTGGACACCCCGGCGAGGGATGGAGGGATGGCTTCTCCCCTCATCGCCAGCCTAGAATGGGAGCTCGGGAGCGTTTACTCCCAGCTCTGCTTCCCTAATGAGAAGCAGTCTCTCCGGCTTGGTCCCGAGCCTGTAAAAATGAATCTGCTCTTGAGCCTTCAGTGCCACTTGCTCTGTGGCCAGAGCAGGGGGTCTGTGCGAAGCGGTGGCACGAGACAGCGAGGGGGTGGCACGGGACAGCGAGGGGGTGGCACCCCCGGGCCGCTGGCAGCCGGAGGGCTCTGCACGGCGGCCGGACGATCGCCATGCCGCTCCGAGCCTCCAGGCTGCCACTTGGCAGAGCCGAGTGACACCTCTGTCCCCAGTCCCAGCCCCTTCGGGAGGCACGGGGTGAGGCGGCCGGTGGGTCCCGCCCGCCGGGGCGCGGAGCCGCCGTGGGCAGCGCTGGCCCGGGCTTGGCTCCCCGCTCGGTACTGCGGGGATCAGACACGAGATGGAGCTGCCGATCCCTCCTGTGCCCTGCCGGGGCTCGGGATGTGCCCGGCCAAGTCTTGGTCCCGGCCGGCCGGGCCACGAAGTGACCTTGGCATCACCTCCGGGGCTGGAGGCTCCTTGGGGGGTGCGGGCAGGGCTGGGGGTGCGGGCAGGGTTGCGGTGTTGTGGGGGCTTCCAGGACGAGGTGAGAGATGAGAATTGATTCCAATTTTTCAGAAGGCTGATATTATTATATTATATTATATTATATTATATTATATTATATTATATTATATTATATTATATTATATTATATTATATTATATTATATTATATTATATTATATTATATTATATTATATTATATTATATTATTATATTATATTATATTATATTATATTATATTATATTATCAATAATATCATATCAGATCATATCAATAATATAATATCCTAAAACTATACTAAAGAAAGAGAAAAGAGACATCAGAAGGCTAGACAAAAATTATAACAAAAACCCGTGACTGACCAGAGAGTCTGACTCAGCTGGACTGCGATTGATCATTAAGTAAAAACAATTCACATGGAATTAATCAAAAATGTGCCTGTTGGTAAGCAACCTCTAAACTACATTTTAAGTACTCAGATAATTATTATTTACATTTCTTTTCTGAGGTTTCTCAGCTTCTCAGGAGAAAAATCTTAGCAAAAGGATTTTTCAGAAAATGTCACGGTGACAGGCAGGGTCTGGGGGTGACAGAGGGTTTGCTGTGTCCTGTGCCCATGGGGACTGCGCCTGGGCTGGCCTCTCACTGCCCAGGGGAGGGGAGCCAGGATGGGCCCAGCTGTGTGTCACAGCAAAGCCACAGGACGGGTCAGACCCTGGGGGTTACACAATCACTGAGGGGCTGGGGCTGGAAGAGATTTTGAAGCCCATCTCCTTCCACCATGCTGCCATGGGCAGGGACACCTTCCAGGTTCCTCCAAGCCCCATCCAACCCGGCCCTGAACAATCCCAGGGATGGGGCAGCCACAGCTGCTCTGGGCACCTGTGCCAGGGCCTCACCTCCCTCCTCCTTTGAGAGGCTTGTGCAGAGCCTGTAGTGGGGACGATGCTGAATTACCATTATTAATACATTGCTTTATTTGCACTGTGGTAATTTCCAGCATCCTCTTGGGACAGCAGGTCTTGGCTTGGCAAGGAGCCGTTCATGGAAGTCCTGCAGAGAGGACACATACACCATGGGACCTGCTGGTCACCAACACAAGTGAGCTCATCAGCAGCAAGATTGGAGGCAGCCTGGGCTGCAGGGACCACACCACAGTGGAGGTCACAGCCCTGGGGGATGTGGGACAGGCAAAGATTCAAGTTAGGACTGGACCCTGAATTTTAGGAGAGCAAACTGCAAGCTGGTCAATGGGACCCCTAAGAAACTGCCCTGAGAGACAAGGGGGCAGAACAGAGTTAGCTGCTCTTCAAGGACTCTTTCCATAGAGTGCAAGAACTCTCAATCCACGTGAGAAAGAAATCAGGAAAGGAAGACAAGAGACTGACATGGCTGAGGGGAGACCTGCTGGTCCACTGGAAGAGCAAGAAGGAAATGGACAGGCAGTGGGAGCAGGGATCATGGAAAGACAACAAATGGCCACAGATTTAAACTTTAAAAGAGTAGGTTTAGTTAAGATATTAGGAAGAAATTCTTTCCTGTGAGAGTGGCGAGGCAGAAGTCCAGGGTGCCCAGAAAAGCTGTGGCTGTCCCATCTCTGGAAGTGCTGAGGGTTGGACAGGGCTTGCAGCAACCTGCTCCAGGGGAAGGTGTCACTGCCCATGGCACAAGGGTGGAAGGAGATGGGCTTTAAAGCTCCTTCTACCCCAAGCAGTTTGTGGTTCTGACATTCTGTATGCTTGAAGAGACCACTTCTGTGCAGACAAAGCCCCAGGTGTTTAGAGGGTCACGGCAGAAGGGAAAAATGGCAGAATGTGCTGAACCCAGACTGGCAAATGGAGGCATGGACCTCTGCATCATTGACAGATGAGCTCTGAAGACCCCATAGCTCACTGGAGGGTGGAGGGGATGTTTTAGCACTTGGGCTGGGCACTGCAGACCAGGCAGATCTGAGCATCCAGTGAGCGGGGCCAGGCTTTGCACAGAGAAGGGCAGAAGGTAGAAATGGAGGCACTGGAAAGAGAAACTCACCTCCAGCATGGAACAGGAGGGCAGTTGGGTGCTCTCTGTCTTTGTTGTTGGAGCCAAGGGTGTTTTCTGGTTGTCCATGAGTCATTCCCAGTGGAATCTGTCCTCCAGCCCTCCTTGTAGAGTGTTTCTTGGGGCTGGTATGTGTCACAGCACCCTCTGCTTCTGCTGCCCCACAGCCTCCATCCTACTGCTCCCTGCAGCCCTTGGGCTCTCCAAGCACAGTCCCCTTTCCTGGTACCACAAACTCCATCCTGCCCAGTCCAACCTCACCCTGTGGTCTCAGCTCTGCCCTCAAACCACAGCAGGGATCCCCCGGCTCTCCCATCCCAAACCCTCCAGAAAGAGTGGCTGAAGCACAGGGCTCAGCGATGCCAGCCCACGGCCACAGGGCCCTTGGCAACAGGCAAACAAACAGCTCGTTACTGCCTTCGTCACAGCGTGATTCATGGTGGGGCTGGGAGCCTGCCTGGCCACTGGGCCCCTCCTGCCTGGGACAAACTGGCATGAAGCACTTTGTTATCATGGCTTTCCTTTGATGTTAATCTGCTCACCCCCGACTTCTGCTGCCTTTTACGTCCAAACCCCATCAAGAGAATCCTGCTGCTGCTCCTCCTGCTGGCCTGGGGGTGCTGCAGGGCCGGGCTGAGCCCCGGCCACGGAGCTGCTCTGGCTCTGTCCCGTGCTGCCAGCCCCAGATTCCCCCTGCAAACCACAACTCGGGGTCTCCCTAGGGACATTTTGGGGCTCCAGGCCCTTCCTCAGTGCCAACATACAGAGCTTTCCTCACAGGGCAAATTTGTTCACCCCGCTTTGGGAAAAGATTTCCACCTCCCAGCCTGGCTGAGAGCAGCCTCAGGGCTGTTCTACCTGTGCAGAGCTGAGAGAGTCCCACACCCCCTCCGCACCATGCTCTGACTCCAGCTTTGTGCAACCTCCTGCTCTGACTTCTACAACTGAGCCCAGTTTCATTTTCTCCTTTAATCTGAGGGACTCTCCCAGCACTTAGGTTTAGTACTATTTTGAGTGCAATTTTAAATTTTTTTTTAATTTGGCTTTTTGGATCACTGAATGTGGTAAAGCCAACCAGTCACACCATGCTGCCCTCCACCCCCGTGGCAGCACTGAGCAGGCCAGGAGGGGAAGAGCAGTGGACAGCAGAGAACAGCCCTGTTGCAGAAAGCACTGGGAATGGAAAGGAATGGAAGTGGCTGTGGACACACCTGGCAGGGCTGGCAGGGTTTGCCCTGTGCAGCTTTTCCTGCTGATGGAATATGGGCAGCAAATCTCCAGGAAATACAGAGAATGGAGAATGGGAAAGATGCTCAGCAGCCCCAGGGCCCTGGGCTGGTGTCCATCCATTGTTGTCCTGGGCTGGTATCCATCCATCATTGTCCTGGACTGGTGTCCATCATTGCCCTGGGTTGGTGTCCATGCATCATTGCCCTGGGTTGGTGTCCATCCATCATTGTCCTGGGTTGGTGTCCATCAGGGCCCTGGGCTGGTGTCCATCATTGCCCTGGGCTGGTGTCCATCATTGCCCTGGGCTGGTGTCCATCATTGCCCTGGGCTGGTGTCCATCCATCATTGTCCTGGGCTGGTGTCCATCATTGCCCTGGGCTGGTGTCCATCCATCATTGTCCTGGGCTGGTGTCCATCAGGGCCCTGGGCTGGTGTCCATCATTGCCCTGGGCTGGTGTCCATCCATCAGGGCCCTGAGCTGGTGTCCATCCACCAGGGCCCTGGGTTGGTGTCCATCAGAGCCCTGGGCTGGTGTCCATCATTGCCCTGGGCTGGTGTCCATCCATCAGGGCCCTGGGCTAGTGTCCATCCATCAGGGCCCTGGGCTGGTGTCCATCATTGCCCTGGGCTGGTGTCTGTCCATCAGAGCCCTGGGCTGGTGTCCATCCATCAGGGCCTGGCAGTGCAGGACCCTCCTCAGAGGCTGCAGCCCCAGCACTGAGATCTGGCTGCTCTGAGCAGCTCTGCTGAGAAGGATCCAGGGGATGCTCAGCATGCTGAGAGCACAAGGAGCAGGAGCCTTGGGAAAGGGGAGAATTCCCCCAGGGAATGGCTGGAGCTGTGTCAGGGAGGTTTAGGTTGGATATCAGGAAAGGTTCTTCCCCCAGAGGGTGCTGGGCACTGCCCAGGCTCCCCAGGGAATGGTCAGGCTCCAAAAGCTGCCAGAGCTCCAGGAGTGTTTGGACACTGCTCCCGGGCACAGGGTGGGATTGTTGGGGTGTCTGTGCAGGGCCAGGAGTCCTTGTGGGACTCATGATCCTTGTGGCTCCCTTCCAGCTCAGGATATTCCATAATTCTACAGCTTTCCCATGGAATCCTGCTCTCTGAGCTTGTCAATATTGCTCAGAGCTGCCTCTATAGCAGCAAAGGTGGCAGATTTGGAAGGAAGGAATGGAAGACGGCAGACTTCCATGTCCCTGTCATTCTGAGCCAAAATGAGCCAACAGCATCTTTTACATGAGAAAATGTCTGGGATGTTCCTGGCAGGATGTGCTGGTACTGAGGTGCTCACTGCTGTCAGATCCAGGGTGGTCAAAGGACAAACAGGGATAAGATGCTGGCTCTGGAGAAGCAGTGAGTTTATAAAACATCTCTGGCATAAGAAGACCTCAGGATGCTGATAGCTGGATTTGCTGGGGCTTGATTCCCTTCTGCCAGTGTGGAATGGTCCAGGTGCTCTGCTCCCAGCTGGTCACGGACATCTGCAGACACGGCCCCTTTCCTGAGGAGCTGCAGGGACAGAGGAGGTGGCACCACCTGAGGAACTGGGACAGCATGAAGGCTGCTGGGGACATGGGATGCTGTTTGGAACATGGAGTGTGTCTGCACCAGGGATCCAGCAGGGATTTGCCAAGGCCTCTCCCCCTTTCTGCCTTTTAAAAGCATGAAAAGGGATGTGAATATCTGCACAGGCAGTGTGGGGCTCCAGGTGTCTCATGTGCCTTGTCCCTGTCCCCATCCCTTCCCCAGAGCAGCAGGAAGGAGGAAGCCAGGCCTGGGAGCTGCTCTCCAACACAGCCCCCAGCTGAAGGTGAGCTTTAATCCCTGCAGCTGGGGCAAAGCTGGACATTGTGCACATGGGCAAAGTGCAGAAGAGGAAAAGGTAGCTTTAGAGGTGGGAATAGTTCATCCTGAAGTTCTTCCTGGAAATTATTTTTCTTGTAGGATCCTTAAAGCCTCAAGCAGTGGAGACCCTTGAGCACAAGGATGTTTTACTGCAGAAGCCCCAGTTTCTTACATCAGGACTCCCATCCTAGGGCTTCCCCAGGAGACAGTGAAGGTGCCAGGAGCCCTGCCAACCTCGGCACTTGGGCCCTCAGGGCAATTTGGGGCTGGGCTGGCATCCTGGGGGATGCTGGGCAAGTTCAGCAGGGCTGTGGTGAGCCCTGGAGGCAGGATGGCTTTTACCCACCTTCAGTGTGGCACTGGGAAGAGCCAAGCCCTGCCAATGGCCTGGGTCCTGCCCAGCTCTGTTCTGCACAAACATCCCCCGGGCACCTCCAGTGCCCTGCAAGGAAAGGGGTGAGCTGCTGGCTGGAGGTTCCTCTGGCCTAGGACGGGGGCAGGCAGAGCCACATCCTGCCCATGGCACTGCCAGCCCTGCTGGGGCTCAGCAGCTCCAGGGTGAGCTGGCACAGACTGCAGGAGGAAACTCCACAAATCACATCCCTGTCCTGGCATCCCCTGCTGTGCCACAGGCTAGAGAGGCAGTGTCACGGGACTGCCTGAGGGCTCCAGGGGGTTCCCAGCTCCCTTGGAATCCCAAGGGACATCCCATCCCTGCCGGGCAAGCTCCTAAGGGACATCCCAGCTTTGGAGCTTTTCCAGCACACGATGTGAGAGCAGGCAGTAGTCACCCCAGGCAGCTCTGCTGGGTTTTTGTGAAGCCCCTGGTCCCTGCTCTGCCTCAAGGCTCTGTGTGCCCACAGGGAGCACCAGCTGCTGCAGATCCCCAGCTCTCTCCAAGGCTGAGATGACTCTGCTGCTTCCCACAAGCAAAGATTCATTTCCAGCTGTGCTGAGGGTCCCCAAATCTGCCCCAGGTGTCTGGGTAAAGCACAGAGGAATTTTTTAACTCCTTTGAGTCCCCCCTCAGGATTGATCCCATCAGTCACTGCAGGTTTGGGGGCTGTTCCAAACTGGCATTTTAGGGGGCACATGCCAGGCTGGGTTGTGTGTGTGAGCCTCCATCCCTCTGCCCCATGCTGGCCTGGTCTTGTGCCAGCCCATTGTCTTTTGGCTTTTCCTGCAGGCACCAAGCTCACTGCTTTGGGAGAGCTGGGCATGAGAACATGAGCCTGACCCCAACCCTGCAGGGCGGAGGGCTTGGGGAGCAGGAAAGTGGGGCTGGGGGCTTGGGGAGCAGGAAAGTGGGGCTGGGGGCTTGGGGAGCAGGAAACTGGGGCTGGGGGCTGTGAGGAGCAGGAAACTGGGGCTGGGGGCTGTGGGGAGCAGGAAAGTGGGGCTGGGGGCTTGGGGAGCAGGAAAGTGGGGCTGGGGGCTGTGGGGAGCAGGAAAGTGGGGCTGGGGGCTGTGAGGAGCAGGAAAGTGGGGCTGGGGGCTGTGAGGAGCAGGAAAGTGGGGCTGGGGGCTGTGAGGAGCAGGAAAGTGGCTTGTTTGTGACCTTATATCCAGAACTACTTCTTCCAGTGAAATGGGATATTTGGAGCAGATGTTTGTGTGGTCTACTGACTTTCTGGAAAAGAGGCTGATCCTGCTTGAGAGAAGGATCAGCAAAGCTGGAAAGGGGGTGGGAGGGCTCAGCACCTCATCCCTGATCCCCCATGTGCTTAACCCATGAACTGAATAACGAAGCCACAATGCAGCACACGAAACCAGCTTTTCCTTTAAAGCCCTCCCCTTGGGAGGGCTCATGGGAAGCCATGAGATGCATTTTCCATTGGGTCACCCCTTGCCACTTGGCAGTCTGACCACAGCACCCGTGCTCAGGGTTTGGGAGGCTCTGGGAGAGCTGGGAGCAAGCTGCAGAGCCCAGGGTTCCCTCCCCTCTGCCTGGCAGGGTGGCTGGGCTTCCATCCTTGCACCCATGGGTCTCTCCTAAAGAGAGATTCAGACACTGGGTTATGGGGATGGCTTTTCTCCTGAAAGTGAAGCAAGGGGATGAGGGGGAACAGGGGCCATTGCTGTGGGCAGACATCTGCCCCAGCACATGCAGACAGAGCTGTTCCCATCTCAGGATCTCCAGCAGAGCACAGGGGACTTGTTCCAGTGTCCCCAAGGGACATGACAGGGACACTGTGAGCCTGAGCCTGCACCTACAGCCTCACATTCCCGTTTGGCCTGTCTGTCCATCTGCTCTGCCTGGCTGCTGGTCCCGGGGCAGTTTGCTGGTGCTGCTGGCTCTCAGATTGTCCTGGGTGGAGGGGCAGGACCCAAGCCAGAGAGCTTTGGTGGCTGCTCTCCTTCCCCCTGTTGGATATCAGAGCAGAGCCAGCAGTGCTGCCCTGGCTGCTGCACACTGCCAGTTGCAGCTCCTCAATAAATACAACTGGTAAATCTATTAATTTTACAGCTCTAATTGATGTATTGCTGTAATTACCTTTTATAACAAGGCAATTAAACCCTATTAAAGATTATTAGCTAATTAAAACTCCTCTATGCACACACCCCAGGCCCCTTATGTGCACAGATTGTTGGATGGGGGGAACTGGGAGCCCTTTGCAGCTGGGTCTCGAGGTCAGCGTGGTGCACGGGGTGATGTGCTGGGTCAGGATGCTGGATGGGGAGATCATGGAATCACAGGTTCATTTGGATTGAAAGGGACCTTAAAGCTCATCTCATCCCACCCCCTGCCATAGGTAGGGACACTTTCCACTGTCCCAGGCTGCTCCAAGCCCTGTCCAACCTGGCCTTGAACACTTCCCAGGATCCAGGGGCAGCCACAGCTCCTCTGGGTAACCTGTGCTGATGGCTCACCACATTCACAGAGAACAATTTCTTCCCAACATCTCCTTCTTTTAAACCTTCTCTTTTTCATTTTAAAGCCATGCACCCTTCTCCATGTCCCCATTCCTGCCTGTACCACCACCTGTCCCTTCATTCTTGGGTGTGTCACCTAGCCAGGGCTGTAAGGGACCAGGATTGCTGAGTGCTTCCAACCCAGAAATTTTCCACTTTCTGGGATCAGATGGGAAGAAATGCTGAGGCTGGGATCTTCTCCTCCTGGTAGTGAGGCAGATGGGGGTGTAGGGCTAAGGATGGGCCCTTGGCCAGAAGAATGGGTTAAAAGGGGAAAAGCCCCACTTGAAGATGGGGTGTGTCTGCCCTGGAAAGGAGAAATGGCCCTGTGCTGGGAGCAGGACTGAGGGGAATGTGTTGACTGGGGAGAGAACTTGGCAGGTGTCTGGGAGACAGGGGTGGCTCAGCCCTGGGTTGTGTGTACCTGCAAGAGCAGGTGCCAAAAGCTGTGCAGTCTAAAAAGTGAACCCCAGGGACCCTGCAAAGGTCTTAAAGGACCTGAAAAGCCACCAGCAAAGCAGCCCTCAGGGGTGCCCCAGGGACACTGCCTGACCCCATGGCTCATCCCCTTCCTGTGCCCCTCCAATGGAGCAGCCAGGGAGGAGGGGTCCCTGGAGCTGCAGCTCCTCTTGTGCTCCCAAACCCACACTGCCCTCACGTTGTTTGTATCACAAAATTGTATCAATTGCAGGCCCAAAACTGGGCTGGTTTTGGAGGCTGGAGAGCCGGAAGTGCGTTGAAATTCCAGGGATGTGGCTGCTCTCTGCCTTCTGAGTCATGTGAGTCAGATGCAGCCTCTGCTGAGGGCCTCCCCTCAAGCCCCAGCTCCTGTCCCCAGTGCCTTGTCCTTCACTGTCCATTACTCTGCTGCAGCGTTCTGCACCCTGAGCTCCTCAGTGCCCACAGAACCTGGAGAAATCCACACTGGTGGATCCTGGAGAAATCCACACTGGTGGCTTGAAGCACAGCACCGTGCCTGTGCCAGAGCCGTGGAGCACAGCCAGTCCTCCTGGCTCCTCTGCTTTGAGTTCAGCCCTCCTGCCCTGCTCAGGAGCCAGTGACCAGCTCACGGCTGGCTACCTCCCTGTCCCCGTGTGGGGCTGGGACGCCCCTGTCCATGGGGGTTGCTAGGGAAGGGCAGCAGCATCTCCATGTCCAGGAGAAGGGGGTTTGCAGGGGAGCAGTGTGGGGACAGCACTGGCCCCCCGGGTCCCGGGGGAGCTGCGTGTGGAGCAACCCCTGCAAAGGAGCTGAAGTCTGACCCTCCCTGGGGGGCTTTTCACTCCGGGCTGCCAAGAACCCCCTCGGGCTCCGGAGCAAGCATGCTCCCCCAGGTTCCCCCTCGATGCCCAGCCCGACGGACCCCACAGGTTTGGTCCCCCGGGCAGGGAAGGGTGGGACACTGAGCCGGGGTCCCGTCCACAGCAGGGGCTCTGCGGGGAGCATGAGGTGCCAGGAGGTGGCAGATCAGCGACAGGCTGTGCCAGTGACCCTTGGCTGTGATTTCCAGCTGTTGCCCAAGCCGGTCCCTTCCCGCCTTTACTCTGGATGCCGTTTCCCACACTAAGGCAGGTCAGCTTTAGCCCCGCCGTTGGTGACCCTGGACACGCTCCAAGGTCCGTGTCCCCGCGGATGTCCTGGACGCAGGCGGGCACCTCCTGCCGAGAGAGCACCCTGGGGCCAAACGGCCTTTGGCTTTCCCTCCCACCAGGGCTCGGGGTTTGAAAGAAAACAGCGCGGAGCGCGCAGGGCGGGCGGGCCGCGCGTCCCGGCAGCCTCCGAGCGCGCCAGGCCCGCCCTCCGCTCCGCTCTGCCCGCCGGGCACGGCCACCGTCCCTGGGCGCTGGCCCTGGGCACCATCCCTGCGTGCCACCCCTGCCATCCCTGCCCCGTGGCCCTTCCTGCCTGCTCTCCCTGCTGTGCTGTGGGACACGCATGGGTGTCCCCAGCGCTGCGCTGTCCCCCCACCCACCAGGGAAGGGGCTGTGCCCGTGGGAGGGGAAGGAAAGGCAGCCCGGGACGGGCAAGGAGGAAGGAAAGGAGGAATTTGTGTGGAACTGAGCAAAGGAATGGCGTGAAGGAGCGCAGACCCCCCTGGAGACGCAGGGACATCAGTGCTGAGCGGGTGGTGGCACAGTAATGCCTGCAGCACTCGGGGGGCTTCTCCAGACAGAGAGGGTTACCCTGCGAGCCAGGGTGGGGAAGGGGGTGTAGCGAGGGCGGGGGCGAAGGGTGGGGAATCCCGACCCCCAACCCCTCCCCGTGGCAGTGCCGGGAGGGCTGTGCCCAGCTGACACGCCCCCCTCCCTTTTTCCCCTTTCCCCCCCCCGAATTTGACGTGGCGCTGGGGCTGATTCCCGGCACGGAACTGTTGCTTTTTCAAAGTCTGACCCTGGATTGTTGCTGGCTCTTTTCCCACCGGCTGCCAGCGGGTTAATCATTGCCGGGGAGCGCACACGCGTGTGTGCCGTGTGTGCCCCGCGTGTTTGCGTGTGTTGCTCCGTTGCTGTGTGAGTCATTCTCCGCCCGCCTGGGGCTCTGCTGCCCTCCCTGAGCCGAGAAGCAAATTGAGCTTGGGTTGCGGCGCGGACAGGAGGAGCCGGGCGGCCGCGGCTCCGGAGGCGGCTCGGGTTGGCGGTGCCCTTGACCTTGGACCCCTCTGCTCGCAGGGAATGGCTGGGGGAGGTTGTGCTTTAGGGTGCTCCGGCTCTCGCCAGTGTCGCCAGCTGCGAGGTACAGCTGCTTTCCTCGCCGCAGAGCCCAACTTTCCAAGCAGGAGGAGGCTGGATCCCCCCAGGACCCCCGCCCACCCCTCATTTCTAGGGTGTAAAAGGGTTGCTTTTCCATTCCCATTTCTCACACACGGGAGGGTTTGGCTCCTCAGCACAACGCAGGGAGGGGGGTGAAGTCCCAGGAGGGGACATCCTCTCTCTGGCAGCACTGGGAGTGCCGGGAAGCATCTGGCAGATCTGGAAATCACGAGCTGCCCGGAGTCTCGGCAGAGCTTCGAGGGAGACAGAGCACCCCGCACCTGCTGGGAGAACTGGGAATCACCCCTGCTGGGAGCTGGAGATACTGGGAGGGGAGGGTTGAGTGGGACTGGAGAGGGCTGGGAGGCAGAACAGGAAACAAGGGATTGGGGTGGGGACACAACTAGTGCTCAGAAGTTGGGGAGCTACAAACTGGCACAGCTGGCACTGAAGAGAGCTGGGAAATGGGAAATACCAGTGCTGAGAGAACTGGGCAAAACCAGTGCGGGAAAATGAGTAGGTGGGTGGGGGCATTCTTTGGTGCCCCAGAGCTCTTTGTATGGGATGCCTCAGGATTTAGGGGAACCCAGACCAGGGTGTTTCGGGGCTGTATTTGTGTCCCTGGACCCCAGAGTTTCAGGTACCCCAGGATCCTGCATTCAGGATGTGCCAGGACCCCCCACAGCCTGGGGTCAGCTGCTGAGATGCTGCTTGCCCTGTCCTGTGGGACAGCAATGTCCTGGAAGCACTCAGCCCAAGGGTCCTGGGGGTGCCTGGCTGCAGCTCCTCACTGCAGCCCCCCTCAAGGTGCCCTTTTCCCTGGCCAAGTCCCCCCAGTCTGCAATCCAGCCTCTGTCGGGGGAATCGCCCTAGAAAAGCGTGTGGAAGGGGGTTTCCCCGGACTGTGTCCCCAGAGCGGCCCTCCCGAGGCCCCTTTACCCAGGGATATTTTCCCAGCCTTTCCGAAGGAAGGGCTGGGACTGATGCGAATTGTCTCCACCCAGGTTTGGATAACTCCACCCGCCGCCGCCTCTCAGCTCCTCCTCCCGGTGAACAGCCCAGCTGGGATATAAGCGAGTCACTCAGCCACCGGGAGCTGCCGCGACAGCTGGGCGGGTGGCGTGGGACATCGCGCCGTGACCTGAGCCGTGCCCTTCGCCTCGACGCCGGACCCCATGGCGACGCCTTCGCAGAAAAGGAGCACCCGCAGCGGGGCTTCGGGGACCCCCTTGTCCCCCACCCGCATCACCCGGCTGCAGGAGAAGGAGGACCTGCAGGAGCTCAATGACCGCTTGGCCGTGTACATCGACAAGGTGCGCTCGCTGGAGCTGGAGAACGCCGGCCTGCGGCTCCGCATCACCGAGTCCGAGGAGGTGGTGAGCCGCGAGGTCTCGGGCATCAAGGCTGCGTACGAGTCCGAGCTGGCGGATGCCCGCAAGACCTTGGATTCGGTGGCCAAGGAGAGAGCTCGGCTGCAGCTGGAGCTCAGTAAAGTGCGGGAGGAGCACAAGGAGCTGAAAGCCCGGTGAGTGCCCTGGGGATGGCGGGGGCTGCGGCGGGACGGGTGCTGCCGTCATGCTTGGCAGGGAGCCGGGAGGGAGGAAGGAGTGACCTGGAGGAGGCAGGGAAAGAGAGGAAAAATCCGTGGCCTGGCCGGGGCTGGGGTGTCTGTGATAGGAACCAAAAGAGGAGAGAAGCTCTCTCGTCATTCCTGCTCTCCTTCCAAGCGCCATCTTTGGCCGGGATGCCCTTGGAGCGGGGATTTGGGAGCAGAGCTGGGGACGCTTGGGGCAGGGGCTGAGCAGGCATGCCTGGGCCCCCAGCAGGGTCCGTGTTATGCGGGCCGCAAGCGCCGGGCTGGCGGCCCCTCTGCCTTCGTCATGCTGGAGCTATTCCTAAACACGCTCCGGCACAGCCCGGGAAGCGGTGCCAGCCAGCTGGCTCTGTCCTGCCTACAGATTTCGCCTGCTCGTCCTATTTTCCTTTGCTGTCTTTGGCACCGGTTAAAGAACCTGCTCCAGGTTTTGTTTGCCTTAACCCTCCCTGTGCCAAGCTGCTCCCACTCTGTGGGGTCCCTGGCTTTGGGGGAAGAAATGTGCGGGCAGCGCTCGTGTCCCCCTCCCACCAGCTGTCACCGGGTGATGTGCTCCCGTTGAGGCACGAATTCCTCCAGCCGCTTCCCATCGGGCTCGTTTCCTTCCCTCCCTGCCGGCAGAAATGCCCCCCTCGTGGACCCCTCCCTGCTGCCACTGGGTGCCTCTGCCCTCCTCGGCGCTGTCGCCGGTTACCGGCACAGGTCCCCTGAGGACACTGGGCTCCCCGGCCAATGTCACTGCTGGCCAAGCAGGGGCTGGCCCTGGGCTTCCCCCGGGCTCTGCCAGCCCGTGCAGCGTCGGGACATGTCGCTGTGGCGCTCAGTTCCCCGAATGCCGCTCCTTTCCGTCATCACCTTTGGCTCGCAGCCGCGTTCGGGCTGGGCAGTGGCGGGACAGCCCCCTCTTACTCCATTTGATCTTTTGCCTCTTATTCTGGACTCCTCATTTTGAGCCTGTACCGAATGAGGCTAAAATTAACTTCCTTAGCAGATGCCATAAATATTCTACCTGGGAGGGAGGGACTGTGCTGCCCGTTGCAGCCGAATCCGAAAGCCGTGGCGGGTTATATTTAGCTTTTTATTTCCCGTGCGCCGCTGCAGCTTCGTCCTCGGATAAGGCGGTTTGCTGCTCGCCAGATCCCTGTTCCCGGATCCCGAGGATCCGGATGCTGCTGAGAGGAGGAGCTGAGCTGTCTAAAGGCTTTTTTCTGCCTTATACAAACCCAGAACTATCTTGGCCACGATCTTTCGAGGGCTGGAAAAAATGCCCGGCCCGCAGCCGCGGCTGGAGGGGAGCTGGGAGCGGGCTGCGCTGCGGAGCCGGTCGTGTGGAAAATGGATGTGGAATTTTTCCCTGTGCTACGGGAGCTTGTTCCCGGGCGCTGACAAATCCCCTGAAGGAGTGCTGCGACTCGCAGGGGTTCCCGGAGAGCAGCTTGTGCTTGAGAGAGGGGTTTCGGTGGGTTTGGGAGAGCAGCAGGGGCGCGGGCTCTGGGGGCCAGGGGTGTTTCCAGGGGTGTTTCCAGGGCTGTTGAGTCATCTCTGAGTCACGCTCGGTGCGATGGTAGAGCGGAGGTGCGGGGGAAGCCGCTGCTGTTCATTCCTGCCTCTGCTTTGTCCTCTCTTCCTAGGGCGCGGTGTGAGGGCTGCTCTCCAGCCCCTAAACTCTTGCAAAGAGGCTGCAGCTCATCTGGTGTCCCTGGGCACCTGCTCGATGTGCCAGGGCTGCTCAGAGAGCTGCACAATCGGCTGCTGAGCTGCGGTGCTGCTCCTTGGGCTCGCTTTGACTGGGGTGTCCCGAGTGTTTGGGGCATGAGGGAATGAGCCCAGCCCCGCCGAGGGCTCAGAGCTGTCGGGGGCATCAGGAAGGCCCCGTTGTTCTGACGCTGCTCTGCTCCCTGCCATCCACTTGGGCAGGGATGTGCCCGCTTTGCCGGCTCTCCCCGCCCACCCTGAGCCCTTGTGTCAGCCCTGGGGCTGTTTCACCGTCCTTGACACGGTGAGACTTTGGCTAAAAAGTAACTGGCAGCCCTCTGCGCCCCTCGCTGTGCCCGTCAGCCCCGGAGAAGCGCCGGGTATCTCCGGCAGGGCAGGCGCCCGGGGCTGTGTTATCAGCACCCACAGCATCGCCACTGCCTGACGCAGGGGTTGTCTCGCCAGCACAGAGGGAGGGTGGGGGGCCGGGATGCCAGGGCATGATGTGACACGGCCCCGGGTGCTGAGTGCTCTGTCTGGGGTGGGGAAAGAGCTGCTGGCTGGAGGGGGACAAGCTGTGCAAACACAGACCAGTCTAACCAGTACCAGTGCAAGAGCTGCATGGGTGGAGGAGGGTCTGAGAGGAGCTGGGCTGCCTGCCCTCTGCCTCCTGCCTCCTCTCTGCTCCTGGCCAACTGCTCTTCTCTTGGGAAAGTTTCCAGCAGGATCTTCCCACTGCCTGTTTGGCTGCTGCCGGTGCTGATCCAGGAAGGGTTTCACAAAGTGCCCACCTGGCTCTTGGCACAGGGACCCTCAGTCCTGTGCAGCCTAGCACTGGCTGTGCCCCAGGACCAGGAACCTCTCTGGGCAGTCCTGCCTGTCTTGGTGCCACATGTGTCCCCAGCCCTGGATGGCTATGCTGTAGCCATGCTTCAGAAGAAGCAGAGGGTGTGGGGAGGGTGGCAGGTGACTCAGGGGTGCTGGCAACACTGGCATCATCCCCTCCCAGGCCACAGGTAGAGATAGGACCAGTCTGAAATGCCCCTGTTCCTGGTATCCTCAAGCTTCCGTCTCTTCCTTGGAGGACACCTGGATTCCAGCAGGGCACCTCCATGGAGCTGGAGAGATGCTCCATGCTGGGTCCTGCCCATTGCTCCCTCTCCTTCAGCTGGCTTCTGACTCACAGGGTGAGCAGAGCCACTGCCCTTGCTTTGCTCCGTCCCAGAGCGCTAGCCCCAGGCTGGGGACACAGGGGGTGTAGAATACAGCCCTTGGCACCTTCAGTCCCAGGAGAGACCCCTGAGGAATTCAGGGCCCACTCCATGGGCAAGAAGTGGCCATGTGGTGGCCACACAGAGATCAGCTCCCCTCTCCGGGCAGGAACCAGCCCTCGTTAGCAGCACACTAATGAGCAATGCCTTCCTGAATTGCAGCCCCTAACCTGATTAAGGCAGTGCCTTGGCAGTGCCTCTTCCTCCCGGGGCCCAGATCTCATCCCTGGCCCTAATGAGGACAAATCTCCTTTTTCCCAAACGTTGTTGTGGAGGGTGGAGCTCATCCAAGGGCAGAGCCAGGGAGGCAGCAGTGAGGTGCCAGGAGGTGAAATCCACAAGCCTTCCCCAGACCGAGGGGGTTTTGCCCCATGCTTTGTGACCCTCCAGGCAGGAGCAGGTAAACAAAACCTGTTTAGTTAAAAAAAGGGAGGAAAAAGGACTAAGGTTCAGTGCTGCTGGGGAGGGGGGCATGCACTTCCTTCAGCAGCAATGAGCTTGTGCTGGAACATTTTGCGTGGGGTGAAACCTCAGCTCCTGGGTTTCTCCCCCGTCTGCCTCATGGAATCCCAGCCAGGGAGGGAATGCTTTGGCTGGGAGGAGGCTTTGCCCTTTCAGAGCAAACAAAGACCAGCTTGTGCGGCTGGGGATACTTTGGGGGGAGTCATCAACACAGAACTGGGCTGAACTAGACCTCCGTGGCCCTCTGGGACCCTCTTGAACATGCCAGCCCCCCTGAATCTCCTGTGGACACACTGGGTGTCCCCTGACATGTGCAGCCAGCAGCTCAGGATGGCTGGGCATGCCAGCCCTCCTGGCACGCTGCAGGGCCGCAGGGCTTCGTGGTACAGCGTTTCTTCCAGGAGAAGGTTTTCATTAGTTGTTCCCAGTGGAGAGGAATTCTCCCCTGTGCAAACATCCAGCCCCTCTTTTTCCAAGAAAAATTGTGGCAGGGAAATGTGCTCCAGCACTTTTGGTTTGTGACCTCGCTCCCACTGCTGTGTTTGACAGTGTCTTCCAGCCACAGCTCATCCCCTCACTTTGCCCGGGGATGAGGGGAGTCAGAGGAAATCCTGTTGCCTCATATGTATCTAGGATGATAGGATCCACTCTGGAAAATTGAGGACCTTATCTTTGGAGCTCGGGATTAAAGAGAAATGATTGCAAAGAGAGTCAGGGCTGTGTTTGGTGTGGGAAGGGATCCATTCCTGACAGCCCATCCCAGCCTGCCCTGTCCCACATGCTGCCACAAGTGTTTTCCAGCCTTGCACGTGTCACTTCACTTGTCTGAGTCCCAACAACACTCAAACTCTGAAGCCAGAGAACAGGGAGTTCCCCTGTGTGTGCACAGGGGGGGCAGACAGAGAAGGTGACGCAGCCAGGGTGGGACATGTGGGACGGCTGCCCGCTCCATATTCTGCGGAATTCATGCCCTTTGGGAGGGGTAGTTTCCTTTTGTGCTGCTGGCAACCAGGAAAGGAGGAAGTCACCAGAGTTCTCCCTCTGGTCCTGGCCAAAATTAGAGCTGTCATGGAGGATTCCCCAGGAAGTGTCGGCCCAGTGGGTTCAGGGTGAGCTGGGAATCACCTCCCACTGTCCTGCCGCTGGCTGCATTACCTGTTTCACCATCCTGCTCTTTGTGAGGCTGTTTGCTGAGCCTGTTCCTTTGTGACCAGCTCAGCACGTTCCCAAACAGCTGAGGCTGGTGCCGTGTAAAACCTGTCCCTGCTGACAGCTGCCATCAGACAGCATGGTGTCAGGGCTGGGTGCCCACCTGCCTCTGCTCCCTTCCCCTCCCTGCCCAGGGCTCAATGTCCCCAGTGTGAAGCTGAACAACTGTGGGGGCTGGCATGGTCCCCCAGCCCTGCCTGGTGCAGTGGCAGCTGCAGCCCTGACTGCAGAGATGTCTCTGTGACAGCCAGACTCTCAGCTAGCCAGGAGAAGCCCAACCCTTCCAGGGATGGGGCAGCCACAGCTTCTCTGAGCAGTGCCAGGGCCTCACCACCCTCACAGGGAAGAGTTTCTTCCCAATACCTCGACTAAATCTGCCCTCTCACTTTAAAGCCATTCTGCTTTGCCCAGTCACTCCACAACCTTGACAAGAGTACAATAAAACCCCCACATTTTCCCTTGTTCCTGTACACGAAGGATGTCTCAGCACGTCCATGAGCCATGGTGTGATATCCAGGGCTGTGGGTGTTGGAGAAAGCCAAAGGGTGTGGAAGTTGGTTAATGAGGTGCATTGAGCTCAGCCCACAGAGACACCACAAAACCCAGTTGGGGTTGGGACACCTCTGTTCCTGGTGAGGCTGAGTCAATGTTTCACATTCTCTGTCATAAAGCAATTACCTGTTCCAGTGAAGGTGAAGGTGCCCTTGGCTTGGGGTGTCCCCCAAGCTGCAGCCAATGCTCTATTTCTGCCTTCCATGGTTAGGAGAGCTGGGAATTGCAGCAACAGCAGGGACAAAGTTCCCCAGCACACAGGGTGGGTGCTGCCCTGTCTGTACTGTGCCTTCTTTAATTATGGGGTTGCACCTTGCAGGCGTTGGTGCTGTGTCTGCAGAGAGGTGGCAGAGCCAGGGTAGGAGCAAACATGGGCTCTCCTGAAGCTGCTGAATAACAAACATGGGCTCTCCTGAAGCTGTTGAAAAATAAATATGGGCTCTCCTGAAGCTATTGAATTTTTCTGTCGGGGCTGTGAGTGGCTCAGAAGCACCTCTGTAGGAGCAAGGTTCTGGTAGCAGAGGTCTCTCATCCCTCTTGCACAAAAGCCACCTCCAGCCACTTGCTCTGGCTGCAGCTTTGCACACACAGGTCCTCCTGCCTGTCCTCCTGCCACCCAGTCCAATGCCACCATCCTGGTCAGGAAGAGCTTGGCCTCACCACGCTGCAGTGCTCTACCAGAGCTAAGAACTTTCACTTTCTTGGGGTTATTTATTAACAGCTTACAGACACAGTTTCTCCCTGAACCCCCCTGTGAGTCACATGAGCCCAAGCAAACATCCAAGCTGTTGGTGCGGGTGTGCAGAGTGGGCTCCAAAAGGGCTGGGAGCCCAAAGGAAGCTCAGACCCGGTGCCCATGGGCACTGAGGGGTGGCCAGCTGCCAGTGTCCTCTGTGAAGAGCCATGTGCCCTCTCTGGCAGCCCTGTGCCAGGGCTCAGATCGGGGCAGGGAGGTGAGTCATGCTCAGCATGTGGCTCTGGGCTGGAGCAGGGTGCGGCTCCGGGGCCGTGCTTGGGGGGCCCCCCTGCCCGGCAGCCCCGCTCTGCCCCTTCCTTCCTGGCACCATGGCAGATAGCCCAGCAGCACCCTGGCGTGCCAGGATGCTCCCCTGCCGGACACCAGCCTGCACTGGGAGAAATGGGGGGGTTTTCCAAGTTGAGCCTCCGTGTTGGGGGCTTTAGGGGGAAGGGGAGCACTGAGGAGAGCAGCCTCAGCCCTGGGCGTTGTGTTTTTGCTGTTTGGGTGGCTGCCAGGCCCCCTTTCAGGGCAGAGATGCTGCTTTGTGACATCCAGTTCCAGGGCAAAAAGCCACCAGACTGGGGTGGGTTTGTGTGGTGGGTGTGTGGTGGGCAGGTGAGGTTGGCAGGAGGGACCTGGTGGGGAGGCTGGAGCGTCTCATGGTGGTTCTGTTCACAGGCAGTTCTGTGCAAGCAGCAGTCGGGGCTAAATTCTGCTTTCTAGGGATGCCCCATCTGCAGTCCTCGCTCTGGGGAAGTGCTGATTTCCTGCCCACGTGCCAAGCAGGCCTGGGCTCCGTCCCTGCACGGTGCAGGCTGGCAGGGAAAGCGGGCAGAGGTGTGCTGGCAGCTCTGCACATGGCACAGTGCAGCAAGACACAGCCAGTCACCTTGGTCACTGTTCATCCCTGTGCTGAGCTGCATTTTCCTGCTGGAATCCCATCTGTATCCATCCCCACAGCCGCTGCAGCAGCAGCTGGAGCTCCCTGTGCCGGCAGTGACTCAAACAGCAGCCACCGCCGCATGCAAACAGACCTTGTGGCAATGTAAACACCTTGTGTGCCTTTATCTGCTGCTGGAGCCGGCAGAGCAAACCCTTTTGTTCCCAGGAGTATGTGTGGCATCTGGACCCAACAGTCCCCTGCTTTGTTTCTTAAGCAAATGTTGCTGGCCAGAGGCTTTGCATACCCAATTTATGAAAAATGGGGTGAGATGCTGCTGCTTCTGAAGAGAAAAAGGAGGCCTTGAACTCATCCTCTGCTTTGCCTCTCTTGCCTCCTTTCTGCCTTGTCCCTCCTTGCACAGGGCCCTGGTTTCCATTGTGGATCAGGATGCAGCAGGTGCAGAGCGACCTCCTCATCCCTTTCCACCCCCTTTGGGCTCAGGAGCTGCATGTGTGAGCAGAGGGAAGGGAGCTGCAGCCACATCTGCACAGTGGCAGCATGTTTCCTTGCTGCTGGGCTGGATTGCCTCCCTGGGATTGCATCCCTGCTGCACATCCTGGCTGTGTTGTCAGTTCCCAGCTAAGCAGGAGTTTAGGGCTGTTTTCCCCAGTCCTCCTGTCCTGAAGGCATGACTAACACGGTGACTCAGCTCCCTGGTTTTAACTTCCTTTGTAAGGCTCCAACCATGCCCAATCTCCCAGGGAAACACCGGGAATCTCTGCTTTGTCTTCATCCTTTATGGTGCTGGTTTATGCGTTTAGAGTTTCTCCTTCTTGAGAGGGATGTGTTGAAGTGAACGGAATGTTCTGGGGCTTCCATGGAGAGGCAACACTCAGAGCTGCTCTGGGTGGAAAAATAAAAACCAAACCCACAACTTTCCCACTAAGTTTTAGCCCAATTATTCAAAAGCTGGCTTTTGCTGAGTTGGAATAAAATAATCAAGGCTGGGCAAAACTCCTTCAATTTCATTCAGTCCAAACCTTAATTGTTATTTTGTCATTAGTTAACATGAAATTTAGCTATATTAATGGTTCAAATCTGACTGGTTAAAATGGTGAGTGTTCAGAGTAGGGGCATGAAGACTTGGAATTTCCTTCTTCCCTCCTCTTCCCAAAGGCTTTGGCTTTAGTCAGCAATAGACAGCACTGCAAACTGTTAGCAAATTCTGGATTGGGAAAAACAACTGACAACGCCCTCAAGCACATGGTGGGATTTTTGGGGCTGTCCTGTTCAGGAGTTGAAATCGATGATCCTTGTGGGTCCCTTCCAACTGAGAATATTCCATGATCTCAAAGCTTTTTTTCTCGTGTCTCTCCTACTGAAATCTTGCCCTCAGAAGGTGGAATTGAGCAGTGTGGAAGGTGATGTATTGACATATTTGAGTTGTGTCTAAAAAAATTCGCTTTCCAGCTCAGCTTTTGTTAGCAAGTTTATTTTTTCTTGATAAAGGGTATTATTGCTTTAATCTATATTTAGGATGATTCAATCCCAGGCCATCAAGTGTCATTTAGCTAACCCAATTCATGATTTCATGGCAAGCTAGGAGAAGGCAGGCTGGTATGTTTGGAATGGATGGGTTTGGGTTGTGCTGAGCCTGGGCTGCCACTGGGGTTGGCCAGTGTTTGATCTTGGTGTTCTGAGAAGTTGAGATGTTCAGGTTTATAAAGAGATTCAATCAAATAATAGTTTAGGTTGGCTCCAAGATCATTGAGTTCCTCCAAAGGCCACCACTAAGCTGTGTCCCCAAATGCCACATCCACCTGTCTGTTAAATCTCTCCAGGAAGGGGGAACTCCACCACTGCCCTGAGCACTGTTGAAGTGTTTGGTGACTTTTTTCAGTGGAAAATGCAGTTTTTTCAAGCAAGGGAACCCCGGGCTCAGCCCCCTCAGGACATGCACAGACACTGGCCAGGTTTTCCGGGTGCCATGTAATTCCCAAACTCTTCAGGACCAGCTCTGGTAACAGACCTGGGACTGGGCCAAGTTTGCTAACTCGAGTTTCAACTGGTAGCGGTAGCACTTTGCATGTCCCCCCAGGCTGGAGGCCGGTTCCAGGTAACCCAGGGCTTGGTGGCAGACATTCCCCACAGGGAAATCCTGCCCTCCTTCTGCTGGGCTCCCTGTGCTCCCCCCAGCACTGGGGACTCCAGGGCTGATCCTCCTTGCACTTTGCATCCTCTTTGCATCTGTCTCCTGGGGCTGGCTGCATCCTGGAAAAGCTTTTGCCAGGCAGCTGGGGAAAGGAGTTGGTGGGTAACAGGGGGTCCTCCAGGGGTCCCACAGCTGGCAGGGGGTCTCCCAGGCAGCCAGGCACTGGCAGACACAAAACTGGGGTGTTGTGATGCGCAGATTGATGCCTGACAAAAACCTCCCCCAAAAACACAACGTGGGCCCTGGAAAACCCAGTCCTTCCCATTCCCCTGAAGACTCCCACGTGGCAAAAGGGCAAAACCTCCTTTTCCAGCTCTGGAACCCCTCTGGTGAAACCAGACACCCTCCAAAACCAGGGGCTGGCCTCTTACTGAGGGGGACTCAGCCCAAGCAGCAGCGTCAGTTGGTGACTTGGGATTTCCATTCCGAGCTGCTGGTGAGTCACCAGCTGGCGTGACAGCCTGGACAGGGAGTGAGCCACACTGGGGCTCCCCAGCCAGCACTGAGCTGCAACATTGTTAATTCTGAACAATTAATACTCTATCCATTGTCAGAAATGTTCTGGAGCTCTTGAGCAGCCTGTGGCTGTTGTGGTGCTGCTGAGGCTGAAGCGCTTCTCCTGTGGCAGGAAGGGAGGCTGAAGGGTCACAGGTCTTTGCGCTGGTGCATCCAGGAGGGGAAAATCTTCTTCAGACCTTCAGAGGGACGTGTGTGGCTGATTCCTGGGGGTATCAGTATTGTCAGGCGTGCACCCACAGCTCCCAGCAGCGTTCCTGGGAACATCTTGGATTTGGGGAATCCTGGTGAGTGGGGTCTGTTTGCCTCCCCATGAAAGGCTCTGTCCTGGTTCCCAACGAAGCAGCAGTTTTGGTTCATTTTAAGGGTGCAAGGAAAGGCCAGATCCCAATTCCAGGAGGGGAAGCCCAGCTCCTGGGAGGTGCCAGTGAGCTGTTTGTGCTCCACAGGGGCCACATGGAGCTGGACAAGCCCCTCAGCCCCATGTATGAGTGCATCAGGAGCGTGTGGCAGGGCCAGCACTGAGCCTGGCACGGGGAAGGGTCCTTGGCACCACTGATGCCAGATGTGGGAGCTGTTTCCATGCCCACAGCTGGTGCTGGCATCCCCAGCTGCCTCTGGTGCCCCACAGGATGCTGGCTCCGTGCAGACACTGTCCTTGCTGTACATCATGCTGGCTATTTCCAGCTCCCCTGCTAGGAGACCAGCCCGTGTTTATCCTGGTGATTTGGCAGAGCTGCTGCGGCACAGATGAGTCAGAAGCTGGGAGAAGCTGCTTTGCCACATTCCCATTGCCCCACTGCAGAGGTTTTCCAGGTCTGCCCCTCCTTATCATGTGGGGCCCTGCTCCCTGGGGTGGGGGAACAGTCCTTGATGGAGAAACAACCCCTGGGATGGGGAGCAATCCCTGCATTGGGGTGATGATCCCTGGGATGGGGGAGTGATCCCTGGCGTAGGTGTGGTGATCCTGGGACAGATCCCAGGCACTGGAGGCAGTGCCATGGAGAGCAGCCTGGCAAGGTGGAACAAAGCAGATTTCCTGGGTCCTCACAGCAATCTGAGCCTGCCATGGGCACACACTCTCAGTCCTGCCCCGGGTTCCCAAGCTGTGAACGTGTCAAAGCCTTTCCTGGGATAGCCAGGAGCAGGCAGCTGTGGGCCCTGGCAGCCAGGTGGGACTGAGACCTGCAGTCGGGGGGGATTTGCAGAGGCCCATAAAGATTTATGGATGGGGCAGGAGCCAGCGAGTTCCCTGAGCTGGCACCTTTTCCAGGGTGGGGCAGCTGCCGTTTGGAGGCAGGGGAGGAGGGGAACGCCCCCTGTGCCTCTGCGAGCTCCATCCCACTCATTGGTGCTCTTCCAGTGCACAAAGCCCAGCGCTGCCCATGCTTCCCGAACATTTGTGGGGATTAATCGTGGGGAGGGAAACCAAAGAGTGGTTCCTAAAAATGCACTGAGTGGGCTCTGGCATCTCGGAGAGGCTTGGCATGTTTCCAGCAGCCTAGTGGGCTCATGCCTGGAGCTCTGGAGCTGTTCCAACAGCTCTGACGACTCTGTCCTGTCTTGACTTTTCCAGAGGAGAGCCCAGACCTGCCAGGTTTCCTGGCTGGGATTTTGGGGTGGAGAGGGGGGGAGTAGTAGCAGATGCTGCTCTGTGGGGCTGTCCCTGAGCCCTCTCTGACTTCACAGCCTCGTGTCTGTCTGTGCTGAGCGCAGCCTGAGCAGATCCAACTTTCCATTAACATTTGAGTTTTCTGGCAGCTCAGTTGCAATTTTCAATCTCTTTTTTTTTTTTTTCCTTCTTCCTGCTTTTAAAAGCTAAAAATAAAATGTCTTGAGGCCCCTTTTCCCTCCATCTTTTCTCATGAGACATTTGTTTCTTGAGGATTTGATGCCTCTGTTGTTTTTTCTCCTCTTGGATTGTTTTCACCCGTGGCTCTCGCAGCACAGGGGATCAAATCCTATGGGATTTGAAGGCACCCAACCCTCCAGAATGAATCTCTGCTTCCCTTTTCACTGGGGAATTTGGGATCTTGTAGGCTTTAGCTGAGGCCGGTGAAACCCTCTGGGGAGGAGGAGGAAGGTCTGTCTTCCTCCTCCTCTCCAGGGAAGTGGGAGTGACACAGCTGCCATGGAAGTTTTTATTTTTAGCCCAGCGCCAGCTGGAGCCTATGAGGCTTCCCTTGAATAAAAGCAGGACCTGAGGGCAGGAGAAGGGAAAAAACTCAAACCTTGTTTGGGCTGGAGCAGGGATCAACAGGGCTGGCCTGAAGTGGTGGGCTGGGGGTCCCCAAGGCCAGAGAGGACTCACCTGTGTGCTGATACCTTATCCAGACACTGCTGCCACGTTTGGGGTCAGGGGGTTCTGGAAGGAACCTGGGGAGATGCTCAGGCCCCAGGGAGCCTGACTGGACCCCCCCAGAACAGAGGGCAGGAGAGGATTTGTCTCACCCCTCTCCCTCTGGCAGAACTACTCCCAGCTCAGGCTGGTGAGCTCTGAGCTTCTGGCTCTCCTCCTCACAGTGGTATCCAGAGCTGAGCAAGCTGAGCATGAGAGGCTTCTAAGCAATAGGGAGTTGTCCTTGAGTCGTCTGGGATTTACTATGGGGCTTTCCGGGCGTTGGTGCTCAGAACCCTGGATACTTCTGGTCCCTGGAGAGGCAAATCTGCTGCAGGCACAAGTGTAACCCTCAGCATTTTTCCCTGTTTGTCCCTGCTCAATGGAGCTGCTGTCCCTTGTAAGAGTGAAACCATCCAGGTCGTGCTGGAGCCCCATCCCAAAGAGCCAGTGTCCTCCAGCTGTGCCCAAACCCCCAGGGATGAGCAGAGAGCAGCAGCAAACCCCAAGGATGAGGAGGAGCCCCATGGCACCTCATTCCTCAGGAAGGACAGGGCTCCACCCCGCCGGCAGTGCTGGGGTGGCCACGCTGGCCATGGGGCTGAGCCAGGGCCAGATGGGAAAACTCAGCAGCCTTGGAGCCTCGGACCCGCTCCCAGTTGGCATTCTTGTCCTGTGAGTCACTGGCACGAAAGGAGGGGGTTGAACAGGAAGGAGCTCCAGCAGCAGCTCCAGCAGCAAGTGAGACTGTGGTTCACTGGAAAAGGGGGACCAGCAGCATTTCTTGGTCAGTTATTCAGCTGTGGGCTAAATTCCAAATTCTCTAGACTGCTGAAATGCTATTTAGACATAAAAGAGGCTACTTTATGGAATTTATGGACTATGAAATCATACTCTGTGCATAGCACTGAGACCCTCTTACCTGAGAGCCCCAAACATTAAAATATGAAAATCCGACCACAGATACATTTCTAGAACTCATTACAGATCCAACATGTTACACTGAGCCCTTTGCACCACAATAAAGAGTGTTCTGGGCTGAGAAAGGAGCTTTCAGAAATTGAAAGAAAGGCATAAGACACATCTTCACTCACTTCCAAGAAAAAGTCTGCAAGCTGCTCCTGGATTCCCAGAGGCTCTTGGGCTCTGCTTTTCCTGACAGCAGCGCTTTAAGTGATTCTGAATTTCGTTACTGTACGTGTAGGAATTGTTGGGTTTTTTAAAATGGTCCTTAAGTGGCATTCCTGCTCTTTTAACATGGAATATCCTGGGATTTGAAGAGAGGTTTGCACTTTAAAACAGTAGGCTGGGATTTTGAAACCTGGGGTTTTGAAACCCAAATAACAGAATAATTTCTCCGTGCGGGCTTGGGTCAGGAAACAAAAAGAAATGCAGAAAAATCTGCTACTGGCCAATGCAGGAGCTTCTGACATCCTGCATATGCGAGTCTGGGAGCGCCGTCCTGCCACTCCGGGGTCTACTCCTGGTGCTCGGGATGCTGCTGTGGGACAGGCTCTGGGATGGGCTCTGGATGCTCTTCTGGGATGGGCTCTGGGATGGGCTCTGGATGCTCCTCTGGGGCAGGCTCTGGATGCTGCCATGGGATGGGCTCTGGATGCTGCCATGGGGCAGGCTCTGGATGCTCCTCTGGGACAGGCTCTGGATGCTCCTCTGGGATGGGCTCTGGATGCTGCTCTGGGATGGGCTCTGGATGCTGCTCTGGGAAGGGCTCTGGATGCTGCTCTGGGATGGGCTCTGGATGCTGCCATGGGACGGGCTCTGGATACTCCTCTGGGATGGGCTCTGGATGCTGCTCTGGGATGGGCTCTGGATGCTGCTCTGGGATGGGCTCTGGATGCTGCTCTGGGAAGGGCTCTGGATGCTGCTCTGGGATGGGCTCTGGATGCTGCTCTGGGATGGGCTCTGGATGCTGCTCTGGGATGGGCTCTGGATGCTGCCATGGGATGGGCTCTGGATGCTGCTGTGGGATGGGCTCTGGATGCTGCTCTGGGACAGGCTCTGGGACAGGCTCTGGATGCTGCTCTGGGATGGGCTCTGGATGCTGCTCTGGGATGGGCTCTGGATGCTGCCATGGGCTGGGCTCTGGATGCTGCTCTGGGATGGGCTCTGGATGCTGCTCTGGGATGGGCTCTGGATGCTGCCATGGGATGGGCCCTGGATGCTGCTCTGGGACAGGCTCTGGATGCTGCCATGGGATGGGCTCTGGATGCTGCTCTGGGATGGGCTCTGGATGCTGCTCTGGGACAGGCTCTGGATGCTGCTCTGGGACAGGCTCTGGATGCTGCCATGGGATGGGCTCTGGATGCTGCTCTGGGATGGGCTCTGGATGCTGCTCTGGGATGGGCTCTGGATGCTGCCATGGGATGGGCTCTGGATGCTGCTCTGGGATGGGCTCTGGATGCTGCTCTGGGATGGGCTCTGGATGCTGCCATGGGACGGGCTCTGGATGCTCCTCTGGGATGGGCTCTGGATGCTGCCATGGGATGGGCTCTGGATGCTGCTCTGGGACAGGCTCTGGATGCTGCCATGGGATGGGCTCTGGATGCTGCTCTGGGACCAGCTCTGGATGCTGCTCTGGGATGGGCTCTGGATGCTGCTCTGGGATGGGCTCTGGATGCTGCTCTGGGATGGGCTCTGGATGCTGCTCTGGGAAGGGCTCTGGATGCTGCTCTGGGATGGGCTCTGGATGCTGCCATGGGACGGGCTCTGGATGCTGCTCTGGGATGGGCTCTGGATGCTGCTCTGGGATGGGCTCTGGATGCTGCTCTGGGATGGGCTCTGGATGCTGCTCTGGGAAGGGCTCTGGATGCTGCTCTGGGATGGGCTCTGGATGCTGCCATGGGACGGGCTCTGGATGCTCCTCTGGGATGGGCTCTGGATGCTGCCATGGGACGGGCTGAGTGCCGCAGCCGCTCCCTGGGCTTGTCACCGCGGTGGGCCGGCTCGGGCGCTCCCTCCTGGCCCCAGGCGTGCCCGCAGTGCCGGTGCTCGCCCGCGGCTAGGGGCTCCGAGCCGCTCCTCATCCCCCAGTCCTGCACCCCGCTTTGGGGGAGGTGGAGTGACAGTCCCAGCCCGGGCTTGGCGGCCGCTGGGGGGCCCTTGGGTCTTTTCTTTTTATAGGACCGACCGAAATAGCTTCAGGCTGGGTTTTGGTGCGTCGTCAGATCAGATTCCCCGGTCACACGGCGGGGCCGAGGAGCGGCTCTGACGGGCTGAAAAAGAGAGGTGGGCCAGGATAGTGGGTGCTGATGCCGCAGGTGGGGCTGGGGGGCTGAGGCACCACAGCTGAGGCACCAGCTGAGCTCACGGCGAGGCACAGCCACAGCAGGGCAATCCCCAGCCCCTGCTGCTCCCTGGCCACTCCAGGAAAGGCATCAAACTCCTGGCACTGGCACGGGTGCCACGGACTCCTCTGCCCTGGCCACCTGACGTGGGCAGCACTGGCCATGGGGCAGTTCCTGCTCCTCCCCAGCTGCTGCTCCACCATCCAGCCTCACGTCAGAGCTCAGCCACGCTAACACACCTGAGTGTCCCATGCCACGGTGGCCTCTGCCACCCCTCACAGTGTAGATCCGTGTCATGCTGTGCAGCAGTCTGAATGGCTGCTAGTATAGCCCAGGGTAAGGAAGCAAAAAGGATCTTTGCACAATATCCACAGATGTTTTATTCAGCCGTGCAGAGAGATGTTCAAGTCCTGACACCCACACTCAGAGGGTCTGGCTTACTGTCCTGGTTCAGGGCAAATTTGGGAGAGAACCCCCCAATGGGCTCCTCTAGGAAAGCAGATTCAATCGGCCCCTCCCCACAACTGGCCCGGGAGAAAATACCTTCTTGGAGAAAAGTGGAAAAAAACCTGTTTATTAAACAATAAAACCTAAACAATATTAAACAATAAAACCCCTTGCTGCTCCAAAAGAGATGACAAACTGAGAAAGTCCCCTCCCCGGGCTGCAGCTCAGCTCACTCACTCTCTTATCAGTCCCTCCAGCAGTGGAAATGCCACAGCCCAGGCCCAGCCCGGTGGCCACAGGTGGAGCTGCCAGTGCTCTGCGGGGTGTTCAGTCCAGAGCAGGTTTGAACAGCTCCAAAGAAAAAGGGAAAAAATGCAGTCCAGGGAACTTCTTTATCTCAGCTAGCTAAACTAACTAAAACAAAGGAGAGCTCTGTCCTGCTGTGTGTCCGTCTGCAGACAGCACAGTCCAGGAGCAGGAATGTGGACAAGTGCAGTGTCTGAAAACAAACTGCGCGCTTCTTCTCTCCCCTCTTCACTCTCTGGAACAAGTCTTAAAGGTGCGAAACTTATTATTCAGCACAAGCAGAACAGATTGGGGATAAAAGCACCATACAGTCAACCCAGGACACTTACTCTCTGCGGGGGCCTGGGGGCTGACCCTGGTCTGGGGCAGTTCAAAGGTGAGGGCCAGTCAGGGAATAGGGAAGGAGTGGCTCAGGGACATAGGAGCAGACATAGGAACAGGGGAAGGAGCCAGTGGGGTCTCACAGCTTTTTGAGGGAAGTTTCATGTGTCTCCTTAGAGCAGGGAATGCCCCCCAGGGTCTCCACACTGTTGTACCATAGCGTGCTGCAGTGTCCCACCACGCTGCCCTGCATCCCAGCGCGGCACACGGTGCCAGGCCTGCCCCAGCCTGCTCAGCACTGCTCTCCTGCCTGCTGTGGGTGAGCAGATTGCACATGGGTGCTGCACCCTGAGACTCCTCCTGCTCTGCCAGTCATTCCCAGCCCTTCCTGCCTCCTGCTGTCCCAGCTAGGGCTGGCTGTGCCGGGTGGCTGGGATGTGCTGGTCCCCTTGTGGGTGGTTCTTAGGGACAGCGGTGCAGCCCTTTTGGGAGTGATCAGAGGAGACAGGAGTGACACTCTTTGCGCTCGGGGTACAGTGCACAGGCTTTTCTGAGAACAGCCCTGAGGAGAACTTGGAGGTTTTGGTGGATGAGAAGCTTGATAAGACCTTAGAGTCCTTTTCAGTATTAGAGGGACTAGAAAATTTTGAGAGGGATTTCAGACAAGGGTCTGGAGTGACAGGACAAGGGGGAATGTCTTCCCCCTGCCAGAGGGCAGGGTTATATGGGATATTGGGAAAAAATTCTTCCCTGTGAGGATAGTGAGGCCCTTGGCACAGGCTGCCCAGAGAAGCTGTGGCTGCCCCTGGATCCCTGGAGGTGTTCCAGGCCAGGTTGGACCGGCCTTGGAGCAGCCTGGTCTAGTGGAAGATGTCCCTGCCCATGGCAGGGCGTGGAACTAGATGAGCTTTAAGGTCCCTTTGAACCAAAGCAACTCCATCATTTCCTGATGACTGTGATTATTCCTGTTGTGCCACTCACCTGTGCCACCCTTTGCCCTGCAGGAATGCCAAGAAGGAAGGGGACCTGCTGACTGCTCAGGCACGCCTTAAGGATGTGGAGGCTTTGCTTAATTCCAAGGAGGCTGCGCTCTCCACGGCCTTGGGTGAGAAGAGGAACCTGGAAAATGAAGTGCGGGACCTGAGAGGACAGGTGGCCAAGGTGAGCAGCAGCATCTCTGTCTCCTGTTGACCCAGGGATCCCTTTTTACCCCCCTTCCTGGGGCTGCCGGGTCCCCGCCGTGCCAGGGGCTGTGGGGCAGATGCAGTTGGGTGATAGGTCCGCAGCCATGCCGGGTGCAGTGCCCGGAGCCCAGTGTGATGCTCCTTCTCCATCCCTTGCCAGCTGGAAAGCGCCTTGGGCGAAGCCAAGAAGCAGCTGCAGGATGAGATGCTGCGCCGCGTGGATGCCGAGAACCGGCTGCAGACCCTGAAGGAGGAGCTCGAATTCCAGAAGAACATCTACAGCGAGGTGAGCTGTGATGTGCTGCCACAGGGCTGGCATCACCCCCTCTAGGTGTGCTGTGTCTCCTCCCTGAGGTGACCCAGTGTCCCCTGCTGTCCCCAGGAGCTGCGGGAGACCAAGCGGCGCCACGAGACCCGGCTGGTGGAGATCGACAACGGGCGGCAGCGAGAGTTTGAGAGCAAGCTCTCCGAGGCCCTGCAGGAGCTGCGTAGCCAGCACGAGGCCCAGATCAGGCTTTACAAGGAGGAACTGGAGAAAACCTACGGGGCAAAGGTGAGCAGCTTCCCCACGCTGCTCTCCTCTCCCTCCAGCCCCAAGGAGGGCGGGTGGGCTGCAGGTGCTGAGGTGCTGATGCCCCTGTCCTGTCCCCCAGCTGGAGAATGCCAAGCAGTCAGCTGAGAGGAACAGCAACATGGTGGGTGCTGCCCACGAGGAGCTGCAGCAGACCCGCATCCGCATTGACAACCTCTCCTCAGAAGTCAGCCAGCTGCAGAAGCAGGTGAGTTGAGACCAAAGGCTTCCTTGGGATGTCTGCCCTGGGGATGGTGCCCTCCTGGGGAAGGTCCCAGGTGGAGTGGCTCGCCCTCACCTTCCCTCCTTGTAGGGATGTGCCCCCTGTTGACAGAGTGACCAAATTATCCTTTGTCTTCTTGAAAAGGAAAAAAGCCCAGAAGTTTCTCTCCTCAACTGGGTAAAAATACACCTCATAGGACCTTGGGGACTTCACTTCAAATTTAAGGATAGCCAATTGGACAGAAGCCAAAAAGTCCCACCTAAGCAATTTACTAGAAAAAGAAGACAACAAAGGAACAAATCGCTTTTGTAGGGAAAAGCCTCTTGCCCCTGGCTCGGTTTTTCTCTGTAAAGAGCTTTGTTGTTTTGCCTTTTATCAAAACTTTTCTGTTTCCAACACCACCACAGAAGCCATCCTGCCGATTTGATTTCATCTGAGGTGGCTGAGCTATCTCGGATGTGATAGAGATCTCCAAGAGCTTATGAGACCTGGCTCAAGGAGACCAATCTATGCCCTCCCCACAGCTGGCTGCCAAGGAGGCGAAGCTGCACGACCTGGAGGACATTCTGGCCAGGGAGCGCGAGACCAACCGGCGCCTGCTGTCCGACAAGGAGAGGGAGATGGCCGAGATGAGGGCGCGCATGCAGCAGCAGCTGGATGAGTACCAGGAGCTGCTAGACATCAAGCTGGCCCTGGATATGGAGATCAACGCCTACCGCAAGCTGCTGGAGGGCGAGGAGGAGCGGTGAGCTCAGGGTGCTGTGCCCAGCTCTGGGCCACGCGGGTCCCAGCCCTTGTGTCCTCGCTGACTTTATCTCCTCTTCTTCCCTTCCAGGCTGAGGCTGTCCCCCAGCCCTTCATCCCACAAAGGTGCATCCCGAAGCCACCTGTCCACTCCAGGCTCCTCCAAGAAGAGGAAGTTGGAGGACAGCGAGAGCCGGACCAGCTTCTCCCACCATGCCCGGACCAGTGGCCGTGTTGGTGTGGAGGAGGTGGACCTGGAGGGCAAGTTTGTCCGTCTCAGGAACAAGTCCAACGAGGTGAGTTTGCCTTCGGGGAGATCCCTAAGGTCCCTGGGGTGAGGTTCAGCCCTGCTTCAGCCAACGGGCAGGAGGTGAATGGGACAAGCTGGAGAGGAACCAGGGTTCTGAGGGTTGCTGCTCTCTCTCGCAGGACCAGGCCATGGGGAACTGGCAGATCAAGAGGCAGAATGGGGACGATCCCCCCCTTACCTACCGCTTCCCCCCAAAGTTCACCCTGAAGGCTGGCCAGGTGGTCACGGTGAGTCCCTGCCTGGAGGATCCAGGCAAAATCCCAAACCCTGCCAGCCACTTACATGGTGTGGTTGGTGTGTGGTGATAGACCTCCAGGCTGTGAGGTCTGCAGACCAGAGAAGTCACTTTGCTCCGGCTTTTCTCCCTAGATCTGGGCCTCGGGAGCTGGAGCAACCCACAGCCCCCCCAGTAACTTGGTGTGGAAAGCGCAGAGCAGCTGGGGCTCCGGGGACAGCCTGCGCACCGCCCTCATCAACTCCAACGGGGAGGTGAGAGCCCCTGGCAGCTCTGGCACGGGGATGGGGGTGACAGGCACTGACCCTCCCAACTGACCCCCTGTCCCCTGCAGGAGGTGGCCATGAGGAAACTGGTGCGCACTGTGATCATCAATGATGATGAAGATGAGGATGATGATGAAATGAGCATCCACCACCGCCACCACCATGTGAGTAGGGCCCTGTGGATGCTGCTGGTTCCGAGGGGTCCCAGGGGGTGCAGCTTCAGGCAGGGTGGGAGGGAGCTCAGCATCAGACAGGATCAGGCATACAGGAGAAGGCAGTGGGGAGGCTGCTGTGGAAACAGCAGCATTGGAGAAGCCAACAGACCTCTGGCATCTGAAGCAGAGTGCTGCTCACTAAAAAAGCTCTGAAGACCTTGCTGGAAGTTGTCTCCAACCCTAAGGAACCCTGATGTGCCATGAAAAGGGCCAGAAGAGTCAGAGGGAAGCTGAGCATTGCTTGGAGGATAGGATGATGGGAAGTTGATGGATGACACTTCTTGTCAGCAGCTGCTCTGTCCTTTCTGCTTCATGAGGGTGCTGGAACAAATCCAGAGGTGGCTTTGTCCTTCCTCGCAGCCCATCTTTCCCCATATGGAGCTGAAATATGCACCAGGAGGGGTAGCAGGCAGTGGGCAGAGAGCAGGCAGCATGCCAGGAGCAGAGCTGCAGCCACTTCTCCCAGAGAAATGTCCCTGGCTGCAGCCCAGCACGCCCAGCAGCCCATCCTGCAGGGCGTGTGCCCTGCACATGAGGTGCCCGCAGGAATCACGTGCGGAGAGTGCCATCATGGCCAAGGTGAGCCTCAGTGAGGGTGAAAGATCATCTAGATGTCACTTCCAGAGCTCTGCAGGAGCAAATTGGGGCATCCATCATCCACTTCCCTTTGAGTTCTCTGGATCTGAAGAGCTGTGCTGAGATTGATACCAGCACGTTGAGCTGGTGGATTGTCCTCCTCTACTCTGCCCTTGTGAGACCCACCTGCAGTGCAGGGTCCAGTTCTCGAGCCCCCAGCACAAGAAGGACACAGAATTGCTGGAGCAAGTCCAGAAGTAACCATGAAGATGCTCTGAGGGCTGGAGTCTCTGCTCTGGAGGCAGGCTGGAGGAGCTGGGGGCAGCCTGGAGAAAAGGAGACTTCAGGGAGACCTTAAAACTCCTTCCAGAGCCTAGAGGGGCTCCAAGACAGCTGGAGAGAGCCTTTGGACAAGGATCTGGAGTGACAGGACACGGGAGAATGGCTTCCCACTGCCAGTTAGAGGGCAGAGTCAGATGGGATACTGGAAGGAAATTGTTCCCTATGAGGGAGGTGAGGCCCTGGCACAGGTTACCCAGGAAAGCTGTGGCTGCCCCATCCTGGAAGTGTTCAAGGCCAGGTTGGACAGGGCTTAGAGCAATCTGGTTTAGTGGAAGATGTCCTGCCCATGGCAGGAGGCTGGAATGAGATGAGCTTTCAAGTCCATTCCATGATTATGGGATTCTCTTCTGTATTGAATGTCCCTGGACAGAGGAGCCAAGCTCCTGCAGCCACTGCTGCCCATTCCAGGAGGCTGAATCCTTTCCAAGAGCAAAATTCCCATCGGAGAGCTGCCAGCTCACAAGGTGGTGAGGAAGAGGATGTTTTCAGGAGCACAGTTCAGGTGTCTCCCATGTGCTCAGGGTGCAAGCTCAGGGCAGCAGGGCAGGTCACCCACTGGCAGCATGCTGGCCCCAGTCACTTGGGATTAGAAACACAGTAATTAAATATTATTTATTAAATAAATATTATTTAATTAAATATTATTTAGATAAATAATAAAATAAATAAATAAATATTGTTATATTATATTATATTATATTATATTATATTATATTATATTAATTATATCATAACATAGCATATATTATATCTGTTATATATATGTGTGTATATGTATAACATATATATGTTATGTGTTATATATAATATATATAACATATAATATAATATAATAAATATAATAAATATAATAAATATAATATAATATAATATAATATAATATAATATAATATTATATTATATTATATATAATATAATATAATATTATATATATAATATAATTATATTATATTATATTATATTATATTATATTATATTATATTATATTATATTATATTATATTATATTATATTATATTATATATAATTTTTAAGCCACATGATGGAGAGGACAGGTGAGCCAGGCTCTCTTCAAGAGCTCTCCTGGGTCACACCAGTGCTGCCACCATCCCCAGGAAAGGGGCTCTGGGCTGAGCACGCTCTGGCAGGGGCTGAGGCCGTTCTGTCTGTCTGTCCCCCCCATGTGCAGGGCTGCAGTGGCTCTGGGGACCCCGGGGAGTACAACCTGCGCTCCCGCACCGTGGTGTGTGGCACGTGTGGCCAGCCAGCCGACAAGTCGGGCTCGCAGAACGCCGGCATCACCTCCATGTCCTCGGGCTCGTCCAGCTCCAGCGTCACCGTCACCCGCAGCTACCGCAGCATGGGCGACTCTGGCATCGGCCTCGGGGACAGCCTGGTGGCCAGGAACTACCTCCTGGGGAGCTCCAGCCCCCGCAGGCAGGTCAGTGCCAGCCCCAGGCCACTGGCCAGCCCTTGGCACTGCGCTGCCAGCTGGGTCGCCCTGTCCTGGCAATGTCCTTTTCCTGCAATCCTGTCCCCTCCCACCTCTCCTTCTCCCTGCTCTTCCTCTTCCTCCTTGGGCTCACACAAACCTCTTTGTAAGGGGTGGGGGGTTCTGAGAGGGATTGGAAGGGATGCTTCCCACCCCATTCCATCTTACACCCAGCCCCCTTGGCTCCCCAGAGCATTCCCCATCCTCCGTATCACTCATCCACTGCTGCTGGGTGTTCATGCTGGTAAGGTGAATATTTCAGCACTTTATACCTATATATTAGATTAATATAAAATATATTCTATATTGATACTCTTAGTCAATATTATAATCCTCATATATCACCTACCACTAATCCTCCAGTCTTGGAACTATGAACATCCCAGCTTGGGAGGATTTATTTATCACACCCCAAGGGCCAGGATGGAGGAGAGCCTGTGGGCATCCAAAGGCTCTGGACACTGGACACCTTGCAATCAGAGCAAATGGATGGTGACACTGGGGTCTTCTTAACTCTTTTCTTTTTCTTTCTCCCTCCCAGGCTCAGGCTGTGCAGAACTGCAGCATCATGTAATTCCATGGCGCATTCCTGTGGTTCCTGCCCGTCTCCAGCTAGGTTTGTTTTTTTTTCCCAAAGCAAAGAAATTTTTTTCTCTTAAAAAACAAGATATCAAAACCCAAGGTTGTTTTTTTTTTGTTTTGTTTTGTTTTCTATAGCAGGAATTTTATATATATATATATTAAAAGTGCTAAAAGATGCTTTGAAATTTTTTTGTAAAGAAAAAATCTATTTCTGTATAAAAAAAACCAAACCAAAAAATAGCTTTTCAGCTTCAAATATTTTTTAGAACTTCAGCCAAAGACAGCAAAGAACTGTGTTTACAGAGCAGCCATGCAGGAGGAGTTTGTAGTTGAAATGCTCCTTCCATTGTACCTTTTTTGCCAAAGCTTTTTACATAGGACAGGGAGAAGCGCAGCCGTACCCACTGGAGCTGCGTGCCACAGGGGCTGCTGTCCTGTCTCAAGTGGAGCACAGTGCCTTTACAAACATTTTTCTTGGGATCTGAAGCCAAAATTCCCTTTTTTTTTTCTCTTTTTTGAGTTGTGATTCCTGGCGGTGCTGGCGCGGGGGCTCCCGGCAGCTCGCGGGCGATGCCCATGTCTCTCTGTGGCCATTGCCCCCTCCCCAGCCCCCTGCCCGCCTGCACTCCCTGCTCTATGTACTGTATTCCTCTTATTCCCCATCCCAGGCACCTCTTGCCCTTTTTCTTAGTCAGCCAAGTTGTGCCTTAGCTGAGCTGGGGGCCGGGCTGGGAGCCCCACTGGAGCCCAGCTGAGTGGAGATGGAGCAGGGCAAGTGAAAACACCGGAGCTGCGTTTTGGGACCAGATGGATTTGACAGCTGGGGTGATGGACCTCAGTCCCACAAGCTCAGCCCCAGCAGAGCCCCCCAGGCCTCCTCTTTGAGAGCCACTGCATCCAGAGGGGCTCACCCCCACTGATCCAGAGGGTTCATCCCCAATGCATCCATAGGGGTTCACTCCCACTGCATCCAGAGGGTTCATCCCCCCAGAGGGCCTCACCCCCCACTGCATCCAGAGGGGCACACCCCCCCTGATCCAGAGGGATTCACCCCCACTGCATCCAGAGGGGTTCATCACCCTCGAGGGGTTTATCCCCACTGCATCCAGAGGGGTTCATCACCCTCGAGGGGTTTATCCCCACTGCATCGAGAGGGTTCACCCCTCACTGCATCCAGACGGGTTCATCCCCCCAGAGGGGCTCATCCCCACTGCATCCAGATGGGTTCATCCCCCACTGCATCTAGAGGGGTTCATCCCCCCAGAGGGGTTCACTCCCACTGATCCAGAGGGGTCCAGAGGGGTTCATCCCCCAGGGGGGTTCATCCCCCCTGCATCCAGAGGGGCTCATCCCCCACTGATCCAGAGGGGTTCACCCCCCCAGAGGGTTCATCCCCCCTGCATCCATAGGGGTTCCCCCCACCTTCCCTCGGCTGTGTTTATTCAGGCTCGTCTCAGGTGGCCAGAGCTCAGGAGCTGTTTCAGGGATTAAGAGAAAGATGTTCAGTCCAGGTCGGAGCTGGTTTGTCAGGAAAGCGCCTAGGAAGGCTTTTGGAGTGAGGGAGATTTTGGGGTCTGATAGGTGCAGCTTCCCCCTTGGCAGGAGCCCATCCAGCCGTTGGCAGATCTCTTGGCTTTTTGCCTTGACTGGGAAACGCCTGCAGCCCCCCCGACCTCAAGTGCAGCAGAGGGGTGGGGCTGGAGAAGGTGCCAGGACAAGCCCCCCACTCCAGTGGGTTTTTGGGGAGGCTATGTATGTATCTATGCTTGCAAAGCTTCTGTATTACTGCCTGTACTTTCTTCCAGAGTCAAAATACAGCTGAACCCTTCCCATGCTGTGTGCTGTCATCATTGTTCTCCAGGGGGATTTGGGGGTGCTGGGCTGCCCCCCAGCAGCAAAGGGACCCCCCCAGGGATCTCTTTCCACCCCACAGGCAGGGCTGGGGCTCAGCACCCACTGTGGATGAAGGGAAGTGGGGTGGCCCCTACACGAGGGTGGGTCGCTAAGAGCTGGGCCAGCTGGGCAAGGAGCCCCCCGGAGAGGGACTCCCTGGGGGTGGAATTTGAGGTAAGGACTCAGAGATTCCTCTTGGGGTTTTGGAGACCAAACATTCCCCAGGATGGGATGAGCTGGGGGGCGCAGAACCTGGGTTCAGGTTTGCTCCTACCACAGGGGTGACAGGCACCCTCTGCCAAGGGACCCCCTGTGCCCCCGGGCCGTGCCAGGCACTGCAGCCAGGCAGGAGGGGACGCTGGGGAGGAGAGCTGTAAAGCCGCTGCATAATCGGCTTTACCAGGCACAGCGCTGCGGAGCCGCGATGTGAGGGACGCAGGCGGGCGGCCGGGGCGCAGGCACAGCCAGGTAGGTGCCGGGATGCCCAGGCTGGGGGTGCCCCTGCCCCTGTGCTGGATGCCTGGGTCCCCCATGCTGTGTGGGGTCACATCACCCCAGGTTTGGGGGCAGCAGGGCTGAGGCTAGGGGGGCAGGGGGTGCCAGGGGGTCCAGGGCATTGCTGCCACCTCCCAGCTTCAAGGGAGGCTGTGGAGAACCAGCGAGGTGCCAGCTCCCCTCCCAGGAGAGGGGTGCAGGGAAGTGCCAGAGGCAGGTGCCCAGAGCGTGAGAGGGGACACACTGACCCCCTCTCTGTGCTGTCTTGCCTCCCATTCCTGCCAGCTCAGGGACACCCATGCCACCACGCTGGGACTGCCACCCCCACACTGCTGCAGCTTGCCCCCTTCTATGGGCGTTCAACCCTTCTCCAGGCCTGGCACTGCCAGCCCCCAAAGGTCACGAGGTTGTGCCCAAAATAGTGGGGTCTGGAGTGATGGGGAAAGCCAGCCATGCTGCTGGCATCTTGTGCTGCTGTTCCCGGGAGGAGAAGGTCAGGAGACAGAGGAACTGCCATGGGGAAGTGCCATGGGGAAATGCAACAGGGAACTGACACCCTAGATCCTCCCTATGTCCCCCACGGGGCCCAGTGTCCTGGCACTCCTGAGCTGGGACACACTGGGGAAAGGCTGAGCTGGAGCCCCATGGGGTATCTCACAGCCCCAAGGACATTTCAGAGCTCTGTAAGGACAATGCAGACATGATGGGCTCCTTAGAGAGCCTCCAGGGACACTTCAGAGCCCTTTGAGGACCATGCAGACATGATGGGTCCCGTGCAGACCCACATGGGGACTCTGCACAGCCCCAGGGACACTGCACAGCCCTGTAAGGACAGTACAGACATGATGGGTCCCGTACAGACCCACATGGGGACTCTGCACAGCCCCCAGGGGACAATACAGACATGATGGGTCCCTTACAGACCCACATGGGGACTCTGCATAGCCCAGGGACACCGCACAGCCCTGTAAGGACAGTATTGACATTATGGGTCCCTTGCAGAGCCCCATGTGGCCCATGCACTCCCCAGAGGGACCTTGCACTCCCTGGTATGGACCTTGCACAACCCCACAGGGACCTTTGACATCCCAGTGGAGCCACGTGCAGCCCATGGGGACCTTGCACAGCCCAGAGGAAGCTGCAGCCCACAGGGACCTCACACAGCCCTATGGGGACTTTGCAAAAGAGCCTGTGGAAGAGCTCCAGTCCTACTCCAGCCAAAGCATTGACTCAAGGTCAGGTTTGTCCCACGGATCTGAGCTCTGCTTTGGGTCCCCCAGAGCATGGCAGGAGGGAGATGGGGTCCCAGAGCAGGGCCATGGCCATGTTGGGGCCTCTTCAGAGGCACCCCAGGTAGGCAGGAGCACCGAGGTTTGGGCACATGTTGAGGACCACCAGATTTTTGGGGGAAAAGTCCAGCACAGGAAGCCTTGGAGCAATCATTGGGATGGGGCAGAGCTGGGGCTGACGCCAGTGTCTGGCAAGCCACCAGGGTTTACCAGGCAGGGCATGGCCCAGGGGTGCTGGGGGCCCTGCCAGCCCCACAGCAGCCCCTCCAGGCCCCGGCGTGCCCAGGGAGATTAAGGTCAAGCCACCCTGCTAATCCCAAGGGGGGGTTGAGATGTGAGCCTGTGCCCACTGCTACCCCCCAGAGCTGCACCCCAGGGTGCTGCAGTCAAAGGATTCCCCCCAGGGCACCCTGGGGGTGTCCAGACAGGGCTGAGGGGCTGCAGCTCAGCCTTGGGGAATGTCCACAGCAGGCTCCAGCTAAGCTGCCAGTGCTGCTGGGCACGAGGCACAAGCTCCTTTCAGATCCCTGCACAAGGCTCCAGCCTCCCAAACCCTGGCTTCTGCAGGGGCACTTGGCTCTGCTCTCCAGCCCTGGCAGGGCAAGTATCCCAGGCAATGCTGCAGACTTGAGGGTTTTGGGGTGCTGATGCTGCTCCCCAGCTGGTGCAGGGCTGGCACCTCTCCCGTGCCTCCTGTGCAAGGCTGAGGTCGTGCAGGGAAGGCGGCTGCACAGGGGGAGGAAGTGGTGCCTGGGGATCCTGTTCTGGGGCTCAGATTTGTTCTCACACAGCTGGGAAGGGGAAGGGGAAGGGAGCAAGTTCCACAGGAGAAGTGAGGTCTGCAAGCACCAGCCAGGCCAGGCTTTCTGCAAGGGAAATTCCAAGGGGGAAATGCCATAAACCAGAATTTGTGGATGCTGGGGGCAGGGGGGGACACACACCCAGGCAGCCTGGTGCCATGGCTGCACCCCAAGCCTCTGCTGGGACCCCCCAAATCCACAGAGCATGGGAAGCCAGAGCAGCACTCATCTGGGATGGGTCAAGTGGGAGGCCTGAGACAGGAATGGGGTGCAGGGATGGGGTGTGGGGTGCAGGGATGGGATCTGGGGGTGCAGGGGTGTGGGGATGCAGGGATGGGGTCTGGGGATGCAGATATGGGTCTGGGGGTGCAGGGGTGTGGGGATGCAGGGATGGGGTCTGGGGGTGTGGGGGTGCAGGTATGGGGTGTGAGGATGCAGGGATAGAGTTAGGGGTGCAGATATGGGGTGTGGGGTTGTGGGATGCAGGGATAGGGTTTGGGGCTGCAGATATGGGGTGTGGGTGTGGGATGCAGGGATAGGGTCTGGATCTGGAGAGGCTGAGATGAGGCTGCAGGGATTTGTTGCCAAAAGCTGAGCACAACTGGGCTGAGGGACCCCAATGTAGTTCTGGGGCACAGGAACGTGTCAGGAGAGGATGTAACACATGTGGGGGCAGAGGGGTGTCCCTGCCCCTCCTGGGGCTGGGGGGTCGGTGGTGGGTGGGGTAAGGGAAGGTAGCGCCCACTCGTGTGCCGCGGGGCCGTGTCTGTGTCCCGGCGCGGGGGAGTCTCGGGCTCCGCAGCCCCGTGTCCGTCCGTCAGGGTCTGTCGGTGCGGGGGGGCCGAGGTACAGCCGTAGCCATGGCGACGTGAGCCGGATGCGGGGCCGGGGGATGCTGCTCCCGCCCGCCCGCCGCAGGTCGGTACCGCCGCAGCGCCACCGGGGCCGGGGGCGGCCGGGGGGCCCCGGGGGGGCTGGGGAGGCTCCGCGGGGGCGAGAGGTCGAGCGGGAAGGGGGAAGTCGCCATAGTGGGGTTGGGCTCGGGAGACCCCCAGAGTTGATGCTGCCAGCAACAACAAAGAGCATAAGGTGCCGGCCCTGGGGAGACCCCCGGTACCCCCCGGTACCCCCCGCACTCCCTGCCTTCACATTCCTCCCTTTCCCCTATCTCCTGTGCACCCCTCCACACCTCCTACACCCCGCAGCTCCTGCCTGTGCATACTCCTCTCTCTTACCTGCCCCCCCCCAGCTCTCCCCACCCTTGGTATGGAACAACCCCATCGGCACAATCATCTCCCATTTCCTCTTGAGTACACCCCCCAAATTCCTCCCCTTTATCCTCCCATGTCCTTAGCCCACGCCCTCCTCCCTTGCCTTCCGTCTCCCACACACATCCCCTGCTCTGGATCCTGCTCTGGATCTCAGGGCTTCCCCCAGGCCGAGCTGCCCCAGCCCCTCACGGGTGTTGGGAGCATTCCTGCACCCCCTCACCACGGGGATGCTCCTGGGACCTGACATGGCCAGGGGATTGGAGCCCAGCTGCAGAGAAGGACCAAATTCTTCTCTGTTGGGGGAGACTGAGGCAGGGGGATGTCTGAACAGCTGGCAGATGTGCTAGCAGCTCCACAGCTGCCCTGCATCTGTCACAGCCCACCTTGCTGAGCACCTGGGCTGGGCCTGGCTCCATCCTGTGGCAGGTGCTGTGCTCTGTGTGTGTTCACTGACAGCACAATGCTCCCTGACTTAGAGGGAGTCCTCCAGGAGGAGATCCAAGCAGGAGCAAGACCCATGAAGCCACAGTTGTGCTCAGCCTGAAAGCACTGGAGGAAACTGAACCACCTCAGTGTTGAGACCCTTGGTCTCCCTCCCGTGTGCCAAATCCTGTATAGGGAGGCTGTAAATTACATTCCCCACCATATCCCCAGCCCACCGTGACCAGGGGTCCCAAAAAGAGGAGAGACAAGGCTGAGAGGGGATTTCAGTTTCCCACGCTGCCGGGGCAGCTTCGAGGATGTGTCAGCCTCACATCCTGTGTCAGCCCTGTCTCATACTGGGGAACACTGGCGGTTTCCTCAGCCCCACCACAGCCTAAATCAAATCTCCAGCCTCACCAAGGAGCCTCTGCTCCCGTTTCCATCCCCCCTCCACGGCCTCGGTGGCTGCGGCCCAGGGCAGAACAATGGGGCCGGTCCGAGGCTCCGAGCGGCCCCGTCCCCCAGCAGCCCTCTGCCAAGTGGGAAATCCGGGGCAGAGTAACCTACTTTCTGTGTTCTGTGCTCACAAGGAGCTTCTGTCCCAGCCAAGCAAGGTGCTGAGCACAGCGCTGCCCTCCCGGGGCTCCCATCCCGCTGGGCTGCTATGGCCATGGCAGAGGCAGGTAAGGAGGCCCCAGCAGGGCGGGATGCTCCCCAGCCTTGTCGACAGGGATATTGGGGTGCCTCGGGTATGGCACTGATGTTGAGCAAATCCAGGGCTTTGGCTTTGGGGGCTTTCTTGCCTACAGCCATCCCAGAGCAGCCTGGGCTTGAGGATGGAATCTCCAGGGAAAGAGGTTTGTGGAACAGCTGTGGGAACTTTGTGGGGGTGCCCCATGAGGCTGTTGTGGGCAGCACTGCTCCCCCCGGGGTCTGGTTTTCTGTGTGAGGCCTGTCCCCATGGGGCTGCTGGTTTTGGGGATGATGCTCAGGCCTGCTGTTGGCCCGCACAATCCACAGGAGAAATGTCGTTGTGTTCCTCACCCCAAAGAGTTCCCCAGCGAGCAAAGCCAGGCACCTGGGCACGTCTTTGTCCCCCGCTTTGTCACTCCCCGGGCATCTAGCTGGAGGAGCAGAGCTCCCCGGTTCCCATCCCAGCTGCCTCCACCAGGCTTCGCTGCTGTCCCTGCGGGGGTGCGAGGCAGGAGAGGCGGGCGCAGGCGCCCACTGCCCCAACCTGCCGGGGCTCGTCCTCTTCCAGCAGGACTTTCAGGTTCCCGCAGTCCCGGCGGAGCCACGCGGGGCCGGGCTGGGCTGGGCCGGGCTCAGCGAGCCCAGCAGAGCAGGGCCGGGAGCTTGGCAGCGCGGCCGCGCCGCAGCCGGTGCGGGGCATGGGCCCGCGGGAGACTCGTGGCCGCAGCCCCCGGGGCTCGGGCACCGGCCTGGGGCCCCCGTGCCAGGGCTGGAGGTGAGCGGCTCTGTCCTCAGCCGCCAGAGAGGTAATGCCGCTCGCTGGGGACACGGTGGCCATCGGCAAAGGGGTCTGGGCGCCGCCAGGGTCTGCAGATGTGGCTCTTTCCCCAGTGCTGCCGGCATCAGCTGCAGAAAGAGCTGCAAGAAGGGGCTTCCCGTGTGTGTTCCCCCCCATTTTGTGGACGCTGTGGTAACTAATGGAGCCAGGCAGAGGAATCCCTGATGGGGATGGACTCTGAGGCTCTGTGGGCAGAGGCAGGAGACACCTCTGTGCCAGGGTCCCATGCAGGAGCCCCAGAGGGTGAGGGGACATTTCTGACTGTGCCAGAGATTGTGGTGAGGAGCCCCAGAGGGTGAGGGGACATTTCTGACTGTGCCAGAGATTGTGGTGAGGAGCCCCAGAGGGTGAGGGGACATTTCTGACTGTGCCAGAGATTGTGGTGAGGAGCCCCAGAGGGTGAGGGGACCTCCCTGACTGTGCCAAAATTTTGGTACAGGAGCCTCAGAAGGTGAGGGCACATCTCTGACTGTGCCAGAGATTTTGGTGCAGGAGCCCCAGAGGGGTGAGGGGACATCTGTGACTGTGCCAGATTTTGGTGCAGGAGCCCAGAGGCCGAGGGGACCTCTCTGGGTGCCGGTTGTGGCAGTGGGAAGTTCGTGCCCAAACTGGGGGGGGACGTGGGGCTCCAGGCGCTGCGGGCCCCCCCATCCCCCTCCCTCTGTGGGTACCGCTTCCCCCCTCTCGTTTCCGCCGGGTGAAGTAACACGCAGCCCAGCAGCGTGTGCCCTCACCGTCGCCCTCCCCGCAGGGATGGTGGTGGGACCCTCGTGGGGCGCAGCCCTGCCGCCCCCCGCCATGCCCGCCGCCCTTCGCCTGCTCTGCGGGGTGGTGGTGCCGGCTGCCCTGCTCTGCGCGGAGCCCCTGCCCCGCCTCAGCTTCCCCAGCGGTGAGTACGGCCCGGGAGCAGCGGGGACAGCTGGGGAGGGGGGTACACAGCCTCTGCGAGGGACAATGTCTATCCCCAGGGCTGAGCGTCCAGCATCACGAACCTTGGGGTGCCCCCCAGCCTAGCCCCCCCTGCCCCTGCCCCATCAGTGACCCTCAGTGGGATTGGGGACAGCGCCAGTGGCCGCAGGTGATGTGGGGGTGATGAGAGTAGATGAGGCTGCTTGGCACCCCAGCACCCAAGTGGCCAGATCCTACGGTGATTTTGTCACCCAGCTGGCACCCAGGGTCTGCTCAGGGTCACCCTGGGGGGACGAAAAGCTGCCTCTGGAAGGGACTGGCCACAGCATGTCCAGCTGGAAGGCAGGTGGCAAAGCAGGAGCTTGGGGGGGCTGTGATGTGGCAATCAGGCTGCAGGAGGATCTGTGCCCCATGGCAGGGTCAAGCCTTCCAGCCCTGACTGCGCTGGCACTTCCCTTTCCCCGTGCAGCCATGCCCAAAATTGCAAAAATCCCCCAGTTTCAGTGCCTGCTGGGGATGAACGAGAATCTGCAGTCCCTGGCTGTGCCCAAGGGCACCCTGGGGGCTGGTGACCCCCCCCCCCCCCCCACAGTGTGGCACCTCGGGGGCTTGTAATCCCTCCAGGGTGGCACCCTGGGCCAGTGCATCCCCCAAACAGAGCATGACCCTTGGCCATGGCCCCAAAGCATGACAGGCATAGCTTGGGGGGAAATGCACCCAATTTCTGGGGGTCTGCAGCTTGGGGATGTTCAGCCCTTGCAGTAGGAACTGGAGGGGACAGTGGGAAGTGGGGACCTGGAGGGTGAGAGGGTGATATGGTGATATGAGAGCTGAAGGGGAAGGACTGCACCCCATTTCCTGTGTGAGATGGAGACAGAGCTGCACTGGCAGCTGCTGCCACATCTGCACATGAAGGGTGAGGGGGGGCTGTGTGTAACCCCTGGGCTCCCCTCACCCCCTCTGCTCCTGCCAGGGGACCCCCGGCGGACCCTCACCCACTTCAGCCAGGACAACGTCTCCCACTACGACATCTTCCTCCTGGATGAGGGCGAGGAGGAGCTCTACGTGGGGGCACGCGACTGGGTGCTGGCCCTCACTGTCGGCACCCCTGGCAGCATCCATGCCAAAGCCTCGGTGAGCAGCACCACTTTTGGGGAGGTGGGAGAGGGAGGTGCCTCTGCTGTGTTTCAGTTTCCCCGTGGGGCTGGGCTTGACAGCCCAGGAACATCTTCATTCCCTTTGCAGATAAAGTGGGGACCCACAGATGAGAAAACCTCTGAATGTGCTTTCAAGAAGAAGAGCCAAGAGGTGAGCTAGCCCTGTGGGGGCTCAGGGGTCCCACAAAGCTATGGGGGTGCTCAGCACCCAACTCTGCTCTTTCCCCCTCAGACTGAGTGCTTCAACTTCATCCGAGTCCTGGTGGCCCTGAACCAGACCCACCTCTACGCCTGTGGCACCTATGCCTTCAGCCCTGCATGCACCTACATTGTGAGTGTCCTCTCCAGGGCAGCACACAGGGCTCTCTGGGCAGCTTGTGGGGTTGTATTTTGTGAGGACCCACAAAATATGGGCCCAGAAGTGAGCTGCAGGATGGGGGTGCTGGGTGTCCCCCCCAAGAGACATCTTTGTGTCCCATCTGCTAAAGGAGCCCTTGGTGATTCTCACTCAGCTGCCAGCAACGCTTCCTCTGGCAGGGAAAGCCCAATTTTGGGTCCCCTCAGGTGACTCCAGGCTCTCTGTCCCTGCCTCAGTCTCCTCCATGCTGAGCACGTGGTGGGGACTCTTACTCCCCAAAATGAAAATGAGGGAAGGTGACAGGAGCCGGGTACCCCCAGCATCCTCTGTCATCAGCCCCTGTCATCATCCCTGCACCCACCTTGAAGACATGGGCCACACTATGTCTGCAAGGTATTCCACAGTCATTCCCTACAGATTTGGGGTTGTTTTGAGTCCTTTGGCTGATTTTTCTCCCGTTTTCCACAGCACCTGGAAAGCTTCACACTGGCCAGTGGCAGAGGACAGTCCTTCCTGGACGGGAAGGGCCAGTGCCCCTTCGATCCCCAGCACACTTACACAGCCCTGCTGGTGGGTGAGTATGGGGCCAGTGGCCTCTTGGGTTGGCTCCCATCCCTGGCATAGAGTGGAGGGCAAGGGTGGGGGGGTCCTCACCATGGCTCAGCCCCCGCTGTGTCCGTGGGCAGACGGAGAGCTCTATGCTGGCACCATGAACAACTTCCAGGGCAACGAGCCCATAATCTCCCGCTCGCTGGGCACCCGCACCCTGCTCAAGACAGATGCCTTCCTCCGCTGGCTCTCAGGTGAGCAGGGGGCAGCTCCTGGGCAGCATTCCTGGGAGGTGCTGCAGCCCCCCAGGCTCCAGCTTCTCAACCACCTGTGCCTGTAGCCGACGCCGCCTTCGTGGCCTCCTTCAGCCTCCCTGGGGACGACAAGGTCTACTTCTTCTTCGAGGAGACAGCGGATGAGTTCGACTTCTTTGAGAGGCTCCTGGTGCCACGGGTGGCCCGTGTCTGCAAGGTGTGACAGCAGGGAATGATGGTGGGCTGCAGTGGGGGTACAGCGGTGGGGGATGATGATGATGGGACAGGAGACAATGGGACAGGGACAATGGCGGGAGACCATAATGGGGATGATAGTTGTACTGTGATAGCAATGATGATAGGGGACAATGGCAGGGGACAAAGGGGTCTTGTCACCTTGGTAATGAGCACCCTCCTGCAGAGCGATGTAGGGGGGGACAAGGTGCTGCAGAAGAAGTGGACAACGTTCCTGAAGGCGCAGCTGGAGTGCTCTGAGCCTGGCCGCTTCCCCTTCAACGTCATCCACCACGCCTTCGTGCTGCCCCACCATGACGGCCGTGCCAACTTCTATGCAGTGTTCACCTCGCAGTGGTGAGTGCCCAGGGCTGTAGAGGGAGCCCAGGGGCCCGTGCCCTGCTGCTGCCCACTGGCTGTCCCTCCCTGCAGGCAGGCGGGCAGGGCGGGCAGCGCCGCCGTCTGTGTCTACAGACAGGACGATCTGGAGGAGGTCTTCGAGGGCAAGTACAAGGAGCTGAACAAGGAGGGCTCTCGCTGGACCGTCTACAGTGGCCCCGACATGAGACCCCGGCCTGGCAGTGTGAGTGCTGCCCACTCAAGGGGACTGGACTTGCCAGGGGAAAATGCTGGTCCCCAAGACATGGGCTCTGTGTATCCCTGTGTGCCCGCACTGCAGGCGGGATGGGAAAGGAGGAGGGTCCCTCTGCACCCCACTGACGCTGGCCAGGGCAGCATGGTGATGCAGCACATCCTCCCCTCCCTGTGTCTCAGTTTCCCACACCAGCACAGACCCCTCTGTCCCCACACAGTGCTCCATGGGTGCCTCCTCAGACAAAGCCCTCAGCTTCATGAAGGACCATTTCCTGATGGACGGGAAGGTGTCACCCATGTCGGGGAGGCCTATCCTGGTGAAGTCTGATGTCACCTACACACGCATCACAGTCCATGAGACTCACGGCGTGATGGGGACCCCGTACCGTGTCATGTTCCTGACCACAGGTGGAGTGATATGGGGGGCACACAGGGTCACCCATCCCACCCTCCCCTTGGCTCCAAAGCCTCAGCGATGTCCCCTGTGCCCCACAGACAAGGGTCTCCTGCACAAGGCAGTGGAGCTGGATGGGGGTGCCCACATCGTGGAGAGCATCCAGCTTTTTGCGGCGCCAGAGCCGGTGAAGAACCTGCTGCTGGCACCAGGGAAGGTAGGGCAGGTGTGACCACCTAGACACCCAAGAGCCGTCCAACACCAGCACCAGGGGAAGGCTCAGCCCTGCACCTCTCCCTCCCCAGGGCATCCTCTACGTGGGCTACTCTGGAGGCGTCCTGCAGGTCCCGCTGGCCAACTGCAGCGTGCACCGGAGCTGCGCCGAGTGCGTGCTGGCACGGGACCCCTACTGCGCCTGGCACAGCCCCGAGGGCTCCTGCCGGCCTGCCCGCCTCGCCACCGAGAACAAGTGAGCAGCAGGATGGGAACGGGAAGGGCCGTGGGGGTCACTGGGATGCTGACCCCTCTCTCGTGGCCGCAGGAGCGCGTGGCTGCAGGATGTTGAGAGGGGGAGCCCGGACACCACGTGCCACCGCGGGAGGAGCGCGGCCATGCCCCGCTCCTGGGGGGCACCAGAGGATCCCGCTGTGCAGGGTGGAGTATGGGGGCACAGGGGGTGGGACAGGGCCCATGGGGGACGCCACATCACCCTGTTCTCCACACCCACAGGGCTCAGCCCCCCGCTGAACGCCGTGGTGCAGCTGCCGTGCCCCCGGCGCTCCGCGCTGGCCACCTACAGCTGGCAGCAGCCCAGCGGTGCCCAGGGGCACACGGTGCTGCAGCCTGACCACACGCTGGTGGTCATCATGCAGCAGGGAATGGCCGGCACCTATACGTGCCAGGCCACGGAGAACGGCTACACCTGGACCGTGGCTCAGTACCAGCTCAGGGACTCTGGCGAGGCCGGGCTGGGTGAGGAGGGCTCGCCCCCCCGCTCGTACTGGTCCCAGTTTGTCACAGTGGCCGTGCTGCTGGCTGTGACGCTGGCCGGGGCCGCCTGTCTGGCCCTCCTGGCCTACCGGGACCAGCTGAGGGCTCGCAGCAAGGTGCGGGGCTGCAGCATGCCCCACAGCCCCCCGTCCCGCCCGCGGGAGAAGGTGCCCCTGAACGGGGGCACCGGAGAGCCCCCGGCACCCGGAGCTGCCACGGAGGAGGAGGAGGAGGATGAAGGCTCCCAGGCGTGTTGCCTCCAGCTTGGTGGGGACGTCGATGTGGACAACAACCGGCTGCATGTGCCGGCAGGGGACACGGCGTGACACTGGCAGTGGGTCAGGGAGACCCTGGGGAGGGGGGATGTGGGGAGGGGAGTGACTGTGAAAGGGGTTTTGGTTTTGTTTTTGTTTTATTTAATACACCTGTTTTAACCTAAGGCTCACGTTCTGGGGCTAGGGGTGGAACGGGCCCTGGGAGCAAGGGAGTGGGACAGGGAGAGAGTGGAGGGCGAAAGAAGGTCATGGGGACAGGCAAAGGATGTGGCACAGAGGAGAAATGTCACCGTGGGGCAAGGACGTGGGGTCGGCACAGCCGAAAACGGTGGATGCTGACACCAGGGAAAAGAAACAGGTTCCACAAAAACCTCAGCATGGAGCAGGCTGTGCTCGATGGGCTCCCTAATCTAGCCCCATGGGCACCCACCCTGCACTGCCACCCAACCCTCAGTGCTGCCCCTTCCCATCCCTTGGGTGCCCCCACCGCGCCCTGGCTGTCCCCCCATCCCATTTCCAGCATCCTTGACCTGCCTTTGCAAAGCCAACACAGCTGTACATTCTCCTGCTCTTTGCTTTTTTTATTAAAAAAGGAAAACTCAACGCCTCACATTGCTGGGTCCATGGAGCAGCCCTGAGGGCCTTTTGGGGTGTGCGAGGCTGGGCCAGGGGAACGCGTGGGCACACGTGGGTAGGCAGGGACACCCGTGGGTGGGCAGGGACACCTGTCGGCGTGCAGGGACATGTGGGTGTACAGGGACACCCGGGGGTGGGGAGGGACACCTGTGGGTGTGGTGGGCGTGCAGGGACCTGCGCTCCTGTGCAGCGTCCACGTGCAGCGAGGGGCAGGGAGAGCAGGGACCAGGGGACAGCTCTCTCACACCCGGCCATCACTCCCTCCTGTGGGTGTCCCCGAGCTGTTTCCTCCTCCTGGCCGTCCTCGGCCCCTCCGGCACGCTGCGCTGAGGGCCGCTGGCCCTTTAGGAGCCGTAATCCGGCGCGGTCCCTTTAAGGCGCGCCCCCCCCCGCCGCCCTCTTTACTGCGGGCCGGAAGCGCGTGGGCACTTCCGGTGCGACCTCTGCCCGGTCCCAAGATGGCGGCGGCGCTCTGGTGCTGACGTCGCCGGTCACTTCCGGCCGGGGAGCGGCCATGGGGCGGCGGGGCCGGCCCGGCCGGGGGCTGCTCGGGGCTCCCTCCCGCCGGCGTGAGGTGAGGGGCTGCCGGGGCCGAGGCCGGGCCTGCGGCGGGCCGGGGCGGGGCCTGGCCTGGGCCCCCCGCCGTGCGGCAGGGCCTGACGGTGGTGGCCCGGCCCGGCCCGGCGCCGGTGCGTGCGGAGGCGGCCGAGCGGGGTCTGGGCAGGTGTGGAGGCTGCGCGGCTGGACGGGAGGGCGGCAGGTGGGGGAGAGGGGGCGGCTGGCGAGGGGCGCACGTAAAGCGGGTAGGGGGTTGGTGTGAGACACTTTGGCCTTGAAAGACCCCGGGAGAGAGGCCCAGAGGGTCCCGGGGCGAACGGGGAAGGGCCCGGAGCCCCCGCGGCGGGACCCCCGGGGCAGGCGGGACAGGGCTTGAATGGCCGCGGGGAGAGGAGCTGGAGGGTCCAGGGACCCTCCTCAGGTCAGAGGCCGAAGCCCTCCCCGGGCTGTACGGGGAAGCGGCCGGAGCCCCCCGGGGCTGCAGGGGTGACGCCGGCTTGGGGACAGTGGGGACACCCCGCCACACCGAGGCTCGAGGCTGGGGACGCGTCCTCCCCGCAGTGACCTTGAGCGGATGCCGGACCGGGCTCTGCCGCTGTTCTCTGCCCCGGAGCACGGCTGAGCTCCTGTGGCCGGGGATCGGAGCGGGGGGCTCCTGCCCGCGGGGCGGGGGTGCTGGCAAGGGCAGTGTTGCCACCAGAGCGCCGCTGCCACATCGCTTACAGAGCCGCAGCTGTGCCGGGAGCTGCGGCTGTCAGCGGGGCTGGGGTGAGAGCCAGGACTGACTCCCTGGAGGGGTTGGATCCCCTCCCACCGTGGGGTGAGTGTGAGGAGCAGATTTAGCTCGGTGGGCTGGATGTGGTGCCTCAGCTCAGCTCGGTGAGCTGGATGTGGTGAGCTGGATGTGGTGCTGATAACACCAAGGTCAGGGTTCCATCCCCAAACGAGCCATTCACTCCAGAACTGGCCCTGCTGGGCCCTGTCCAGCTGAGCCTGTTGTGTGATTCTGTGCCCTTGGAGGTGCCAGGCAGCCTCGGGCTGGCTGCAGATGGTTCCCAGGCCGGTGCTGAGGCATTAGCATGCTGGGCAGGGCACATCCCTGCCTGGGGCACACAAAGGCCCTGTCTGTGTTTGCCAGAGAAGCATCTTGAGCTCCAGCTGCAGCAACGAGCAGTTTGGGGACCAGACTGACAGGGTGCCATTAAAGGGCATGAACTGGAGGGGGTTATGCTGAGTTCTGTGTGTGGGAGACTGAGGCTGTGCCCAGATGAGAGAGCAGGAGCAGGGACACTCTGCTTGGTACCCCCTGCTTGGATTTCCAGGCAGAAGTTCAAGAAATGCTGTTTTGTGCATGGTGGGAAGGAACCACTGAGGGGTGGTTTTGGCACGGAAGCTGCTCCAGAGTGTAAGGATGTGTGAGCTGTGGTGTGCTTGTACCTTGTTTTAGAGGGCAGGTCAATTCTTTGGAGATGTAGCTGGATTACTTTTATATCAATCTCCCTGAAATTACTTTGAAGATCACCAAATCTTAATGAGTGTGACAGGATCCCTGAGCAAGGCCGTGGTCTAAATTTCTGGAAGATTAAATGCTCTGAGCAAAATAAATGCATTTTATGTTGGCAAAGTAAGAATTGCAGCCATGCTGGTCATCCCTGGAGCTGCCAGGATCCCTTCCTTCTTCCACACAGGAGGGACTTTGAGTGCCTCAGAGCCATGGGGTTAAAGTGACTTTGTCTAACTCAGATCCTGAATGAAAGGAGTTATTGGTGAGAGTCCAGAGAAAGTACAGCTGTTTCCTCCAGAAGTTGTGGCTGAAATTCTGAACCCACATCACTAGAGCACATAAAACTAAATAAAGATCAAAGATTTATTATTATTATTGTTGTTGTTTTGTTTTGTTTTCCATATTGCAGTAATGAGAATGTTTTTTGCAGGCAGCCCTTCCTTTTCTTTTGTGGGGAGCTCCATTCTATCCCTGGGTGGCAGAGGAATTTGGAGTATGGACTAAACCCTCAGGCTTCACCAGGAAATCATATTGTCTAGACTCTATTTTAATTTCTTAAATGAAATATTAAGCTAGTGGGATTCTTAACAAGAACCAAGTTGTGTTTTCATAGATGCTGTGTGCAGATAATTCCTGTGCAGGAAGCTTTGTGTGTCAAATCATGTCAGAATTAGCAAACCCAGTAGGGCTGTAATTGTAACTAAAGCAATCCAGGTTAGGGTGTTTGTTGTGCCTTAGCTGCCAGGGCAATTGGCTGGCAGGGTGAAGTGTAGCTCTCTTTACAATGGTAAAAAGGTGGGGTTTGGGTGTTTTTAACTCCCCTGTCCACCTGCAGGAGCTGTGGTAGCCTGTAATGCTGTTTGCTCCTGTTCAGCAAATATTTTGTTGGCCAATAGGCAATGAAATGGTCACCTTATGGAACACCCACCCCTGATCTGCCTTAATTTCATAACTGCAGTTTCTTCTCTGTGCCAGAGGTAAAAAACTTCCAGTTGTTTTGTTACTGTGTTTCTAACAGTATGTCTCTGGCCTGGGTGAGTTCTTCATCAATTCTGAAGTGTTGAGACATTTCCCTAAGAATCCCAGACTGGTTTAGGTTGGAAGGATCTTAAAGCTCATCTCATCCCACCCCCTGCCATAGGCAGGGACGCCTTCCACTATTCCAGGTTGCTCCAAGCCTTGTCCAACCTGGCCTTGGACACTGCCAGGGATGGGGCAGCCACAGCTTCTCTGTGCCAGGGCCTCCCCACCCTCACAGGGAGCAATTCCTTCCCAATATCCCATCTAACCCTGCTTTGGGTCAGTGGGAAGCCATTCCCCCTGTCCTGTCTCTCCAGGCCCTTGTCCCAGGTCCTTCTTCCTTGAAGCTCCTTTAGGCACTGATGTTGTGGCTTTGGTAAAGTGCCCCCAGAGCAGTGTGTGGTGCTGGCTGCCCATTCCTTTGAGTTCTCACTTGGTGAATGTGTTTTCTGATCAAGGTTTTGGCTACCTTGCTCCTGTTCCTGCTCCTTGCTCTGGCTCTGCTCTCCAGCAGTTCAGCTTGTGCCTGGGCACACCCTGCCAGTGCCTGGAATACAAGTTATGATCCAGCTGCAGTCAAGCCTTTCCCAAAAGTTCAGTCTCCCAAACACCCCTTTTTTTTTTTTTTAATTTGATGTGAAAGTGAGTTCTTTATGGCAGTGAACTGGTCCAAGTTGCATTGGGTGATTCTCTGAGCTGTGCTTCTCCTGCTGCCTGGCTCTGTGTGTAGGTTCCCTTAGCCCAAGCTTGGTTAATTGTGCAGCAGGTTAATTTACTAATTACAGCAGCTGAAAGTACCCGGAGCCTGGTTGTGGAGAAGCATTTGGTGCCTGCTGGGACCTGGTGATGAGCTGCAGCAATTGGGGCTGCGGGAGGCTGAACCAGCCCCTCCCTTCTCATCCTCCCCATTCCTGGTGCTCTGAGCACAGCCAACAGTGGAGGGGGATTTATCAGACCAGGAGTGTTGGAAGGGAGGGTGAACTTTGCTCATGTAGCTGACAAACAGCTCACCAGAGAGATCCTAGGATGTGATTTAACCCTTTCTTTTCAAGACCTTGGTCATCAATGTAGAGACTCTACATGGCTGTCTTGCCTTGTTTTCCCATTGTTGTTCTTTTCTTCTCATCACCCTCCAGCTTTAGAAAGATAAGAACAGAAGTACCCAAAGAGATGGGTCTAATTGATGCAGGGAATCTAGGAACACAAAAGGACTTGTCACTTTCTTCTTTGTACAGATCCTGGAACTGAAAGGTGACATCCTGACACCTGGGAGCATGATAGACCTGGAATGACTGGAGAGAAGCTGCCTTGGTTGGCTGTCCCTGATCTTGGGTGCCCATAAAAGGTGTGTGTGCTGCTGGAGTGGTGCTCATCTGCTTCTGAAAGCACGGGAGCTTTGCTTTTCCACAGAGCAGTCTGGGCTGTGCTGAGAGCTGCTGCTGGAGCTCAGAAAACAGCCACCGTGACATCTGAAGGTGTCACCATCAGGCACTGCCTCTGGAGGTTACAGTCCCTCTGCTCAATGCTGTGCAAGGCTTGCTGTGTGCTCGAGGAGAGTCAGCCGAGGTTGAGGGGATGTGGGCAGCTGTAGCGAGCTTTGTCCTCTACCCAAGGGGTCTCTCATTTCAGGTGCCAGCACTTGCAGTCTGCTTGCTCAAGGCTGGAAGACTGGGCCTGGATCTGCTCTGTACCTTTAAGGGAGACCTGGACCTCTCCAGCCTGACCCTGAGGAGCCATGGAGGACAAACGCAACATCCCCATCATCGAGTGGGAGCACCTGGACAAAAGGAAATTCTACGTCTTTGGGATTTGCATGACCATGATGATCCGGGTGAGCGTTTACCCCTTCACGCTCATCCGGACGCGGCTGCAGGTTCAGAAGGGCAAGAGCCTCTACAACGGGACCTTCGATGCCTTTGTGAAAATCCTGCGGACAGAAGGGACGGCCGGGCTCTACCGTGGCTTCCTGGTGAACACCTTCACGCTGATCTCGGGACAGTGCTACGTGACCACGTACGAGCTCACCCGCAAGTACGTGTCGCGCTACAACAACAACAACGCCGTCAAGTCCCTGGTGGCCGGCGGCTCAGCCTCCCTGGTGGCCCAGAGCATCACGGTGCCCATTGATGTCATCTCCCAGCACCTCATGATGCAGAGGAAGGGGGAAAGCATGGGCAGGTTCAAGGTGCAGAACCAAGATGGCAAACGTCTGCTGGTCTTTGGCCAAACCAAAGACATCATTGTACAGATTTTCAAGGCTGACGGTTTCAGAGGCTTCTACCGGGGCTATGTGGCCTCGCTGCTCACTTATATTCCCAACAGTGCGGTCTGGTGGCCCTTCTACCACTTCTATGCTGGTAAGTGAAAGGAGGCTTGAAATGTATCTTACCCCAGGAGAGCCAGGAGCCCCTCGGATGGACTCTTGGCACTGTGGATTCAGCGTGATTTGCTTTCTCTCTGGAGGTGGGAGCAGAATCTGTCCTGAACTAAGGAGCTGCATCTGGTTGTGTGGGAATTCTGCAGATGTTGGGTGGAAGTTTAACAGAGCAGCAGTGTTTCAATGCAGAGCAAGGGGTCCAGGTGCTATAGGGCTTCAAACTAGATGGCTCCAGGCAAGTGGGGCTTTATGCATCTGCTCTAACTTTCTCTCCCACTAATCCCAAGTAGTGCCTTCTCCACAGGAATGAGGAAGGCAGAGTTTTGGAGCCACCATGTAAGTATAGTTCATCTTTCAGTTCATGTGAACTCAGGAATCTCATAAATGGCAAAGGGACTTTTAGAGCCACAAATCTCATGGCAAAACCAAACAACAGGCAGAGATAAGGGCCAAATCTTCCCTGGATTTCCATCAGGTATTGCTTCAGTTTTGAAAACTTTAAAATTGGCACTGAGTTTTGTGATGAAAGACTGCACTCAGTAGAAAGTTCTTTCTCCCTAGCTCAGTTCTTGTACTCCTTGGGGTGTTTCCAAAGGCTAAAGGTATTGTCCAGCTGAGGTTTTTTTTCCACCTCTGATGATCCTTTAGATTTCTGCCATGCAGCTTTGCACATGTTTTTTAGGAGTCTGGTTACCTAATTTCTGCCAAGAGGTGGTGGTAATGAGCAGTTTGGGTTTTGCTGTACTGGGCCTAAAGTACATCTTGGAGCTCACCTGTTCTTCAAAATCGAGATGTCTCAAAGATCCTGTGTGCTTTCCAGAGTTCTGGTAGCTAGAGGAAGCATTGGTTCTGCATCCAGGCTGCATTTAAATGGCAGTGGCAGCTTAGCATGTTGGTCTGTGCTTTGTGGGAGAGCTCCCATCAGTGTCCATGTCAACTGTTTATAAGACCAAAACCCAGTGTACTAACTGTAAGATTTTCATGCCAGAAGGGCTCAAAGGAGGGCATGTAGAAAAAGGCAGTTGATCTGGAGAAACCAGAGCTCTCAGCTTCTAGGTGTTTGCTCTTTCCCTGTCTTCTCAGTGGGAATTGAGATGCTGGGAAACATCAGCCCCAGCTGTCAGTGAGTCTGCTCTGGCTGCATTTCCCAGTCCTTTGTCCCTGGAGCAGGAGTGGGGGGTCACTGAACCCTCCTCGGGTTCAAAGAACACTGCTGGCCCTGATTACAGTCAGTGTTCAAGGTCTCTAACAGAGCTGCTTCTGTCCCTCCTGCCAGCCAGGCTGCCTCATCGTCCAAAAAATGGGGCTTTTGAACACTCTTCTGTCCAACTTCAACCAGTGAAAGTGTGGGAGATTCAAGTCCTATTGGCCAGGCAGCAGGAGCAGAGTGAGGAGATCTGGGATGAGCACTACATGGTGCTTTTTCCCTTAGGCATCCACAGTGGGATACCAGGGTATCTCCTGGACAGTGTGCCCAGTAGTAACAGCTTTCTGTACAAATCTCTGCAGACACCTTCCAATCGAACCTTGTCTTAAGGCTTCCTCCACCTAAAGAGGGTGGGGATATTCATGCCCTGTTCTGGGGACGTGGGAGCTGATTCTGTCCAGTTTGCCCCACAGGCCTGGGAGCCAGTGTGGCAGCTGATGGGAGGCTGTAGCACAAAGCCTGGGGAGTGTCCTGGAGCCAGCAGTGTGATAGGTCCTGCTCCCTGTGCTGTGCCAGCTTTCTGATTGGGTAGGAAGCACCACTTGGAGATTCTGCAGGAGGAGCTGGCAGGCTGTAAGTCAGGGATTCTGCCCACTGCAAATCAGCTGGAGTTAGGAGTGGAGTTAAGGAAACGATAAGCAGCCTGAAAGTCTGAAACTTTCCTCTCTCTCCTGTTCCCAGAACAGCTTTCGAGTTTGACTCCTAAAGACTGTCCCCACCTCCTTCTGCAAGCAATATCGGGGCCCCTTGCGGCTGCCACAGCTTCCACTCTCACCAACCCCATGGATGTGGTGAGGGCTCGGGTCCAGGTAAGAGCTCAGCCTGCTTGGCACAGAGCAGGGTGAGGTTCAGCCTGGGCTCTCTCATCTCTGTGGTTTCAGGTGAGCTGCTTCCCTGCTCTCCCTGGGCCTTTCATCCTGGGTAGTAGCTGCTTAATTAGCCCTCAACACTAGCAAGAGGAGCCCAGGCTGGCAGTGCCAGCCTGGCCTGCTCAGACAGGCTTTCCCTTCAGAAAAGGAGAGGTGCTTCCTGCTGCCTCCTTAGGACTTTGTGCTTTTTTTTGCTCCCCTCCTCAGGGAGTTCTGGAGACCAGATCAAGGCTGTTGGACTGGCTGATCTGTTGTCTCCAGAGAGTTCAGTTGCAGCAGAGTCTCAGAACAGCTCAGCATGGAGGCTGGCAGCTCTGTCAATGTTTGTTCTGGCATTGCAGGTGGAAGGCAAGAGCTCCATCATTCTCACCTTCAAACAGCTCATTGCAGAGGAAGGTCCCTGGGGGCTGACTAAAGGCCTCTCTGCCCGCATCATTTCGGCCACTCCTTCCACCATCGTCATCGTGGTGGGCTATGAAACGCTGAAGAAGCTGAGCCTGCGCCCAGAGCTGGTGGACTCAAGGCACTGGTAGAGGCAGCCGGGGGAAGAGAACCTTCCTGTGAACACTCTGAGTTTGGACTCTTGCAGGGGAGAGCCTGGGATGCGAAGCAGCTTGCTGTGCCTTTGTCTCTGGGTGGTTTCACAGCACAAGGCAGATGCAAAAGCAGCTGCACTTCACCTCTAGATCTGAGTGTCATGCAATGGTCTGCTGCTGGTTTCGCTTCAGCTGTGACCTTTGGCAGTGCTCTTTGCCTGGAACAGTCCATTCTAGGTGTGTGAATGCATCCTGCCAAGTTAGTAATTCCTTTTTTTTTTAATTAAAGACTTACTGGCTTAAGCAAAAAGCCAGTTTATTCTCTTTAAATTATTTTCATCTTTGCCAAACTTCCAAGGAGTCTCACAGCCTGCAGCAGGACCCTCTGCTGGGATGTCTCTAGTGGCAGTTGTGCTGTGGGAAGCTGGAAGCAGAAAATAGACAAGTGACTTTCTCCAATTACCTGCTGTATTTCTAGAAGATGTGAGACAAAGAGTAACCTGGAACCTCTTCAGACCTGCGTTTTGAATAGATCTACATACTTGTTTTGTATATTCTTGGAAAATGTTCCCTGTCTCTCATCCTCCAAACAGCAAGCTGGCTGATAGCAAGTGGGGAGCTGAGCTGGCTGTTTGGAATTAGCTGATGGCAGTTTTGACACCTAACCTGTGTTTTTAATCTGTTGTAATTTAATTTTTTTTATTTAGGGAAGCTTATTCTGATTTCTGGGGAACTGAATGGTTGTCCTGTGGCCTCGTTCAGTATGTCAATCCTGCATGTTCAGAGTGGCTGTGGCCACTTCCCACCTTAGTTAGTTTAAGCCCAGAAATGCAGTTTGGAAGTGTTTGATCGTGGTGCTGCCAGCAGCTGGATGAGAACTGAATGGGCTTTGAGCTACAATTAGATGGGTGTGGGGGAGGAAAAACCTTGTGCTGGCTTTTGATCCGGTTCAAACCTGACGGGCATGTTTATATTGAATAAGTGATGGTTCACTTCATGAGTTTAAATTCTGCTCTTCCAGTTTGGGAAGGGCAAGGATAATGTTTTGCACAATTGCTGGATCAGAAGCCTGAGCTATGGTCTGTGTATTTTACCAGGTGAAAACTTCAGGGGGATGAAACCAGAGGCTGCTTTTTGGGGAGGGGAGGGGAGGGGAGGGAGGGGGTTGTTTGACTGCACTCTGCTGCTCTTGGTGGTTGAGATTTGCCTTTCGTGTTGCCAGCCCACACGTGGTGCTTGTCTGGGGGGTTCAGGGTGCACCTCTACACAACAGAGTGCACCACCTCCATTCCCCTTCTGCCGTAACCAGGAATTTTGGTTGAGGTGTTGATCCTGCTGACCCGTGGCTGTTGCTGGGCTCCACTTGGCTGTCTCTTCCCGAGGGGACTCACCAAGTGTGGCTCTGCCCTTCATCCCAGTGTTGTCCCTGCCCAGCAGGCACTGGACATGCCACCATGCCTGCTGGAGATGGAGATGCTGAAGCTGCTGCCGAGGTGGGAGAGGCTTCTCTGCTAAGAGCAGGGCTTGATTCTAAGGTGCAGCTGTGGTGGGGCTGCGGGTGAGAGCTCTCTTCATCCCAGTTTTGTTTCTTGCAGTGCTCAGGCACTGGATGCTGGAGCCGCTGGCGGAGTTGTTGGAGCAGCATCTTCTGCAGCTGCTCCAGTCACCTGTTTGTTGTTTAAAAGTTAACACCAGTCAGCTCTTGTTCTAATAATAGATTCTGCTCTGAAAAGCAAAACAACAGCACCCCAAAGGCAGCAGGATGTTAACACTGATGTTAACAGGAACAATAACGATCAACCTCTGCCAGGTGCAGCAGGGCCAGTCCCAGTGTGCAGAACAGAGGGGCGGCAGCACCAGTGTGGGGAGACACTGTCAAACTTAATGTTCCTCTCGTAACCAGCAGCGTTCTTGACAACTAATAAACTTGAGAGACCTTCACTTTGGTGCTGCATTTAAAAGCACATGACTCTCCACGCATGGGGAGGCTGCTGCTTTTTATCGTGTCACAGGAAGGGTTTCACCCTTAGCCTTTGGACTAGGAGAGGGACGTTGGCTGCCTGAGAACTCGGTGGCTGAGCGAGCCAGGGAGAACCGGCTGCAGCACGTGGGATGCCTGTAAGCATCCGTGACCCAGAGCCGCCCGCAGGGCGCGGGCTGGCTCCTGCTTGGCTGTTACATGGAAAATGTCGCTTTTTTAATTCTCTAACCGAGCTGAACTTGGTTTCTTTTCTCCTTGAATTCTTCAGGCTTGATCGTTTTATTTCACTCAAAGTCGCTGGGGGGCAGGGCGGGCATTTCCACGGGCACCGAGGAGAGAAGGACGGTTCGTCACGCTGCTCCGCTTCGGGGCCGGGAGCAGCCCCGCGCCGGGAGGCGGCACTTTCTTACCGCGGTGTTTTTGTCGCGGTTTGGTTCGGAGCGGGAGCGGGAGCGGCCCCGCCCGCGCCGCGCGCTCGCGCGCTGCCTTCCCGCGCTCCGTTCCCGCGCTGGCGGCCCTTGGGGGCGGGGCCCGGCGCCCCGGCCAATGGGCAGCGGCGGCGGCGCGCGCGCCGGGCCATGGCGGCGGCGGGCGGCGATGGCGGCGCGGGCGGGGCCGATGGCGGGGACGGGCCGGCCCCGGCGGCGGCCCCGGGACGCGCCCAGGTGTTCAGCACCGTGGTGGACACGTTCCTGGAGAAACTGGTGGCCGCCGGGAGGTGAGGCGGGAGCGGGGTCGCGCAGGACGGGGAGGGAGCCCGGAGCCCGGTCCCAAGCGTGCCGTGACCCTGGGCCCACCGGATCCCCGGGAACAGCTCTGGGCCTGGCCCTGATCCGGCCCCACCGTGAGCCGGGTCCTGATCTTGCCCTCCTTGCAGCTACCAGAGGTTTGTCAGCTGCTACCGCTGCTTCTACAAGCTGCAGCCGCAGCTGACCAGGAGCATCTATGATCAGTTCATCTCCCAGCTCCAGGCGTCCATCAAGGTGAGCGGGGGAGCGCCCGGGGGCCTGGGGGGCTGCAGAGGGGTTTGGAACGTCCAAAAGGGGGTTCAAAGCCCGGTGGAAAAGTGCTGAACAGGTTGATATTAAGGGCAGCAAATACATTTCCTAAATGTAAAGCAGAAAGCTGAGGCTGCTCTCCAGAGTCCTGCCTTCCCCAGAAAGAGCTGTAGGGTCGTTCAGGAAAACACCACTGGGACTTTGGAGTCCAAGCATTTCCCCAGCACGGCCAAGGCCACCACTGAACCATGTCCCTGAGTGCCACATCCACACATCTGTTAAATGCCCCCAGGGATAGTGATTCCCAGAGTGTTCATCATCCAGGATTCCAGGCTCTGCATCCAGGACAAAGCCAGAAGGACTTTGGAAAGGGATGGAGTGACAGGACAAGGTGAATGGCTTCCCACTGCCAGAGGGCAGGGTTAGATGGGATATTGGGAAGGAATTCTTCCCTTTGAGGGTGCTGAGGCCCTGGCACAGGGTGCCCAGAGTTTAAGGCCAAGTTGGATGAGGCTTGAAGCAACCTGGTCTAGTGGAAGAAAGATGGAACAAGATGTGGTTTAATGTCCCTTTGAACCCAGACAATTCCCTGATTCCATGACCAGCAAAGGCTCACAAGCAGAGTGATGCCTGTGTTTGCTCACCTCGTGTCTTTCCTTCACAGGAGGAGATCCAGGAGGTGAAAAATGAAGGGAATCTGGAGGGACTCTTCAGTTTACTGGATAAGATCGTGGAGGAGGCAAAGGACCGGGAAGAGCCAGCGTGGTATGGATGGCCAGGGGTGGGGGTGGTGGTCCTGCAAGGGCACCAGGCACTTCCTGGGCTGTGTTTGGGTGTCCTGTTGGCCTCATGCTGCAAGGGAGGGTCTGAAAGCTGCTGTATCTGTACAGCTGTGTCACTGGGCCTAAAACACACAAAAGTCAGTTTAATCTGTGCTTCTCTGGGACCAGGGTCCATTTCCACTCACTTCCCTAGTACAGGGAGGTCAGTGCCACTGAGTTGGGGCATGATCCAGAGGGCTGATGGGATGTTTTGGGCAAAGCACCTGTCCAACAGCAGAGTCCCCCTGCGTGCTCTTTGTGTCCCTCCCCTTGCTTGGGGCCTCAGCAGACACTGGAGACAGACTGGGGATTGTGACCAGAAACACAAGATTTTCTGTGTCTGTGCTGAGGGGGTGAGGACATCCTGACTGTTCCAAGCACCCACTTAGGGCCAGCCTTGGGGAAGAGCTCCCTGTGCCCTCCAGTGGGGCTCTGGCTGTGCTGGGTTCCCTGTGCTAGAGGAAACTCTGGGAGCCACATAGTTGATCCCACCTGGCAGCAGTTCAGCAGCTGCGTGGGACCAGTTCTGGGCGGTATCTCTGGCCAGGGGTCTATGTACAAATCACAAACGAGGCTGGACTGCTGCTTGAGCTGTTTAGCATCAGTCTCATTACATGGATATGACAATGGGAAGATGCCAGCAGCTCACATCCCTGGCAGCAGACAAAGATCTCAATGTTCCAACTCACTTTAAAAGCTTTTTGACCAATCACACAAAGCAAAATCATATTGACAGTAGTTCCATCCAACCACTATTAGCACACGTCCCTTTGGTTAAACAATGCTTGCTTATTTCAAATACAGCACCTGCTTGTGAGCCTTCAAACACAATGCACAGAGCTCCATTATTAACCTTAGAACTTCCTAATATCTTGCTAGATAAACTTTTCTTTAGCTTAGGGAGTTATTCTAGACAAGTAGACGCAGTGGCCCTTGGACAGAACAGATCTGTCCTGGGAGGAAACTCCAGCTCATCCTGAGTGTTGGCATGGGGGCAGAGAAGTGCCTTCCTTTACCCCAGTCCAGGGGATGATATGTTGAGCCCCCTCAGAAGGCCAGGCTTGCTGGAGGACGCTCCATGCCATCTCCCCAAACACTGCTCCCACACTCTGGAGCCTCCCAGTTTCCAGAAGTGCAGGTGCAGTGGTCTGTTAATACACACACCATTCTTCTGTCTGTCCTTCCTACTCCTCACATAACTTTCCTGCTGACCAGTCTCATGGCTACTGTTTAGCTCCAGTCACAATTCTGCTGTGTCTGAGGCCTGATTTGCAGAGTCGCAGCCCCTGTGGCGTTGGGATCCCAGGGCAGGGTGCTCTGGGTGCTGAGTGCTCCGTTGCAGGCGGCCCAGCGGGGTCCCGGCGCGGGACGTGCGCAGCGCCCTGGTGCCGTTCCTGCTGCGGCACCGCGCCCACCTGCGCCGGGCGCTGCAGGAGCGGCAGGAGAGGAGCAGCAGCCTGGCCGAGGCCGTGCTCGCGGGGAGGGACAGCATTGCAGAGCTGCAGCAGCTGATCCAGGCTCGCCAGCAGGCCTGGCAGGTAAAACAGACCAGACAAACCAGACCAACCCAACCCAGACCAACCCAACCCAAACCAGACCAACCCAAATCAGCCCAACACAACCCAAACCAGACCAGATGAGACCAAACCAGACCAGACCAACCCAACCCAAACCAGACCAGATGAGACCAGACCAACCCAACCCAGACCAACCCAACCCAAACCAGCCCAACATAACCAAACCAGACCAACCCAACCCAAACCAGACCAAAACAAACAAACCTCCTCCTTGCAGCACCTGCTGCAGTGGGGCTCAGTGGGGCCTGGAATGACTTTCAAACCCTGCACTTCTCCAGGACCTCCCCAGCAGCCAAGTCCTGCTGAAACTTTAGGTGTGGACATTGTGTCTGGAGGTCTCAGGTGCCCTGTGCTGTGGGTTGGGTGTGGAGTGGTCCCAGGGGAAATGAAGGGGTTGTGTTCTGTGCCTGAGGAGACAGCAGTGTGTGCCACACATTCCACCCTGAGTGTGGCTGGGTGGGAGAAGCATCATGCTGAAGTCTGTGTGGTGTTCCTTCCAGGCAATCAGTAAGGAGCAACGAGAACTCATCATGACATTCCAGGAGCCCCAGTGATGCCCCACAGGCTCTGCTGAGACAGTTCATCATCCTAAAGCACTGATAGGACAAGGTGTGTGCAGAACCCAAACTGAGAATTACCCCATCAGGCCACTGGAGACTGCAGAGGGACTGAAACAGTTGCTGGACTGGCACGGGTTTATCAAAAGGAAAAAAAAAAAAAAAAAAAAAAGAAAAAAAAATCCGTTGGGATCTTTGGAAATGGATGGCAATTCCCTATTTCCTACTCAGCTAGACAGAGGGGTGTCACAAAGTGTGTCTGTGCTCTCATCTGCTGCACTCGGTGCTGTGACAGGCCTGATTCCAGTTTCCAAAGCCACATTTGGGGGTTTGTAGCCGTTTTAGCTGTGTGTTAGACAAAATTCAGTGCCTTAAGCCCCAGGCCAGGCTGTGCCAGGCCTGAGGAGCCCACAAGCAGGAGCAGAGTGGGTCCCAGCCAAGGATCCTGCCTGTGCTTGCAGGTTCATTCAGTCTGCCTGTGTTCAGAGCACTGCCCTTGCAGATGTGGCAGCAGCTGCTGCCCCAAGTTCCTCGTTACCATTCGTTCTGTTCTCACAGTTACTTTCTAGCCCCGGTCCCCTCCCAGCAGCCTGAGGTATCTGTGCAGGGGTTGAAACAGCTCTGCCTCCACTTTGTGGGTTTGTAACAGGGTTTTAATGTTTTTCCTGTGGAACCTTCTCGAGCCAGACTGGTTTTCCCCACCCAGAGCTGTCTGTTGCTGCCTCTCCTGTTTGTGGGCTGGGGAAGCCGAGGCTCCCGGGATCTCCCTGGCAGAGCCCCACCAGTGATGTGTGCCTGCAGCATGGACATGCTGTCCTGGGGCTGGGCAGGGAGGGAGGAGAGGCCCCCTGCACCTGCTGAGGACTGAGAGGTTCTGAGTCCAGCAGGCCCTGAGGGCAGAGCTCCGTGGTCTCTGCCCCAAGGAGAGGCCCTGCCCTGAGCCCAGCTCCACCACACCCCAGCCTCTGTCAGCAATTAGAGCTGCAGTGGCTGCAGCATTTCCCCTCTGCCTCCCCTCACTGTGCTGGAATCTCAATAAACTGGGGCTGTTGTTCCCAGCTTGGCTCCTGCTGTGCTCTTGGCCCACGTACTCTGTACTTTATGGGTTTGTCTGACAAAGGCTCTGCTTCAGCAGCTCTGTCTGCCCTCTGCCCCCAAGCCTCCAGTTCCGCTTCCCAAGACAGGGCTGGGATTTACAGGATCAAAAAGTGGTCAGGATGTGAAAGAGGAATGTTATTCAGGGGCTCTGAGTGCCCTGGCCATGCAGCATCTGCCTGTGGCACATGGCAGGGAGGAGCTGTGCAGAGACCAAGGCACGGGCACCTGCTCACCCTCCCCAGGGACAATGTGACAGTGCCCAAAAGCAGCACGTGCTGCTCCCCCAAAAGTGGGCCAGCAAGTTCCCTATTGGCCTGGCACATGGAGGAAAACCCCAAGGTTTGGGCAGGAAAGTCTCCCTGTGTGGCAGAAGATGATTCTGGGATGCAGCAGTGGGGGCTGGGCCAGGGCAGTGAGGAGCCCCCAGTGCCCCTCACCCATTCCAGTGGGGACTGGGCACTGCCAGGCTGGCAGGGCTGGGCCCACCAGCAAATCCCCCCTGGCCTGGGGCCACTTCTCCCTCCCTTTGTGGGCTCTGGCTGGGCACAGGGAACCAAATTCATCCCAAACCACAATTGCCACCTCTGCCAGCAGCTCCGGCCATGGCGGATGTACTGGAAATAACCCTGCTGAGGCCATGCCCCCTTGCCAGGGCCACAGGACCCTATAAAGACACCCAGGGAGCCAGGGCTGCACTCAGCCCAGCACAGGGAGGCACCATGAAGTCCCTGGTCCTGCTGACTCTCTTGGCCCTGCTCACCCTTGGCCTCTGCCGCAGAGGTACGGGGGAGTCCAGGGCTGGTGGGGACACTGGGGGTGACTCTGTGCCCTGGGAAGGGCCCTGGAGGGAGCAAAGGGACTGGGAAAACTCTGCTGAGCCTTGCCAACGGGGAGATAGGGACTGAGGGTTTCAGGGAGGGATCTGAGCTCCAAAAGGAGTGGGGTGAGAGCAGACCCCACATGGGAGGGAAAAGCTAGACACCCCATGTGAGCCCACCCACCCTTCCCTGTCACCCGCAGCTGCCGATGGCTCTGCCAGCACCAAGGACTCGCCCAGCTCCGAAGGTGAGTGACCGCGGCTGCCCGGCCCCACTGCCCTGGGGATAGGGGGACACAGCCCCGGGGACAGGGGACACGGTCCCCCTGACCCCCCCGCTGTCCCCGCAGCCTTTGTCTCCAGACGCGCCAGCGCCGAGCTGGTGCAGAGGCAGAAGCGCAATATCGGCTATGGCAGGTGAGGATCGCGGCCCCCAGGTGGGGGAGGTTTGCGGGCCCAGCCCCTCCCCAGGACCCCCCACAGCCCCTAGGTGTCCCGTTTGTCCCCAGCAGCGTCCCTGGAGCCCCCCCGGACCCGCTGGAGGCCAAGCGTGAGGTGTGCGAGCTCAACCCCGACTGTGACGAGCTGGCGGACCAGATCGGGCTGCAGGAAGCCTACCGGCGCTACTACGGGCTCGCGTAGCCCCAGCCCGGCTTGGGGCGGGGGCTGAGCTCCAGAAACCCCCGTCAGCCCCTCCCCGCCCCCCGCACCTTCACCCTCCCACCCTCTCTGTTAGCCCTGGAAAGAAATAAATGCAAACCGTAGAGCCAGATCCCCCCCAAGCCTGGGGCGAGGGTGGGCGGGAGGATTCGGGGGATGTGCTCCATGTCACCCCACCCAGCTGAGGACTCCTGGGTTCCCTCCTGTCCCCCCCCAGGCTCCAAGGAGGAGAGGTGCTACCAGCCTCAGATCCTGCTCCCAGCAGCTAGGAGCCCAGAGCTGCCCCATCATCATTTCAGTTTAATTTAAAGCTGTTTCTCCCAAGGTGGGGGGGGTTACTGGGGAGCAGCAGGGCTGGCCCATGCACCCCGGGCCCCTGTGGCCTGCCCGGGAATTTCATCACAAACCACCTTAATTACTCATTAACCTTGTCACATGCACGCTCACACTGCCGGGTCCTATGTGGGGACCCCAAATTCATGGAATCACTGCTGGTTTGCCCTGGAAGAGCTGAGGCACAGACTGGGTGCATAGGGAGTTGGGAGAGGGACACTGCAGACAGGGACACTGCAGGACAGTCAACAGCACCCCAAAGAGGCTGCCAGGATGCCGGGTCCTGCCAGGCTTTGCAGCCCAGCCCCTCACACAGGTCCCTCTGGTGCCCAGGGCCAGCAGGAACACCAGGGGAGCTGCCAGAGCCACCAGAGGCTGGGGCAAGGCCACAGTGAAGGCACTGCTGATGGCAGTGCTGCCCACAAGGGCCAGCCTGGCAGTGCCAAATGTGCTCGGGATCTTGGTGGGACTCAGGTGGCCCCACAGCCAAGCCTGGCATGTGCACACGTCACAGAGGATGTCCTCCAGCTGCAAAGGGGTGCCCAGCACAGAACAGATGTGGGAAAGCTGGTGGCTGTGTCCTGCCAGGCTGAGGCCATCACCCACGGCTGCAGCTCGTGCTGCAAGGGCTGCTCTGGGGACAGGGGACAGAATGGTGGCAGTGGGGAGGGGCACTGGGGGCTGCTGCTCAGAGATGCAGCCAGAGCAGAACAAGGCTCTGGGGCAAGGGGATGTGAAGGGGAGGCCGGTGAGCAGCGCAAAGAGGAGGTGGTGGCAGCAGCCGAGCTCAGCTTCACTCCAGGCACAGTCCTAGCAGCAGCAGAGGAGCTGTGGGGAGGCGGGGGAGAACCAGAGGGAGCCCTCTGGAAGCCCCCTAGCACCAGGGTGGTGGGGGCACCTGACCCTTGCCCTGGGCCACCCTGACTCACCGGGCAGAGGAGCAGGGTGGTGTTGTAGAGGAGGGGGCACACAAAAGTCTGCAGCACCCTGCTCAGCTGGGTTAGGACCACCACGGCAGAAGCCTCCAGAGCCACGCTGCAGCCCCCCAGGCCCCAGCCCAGCCAAGCTGTTATGCAGGGCCTGATGAAGGACACTGGGCTGGGCACTGGGGGAACTGGGGCAACAGGGAGAGCAGCTCAGCAGCACGAGGGTGCTGTAAACATTCCATCAGCCCAAAACTCCCACAGTGAGAGGAAGGAAAACCCAAAATGATCCAAAAGTGTCTGGACAAACTCCCTGCTGCTCTGCACTGAGCAGGAGGTAGAGCAGTGCTGGTGAGAAGCACCAGTGGTGTGGTGGCCATGGGGGCCATGAGGGCCACCTGCAGCAGCCCTGCAGAGCCCCAACCCCCCCACCCCTGCCTCAGGCTGGGGATCTCGGTCCTGCCCTTGCTCCATTCTGGGCCCCTCTCTGGCAGCTCTCCTTCCCTGGCAGGAGGGGCAAATGGGGCCTCTGCAGGGGCTCCAAGGCAGCTTTGTGCTGGACACATCCCTGACCTGCCACAGCCTTGCTTTAGCTGAGATCCCCCCAAATTCCCAGTGCAGACACGACCCTGACTCTGCAGGGGGCACACGGGAGCCTCCAGCTGGAGGGGCCAATGCAAGGCAGCTCTGGGCACCAGGCTTTAAATGCCACCAAGCTGGGAGAGCCAGGGGAGGTGACAAAGGCAGGTCCAAGCACGGGGCCTCAAACATCCACCAGGTCACACTGCAGGGTCCCACCAGAGGAGATCTGGGAGGGAAGAGGTGGAGAAAGCAAATTTGGGGAAACAAAACTGACCTGGCAGCAGCAGGGTTGGCAGTGGCTCCAGCTCAGCCCATGGGGCAAATGCCAGGAGAAGGTCCCGGCTGCAGCTGGATGGAGCTCAGGGCACAGAGGACTGAGCTGGGAGCAGGATGGATGCTTTCCAAAACCCCAATTTTTGGGGATTTATTGATCCCTAGAGGAATTGAGTGCTGGGCACAGCATGAGCAGCTCAAAAACCCAACCCCATGTGCCTGTCCAAGGAGCCCGAGGTGCACGCTGGCCCACACCAGGGCTCTGCTGCTTTGGTGGCCCCAGCCAAGGGGAAGTCACCTGTCCCCAGGTGTGTTGGCAGGAGGCCAAAGGGAGGGTTTGGGGTGTCCACACTGGGATGCAGACCCTGGTGCTGAGCAGTCCCTCCAAGATAACCCACGAGGCACAGCAAACCCAGGCAGGAAGATGTTAGAGGCAGGGCATGACATGTCTGTACCAGAAGTGGGAAGCAGAGGCACAGGAAAGGAGGGGAACAGGCAGAAACAGATGGAGAGACAGCAGCTCCTGGGGGTCCTGGAGAATTCAGCTCCACAAGGAGCAGGACCAGGAGTTGACCAGAGCTGTGGCCTTTTCCTGCTTCAATTTCACCTCGGTCTGTTCCCATGCAAGGGCTGTGGGACAAACCCCCACCCACAGACCCCCCAGGGCAGCACCGTCCTGCAGGGACCAGCAATGGAGGCTCAGGGTTTGGTACAGGACTGGCAGCCTCTTGGCACAGCCCTTCCAAGCAGGAAAAAGCATTCCCAGCCCTGCTCAAGGGCTGGAGCTGGCAGTGACAGTCCCTTTCTGCCAGCTGAGCCCCTTTCCCTACTGGGGACTGAAGCTGGATTCCCTTTTAACATCCCCCTCTCTGACCTTCCTGTCGGTGGCAGCCTCCAAAGAACCCAAGAGGGAGACAAAATTATGGCAGTGCCCAGCTCGGTGCTCCCCACCAGGGGAAGCAGATCAGGGAGCTCTGACAGCAGTGAATTCAGAGCAGAAATACTCATTTATTTTCTCTCCCTTGGCACCAGGGCATGGTGGGACCCTTGCACAGCCCAATCTCCAGCCTGAAGCCCCCAGCCCATCCTCTCCCAGCGCCTTGAATGGACACCGCAAAGTCACACATTTAAAAAATTTCCACTCTCCCTGTCTCCCATTTCTCCACCCCCTTTCCCCATTAAAAGTGAGCTGCAAAGGCCCCAGTGAGCTAGTCCAGGTCCTTGTGCAGGGTCAGGGGTGCTCCTGTGGCAGCAGAGTCCTAGCAAGAGGATGAAGTCATCCCCCATCACAGAGGTGGCAAGGAAAATGCTATTCTCATCACAGGGCTAAGGAAGAACCCACCTGCACTTCCTTCCTGGAAAGTCTGGTCAGCAAAGCATATTTGGGTGGATTTACAGATGGAAAATGCACTCAGCCCCTGGGCTGCTCAGAAAAGGTGGGATGGGCTGGGAATGACCACAGGACACACAGTACAAACATCTGGTATTTTATTAAGCCAGTTGCTGTGCTCAGACCATGGTCAGACATATGCTGGGAGCCCCAGCCCCTCCTCGCCCAGCTGGGCCCCAGGTCCCCTCGATCCTCCCTGGCTCTGCAAGCCCGTGTGCCACACGAGGGCTGAGAAGAGGTGATTGTCCCTCGCCTCCAACCTACATCCCCTCAGTGCCAGTGGCAAGGCCAGCAACACAACCCCTGTGCCAGCCTGCCCTGTCCCTGCCCTGGCCAGTGCTGCTGCACACCCAGAAGGAAAAGAGCCCAAAATTGAAGATGCGAGACAAAATCTGAGGCATTGCAGGTGGCCTCAAGCCAAGCAAGGATGGGAGCAGAGGAGCTGCTTGGAAAGCCCATGAAACCATGGAGCAGAAGCCCAACAAGCACCAGTGACCGTGTCCACCATGGTTTGGGGACAGCCCAGCCAGCCTCAGCCACCACAGACCTGCGTCCTCCCAGCATGGGGTCACCCCAAAAACCCCGAACCGCCCAACAGGGTGGTAATGAAGAGAAAAACCAAACCCAAGAAACACACCAGAACACATGAAAACTCTTGCTTTCAGCCCACAAGATGTTTTTTCTGTTTGCTCTCCTTCCCAGCACAGCAGGCACTACTGGACTGGCTCACAGCTGCTCCAGGGCAAGCCTGGAGTTGGTGCAGGAGCAGCACGGCAGGAAGAGCCACGGCCAGAGCCTGCAGTCTCCATCCTGCCTGGTGCTCTCCTGCTGAGGCAGCTCACAGTTCTGGCTTGGACAGGGATGCACAGGGTGGGGGGCTCTCAGGGAGCCCCCAGTGCAGCACCATAGCAGCCACAGGCTGCACAGAGCCTTCCATAGACCATCCCCTTTGCTTCCCCCCCCAGACCCACTTTGATCAGCAGCCACCACGCCAGGGGAGAACCGCAGTGGCCCTTGGGCAGAGCAGATCTGTCCTGGGAGGAAACTCCAGCTCATCCTGAGTGTTGGCATGGGGGCAGAGAAGTGCCTTCCTTTACCCCAGTCCAGGGGATGATATGTTGAGCCCCCTCAGAAGGCCAGGCTTGCTGGAGGACACTCCATGCCATCTCCCCAAGGCTGCTCTGCAGCCACACTGCTCCCACACTCTGGAGCCTCCCAGGTTTTCAGCTCCATCCAGGTATCTCTGACTGGGGATGCAAATCCAAAACCATTCACCAGGTCCTCAAGCACAGTGCTCTGGACAGGAAGAGGGCAGCATAGGGACTCTTCAGGTGTCCTTTTTAAAGGTCACAATCCCTCCCCATCCAGAGTGGAAGGTGCCATGGGGGCAGTCAGGATTCCCCATTGCACGGTGAGGGCTTCCTTCTCCCCTCCAGGTATGCAAAACCTTGGAATATTAAACCAACCCCTCAGGGGACCAGAGCAGTGACTGAAGCAGAGCTGTGAGCAGCCCCTGTTGTTGCCATGTGGCCCTACATGGGCTCCATGCTCCACTGCCTCTGGTTACAGTACACGAGTTTATTTTCTTTTGTTCTCAAACTGGATCCTGTGCCCACACAAGGCCTCAGTGACTCAGAACACAGCTCCTCCTCAGCCTGCCCAGCTGTGCAGCACTTGGCTCCCAGTTGGCACCCTGCACAGCTGTGGGAGCTGCAAGAACTGAAAACACTTGCCATCAGTGAAACACTTGCCACCAGCAAGACATGAATTCCCCCTGGGCTGCTGCTTTACCTGTACTGCTCTCCTCTCCCCTCAAGAACCAGCCAGGACCCAAGGAATGCTTGACCCAGGGTGAAGGTGCAGACTGCCCCCAGCTCCTCACTGCTTTGACTACAGCCCTGCAATGCTTCTCTTCACCAACCCCAAGTGCAGCCACAAGGGTGACACTGAGGCTCTCAGGACAAACCCAGTGACCTCCAGACCCCTCTGCTGTGCTCAGCAGCCAGGATCAGGGGGGGTTTCTTCAGCAGTAGGAAAAAGCAGAGCACATCAATTCTCTGTGCCCCCCCACCAGACAAGGAGGGCTTCACCTCAAGAACAGTTCCACAAGGAGATTCCCTTCTTTTTTCCACCCCATTGAACAGAAATAATGAGCTCCACAAACAAATGACTTCAAATAAAACCACTGGAGGGAAGGGTGACTGGGAGCTTCACAACCCATCTCAGATCTCCAAGAATCCCCAAGGTGTGCCAGTCTCTGACCTTCTCTTGGCTTAGCCAAGCAAAGTACTGTGAGTTTCAGAAGAAGCTGTAAAAGGGAAGACCCTGCAGGGAAAGCCCTGTCCCTCACAGCCAACCTGTCAGCCTCCAGGGATGGACCAGCTGTACCATGGAGGTTGGCATTTCCCTCTGCTGCGCTGTAAAGGAGCTGGAACTGGAACAGAAATTAATCCTCTGGTGCTTGTGCTGGTATTTTTAGTTTTTACCTGAAAACAAGGAACATCCTGCCCCTGCAGTACAACACACCATGCTCAGAGCCTGCACAGATGTGACTCAGCTTATTATGTTCTGCTCTCTGGCTGTAGCAGTTTCTGGCTGGCCCAAGTGAGAACACAGACAGATACAAGACTCCAGTGGTTTGTACTTGCATAGCTGCTGCTGGTTCATGTGGATGGAGACATCTGTTCGTGGGCACACAGAGGCAAGAGGGAGCATGAAGAGACTGCCCAGCCCCTCTCCTGCTGCCCTGTGAGCAACCTGCAGCTTCATATGCGAGCACCGGCCGAGTGACAGCGTGTCAGACACAGGTTGCATGAGATGCTGCCCGGATGGAGCTCTGCAGGATCCCTCCCAGCTCACCTGGGCAACCAGCTTTTCCAGCATCCTTGCAGGCAGCATCAGCCCTCCTGTCTGGGATGCCAAAAGCAGGGAGCAGTCTGTGAGCTCGGTGCTCCTGGACAGCCTCTGCCAGCCCAGAGGGACGCGGGAAAGGGGGACACAAACTCTCCAGCTCTGTCACCATCTCTAGCACAGCATTGCAGCAGTGGTGCATTGAACAACCAGCAGAAGATAATGGCTTTGAGATTCTCCTTCCTCCTCCACACCCTATTGAAAGATTTAGGGGGGAACAAAAGGGAAAAAAGAAAAGATGAAAAAGAGGCTTTGGGTCCTTTGGAGACATCTGCTCCATCCCAGTGTTGCAGTGCTCAAGCCAAGCATTTGAGCCTTAACGGTGTATAAATCCCAGCCGGCTCCTCTCTCTTTCAGCAGTTCTGCCAGATTCCTCCTTTTCTCCAAGGTCTAATGCATAGTGGGAGAAGCTGGCGATGGAGGCAGAGTCCTGTGGCCTCCCTGGAGCAGCATGGTGGAGCTTGTGTTGCTCATGAAGCGTGCAGCTCCCAGGAAGAGCGGAGTGCAACATGGGGCTGCTCCCTCCTCACAGGCCAACATCCCTTTGCACTGAGCCTGCTCCATGGGGGCCTGGGAAAGGAAATAAATATGCTTGTTCTAAAACAAAAAAAAAAATTATATTAAGAGCTTCTTCCCCCTTTTAAATAGAGTGTTTCCTTTTCTTTCTGACATTGGAAGAGTATCCAAAACCCTAAAGGAGCTCCTCTTTTTTCTTTTTTTTTTTTTTTTTATATTATTCATATATATAAAAACCTAAAAATTAAAAGGAAAAAAAACCTTGAAAAATAATTAATTCAAAAGAAGGGGGTGGGGGGGAGAAATATTATCCACTTTCCTGTCCCCAGATTGCCAAATAAGAGCAAAACACTCTTTGGATCTTCTTTCCCAAGCCGGAGGGTTCCGTTTCTGCTGCACTGGTTTGGTTTTGCTGAAGTGAAGTCCATGCTTTGAACCACCAGCCTGCTTCTGCTGGCCAAGCAAGCTTTGGGAGGAAGGAGGGGATGAAGGACTGCCTGTCTCTCGCCCATCTCTGCCGACTGGGAGAAGGGCAGAGCTCTGCCCCGGCCATTCCGAGGGGCCTCTCTCAGAGCAGCTGGCGCCATCAGAGCTGTACAGCCGTCTGCTCAGGATGCAGGTGGAGGGTGTCAGTGTGCGTGCCCACTTTGGATTTTGGTTTTTTAATTCGTTTGGGTAGGTATTTTTGTTGCTGTTGCTGCTGCTGCTGCTTCTTCGTGTCTTAAGTGTCGCCCAGATTGTTGTTTCCTTCGTTCAGACGCTGCACGTTGCGAGAGGGGGAGAGAAAGGTTCACCAACCCGATGCCTTTCTGACCATCAGCCCATCTCTTTCCACTGCTTGTAGAACTCCAGAACATTTTTTATCTCTATGCTGGCGTTGGCGGCTGCCTGGATGGCAGACTGCAAGCAAACACAGAAAAACAGGTGGTTAATTTTTAACTTGCCCTGTCAAGACAGCTGCCATTCCCAGCCTGGGGACACTCTGGCAGCCTGGCACAGCTGGAAGGCCAAATCCTCCCAGTTCTCATTGCTCTGGTACAAGAGGCCTGCACAGACATGGAATTAAATCCTCTCACCTGTCCCAGAATACCCTGTATCACAAAATCAAGAAGCTTTGAGGGAATAAGGAATCTCAACATATAAAGTAACTTTGGGGATTAGCCAAAGAAAAAAAAAAATTTAAAAAATCTCTTGCCAATCAATCACAGTATATCTCTGCTAGGAAGCAGAATGGCTCAGCTCAGCCAGACAAGAGCTACTGACCTGCATGGGCACTGAGAAGGAGCTCGGGTCCTCCAGCTGGAAGCCTGTGATGATGGTGACCATTCCTGTGGTGTCATCCTCCCCACTGCCCTGGGACACTGTCAGCTGTTTGCAGCTGTCCAGTATTTTATAGAGATTCCTGACAGAACAGAGCAACAGAGGGGAAGGTCAGCAGGAAGACCACATCTGCTCAGGACAATGAATGGAAAGCAGGGCTGCATTCCTGTTCCCATTAAGGACTTTCCTGAGACCTTTCTGAGCACAGACTGCTTTGTGTAACATGCACAGGTGGCTGTCCTTATCTCCAAGGAATTTCATCATGACTCACACAGAACAAGCTCTGCAATGAGTCCCAGTGCTAACACCTCTCCCCAAAGCCACCTGCCTGCTGTGAACCTGGCTCAGACACCTTCAGATGCTGAAATCTTACCAGGCATCTAAATCTTGTCTCTTCAATTTATGCCTCTCAAAGCTCTTCCCAACATCTTTCTGGCAACGAATGTACCTAAGGAAAAAGCAGAGTCTCTGAGCTCATATGGAGACTGTCCCACAGACTGAAGCCAGTGCTCCACAGCAGCTCCTCTGGGTGCTGCAGGGCTTCCCCCAACTCAAAGGTCCATGCAACGAATCCTCTTTGAATCCCTTCCATCACCTCCCTGACTCACAGCCATTCCCACGTGGTGCTCACAGTACCACGTGTCTCAAGCCCACCAGCCCTGACACTGACCCCAGAGATGCAGTTTGTCCTTTCAGCTGTGTTTCTGTAGAGCACCCAGGCACAATTCAGCTCTTCCAGCACTCTCAGTGCAGTGGCAAAGGTCACTGCTCCAGTATATAGAGCAACAGAGATGCAACTCCACCATTGCTCAGAAGCAGCTGCGCTTCACAGCTGAGCAGCAACTACCAGCACATCTGAAGAGCATCTGCTCCTTCCCTGCCTTCCCATTCTTAGAGTATGGCTTTTCCTTGGCCCACTCCTCATTCTGCTCCAAGGGATCCACTGCCTGCTCCCACCCAAAGCCCACCCATTCCAAAACAAAAGGAAAATCCCACCCCTCTCCTGCTCTCACCTGTTTCCCTTTTTAAATTCTGCCTCCAGATACCGAATGCTGTCCCTAGCACCGGCGTTCTCCTTTTTCAGGAAGTCCAGGCCATCGATAACTAACAGGAACAAAAAACAAAAAAACAAAACCATCTTGTTTACAGTTCTACTTCTGCAAACTAATGCAGAGGTGTCAAGTACTCCCCATTCCACAGAACACTGTCCAATGCACAGCTGCCACAGGAGAGGCACGGGGTGGGGGAGGGAACAGGACCTCTCTCCTCTCAACTCTCCTGACACACTCTGTCAAAATCCCAAGCATGGGCCACACACAGAACAGGGCCCAAAAGCAACATATCAAAAGGATGTTGCAACTGTTCCAGATGAAGTGAAAGATAAGAGCAGGAGCAGGGAAAGCCACCACCCAGGCTCCTGGGGCCTGCACCCCAGAAGGGTCAGGGGGGCAGCCAGTGCCAGTTACCTGCTGTGGAGTCCCCATACCTGTTCGAGGGATGATGATGATGAACCTCCCACTAGTGGCCAGCTGCTTGACAAGAGCCAGGTGCTGGCAGAGGGCCTGGGTGTCAGGAACCAGATAAGGAGACATGGCTGACTGTGCCTTGGGCTGCTGGAGACTGCCCTCCAGCTGAGACACCTCCAGCTGAAAACACACATGCAAAGACACTCGCTTCACATTGATGCTGAAACAGACCATCAAACAGGACAAGACTTGCCCTGCAAAGGCCCTTCCAACCTCCAAGCATACAGAACAGAGGGCTGGATGCAGCAGAGGGTCAGCAAGAGAAGAGGATCTCACTCTGCACTGCCCAGTGCAGCCCCACCTTGAGTACTGGGAACAGTTTGGGGCACCTTGATGTAAGAGGGGCATCGAAATATTAGAGAGTGTCCAAAGTAGGATGACCAGGATGGTGAAAGGCCTCAGGTGGCTGAGGTCACTCAGTTTGCTCAGCTTGGGGCAGAGAAGGCCGAGACACCTTCCTTGAGGGGGTCAGCAAGCAGGAGGTGCTGACTTCCTCTCTCCAGTGACTAGCAATGGGACATGAGGAAATGGTACATTTCATTTCTAGCTTCATTGCTGCATCAGGGCAAGTTCAGGCTGAACATTAGGAAAGGCTTCTTTCCCCTGCAGGGGAACAAGCTCCCCAGGAAAGTGGCTGTTGCACCAAGTCTGCCAGAGTTCAAGGAGTGCCTGAACTACACTCTTGGGCATTCAGTTTAAAGTACCCTGTGAGGAGCAGGGACTTGAACTCCATGATCCTTATGGGATGCCTTCCAACCTGAGACACTCGACAGTTCAATATATGCAGAATGGGCTTACTGCCTCTGTGTGGGACAGGAGAGTTCCCCCTTCCCTTTCCAGGTTCTGACATTCCAGCCACTACCCCGCAGGTTTTCAGGCTGGAACCGGAGTCTCCTACCTGCAGCCGAAGCTGAGCCATGTCTCTCATGAGCCTGTTCCGACGAGCTTCCTCTGCAGCCTAGTTGCAAAACGAAACTTCCATATCAGTTAGCAGGAAACACAACAGCTGACACTAGCATACACTTCCAGAGTGAAAAGGGGACACTGGAATAGCTTTAAGGAACAGAACTTTCATCTCCTCCCAAAGATCTGTGATTATAGTTACAACCTAATAGTAACATACAGGAAACAGAGAATACAGAGAATTCATTCACCTATACCAACTCACCATGTGAAACTGAGCCTGGGCCTGGTGCAACAAGTTGTCTTGCTCTGACTGTGCTATGCTGATGAAGATCCCAAGCTCAGAGTTGAACTGCAGGATGCTGCCTTGCAAGTGGGTAATGAAGTGGCCGAAGCTCCGAATGCAGCAGATGCGCACGACAGACTGCAAGGAAGAGCAGCAGTCAGCAGCCACCACAGCCAGGGTGTGCCTGAGGCAGAGCCCACCTGCAGCTCACACTTTTGAAAAAAGCAGGAACTGACATTAAATGCCCAGTTCTGATGGATGTCTGTGATCTCTTTCGAAGCCAGAGACTGCAGGAAAGGCTACAGCTGGCCAGAAGGTTCAGGAGCGCCAGCAAGTCTGGGACTTCCTCAACCCAAGAAAATCTTAAGAAACATCAGCAGCACCCTGCCACACCTGCTCCATAAACCTCTGCTCAGGCCTCTAGCACTAAGAAAAGGAACCACATTACAGAACAATGCAGATCTTTTTTTTTTCAGGATTTACCCCAACTCACCTCCTCGACTGCAGAGAAAATGGGCCGATCCTGCTCGAAGTTAAACCTCTTGTGTGCATTTTTCAGAGGGGGGAGATTGCGCAGGGCCACGTCCTCAGGGAGCAGCAGGCTGGCCTTCAGGTCTGGGAGCTCAGCATCACTCAGGATGTCTTTGACTTCATCACACAGGGCCAGCCCTGGAGAGGAGGGACAAGGAGGAGAGCAGAACAACTGGTGAGGGGGCTAAGAGGAGAACTGCTTTAAGGCAGTGATCTGTAATGGTCGGGGCAGAGGTGTTAATAAAACATGTTCTGTGAGCACCTGCTTAAGGAGGAACCACCAGACCACCCACAATATAAAGAGCAACTCTCCCAAACAATCTGCCAAGGGACTTTGGGAAATTCCCTGTTTGGAGGGACAGCTTTCCCACCTATTCCAACTGATGAGCAACCCTGTTTAAACTCTGCTTCTCATAAACCATTGGGAACTTCAGGCTCAGCCCTGAAGAGGCACAGAGCACATTGTAAGCAGCTGGAGCTCCAGGGTTACCATGGCAAAATCCCAGCCTTACTCCTGCTACTGGCAGTGAATGTCACTCCTGCTGGCCACACATGGATTCTCACATGCTGGTGCCAGTGTTTCAGTATGCTGCCAGCCACATTAATGCATTAATAGAGCATTTTTGTGTCTTAGTTTTGGGGTTGTCCTGTCAGGGCCAGGAGCTGAACTCAATCCTGGAGCGAAGTAAGGGGTCTCTTCCGACTCAGGATGTTCTGTGATTACATGATTCTAAAGACCATGGGACCGTATTTAACTGGAATTGTGTTTAAACAAAACAAAACAAAACAAAAAAACCCCAACACATGCATGTTTTACTTCCTATTGTGCTTATAAAAGCTGCTACTAGGAAATCTCCCTCTCTGGGCTCTCACACACCCTGGGAATGACTGATAACTAGGCTTGGTGAAACATGACATTGCCACTTCTTTCTCCAGTACCTGATTCCTGCAGGTCTGCAGCAGAAGGCAGAAGGTTCAGAAGCACAGACAGCCTGTTCCACAGGCTCTGAGAGCTCTGAAGGAACAGAACACAAAAGGCCATAGAAAATGTCATGACAGATGTACACACAACTAGGCAGCTTGGGCCTTCCAGCATCTCACAACACTTTCTCAAGAGTAAACCTCACCATCCTTCTTAGGCTCAGATTAGCTTAATTCAGCTGGTGGGGGACATAACATCACCCTCTGCCCAGGACTGGGGCCATGGCTGCAACCAGCCCAGGGAAGCTGACACAACCTTGTAGAGAGCCCTGACACCATCCCCACCTGAGCACACATAATGATGAGGTCTGTGTTTGTCCTCAGCCAGTCCAGGAACACCTTGACAGTAAGCAGCAGCCCTTCATTGGTCACAATCTCCAACTTCTCCTGAAGGGATCGTTCATTTCTGCAGGATTTGTTACTTGAAATGCTTTCTTCAGAGTCAGACACGTCATCTGGAAAACAAAGGCAAGCACGAGATGGCAGCTGTTAAACCCCCTGAGATGTCAAGCCCTGCTGGTGTCACAACTTGCTTGCTAGTACAAGCACTGGGCTTGTAATAGTTGAGTTGAAATCCTGGGTGCCTCCACACATCCTTAGAAAAACAGTCCCTGTCCTCTGTGCTGTTCCTAGAGTGTATCATCCCTGCATTTCCTTCTCCTTGGGATAAGAGGGTTAAAATCTCCCTGTGAAGGTCTGACCAATGCCTAAGCCATGCAGCAGCCTCCAGGCTGACAGAGTGGGGCAGTGCCAGCACAAGGCCCAGAGCAGTTCCTGCAGGGAACAGAGCCCTGAGGCCAACATGCTCCCAGCTTCCAGCCAGGCAAGAGCAGGAAATGGCAGGGCTGTCCTGTGAGTGAGAGAGTTTTAAATACTGAACATATTCTTCACACTCTTCTAGCTCTCCAGAGCTGAGGATCTTAAAGCTATTGCCAGTGGAATCACAGGTGACACAAGTGACCTGAGGTCAAGGTGGGAATCACCCACACATTTTTCTACAGACCCTCATTTCAAGTGCTACCACTGCTTCCTATCAGCACAGCTGTGGGCATTCCATAAACCCTCAGAATCACAAGAAAGGAGGTGATTTATTCAGAACCCATCACTGACAGTGTTACACCACAAAAAGCAGTTTGGATACAGCACACATGAGGGGAGCTCGAAGCTAAAAAGTACACACTGAACTCATTCCATCTCTCATTTTCTACACCTGTAAAGGTATTGTGGCCACACATTCCTGGAGCTGCAACACCAAGATAACCACTGAGAGAAAGGGTTAAACAGACCAAAGCCCATTTGTTTCTTCCTTTAACCCCCATCTCTTTCATGTGGCCATGGAGCAGTGCCAGGAGCCAGTCAACACTAACATGATCTAATACTGTGCCTTCAAATGCTGGCCCAGGCAAAGACTGAATCTTGCCAGTGCTGTAGGCCAGCTGGATTTGGCAGCAGGATGTAGAATGTTTCCTTGCTCCAGGGAAACTGGGAGGAATGAAAAACAAGACTGAACAGGCCCATGTAGTTTTATGTGAAACACAAACAATCCCCTGTAGTTTATCAGATCTCCCTTTCCAGCTGTTTTTGCCCAGAATATCACTCAGTTGTGTAAGCTGAGTGGTAGTGGAAACATGGCAGCTCCACCTGCTGCACATCTCCCAGGGGTTCAGCATGCAACAGTCAGTGAGGCACATCTGAGGGGTCACAGAGAGGCCCTCAACACTCTCACATGCACCTGGGTCACATCTTCCACACAAACTTCCTCATGAGCATTGGGCTGATTATCTGTCATCTCACAGACAACTTCCTGTCACCAGAAGCAACAGTAAGTGTCTGATTAGATATTTCACGAAGGGAAAAAGGAAGATGCAATTTGTAACACCTGCTGGAATCAGCCTCTGGAGCCAAAATGGCTTCACTATAGCAAATCATGCCTGAAAACTTCATTGGCTTTCTACAATGGGGTTACAGCAGTGGAGGATGAGGGAAGAGCAACTGACCTCATCCAGCTGGGTTTGTGCAGAGCTTTGACACTGTCCTGCACAACATCCTTGTCTCTTAACAGACATGGATTTGATGGATAGACCACTTAGTGAACAAAGACTTGGCAGGATAGTCATGGGTAAAGAGCTGCAGCCAAGAGCTCAATGCCCAAGTGGAGAGCAGTGACAAGGGGCATCCTCAGGGCTTGGGACCAGCATGTTTTAACATCTTTGCTGGTGTCACAGACAGTGAGATCAAGTGTATCCTCAGCTTGCTGACAACAGAGTTGTGTGGTGGGGTCACATGTTGGAGGGAAGGGATGGCACCAGGAACCTGGAAAGGCCGGAGAGCTGGGTCTGTGCCAACCCCAGAAGGAACAGCAAGGGCAAGGAGAAATGTTGCACCTGCATTGAGGCAACCCCAAGCACAAACTGGCTGGGGGAGAATGGATGGAGAGCAGCCCCAGGAAGGATGTAGGGGGATGGGACATTGACAAGAAGCTCAGCATGCCGTGGCAACGTGCACATCATGCACTGGGAGCCCAGAAAGCCAACACTGTCCTGGGCTCATCCCCAACAGCATGGGCAGCGTGTGAGGGGGGATTCTGCTCCTCTGCTCTGTTGAGACCCTCCCCTGCAGAGCTGCCTTCAGCTCTGGGGTCCCAGGACAGAGAGGACAAGGAGCTGCTGCAGTGAACCCAGGGAGAGGCCACAGAGATGATCCAGGGGCTGCAGCCCCTCTGCTCTGGACGCAGGCTGGGAGAGCTGGGGGTGTTCAGCTTAGAGAAGTAAAGGCTCCAGGGAGACCTCAGAGCTCCTTCCAGGGCCTACAGGGGCTCCAAGAGAGGTGGGACTTTGAGGGACTTTGACAAGGTCCTATATAGGACAAGGGGGGATGGCTTTAAACTGAAGGAAGATAGATTTAGATGTGGTATTAAGAAGAAATTGCTCCCTCTGAGAGTGGCAAAGCTCTGGCACAGGTTGCCAAGAGAAGCTGTGGCTGTCCCATTCCTGAAGTGTTTAAGGCCAGGTTGGATGCAGTTTGGAGCAGCCTTGTGAAAGAGGGATGAAATGACATGGGCTTTAAAGTCCCTTCCAAACAAACTAGCCTGTGAGCCTATGATTATCACAGCTGCTCAGCATTTAGTCTGCAGAACAGTAGTAGTTCTGGTAACCCTGGCGGGCCACAGGTGTTTCCTTTGCTCAGTGCACATATTCCTGCATGCTGGGCAGTAAAAGTAAAGCTTCTCTCTTAGGAAATGTCCAGCCCAAGGCCTGCCCACTACTTGGGCAACCTGCTCCTCTAGACCTAGCCAAAGGAGAGCTTACACCATGGGAAATGGTGAATTTAGCAAACAGACTGCTGTAGTTTGCAGTTTTCTACACATAATTGCAATAACAAGGCCCTTACCTTGCTCTGCCAAGCTGGGCTTCTCCAGATCTCCATTGACACATGGCTTGCTCTCTATCCCATCCTTCAAGGCAGGTGGTTCACTGTTGGGTTTCAGGAGGATGTTGCTGAACGTGGGAGCCAAGCGAAAGCAGCGTTTGGTCTGGAACAGCTGGGTGGACATGGCCTGGAGATTACTGGCTATGCTTGCATCATTAGTGCTCAGGGAAGCTGGCCCATTGACTGCTGGATCCACAGCTTCAGTTTTAGAGATGCTTGGGCTCTTGGAGTCCCCCAGCCCACTGCTATCCACACAGTTTTTTAAGGCCTCTTTGGGCCCACTTTTGCCTTGGCTGCTTCCTTCCTCGCCTGGTTCATCCTCCATGTCCTCCAAGTCAGACCGAGATTCTTGGCTGTTCATGTCGGAGTCCGTCTCCACATCAAAAGCAGCTTCTGCCTCCTCGTCACTCTTCTCTGAGCCACTCTCTGAGCCATCACTGCCCTTGGTGGAGCTCTGGCTGGAGTCAGAGTCAAAGCCCTCACTCAGGTCGCTCTCATCCACCTTCTGGGCGTGGCGGCGGCGGCGCAGACAGGACAGACGAGAGTACTTCTTGCTTTTCTTGCAGTCGTTCTTCCGCTGCTCCTCGCTGGGCTGATGATTGGCCAACTCAGCTTCAGCTTCCTTCTCAATTGAGTTCACAGGCTCCCGTGGCTCCTGGTCATCTGCATTTACAGGGAGAATAAAAGGTAAAGTCACAGTGTGTTCCACAGGCTGCTGCTGGCCAGCCCTGGGTCCAGGGAACCAGGGTTGCAAAGGTCAGCCATCACTTCCATCAGTGTCTTCCACCACTGAATAAGCAACCCCAGAAAAAAAGATTCACTTTCTAAAAGCACCCGGGAAGCTGGGATTCCTACTGCCCAAGCTGGGTCACTCTGCTACCAGGCGCCCTCAGTGCTCAAGGCTGCTAAACCAGAATAGAGCACAGCTGAATTCTAACTCTCCTCCCCAGCTGTCTACAGTCAAAGAGGCAAGTGATCCACTGAGCAGGGCAGGGACATGTGCTCTGTAACTACACTGACCTGACCAATCCCGTTCCTGACCAACATGCATGGAGACTTTCTAGCAGCCCTGGATCACCATGACAGCTTCAAAACCTGCAGAGCAGGGGGTCGTTCATTGCTGCTTTTACCAGAAACTCCCTCACCCTGCATTCAGTGAGGTATTGCCAATGGACTGTTTGCAGGGGGAAGGTTTAGCAGTTTTAGTCACTGCTCAATAAAATCCCCCAGCAATTCAAGAGCCACCCTTGCCTGAGCAGAACTGAGGTATGCTAAGAAAGCCTGTCTCAGCCCCACTCTGCCCCCTTCTGCCTCCCTCAGCCCAGGTGTTTTACATGAGATCATCTCCTCAGTGGAGCAGGAAAGCAGCCAGCCAGCAACAGCAACCAGAGACAGAGAATAAAATCTCAGACTGGGATAAAGAGATTATGAATGAGCTGCCAAGAGATACAGAAAGCAGTCTCCTTACAAAGAAAGCAACATGTCCATCCTGCAATGATTCAGATATTTAGAAAGAGCATCCAAGTGGAGACAACTCAGCACATCAACCCCCTTTTGGGGATTCCAGACCAGAAGTAAAGATCAGTAAACCTCTGCACTACAAAACTCATGCCCAGGGAAGAAAGGGGAAAGACAGCCCTGTAGGCAGGCAGCCTGGGAGACCCAGGTGCTGCCACCTCTGTTCTCTTACCTGTGCCATCACTCTGAAAGGCTGGGACAGGATTTTCCCCTTCTTCTAGCTCAGCCTGGAGGCGAATATTGACGTGATTTATCAGGTGGGAGAAGAGAGCCAGTGTGAAGGCAATGGCTGCACTGTACTGCTTGGAACCTGCAAGCAGACAGCACAGTGAGATGGAGGAGGTGAGCACTACACCAGTTCAGATCCCCAGCCTAACTGTGCTGCTGGATGCTCACCAGGAAATTTCCAAACAAAGCACTGCTTACCTGCCCTCTTGAGGGTGTGAACGCTCATAAGGCAGATGATCACCATGCGAAAAATCAGGAGATCAGGAAGGAAGGAGTAACCACTCTCATACTCTTCTTCATCTTCACTAGTTGAGCTCAGGTTAGGAGGAGAGGGCAGGTAGAACAAGCACAGGTTGAAATCCTCCAGCACAGACTGGCAGAGAGATGTCAGCTCAGAATCCAAAGAGCTTAAAAAGAGTGAAAAATAAATAAGAATTATTAACTCAAGACTCTGCTCCTGGCATGTCTGCCCAGAAACTGAACCAAAACTGGCAGTTAGGCTGTCCTTTAGCACTAGGCAGGATGAAGCACCAGGGAAGTAAGTGACATTAATCAGATTATGTTTTCCTCTTTAAATCTGCTTAACTAAAGACAAACAATACCTAGAGAGGGTCACCAAAAACCAGATTAATATTCCCTTGGGAGCTCAGCAGTGGCTATTAAGATACACAAGGCACTTAAATGCTAAAGGGAGCAAAAGTTCCAGATGCATTGCTCAGTGAAAAGTTTTACACTGCCACAAACATAGGACTCAGTTTTTTCTCCTCCCATGTCTCTCCTGCAGCCCAGAACATTCCAAAATCCTCCACAGCTATTCAGTCCTTCAAAGGAAGCATCCATGAGATCAATCCAATGGACTGTGGGAGCTTCCTACTTACAAAACAGACCTGCTTGTGAAATTTCAGCAAAGCCTTTTCAGGGGAAAGTGTGCTTGGGAAATTAAAGTAGTTCCCAAATTTCTTATGTTCTAAATACATGTTGAGTGGATATTAGAGGAGTCTTGTAGTTCCACCTCAGTATAAGGCGGTATTGGAAAGCCAATCCCATGCTGGGCTGCATGAACAAGGGCAGAGCCAGCAGGCTGAGGACATGTTCTCCCTCTCCATTCAGCACTCACAAGGTGGCATCTGGAGCACTGTATCCAGTCTTTGGGTTCACAGGACAAAAAAAAAACACCTAACAAAAACACAGTGACAAACGGGATTTAGTCCAGCAGAGGAACAGAGAATATGATGTATGAGAAGAGGCAAAGAGAATCGAGTTTGTTCAGCCTGAAAGACAGAAGGCATGGGGCATCTGTTTCCAGATGCCAAACAGGTGATTACAGAGGATGGAATAAGACTCTCCTTAGTGGTGCACAGCAAAAAGAAGAGAAATTACGGGTACACACTACAGAAAAGAAAAATGAGATTAGATGCAAGGAGAAAAAAATTCTGTGCTGAAGGTGGTCAAACATTGGAAAGAGGACCAGAAAGGTGTGGGATTTCTGTCCTTGGATCCAGTCAAAACTCAGTGTGATGAGACTCTGAGCAAGCTCATTCAACTTCACATCTGCATCTACTTTCACAGTCAACACTACTTGGGGGAAGTACCAGACGCCCAAAAGATCCCTTCCAACCTAAACCATTCCACAATGAATTTAACTACAGCTTGTATTTAAGCCCTTTGAAACACCTGTTCTGTTTCAAGCAGTAAGAGGTTTATTTAAAATCACCTGAAAACCTCCCAGCAGAGACAGAGAAAATCTAATAAAAAATTTAAAAGCCCAAAATCACACAACGTCCCATTTATTCCAACACAACCAGGTTTGGGTGTTTCTTTGAACAAGGTGTTTGGTTACAGACTTCCAAGTGCAGTGAACAGCCCCACACAAGTGTGGACAGCAACACTTTGCTGTCCCATCAGCCTGAACACAGGGTTTGCCAGAAGAAGCATCTGCTGACTGCATGGGGTAAGCAAACACCAAAGGCACAGCACAGAGACAGCTGCAAGGCCCAGGAGCTCAGCATGCACTCAGGCTGGCTTGATTTAGACAAGCCACCCTTTGGTATTTCAGCCTCCCCTGGAAACACAGTCTTCATGCTCCATGCATGGACAGTCCAAAGTCTTGGGCCTTTTGGTAAAAAGCCTCAGCACAGACACTGGTATCCTATAGGAAACCATCCCTTCCAATTCTGAGTGTCTGTTACTGTCAGTTGTCAATAGAAGACACAATTTACCATAACCTTACCTGCTCTTTGGCTGCAAAAGACTCTGCAGGTACATGAAGCTCACCAGCAACCTCTTAATGTCTTTTCCTCTAAAAAGATGGAGGAGAAAACACTGTAAAGCAGGTGCCCTATCACAGACATGGGCTGGGCTGACAGAGCTCTATTAACAGGTAAATCAGGTCTCAACTGAAAAGTCCATTCTGATGAAATTGGAGAGAAAAAAGACAGTTTATACACTGCCAACTTTCACCACTATGCTCCAACCCTCATGAACAGTCCCCGACTCCATGGACGAGTGAGAAAATCTCTCAATGCAAACTCTACACCTGGCCAGCATTTAGCTTTTCTCCTGAAATTATGACCCAAGACAGCAAGACTGGGATCTAGAGTGGGGCTCTCAAAATTTGGTAACAGTCATTGTGCTGAAACGGCCCATCTACCAGCTCCACTTCCCACAAAGACATTACTCCCAACCCAGAGGATACACTGCAAACTCTCAGCCTGCACCTCTCCTTTTCCTTCCCTTCTTACCGTTTCTTGCTTGGAGACAACTTCCTGGTCTCACATTTCTTCAGCTGATGGTACATCTTGGCTGCTTTGTCATACAGCCGCTTCAGGTTCCCATAGGCACCTTCGAAGGACACTTCAGACTGGATGCTAAAGCACCAAAACAGGATACAGCCAAAGTTACTTCTCCACAAGGCTGCTCACACTTTAGGGCTTTAACTCACTAGCAAGTTATTCAGGCATTGAGGCATGAGCACAGGTACCCAGTGCTGCTTTCTAGACATCCTGGGCACCTAAACTGCCACCAATAGCTGCAAACTGCACTTCAGCTGCCTCACAGCTTCCACCTGCCTTGCTTACACATATTCTCAAATCAGTGCCTTCAAGCCAGGAATTCTACCCTGCTCATACCACAGGCTGCATCCCTCAGCACCTCCAACCCACTTCCAGCCTGGCTCTCTTTGCTTGGGTAAAGCCCTCCAGGTGCAGCCCTGCACAGGTGATTAGTAACCAGCACAGTGGTTTGGTTTGGTTTGACCGAGGCTCGCTCTCATCACTTCCAGTCCTACTCAAGGGCAAACCAAACTCATCTCTTTCCCTTCCACTAAAATTCATTTGCCAAAACCAGTGCCAAATTCAAAGTAAAGAGAAGAGGATCTGCCCCCCACAGCAGCAGTGCATGGCTTCCCTGCTCAGGACATGCAGATCTGCAGGAACTCACCAGCGTAGGTAGCAGTAGGTCGCTTCCACATTGTAGTACTTGCTCCCTGCCAATGTCCCCAGTTGGTTGAAGGGCATTCCTGTCAGGAAGGAGAGGGGCAATGGAATTTAACTTGGAATTCTCCAATGGCTAGAAAGTAGATCCTTTCCCTTTCACTACATTTCCACACAGGAGGGAAGCCAGGAGACACAAAGAGTAGTAAAGTTGCAGCACAAAGGTCTGGACTACTCAATCCTTCCACCATCCAGGGTCTGTTTTATATTTTACAGAGCTTTTAGATCCTCCCCACCTTGTGCCAGTTATCTATGTAAGAGAGAAGAGCAAACAACGCCTCCTTATTTGTATTAACAGTGGTGTGGCCTTGACTCCATATTCCCTGACAGAGACATCATCTTATCAGCATCTGAGAGCTCTATTGCAGCTCCTGTGGTGTAGAAACTTTTGCCACTTTTATTTGGGAACAGCCTTTCAAACAGTTCTGTGAGAACTCTGCAAAGACAGATGTAGAGAACATTTGCCTGGAATCACACACTTTAAGGTATGACATGCCCTCTACTCCAGCACTGATGTGTTCCCAGAAGGAGGCACTTCTGAAGGAGGAAGCAGCACATGAGATTTTTTTTTTTTTCACAGTAAAAGGTGAAGGTGACTGATAATGCTCTGCTCCTGGCAGAGCATTATCAGTCTCACTACTGGAGAGCTGGACCTGTGCTTAGCCCAGAGGTACAGCATCACCACAGTCAGGTAAGTTTGAGCTTCTCAGAGGCTCTCAGATGAGTACAGTGAGGTCACTGGCAAAGAGCAACCTGGCTTTAACTCCTTTGTTTGGCTTGCCAGCAAAAGAAAAATCACTTGAAAACCTCCCAGCAGAGACAAAGAAAATCCAATTAAAAAATCTAAAAGCCCAGCAAAAGAAGTTTTCGAAGTAAGCAACTTTAACCAGAGAATAAAACCAGTCCTCTCTCAGCTGCAGGATATAAACCTAACCAGTGTAGCACTACATTGTTCTTATGTTGCAGCAACATGATTTTAACAATTATAAATTCATGGGAAGTCACTCACCAACTTGTGGTGCAACAGAAAGGGCTTGATAGTAAAATCGCTCAGCCAGCAGCTCCGTATCCACACCTGCCAGCTCATTCTGATAGCGAGCTGAAAGGAAACCACACACACTGCATCACAAACCCAAAGGCAGCATCTGCTGCAGAGCTGCACAGCTTCCCTACTAGCAATACCACAAAACTTGAAATACTGGCCAAGTCAACAAATCCACCAAAGAATTGCTCTTGGCAAACACTGCAACAAACACGGTTTGCCAGGCCTGTCTGAACCACTTTTCTTTCACCTGCTCACACCACACACCACAACTCCTGCCCTTTCCAGCCAAGGGCAGAGCCTGCCACACTTGCAGCATCACATGAACAGAAGGAAAATGTTCTGCTCCATGTGTTAAGTGCTGAGTCATCTATCCTTGAAGTAACTCAGAGTTGTGTACATTTTCCTGTACCTCAGACTATATTCTAGAACAGCAGGGTGTGAAATCAAGTCAGCTGACTTAATAAAATACCTGACTGTGGCTAGACTGAACTTGATTCATTTATTTTCTCCCTCTTTTTTTTTTTTTTTTTTTTTTTGGACAAATGTAGGCATTTTGGAAACCTTAGGTGACAGCACTGTGAAAAGGTGAGCACATTTCTCTCCCACCACTCAGGTAAGTCATTCCTACTACCCCCTCATGACATTTATTTGCAATGCCATTCTGATCCATATGCAACACTAATGCCAAGCAGCTTTCACCAGCTTGGAGGCTGCAGTGTGAGACACATGTACCTGCACCACGCTTCCAAGAGCTGCTCTCCACACAGCTGCTTTCTCCTGCCTTTACTCCCACACGTTCACTATCAAGAAGCTGACACACTTACCACACACTTCAGGAGGTCGAGACTGCGGGACAGTCATGCCTGCTATAAAAAGGATGCCACACAGCCAAGCACAATGACAATGGGGCTTTGCAGAGGCAAAACTCTGGACTGATGCACAATATTGCCTAAATCTGATTTTCAGTCCCACTGGTGGTGATGGAAGAAGCTTTGTAAGTCACAACTAAGCAGTATGAACCGAACTCTCTTTGATCTCTCATACTGTGGAAACAATGTAAATAAAAGCAAAGGCTTCCACTCTCACAGCCATGGCTACAGCTGCTTAGCAGCAGCAAATTCCTCATCTACCTGACCAAATACAAAGCTCCTGCAACTTGCAGCAGTTCAGCCGTGAGGATTTCAGCTGATCCCAGTCTGTGACAAAGGTGTCAGAGGGAAACAGAATCTGCAAATAACCTTGGCTGGTGCCCAACAGCAACAGCCTCACATGGTGGGTACAGGCAGCATCTTTTTGCCATTTTAAAGGCTGCCCTGAGAGGGAATGCTGTCCTTACCTAGATCTCCCAGATAAACCAGACACCGGTGACAGGCCATCTGTGCCCACTCCATCTCCTTCTCTGACGCAGACACGGGTTTCTTGCAGCCTACAAGCAAACACAGAACCACTCAGAGCACTGGGAGGAGGCTGCTGGGAAGACACCAGAGCTACCCATGCCTCTGCCCAAGACACCAAAATCAAATCCCCCATGGTCAGACCTCACTGCCAGCTGTGCCATCTTGTAGAGCAGAACTGGGTCACTCTTGTCAAAATGTGGAAAACAAATGCAGAAAAATACTTCCAGACTCTGCTGTTCATCCACTCCCCACTGGATTCCCTTGTGATGGGCACACCATCAACAGTCACTGACATAAAAGACTGTCACCATGTCTATAAGTTCTGCCACACAGACCTGACTCCATCTGCCCTCACGTAAGAGGACAAAGGCCAATTCCTGTCTAAATGATTGTGTGATCATGTTAACACAGCACTGAACACAAGTAGTACAGCTGATCTCATTAGCATGGCTAATGAGGCCTTCATGGGAGCAGGAACACGCCCCTGGAAGCCAGAACAAACTCTGAGCACTGGCACTGGACACCAATACACAGTGGGGACAGACCCTCTCCAACAATGAAGACAGAAACAAACTCATTGTTTCAGGACCAAGTTCTAAGTAGACTTAGAACTGACCAGCCAAAAAGGGAAGAAATTAAACAAGGAGAAACTAGGACAGAAATCTGTGCTGCAGGCAGGGCAGTCAGTTAGGGAGAACTGCCTCTGGACAACAATGCCTTTGCAGTGGGTCCAGAAGGCAACTGAGCTGGTGACAGGGCTGAAGGCACAGCCTGGGAAGAGAGGCCACAGACTTCAGGCTTGTCCAAGTTGGAGAAGAGGAGGCTGGGGATACCTCATTGCTCTCTGCAGCTTCCTGAGGCGAGGAAGGTGCCAGTCTCCTCTTCTTGGCATCCAGTGATAGGACACATGGAAATGGTTCAAAGATACATCAAAGGAGGTTTAGATTGGACATGAGGAAGCCTCTCCTTACTAGAGGGTGGTCACACCCTGGAATGGGTTTCCTAGAGAGCTGGTCAATGCCCCAGACCTGTCAGTGTTTAAGAGGCACTTGGACAATGTCCTTGACAACATGTTTTAACTCCTGGTCAGCCCTGAGTTACTCAGGCAGTCGGATAATCATAGGTCCCTTCCCACTGAAATAATCTTGTCTATTCTATACTAAACTTATGAAAAAGAGCAATTCAAGCAGTGGAAAGTGTCAAGAGCAACTGAGGAAGGCTGCAGCCAGCTGATCTGAACTAAGTGAAGTCATCAAACGTGACTCAGTTCCTGGGAAGGGCACATCCAGGCCACAGTTCAGCCAGAGACCAGGAGGCAAAGGCTGCTGTGCCTGCACCTCCCCTCCAGAGAGCATCTGCTGCTGCTGGGCCACCAGGCTGGACTCAGGCTGGCCTCAGTCCTCCTGCTGCCAAGGACTCACACCTTCTGGAAGAGACAGTTCCCTCAAGCAGGAATCCCAAAGAAGATTTTGAAGACCAATCCAGTCTGCACTCTGCTTCCCTCCTGTGACTGAGGCTAAAAGGGTGAACATGGAATCTGGAGGCTGCAGTGACCAGGGAGGAGCTGCTCTCCCTTACCAACAGGTGTTGTCCAAGCCACACCATAAAAATACACAGCCTTCAATCTGTGACCACATACACCATTGGACTCACCCTCCCTTTTTTTGCTCTGAATCCTCTTGCTCCCATTCATTTAACCATAAAGCTGTGCCCACCACCACCTGTGGTTTACATGAGATCCTTTCAGATCCATCCTTTCTGGATAGGCAAAAGTTACATCTCTACCCTTCAGTTACATGCTCACCTGCAGCATCCTTTTCAATGAAGGGCCCAAAGACACCAAGAAACCTGAACAAGGGGAGCCTTTCATATGCAATCACCCCTCAGGGTATGAACCCACCTGGAATGTGCATATTGAGGATTTCTTAATTTTGCAGTACTGAGATACATTACTAAAAAGCAACACCTGCCAAGAACATCTGCCTTTTAAACCAACATTTTGAAACCAAAAGTGATACCATCATTTCTGAGAACTAAGAGTAGGATCCCAGCAAGTTAAACCTTTTGTTGAAGACACACTAACTTCTCTTAGCCAGGTGCTGCTGCCCTGCCAACTTTAAGCACATCAGTTAAACCTTTGCTAATACAGCTCACAAAACCAAGGCTCCATTTCTCACCTGGACACCCCAACAACAGAAACGTGTACCCTGAGGACACTGAGTACAACCCTAGGCAAACCCAAGACAATCTTGGATGTGAATGCACAGGCAGTCTTGAGCTGTTTCAGGACTGTAAATACTCTTATTCTTCTTCATCTAACAGGGACAATACCTCAGATTTCCCTGCACCTAAGACCATGCAGAGGTCACATGGGCCAGCTAACATGAACCACAGGGCCTTCCTGTGCTCTCAGTCCAAGACTCAGAAGCCACACAGTGAAGAGAGCACTGACAGAAGAGGCACCAAAAGGAGGAAGACTCTTACATCTACTGAATAGGATGTACTGACAGAAATCTGTTGATTTCAAAACCTATTCCCCTGTTTGTTTTAACTAAGCTTTTAAAAACATTCTGTACAGCCAGCAGTGGTCTTCGGTTTTCCATAAAAATCTGCCATCACCAGACAGTTTTACTAAAGAATTTTCTCACACTGTTTTCTTTCCATTAGAAACCCTTCTGTCTTCCCTAATTTAGTATTATTTAAAAGAAAAATTGCCATGGAAAAGAAAGCAGGACAGTCTGTTCTAAACAGAGACCTTGCTAATCAGGGGAGAAAAAAACTTCCCTTGAATGCTGAAACAAAGATGGACTAGTGCAAGGGGAAGCCACCTGTGGGGGATTCAGCCTTGCCCATGAACCAAAGACCTTGAGCACAAACCTATGAGAGGGTCTGTCACGTGTGTCCAGTCGATGCAGCACTGCAGCTCCAGCTGGTAGTGGGACTGGATGTAGAGCAGGAGGTGCTGGTAGAATCCTATGCCAGCCACCAGGTGAGTCCTGTATGCACACTCCAGGGTGCTGCGGCTGTGGATGTGCTGGGAGAGGGAAGAGGAGCACGTTAATGCAGCCCAGGGCACAGCTTAGGCTTAGCTGTACTGAGTGTGAAGCAAGACATTGGTTTTGCACAGCTCTGTACCTCCTCCTGCTCAGAGCGCTCCCCCTAGTAGTATTTACTAAGGGTTAACATCAAGGAGAAATACTTGTAAAAACAAATCAATAAAATCAAAGTATCTGGTTAGAGCACCTTAAATGTACCCAGACCCCTGAAAAGCCAGGAGAGCTCAGGGCATCAGAAAGCACTGAGGATCTTCCAGAGATCAACTCTTGGAAAAACAATCAGCACTGATAAAGCCTCTTAAAACAATCACTCTACCTGGAGAGATCTATCTTATGAAAAGGGGAACACAAAAAATAAGAGAATTCTGTTGGAATGCCCTCTGCAATGGTAGGTCTCTCAACAGCACATTAGTGCTTAACTGCCCACTGCCAGACAAAGGCACAGGGCAGCTCCACAGGAATTTTAGAGTGCCCAGCTCCCTACCCTGGGCTCAGACCACAGCTTCTCCAAGCAAACGAAGCTTTAAACTTTGCCTCACCCACTGCACAGCTAAAGACCTTCTCATGCCAGAGCCATAGATACCTGCCTTTTTATTAGTTTTAATGAGCTGGATAACTTCATAGTAAACCTTTCTCCAGAGCAGTTCTTCTGCTTTTCTGCCATAATCCACTGGATGCAGGAACATCAGCTTCACGCACAGCTCCCGCAGCCTGGGTAGAGAGCAGAGCATTGTCAGTGAGTCCTGCAGCCTCAAACACAACAGCTGCCACTACAGAAGCACAGAAGAGGAAAATCCAAATCCATTCCAAGGGCTGAGCCAGGCCATCTGCCTGGATCACTCCCACACAAGAGCACCAGGAAAAGCCACATACTTAAAGCAGTGCCCTCTGGGCTCAGCTGGCCATCAGTGACTTCCTGAAATGCAGTAATGACAAGAATTGGCTTGACAGCTTAAAAAATTAGTAAGAATAATCCTCCTTGCTCGGCAACCCTGACCCCGATAAAAGATTTTATATACGTGTAAGAAACTTCTGCCCCACAGTTTTTATTACAAGGAAAGAATTGGCCAACACAAAGACAACTTATTTGTATCAATGATATCCAGGAAAGCCATGGATTGCATTGCTCAAATACAGGTCTGAAACCCATCCTCTGCTTCCAAAACCTGGAAGGATCCCAGGTCAACAGGTGCACTACAAACTAAATAAACATTAAAACTGCAGATTCGATAGCTCCACGTGTTGCTTCACATGGATTTTCCCCAGACAAACACAAAACACAAGCATGCTGCCCAACTTACTTGTTCCTCAAGCTGATGTTCTCTGGCTTGAACACATCCTGATAAGCTGCCTTATTGCCAAGGATGAGATCCAGCCGGTGCACGGCCTCAACCACTGCCCTGCATGAGAAAACAGAACCAAGAGTTTCAGGAGAGAAGGTCACCTGGGATCACTGCAGATTGGAGATGTCTGCAAAGAACCACACTGGCCTATTTAGTCCCACTGTCAGCACACTGCCCTGTACCATTACACCACAGTCACTGATCTCCTTTTTGCACTCTATTTGAAGAAGGTTAGGGAACACAGGAAAAAGCAGTTACACACATTATAGACATTTTTCTGCAGAACAGTGGTTTAATCACCACTTACCACTGCCTGTCTGATCAAATATGTCAAATTTTTCTACAGCTGCAAAATCAGAAATGTCTCTGGACATGTTGACAACCTCAGCAATTAAACCTGTTATACCTACATTCAGATTAATTTAAATGTCTTGAACTCTGTGATTAAAAAAAAAAGACTTAATTCTAAAAACTACTGTTTTGATGGGGTAAGTTTTAATGGTGCAAGATTCAAACATCCACCAATTCCTGCTTTCTTACCAATCTGCTTACAAAAGAAGGCAACACAAGTCTCTCATTTGCCAAAACTTCCCCATCGTTGTTACAGGGATTCACTGGTTGAACCCCTAAAGTTCCCTCAGTGACAGGTAACAGATATTCAAAGCCAGCCTAGAAGAGGAAATTTGTTCCAAGGTTTTCTGCCCCGAAAGCCAGCCAGAAAGACAGAGTGAGCAACCTCCAAACCTCTGAGCCATGCAAAAAAGTACTTTGGTGAATCATTGCCCAAGACCCTACCCCTGGAGGAAGAATCCCACACTGTGTGTAAATCTCAAACACTCAAAAGTTTGTAGCTGTGAACAAAGCACACCACAGTTCTGAATGCTGCAGTGAAACAAACCCAGTACTTTCAGCACCATTAGCACTGAACCTCATCAACAGCTCAGAGACAGCTCAGTAAAGCACAGTAACTGTCAACCCTTCCTACAGAAGAGGTCACCTCCAGCCTCTGCCTTTGCTCTGCTGGTATCTGAGGTCACCAAACCTTCTCCTGAAGTTAACTTTCCCCAGATCTTCCTTAAGCAGTACATCTCCCAAGCCATCAGCTACCAAACCCCAGTGGGTCCTTGTTCTCCCCCTCAGCCTCGTATCTACCCCACCCATTGTCATTCCTCATTTGCTCCAGTTCCTGTCCCACCAAGAGCTGCTGGAGCAAGGAGCTGAAGACAATCATGATGTGCTGTGAACACAAAAGAAGGCAGGACCAGAGCAAACTCCTGCCAAGCAGAGCAGAGAGGTGCTGCAGCCACTCTGCTTCCCCTCCCAAAATCCCCATCATCTGCAGGTCAGGAACTTCCCCATCACACTCACAGCACCATGCAGTGACTGAGCCTGCTACTCCTGCACTGCTGGTGGACAAATGGAGCAGAGGGCAGCCCCAAACCAAAGCCTGCAAGCCCATGTTGTGGGAGACTGAAGCCACCACCACCTCCTTGAAAACTAAAGATGTTACTGCAAAGCAACCAACAGTTTCCCATGCCAGCACCTTCCCAGCAAGGCAAATCTCTCTTCACAAACTCACTACACCCAAAGGAATCTCCCTGAAAAAAGCCCCAGGTCATTCCAGAGCTCACAGAGAAAATGTCCCATCTCCTGCTATGCCACAGAAAGCCTCTCACTCGAGGTAAAGAAATCTCACAGGTTTCCAGTAACCACAGAAACTGATAGGAAAAGGGAAGCATGGGGAATAGAAGCATCTCATGCAATGCCTTGGGAGAGCAGAACACCATAGACTTGAACCAACTTCTTACTGAATAATCATGAAGAATCACACAAAAAATCCTGTTACATTCTTGACATCCAGCCCCTCCTGCTCACTGTCCTCTTTCTCATATGGCCTGAAGGGCATTTGCAAACTCTGACAGCCCTCATAGCAAGGAAAGAAGCAAGTAAAATACATTTTGGTTTACAGGTAACAGGCACTGAGTGTGCAGCATCCATGCAAGCTCATATTGGGGTTGGGACAATCCAAAAAGCCCCCCAGTTTAGCTTCCCCACAACAGAACCCCACAAAGCACAGGCAATGCACATCTCCTTACTCCAGCCTGGGACTGCTGTCCTAGCTGTGGCTCTCAAAGTCCCTTCCAGCACACCAGGACCTGACTGGCTTCCTCTGCAAAGGGTGACCAGAGGAAAAAGGAACTGCTGGTTCATTTGATTCCCAGAGAGAACTAGAGGAAAACTACAATCATGATTCCTGACAAACGGAGTAAAGCAGCTGTAAAGTAACATTCTGTGAGCAACAAATCTCAGCTGTGTGTGTCTGAAACAAGTGCATGTGTCTATGACAGCCAGTGTGGGTAATGATCCCAGTGGCTTGCCAAATGAGAAGTACAGAAAAGTTTCTTTCTGGGGACAGAAGGATATCACCTTCCCCTCAAGGTGGCCCAGAGGGCATCTGCCATACAACCTAATTTTCTACAACAGCCCATGGATGGGCACGTGCACACACTTGGTATTTCTGCTGTTATTTCAGTGTTTGTAAAGAAACAGAGCTCATGAGCAGAGAGCAGCAAGGCTGACACACTGGGATGTGGTTCATCAGCCCTAAGGGAGGCCCCAGCTGAAACACTGCCTCGTCCACATCCACACAGGCCCTATGGTGCTGCTGGAAGAGAAGAAGGCAGGAGCAAAGGACAATCTGTGACAGCTGGCAATTCCCTGCCAGGACCCCACATCTGTGGTGCTCAGGAAAGAGGATTCAGTGAGGACAAATGGGACAGGAGCCAGCCTCACTCCAGAAATGCTGGGAAACACCAGCACAGGTGCTATGGACCATGCACTGCTGGAAATGCACTTTAGCATCTGTGCCCTCACTGGCCCAAGACCACGGGTTGAACTTTCCCTAGCAGTTATGAGCACAAATCCTGCCCCAGGACCCCATTTTTCCACCTGCTGTGTTTAAACATTGCTTTCAGACAGCATATCAGAGCCACAAAGGAGACCCATCAGATGCCAATCTATTAAAAGAAACAAATACAGCACATGGTGCCAAGCAGGGTGGAAATAGGCCAATGCCAAGTCCTCTCAAGCCATACAGACACTGATCTGTCCCTTTTCCTCCATGTGATTAACAGTCTGGGATGGAGCAGGACAGCAGGGAGAATTATTTGTCCCCTCTGTTTCTTTATTTAGGACATCACTAAGAGCCACAGTGTCTGAGGAGTAAGACATTATAAAGAGAAAAGACCTGCAAGTAATTTAGCTATGCTCTGGCATGTGTCAGTCCACAAATCACACTGCCTGGAACAGGCTCCACACCGTAACAGCAGCACTGAGTCCACGAGCTAATGGTTACCCAGAAACCTGTAAAATAAACCTGGTCACCTTATGCTACAACATGCATTGTAGAAGCACACCCATGATAATGCAGCTGCCACATTCCAAGGTGAAACCTGGGAACTGTCAATCCAGGAAGACTTAGATCAAAGAGCACCCTATGAGCAGCAATGGGCACCCTCACCTCTGAAAGGATACTGTGACAGCCAACATGCCGCCAAGGACCTTGGAGACCTGAGCTCAGCTCCCACAAGTGACAACAGGCTGATCCCATGGGATTGCCGTTTAGAGCTGGGACTGTGGCATTCACGCATCTGTGACTCAAAGGCGCCACTTAGTGTGACAGTCATGAGCTCTCGGGCCACAGTCAGCACACAACGCTGTGTGGGGGGCAGGACACTCCCACTTCAGGCTGAAACAGAGAACTGACAGGAGACTGTTAAGATGGGAACCTGCTCAGAGAACTGTCAGCTACAGAGACGGAAATTTGTGGCCACTGCAGGCATTTTAAATCCTGTGCTAAAATCACAATCCTTCCTCCCCACTAAAGAAGAGCTGTCCCTGCAGGAGGAGGTGGTTCTTCTTCTGCTGTAAAAATGCTCTAGAGCAACCACACACCTTATTCTGCTACAAAAATTCAAACAGAAAACAACCCCTCCCTTGCAAGGATGACAATCCCTCATCTGGCCACAGGCTGTTCTCCTGCCGGCTGCAGCAGAACGTGAGGTTCCACTTGACAGATGAGCTGAGCAGCACCAGGAAAGCAAAGCAAAACAGGTCTGGAACCACAACAAGGATGGTTTCAACAAAACATGTTCTGTTTTGCAGGCAGAAGCACACACATCCTGCACATCCTCTCCAGGCCTGTCCCACACTCCTTGGGCAGGCACGGCGCTCTGCTGCTCCAGCTCAGCCTCCAGCTGACGTGGTGGAGATCACTGCAGGTGTCTCAGCGTGGCAGCAGCAGACACAGAGCTCCCCAGCCTGAGGTGCTCTGGGCAGGACCGTGCAGCCCATACCTCCATCACACTGAGCCCCATTTCTGACCTCACACCAATAAACCAACCCACTGAACCCCCAAAGTGCAGCAACATGCTTGCACTGAGCACAAAATAATCACCCCCCAAACCTGCATTTACTGGAGGGGATTCCTGGGCACAGATCTGCCAGTGCCCCAGCAGGAGGCAAAACCCTGCCCGGCTGTAGAGGAGGGCAGTGAGGAACCACGAGGTGCAAGGACACAGACAATGTCATCAAGACAAAAAGAAATGGACCCCCACGTAAAATTCATCTCTTGTCTTCATCGCTTTGCTCATCTTTGAGACCCAGAGCTGCTGCTGGAACTCCTGTGATCTGTTGTAACAGGGAGCCTGAGCCAGAAGGGAACAATTTCTGGGCTGCCTTCACAAAACAAGTCAGGAGCAGAGCAGAGGGGGCCTGAGCTCACCAAGGCCAGCAGGAGTGCCCCAGTCCTGTTCTCTGATGCCATTTCCAATGCATGGTGTGGAAACATGGGACCAGAGTCCCAAGGAGTGCTTAACTGGAAAGATCTGCAGCTGGAGCTGTCCTGCCCTCCACACAGCAGAAAGTGCCCAGCTCACACTCCTGCTCATCACATCCTCTTCTCCAGCACTTCTCACATAATCCCTGCCCACTACCAAAGGCAGGGACACCCTCTCCAACCCCCCTCTCCTTGGATGACCCCACATCTCACCCTTATCCCATTGTATCCCAACAAATCCTTTCTACTCAGCCCTCATCATTCTCCCTGAATCCCACAGAACTCTTTTTTTCCACCTCCCATGTCCTTACTCATCATCCTGGGTGTCCCCTTACCCCTGACCCCCTTCCTGCTCTCCCACCTATCTCCCTCCCCCATTTCTGCATTCTCCCATCTGGCCTGGATCTTCCACAGTCCCGTGGTCTGATTCATCTGCCCTGGAGCCAACAAACTCCTTTTCCCCAGTGGAACCCCTGCATGTATTGCTTATCTTCCCTGGATCTCATACAACTCCTTTCCTCACATTCCCTTTCCCTGGTCTTCCCTAAACCTCCTCCTTCTCCGGTCCCTTTGCACTGCATCCTTTCCCTGGATTTCCCCACAACTTCACTTCAATCTTCCCTAAGTTCCACCATCTCCTTTCCCAATCTTCTCTGAACATCCCTTCACCCTCGTTCCCCCAGTCTCCCCTGGATTCAAGAGCCCCCCTCAACCCGTCCATCCCTGCTGCTACCTCAATTCCAATATCTCCTTCCCCTGTCACGGAATCCTTCACTGACAACTCCCCCATCTCCTTTCCTTCCATCCTCCCTATATCTTGCCAACTCCTTCACCCTGGTCCTCCCCAGCCTGGCCCAACCTCCCCCGCCCCGACCCCCTTCCTTCCCGTCACCCCCAGTCCCCGCCGGACCCTGCCCAGCCCCATTCTCCCTCTGCTCTCCTCGAGCACCCCCTCTTACTCTCTCTCCCCAGATCCTTCCCCGTCCTCCTGAGTAACCCCCCGACCCCCTCCGCGCTGGCCTCCCCAGCCTCATCTGGAGCCGCCCCGGCCCCTTCCCAACACCGGCTCCCTCCAGCGTCCCCCGGCTCCCTCCCCTTCTCGGCCACTCCATCCCCTCCGGCCCCTCTCCTCACCGGTACAGCCGCTTGGTGTGAAGCACCTTGGCCTCCGGCTCGCCGCTCTCGCCGGCGGCCCCGCCACCCTGGCTCATGGCGCCCGCGGCGGGCCCGGCCCGGCCCCGCGGCCCCTCAGCACCGCCCGCGCCGCCGCCGCCGCCGCCCCCGGGCCCGCTCGGCCGCCATGGCTGCCCCCTGTCCCTCGCTGCTCTCGCGAGATTTCCCGCGGCGGCGCCGCGCCAGGCGGGCAGGGCGGCGGCGGGGGCGACCTCGCCTCGCGAGAGCCGAGCCGCGCGAGAGGCCCGCACTTAGTGCTGGCAACATGGCGGCGGCCGCCTCAGCCGGCCGGGCCGAGGACCAGGGCCGACCCGGCGGGCCGGGGTCCCCTTTTCCAGGGTCCCCCTACCCGGGTCGAGGGCTGGAGCAGAACACCCCCCCCGCCGTGGTGTGGGGCCGGGAGCGGGGTGAACGGCGCAGGAATCCCTCCCTGCTCTGGGATCCCGCTGTGCTGTGGGTCCCGAGGGACCGCCCAGGCACCCGGGCGGGTCCTGTGGGGCCGCGGCTCCCCCAGTGGTGTGTGCGAGCTGAACCTTCTCGCCTCTTGTAAACATGACTATGCCGGCACGTAACTTCTGTAAGAAAAGTTGCTCAATAAACTAAAAAAAAAATTGGTATTTCCAGCATTGTGTTAGGTGACGCTACATAAATATACTTTAGGTGGGCAGGGATGTGTATTAGACGGGTTAATGTAAATTTTACCGTTTAAAAGATTACGTGTTACGCTTTGTGCGCTTGATTTGTGGAAAAGTCCACCTCGCACCCTCGCAGAATAAACACGGTCTGACTTCCCTGCCTCCTTTTTAAATTGTATGTGTGTTCAGAGAGCTCTTTAACTTGGCACACCCGGAACGGCCCGGACAGAGACCCGGGGGTCCCCGGCCTGCCACGGGGGACAGCGCCGGGGCTGCCCCGTTCCCTCCGCCGAGCCCCGCGGGCCAGGCCGGGCTGGGACAGGCGGAGCGCCCGCCCCTCCGCTCGCCCCACCTGAGCCGGTTCGGCAGGTTTGAGGTGGAGAGGCGGCCGGGAGAGCGCTGGAATCCCGCAGGGTCCCGCAGAGCTGCCCCTGCCCCCCATGGCCCCCCGCCTGTGCCCGAGTGAGTGCTGCAGCCAGGGGAGGTGCTGCCGTGGGGGGAGCGGGGCTGGGGGCTGCAAGAGGGGCTGGGGACCGGGATCGGGTGCTGGAGGTGCGGGAGGCTCAGAAAGCTTTTTCAGCCCTACTTCCGTATGTGGAGCTCGGAGGAAGCCCCGAGCGGCTCCATGCCTCAGTTTTCCCACGCCTGTGGCCAGGCCAGGGCTCCTGAAGGTGCAGGGATGAATGTGCTGAGAGGAGCGGAGGAGCGATGTTCATTTGCAGGAGACGGGCGGGACACCCGGGACAGGGAAAGAGACAGGGTTCCCCTAAAGGGTAACAACATGGGAGCTCTGCCTGTACCTCCTGCACCCATGGAAGGGCACCCAGCAGCCCATTTGCCCACCCCACATCAGTCTCAGCTATAAGAGGCAGCAAACCTGGCCCGTGTTGGCTGTCGCCATGGTTTTGGGAAGCAGCCAGGTCACCTCTCCCCAGGGTTTGGCTGGTCTTGGCCCAGGAGAGAGCCACTGAGGAGCCAGTTGTATCATCCGGGCTGTGCCCCCCCAGAACCCCCAGGATGTTTGTTCAGCAGGGGAAGCAATTCCCAGGCTGCCCTGTTTTGCAGCCAGACCTGCACCTCCAGGGTTCACCCCTCCCAGGACAGTAGCTGACTCCACTGCCAGGGGCCAGAGCATGGGGACACCTGGCACTGTTTTCTCCTCCTAGTGCAAGGGCAGGTGGGTGGTGGGGGCTCCAGGGGTGCCAGTTTGCTCCCACTTTGTAACTGGGGCTGTGAACGTGACCCCAAACCTCTAATTTCTGATGTAAATTGATCTGTCTCCTTTCTCCTGGTCCAGGGTGAAAGCAGAAAGGACAGTAACTTTGTCCCCTCTGAATACCACAAGTGCAGGCAGCAGTGTTACCAGCCCCCAGCTGCATCCCTGGCAGTGTGGAACTGGACAGTCTCATGGCTGCTGCAGACCCTGTCCCGTCCCCCGAGGAGGTGGCTCTGCTGGAGCTGGGGAAGGTGGCCCTGGACAAGGTGCCACCAGCCCCAGATGAGCACCTGGGGGACCCTGATGCCACCCTGCCATGGGAGCAGAGTCAGCACAGTGCCCGGGGCCAGGTGGAGTTCGTGGAGACAAAGAAGCGCTCGAGTCCTGAGGGGGGCCATGAAGACCCAGAGGAAGCTGTTCCCACCTGCCCAACAGTCGAGGCCGAAGATGAGGAAGTTCCCCAGCTGCCCGTGATGGCAGCCCACGTCTTTGTGCCCATCGACCCGCAGTGCATCGAGCAGAGCCCCTTCAAGCAGAAGCAGCACCCCACCCCATGGCCCCGGGAGGAGGGCAGGGGGGATGTTCCCCCCAGTGTCCCCCCCAGTGACAGACCCAGCAGCCTCCACCACAAGCAGGTCTTCCTCCCCCTCGGCCCCTCACGCTACCGCAACCCACTGGGCTTTGAGGGGCGCATGGCCAAGCCCCCGGCTGAGGGGTCACAGTGCCTGTGTGCCAGGGACTGTGGCACTGATAACCTCAAAGCTGTGGCATCAGTGGCAGGGGCCCTGCTCCTCTGCCCTTGCCTCATCTATGGAGCCTACATCTTCTTGCCCTTCGATGCCCCACTGCTGCCCAACGTCAGCGCCCGCCTGGTCTACACATTGCGCTGTGCCACCTTTGCTACATTCCCCATTGTGCTGGGTGAGCCATGGGCTGGGTATGAGCTCTTTGCTCCTGCTCTGGGCTGCATGAGCCCTGGGGCTGCAGGAGCAGAGCTGGGCTGAGCTATTTGTGGCTCTGTTGCTCCCACCAAGAGCAGCAGATGGAGTTTTTCTCCCCTCCTGGTGCTCCCCAAACCCCACCGTGGCTCCTCTGGGCACTCACTGAGCCCCTCTCTCTGTCCCTCAGGAATGATCGTCAGCGGCATCTCTCGCCTCTGCTCCTCTGCCCTGGAGCCCTTTGGAGAGCTCCACCAGGAGGTGGAGATCCACCGCACTTATGTCTCCCAGTCTGTCCACCTCTTCATCCTCTACTTCTTCAACATGGCCGTGCTGGCCACCTACCTCCCACAGGAGCTCCTCAAGCTCATTCCACTGCTCACAGGGCTCTTCGCCATCTCCCGGTAAGTGGCTCCTTCACCCCAGGCTGCTGTTGGGCTCTGTCAGTGCCAGCCAACACCATGCCTTGGAGTAAACTCCCACTCTGGCAGCACCTCACCCAGCTCACCAGAGCCAGGAAGGGTTCCTCTTCCTACAGCAGCCATGCCTGGCAAATCCTCACTGGTCAGAACCACTGAGTGCCAGCCTCATAGCATCAGTTTGGCTCAGCCCACACCCTCTGCCTTCTCCAGGTTGATTTTCTGGATGTCCTATGCCATCGGCCGCTCCTTCCGAGCCTTCGGCTTCAGCATGACCTTCCTGCCACTCCTGGCCATGCTGCTCTGGAACCTGTATGGCATGTTTGTCCTGGAGCCCGAGAACCTCCTCTCCCTGGCAGCGCCAACGCCCGAGGGCCACTCCAAGGAGAGCCGAGCTAAACTCCGGCACTGGGGCTGAGGGAGGCCAGGAGATGGGGTGCCTTGACCCTACAGGTGTGAGCCCTCCTTCTTGCCCTGCTTCAAGAGTCCTGACAGCACAGGGGTGCTCACAGATCCAGCTGGGCCCCTGCTCTCTGCCTGGACACAAGGAGGTTTTGCTGGGCTCACAGAACCAGGCTGCAAACCCTCTGCACCAGGAGACTCCTGCTGGAAGGTGAACAAGGCCCAGAGCAGGACACAGTGAGCCCTGTTCCCTGGGAATGGGTGGGATTTGCTTCCCCTCCTGCTGGAACCAGCTTTGCCCAATAAAGCCCTTACCAAGCAGCTCTGTGGCTGGTTTGCAGAGGGTGAGTTAAATTTCCCACAGAATGATTCAGAGCTTCGCCTACAGGATGCAATCATCTAGCCTCAAAATTATGTTTCCAGGAGGGAAAAAATGTTTCCCCCAGACTGTCCCTCTCCCAGCCCTGCATCCCACTCCTGGGTCCCTGCATAGCCAGTCTCACCCTGTTTGTCCCTCCTCTCCCTCCTGGTGGAGGTTCAGCACCCAGTTCACAAAGCAGTTGGTTGGATGGGAGGGAGGAAGCTCTCCTCAGGGAGGGCTGCAGGGAGAAGTGGGGCTGGGTGACATGGCACCAGCTTTGCCACTGACCAGGGCTAGGGATGGCCAGTCCTCCCCAGGATGGGTGCTGAGCCCCTCCTTCTGCAGACATGAATGGACCCCTGGGAGTGGCATTTCTGATGGCCTCAGTTATCAGTCATAACGCAAAGCAGTTAAAAATCCACCCAATCCAGGAAAAGCCACTCCAGCTTCAGATCTGCCAGATGTCTGGCTTGTCCCACGTCCCATTCTGCAATGCTGGATGCCAGGAACAGCCCTCCCCCAGCCAGAGAATAGGAATCAAGGACTTGAGGGACTGCCATGAAGCTGTGTCATGGGAGGTGTCTTGCTTTGAAAGCCAGGTGTCCACCCAGGAAGGCAGGAACCTCCCTTGAAAGGGAAAATGTGACCCCCTTCCCTCCAAATTATTTTAACTCTGAAATCAAAGGACTTTCAGGCAAAGATATGGGAAGAGTGATATACATCCACTTCTTTACTAGTATGTGTATGTATAACAAGGCAAACAAACAACAATGTGAAAAAACACGTTCACTCTCCTGTGAAAATTGAAAAAGTTTAATAAAGGGAAATAGGGGACAAGGACCATGGAGCAAAGGTTGTTAGGGTGCATCTTGACATTCAGTCAAGAGCACGTTGTTCTCTTCGGGGTACCTTTTAAATACCTTTTCCATTACATCAGCCTGTTGCGTATTCATAGACCCTTATGCAGAGTAAACTTTCCCCCCGAACTAGTTTACATGTTCCAAAAATTGTTTAGCATGGCTCCTCCTTAGATCTGCCTTTTTAGAGCATGTGTATTCCTGGGTTGTGCTTTCAGTCTTTTTTTATCATCACCTTCAGTTTTGGGTCTTGGTCCACACTGTCTTCAGATGATGGGTGCTGATGGTTGGCATCTCTGTACAGGTGTCCTCATCCTATGTTAATTGGATGTTATCCCATCCAAGCAGGCATTTAACACAAGCATCCTTATATCAGCTATTTCACTACTATGTCTAAGCTTAATTAACAACAGAATAAAAACTACATCTTTATAGCAAAGTTATTTTAACACCATGCGTATAAAATCCGTGTTAACATTTGCAAAAAGCCAATATTATAATATGTATCTATAACAAACAACAGCAGCAGCAACACCAAACAAAACCAGAAAACCCCATAAAGTCTCTTTATTAAAAAACAGGACCACACTCCCAGTACTAAAAGTGATTTCAGCATTTATTATAAAAAAGAAAAGGCCTAAAGCAAGGGGGCTTGTGGCCCGAGCAGAAGCGTTCCCATCAAAGATGCTGCAGTGCTGGCACTGGGTTTGCTTGAGCAGCGATGTCCCCGATGTTCCAGGTGGAGCAGCACAGATTCCCTGGGTCAGATGCCCTTTTTCTCCTGTTTTTAGTCCCTTTGTATTTGTTTTTGTTGGAATCCTTCATTTGCAAGAAGGTTTAAGGCACTTGATTGGCCATTCTATCCAGGCTGGCTTGTTTTGCTTGGGGTGTGGTGAACTTACTTAGGTGTAATACAGTACATTGAGTACCGTATTTCTTATAACTACCCTTTTAACCTTTTTACAATATAATAACCAAACTAACAGTACGTGCTTTACAATTATCAACCATTTTCCAACAGTTTCTAACCTATTTTTGACATCGTCCTCTGTTTAAGCCGTTTCCCCTGCGCTGCAGTTCCGGGCACGGCCGGCAGGGGCGCGGGTAGCTCCCGGCGGGCAGGGCGGGTGCGCTGATTCCCCCGCGGCTGCAGGGGGCGCTGTGGGGCGGCTCGGCCGAGGCGGGAGCACACGGGCAGCAGGGGCTGCCGGGTGACCGCGCTGAGGGGACGCTGCCCTAACCCTAACCCGCCCTCCCCCTCGCCAAACGGCCGGAAAACAAAGGAAGAATTGAGCCCAGTTGCAGTGCAAGAAAACCAGAGCAGCCCGGGATTCCAGCACACAGGAGTGGCCGCGGCAGCACGCGGCGGGCAGAGGGTCCGGCCGGAGCCGGTGCCGGTGGTTCGGCACCCCACGGGCTTGTTCTGAGCTCCCAGCGGTCAGGCCTGTCAGGAAAATAATCCACAAACACCAGAGGTTTTTGTCCAAAATGGAGACAGAGTCCTGTAACTTCAGTCGAATAAAGGGAGAGGTCATGGGCATTTTCCATGGAGTCTCTCCAATTTTTGGAGGAGGCAGCCTCCTTTTTATCCTAATTTCCCAGCCACATTTCCTTCTCTCTTTCCCCATTGCCTGAGGTACTTGTGAGGTACAGACTTCTTGAAACGCTTGAAACCTAAAGACCCCCTTCTAATTTAACCCCCGTCCCTCCACCTCTTTGTCTTTTCCTTGTATCAATCACTGGAATTCCTATGGAATTTATAGTTCTTCCCATTGTTTCTTTCATCTCTCAGTATCCAATTTCATTTATCAGCAGACCTACAGTTTGTAAAGACAAATCCCTCTCATTCCATTCACCCATCAGTGGAATCGTTCCCACCATTTCTTTTATCTCTCAGTGCTAGTTTTACCCACCAGCAGACCCACAGTTTCTTTCTAAGCACAAATGACTCGTTCTTTCAGGCCGCAGGAAAAGGGACAAACGGCTCCTTACAAACCCAGAAACGCGCAAAAACCCAGCCAAACCTCCGGGGCAGCCCTTCACCTTTTTTATCAGACCATTTCAATGGAATATTGCGACCTAGCTACATTTTTGTTTCTGAATTGCCCCATGTGTCTCTCAGGCCCCTGTTGGCTTTCGATTTCTGGCCAGTCCAGTTCCTCAGTGTTAATTACAGAGACCGAGGGCAGAGCACCAGCCCCGTTTGCTCTTTTATCAGTGCCCAGAAAAGCTTCCACCTCTACACATTTTTCTCTCTCAAATCACTCTGCCCTGCTGAATCGTTAAAACTGAAACTAGCGGACAAAGGCTCTCTAACTAGTCCAAGTTAGAAAGCCGTGTGTTTATTACACCAGGGGGCGGCACGGATGGGGTTGTTCCTGAAATGCATGACCGCGCTCTACAAAGATTTTTGCCTTCTATTTATTTCCCAAAATTATCCATGTGAAAAATGCATATTTTATGATTGGCTTTTTGCAAATATTAAAATCAATATTATATGTGTTATGATAGAAAGTAATGCTGTATTAATTCTCTTAAAGTAGTGTTAAATATAGTTTTAGGTTATAAAAAGATGTTAAAATAGAAACTGTGCTATGTAAGATACTTTTTTAAAGAAAGGACTCGCAGCAAGATAGAAGCCACAGGACACCTAAATCTTTCAGGAAAAAAAAAACTATTGCTCTCCTATCTGAAGAAACAAACTTCTTCCCACCTTGCTCAGCCCTGAAGATGCTGTCAGGATTAAGAGGAAGAAGCTGACACTGACCAGACAGAATCCTGTATTTGAATGGAATTTATGCATCATGCATGAGGTGTATGAATATGCAACAGGCTGTTGCTTTTAAGGGTTAATCCTCTGTTAACATGTGTCCTTTTTCGGGCTTATTTTGCCCAGAAGAAGGTACCTCTGTTTCTATTGTCCTATATTGTCCTAATCCAAATTGTCCAAATTTTTATTGCTCTAATTATATTGCTATTTTTATGACCATTTTATTACTATTAAACTTTTAAAAATTTTAAAAACAAGTGATTGGCGTTTTTCACATGCATTTGCATAATCCCAGCACCTCCCATCCCCCCTTGTCTAAAAATTAGGTCATTAGTCCTTCACATGTGCACAGTTCTTCCCTCGAACTGGGTCAGTGGTCCCAGGGATGAAGTCAGGAAGGTCTTCATCAGGTCTCTGTGACCCTCTGGCACGATCCAAGCCCCCCTGCTTCATGGTGGATTAACACAGAGTCCAGGTGTTTCTGGTACTGGTTTCAATATGTTCCTATAACGGTTCACTTGCTTCACTTTCTTCTACAAATGAGCTCATAATATAACAATTAGCTTTAGCTTAAGCATCTAATAATCATTAACTTATCGTTGGTGTATTTAACTTCAATATTAAGAGGAATAGCAGATTTGTCTTTAAAACGAGCTGTGGGTCTGCTGGTAGATAAAACTAGCACTGGGAGATAAAAGAAACAATGGGAAGGATTCCACTGATTGATGAATGGGAAAAGATATTTGCTTTTACAAATAAACTTTAGGTTTGCTGATAAATGAAATTAGACATTGAAACGTGACGTTGAAAGATGAAAGAAACAGTGGGGAAGAAAACCCCTAAACTCCATAAGAATTAAAAATTAAATGGGAGGGTTATGCATTAGAGGGGAATCTTTCGTATCAGGCATTCAGTTAAGTCTTTACCTCTCCAGTACCTCAGGCAATGGGGAAAGAGACAGGGAAATGCAGGCCGGGAAATTGGGATAAAAAGGAGGCTGCGTCCTCCAAAAATTGGAGAGACCCCAGGGTAATGCCCATGGCCTCTCTCTTTATTCGACTAGAGTTACAGGACTCCTCTGTCTCCTTTTTGAACATAAACCTCTGGTGGTTGTGGATTAATTTTCCTATCAATATGAATTGGTTCTAACCCTCAGCTAAAATCTTTAACTTTTTAAAATAATGATTCACTACAACAAGGCTTTGTCTTCTCCTCTCACAGTTACTGGTCCCCTCCAGCTCCCAGGGTGCCAGCAGCTGGCAGACAGGAAAGAAAATACAGGGAAGGTGTAGATTGGATGCATTAACCTCTGACAGCCAGCACGAAGAAGGTGCTTTGCAGAGAAAGCCGAGTCTCTTCTTTATAAAAAGCTCTGAGTTTCTCAGGCCCAGGACAGGTGGTTGTGTCACTGTTTGGAGACTGGGAACAGCCTGCCCTGGCTGCAGCAAATCCTGTGGAAGGGTGAGGTGGGAGAGAAAGCCCAGCCTATGGATGGGTGGCCTCAGTGGTCAACAGGTAACGAACCTCTGGGTTGCTTTCCATAGTCAGCATCTTGGAGAAGCTTTGTCTGGGAAAGGAGCAGGGGAAAGATGAAAGTAAGGGAGAGAGTATGGAGAAAGTGTTAAGGGAGTCTGGGGGAGAAAGTGGTAAGGGTGTCCGGCGCTTATTTTGGGGTTTTTAGTTATTTTGTATTTTTTAAAGGCAGACACAGGCATGCTGGGTGCAGCATCACTAAAAGAAGTATTAAGGATGATGTTGATGTAATATTGGACTCTTATGACACTAATATAATTTTATCTCTTGGGTTTGGTTATGTGGAGGAGCAGCTGATTCTACCCTGTTCCAGTCTACTCATTCCCATCTCCTCATTTTTCTTCCTGGGATGAAATACAACACTGTTCCTTAATGTGCAGCTCCCAGAGCAACGTGTCCCACACCGTGGTTCTATTGCCTCTCAAGGCTGGGTACTTCAACTTCACCTCTGCCACCAACTACTGACAAGTGTCCCTATCCCAACTGTGTCCCTGTCCCATCTGAGCATGGCCCTGCTGCTGTCCCTGTTGCTGCCACATCACCATGTCTCCAAGCAGTAACAGGTGGCTCGGTGGGTGCCATGCTCACATAACAGCCTGTGTCTGCATGCTTGCTGGCCAGAGGGGGCAGGTCAGGAGGGGACATCTGCAGCATTTAAGCCCGTAGTCCAACCACACCTTTAAGCAATGGCCCCAGTTGTGCTCCAAGCCCAGAAGCTTTTCAGGATCTGTGTGACCGAGCTGACCCCTCCAGGCAGCTCCAGTGCCCAGGCTACTCGCGCCCTGCTGGTCCCAGATGGCTTTTACCCACCTGCCACAGCCAGGTGCTCACACTGGCTCAGCTGCCAACAGGTCCAAGGCTGACATCCTCCCTGCTCAGGATGTCCTGGCATGCCTGCTGCTCCCCTGTCCCCCTGCCCACTGCAGTGCAGATGGATGGGTGCCCAAACCACAGTGACTGGGGATAGGAGAGGAGCAGGTGAGCAGGCAGAACATCTGCGCACAGCTGAGGCACATCCTGCCAGATCTTCTGAGCCTCCCCAGGGTTCTGCCTGCCAGGGATCCCCTAAACTGCCTTATTTCACCTCATGGACCAACCAGTTCCCTCCCTGCCACTACTGCCAGGACCAAAGTCTGCTTTTATTCTTTTTATTTGGCAATTATTTATAATAATTTTATTATTTATTATTTATTTGGGTGAGGGTGGTACCATTGCACCCCTGCCCAGGGCTCTGGGGGGCCATGGGGTGCCCAGGGGTTCTCTGGGGAGCCATGGGGTCCCCCCAGCTCAATGCCCATAATGAAGGGGCACCCTCTATGCCCCAGTAAACAGAACCTCTTCTTTCCAGGCCATGATCCAGGCAGGGCTGGGCTGGGGGCTCCTGCCAGTGTATGAGGGAGTCCCTTGGAGCAAAAGGGTGAACCCCAGACTGGGCTGTGGAGATCCAAGTGCCTCACACCAAAGCAGGGCAGCAGCAGCTGGAGGAGGGGCTGGGCTGGGATGGAGGGGTGGAAGAGAGTCACTGGTGACTCCCTGCTGGCCCTGGGGGAAGCTGTGGGGGGGTCTGAGCAAGGGGGACACGGTTTGGGATGTATGTGTGCCACATGTGCACAGCAGTGTCCGGGGAACCAGGCTGGGTGTCTGTGGTGCACTGTGGGCATGGCTGCTCTGCCTGGTGTGTGTTTCATCCCTGCCACCAAGAATAACAAAGAAAACCCCCAGCAACCCAGCAGCACTTCTGGGACAGCACTTTTGGGACTCTCACAGTTGAACATCTCAAATTACTTTTCAAAATTTTGTAATGTCTTGCAATGGACTGTCAGAAGTCAAATGAACTACATTCAGGCTTGTCTTACAGCCTAAGGAAATCCAAATAAATTCCATTTTCCCAGCCTAGACACAGGAAGACCATTTTACTCCAGGTGATCAAAGACCAGAGTCTGGGAAAGAACAGGGGAAAAGTGCATCTCTCTTGGCTGCTCTTAGCACTGTCAACAGATCAAAAATCCAGTGAACCTGACAGCTGCCCAGCTGAGTGAACAGCAAACAATCTGGGAACACAGGGCTAGGACCAGAGAAAAGTGCAACCAAAGGACATGGGAGAGGAAGAGGGAGAAAAAGCATAGACTGGGGGAAGAACACTTGAGGACAGGAGCATTGCATCTCTGGAAAAGGAAAAGTGTGAAAAACGCCAATCGCTTGTTTTTAAAATTTTAAAAGTTTAATAGTAATAAAATAGTTATAAAAATAGTAATACAATTAGAGTAATAATAATTTGGACAATTTTAATTAAGACCATATGAGACAATAGAAACAAAGAGTTACGGACGTCCGGGTACCTTCTTCTGGGCAGCACAAGCCTGAAAAAGGACACATGATAACAGAGGATTAACCCTTAAAAACAACAGCCTGTTGCATATTCATACATCTCATACATGATGCATAAATTCCATTCAAACACAGGATTCGGCCTGGTCAGTGTCAGCTTCTTCCTCTGAATCCTAACGGTGCCCTCGAGGCGGGAAGAAGTTCATTTCTTCTGATAAGGGGGCAATAAATTCTTTTTCTCTGAAAGATTTAGGTGTCCTGTGGCTGCTATCTCGCTGCAAGTTTTCTCTTTAAAAAAATATCCTACATAGCACAGTTTCTATTTTAACATTTTTTTATAACCTAAACCAATATTTACCACACTGCTTAAGAGAATTAATACAGCATTACTTTCTAACACAACACATATAATATTCATTTCAATATTTGCGAAAAGCCAATCATAAAATACACATTTTTCACAAAAGGGTATATTACTTTATCCAAAAAAAATATGGGGTTTGCTGGAGGGAGGAGTGGGGAAGGACAGTAATTGACTAAAGAAGGAAATGAGAATAGTTTGACCCAATCAGTGCTCAGGTTCCTCATTTATGCCTCTACTGGCTCAAAGTTTTTATCTAACTTCCCTTCTGGAAGTTGTTTTCACACCAAGAAGCTCTCTGTAATCTGCTGCACCTGAAGTTTATACTGATACAAGATTCCAAGGGGTGGTGTGGAAATGCAAGGACAAGTGACAGAGTGATGGGAAGGTCAATCTCCGTGTCCTGTTCACAGATGTCTGGCGCAGGGAGCTGAACTGCAGACCCACCCTAAAGCTAGGGGAAAAGGGAGCAATCTTCCCACAAAACCACCAAAGGGAGAAAGCTCATGCTCTGAACTGTGACAGGCAACAGAACTCGGCAAAATTAACTCTACCCCTGCTGAAACATGGACACCCTCACCAGAATTAGACACTTGATATGAGATTGAACTGGCCTGAAAGACAGCAGAGAAAATTTCTATCGATTACTTAGGACTTCAAAAACCTCAGCTTAAAAAAGCATGTATCAAATCACTGTTTCTCTTTTTGGTAATCAAACTGTCACTGTGTCATGCTGCATTGCCTCCATAATGCCTTGCTTTGTATAAAATTAGAGACAGGAGTCTGTGACTATATTCATGGTTCCCGAACACACTTAATTTACATTGCCAGGTGCTGAGGCCAATTGGCACAGAACAACTTGCTCAGCAGCTTCATCAGCTTCAAAAACTACATCTAGTTCACTGTTGGGGAGAGCTCCCAGGACACCTTCACTTGCAAACTTTGTCTGGAAATCATTTGCAAGAGCACTGCTTGGCCCGGAGGGAGTGCAGCAGGGACCTGCCCCTGGTCAGGTGAGGAGGGGCTGTGCTGCCCATGACTTGTGTGAGAGCTGCCACTGCTCCAGTGTCAGAGCAAAGCTCTGAGCTGCTGCTGGAATTCCATTTTTCTTGGCCTTTCTATCCAAGTGTCTGATTTCTCCCATTTCTGGGACCTCTCGGAGTCAGCTCACAGCTCCAGGAAGTGCAGAAGGAATTGTCTATGGAAGCCTTAGAGAGAAAGCCAGCACTGTCCATGATCCCCCAGCATGGGCAGCAGGCAAAGGGGGGGATTCTGCCCCTCTGCTCTGCTCAGGTGAGACCCCACCTGCAGAGCTGCCTCCAGCTCTGGGGTCCCCAGCTGTCCCCAGCTGTCCCCAGGGAGGACAAGGAGCTGCTGCAGTGAGCCCAGGGGAGGCCACAGAGATGATCCAGGGGCTGCAGCCCCTCTGCTCTGGACACAGGCTGGGAGAGCTGGGGGTGTTCACCTGGAGAAGGCTCTGGGGAGACCTCAGAGCCCCTTGCAGGACCTAAAGGGGCTCCAAAAAACTGGAGAGTGACTTTGGAGAAGTGCCTAGAGTGTCAGAACAACACACTCATTGGCTTCCTAATGCCAGAGGGCAGGGATAGATGGGATATTGGGAAGGAATTTTTCCCTGTGAGACTGGTGAGGCCCTGGGACAGGTTGCCCAGAGGAGCTGTGGCTGCCCCATCCTTGCAAGTGTTCAGGGACTTGCTTGAAACAACCTGGTCTATTGGAAGGTGTCCCTGCCCATGGCAAAGGGCTGGAATGGGTTGATATTTAGGGTCCCTCCCAGCCCAAAGCAGTCTGTGAGTCTTTGAACTCTATGGAATATGGCATAACCTGAAGCACAGAGCAGGTTTTTTTTTCACACAGATGTGAACAAGAGTGTTATTATATGCCCTGAGGGACTAGAGAAAAAAAAAACCTGAAGAAAATTACCACTACCTTTGCCTCTTACCTGCAGAACAGAAAACAATTCTGTTTTACAGTGCTGAGTTATTGTCAGGTTCTGTGAATTGGCAGAGTCAGTGGACAGTGTGTTCCCTTTCAAGGAAAACCCAGTGCACCTTCCAAAAATACTCCCAGAATTTTGCATTTCTGTAGTGGTTTGTCACAGAGGATTTTTGGTGAATATATGGGAATAGAATTGTGTGTGAGGGAGAGACTGAGATAACGTCACAGTGAGGGTTAAGTTCCTTCCTACTCTCTTATTTCCTTATTAGTGCTAAAATCTACAGCACAATTACCCACAGCACTCCATTTGGCAGCTGCTCGTTGTTAAGTAAACACATATTCCCATCAGATAAATACACTTTGGTGTCATAAACTGACATAGCCACCAGATACAGCTTCACTTACAGTGTCCTCCTGTCTCCTGTGCAGATGGTGAAACCTGAAATAAAACACGAGGTTTGCTCCCAAGAGCCATCAACAACAACTTGGTAACTAGGTTTTCATTAAGAAAAGCAATTCTGTTTTTAAAAATTATTAATCTGAGGATTAATGGTAGAAGCAGTCCTAAATTGGTTTGGAAAGCTGAAAGTTGCATTAGGCTTTGTCCCAGAGCAAGGAGAATGGCAATGCTGATTTCTGTAACAGACACATGTTCCTGTTGCCAGAGCCCAGATTTCAGTGAGGAGCAGGCACAGGGCAGTGGCAGCAGTGGTCTCTGTGAAACTCTTCTGGGCAGGAAGCAGGGACTGAAGCAGAAGCATCCTCATTCTTCATCCTCTAAGTATCCAAATCATTTGACAACTAATTCCTGAATCCAAACACTCCACGGTGAAAAAAACCAGCAAGCAGTAGAGAAGTCTCACAAAGGCAATCCTGACAGAGGCTTTCCCAGCTCTGGGGCCCACTGCTGTTAGTCTGCAGTGGAGTTAACTGGTGTGATCTAGAGAGAAGTCCATCAAGTGGAGAAATGCCAACTTCAGTTTTCAAATCACTGCATTTTCAAGCTGCTTCTGCCTGAAGACTGAGCTGTCCACTGCCAATGGGATGGATGCTGTTACAAAGAAAGAGTATATTCCTGGAGAAAAAGGAAACATAAGGGATTTATTACTGAGCTTATAATTTACTTACTTTGTCTAAAAATCCATCTTCTACAACACAGTGCAATTAGGAAGAGGAAATGGGCTAACATGTGAACATCCTTGTTGTAGTGCAAGACTTCTCTCTTTATTTTCATTTTATCAAAAGAGAATACAGATATCCTCAGAGCACCCAAGTAATTACTCAGGGAAGCTGAAGAAACTTGGAGAAACTTGGAATCAAGTTGAAGAAATTTGGAGAAACTTGGAATCAGGCTCCAAAATATCCTGTTTGCCTTTACAGCCTCTTTTATTACAAATCCGGTTGGTCGTACTTAGGGAAGAGGATGGGGACACACTAAGAGATCAGATCCAGCTGGAGCTCTCTGTCAGGGGAATTCTGATGAGCAAAGAGAGGAGAGTGCAGTGCCAGGCCTATAGCTTGCACAGTGCCCACCCTCACTGCCCAGGCTCTGCAGGAACAAGAGACCCTCGAGGTGCCATAATAGAGGACAGCAATGTTCAAAGTCATCATGTTTAAGGGCAAGAACTTTTGGCAGAATCAGTACTTCTGATTCTGTACAAGAACTTTTTCTCATTCTGACTGTCCCTCAGCTGATGGTCCCTCAGCTCCAGGTTTTGGTGTTGACACCAGTCAGCAGCAGGAGGTCAGAAAACAGCCCTGCTGTTCTGACTGCACAGCCCTGTGTCCCACTGCCCAGCCCAGGCAGGACAGCAGCCCCTCAGCCCCACTCCTGTTAGGTTTGCAGCAGCCTCTTGGACTGCCAGGCCACTAAACCAGGTGAGAGCTTCCTGCTCACAGCCACAGCCATGCCCGTTTCCCCATGGGAAGACCCTGAGCTCAAGATTTGGGTTTTTTTCAAGACGGTCCCTTCTGCTCTCCAAACCTTCCCAAGCCCAGGAAAATGCAGCTTTCCAGTGCCTAAAGGGGCTCCAACAAAGCTGGAGAGGAGCTTTGGACAAGGGCCTGGAGTGCCAGGATGAGGGGGGATGGCTTCCCACTGCCAGAGGGCAGGGCTAGATGGGATTGCCATGGTTTGACACTGGCCCAACACCAGGCACCCAGGAGAGTCACTGATTCCCCCTCCCCTGCCACAGCTGGGAGAGAAAAAAAAAAAAATAGGGTTTCATGAATTGAGAGAAGGACTGGGAGAAAACCTTCAAGGACAAAACAGGCTCAGCTTAAGGTTGCAAAGTGAATTTATTACTGACAGAATTAGAGGAGAATAACGAGAGGTAAAATAAGCCCTTAAAACACCTTCTTCCCTTCCAGCCCCTCCCTCCTTCCCATTGACAGTGCAGGGAAACAGGGCATGGGGGTTTTTGGGTCAGTTATCACCCAAGTTCTTCTTCTTCTGCTGCTCAGGGAGAGGAATCCTTCCCCTGTGAGGCCATGGGCTCCCTCCCACGAAGACAGTTCTGCAGGAACTTCTCCAGCATGGGTCTGCTCTCATGAGCAGCAACCCTGCTGCACCTGCTACAAGGTGAATTCCCCCCATGGGCACACAGCCCCCCCAAACTGCTGCAAGGTGAATTCCCCCCATGGGCACACAGACCCCCCAAACTGCTGCAAGCTGAATTGCCCCCATGGGCACACAGCTCTCCCAAACTGCTGCAAGGTGAATTCCCCCCACGGGCACACAGCCCCCCCAAACTGCTGTGATGTGGATCTGGCTTCCCACAGGGTGCAGTCCTCCAAGGCCAGGCTGCTCCTGCCTGGGAGCAGGGCCCCCTCTCTCCACTGGGACTCCCCCTGGAGCACAGCCTCCTCCAGGCATCCACTGCTCCATTATGGGCACCTCTGCCACCTCTGCATCCCCATGGATCCCCATGGGCTGCAGGGACACAGCTGCTTCACCATGGTCTCACCACAGCCTGCAGAGGAATCTCAGCCCCAGCACCTGGAGCACCTCCTGCCCCTCCTCCTGCACTGACCTTGGAGTCACCATGTTGTTTTTCCTCACATGTTCTCATCTTTTCCTCTTTGACTAGGACAAAACTGTGTGACTTTGGTTTAATTCTTAAGTATGTCATCCCAGAGGCGTTACCAGCCTCTCTTATTGGCCCAGCCTTGGCCAGCAGCATGTCCATCTTCAGAGCCATCAGGGATTGACTCTGCTGGACATGGTGGAAGCTTCCAGCAGCTTCCCACAGGAGCCACCTCTGTGGGCCCCCTGCTACCAAAAACCAGGTTATGCAAAACCAATACAGGTATATTGGGAAGAAATTTTTCCTTGTGAGAATGGTGAGACCCTGGCATAGATTGCCCAGAGCAGCTGTGACTACCCCATCCCTGGAAGAGTTCAAGGCCAAGTTGGATGGGGCAGGGCTGGACCCCTTCCTGTGAAGAAATTTTCTGTAATATCCGATATGAACCTCCCCTGGCACAACCTGAGGCCATTTCCTCTTGTCCTGTCCCTGTTCCCTGGGAGCAGAGTCTACCCCACCCCGCTGTCCCCTCCTGTCAGTTGTGCAGAGCCAGAAGGGCCCTCTGAGCCTCCTTTTCTCCAGGCTGAGCTCCCCACCCAGCTCCCTCAGCCACTCCTCCTGCTCCAGCCCCTTGCCCAGCTCCATTCTTTTCTCTGGATGCACTCCAGCCCCTCAAAGTCTTTCTTGTCACGAGGGACCCAAAAGTGACCCCAGGGTTTGTGGTTCCTCAGCAGTGCCCAGCACAGGGAACAGGCACTGCCTGGTCCCACTGCCACATCATGGCTGGTACCAGCCAGGTGCCCTTGGCCTCTTGCCCAGCTGGGCACACACCAACTTATGTGCAGCTGCTGCCAACCAGCACTCCCAGGTTGTTTTCCAGCTCTGCAGCCATTTTTCCCTAAGCCTGGAGCACTGCAGCAAGTTGTGGTGACCCAAAGACAGTACCTGGCACTTGGCCTTGTTGCCAGTCGCACTACTGGATCCAGGCTTTGCAGATCCCTCTGCAGAGCCCTCCAGCAGATTAACACTTCCACCCAACTCAGTGGTCTCCAAACTGACTGAGGAACTCATCAGTTCTGCTGTCTGAGGAACTCAGAAGCAGTCCTGCTTTTGCACTCCTACCCTGGGAAGTGCTACTTACCCTGTGCTGGTCCCACCCCCAAGGGATGGGCACGTACACCATCCCCCAGAAGCCCGCACAGTAAAGCTCTGCAGCCAGCAGCCATGTGGAGGGATCAGTTTTTATTTCAAAAGACAGTAACACAATTTTTCAATTTAGTATCAAAACACTGGATATGTTTTTTGTCTCCAGATTGGCCCCAAAAACTGCTACAACCAGGCAGCATGCTCCAACCACAAGTTACTGCGAGCGTGACAGTGCCACACTCACACCTCACAACACAACACATCAGCAATGCACAGAGAGATGGCTTGTACTCAATTAAGACAATAAGAGCAGTCCTGGGCAGGAGGGAAGGCTTGGCTCCCTCCCTCCAGGTAGGCAAAAACACTTCTCCAAGGACACAAGGCTGTTGTACTTAAGTTGTTAAGTGTAACCCAGTGATGAGCAGTGAAGCTTGGTGCATCAGCACTTAGTGAAGGCAAAGTCAGCTCCAGGGTAGCAATGGGTTACAGGGACAGTGGCTTTTCTAAGCCCTTCGGGTGTGGAGGGGAAGGGACACAATCCCTGTGAAGGTTCAATTGGTTCAATTGTTCAGATGACTGGCTTGGCTTAAGAAAAAAACAACCACCCCCCAAAAAAGACACCTTTCACCCAAGTTGTTCCTTCCCAACATAGAGCTACCTTAAAGCTGAAAACTGAACTGTGCTTTTGGCAAACAGCTCCTGGAAAAGGAAGTTCTCTCAACAGGCTGTCACCCTAGCCTGGCTACTCTGACTCACAGCCAGCACCATCATATCTGTTTCCTGCCCTGCCAAAGCAGGGTGGCCCAGAGCCAATTAACAGAAGGTTAATACCAAATTCTAAAGCCAAGAGCTCTGAAGTGTAGCTCACCAGCCTCACACGTTATTTGGAATGTTTATAATGGTCGCTACAAAAAAAGGTAGTTACAAAATGTGTACATCTCAAACATGCTCTCCAAACATTATTGCATTGTTTACTTCCCTTAATGATGCTGTTTGAAGCTCTGCCCAACCTGGTGACCTTTAACCCTGGAACTAAGGAGATCTGTGTTTGGTCAAGTTGGCAACAGAAAGTAAACTCTGGTGCCAGGGTTAGAGGGCAGCAGCAGCTGGGCTGGCATCGCATGGCAGAGGCAGTGGCAGGGATCCATTACATCTCATTCAGGTCTAGCAGGGTCTGGTCCAGCATTCTTTGCGTGCAGAGATGCTCCTCTTTGGTGGATTTCAGTTTATCTGGCAAAAACAAGAGTCCAGAGTTACAAATCATCATCAGACAAGAGAGAGTCCTTTGCCAAAGAAAGCTTGTGCCAGCCCCTTCCCCACGCAGCTGCAGCGATCCTGGGGCCGGAGTGCCTGGCTGGGTGCAGCTGGAAGCTTTGAGGTTACCTGGCTCGTGTGTAGCCCTCGCCTCTCACACTGCTGGTGCTCCCAGAATGGCCACGGTGCACCTTTAGCCAGAGCTCTGGTCAGTGTTTCACATGCAGGAGTCTCTGACTGCAGCCAGCTTTTCCCAGGGCTTCCACACCTCCACAGCTGACACACGTGGCCCAGCAAGGCACCCAAGAGCAACACACCCCTGGAACTCCAGCTGGTTGTGCCCCCCTTCCCCTCAGCCCAGGGCAGGGATGCCAAGGCCAGCAGCAGGGAGCAGACCACCAGCCCCAAGGGCAGCGGGGCAGGAGCTGGAGCAGTGACAGGCAGAGTGAGGAGTGAGGGAGCTGCACCCTGCCCAACACTGCAGGCAGCTGTGCAGTCAATTCTCACATGTTCCTTAAGCCAGGAGGAGAGCAGATCAGTAGCTAGTGCTCTAAGTAGGCTTTACTCCAAAGGTGAGCCCACCCATATCACTGGAGACATCCACACGCTGGGGCACTGGACAGACAGGCTGTGGAAAAATGTCCTTTAGGTACAGGCAGATTCCCAAAGCCACTCCCAACCTCCCCAGGGCCAGAAACTGCACAGAGAACAGCCTTCCTCGAGCATGAGCAACAGCAGCATTTAAATACTCCCTGCAGGCACCCAGGACACAGCCTCAGGCTGTGCATTTTGGCACTTGCTGTCAAGATGTCTGTGAGCTTTCCCAACCCATTCCAGGGCTCTGTAGCTGCACTGGGGTCAGGCCTGGGAAATTACTGCTGCCCCCAAACCTTCTCAGTAAGGGCTCCCCTAAATAGGAATGTACTACAGGTGTGCAGTGTCTCACAGACCACAAGGTCAGTCCTTTATTGGTAGAAGCCATCATTCCATGCACCAGGAAATCCTACAGTCATTCAGCTAACAGTAAATTAAGTTGTAGCATTTGACAGGCAGCTTCAAGCAGACATAAGTCTAACTTCAGCCCACCCCTCATTTGGGGGTGCAGCAATTCTGGTTGCATAGAGGAGCCAGGCAGGACCCCCTGGACAAGCAAACAAGACTGGTCAAAACACAGCCAAGTCTGGGGGTGACTTCACCAAGAATAGAGGTTACCTTTATATAGTAAAAAAGCTTAAATAAATTACAGGATAAATCCAAGTGCCTCGTTAAAAAGCAGCAATTGCATAAAATTCGCAAGTCTGCCAGTGTTAATGATCAGATTTCAGTGTGGTCCACAGCAGTGGTGGTGGCAATAAGCTGTTAATGGGATTAGTGGGCCCCTTCTCAGTCACACAGATCATGCAGCATTAACTTCAGCTCGTTAGAGAGCAGGCGGTTTTTCTCAAGCTGGCTGTACAGGCGCTCTGCAGCAGCAACAGGATAAGGGAAACAAGAGGAAGAGAAAAAAAGAGAGAAAGGGAAGGTTAGTAGAGCACCAAGATGAGCACATCAAACAAGCTGTCTCCATAGTGTGTGCTTCTGAGGACAGTCAGCTATTCCCAAAGGTTTGTCTTTCTCTAACTTGTGCTTCAGCCCAGGAAGATCACAGAGGAAGCCAAGTGTGGGCAGAAGTGAAAGTGCTGCCAAAGATGTGCAAAGGCAAAGAAAGGAAGAAGAGACACCAGAAGAGGAGCCTGCAGGCAGGGCTGGGCTGGACCCCAGCAAGGACAGAGATCTGGAATGTGCTTTAAGCCTATGGAGCACACTGCAGAAATGAGTCCTGCCACAGCTGTACCAGAAATAGCTTCCAGAGGGAGCCACACCACACTGCAGTGGGATTGACAGGGTTTGAACAGCAGGACAGGCACACCAGAAGAACTGAGAATGAAAACATCTCATCCCTGGCCTGGAGGACCCTTCTCTGAGAACATGCCTGGTGCCACACTAACAACCCAGTTAGGATTGGAGGCAGCAACTGCTTCAGGTACAGGACAGAGGGACTTCTGGAGCACAGAGTCCTCTTTTACATCTGCCCCAGAACAACTCCATGAGCAGGGCACAAGCTGCCACTGCCTTTGCAGCTGTGGCCTCTGCAATCCTGTCCTTAGAGCCCCACAGAGGTCCAGCAGCCACAGCATCCTCGAGCACTTACACTCATCAGCACACTTGGACCCTTTCCAGATCTGTCACTTCTCAGGGCTGGGTGGCAATGTCCTGCCACCAGCCACAACCAGCCACTACAGAGAACACATTCAGCATCTCTCCTGCTCATTTGCATGGGCAGAGTCCTCCCAGCCTGACAGCTCCAATTCCTGCACTTTGGGGAATTCCAAGCAGGAAAAAAACCCTTACACATCTTCCAGCCTGGCAGAAGTGACCAGCACCACCTGCAGTGACACACAGTGTGATGCCTCTGCTGGAGGAGTGAGCCCAGAGCACAGCCTTGGCCTTGGCCTTCCCCTCTAATCTTTGTACTATGGGGTCCTAAGACTCTCAGGCACCTGTGGATGCCATGGGACAGAGAAAGAGAAACAGCAAGCGTTCCTCACAGCGGCTTGTGAGAATTTTTAGGGAGTTATAAGGATGTGATAACTTGTTAAGTATAAACAATCTGCAGGTGGTGTTTTTCTACTTCATCTTTCTGTTCTTCTTAAGGACAGTGTGTGAGGAAGATGTTTTTGTTAGTTAGCCAACCAAACAGAATCTATCGTATCACTCTATTTAAACCACGTGGTTCTCTTGAATAAAACCTCCTTTTACTCTTTCTACAATCCTGCCTCCTGCCTGTTCCTTTGTCATTCACAGTGCAAGAGTGACAGGCACCCCCTGAAGGGGACCTACACCATTCCTCATTGCTTTCAATCTCGGAATATTTTGCTCTTGAACAAGACCTAGCTGGGTGAAATTCCAGAAAGTGGAGTGGTTTACATGGAGCAGCCAAAGCACATCACCCTCCCCAGAGTCTCAGCCCAGTCCCTCCAGTGTAACACCTGCACACAGAGGGGTAAGCTCAACTTCAGCTTCACTCTCAGCTTCTCTCAGCTCTCAGGACCCTCTAACTGCACTTTGCTCTGCAGGAGAGGGCAGTAATGCTGATTGATTGTCCCTTCTTTAAAGCCACCAAGGGACCAAGGCATAGGCAGAGAAGCCAATGATTTTTGACCTACCACAATGGGGAAGTTGAGGGAAGTTGTGGGTACGTGGCATCCTGGCCCATGCCTTGCACAACAGCTGCTACTCCTGTGAGGGACTCTGGCTCCATGCTGCTCTGAGCAGCCCCAATGCCAGCCCCCAGACCTGAGAGACCCAGGCTGGTCCTGGGTCTTCCCAGTGGCAGAGGATGAGAGTGAACTGTGCTCAGCAGAATTTGGTGCAACAGCTCACAGTTTCCAAGCAAATATTCCTGCTTGTGTACAGGGACCTGATGATTCACCCACACAAGGCAGCAGACTGGAGTGTTTAGCATGACTAAACTTCCCAGACTTCAGGAACAGCTTCTCCACATAGAACACCTGTCCAGGTCTGCAGCAGCCATACCTGCTCCCTTCTTTGCCCACCCCCAGGGCAGCCTCACCAGCCATCCCTGCCTCTGAGGGAGCCCCAGGATGTGGGAAGCCCCAGGAGCTGGCCCTCCTGGTCAGTTAACCTGTGTTTGCAGCACTCCCACATCACAGCACAGCTCCCAGTAACCAGCCTGCACAGGCCCAGCAATCCAGTCAGACCAGATGCCTCCAAAACCTCCCAGGGTAACCATTGCATCACCCACCCACATACCCATCCACCACCCACAGTGGATTCCTTCTGGATGAGTGGGGAAAGGGCCTGCCACAGCCCAGCCTTGGATAACATTCCTGGGAACACCCCTGAGCAGAGAAGAGCCACCAGCTCCCCACAGCAAGAGGCAGGGTGCAACCAGACCTCCCTGTGAGGAGAGAGGCCCTGCCTGAGGGCAGGCTGCCACCTCCCACCACTGGCAATCACAGAAGGTGTGAGGTTGAAAGGGACCACTGGGGGTTATCTGGTCCAACCTCCCTGCTCAAGCAGGGTCACCCCAGAGCACTTGGCACAGGATTGTGTCCAGATCATTCTGGAATATCTCGAGTGAGGGAGACTTCACATGGTATCTGGGCAATCTGCTCAGTGCTCAGTTACCAACACAGGAAAGAAATTCTTCATGTTCAGGTGGGACTTCCTGGGCATCAGTTTCCATGTGTTGCCTGTCCTACTGCTGGGCACCAGCGAGCAGAACCTGGTCTCTCCTCTGACCTTCAGATACTGACAGACAATGATGGTGTCCCTGTTGTCTAAAGAGCTGACAGTGGAACACTGGACTGGAAGCCTTCATATTTACAGAAGCTCTGCCCCCTGCTCCCACAGGATCCAGATCCTCAACTCCAGCTGCAGCTGGGTTACTGAAAAGTTCTGGGCTCCTGCTTTGTGCTCATGGGGCACAGCCACTGCCCCACATCCCAGGAGAGTCAGCCCACACTTTGAGATTCCTTGAATGCTCCCTCCCTTCCCCACCTGCCACCAAAGGCAGAGTGGGTGGGACAGGCTGGGGCAGGTGAGTGTGCCTAGATTATCCTGACTGCCAGTGCTGTCACGTGGAGAGCAGAAGGGCACAAACCTGAGAAAGCCACGGGAAGTGTCCCATGTCATCAGAACTCTGCTCATGGAGGGCTCTTCGGGCACTGGGGCAGATGAACCGATCCAGAAAGGAAAAAGTATTTGACCAACCACCATGAGGCAGCACATGCCATTTTGAGAGCTGACCTGTGTTTATCATACCACATCAACCAGCAACAGCTCCAGCAGTGACACACGCCAGGCATCCACAGCCCAGTGACAGTGCTCAGTGGGAAGCTCCATGCCACACTCCTAGAAGGATCCTGCCGCCCCCAGCCCCTGCATGGGGAGGGAAGTGCTCTGCAAAAAGATTCCCTGGCTCAGATGCTTACAGCCCTGCTGCAGTGCCTTCTCATTCCTGAAGCAAGAGGCCACACATCTTTCCCCCTGGCACAGGCAGCACCTCACGCCCAACCAGTTCTGCCCCAGTGGAGATCAGCCAGTGCTCACACAGTATTTATTGGCTTCCATACCCTGGCTAACGACTATAAGGTGTGTGACCTCCCACAGCAAGCCAGTGTTTGGCAACCAGTGCTGGTGAGCACTCCAAAGCAGGCAGGAATGAGGAGTGTCTTCAGTCAGGCACAGCTCCAGGGCCTCCTGCTTCAACCCCCAGCCTCCAGTTTGACCCCACAGCCCTGTCTGCAAAGCTGCCATCACATCTGGGAGCCAGTAACACACCTCAAAGAAAAATCCAGCGTGCTAGTGAGGTCTGTGCTCCACTCAGAGTGACGCCAGTTTGAAGGCAATGCTGAGACAGTTACTCTAAAGCAGCAAGTGGTCACTAGAAACCCATTTCTCAAAAGCAACAGCCATTTATACAGGAACTGTGTTCCTTAAAAAAGGTGACATCATGCTCGAGCAAGAGGCAAGAGAAATACAAAAAGAGCTTTATGGCTCCACACAAGATATGCAGATGAGAACAACATCCTCCATGCTCCCCCAGCACAGAAAGGGCAGCCCCTCAGAGCAGGCTGTGTCTGGCACATCAGGTCACACAGAGGGAGCTTTGTTTGGGAGCAAGTGCAGCAGAACTGGGGGGCTGCTGCTGCTGCTTCCGTGTCTTTACAGCACCCATTCCCAGGGATGCCCTGTGCACAGTAACTGGAAAAAGGTACTGGAATTCAGAGTGAGATGAAGAGAGCGTGAATGCCGGGTGCAGATGCAGAACAAGCCACCAAGCAGAGAGACAAATCCAAAGTGGAGTTTGGAACCACAAGACTTATCTGTGTGAGACAGAAGGAGACACTAATTTTAAGAAAAGCCTCAGTGTTTGTGCACAGCAAACTCTGCTGAGGGAATGCTGGGACACTCGTGTTAAGGCTCTTCTGTATGGGATGAGGACCTGGCCTCTCCTGGGTTAGTGCACGGACCAGACGGAGCAGTTGTTAGCAGCACCCACTGCAGATCTGAACAAAGCTAAGGAGCAAAGTTGCAGAAACACACAAGTTCAGCTACTTCCACAGATCAGTTCATGATCTGGCCCATCTCAAGCCTATTGTGGCAATTCCTAAGGAATCACCTGAGCACTATCCACAGCCTCTTCCAGAAGGAATCCTGAGACTGTGGCCCAGTGGCTCCAACAGATGACGAAGCCACATTTCCTGAGAAAGGCTTTCCCAGTGGGAATGGGAATTGCACTCAAATTTAAGTCAGAACCCTTTCAGGCCAGCACAGCACTTGGTTACACATGCAGACCACAAGGACCTAGAGTTAGAGGATGGCATGCTGGGGCTCCTTGGGCAGATCTGTAGAAGTAACCTGGACGATTCTCCAACTACAGAAACCACAGCAAACCAAGCAAGTACTGGCGGTCCAGGCTGCTGAAGCAAGAGGCGAACGCCAGCCAGCTCATATTTACATGGAAGTCATGTCATTCAGGGCGTGGTCCAGTTCCTCACTAATTGCTTTGTACTTCAGTTTCTGGGCATAGAGCTCATCTAGAAGAGGTTTAGGAGGAGAACAAAAGGAAAACAATAAGGGAAGGCAAAGAGTTCTTCCAACACTCCGGGGTGGGAAAAGCATGATGGTGTACATGAACAGAAGAAAATGAAGTTAGATGTGGAGCCATCACGACTCCATGCTCATCCCCAACAATGAACAGGAGGGTTCCAGCAGCCTGAGGACCAACTGACCCACAAGTGCCTTCCAGGATTCCAGCTCCGAGGGCAGCAGAGCCAAGCACTCAACCACATCACCTTGTAAAAACAAGCTGTCCAGCTAGGTCAGCAGGAACCAGTGTCAGGAGGAGCAGCAGGGAAAGGCAACTCCATCCACTTAGGGAGAAGCTTGTTACACCTAAGGAGAGCACTGATAATTGAGGTGCTTTGTTCTCACCTGTGTCTCTATGCAAAGACTGGCTTGGGAGAAGTCAGTCCTGTAATAGAGCTGGGCATCAGAGGAAATTCCAATCCTGCAGGATGCAGTGAGGCGGGGGAGCAGACTGGCCACACCAGCGTTCTCCATCAGATAATGGAGAAGACAGGCAGCTCTCTGCCTCCAGGGAGGGATGGGCCTGGAACTGTGCTGACACATCTCTGAGCCCTGCAGAGCTGGCATAGACAGCTCCAGCTCTGGCAGCTGGGCTATAGTACAGCTGGGCTTGCTGTTAACAGCCTCACAGAGCCTGGGGAACTTTGTAAGTTGTCATGAACTAGGTCACTTCAGCAGCAAGGCTGTAGACCAGAGCCAACTCTCGATCAACAGGTTTCAAGGGACACATGCAGGGATTTGGAGGACTTTTTGCAGTTCCAAATAAAAGCTTGTCCTGGACCATGAGGTGGCTCAGATTGCTGCTTAGCTGCAGTTCTGGAACAGCTCAGCTGACACCATTGCTATTTGTAGATAATAAACCTCCAGAGTGACTACAGACAGTAGGATAGTGCTTTGTATCTCCAAGAGCTGGCACTAAAAGACCACAAAGGCACACCTGTGGTCAAGGTAGGAAACCTGTAAGGGTTTTGGTTTACCAGCACCACCACTCCAGACACAGCAATCCACAAAAGAACCTGGCCACAGTCCCAGATTTAAGGGAGGCAGCTGAAACCTTCTCCTTCTGTGGCTTGGGGCAAGGTTCTGCAATGGCTGGCCTCAGGAGTGTTCCTGAAGGACTGTGTGAAGGAATGGGAGGAGGAAAGGAACCCACCCTTGGCACAGGCTGACTACCCCATGGACTGAACTGCTGGGGATTCAACCTTGGTTCAGGACTCACACTGAGGAGTCTGAGTCTTCATGGGGGCTGTTTCAGACTCACCGACTCCTGTGGTTGACCTGCAAGACCCCAATTGCAGTAGGCAGCACATCTATGATGTTCTGCACACAAGTATGTTATTGTGACCAATTCTTACAAGTGAAGGTGCTTCTTTCCTATGCCATTCCTAAATGAATTGGATTAAACTGGGGCACAGGGATCTAGTTACATTCCTGAGGACATCACTACCAAAATACAAAAGCTATCTAGATAAGGCCAGGTGTCTGGATCAAGAGCTTAAGACCTGCTGCAGCACAGGGGAACTGTTTTCAGAGCAGAGGCACAGGGCAGGACTCTTGCCAAGCCTCACCTTGGAGGCCAAGTGGGATAATGCTCCAAGGAATGAGGAGCACAGCAGCCTGTCTGCTCTCCAGCTACCAGAGACACAGCCCTCCTTAGCTTCTCACTCAATACCCATTGCTTGGTTTCCTAACCCCAGAATGTACCTTCCAGATCATCAATGGTCTTCTCCAGCTTGGCTACAGAGCGTTCAGCAAATTCAGCACGGGTCTCTGCCTGCCAGAAGAAATAAGCCAGTGAGTGCAACAGCTCTACAGGAAAGGGCACCAGTCCAAGGACATGGACTTCACATCTCTTCCCAGTCAAGCTGAGGCCAGGTCACCCAGCTGGGCCATCCTGACATGGTCACTCACCTCTTTGAGTTTGTCAGTCAGAATCTTGATCTCTTCTTCATATTTATCCTCTTTTTGAGAGTACTGTGGAAAAGGAGTCAGCAGTCAGCAGCCCCAGATACCTCCCTCTCCAGAGAGCCCACAACTACAGAGGGCAGCATAAACTCCTCACTGCAGCACACATGACAACAGAACCTCCCACCTGGGAGTTGTTCACATCCTCACCCAAATCCAACAGGACTAGGTCAGGTGGCAAGTCTCACATCATGCATGGAACACAAACTTGGATGCAGAAAAATTCTCATCTTAACATTTTAGCAGCTTAAACATCCTGGCTGATTGAGTCTGCCCCACGGCAGGGAAGGGCAGCCAGGCTTCCCCCACCCCAGCTTCCAAGCCCTCCATTGAAATACCTGAGCCCTCCCAGCAGAGCAAGCACAGCGCTCCTGACTTGCTTAAGACTGCAGTTGAATCATTTCCACCTCAGTGGGTGCTCTGCTGTTTACCCTCCTAGCACAACAGCAATGTTTCTGGCCCTGGGACAGGCAGCCCTACCTTCTCAGCCTGAGCCTCAAGAGACTTGAGATTGTTGGTGACATTCTTCAGCTCCTCCTCCAGCTCGGAACATTTACTGTGGGGTTTTGTAAGGAAAGGGGGAAAAAAAAGGAAAAGAAGAAGTGGGAGGGAAAGACAGGAGACAAGAAGTGAATCCACGTGCAGGGAAGATCAGGAAGTTCTTTAGGAGACTGTCTGAGATCAGACTGGATAGGACCCTACTTTGAGGCACCTGTGCAGAAAGCAAGTTCCCTTTTTGCCTCTGAGCTCATGTTTCAAATATTCTGCCAGCACATGCACGGGGCACAGAGCTGAGCAGTGAGATGCAGACACAGGTTTCTGCCAGACTTGGAGTCTCCAAGGAGAAGCTTCACTTTTAGTGTGCTGTATGGAGGGAAGCTGTTCTGATGGACAGAAGGACAGCCACCACCACTCAAAAAGGGATATATAGGGGCAGAGAAGACACAATGTTCCAGGAGAAAGCGAGAGAGAGACGCAATTAAGCTGAGGGGAGGAGCACAGTGAGGAGACCACATGAGTTTTGGTTTAATGGTTCAAGAAGGGAAAGGTTAGTACCTTTTCTTCGGCAACAGACAGACACTTCAAGTTCTGGTCCATCACTCTGATCTGCTCCTGCAGCTCCCGGCAATGACTGTTAGTGACGGTCACACAGGGACACAAGCCAGGTGGGGGCAAGGTCAAAAGGAGCACCAGAACCACACCACCACAGAGCAAAAAAGGGTGTGGGGGGGGAAACACAAAAAAGTCATGGTCACAACATGCACATCTGGGCGGGAAGCACAGTGCTGCTGCTGCTGCATACACACCAACTGTGTTAGACAAGGCCCAGAGCACAGAAAGGCTGACCAGCTCCTAAAGGATCAGCTAAAGCACCTGGACACGTGAAAAGAGCCCAAACACCAGGATTTGTGTCTCTGATCTGAGCAGAGGAAGCCCAGATTTCTGCTCAGCAGTGCAGAAGCCTGTAGTGGTTACTGTAAATACTTGGAGAGGCCCAGAGAGCAGCCTCAGCCACAGCTCTGCCCTCAACCACCCCAAATGCCACTTCAGTCCCTGGCCCGGGAGGCCCCTGCCACTTCAGTACATGCACTGTGAACCATCTTGTGACTGCACACACAAAGCAGTGCTGTGGATGCTGAGCAGAGGAAGGCTCTGCACCCTCCATGACTAGGGAGTGAGTCCATGCAAAGGGGCAGAGTGTCTCTACCCAAGGCAAACTCCATGTCCTAGGTGGAGCGAATCCTGTTTCAAGGAGGGAAGTGCTTTCACTGCTTTCCTTTGCCGCCCTAAACCCACCCTGTGCTTCAGGCCTTGTGTAACAAGGTTAGCAATGCAGTGTTAGTGCCCATGCAGAGGCAGACCTGCCAGGGACATGCAAGCAGTCTACTCACGACTCTGCAAGCTCAGCTCTCTCCTCAGTGCGCTCCAGATCCCCTTCAATGATCACCAGTTTCCGAGCAACCTGGAAAGGACAACCAGAGTCAAGAGGAAGGAGGAGAGTTTTGTGCTTGTAGGCTCTGCAGAGCAGTGAAGGGAAGGAATGCCTGCAGGAGCCACTGAAGCTGTGGGAAGCTCTTGGCCAAGCAGAGCACTGATGTGGCTCTGCCCCTAGATTTGCTGTCAGCAGGAAGAGTCTCCTGGCCCAGGTCAGTTGTATAGAGCACCCAAGGGTCTCACCTCCTCATACTTCCTGTCTGCCTCCTCTGCAATGTGCTTGGCTTCCTTGAGCTGGATCTCCTGCAGTTCCATCTTCTCCTCATCCTTCAGAGCTCTGTTTTCAATGACTTTCATGCCTCTGCCCAAAAGCAAGCACAAGGAGGGGAGATGTGTGAAACAATCTTGGAAAGCCAGCAGTGCAATGAGTTCCAGAGCATGAATAGCAGTCCCTGGAAGCACAGTACTTCTCGATAAGCCATGATTCCTCTGAAGGCAGAAGGCAGAGGCCTCTGGGCTGATGTGAATACAGCAATCTCAATTGCTTGGAATTAACTGTTCTTTGGAACATTCCCCCAGCAGATCACTGGGTTCCCAGGCCAAGGGGAGTGCAATGCTGCTGAGAACAAGCCCAGCTGTCTTAGGGACTCAGCACAGCCAAGTAAAGCACTTCCCCATCTGGAATGAAGGGCCAAGTCTCTCTACGGCAAGCCAGCAGCTGGGTCAGGCTGCTCACGGTGTGTGCAGGAGGAAGCACATCAGACAGCTGGAACTCGACCACTCCCCTCTGAATCACAGGCCAGGTCAGGGGACATCTCCCAGTTAGGGAGCATGCTGGCTGAGAGGCTGCCCCACCCGCAGCCACCTTTACAAGGCAGTGGTGTCCCTGAACCCATGTATTTCTCCTCCTTTGGAGGGGGGGATGCATAGTGGCACATGGCACTTCCTCACTCCCTAGCCTCAGGTTCCAGGACAATCAAGGCCATCAGCAGCCTCAGGTTCATCAGCATAGGTTTAGCTGCTCTACATAAACAGGCACTGAGTCCCTCGTGCAGCCTTGATGTGGGATCTCTTCCCTCACTCTGGGAAGCCCAAAAAGCAGATGGCATCGGACCCTCAGTGTCTGACAGAGTGCAAGCAGTAGCCCTTGCTCACCTTTCGCTCTCATCTGCTGCCTTCTCTGCCTCTTCCAGCTTCTGCAGAGCTGTGGCAAGGCGCTCCTGAGCTCGGTCCAACTCCTCCTCTACCAGCTGGATACGGCGATTCAAAGATGCCACCTCTGCCTCAGCCTGCAGGGAGCAGAGAAGGGCACTCAGCCCCGGCAGGGCAACTGAGATCTGCCATGGGGTCAGCAGCAGCACACAGGAGCTCAAAGCAAACCCAGGATGCTTCAGCTGCTCTCCCAGAGGCAAGCAGCACACTTAGGTCTGCAGGCTTCTCACTGTCTGCCTGCACTGCTCTGAGTTTAGGCCATAAACACTAAGGAGACGACTTACACCAAGGGCTGCCTCTGCAGCTGTCAGGATCCTGCCAGGCCATTCATCACAGCCCTGTTTATCCACCACACTGGAGCGTGCTGACAGCTGCCACTTAGCAGAGAGTCAGTTTACTGGTGTGATCTGGACATGAGCGTTGCTTGAGGCAAACCCTCTCACCAGCAAGGTGAGAAGGATTAACATGTCCGGGGATGTGCCAAGCTGTACTGGGTGCTGGCAAGCTGGGCTGGTCACAGGTGCTGCCCAGCCCCAGGGCTTGTTGCTGCAGAGCCCACAGCCCCAGCAGAGAGTCTGCAGTGCTTGAGGCTTCCCAGCAACTCACTAACAATCCAAAAATGGAGCAAAAGCCTTCTCCAGTCTTGAGACAGGTCAAGGAGGCTGTTCCCCAGCAACAGCTGCCTTGGTTCAGTCATACACATTGGGAGCTGGTGAAACTGACAGCCTGCAGACATTTGCCAGAAATGTGACTGGGGCTTTAAGGAACTGGCACAGATCAGAGTTCATCCCACCCCCCAGTCACTGCAATCCATGTCCTAGTCAGCCTTCAGAGGCCACAAGGTACAAGCCAGCCCCCATAGTGCTGTGCTGGCAACAGAGATGGTGGGGAACACAGACCATGCAGCTTTGTGCTCAGTTCATCACTCGTGTGGCAGTCACACAAGTGCTCAGTAAGGTAATACAGCACTGCCATCACCCTGTGGCTTGCTCCAGCGTTGAGTCAGAACACAGACAGGGCAGATACAGAGGACAGGAACTGCCCTTCAGTGTTGCTGAAAACAAAGCACCTCAAGGCCAAGGATGAAGATCCCTTCAGCGGCACTCCTCCTCTGGATCAGACCCAGACTAAACAGTCAGCTAGAGACTCTCTGCAATCTTTATGGGACCCTGGGGGCATGACCTGATTGTCTGTGAGGCCCCTGCTTACAGCCACATCCACTCCAGCCAAAGTCCAGGGGAGCCCAGATGCTTTAGGGACTCTGACATCCCACTGGAGCCCCCTGGGGAGTCCAGAGTCCTGCTCCCCAACAGGATTACAAAGGCAGGCAGGCAAGAGTGCAGCCATTCCAGGGCAGCACTGTGATCTTCTGCAAAACCCAGGCACAGGCACACGCCAGACTAACACGAAATACCTCAGCTGCACATAACAAAGCCCTTCCCAGCCACACCGTGCCGAGGAGGGAGGAGCAGAGTGATGAAAGGCACCAGTGTTAGAGTGGGGTCCAACACTGGTTGCATCCAGCTCCTAGAGGGGCTGTCTGAGCTCTTCCCCCCACTGGTACTGAGGCTCCCCTGGCAGGTTCCAAGGCCAGGCTGGGATAGCACAGAGGAGCTCCCATGCAGGTACACCCAGCTCTGGAGAAGCCCACATCCCTCTGGTGCCCAGAGCCAACACCCACCCAGCTGAAAGGGGAAGTGGTCTGCCTGAAGAGGGGCACAGCAATACCTTAAACAGAACCAGGAAGGAGGCTGCCTGACTGCATCTTTGCCCTATTAAAGGGGCTACCAGCTGCTGAGGACCTTCTCCTTCCTTCTCCCAGGCAACAGAGACACAGTAGAACAGTGAGCCTTCACTTCTTGACCCTTTGAACTGCGTCACTCAGCCCTGACTTCCTGCAGGCAGTGTTCAACCCAAAAACCACCCAAAAAAACCACCAAAAACCACCCTTCATTTTGAGGAAGTGCCTCTCCCCTGCTGCAGCAGGGCCCTTACACCTCCTGCTCTGCTGCTTCTCTCTAGATACAGATGAAACTGTCAGGCTTCCCCAGAGCACTGGGTGACACTTCCAGGTGACTCTTTCAGACACCCTTGCTACAAGGGGCACATTCCTGTTATTCCATGCTTCCTTCACAAAGGCAGCCCTGAACCAGGGAGCACCTGGAGCCCAGCAAATCAAAGGAGAAACTCATCCAGGCCTTCAGGACTCACCAGTGCTGTCCCAAGAGAGTCAAGAGGACTCCCCAGGACCCGGGGCCAGGCAAGTCCTGGGCACCATACTGGGAGCACTGGTTCCCTCCCCCGAAGGAGGTTCAGGGAGCTGGGAAAAATACGCCCGTACCCGTGACAATGCAGCTATTGCAAGGAGAATTCCTTATGTGGCTGCAAAGAAAGAGCCAGCTGAGGCCTGGGAGTGGCAGGAGCTTCTGCCATGGATCTGGGCAGCAGAGCCCGATCCACCCCTGGCAGTGCCACAGTGCTGTCACGGATACAGGCTCCAGCTCTTGGGGGTGGGGGGGTGGGGGGGGCACTCAGCTTCATGCTTCAAATGCAGCAAAGTCACTGCAAATCCAACGAGAGTCACACTTAGATTCGAGCAAGGACCTGCCCCGCGTCACCTCATCCCTGTCCCCAAAACGCCACCAACCTTGCCTGTGTTCCAGGCCCAGGGGAGGCGGTCACCTCCTGGTCCTGCCCGTGTCACCTCGCCCCTGTCACCGGCCTTTCCGGCGGTGAGCGTGAGCGCTGCCAGCTCAGATCCTGCTCTCGTGGCTCCCTCCTCCCTTTCAGGCACTCCCGGCCTGTCTTCCCCTACCGGTACCGGTCTGAGGGGCAGCGCAGAGCCCCGCTCGCCGGGCCGGGCAGGATGCGGGGCTCGGGAGGGCTCCTGCGCCGGCCGCATCCCGAGGGAGCCCGCTCCTTCCTTCCATCTTACCCGCGCAGCTCCGGGCTCGGGGCCGCACAAGATGGCCGGGGCCTCCCTCTCCCCCCGGCCGAGTTCTCCCCCCCCTGCTGTCCGTCCCGGGACACCGGTAACAGCGAGACAACGACAGGCCGCCCCCACCCCCCCCGGCCCCGGTGTCTGCTCAGCACCACGGCGGGTCCCAGGGACCCAGGGGGAGCCATGGACGCAGAGCGAGAGCCCCGCTCCCAGCGGACACTTCGGCCCGGGCCGGCATCCCGCCGGCAGCCCCGCGGCTCGGAGCGACCCCCGGTACCGGGCGCGCCGCCCGCCCGGCTCTGCCCCCGCGCGGCGGCGCCGGCGGTACCTGCTCGCGGTTGCGGCGCTCGGCTTCCACCTCCCGCTGCAGCCGCTCCGCCCGCTCCTCCGCATCGTCCGCCTGCTGCTGCAGCACCTGGATCTTGCGCTTCACCGCCTCGATAGTGGTGGCCCCGGCCATGCTCGGTCCCTCCGCTCCAGCCCCGCCACCCCCAGACACCGGGACCGCGCCCGGAACGGCCGGACGGAAGTGACGTCACTTCCGTTCCGTCCCGCGGTCTCGTTACCGGGGAGATGAGGAGCGGCCGCCGCGCCCGGGGCGTGGCGGGGGCACCGGGACCGACACCGGGCCGGGGGAGAGCACGGAGTGTGCCCCACGGGCACCTGGGTCCACCGGGACCCGCCCCATATGGGCGTGGGGACACCGGGACTGGCCTCATGTATCCCAGGGAGCAGACACAGCCTCACAAGGCCTGGAGGATCCACCCGGGCCCACACGGGCTTCCCGGGCCTGCCCCACGGAACCCCCCTCCCACCCGCCCCGCTCGGGCTGCCCTCGGCCCTGCGGCTGGTTCGGGCACGGCCCCGCCCCGAGCTCGGGCACTGCCACCCCTGGGGAGCCCCCGGACTCAGCGGGCCTGGAGCCCACAGCCCTGCAGCACATCCTGCTCCTTCCTTCCACCGGGGCAGGGCTGTGGCCGCCAGGCTCCCGCTCCTCTTCCATGTGTGAAATCCCGAAGTGAGAACCCTCCCGTGTCAGGAGGATAACGCTGCGAAGATCAGCATTCGTCAGAGCTGGGAGCTCTGTTCCTCCGTGGTGTGAGGATCATGGAGCCCCCCAAGAGCTCGATAAACGCATCACTGAGCGCTGGTACTGCTCTCATTCCCCACAAAGCCTATTTGTCAATGCTTCAAGTGTGTGGAGAGAAGTCAAGGGCTTCGGGCTGCTGCCTGAAACCCTCAGCAGCCAGGCAGGTGCCTGCTGCAGGAGCATTTGCCTGGCATGGCACGTCTGGCATGGCATGGTTCCAGGAGTGAGGTGGGAATCCAAAGGGCTCTGTTGGGCTGGAAACACCCGGGAGGCAGCTCTGCCCTTTCACTGCTTCAGGGTGCAAAATCTTTCCACTTCCCAACGCCAAGGGGAAACTGGGGGACCCCCACGGGCCACCCTGGGGGCAGCAGCCAGGAAAAGGGGCTCAAGATGCAAGTGGGGATGTGGTGACAGCAGGGAAAATGCCAACAAGGAGCAAAGGGGGGCAAGAAGACTGTGAGGGCGGGAAGAGCTCTGCAATGCTGCACTCGACACAAGCCAGTTCCAGTGCAGGGCTGGCCACAGCGACCTACAGCAAGGCTCCAGGGTTACGGAGCTCCCAGCGAGAGCAGCCCAGGCGCTGTGCTGGGACTCAGGCACTTCCCCACGAGCACGGTGGGAGAGGACGGCTCCTGCCTTCTCTGTATCAGAGCTGGGCTGCATGGCTCTGACACCGGAGCCTGAGACATCCCGGCCTCTCAAGGACTGCCAGGTCCTGACAGGTGACGAGCGGGGCCTCGTGCCTCTTGATGGCAGGGGAGCGGCCGCCGGCTGAAACCCTGCACCGCTCGCACCATTGTTTTCCTGGAAACAGCGGACAACAATAGCCGGGCTGTGCAATGCTCACGCTGCCCATGAGCCCCCGCCCGCAGGGGGATGAGGGCTCTCCCCTCCTCCTTCCACTTCTCGGAGCTCGGCTCCACCACCCCCAGCCGTGACTCAGAGTTTCCTGGGGATACGTGGACCCCGTATCCCGCAATTGGGCTGCTTGCTGCCCGGCTCTGCCCTCCGGATTCGTCCTTCACAGGGCCATTCTCTGCTCCTAGGCACCTACACGGTTTTACCGGGAGCACACCTAGCCCGACAGGGACCTTCCTGTGTTCCCAAGGCACAGGGAAGGGATGCAGTCCCACCAGGAAGGGGGGCAAGGCAACACTCAGCTTCCACCCTGCACCCCATACATACGTCCGCTGCCTTCTTCTCTGCCAGCTCCAGCTTCTCCTGGGCATCCTTCAGGGCCTCAGAGTATTTGTCCAGTTCATCCTCTGTCCCCTTTAGCTTCTTCTGCATGGCAGCTAGCTCATCCTCCAGCTGGAAGGACAGTGGTGTCACCACAGGTGGACACCACTCTGAACCCCTGCACCCCAAGAGAGCCCTGCCTGCCCCATACCAGGCTCAGCTCTGCCCCATGGCATCCCTCCTGCCCTTTCCTTGGGGCCAGCTCTGCCCTACGGTGTCCACCCCATTCCCACACCCCAGGGCTGACCCACCCTCAGAGTGCCCTTGAGCTGAGGGATAGTGGCAGCTGTCACACTCTCATACCCCAGGCAGAGTCTCTGTTGTGTCTGGGCTCAGGGTAACCCAGCACAGGCACCCCCCACCACCCCTGGGCTGGGGGCTGTGGCTCTCTGCCCTACCTGCTTGCTCCGCTCCTCCGCCTGCTTCTGCTCAGCCTCCGCCTGCTCTGCCCGGTCCAGGGCATTCTCCTTGTCCAGCTTCAGCATCTGCATCTTCTTCTTGATGGCCTCCATCCTCGGTGAGCCACGGGCAGCAGTGGGCAGCGGGATGCACACAGACAATGGGTGGCTAGGGCAGCTGTGGTGCCTGTGCCCCACTGACCGTTTATCAGCTCTGCCCAGCACAGTGGCTTTGCCTTTCTTGGGCTGAGCCGCCTCCCCACCTTCCCAAAAAGTCTGTGCTCGGGACCCATTGTGTGTCCTGGGGGCTCCGGGTGGTCACAGCCTTATTTGGGCTCCCAAGGACAGCTGGGGTGTTATAAAAAGCAGCAGCAGGTCTGTGAGAGGTGGTCCTGCATTGTTCCAGGTGCCCCCTCCCCCCATGAAACGAGACACCCTGGCTGGTGCCCCGAGTGCTTCCTCTGGATGTTGAACTGGGTCCATGCAGAACTGGCATGAAGTCCTCGACCCCCATTTGCCTTCCTGGAGGGGCTTAGGATGTTTTGGTGGCCCTGGGCTGACATTTACCCCTGCCCGGGGGCGGCATAGAAAAGGGCAAGATCATCCTGGCACTATTTTGGGAGCAGGGGCTTGGCCAAAAGTGTTTGGATCTGCCGGGAGCAGCAGGGGAAACTGCCCCCAGTGCCAGGGGCAGAGACCCTCAGGAGCCTGCTGAGCCCCAAGCCCAGCTCCAGCTGGGGTGGCGCTTGGTGCTGAGGGGCAGGATGCTGTTGGCAGCTGGAGCAGCAGATTCACCAGGCGCAGGGAGGAATTCTCAGGGCAAGTGGTGGCACTTCGTCTGCAGCTGAGGGATTTGCAGCCTCCTTGTGCCGGCCCAGAGGTCCCAGGTCCCTAACCTGATCCCAAATCAGGTTAGGATCTCCCATGGAAGAGACCCACTGCTCTCATCCAGGGACAAATGTTGAGGGCTAAAAGGGTCAGCACCCAGAGACCCAGGGGACAGAGAGCTGGTGGCAGCTCTGGGTACCCTGGGCAGGGCACTGGAGGGGACAGTGCCCACCAAGAGCCCTGAGCAGTGGCTGCACCTCCATAAATAACCCCCCCCATGCCAGGGCAGTGGAGGCAGCGCTGGGCACAGGGCCACGGGCCTTTGTATTGTCATCATCCCTGGCACGAGCGGGGGGACAGGTGGCAAGCGTTGACCCCGCTGCCATCCCAAACCTCCGCCAACCCCCAGGACAGCTCTGGGCTCCCCCTCTCAACCACATGGAGATGGGCAGACAGGTTTTATTGCAGCAGTGGGGACCAGCAGAGGGTGCAGGACAGGGTGCAGAGGGTCCCCCTGCCTGAGACATGGTACAGGCGGCATCTGGCCAAGTCGGTGCTGGGCATCCCTGGCGCTGTAAGAATATGTTTGATATTTAGTTGGTTTTCCAATAAAACAACCTAATATCAAACATATCAGACAGAGACAGGGGCAGATGGAGGTGGGAGGACCCAGAGCTCAGCTGCCTGTAAGGGAAAAAGAAGAATATGCTGAGAGCTGGGGTGGGAGTGGTATCCAGGTATAACCCCCGAGGCACTGCAGAGGCAGCACCCAGCCTCACCTCAGTGCCTGGAGCCTGCTGGGCAGCTGTGCTGGTACTGGGCTGCTCGGGATGCAGTGCTGGAGCAGGAGGCGTCCTGTGGCCGGGATGAAGCTGGAGCAGGGCAGTGCAGGCTTGGTCTCCTGGCATGGCATGTCAGGGCACACCTTGACCTGCACTGGCATGGAGCAGCATGCCATGGCAGGCAGTGCTGGGGACAAAGGGACCCCACATCCATCACCATCTTACCTGGGCTGGCTTGGGGGACTCTGCTGAGCTCTGGCTTGGGGGTCGCCTGGCCGCCGTTTATAACTGCACTCGGCTGCACCGGACAGAGGGACGTGGCCAGCGACAGCCCTGGGCCCGCACACGTGGCCTCGTTCCCATTAATTACCACCCATTGACGTCCCCCTGCCCCCTCCACGGACCCCCGCGCCCTTGCCGCCCCGCGCTGCCGGTCGATGCGGTCGATGGCCCCGTGCCGCCTGCTCCTGCCCCTGGTGACACTCCCTGTCATTAGCGGGGCTGTCAATACTGAGGGCCAGCATTGGCCTGTGGACCCTGTGCCACCAAGGGGCTGCACATGACCCTGCCCAAGGACGAGCCCCATTGACACAGGGGAGTTGTGCCTCACATCCCCTTGTTTTGGGGAGCTGCTGGAACTCATGGGGATATCTCTTCCAAGGAGAAGCTGGAAGAGCTGCCTGTCACCCTGCTGCATCCATATTGAGGATGTGGCCTCATCCATGCAGAGTGACTGAGGCAGGACACCGATCCGCTCTGAGGCAGCTGCTGGGACCAGGATGGTGGTGCTCAGTGTTGAGGGCACATGAGATATCATGGAGTGCTGCAAGCACAGCCTTCCCATACCACAGCAGTGCTTTGCTGCAGTGGGACACATCAGCCTCGGGAATGGCACTGGGGGCTTTGTGGGGGCTCAGGCCTTGGGGGACCAGTGGGACAGGACATGGGGCAGCCAGAATCCTGAGTGCCATGGGAAAGACAGGGACACAGCCTGGCCTTGGGGTCAGGGGCTTCAGCCTCCTGAGGTGGCCACACAATGAGGTGGCAGTGGGGACAGCAGGGACACACGTGGCAGCAGCAGTGCCAGAGCCGGGGGCGTGTGTGTGGCGCTGGGTGATGTGATGCAGCCCGACAGCCGAGCTAATGAAGGGCCGTGGGGAGGGTGGTGCTGGCCCAGCAGCCGCCAGCCCTGTCAGTAAGCAGAGCCAGAGCAGGCACTGATGGGCCCTGGGGCTGGGAGACACCAAGGTCAGGCACAGGCAGAAGGGATGGGAGGTGGGGGACAGGGCCCTCCCATCTGGGGGACAGGGATCCTGGGGTGCCTGGATGGGACAGGGAGCATTGCACCCAGCCCAGCCAGGTTCCTCTTCCTGCTGCTGCAGGGCCGTGCCACATGGTCAGGAGCACTGTGGCACACGGCATGGTGCAGCAGGACCTGTGCTGCGACAGGGACCCGGTGTGCAGCATCCAGGCTGGTGAGGCATGCTGGCCGTGCTGCCATCTCCTGGCACAGCCATGGGCAAGATGAAGTGTGTAGGATCCAGGGCACGCAGGGTTGCAGGCGACATGTCTGGATCCCAGCCACAGGAATCATGCTGGGCTGTGCCTTTCCCCCACTGATGCCCTGGGCTGTCCCATGCTTCACATGCAGCAGACACAGCCTGTCTTGTTCAACATGTTTTATTCTCAGTCAGGAGCTGGGCAATGCCAGGCCAATGCCACACACTGGGCTGAGCACTCAGAGCCGCTCCACATAGAAGGCTTTCCCCTGCTGGCGCAGCTCCTGCTGGTGCTGTAGGTGCTCATCCAGGACGAGCTGGCACAGGGCATCTCGGCGGATCTGCCAGGTACAGGGGCAGTGCTGAACCCCCACATTCCCCTGGCTCATCAGAGCTGGGAGACATTGCTCCCCAGCACAAGGGGGGCACCCACCCCTGGCAACAGAGGGTTGGGGGACCCCAGCTGTACCCAACCAATGCCCAGCCTCACCACTGCCTGCTCCCTGCCTGCAAGGTGCAGCTCCAACTCCACGCACTTCTTCAGCCGTGACTCTGTGATCCACTGCAGCACCCCAAGGGACGATGCCCAGCACTGTGGGTTCTCCCTGGCACCCTGCCCGCTATTGAGACACAGGATGGGCAGGTCAGGGATGCAGAGATGTTCCCCCCAGCCTGCCCTGTGCTAGGGCTCCTCACTGCCCACACATCCCCAGCAGCAGGGGGCACTCAGCCCCCAGGGCGCTCTGCCAGCTCTACCTCCTCAGGAACCCTGCTACAGCATTCCCATTTGCCTGGACCTGCAAACAAAGAGTAACGTTCATGTGGTTCAGGGTTTAACCTGCACCAGGGTACACTGCAGCCCACTGCCTCCACCTGCTCCCAGGACAGCTTCCATCTTCCCAGCCCCTGCCCTGTCTGACCTCCTCCCGCCCCAGTGAGGAGCTCTGGCTGTTTGGTACTGCCATGGCCAGTGCCACAGGACCCCTGCAACGGCCAGGGTGTTAATGGAACACCTGGGCCTTAACAGCATCCTGGTTACAGTAACAGCCTCCCAGATGCTGTACTGGTGCCATCCTAGTTACCATCACTGCATGCCGGTTACTGCCATGGCATCTCAGTCACCACAGCACTAAAGGCAGCATCCTGGCTACCATTAATGGCATCCTGGTTACTTCGTAGCAGCTTCAGGAGGGACGAAGCCTGGAATCGGGAAGGGACGGGGCCCTGCAGTCAGAGGCCAGTGGCACACATCCTACTTGAGCTAAACTGTCATTTTATTAAACAGTAATTAAAAAGTGCCGAGGTCTGTATCCTCCACTCTGTGTTGCCCACGCCACAGTGACGGGTGAGCTGCCGGCGCCGTCCTCAGCCTGGCAGGATGCAGACTCAAGGTGGGGGCCACGAGCTGTCAGCCCCAGGAGCTCGGCAGAGGCTGGCATGCGAGGCGCTGGTGAGAGTGGGAGCAAACACCCCCTTGGCAGAACAGACGGGACATTTAACACCACTCTGTCCACTCGAGACGTCCCCCAATGCCCGGGTGCAGGAGAATGAGTAGAAACCTCAGCCCAAAGCGGTAGCTTAGCCATGGTGCTAGGAACAGGCACCAAACTATTTCTACCCCATCCAGGCGCACAGGCAGGCTGGGCCCAAAGGGCTGACAGCAGGAACAATGACGTCATGGGGAAAAGTGTTCACCCTTTGGAAAAAAACAGACAAGTGGCTCCAGTGCCCAAGACCCTCATGGGCAGGACGGACAAACAGCTCCCGCCAGCTGCCGCAGGGAAGGACGGGCAGAGGGGAGCGCTGGCTGGGATCCATGTCTTTATAAATAAGCTCAAGCTCATGAGTTTGTTCACAGGGTCCAAGACAATGCAGGACTCAAAGGCTGGAGAGTCATAAGCCTGTGGCAGAGAAGGCCGTGGGGCTGATCCCCATGGGCTCAGCAGCTCCAGAATGGGCTCCTGATGAGGGCCAAACTCCAGCAGTTGGAATGGAGCCCCCGCCGAGTAATGACCTCCAAAGTGGGGTGAGGGGGAGATCTGAGAGTGCAGCTGGTTCCTCTCAGTGCTGCCTGCACTGCAGCCCAGACCCACCCAGCATACCCACTGCACCAGGCCCCTGCACGCTCACAGGGTGCTCTCCAGTGTGTTGTAGTTGTCCTTGAAACTCTTCAGCTCCAGGAAGTGTTTGGCACGTTTGCTCTTCTGGCTGGAAGGAAGGTAGGTGACCTGGATGGTGGTGGGGTTGGAGACTTCAGGGGACAGCGTGAGGTCTTTCACTGCTGACTGGTGCTGCCGCTGGCTGCTGCCACCCCGGGCCTTGGTGCTGTGGGCAGAGAAGAGGCACCATCACTGCTGCTGCTGCTGCCCCAGAGCAGCTGCTCAGCCTGTGTGTCTGTCTGTCCAACATAAAGCAAATCTGTTTTCCTGATGACAACACTCACTGAGGTCTTGGCATCTAAAGCTACTGCTTCAGTGCAAGTCGCTGACTCAAGGTGGCTGGGGACAAGCAGGAATAGTGACTGTGACCATGGAACAAACCCAAAACTGCAGTAACTGATGGGCTGTAAGAAAGGAGCAAACCCAGAGGGACAGATGGGCACAGACAGGCCTTGTCTCAGATGACACCTGTGCCCTAAACCCACCTCTGTTTATACCTTCCCATGGGCTGCTGGGGCCCAGGAACCCACCACTGCATCTGGGCAGCAGCACTTACATGTTTGCCAGTTCATTCAGAGCTTCCTCATACTTCAGATATTCCGTTTTCCCAAAGACCTGGATACAACCAGAAAAGACCATGGAACATGGAGCTGAAGTCAGGGTGTGACTCAGTCCCAGCAGCAGGGCAGGGCACAGGAATGCGCTGTGGGGACAGCAGGGCCCCCCAGTACTCACCCCAGTGCCGTAGCGGGCGCTCTCGTAGCCATCCAGCAGGGTGTCAATCAAGGCTTTGCGGATGCCCTTGAAGGAGGTGCTGGAATTCCGCAGCTCCAGCAGGTAGGCACAGAAGTTCTTCCCTATTAAAGACTTTGGGTACCGAGCCTCTGCTTGGAAGGGGATTTCTGGAAAAAGTCACAACAGGTAAAGCACATGTAAAAATGCTTGTGCTCATCCCTATGGTCAGGAACAACTGCCTGGATAAATCTCCATCCACGCCCACTGCCCCAGCATATGGGGTGAGCCAACCCTCAGGCCACCAGTAGGAGAAGTGACTGCTACTCCCCAGTGAGCACCTGGTGGGGGCTGCTGGCAGCCTCATTCAGGTCCTTCTGCACCCTTCTGCTCCCACTCTTGCCCTAGGCTCCCTTACCTGATGTCCTGATTGCATCCAGTGCCTTCATCCTGTACAGGTAGTTATAGCAGCCTGGTAAAGGGAAACCACAAACTGAGATCTCTGCAAACCTTGGAGGGAAGTGGGGAAAAGGAAAACAGGAGAAGAGAGACTATCTCATGTGACAGGACACCAACAGGAGCAGTCAGAGGTGTGGCATGGCCCCAGGGAACAGTGGGTACCTGGTGTCTCCAGCTGCAGGAGCCGACCGTCGTCCTCTGCCAGCAGCCGTGGCTCGTACTTGATGTCCTGCACCCTGGACAGTCGAATGTCAATCTCCTCCTTTAAATCCTGAACAGCAGCAAAAAAAAAAAACATTTACAGACTGCTCCCTTTGTTTGTGGGATCACAGGGGCAAGAATAGCCCTAGATGCACCTTCCCCACTGCCTCTCACCACTCTGAGGCAGCAGCTCCTGCATGTCCCTTCAGGCAGGGATGGGTGCAGGGAATGGAGAATACCCACCTTGGGCGCGTGCTGTCCCACAGGCACGTGGGGGCCGCGGCGGGACTTCATGGCGAAGCGCATGATCTGGCGTTTCACGAAGATGAAGAGCAGAACAAAGACCTGCGGAGCCCCAGCGGGGCGGGGGTCAGGCGTGTGTCAGGAGGGAGGTCTCACAGCCAGCCCATGCCCACCCCTCTGGTTCCCGCTTGACAGCTCCTCCGCCCCCGGCGGGCACAGAGCTCCCAGTTCAGCCCACTGGGAGCCCCGGGGACACTCAGGTCAACCCCACTCAGGTCAGCCGTGGGCCCGGGCCCTCCCGATCTCCACAGAGGCTGCCGCTCACGTCCCCTCCCCACCGACCCCAGGAGCACGCGCCCCCCCCCCCCTCCCCATGAGGGCCCCGAGCCCGACTCCGAGGGGCTCCCCACAGACAATGTGGGCCATGTCTCACGGGAGCCTTATCGACCCCTCGGGCCCCGGCCCACGGCAGCTCCACGGACGCGCCAGGATCAGCCTCGCGGGGACCCCACGGACTCGCGTGGTGCGGCTCCGCGGACACTCCAGGCCGCACAGACGCGCCAGCCCGTCCCGCCCCGTCCCACCGGCCCTCACCAGGCTGCCGTAAGCCATGACCAGCACCACGTTGACGCCCGAGAGCCAGTTGCTGCCGGCCCCCGCCATGCCCGGCCCGGCCCGCGGCCGCACAACATGGCGGCCACAAAGCCGCCCTGCGCGCCCACCACGTGACCGGAGGAGCCCCGATCAGGTGACCCGTACGGGGCCGCCGCAGCGGCCCCGCGTACGTCACGTGCTCGGTGTGGGCAGCCCCGCCCCGCGCGGTCACGTGCCGGGGGCGGGGTCGGGGGAGTTGTCAGTGCGGGCGGACCCAGGTAAAGTTGCGGCGGTGGCGGCGGCGGCTCCGGTACCGCGCGGCCCCCGAACCCGCCCCCACCGGCTCCCGCCGCCGCCCCCTGCCTGCCCGGCCTCGCCGCCTCCCGCCCACCCGGCCCAGCTGCGTCCGGTGCCCCGGGGGCGGCTCTGAGCCCCACCGCCGGCGCCGCTGGGCCCCGCGCGGCCTAGTGGGCCGGGCCGTAGCCGGGGGCTGGCGTAGCGCGCGGCCGCCGCAGGTGAGGCAGGCGGGCGGGCCGGGTGCGGGTGGGGGGGGTGAAATGGCGGCCGCGGCCATGAGGGCGGAAGCGGCCCGAACTCGCCCGCCTCTCCGTTGCGGGCCCGGCCTGGCGCCGCCGTGGGGGCTCCCGCCCGGCCCCGACGGCGCCCTCCGCTTCGGTCCGGTTCGTTGCCTTGTTGCGAGCCGCGGGCTGGGCCGCGGGGTCGGGGGCTCCGACCTTGCCGCGCTCTCGGGGCCCGCCCGTCCCCGCCGCTGCCGGCGGTAACAATGGGAGCCGTGCTCCCGCCCTGCCGGGCTCCTTGCGGGCCGCCAGGCCCGCTGCTGCCACCGCTCCTCGGTGGCGCCCCGTGGGTCGTGGCACGGCTGGTTTCGCTGCCCGCGTGAAATTCCCGGGCAGCAGCGGTTTGGGGGTCCTGGAGGAGCCCCGGCCCACGAGTGCCGCCCTGCTTCACGTCCCTCCATCCCGGCCGGGGGCTCTCCCTGCGCCCTCCGGCCCGGAAGTCTCCGGAGCAAAGCGCTGCCTGTCGATCCCCAGTCGGGGTCTCTGATGGCATATCCGGGAGCATCTCCCTAAAAGCTCATGCTTTGCATACATGGAATGATTCGGTTTGCGGCCACCATGTCTTTGCTCTGGGGAAAGCCTCTTGTATTGATAACCTTTTTTTTGGCTTCTCATTCTGCCCCGTGTTGCAGAAAAAGTTTTGCCTTCTCTGGCCCTTTCCTTTCGGGCTTTGGAGCCTTTTTGCACATGTTATTAAGCTTTGTCAGAATGGGATGAAAATACCGTTTTTCTGTATTAACACATCAGGAAAATGAAACTGGGATGTGCCAGGGCAAGCAGCAGCCCGCAGGTCTGGCAGTGCCATGGGACCTACAGATTCTGGTTCTGAAACTGTAACTTATCTCGTTTCTAATAAAATGAACAGTTTGTTACATTTTTGTATCCCCTCATTTTCTGGAGACTCCGCACTTTCCTTATGTAGTTGAGACTCTCCTCTTTAGGCCTGGTGGGAAGGCAGGTCTGAGAAGGAAAGGGGGTAACAGCTGATGTCTCATTTGATGCAATGTCTTTGAGCAGAGAGTTTTGTAACCTGTAACTGTGAACCTCCTTTGTTTTCCCTGAGCCCTGGAGTGCAGAGCTGTTGGCCTGAGGTGTGAGCCCTGCTCCCTGCAATGCCAACACTCCAGTGTGGACTGGCTGCCACTCCCTTGGGCCGGAGCTGCTCTTTCAACTCTTGGTGCATGGGTGCAAGTTTGCTCTTTCAAGAGAAGAGGTGGAATGCTTTTGATGAGAGCAGCTTTGGTCGGGGAAGCTTTCTTGCAGCTGTGGGGTAGTGCAGGCATTGGGGTTCTGTGGGTCACTGCTGCCACTGAGCTGATCCCCAGTTCCCCAGTGAGGAATGAGTTCCCAGTAGCCAAGTCCTCTTTCCCCAAGGCTGCTCTGGGGTCTGCATGGGAACACCTCCTCACCTGACAGCCTCACCAGAGTCAGGCTCTGGCTGAGGTTTTTGCTATGGATGGTTTTTTTTAATGGGTTTTCAGCACGTGAAAGGACAAACGCTTGTGTTACTGGTGGCAGGGTGGAGCATGGCAGCTGCTGAGCAATGCCTGGGCTGCATAAGGTTTGGGCTCAGCCTGCTGCACCTGCAGCCCAGGGAAGCTGCAGGTTGGGTTTCTGTGGATGTGTGGAATCACTTCCCTCTGGGCCTGTGGTTCTGCTGCTGGGTTGGTTTAATACAACAAATTGTGTGTGAAACTTACAACTGGAAGAAAGCCAAAATACATATCCCCTACACAGAGGGGATGGCTGGGGATAGAAGGCATTTTCTGCTCTGCTTTGGCAGAAGTGCAGGCTTGGTGCTCTTCCCCTGTACCTCTGTGCCTCCTGGTAGCTTGGATAGTTTCCTCATAAGGGACCTTGGCACTGTATAGCTGTAAAACTGTGGTGTGAAGTTGCCACAAGGCATGGGTGGGTGAAGGGGGGAATTTGGAGGTTTTGTAGGGAGCTGCAGGAGCAATTGCACAGAAACTTACCCACAGAGAAAGGCCAGGCACTGGTGGGAGCAGCTCTGGGGGATGTAGAGGCAATGTTAGGATCTCCCTGCTCTCAGGAGGGATTTCTCACCCAGTCAGTACTTGCAAACTTCAACAGGAGATTCCCCAGCTTTTCCTGCACTATTTGCTAATTCTGCTTCTGAGCTCCCTCCTTGGCACACTGTTTTTCCCTGTGCTGCCCTGCTCGTGGACAGCAGTGTTTCAGATCAGATCCTGCACTGATTATCTTCCTAAGTTCCATGCTTCTGCACTCTGGCTCCTTCCCATGTCTCTCGTGTCTGCCTGGGGCACAGCAGCAGATCCTGCTGCTTTGGAGGAAGGCTTTGCAGTCTTAGCAATGAAATATGAAAATGTGAATTCTGTGATTATTGAAATTTTGGGGGCTTAGAAGCTGTGAGTCCTGACAAGTGCTGTGGGATGTCTCTCACATCCTTTTTGCCTGAAGAGCACTAGAGAGGGTAAAACCTCAGTGCTAATCCCTTTTCTAACACCCCCTGCCCTGAGGCCCAGTGTGAGGTTAGAAAACTCTGCTTGCTTTGGACACTCAAACTTTTCTTGGGATTGTTTGCTTCAAGCAGTGTTATCTAACAGTGTTACTGGCTGTTATTCCTTGCAGACATCTTATTCACTTTTTAGTATGTTTGTGATCAAGAATACTAGGAAAAAATTTGGTTTTCCAGTTCAAGGGAATAATTTTAAAAAAAGCAAAAATAGGCACTTCTGCAAGGGCAGGTTTTCCTTAAAACAAAAATTCCTCACACCTGTAGCACCACTTATTGCTGGAACATTTTTGCTTTCCCTGCTCTGCTTTAAAGGCAAGAAAGGAGAAGGGGAAGCAGCTGATGTGTCTGAGGCTCTGAGATGCTCTGTCCTTCAAGTGAGGTGTTTTGAAGCTTTTTCAAGCCTCCCTGCACAACTGGATGGCCACAGCCTCAGCTTGGGGGCATGGCAGATCTGTGCCCACTCACACATGTTCCAACAAGAAGTTGTTAAACTCTTTGCCTCAAGTCCAGGGAATGGCTTCAAACTGAAGGATGATCAATCTAGATTACCTGAGAAAGAGGTTTTTTTACAGTGAGGGTGGTGAGGACCTGGCACAGCTTGCCCAGAGAAGCTGTGGCTGCCCTACCTCTGGAAGCATTCAAGGCGAGGTTGGATGGGGCTTGGAGCTACCTGGGCTGTTGGAAGGTGTCCCTGCCCATGGCAGGGGAGTAGAACTGGATGAGCTTCAAGGTCCCTTCCAACCCAAAACAGTCTGTGAGTCTATGATTTTCCTTTGGCTCCTGGTGCCTGATTGCTCTCACCTGCATGCAGGTGATATTCCATCTGGAGCACTCTGCCATGGTATCCAGAGAGAAACCTCAAGGAGTACAAGTGGCCATTTTGTGTTGGGAGCACGTGGTGATGGCAGCCTGGCCCACTGTGGTTTTGGGGAAGTGATGGGGAGGGTGGGGACCTACAGCAGCCATTCTGGCTGTGTTGCCCTTGGGATTGTTCACTCTTGCTGCTTACTTTTGTTTGTGGTATCTAACAGTCCGTTCTCTCTTCTCCCCTGCCCCACCACAGAGTTGAACCTTGTAAATACTGTTATTTGTATATACTGTAAATGATGACATCGGTGGGCACTACCCGAGCCCGGGGCAGCTGGGAGCAGACACAGACACAGAGCCAGACGCAGCACAAGCAGCGGCCGCAGGTAAGGGCACTGGCCAGAGAGACCAGTGGAGGCTGGGCTGGTCAGTGCTAACAGCTGGGCTGGCCTGACGAGCTCCCCATATGTCACAAGGTGCTGCTGCCAGGGTCAGGTTAATGGGGCAGCTGTTGACACTGGGGTTTCCATGTCTGTCTCTATGTGAGAGCTGCTGCTGTGATTTGGTTTTATTTCTGTTTGCCTGTTCCTCGCACGCTTTCATGAATACAAGTGGCTGAGAAGCCACCTGCAGTGGGTCTTGGTGGTGTGGTGGTGGTAAGGTCTGCCCCAAAACAGATGTGGTTTGGGTGGTTGCTGCTCATCTGGTGCCATGAGGCCAACAGATATATACCTTCAACAGTGTATCCCTTTCTTCCAGACTCCTCTTCTTGCTGCTTTTTCATCTCACTTTCTCCCTGGAGTTTTCCTTCTCTGACCCTTGTGTGTGCCTTGTCTTTGCCATACTGATTCCTTTCCAGGGTTTCCAGAGAACTTGGGGTAGCAGAATGGCCTTTGGAGGATGGTTTGGAAATGCACCATTCTGACAATGTGCTCTGTCTCTCTCTGATTTCTTTAGGCTACTGCAGAACAGATTCGACTTGCACAGATGATTTCGGACCACAACGATGCTGACTTTGAGGAGAAGGTGAAACAAGTGAGTGTGGAAAATGAAGGTGAACTCTGTCAGGAAGCTGAGATCAGCACTGGGAATACTGTGAATGCTGGGAGGGGTGGGAGGGACACACCTGGCTGCTCCCTGAATTTCCTTGGACTGCCTTTATAAAGTTGTATCATAGCATGGTTTGGGTCAGTAGGGACATTAAAGGGTATGCAGTTCCACCCCTGTGCTATGGTGATATCTTCCACTATCCCAAGTTGTTCCAACAGTGCCAGGGCCTCACCACCTTCACAGGGAAGAATTTCTTCTCGATAGCCTGTATAACTACCCTCTGGCAATGGAAAGCCGTTCCCCTGTCCTGTCACCTCAGGCACTTGTCCAAAGTCCCTTTCCGGCTCTCTTGGAGCCCCTTTAGGCCCTGGAAGGAGCTCTGAGGTCTCCCTGGAGCTTTTACTTCTGCAGGCTCAACACCTCCAGCTCTTCCAGCCTGTGTCCAGAGCAGAGGGGCTGCAGCCCCTGGGTCATCTTTCTGGCCTCCTCTAGACCCGCTCCAGCAGCTCCTTGTCCTCCTATGCTGGGGCCCCAGAGCTGGAGGCAGCTCTGCAGGGGGATGTCAGCAGAGCAGAGGGGCAGAATCCCCTGCTGTGGGTGAGCCTAGGACAGCACTGGCTTTCTGGGCTCCCAGTGCACGTGGCCAGGTCATGTTAACTCAAACCCCCAAGTCCTTCTCCTCAGGGCTGCTCTGCATCCATTCTCCCCCAGCCTGTGTTTGTGTTTGTCATTGCCTATATGTGGGTGCAGCAACTTCTGTGGTGCTGAACTTTCAGTTTGCTTCTCCAGGTAACAGTGTTATCCTGAGCAAAGGAGGTTGTAGTGAAAGGAGGGTCATGGTAAAACAATGGTAACTCAAAATTCTTGTTGAGGACCACAGTTAAACTGAGAAGGCTGGGGAGATTCCTTAGCCCTTCAATTTTTTGTTGAAAGGTTTCTGGTTTGGGATTCAACTCGCTTTCCTCCTGAGACACCTGTAGAGAATTTGGTGCCATCTTGTTTTGGAACATGCTGACCATGGTCTTGTTTTGTCTACAGCTGATTGACATCACAGGCAAGAACCAGGATGAGTGTGTGATTGCTCTGCATGACTGCAATGGGGATGTCAACAGAGCCATCAATGTGCTGCTGGAGGGCAATCCTGACACGGTAGGGTTGGGTCCTGGAAATCTGCTGAGGCCTAGTTCAGTCTAACTGTCTGTTTGCAGGTGAGGCATCCAGTAATGTTCAGATAAGGAGAGCCACTGTGACTGAGTAGTTCCACAGGAGCATGCACAGTGTGGCTGTGACCTGGATGCTGACTGCTGCTCTCTGTGGGCTGTGAGAATGGCCCCAGGTTTGAAGGAATAGAGGAGAAAAGGCCAGAAGTAATTTCTTTCCTGTTACTTTTGAATCTAAGCAGTTCAACAGTAGGACAGTGGCATCTGTATGTGCTTTCACACCAGTGAGTATGAAGGAACTTGCTTTTCCCCTTCAGGGCTGAGTAACCTGCATTGAAAGGCAGGTGTGTGTCAGCTGGGGTTCCTTTCTGTCAGAGCAATGTGGTTTTTGTATCTCTGGCCCTGAAGATTCATTTCTCAGCAATTCACTGACTGGCTTCTGTGCTGCTGCCTATGCTATGGTTTTGAGGGCCTTTTTTCTGTTTGTTGTTGTGGAGTTGGGCTTGGTTGCTGTTTCTCATGCAGGTGCTTTTCTCAGGCAAGCTGAGAACAGCCTGATCAGCCCCAAGAACAAGAGTGCTTGCTTAGGAGGATCCTTCCTGCATGCAGGGTGCAATTCCTTTTGTGACAAAGACAGCAGAGACGCAAGTACTGTTCCAGTCCAAGAAAAAGCCTAGGAATGTGAGATCCTTCCAAACCACTGCTGATATCACATATCCTCCTGGCACCCTGGTTTGGCTGGAGTCAACTCAACTCTGAATTGAGAGTCTAAATATCACTTTAGAATATTATGCTTTAGCTCGTTTTTTTGCCTGTGATAAGCCCTGGGGGTATGTGGATAAGCTGGACACCTCAAACTATATTTTGACTATATTTTGTGTGTTGCAGCTGCTCCTCAGTGTCTGGTTCTCTGCTTGCTTTGGCTTCAGACAAGTTCTGTACAGCACATGTATGCATTCCTCCTTGTCTTTAGAAAGCCCTTTCCATTGACAACCGAATAAAGGAGCTTTTGGAAATCCTTTTAGAAAAGGGAATGATAGGGATGTGCATTGCTGAGGTACAGCTCTGCCACAGCTGTGTTCTCCTCCACATCTTTTGTAATAAGTGACTTCTAGTCAGAGAACAAACCCCTGCTATCACAGCAATGTAACTGCCTGGAGAAACACATTGCTCATGAGAGTAGCACCCAGGACAGTGTGCAGCACATAGGGCTGTGGAGGAGCACCTCCTTTATTGGTTGAGCAGCAGGAGGCCCTGCAGGGCAGGGCCATGGAAAGGCAGACAGGGTGGAAGAATTGCTGGGCTGCCACTGATCCAGGCTGTTGGCCTTGTGGTCGCAGCATCTCTGAGCACAGGCAGGCCCTGCACTGCCATTGGTCAGCACCTTGGAGCTGCTTCTGACCTGGTCTGGTTTGTGCAGCAATCCCAGAGAGGGGATTTTCTTACAGGAAACAGACCGTTTGGTTGCTTGGGTGCTCTGGTGCTGAAGACCGCTTACCTGCTGAGCTAGTTACTGGCAATGTGTTGTATTTCAAATAGTAAAGGAGCAGGTATGATCCTAGCATTAGATTAAACTTGAATTTAAAAAAAAAACATTTACTTGAAAAATGTTTACTCGGAATGCTGTAATTTTGAAGTTTATTTCTAAGCCAGATACCTATGGAGAAAGACTTTGGAAACCTTGCGTTTGATGGCAGTTTGTGCCACTGTGTTGTTGCATTTCTTGTCACTGTCCCTGCATGCTGCCATTGAAACCCAGCTGTCTGACAGTTGTGTTTTCAGGTGATTGTAAATGACTTAAGACTATTTTTAATTGTTCTAACAGTGAGCAGCATCAGTTTAAGAGTATGAAACCAGCTGTCAGAAGATACATGGGTACAGGCCCATGGCAGTAAGCTGGAGGCAAACTTAACATTTTGCAGCTGATCTTGCCTGTTGGTTAAATTCTCTGATGCTTCTCTTCATCTAAGATGATATTTAAGGGAGAGGTTTTGTTAATAACTTTACATCTGCTGAAAGAACTTACCCCAAATGTTGACTGCAGCTCACTATGAAACATTTACCTGGGTTATTCTGAGAGCTCCTGGTGACTTGTGTGAAATGGCAAGCTTTTTTTCCCCCTGAGCAAGGTAAATGTATCCATGCTTTGAATTCTAGAAGTATCATGCCATCTCTATTGAAGATTTTAGTAGATCTTTGCAGAAATAGAATAACAAATCTCCTGTTACCTCATATTGGGTGCAAGTCAGCTGTAAGAAAGCTTGGCTTGAAGGAGGATGATGTGCTGTGTGTGGACTGATAGACTCCTTAAAAAATTGATCTGGAAACCGTTTTTGAGGAGACCCCTGTTACATTCTCCGTAGCATGTTTAAATCTTCATGTATTAGCACCTTTCATTGATCTAACTGGGATTAATTTCTTTCCCCTCTGCAAACCTTCAGCATTCCTGGGAAATGGTTGGGAAGAAGAAAGGTGTCTCAGGACAGAAGGAGAGTGGACAGACGGAACCCAGTGAAGAAAGCAAAGAGAACCGGGATCGGGAGCGGGATTTCAGCAGACGACGTGGAGGGCTGCCGAGGCGAGGCCGAGGTGCCACCCGTGGAAGAGAGTGTATGAACCTGCCCTTTAATAACCCCCAAAACTCTCCCACTGAAGCACTCTGTGCTGTGGAACAGCTGTCAGCAGAGCTTTTTGGGCAGACACATCTGGGAGGAAAACCACCCGTGTGTGTGTGGATCTGTTCAATGCTCCCCTGTCTGAGATGATTCTTTGCGTGATGGCCTCACTTAGCATCAGCTTAAATCAGAAGTTCAGGGAGCACGTGGTGATGTGGTCCCCCACACAGCCACTGCATTTTGGGGTTTGAGATGTGGTCTAAAGCAGGATGAGTCTTGAAATTGTCTTTGCATTGTTCTGTCTTTCAGTTCGGGGCCAGGAGAATGGGCTAGATGGTGGTAAGAGTGGAGGATCTTCTGGAAGAGGCACGGAAAGAGGGAGGCGGGGACGTGGCCGAGGCCGAGGTACACATGGGATGTGGGGTCCTCAGGGGGTGGGAGGAGGAGAATTACATTAGTATATCTATCTCCCATGAGGTTCCAAAGCCTCTTTTATGGGAGGAATTGCTAAACTGAGCGTATGCTCTTGATTTTTTCTGTTCTTGTGCTTACTTTTAGTGCCTACATGTTGCTTTCCCTTCTTAAAGATGCTAGAAACAGCACCTAGTTCTTGCATCACATCCATGGAGTTAGAAAAAAAAAAAAAAGCTTTATTAAGAGGTGGGGAAGTTAAAAAGCTCAAGGTTAACTTATTTTTGCAGGTGGCCAATGACTTGTTAGCAACAGAACCTGCATCCTCATTGTTATTATACATGTATCTGAGCACCACCACTGGCTTGGACTCTAAATACTTGGGGCAGAAATTAGTTTTACCCCAAAATCTGCTGCTTAGGAATTGTTGCTGAGGTCACATACTGCAGAAATCAGAATCTGGGTTCCAGTACTTCTGGTTTGTGCCAGCTGGAAACCTCATGTGAGCCTGGATTGATGCACTGCTAATCTTGATGCCAGCCAGCTGAGGTCACTCCCATACATAAAAAGATGTTGCTGGCAATCCCATCAATCCAGGAAGATCCTCTCCACTTTCATATTCTGGCCGTCTGTGTGTTGTTCAAGTGTTTCTTTGCCCAGTGATGTAGAGCCAAGGGACAGCAGTGCATGTGTGTGTGTTTACAGGTGGCTCTGGTCGGCGAGGGGGAAGATTTTCTGCCCAAGGCATGGGGTAAGTTTCACTGACATAAATCACAGCAAAAAATAAAAGTCTGTGCATGAATGGTACTATTTGTGTCAGTCATTTCTGTTCCCATTTTCCTCTTTTTTTTTGTTTTGTTTTGGTTTGGTGGGGGTTTTTTTTGTTTTTGTTTTAGTGTTTGGGAGTATTGTTGGGGGGGGTGTTTTTTGGGGGGGTTTTATGAGGGTTTTGTTTTTTGTTTTGGTGGTGGTTTTTTTGTTTGGTTTGTTTAAGTTTTTTGATTTGTTTTGCTTTTAATAAGGCCCAAGCTGTGTCATGGTAACTTAAATTTAGAATGGCTGGTGTAGCTGAAGTGTCTCTTTGCTGTGAGAGCTGCCTTGTGATATGTATTATAGTCTGAATAAAATCAATTGCTTTCAAAACACTTTGGCAGAGTGACCATTTCCATCCTCTTGTTTCTTGCAGAACTTTCAACCCAGCTGACTATGCCGAGCCGGCCAGCACGGATGAGAACTATGGGAACAGCAGCAACACGTGGAACAACACTGGGAGCTTTGAGCCCGACGATGGCACGAGTAAGAGCCTTCACATGAGTGTGTGCTGGCTTGTATTGAGAGTGTGAGTGGGTTTTGCATCCCTCCATCGCTGTGAGGACATTCTAGGCAGGTCTTAGGCTCAGGGATGGAAGAACAGGTTGTTGGTTCAGAGATGGATTTCTGTGACCCTGGTACTTTGCACCCTTTGCACATTAGAAATGGCAGCTGGGTGATTGCTCTGGGGTGAGCTTGTGGATGCTGTTGCCTGCCAGAGGCACAGGAACACTCACCTCTATTTGTTTTCCTGTAGAAACCATGCTACTGCTTGGAAAGGTGTTTTTTATAAACTGTAGTGTGATAAGCAGATCCAAGATCTCCAAGTGTTTGGTGCATCCTCCAGAGAATTACTCGGAGTCAGGTGTATTGCTCCTCATTTTGGTACTGAGAGCATTCTTTCTTTTATGGTTATCTTGCTCACCATGGTGAGGATAGGACTTTGTTACAGAAACAAGCTGAAAGCAATTCTGCTTCCTTCCCTGTTTGAAGCAAACATGTTTGCTGGGTGATTCTGAGCACCCAGCTGCCCACTGCATGCTCTCCTGCATTGAAAAACTGGTGCTCTTTGTTTTGTTTCATGTATGCACAATATTGAGACACAGGTGAGCTCAGATTTTGCAGTGTGAGAATGGGACAGTCACCTTCCTTGACTGTAAATGGCCTTTTTTGGGGTGGGATGGAGGGGAGGAAGGCAGGGCTCATTGGTGGTTTTATTGTCTTTTTTTATGGAGCAATTTGGCACCACTGCGGAGTCAAACTATTTTTCCACAATCACTGAGTATTTAAGTAAATACCATGTCTTGGGTATAAGAAGCATCCACACCTGTGTTAATGTTGCTTTAGACCCCTTCCATACTTCTTGGTTTTGCTGAAAAACTGATAGGTTTGGAAAGAGAGAAATAAAGTCCCATTATCTGGGGGATACCTTTTACTGCATACTCTTGGTGTCAGGGAGAGGGGTGGTTCCTTTGTGTTTTCATGGGTTTTGTTTGGGTTTTGTTCTTTCTGTTTTCTTCAGAAAACAGCTATTGTGGAAGGAGGGTGTTCTTGTGAAACACCAGCAGACAGAGTGATCATCTTCTTGGCAGCTGAGAGGGGGTTTTAAATACCAGAGGGAGTGGACACAACTCTATGTGCTGGAAGTTTAACTGTCTAGTGGGAACAGGCTTCTGTTTAAATGGTTTTCATTTCCCTGTGTTGGTGTTTTGTGGAATTGTGGAATGAACTGGGTTAGAGTGTGGTTAGGGGGAGAACTGAAGATTTTTCTGAGGAACAACTCAGATTTGTTCTAGTACTACAACACAGCTGTCAAGTTTATTGTGCAACACCACTGGTCACCTGTGTTGTGTGTGGTTGTTTTGTTTTCAATTTAGTAGCCACAGGCATCTCTTTAAATTAATAATATCCACAGGTACAATGTGACTGGTGTACATGGGGGCAATGAAACTCACCTACACTTTTTTGAGTCAAAATTTCACTGGTTGTCTTTCTTTTCTTTTTTTTTTTGTTTCAGGACTTGATTTCATTGGGGGTGAGGGGTCAAATTATCCCCGAAAATTTGACACTGCTCCTGGTACGATACATCCAGGTGCACTAACTGCCCCGGATACCTTTACTTTATAGCTATTTTTTAAAAATCTGAAATATCTGTGGATATGTCATTCTTCTTTCTCTTAATTTGTTCATTTTAATTAATATTTGACTGTGTTCTGACTGTGCTTTTACTAACGTTGACACCTTGAATGTAAATTGGGAGAAGCTAACAGCAATTCCTCTGGATTATGCAAATTTTAACTTCAGCCATTGGATGCCCAGAGCAGCTCTGTGTCCCCAGTGCTGGTGACAGAGTGCCCCACCTGAGGGCAGGAAGTGTGAGGCAGCTCAGTCATACTCCCTGTGTCTCACATGTCCAAGGCTGTGACTTGCTGTTGTCCCTGTGCCATTCCTCTGGCCTCCCTGCTGTTTCTGCTCAGGGTCACACCCCTGCTGCCAGGGCAGCTGCTCTGGCTGTGCTCTCTCTGTGCTTTGCCTCTGCTTTGGCTGCTGCTGCTGGGTGAGCAGTGCCCAAAGGCTGCTCTGGCATGCTCAGCCTGCCTGGCTGCTCCTCTTCACCTCCCTGCAGTTGAAGATGGTGGTGGATTTGGAGATGACAGGGGTGCTTGATGGCAAAGCTGCTCTGTGCCTGCCACTTGATTTCCTGCTCCTGTACCATCATCCTTAGGGGGCCAAGAGACACCCATGAGGGGATGCAGTTTGCTCACATCTGCAGGATTCCATTGTGTCCATAAGCAGGCCAACATCTTGTTTGTCTCCTCCATCTAACCTGAGGTTTTGAAGTTGAGGCCAAGGGACCTTCCAGAAGAACTTGCCACTTGCCTCTTGAAGGTCAGGGCAGGAGGAGAAGTGTTGAGGCTCAGGAGTCTCTCGTGCAAGGGCCTGAAAGCAGGCAGACACATGGAGAGCTTCTGCTGTGTTGGAGCATTTTGGATTAATCTTTAACTTCCACAGGCAGCACAAGGCCATCTGCTCCAGCACTGCCATTGTGATTTTGCTGCCCTTTGGCTTTGTTTGGATTAGCATTCCTTCGAGGTGCGGAGTGGGGGCCTTTGGGTGTGTTGCCTTCCAAGTGCAGGGTGACAAGCCTGGATCCAGTCCTGCCTGCTGGGCTGTGGGAGGAGCAAGCTGGGTGGTTATCCCCCAGTTTAAAATGAAGAGAGAGTGGGTTTGGGGAGGGATTTGAAAAATTTGGAGACACAATGGGATTTTTTTTCCTTCACCACATTCGTATTTGCGCATGTTATTGGCTTTATTTTATTTTTTCCTCTTTTTCTTGGTTTGAGGAGCTTAAAGACCAGCAGCTTTTTGAAGTGCTTTCTGAAAGCAGAGAGGAAGGTTTGCTGTTCAGACCACCCTTCTGAAATGGTGTTAGAAATCTCAGGGTACTGCTTGTGTTGCAGCTTTCCCCTTCAGAACAGCTTGATGGAGAGTGATACAGTTGGTCTCTTTAACAAAGCTTCCTGTGCTGTGCTAGTTGGGAGCTTTCTGGAGTGCTCCTGGTGAACACATCACAGGTCTTTGATTCTCCATCTGCCCCCTCGATCCATGCTGAGTCAGTTTCTGGTATTTGAGGAGTAGACTTGCTGGGAAAGCCCTGTCAATGGCTGTTCTTCATCTGCAGGGTTTCCTTCTGCTTTTAGTGCTGCTTTTCTTCTTATTTTCCCCAAACAAACAAGACTTAAGAGCCCCATGCTATGTTCCTGCATGCACAAACTCTTGGGGCAGCTCTCCTGTCTTCCTGCTCTCTGGGCCAGCTGCAGGTACATCCAGCTCCTCCTTCACCTCTTGGGTCAGCCTTGGGCTAGAATGACTTTTCTGATCCATGAAAATTTGGAAAGCAACCTTCCCACTACTGCTGTGAGGGCACCAAAACTCTAAGGATTGTGGGAATTCAGGTTTCTAAACTGCAGATGAGTTTTGCATTGAATGTGTTGATGGTTCTGGCTGTGAAGGAAGGGGCAGTGTGCCTTAAGACTTCTGGCACTCTGACAAATATTGTTGTATTAATATCTGTATTTCAAACTTGAATATATAAAACAGTAAATCCTGGGAGACTTCTTCAATTGGCTCAATTCATCAAGTAAGACAAAAAAAGCAATGAAAAAGAATAATTCACTGATACTTAGTTCATGCACTAGATCCCCCAAGTCTAGACAAGTGGTTGTTTAAATACACAAGTGAAGTTCTTTATGGGGAGATCTGTGTCCTGCAGAAGAGCTCAGAATGTTCTCCATCCCCACATGCTTTGTTTTATGCTGTAAAAGGGCTGATACCAGCTTGTTCCATCCAGTAAGTGTCTTCAGGGTTAACCCTGCTGGTGCTCTCAGATTTTCTTGATCTGGTTTGTGTGGACTGAAAACAAGCTGCACAAAATGGGACTGGCTTTATGCTCTGAGGTTTTTGGGGATGTGAAAGCTCCTGTTCTCTTCCCAAACCAAATTTTAGTTGTTAAATGGAATCTGAAACTGACATATAATATTCAAAGTACAGTGATTAAACTGTGATGAAGTAAAGATTGGAACAAGTTGAAAATGCAGCCAGGCAAAGCTCTTTATTTTCTGGTAAGTTTTTGCTCACCTAAATTGTGCTGTGTTGGATTGCAGCTGAGGTTTCCTTCTTTCCTCCCTGGTACTTCAAGCTGCACACTTTGAGCGCATCTCTGAAACTGGTCACAGAAAAGGCAGGAATTGCTTAGTTCCATAAATTTTCTTTTCTGAATCCCATTTGCCTGAGCACAGGAGGTTCTGGAGTGCTGAGGTTTCAAGATTTTTTTTTTGTTGTTTTTTTGTGGGGTGGAAGATGAACCATGGGAATGGCTCAGTTATTCTTAAGTTTTATAGAAACTTAAGGTTTACCTGGATGGTGAGATCCTGTGCCAGAGCTGGCAGGAAGCCCACGAGGGAGGAGCTGCTGGGGTAACACTGCAGCTACAGTGTTACCCCAGCTACTGCAGTACAAGGGGGAGCCAGGAAAATGGCACAGGCAGGGAGGCTGGGGACAATGCTGGGGCTTCCTTGCAGAGCTCAGCTTCCCTTTTGGGTGTTGGGAAGATGTGTGTTGCCCTGTCTGCCAGCCTGGCAGTCCCTCTTTTTCATCCCAGCCTGCGCCAGCAAGGCAGAGGGGATCCCATCACGGTACCTTGACTGTAAAGCCTGGGTTGAGGTTGACTGATTTAGCTTGTCTGATTGGCAAATAGAAATCCTCCTGGCTGCCTGCAAAGCTCCCCAGTGCTCCCCCAGCTGTTGGACATAGAGCTTTGATGCATGCATAACTTCTGTACCTGTTGTTGTCCTTATAGGTGCATGGAGGGCAGCGACAGAAGAATGGGGCACGGAGGACTGGAATGAAGATGTAGGTATTTTCTGAACCCATCTCCTCTGTGCCAGCTGGCTGCTGTCCTGTCTGTACACACAGAGCTGCCAGGGGAGCTCAAAGCCCATCTTCCCCAAACTGTGGACAGAGCCCCAGGCAGGCTCCCAGCCCTGGGAGCTATGATGAATAAGTAGTTGTTGCATCTTCTGCAGGAGATGTTCTAGAGCTTGTCATAAGGGCCCAAGACAGGAGGAAATCTCCTGGGGCATTGAGGCTGGTCCTCTCATTTCCTGTAACTGCAAGATGGAATTCTTCCAAAAACTGGCCTGACTGCACACAGGACTCTTGCTCCACTCCTCTGGGGGTGTTGCAGTTGGGGAAGGTTTGCCTTTGATCACAGCAACAGCAGTTTCATGGTTTCATGCACATCATGTGCCTCTGCTGGTCCTTGTGATTTGAATGGAAAAGAAGTTCTTGACTTTACCTTCTGACATGCTCTTTGGTGTGTCTCACCACCTTACGTTCTCTACCTCATCTCCTTCAGGAGAGAGTGGACATTGTTAGCACCTTCTCTTAATACCTATCTGTAAGTTTCTTCTGAAATGGGCTTCAATCCCTCTCTGAATCAAGGAGGGACTTCTGTTCTTGCAGATTGGAGCAGGGTTGGGCATTTTAGTGTGATTGTTAGTTTTGTGTGCTCGTTTTGGCTCAGCTGACAGAATGGGCAAGTACAGCAAGCATTTGTTTGCCAGGCACTACCTGGGGAAGCACTGCTGCTGTGTTTGGAGATATGAGCAGCTTTTCTTTGTTCAGTCAGGTCTCTACTAGAAGGGAGCTTCTGAGAGCCTTTCTTACCCGCAGTGTGTTTGAGGTGCTCCCAGGAGTTCTGCATTTACTTCTTAAACTCTGGCATTTCAGTTTGTAGCAGCTCCTCAGTCTGGAATAGAAGCTGTTCATGTTCAGACATGTTTCAGGCCATGTTTCACAGGTCATCACTAACCTCCACCAGATTTTGAGCAATGCTATTTTCCCTTCATTGTTGATCTCTTGGTCAGATCATCCAAGTGAGCCCAGATCACTGGAAGCTTAGCTATGGATCCAAAGTTTCTCTTTGCTACCAGTGCCTACACTTCCTATGCTGGGGCTTTTGCAGGTCTGTGCTGCATGCCATTGACTCAGAGCAACAGCCCAGAGTCCTAGGGGCAGCTCTAGGGGATTTATGGACTATGGGAAATTTGTAGAAGCATTTGAGAGGCTTTTTTTCTTTTCCACTGGCAGAAGATTTGTGCACTTGCCTGAGAGAAACAAATGAAATAGAAGCTGACTCTGAAGGGAGCCAAATGCTAGAGATGTTTCAGTCTAAGCACTTGAATTTTGAGTTTTTCTGTGGCTGTTTGTCCCAAACATTCATGTGCTTTGTGTCATAGGGACTGTTATGAGGTGCTGTTCTCACTTTTGGATTCTTTTTTCCTTTTTTATCTTTCAGCTGTCAGAGACAAAGATCTTCACAGCCTCCAATGTGTCTTCAGTGCCTCTGCCTGCCGAGAACGTGACAATCACAGCTGGACAAAGGTGAGAGCCCATGGTGATGCTGTTTACCTGGGAAAAGTGGCACATGAGTCTTGGAGCAATTTGCCATCTTCAGTTAAACCTTTCTAGCTAGCTAAAATGCAGCAGCTCTGAATGAGGTGGGGTGGATTTAAATGGAAGAGTTGACTTAGGAGTTATTGGGTCCTAATCCTGGATTAGAATTTTCCTAGGCTCTGTTGCTGGTTCTTCAGGTTTGGGGGCATTTTTCTGTGTTAAATTAATGTAATTTTAAGATTATTTAAAATCAAAGGTCATGCAGGGTCTAGCTTGATCAGTCTGTCTTTTTGAGGCTGCTGCTGGAAGTTGTACTCTTTAGATTCCTTCAATTTGTAAAGTAAAAGCCGTGAGGCTCAAGGTGGAATACTGTTCTCATGGAAGTGGGAGCTTTGGTAATCTCAGTGGGTTTTTGTCTACCCAGAATTGATCTCGCAGTCCTGCTAGGAAAGACACCCTCTTCTATGGAGAACGAGTCAACAAACCTGGAGTCATCCCAGACTCCTTCCCTGGCGCAGCCACTGGTGTTCAGCAATTCTAAACAGAGTGCTCTATCCCAGCCCGCCTCTGGAAACTCCTTCTCTCACCACAGCATGGTAAGGAAATGCTGGTCTCTGCCAGTGGGTGTTTGGCTGAGGTTGCTTTTATGCCCTGTTGTTGTGTCTGTTTGGGTAATATAGGAAATACAGTCCGGATGCTTGCTGCTTGGGGCTGGTAGAGTGAAATAATTTGCTAGCCTGCTTTAAAAGCAGTGGCCTGAAGTTCATTGCTCAATTTGAAATAATTGTGATAATTCCTCCCCTGCTGCCCTTGTCAGATTTGCAACACATGCTTCATTCCTGCTTAAAGGAAAGGAAAAGCTCTTTTGGTCCAGGGCTTGCAATTCCAACAGTTTGAGAAACAGAACTGGTTGGGGACTAGTGTGGGATGGAATGCTGGCACCCATTGACAGGAGAAGGAAGGAGACATTGAGTCAGAGTCAGGGATCTGCATAGGCTTGGGCAGATGCTGCTTTGTGTAACTAAAGCAAAAAGAAAAATTGTTTACTTAATGGTGAGATAGTTGAGGAAAGATTTTCACAACCACATTAACTATAAAGCCAAGATCTCCTGATGGTTTTCTTTTAGAGCAACTGAATGTATGAGAATAATTCAGTATGTTTTTTAAGATCTTCTCTGTTAACTTCCTTTGTAACCCCCTGTGACAACACACCATGGCATGGGTTGGGCAAGGGATGAGCATATCTGTGTTCACACATGGTGAAGGCTGGGAAAGAAACAGGAGCCCTTCCTGCCAGCAGTGTGTGTGCATTTGGAGCTCCAGAGTGTTGAGTGAGGCACCAGTGAGAAGCAGCAGGATACAGTGCATTTGGGATGATGTTCAGAGATGTGCCTGTCCTCTGAGCCAAGTTCCAAGCCATGGCAGACATTGACTTTTTCTCCTTGCTGTAATTGCAGGTGAGCATGTTGGGGAAAGGGTTTGGAGATGTCGGGGAGGCCAAAGGCAGCAGTACCACAGGGTCACAGTTCCTGGAGCAGTTCAAGACAGCCCAGGCACTGGCTCAGCTGGCAGCTCAGCACACCCAGCCTGCTGGGAACACCACTGCTGCTTCCTGGGACATGGCATCCACCACACAGACCTCGTCTCTGGTGCAGTACGGTAAGGAGGAGCAGCAGCTCCCAGAGGGGAGGTAATGTGTTCCCCAGAACTGCAGGGGCATGCTGGGAGGGATTCAGCAGAGGATCTGTTCACAAGTTCACAACCAGTTTAGCTGACCTGTAAAAATTAAAGAGAGCTGTGGGTGAGACTAAAATGTAATAGTGTGTGTGAGTCTCTCCCTGTTCCTTTTATACTTGAAGCAGTTGAATCTGTCATTCCAGACAGTTTCAGGGCCAGAGATCTGATGTTCCTGAACCTCTCAGAGTGTGCAGAACTACTTCCGGTGTAAGGCTGTGCCAGAAAAAGTTCTGAAAGAGCATCTCTGGAGAATAGCTCCCAAATATGAGCTCTTGTCAGTGTCTTCTTCCTGCTGAACTCCTGTTATCTTTTAAGGGAATTTTAAGGGGCTTTGCTGTTAAATGCCAAGAAGTAACTCTATCCCTGGGCTGGCATGAGGGAATAAACAGGGATTTGAGAGGCTCTTGTCAGATGAGAAGCTGAGTTTTGCTGTGGTTGAGTGTTTCACTAGTGTAATTTCCTTCAGCTTGTGCTTTTTATAGGGAAATGGCTCTGGTTCAAATCTAAGCTGAAGAAAAATTGAGCCCTGTCCTAGTGACTGTCAGTGTTGGCAGCTTCCGATCTTCTCAGACAAGAAGCCTCAGAGGAGAGTCACAGAGAATAGGAGTTGATTTTGAATAAACTGTGGAAAGGCTTAGTGAGAGGAGGAAGGTGGTGCAAAAACCTGAGGGTAGGCAGCCCCAAGCAGTGATGTTGCTTGGAGATACCTAGTCCCTGCAGGAGAAGGGTGTGGCAATGGAATGCAGGACTGTTAACAGAGATGGGAAGGAAGTGGCCTGCAGGACTCTGATACGAAGTGTCTCCACACGAGGGACTCTCGAGCCCAGCTTTGCTTGGAGAATGGAGGACTTCTGCCGTGCAAGCTGACTTTGTCCTGTAGGGATGGTGGAACCAATTGAGGGAAGAAGGGCTTAAAAAGGCTTGGCATTGATGATCATGAGAGCGTGAGGCTGGGAGCAGAGATGCTTAAGTTCTCTGCTCTCTAACAAGCTTCAGGATGAAACATAGAGGAAAAGGATTTATTTTTCTTGGTGTCAGAATTTGATTTTTTTTTTTTTAAGGAAACAAACCCAGCTAACTCACCTCTGTCTTCTCCCATAGATCTCAAGAACCCAACAGAGTCTTCTGTGCATAGTCCCTTCACCAAGCGTCAGGGCTTCACATCTACTTCAACCATGATAGAAGTGTTCATGCAGGAGAAGCAGCCTGTGGTGACTGCCTCCACAACCACACCGGCGCCTCCATCCTCACCTCTGCCCAGCAAAACCAATCCAGTTCCCCAGATGTCTCCAGGCTCCTCGGACAACCAGTCCTCAAGTCCCCAGCCAGCACAGCAGAAGCTCAAGCAGCAAAAGAAAAAAGCATCGTTAACATCAAAGGTGCAGACCAGTGGTGGGGAAGGAGACAATCGAGTTGTGTTAGAGCTGCAGAAACAGCCATTTGGGCTGGCCAAGGGAAGGTCTGGGCTTGGCCTTCCTGTTGTCAGCACTGTGTGTTTGTGGAGGTGATGGAGTTGTGTGCCTGCCTGAATTACATTACAGTGTAATTCAGGGGCTGCAAGCCTATAACTGCCATTGTGTGCCAAGAAACGAGGGTAATAAAGTCATTCTCTGGGCTAATCCCTGGGAATGATTGACCCGTGCTATTGTTCCTCCCTTGCAGATTCCTGCACTTGCAGTGGAAATGCCTGGCTCCTCAGATATCTCAGGGCTAAACCTGCAGTTTGGGGCGTTACAGTTTGGTTCAGAGCCTGTTCTTGCTGAATATGAATCGACGCCCACAACCAGTGCCGCCGTTAGCCAGTCTCAGAGCAGCCTCTACACCAGCTCAGCCAGGTGAGGACCAGGAGCCTGTGAATCCAAGCAGGAAGCTTGGGAAGTTGCCTGATCCTGTGGACTTGAGTTGTCATGCATACTAGTAGACCCTTTCTGACTGCTTTGGTCACAAAGGGGGGACAATGTATGCAACAGCAAAGCACAAGTTGCCAGCAGACTCATCGGGCAGCTCTGTGGCTCTTTGGCCTGTGGTACTTGTACAGAAAACAGTTTTTCTGCTACCCTTAAACTGTGTTGTTGAAAACACAGATGGGGAATCCCCAGCACAACTGCTTCATGTCTCTAGTGAACAGATTCTGAGTGCTTTGTCCTTCTTTTTGCCTTGGCAAACTAAGACACAGTGGGGTAGGAGTATCTTCAGTGATGGTGTGTTTGTCTGCTGTTGGGCTGACCCTCAGTAACTGGCCAGTCCCTTGAGTATTGGGACCTGAGTGGTGGCAGCTCATGCAGTGTTGCCTAAGGCACAGCAGTGTGTGAGGCAAGGCTGCAGCTGGATGTCCATGGCTGGGCTAGCCCTGCTTTCTGGGCATGTTTCTTGGTTTGGCTGCTTCATGTGGTGCCTTTATACTGATGCTTGGGGCTTTTTATCTTGAGTATTTGAAGTGAAGAGCCCAGTCTGGGCCAGCAGCTTACAGCAGGGCTGTTTCAGAGGAAAATGGAGGAACACTTTTTTTTTTCCTTTTGTAGTGAATCTTCATCCACAATTTCGTCCAATCAAAGCCAGGAGTCTGGTTACCAGAGTGGCACAATACAGACAGCAACATTTACCTCCCAGAACAGCGCTCAGGGACCACTGTACGAACAGAGATCCACCCAGACGAGGCGATACCCAAATTCTATCTCCTCTTCGCCCCAGAAGGATCTGACCCAGGCTAAGGTAAGAGAACAGCTTTGCTCACCCATTGTGCTGGGTGAGCCTCACATGTGAAGTGTCTTGGGGAAAGCTGAATGGCTTATCAAAGGATTCTGTGATCCTTCAGCCTCACTGTGTGGCTCGTGGGCTCTAATGAGAGCTCTCTTGTGGCTGCTGTGTTTTGTGCCTGGACCACTGGGGTTAACAGCAGTCAAGGTGATTGCAGGGCATATGTTGTATCCTGTACAGTTACCCTGCTAGAGGGGCATGCAGACAAAGAATTTTGTTTTGTGTTATGGATTTGGTCCTTGCATGTTGCACACCAGTTCAGTAACGTCAGGTTTGGCTAATGAACTTGGATTGAGAGTGTTGAGGCAGTCTAACTACCAGCAGCAGAGAAACTTCTTGCACTGATTTCTCTCATATACACTTGGGGACCATGCTGACATGGGGCTAGACCTTGGGACTGACCCAAACACAGTCTGCTGACACATGCTGGTGGCAGGACCTTTTCATAACTTTGCATGGGAGTGTGAGAGAGATGTGACACTAGCTCTGCCTCTGGAAATGTGTAGCTATAATGCCCAGTACTTCTTTTTTCTCTTCTTCTTCAGAATGGTTTCAGTTCTGTACAACCCACGCCATTACAAACCACACAGGCTGTTGAAGGTAAGAGTCTTGCCAATACAGTGTCCCGGGTGTCCTTGGGTGTCCTGTATCTCTTGTGCTCATGTTCTCTGCTTTGAATGAGAAGTTTTATCTGTGCTAATAGCAAGTCCTTTCCTTACTGGTCTAATTCCTGCCATTCAGATTATTTGTTTGCCTCAAAACATTCAGCTTTGTGCTGATCCTTGAGATCCTTGAAGGGTCACCTATGACAATAACTTACTCTGCTTTGTGTGTGGAAAGCACTTCATCTGTAGGTCTTGAAGCTCTTTGCAGAGCCAGTGGTAGTGATGGGGTAAAGTATGACATAGAACTCAATCATAAGTATATAACTGTTTGGCAGCACTGGGGGAAGCCCCAAATCTCCCGGCTCCTCTAGCTGAGAACTTGCTGATCCTTGCCCTTGTGTTACCCTCTGGAAGTTGCCAGTAGCTGCCCTTAACACAAAGCTTTTGTTCTCAGGTGCTACGGGCCCTGCGGTGAAATCCGACTCCCCCTCTGCTCCCAGTATTGCCCCTCTCAACGACGGGGTGTCTGCATCGTCCTTGCTGACAACAGCCAGCCAACACTCAACAGCTCTGAGCAGCCTGAGCCACAGCGAGGAGCTCCCCAGTACAACCACTGCCCAGCTCAGCAGGTGTGGGAGTGGGGGGTGGATTTCTGAAGAAGCAGAACTAGAAGCAGGAATCTATAGCAGACATCAGGGTCCATCTCATGCAGTGAGGAAGACTAAGATGACTCACCCCATTCAAGCAGATGGGAAATGGGATGGTGCTACTGATGTTGACTTTCTCACCTTGGTCTGACAACGTTTTATTTCTCTTCTTGTCAGTGCATTACCCACCCAGCAGAACAGTCTGTCCTCATCCACATCCTCTGGGCGAACATCAACTTCAACCCTTCTGGTGAGTCTGGGTATGATCTCTCACTGTGTGTCCCGTTTCTACTCAGCTTGGGGGGGTCTGCTGGGGTGCCTGACCTTGGGGCTGCAGTTGTGGCAGGAACTGCCAGGCTGCTGGCTGTCCTGCTGGAGTCTGGATGTTGTGGAGAGAGATGACATGTCAAACACTATCTGTACACCTGTGGCTCAAGGCTGTTGACACCGTGCCTGTTTCTGACTGAGCAGTACCTTCTTTTGAGCCTGTCGTAGCCCCTGAAGGTGCTGCAGAGTCACAGCCACATGTCAGAGCAAACTGACATGCAATGGTACCAAATATCTCTACTTCTGGAGCTCTTGCAGTACAGTTCCTGGGTATTGGCTTTTGCAGCAGAATAAATCACCCTGCTGCAAATGTGGTGTCAAGCCCTGCTCTGCTCCTCAGACAGATGTGTTGGGATGGAAACATGAGAGAGGTTTGTAAGCATTAGGGATTGGCTGCTGTCAGGACTTAGGACTTAAGCCAGGCTCACTGCAGAAATATCCAGATGCAGACAGGGGTGCATGATGTTCAGCATAGCGAATGTCTTGTGGTACCTGTGCACTTGGTTCCATCAGCCTGATCCCCTGACTCTCCTCCCTTCCTTCCCTAGCACACAAGTGTGGAGAGTGAAGCAAGCCTCCATTCTTCTGCCAGTACTTTCTCCACCTCCTCCAGCACGGTGTCAGCTGCCCCACCAGTTGTCAGCGTTTCATCCAGCCTCAGCAGTGTCAGCAGCCTGGGCCTCAGCCTCAGCAGCAACTCCACAGTGACGGCCTCGACTCGCAGCTCTGTTGCAACCACATCAGGTACTGTCCTGGCTACTGCTGGACCAGAGAAGGGTGTGAGGGCTAAGAAAGCAGGCTTCTGCTGTTTGCTTCACTGTGGAACTTCTCCTTTCTCCTGTCTTTCAGGAAAAGCTCCTCCCAATCTCCCTCCTGGAGTCCCACCGTTGTTGCCTAATCCATATATCATGGCTCCAGGGTTGCTACATGCCTACCCGGTGAGTGGAACTTTGCAGTGGTGTCCCAGCTCCCTGTGCAGCAGGGAGGGATGTAGACTATAGTGGGGAAACTAAAAACTGTGACATAGCCCAGCAAGACTGCCTTGGACAGGCAGAGTTTGGACCTGCTGTTTTTTCCATGTTTTCCATGTGCCGGTGAGGGTAAATGTGTGTTGTGATCACCCCAGGGCAGAGTCTACGTGCCTGTTCTCTGCAGCCTCTCCAGTCTTTTAAGAGCCCTTGGGCAGAGGACAGTGTATGGAAGCACAGAGCTGTGTTAAAAATATGGTGTGACAAAGGGCAGTCAGGGCAAGGGTAGCAACAGCCACAAAGTCTAGGGGTGTGTTGTCACATCCTCTCCTAAAGGTGAGGATAGATTTCAGTTTTGGGATGATTTCCAGAGAAAAACTGTTGCGTGGCTTTATGGTCTGGAGCACTTTCCTTTGAGCAACTCACAGGAACTTGTGGCAGCATCAGCCTGTGTCAAGGCTCTGGCTGCCTGCACCTGGTGGCTCATGTGGCTGCTGATTGGTTACTTATGTCTTTCTCTCGTGTTTATCTAAATGTTTAATCTAAAATTGGGAGTCCTTATGTCTTCCATGTCCCCAGTGTCATCTCTGGCTCTTTTTCTAGCCACAGGTGTATGGATATGATGACTTGCAAATGCTCCAGACGAGATTCCCGTTGGTGAGTACTGCAGAATGACAAGGACATGCCACTTCCACTGGTGCTGCTTGGGTAGAGACAAGTCAGCTGAGGAGCTGGCAAAATGGGGTGCTGAGTGGATGCACCTCTGTAGCAGCAGTGAGGGGTTAATCAGTTGCTCCTTTCACGTGGGGAGTTGCCAGCACGAGCTGCTCATGCAGCAGTGTTCCTCGTGGAGCCAAGGAGCACGAGTTACAACAGCAGGGCTATTATAGAGATTCACCTCTGATCCATGACAGAGCCAGTGACTAAATACCTGATGAGAATGGGCTTTATTTAGCAACAGGACATGTCCATTTTATTGTGAAGAGGGGGGGAAAGTCCAGCCAGTTAAAGAGCTGCATACCAGTAGACCTTATCTGGTTCTTCTAATAGCCAGATGAGGGGGATGGTACATGCTACAAAAACCTGGGGCTGCTGTAGGTTATGATCAGCCTGATGTGGCTGGTTGGACTGCAATTCTCAGACATATTTTGCAGCTACGTTATAGAAATTCCTCTCTCCCAAATATACTGCTTTGCACTTTGGACAGAGCTGATAAAATGTCTTCCTTTGTTTTCATTCATCAGGATTACTACAGCATCCCATTCCCTACACCCACCACACCACTGACTGGAAGAGATGGCAGCCTGAGCAGCAATCCATACTCTGGTAGGGAAAAAGACGGCTCTAATTCCCATCCCATCAGGGTTTGTGCTGCTTCTGCTAGTGTCCTGTGGCTTTGTCCACTGGAGCTACCTCTGCACCTGCACTGTGCCTCCTGCACTGCTTTTGGTTTGGAGCATGCTTCTCACAGCTAAATTATTTCTTTCCTTTTGAGCATCTGGTTGTGTCAAGGCCTGATACTGGGAAGAGGTGTGCAAAGTAGGACTTAATGGGGCAGTTGGAAAGGGAGTGAGGAAGGGCTGGAAGATTCTTCAGGGCCTACAACTGGGGGACTGCTTTCCAGGTGGTTGTGAGGCAGGTGGTAAGCAGTGCTTCTCAAGCACTGAGAGTAAAAAAAGAAAGAAACACAAAATATGGAGAAGTTAATTTTTTTATATGGGATAGTCTCATGGAGAAAGCAGGTGAGAAATTTGGGACCTGTCAAACTCAAGCCAAGCACCCAGTGGGTGTATGACCCCACACTGACCTTGGTAAGTGCATTAATGCACTTCCAGACTGCACTGGGCAGTGACTCTGCTGAGCTTTCACATGCTGTAGGAATTGTTGCACTTGGAGGTTCACTCTTTTTCTGGCACTGCTTCTCAGCTTTGGCAGGAACTGGTTTGTGTGGAAGTGTTTTTGCCCAGCTGAGGCTGAAAGCTCAGAGCTCTGTGTAAGCTCTGAATAGGAGAGTGTTTGCATGGATGAGCCAGGGGAGCGCTCATCAAGATCAGAACAGGGAGCTTCCCCCAGCCCTGCAGCCAAGCCCTGCACAGCCCTGGCAAGGATCTGGGTTGTGTTCAGTCCTGCTGGTGGAGCATGGAGAGGGACAGCTCTGGCATCAGGCTCTGCTAGCAGGTTTATCCAGTGCCAGATTGTGGGCTTTGCTACTGTGGCGTCCCTTTGCCTCTGTAGTCCTGTTAGGGCCAAGGAGCAATTAATAGCTTCACCTTATCAGTGTGCAAAAGTCTGAGGACCACAGTCCTTGGCACTGGCAGGAGGTGGGGGGGGAGGGGGGTGTGACTGAAGTCACTGTTTATCAAAAGACTGGATCACCTTTGGGCTGAGTTGAAACAGGCCAGGATCTAACATCAGTTCTTCACTCTCACTCCTCTATTTCAGGTGATTTAACAAAATTTGGCCGTGGTGATGCCTCTTCCCCTGCTCCTGCAACCACGCTGGCTCAGCCTCAGCAGAGCCAGACCCAGACCCACCACACCACACAGCAGACGTTCCTGAACCCTGCGCTGCCTCCTGGCTACAGTTACACCAGTCTGCCATACTACACAGGGGTACCAGGGCTCCCCAGCACCTTCCAGTACGGGCCCGCCGTGTTCCCTGTGAGTTCCCCAGAGATAAGGTGTACCATTTGGGCAGAAGGGTGGCACAGCAAAGCCTCTTCTCACTCTGATCCTCTCTGTTTTGTAGGTTGCTCCTACCTCTTCCAAGCAGCATGGTGTGAATGTCAGCGTCAATGCATCAGCAACCCCTTTCCAGCAGCCCAGTGGCTATGGCTCTCATGGGTACAGCACTGGTAAGAGACCCACAAGAGCACTTCCCACAGCAGCAGGGCTTGCTCCTAGTCTTACTGCCTGTGATAGGGACTGCTCTCTTACAGCAGTAATAGAGAAAAATTCCAGGCCTGCCACTCCCAAGGAGATTGATTATCCTTAGAAAGGCCCAGGATTGTTCTGCATCCAGGTCTGGAGCAGGTTTGGGGGTTACAGACCACTTCTTGCCCTCCTCTGTGCCTCACAATCAGCTGCCTGGGACTTGAACTACTATCAGAAGCTTAAGCTGCTGAATGGTTTGGTTTGTTGGTTTATTATCTGCCTGTATGTGATTACCAGAAGAGCAGTTCTGGATTTGAATTTGTTTCCCACCAGTGTTTGGCAGACACTTTCTAGGGAAGTGTCCTCGGTTAAAAGATGTAGGAAGGTCATGAACCTGCTGCCTGTCTTGGTACTTGGTTGATGTCTGGCTGACTTACACAGGGCTGCATTTGGCTCCCTCTACCAGTCTTTTAAGTTCCTATTGTCACTTTTTTCACTGCATTAGAGCCCTTCAAGATAGTATTTTCTCTTTGAGAAAATGTTTCAGCTTTGTCCCAGGTCACCTGGTGCTGAGTCCTTCAAACTGCTTTCATTTCAGCACTTTTTCCAGGCATTAAATGATGGCTGAGGTGTCCTCTGGGTCACCCTCTTTTATGGACAGCCAACACCCCATGGAACTTGTGTTGTCAGTCACTGCACCAGCCATCCCAGCCTACAGCTGAGTTGCCTTTACATGCAATTGCCTGTTTTACACCAGAGGAGCTTTTGGGCTGTTTTTGCTGCTGTGCCACATGCTGTGGGTTTGTTTCCCTGTCTGTCCATTGTGTTCTCCAGCTCTCCTCACACCTGCTGTTTCCCTTGTGTTTCTCTGGGTGGCAGCCAGCCCTTCAGCTGGTTTCTGGGGGCATTTTGAAACTGTGTGTGTCCAGAGCAAAATAACTTATATGGGTGCTTTGCATGTGGTCATGCCAGGGCCTGGCTGCCGAGGCCAGTCTGTCTGCAGATCTTCGCTGACCGCTGGAGCTCTCCACCAGATGCTGCCGGTGTTAGCAGCAAGCAGCTCCTACTGACCCACTGGCTGCTGCCTAACACCCACCTCTCCCTTCTCCCCAGGTGTATCTGTGACATCCAGTAATACAGGTGTGCCAGACATCTCGGGCTCTGTCTACTCCAAAACTCAGGTCAGTGTCTGTGTGCTTCCTGCATTGCTGGGGCGGAGAAGCCAAGCTCTGAGACAGCCTCTCTGGGCAATGAGGTCTCTTCCCCTTGGATCACACAGCCAGGGAGAAGGGAAATGCTTGACCTTTCCCAGCTCACAGCAATTCCAAGCCCAGAAAGAGCCATGGGAAGAGACTTTTATCTGTTCTCTGTACCACAGGCTGACTGTGGGCCTGTGACGTGTAGAGATAGGGAGGGGCACGCTGCCAGCCTGGCTCCCTGCCCTTATTCTGCCGTTGGCATCTCCTCCTTAGCAATCCTTCGAGAAGCAGGGATTTCACACTGGAACCCCAGCAGCCTCCTTCAACCTGCCTTCGGCGCTGGGCAGCGGCGGCCCCATCAACCCTGCGACTGCGGCGGCATACCCCCCCACCCCCTTCATGCACATCCTGACCCCGCATCAGCAGCCTCACTCGCAGATTCTCCACCACCACCTGCAGCAGGATGGGCAGGTAAGCAGTGCCCCTGGCACCTCAGCCCCTTGCTGGGCTATCTCCTAGGGCTCTTGCTTCTCCTTGACTTCCCTGGTCCCTCTGTCCCCCCCTCCCTCATGCTGTGCGGCGGACACATGCAGCGACAGGCATATGCTCACACCTGCACATACACACAGGGCTGGTAGGAGGATGATGAGGTGAGAAGGAAGGCCTGGGGTGTGCTTTGCCAGGGTGGGTACTCAGCACAACCCCCCTGCTGCCGGGCTGCACCTGGTATGGCCAGGTAGTGCTCCCTCATGCAGGCACATCTGGGGCACCCCGACCTCCCCCATCCTCAGAGGGGCAGCTCCGCAGGCCAGCACCAAAGGGGTTCCTCGCCATAGCCACGACCCTGCAGGAGCTTTCAGGTCTAACCGTGGATTTCTATTGTTATAGTTTGTCCCTTTATTTTACATATCCTGGTACTGCAACAGCTTCCATATTTGCAGATGATACTGTGCTGCCAACGCCAGCAGGAAGATCAGGTAATGAACTCTCTGAAAATGCATTGCACTTGCTATGGGCTCTGCCCTCACCTCTAAGGCTCCCCAGGATCACGTAGCCCCTTCCTTCTCCCCCATGGCCCTGTGAGGCGAGGAGAGAGGCTCTCAGGAAGTATGTGCACACACAGACACACACACACATACAGTCGCGTGCAGACACAAGCCACACCGACCCTTCCCCGTCTCCTATCTCCCTGCTGCCCACAGCCCTGTGTGCTGCTGGCCTGGAGCAAGGTGTGCAGCCGAGGGAGGGGCTGGGGCACAGCTGCGAGGTGCTGGAGGCTGCCCCAGTGCCAGGGAGCTGAGCTGGGCCCAGGTGCATCGGCAGCTGCCCAGAGCACCTGGTCAGGGGCCTGGGCGTGCCAGTGTTACCCCATAGGGCAGGCTGGAGCTGCTTCCCCTGCACTCACCACCCTCTCCTCTGCCCTTTCCCGCAGAGTGGCTCCGGGCAGCGCAGCCAAGGCAGCTCCATCCCCCAGAAATCCCAGGCCAACAAGTCTGCCTACAACAGCTACAGCTGGGGCGCCAACTGAGGCCGGGCCCTCGGCACCACTCGCTTCCGGAAGAGAATCCCAGTGCCCCCGATGATGAGGAAGGACCCCAGGGAGGAGAGAGCCCTGCGGCGGGGAGCGCCCGGGCCCCCAGCCCCAGCAGGGCCCTGCAGGGCAGGCCGCAGGCACCTCTGCGTTGTCTGTCTTCAGCCACTTTCCTGTTGTATGTAATATAGAATTTGTATTTTTTCTTTTTTTTCCCTTTTTTTTTTTTCTCTCTCTCTCTCCACATTCAGATCTGAACCGTTTGCCGTAGGGGCCTTTTTTGGTTTTTACTCCTTTCTATCCCCTCTCCCATCCAGCTGCCCCAGAATCTCTCAGATCCAAAGGAGTGGAAGCTGCGAGTCGCCTACAGCAAACCCCCTTATTATTAGGATTAAGACCAGTAATTGATATGAGCAGCATTGTAAGATTAATTAGTTGAAGTGTTTTTTTTTGTACCGTGTTCTAAATTTAATGGATAAATGTGTCTTGTATATAAAAACAAAAACCCCATGCTGTCCTCTAGTTCTCTCATTTCTCCCCCACCCCACCGAGGGGTCCCCCCTGGTATTTTATGTTTTCCATCTGCGTCCCTCCATCCTCACGGGCCCAGAGTGCAGGTCCTGCCCTGCTTGCACGCTGTAAGTATCTTCTGCTTTTGGGTTGGGGATTTTTTTATTTTCTTTTTTTTTTTCCTTTTTTTTTTCTGTTTTGTTTTGTGGGGTTTTGTTTGGTTTGGTTTGGTTTGGTTTTTTGGGGTATTATTTTTGGTTTTTTTTCTATGCAGTCCAGATCTTGTATTTTTCAGTTCCACCTGATCCCTTCAGCTGCAGCCCCGAGCGGGGATTTACTGAAGAGAATAAAGATCACAAAGTGATGTGTGTATTTTTTCCACCTTCTCAGCCTCGTTCCCTATTTTTGGTGCAGGGGGTTGGGTGGCCCTGGGTGGTGGGGGCAGTGCTTCCCCCACCCCTCCCCAGATTCTTGCTGGTGTTTTTGTCCCCTCCTTTTGTGGGTTTTTCCTTTTCCCAGCTGCAGTGCTGGGCAGCAAGATGGCAGCACAGGGATAATGCCCTCCTTTCTCTGAGACCCTCACCCTTCATTTCTGCTTCCTACTGAGCTCTGCCTTGTGTCCCCACTGCTCTGGTGCTGCTGGTCCTCCCTTTGGGGGTCCAGGGCTGCTCTCACCAGCCCCTTATCCCTGCGAGCTCACGGGGCAGGCCGGCAGGGTGCTCACAGTCACCGGGGAGGGCAGTGAGACACTGGCAGCAGTGCCTGGCCCTGCAGTGCCCGCCGCGCTTCCCCTCAGCCTCTGCACTGCCAGGTCAGGGGCCGGGACACAGCGGGAGCCTTCCTGGGCCGCGTGGGGCTGAGAGGGAGCGGCGGGGTTGGGAGGGGCTCTGGAGCTCGGCTGGGGGAGAGCAGGGGCTGAGGCCCGGCACCCCGCCAGCCCGCACCGCCCTCACCGAGGGCCCGGGGCACTCCCGGGGTAGCCCCGTGCGAACAGCACGGGGCCGCGGGCCCGGGCCGGTCACAGCGGGGCGGCTGCGGCCCGTGCGGCTCTGGGGGGCCCGGGCCGGTCACAGCGGGGCGGCTGCGGCCCGTGCGGCTCCGGGGGGCCCGGGCCGGTCACAGCGGGGCGGCTGCGGCCCGTGCGGCTCCGGGGGGCCCGGGCCGGTCACAGCGGGGCGGCTGCGGCCCGTGCGGCTCCGGGGGGCCCGGGCCGGTCACAGCGGGGCGGCTGCGGCCCGTGCGGCTCCGGGGGGCCCGGGCCGGTCACAGCGGGGCGGCTGCGGCCCGTGCGGCTCCGGGGGGCCCGGGCCGGTCACAGCGGGGCGGCTGCGGCCCGTGCGGCTCCGGGGGGCCCGGGCCGGTCACAGCGGGGCGGCTGCGGCCCGTGCGGCTTTCGGGGACCGGGGGCGGCACGGGGCGGCCGCGCTGCCGCAGCGCCTCGCGACAGCCGGCGGCGCTTTACGGTCGCGGCGCTTGGCGGCAGCCCGACCCGGGCCGGACGGGGTAGCGGGACGCGGAGGGACCCGTAGCGGGATGAGCTTCTACGACGTGTTCCGCGGCTTCTTCGGGTTCCCGGGACGGTGCAGGTGACCGGGACCCCGCCCGTCCCCTGGGTGCCCCCAGCCTCGCCCGCACCTGTCCCTCTCTCAACCGCCCGTTGCCCCACCGGCCCCGGCCCTCCTCCGCCTGCTCCGGGCTGTCCGGGTCTCTCACTGCTCCGGTCCCGCAGACCCCGGGACCCGATGTTTGGCGGCGCGGCGTGGGACGAGGAGGAGGAGGAAGAGGATGGTGGCCCGTCCATGTCGCAGCCCCCCCAGGACTTCGGCTTCGGCTTCAGCCCTGGCTCCTCCCGCGGCGCCTTCGAGGAGCTATTCCGGGACATGGGCGAGCTCCTTGGCGTCCTGGGGGGGTTCTGGGCCGAGCCCCAGCAGCCTTTCGGTGGGTACGGGAAGGGCTGAGCGAGATTCTCGGGGCCGCTCAGAGCCCCTCGGCCTGACCGACGCCCTTGTGCTGCCCAGAGCCCGCCCTGCCCGGCCCCGGTGAAGGCAGCGCAGGGCGACGGCTGCGGGACTCGATGCTGAAGCACCCGGAGAGTCCCCCTGCCAGCGCGGCCCCAGGGAGCTCCGGCGATCTGGCCCGGCCATGGAGACCCTTCTTAGGGGTGGGTGAGGAGTCTGGGCTCTGCCTCCCGCAGCGGTAGCCTGCTCTGTGCTGGTGCGGTGCTGCCCCAGTGTCGCACTTGGCTTCCCATCACTGCCGTCAGTGGTGTGTGGCTTTGTCTTGCAGCTGGAAGATGCTCACCGAGCTCCTCCGGGCCTCAAGGAAGACCAAGGTGGGTGCTGGGAGCAAGGGCTGAGGGGCCTCTGCCCTTCCTGCTCCAGCCGCCTGTGCTGCCACAGCCTCCGGGGTGTGTCCCCACGCTGTGGCCACCACCTTACCTCTCCCCCCAGACCTGGACTCCCAGGTCTCCTCCGCTGGGCTGGGGACCATCCTGAGACCCAACGAACCTAGGTCCCACTCTTACTTCCAGAGCGTCTCTGTCACCAAAGTGACTCTCCCTGACGGGGTGAGTGTCCCTGCAGGTGCAGCAGGGCTGTGGGAGGCCTGGGGACACCGTCCCCGTGCCTGGGGAGTCTCTTAGGGCTTGGTGCTGTGCACAGGGGGTGGAGGAGCGCCACACTGTGCAGGACAGCCAGGGCCACCGGGAGACCACGGTGACACGCCGCAGGGGGGACCAGGCCTTCATCACCACCACCAAGGAGCATGGGCAGAGCAAGGACTACCGGGAGGAGGTGCTCAACATGGATGACCGTGAGTGGGGCTCTGGGGAGGATGCAAAGAGTGGATGGGGGCCCCACTGAGGGAGTTCTCTCTGCCCTCCCAGGGGAGCTGGCACAGTTTGCTGGCATGTGGCCACAGCAAGAAGAGCTTCCCGCTGCCAACCTGGGCCCCTCATCTGTGCTGGGCAGCTTCCTCCGACGCTGGTTCTCAAACTGGTAGCTGTGTCCAGTCCTGATTGAGCAGCCTGTATGTGTGACAGGTGCAGGCTGGCAGGACCCTGGGCTTGTCAGGCCTGTCCGAGCAGGCAGTGGGCAGCAGCCTCTTCTCACCACCTGTTTTTGTTGTAGATGGGTCAGATCTTGCTGGGAAGTGGTGCCTGGGCTGGAGGCTGTCCACCTTCTGCAGCACTGCAGAGTCACAGGGAGCCCTGTGGGGGTCAAGTGTATGTGTGTACAGAGCAATAAAGTCTATTTATGCTAAACAGTGACTGTCCATGCTCCTTCAGACTGGAATGTCATGTGTTTGGAGGCAGATTCCCCTTGTCCACCAGGATGACTCTGGGGGGCTGCCTCGGGGATGCAGGTGATTGCCGGGTTCCTGTGCCTGCACTGCTCCCTTCTTACCTCCCTCTCCCATCTCCCTGCCCGATGCTGTGCTAATGCCTCCCCTGGGCTACTCTTGAAGGCCTGGCCCAGCCTGGAGGCCTTTCCAGGCTCTCTTTATTAGTGTTGACTGCAGCTGTGGCTTGGGCAGGGATAAAGGGGGTTCCTGGCCAGGCAATACCTGTGCTTGCTCACCTGAGTGAGGTCATAGCTCCTCACGGCCACCTGGGGCTCAGGGTGTTCCTACCCGCCCTTGCCCTGCTGGGGTGCAGCATTGTCACAAGGTGTCCCCGGCCACACACAGGACTCTGGTCGCTGCCAGGCGTCTCCCGTGGTGCAGCCATGATTGGTTTAAAGTCTGCACATAATCACCCACCTGGCTGTGGGGCTCATAAAACCTGCTGTGAATTAGACATCTACACCACTCTCAGCACCGCCAGCGCCGCCACTGCTGCCTCTGCCCAGCTGGCACTATGGGCACCACTTCTTTCTTGACAAGAGCCCAGGCTCTGCTCCGCATCCGGAACCAGCTGGTGCGGGAATGCCTGGCTGAGGTGCTGGCCACCTTCGTGATGATGGTAAGCAGGGCATACAGGTGGGTTGGGGCTGGGGGGTGTCATGTGTGTGTGACAGGGCTGATGGTGTCGTGGTGGCAGGTGCCAGGGGTCCCCGGGCTCTGCTGCTGGCCCCTTGGGGCTGGAAGGGTTTGGGGCTGCGCCACCCTCAAATGTGCAACTCGGCACTGCCTGTCCTCCCCCTTGGACCCTGTTCCCACAGCATGGTCCACGCTGTGCCATGGCTCCAGTGCAATCAGGGTGTGGTGCTGGACAGTGTGTCCCTTGATACCTCCTGCCTCAGAGCAGGCAAAGGTTGGGGCTCTGGTGCTGTTCCTAGCATTTGGGCTACATGCCATGATGGCAAATGTTGTCCCTGGGGCTATGTTGTGGTACCTCTTCCCCAACTCCTCCCCACAGAAAGCAGTTTATTTAATTGCCTATAATTTGGTTACTTTGCCATCAAAACCACAAGTGAGGGCAGTAACCACCTCCTTGCCAGTCCCTGTCTAGTGTCCAAGTATTGGGGAGCAAAACCAGGGGTGCAGCACCAGCATAGCCCTCGCCTTGCTGCCCTGCAGTATCAGTGGTGGGAGGGTCTCAGCATGAGGCCACCAGGGCTGAGGGGGGGCTACATCCCTCTTCTCCAGACAATCACCCTGGCCAGCGCTGCACAGAAGATCGCCTTCTATGAGACGAAGGGGAATATCATCACCAGCTACCTGGGAGGTGCCCTGGGTGTCATGGCAGGCATCTACACGGCAGGGGGAATCTCTGGTGAGACAGAGGAAGGGGTCTCAGCTCTTGCTATCCCCTGGCTCTGAGTCTCCCAGGACCCTCCACTCCCAGCCCTTCTCCCTACTCCATTGCAGGGGCCCACATGAACCCAGCGTTCTCCTTAGCCATGTGCCTGATAGAGCAGTTCCCCTGGTGGAAGTTTCCCATCTTTGTGGTTGTGCAGATCTTGGGATCTTTCATATCTGCTGGAGCTGTTTACATCCTCTACTATGGTATGGGGGAGCAGCATCGGACAAGAGAGCCCCACATAAGCCCCTGGCCTTGGGAGGCCAGGCTTATGTACGTACATGTTCTGCCTCTGCCCCCAGACGCCATCTGGCACCATAGCAATGGGACCCTTACTGTCTCTGGCCCCCAAGAAACTGCCTCCATCTTTGCCACTTACCCTGCTGACTTTGTGTCTGTTGCCAATGGCTTCTTGGACCAGGTGGGTGCCACTGTCAGCTCCCCCAGCCCCCTCAGTCCCCGTGGTGCTGAGCTGCTGTGCTATCCTCGCAGGTGATCGGCACAGGGGTGCTCATAGTGGTTGTCATGGGCATCATGGACCCCCGCAACAAGCCTGTCCCCAAGGGCCTGGAACCAGTGGTTGTGGCTCTCTTGGTGCTCTCCATCGAGGTCTCCATGGGGGCCAACTGTGGCTGCCCCCTGAACCCTGCACGGGACATCGGGCCCCGGCTCTTCACTTATCTGGCAGGTTGGGGCCCAGAGGTCTTCAGGTGGGTAGAGGGAAGGCGGGGAGGTGGGGATGGCAGGGATGATGCTGAGCCTACCCTGTCCCATCCTCAGCAGGGGCAATGGGTGGTGGTGGGTGCCACTGGTAGCACCACTGCTGGGGGCCGCCGTGGGCACGTACCTGTACCAGCTCTTTGTGGCTTTCCACTATCCGGAGGAGGACAGCGAAGTCTTGGCAGAGCAGGGCTCCATCGTTCTAGTCAACACCGCCATCGACGCAGACATTGGGAGGTCACCCAAGGAAAAGGACGCTGGGGAGACAGTGCCTGCCGAGTATCTCCCACCACCAAGCGCCAGCAGCACAGTCTCCCCCACAGTCACTGTCACAGCATTAAAAGAGTCCTGAGAGCACGGCGTGTCTTGTCTATGGACATGGGGGTGCAGGGATATGGTGGAAGGCCAGCCAGGCCTTGCTGCAGGGGGACCCCAGCCTGGGGGACACGAGCTGCTAGTGTGGGGGTTGGGATCCGGGGGTGTCCCCGGGCCCCCGGCAACCCGTGGGGCTGTCTCTGCCCCCCCGGACTCACACAGGAGCCGCCCCGCAAGCCAGGGCGCCGCCGGGGCCGCAGTCTCGGCCGGCCCCGCGGCCGCGCTCCGCCGCTTCCCCGCGCCCCCCACCTCACTTCCGCCGCCGACCGGCGCCGCCGCGGCCATGGGGAGCTGAGGCGGCGGCAGAGGCAGCGGCCCCGGCCCGGCCCGGCCGCCCGCCCGCTCCCCATGGGCTGCGGCGCCGCGGGACATGGAGCGGTGCGCGGCCCGCCGAGCCCCGGGTAAGCGGGGCCGCGCTGGGCCCGGGAGAGGCCCGGGTGAAGCCGCTCGGGCCCCGGTGCGGCCGTTGCCCCAGTAACGCGGTGGGGCGAGAGGGCCGGGCCGGGCCGGCAGCGGCTGCTCGGGCCGGGGTCGGGGCCGTGCCCGTGCCCGTGCCCCAGGAGATGCCCGAGGGGTGGCAGCGGCTCCGCGACCCCGGCGGGGCGGTGGGTGCGGAGTGGGTGCGGCGGGGGAGCAGAAATGGGGCCGGAGGTGCAGAGATGGGGGTGCAGGGCTGGCGCTGAGCGGGGCTGGGAGTGCGGACTTTGGGGATCCAGGAATGCAGCAAAGCAGGGCTGAGGAAGCAGAGGTGTCCTCTGGGGGTGCAGTGTCTGGGCTGGAAGGGTCCGGTGACCTCGGGGTGCCGAGCTGGGGGAGCAGGGAGATGCAGAATCTGGGGCTCTGGGAGTACAGGTAAGTAGAGCTGGGGGTCTCGCAGTGCAGGCTTGGGGGGATCTGGGGATGCAAAATTTGGGAGTGGAGGTGCAGTTAAGCAAGGTTGGGGTTCAGGGTGTGCAGGGGTACAGGTCCTGGCATGGGGGAGCACAGGACACGTAACACAGCTGGGGAGATTCCCTGTTCCCTGCCTTCTAGGGTTCTGGGACTAGCTTGGCTCTCAGGGTGGAGAGGAGATTTGGGGTGTCAGGGTTCAGGATTTTGGGGCTGTCTGGCTGCAGGTGCAGGGGGTGTCGGGGTGCATGGGGGTGACAGGGCGCTGTGTTGTAGAGGAAGAGCGTCGAGTGCGAGCCAACGCGCGAGAATACAACGAGAAGTTCCAGTACGCAGTGAGTGAGGGGGGTCTGAACCCCTTCCCGGGGCTCCTCGGGCAGGTCTGTGGGGCTGGGGTCTGAGTCACCCACACCTCACCACACCTTGGGAGGAGGGGGGTGAAGGTGTTATGACTAAAAAATAGATATTTGTCCATGAAAAAATGGTGCTGATGACATGAATGCCAATATAGCTGTGGGGCCAGGCAAGCACAGTGCACTCCATGTGGAGGATTCAGCCCATCCTTGGCCAAGGCCCAGAACCCTCCGGCTCTGCCCAGATCCCAGCCTGGTCCCACATCCCAATGTGGATCATGGGGCAGCTTCTGAAGGTGCCAAGGGAGGGCAGTGCTCACCTTGACCTCTCCTCACATTGGAAGTTATCCTTGGCTGCTCCAGAGCTGGCTACAGAGAGGGGAGAAGGGGGTCTGGGTTGGGGTCACCCTTGTGGGGTGCCAGGTGCTGCTGCTGGAGGAGTTTGGTCCCAGGGTACTGGCTGGTGACTGAGCCTGAGGAATTGGCTTCCCAAGGAAGCTGCCAGAGGTAGCACAGGAGCAGGAGCCTGACCCCCCCCAAAGAGCATGGTGAGCCACAGCCCCTGCCCTCCAGAGTGATCTCGCCTTGGGGGGTTATGGGGCCTCGGCAGCCTGTAAACCCCCTTCTTGCCCCATCTGTTCCTAGAGCAACTGCATCAAGACCTCCAAGTACAACATTGTCACCTTCCTGCCTGTCAACCTCTTTGAGCAGTTCCAGGAAGTGGCCAACACCTATTTCCTCTTCCTCCTCATCCTGCAGGTGAGTGCAGTCCTTCTCTGCCTGGACATACAGGAGGGCTCCAAGTAGTGCCATACTTTGGAAGTGGGGAGGTTTGGTACCCTCGAGCAGGGGCAGTATGATCCTGGAGCTGGCTGATTCCTGTGTAATTTCCTGTTTCCTGTCCCCAGCTGATTCCTCAGATCTCTTCACTGTCCTGGTTTACCACCATCGTGCCTTTGGTTCTTGTCTTAACTATCACAGCTGTCAAAGATGCCACCGATGACTACGTGAGTGGTTCCCCCTACGCCCTTCTTCCCACTGGACAGGGGGTTGAGATGCTGTGCAGGGGTGCAGTGTCTGGGCAAAGGCATTTGAGATGGTGGGGGAGCACAGGACCCCATCCCCAAGAGGCTGACACTGCTGTCTCTTCCCCCTGCTCCCAGTTCCGCCATAAAAGCGACAACCAGGTCAACAACCGGCAGTCTCAGGTCCTGATCAGTGGAGTGTGAGTGTCACGGGCACAGAGCAGTGCAGGGCAAGCCAGGGACCCTGCGGGACGTGGCAGTGGGCAGGGCAGGGCTCCTGCCTGACTACAGTTTGCTGTCCCCTCTGCAGCCTTCGGCAGGAGCAGTGGATGAACGTCCGTGTTGGAGACATCATCAAGTTGGAGAACAACCAGTTTGTGGCGGTGAGTGCAGCACTGAGACAAGTATGGTTCCAGCAGGGTGGTTGGCACACAGGGACCATGGAAGGGTGTGGTGCCACTCCCACTTTTCTTTTGTGCTCCTCTGTCACTGCCCAGGGTGGGGACATTAGGGACTTCCAACCTGGAAGTTGCATTTAGGTTGGAGAGTTGGGGCCATAGTGGAGCCATGTTTTGAACTCTGAGGATCTGGGCACTTGGAGTGATGGTGGCTAGGCTCAGGTGCAAAGGACACATGGGGTTAGGGATGGCCTTTGCAGATGCTCCAGGGAGTTCCAAGGACATCCAAGGGCCAGGAGCTTCCCTGGGGAAGGCGTGGGGGAGTCCTAGTGTTGGCACCACCCTTCACAAGTCTCTCCCAGCAGGCTGACCTCCTCCTCCTCTCCAGCAGTGAACCCCATGGGTTGTGCTACATAGAGACTGCAGAGCTAGATGGGTAGGTGTCCCTGCTCGCCTTGGGGAGCCAGGGAAGGCAAGAGGTGGGAGTGAGGGTAGGCTGCAGGCAGGGCAGGAGCTGCTGGGCAGCACCTGCAAAGGCTCTCCCTGCCCGGCTGTCTCTAACCCATGTGGTGCCTTCCTGCCTGCAGAGAGACCAACATGAAGGTGCGTCAGGCCATTCCCATCACCGCAGAGCTGGGGGACACCAGCCAGCTGGCTCGCTTTGATGGTGAGTGCCCGTGCCCAGCCCTCTGCCACAGGGCAGCCCCCCACCTTCCTTCCTCTGTCACCCTTGGTAGACAAGGACCAGCCATGTGGCACTGTCATTCTGCGGCTCAAAGCGGATCTCTGGAGAGCCAGGGGTGGTGCTGGGAGCACTGGGATGGAGCTGGCCCTGTGGAGAAGGCAAGTCCCAGCTGAGCCATACTGTGCACCCAGGTGAGGTGATCTGTGAACCCCCCAACAACAAGCTGGACAAGTTTGGTGGGACACTGTACTGGAAGGAGAACAAGTACCCCCTGAGCAACCAGAACATGCTGCTGCGGGGCTGCGTCCTGCGCAACACTGAGTGGTGCTTTGGCCTCGTCATCTTTGCAGGTGGGCTGAGGCAGCAGCTGCTGCTGTGCTGCACAGAGGGGAGGGAAAGACACCCCCTGATGCCTTCCTGCTCCCCAGGACCTGACACAAAACTGATGCAGAACAGCGGCCGGACCAAATTTAAGCGGACGAGCATCGACCGGCTGATGAACACGCTGGTGCTCTGGGTATGCAGAAGGGAGATCCTGGGAGCCCTGGCTCTGACCCAGTCAGGGCTTTTATGTAATGTTCTTTCCCCAGATCTTTGGGTTCCTGGTGTGCATGGGAGTGATCCTGGCCATTGGCAACGCCATCTGGGAGCACGAGGTGGGCGTCTGCTTCCAGATCTACTTGCCCTGGGACGAGGGGGTGCACAGTGCCTTCTTCTCTGGCTTCCTCTCCTTCTGGTCCTACATCATCATCCTCAACACTGTGGTGCCCATCTCGCTCTATGTGAGGTAGGGCAGGGGGCAGAGGGGCTGGGCAGGGGGTGTAGAGAAATTAGGGGTGCCCTCTGGGGAGGGGAGACAGGGGTGGAGATCCACAGGCAGAACGGTGTGTTCTGTGGGGGGGTGTGGGCTACTCTCTTGGTGACAGGCCATATCTGCCTTCAGGGACACGCCAAGACCTGAGGACCCCACAGGTCCCTCAGGGGCCCCCTGGCTGTGTCTGGCTGCTCGTCTCTCCCTGCCCTGGCTGCACGCTGGCTATTTTGCTCTGCCCTCCTGCAGCTCCCAGGCTCCTGCACTGTCCCCTTCTCTCTCTCTTTTAATTTCTCTCTCTTTTCGTTCCCCAGCATGGGTTCTGTCACCCTTAGCCCCGAGGTAAGAATGTGTCACCTCCACCCCTCCCACTCATTGCTGTCTGCCCTGTGGGCTTGGGAGGGGTTCAGGGTTTGTAGGTGTGTGAGATGCCTGGGGAGCCCCATGGGCTTCCCCCTGGGTGCCTTGCCTTGGTCCCCAGCCCTGGCTTAGCGGTGGCTGTCAGCAGGAATGGGTTGCAGGCCAGCCCCCGGGAAGGGTGTGGGAGCTAGCAAGCCGTGGGGGGCACCCGGGGTGCTGGAGTGCCCAGGGCACTGAGGGTCTGGGGTGGGCATGTGTACGCCTGTCGCTGGCTCAGCAGTGTGCTGCCCTGCCCCAGTGACACCCAGCCATCCTCCCTGCAGCGTTGAGGTGATCCGGCTTGGGCACAGCTACTTCATCAACTGGGACAAGAAGATGTACTGTGCCAAGCGCCAGACGCCGGCTGAAGCCCGCACCACCACCCTCAACGAGGAGCTGGGGCAGGTGGAGTACATCTTCTCTGACAAGACTGGCACCCTCACCCAGAATATCATGGTCTTCAGCAAGTGCTCTGTGAACGGGCACAGCTATGGTGAGTGCCAGATGCCAGAGCCAGGCTGGGGCTCCCCACCTCCATTTGAGGCAGTCAGGAAACAAGGGGGCTTAGTCAGAGCGTCATGGGGCAGCAGCAGCTGCCGTGGTATTGGGTCTCTGTCATAGTTAACTCCATACCCTGTTTTGTAGGTGATGTGCAGGACATGCTGGGTCACAAGGCAGAGCTGGGAGAGGTAAGGGTGCTGTCAGTTTGAAGCCTGCTCATGCTAAGTGCAATGGGGGGGTAACCCCAACTTTGCCCCTGCAGAGGCCAGAGCCAGTAGACTTCTCCTTCAACCCGCTGGCAGACCCACGGTTCCAGTTCTGGGACCCCAGCCTGATGGAAGCCGTCAGGCTGGGAGACCTCCACGTGCACGAGTTCTTCCGCCTGCTCTCGCTCTGTCACACCGTCATGTCCGAGGAGAAGAGTGAAGGTAGGCGTGGGGCAGGATCTGTCCCTGTGGGTCACAAGACACTGTCACTGACCTCCATGCTGTCTGCAGGGGAGCTGTTCTACAAGGCACAGTCCCCAGATGAGGGAGCGCTGGTCACAGCTGCCAGAAACTTTGGCTTTGTGTTCCGGTCCCGCACGCCCAAGACCATCACAGTGCAGGAGCTGGGTCAGGCCATCACCTACCAGCTGCTGGCCATCCTGGACTTCAACAACATCCGCAAGCGCATGTCTGTCATCGGTGAGGTCCTGGGCATGGCACGGAGGCTGGGAGGGCCACGTGGGGCTGCAGCATGGGACTCATTGTGGTGTGCTGGGGGACCAGTCCAGCGCTGATGAGGCTGTGACTGTGGAGGCATTGGCAGGTTGATGGCTGGGGGTCAGAGCGGGACCTGCTCCTGCACCCCTGAGCCAGGCACCTTTTCCCCTCCTCCCTGCAGTCCGCAGCCCTGAGGGCAAGATCCGGCTGTACTGCAAAGGTGCTGACACCATCCTGCTGGAGCGGCTGCACCCCCTCAACCAGGACCTGACCAGCATCACCACCGACCATCTCAATGTGCGTAGGACAAGGTCCTGCAGGCAGCGTAGGGAGGAAAGAGTGGCTGCCCAGGAGCCTGAGTTGGGCCTGTGCCCTGTCCTAGGAACACCGCTGGGGTCTGGGGACGCCATCAGGGTCTCCAGCACAGCCAGCTCTGACTGCTTGCAGGAGTACGCCAGTGAGGGGCTGCGGACTCTGGTGCTGGCTTACAGAGACCTGGAGGAGAGCTACTACAAGGATTGGTCTGAGCGGCTGCATCGAGCTGGCAGTGCCCCTGAGGCCCGTGAGGATCACCTGGCTTGGCTCTACGATGAGGTGGAGCATGATATGATGGTAGGTGAACTGGAGGCTGAGGTTGGTGGTGGCTGCGGGCAGCCCCTGATGACCTCCTGTTTGGGTCCCCAAGCTGCTTGGAGCCACAGCCATTGAGGACAAATTGCAGCAGGGAGTCCCCGAAACCATTGCCATCCTGACGCTGGCCAACATCAAGATCTGGGTGCTGACAGGGGACAAGCAGGGTGAGGCATAGCTAAGGTGCTGGCTGGAGATAAGAATGTGGGCTGGATTCCACCTGCCTGGGATCCCTACTGCTCTCTCCTGAATGGACTCTGGCTCAGCCCCTGGTTTCCTGTCCTCAGAAACAGCTGTGAACATCGGCTATTCCTGCAAGATGCTGACAGATGACATGACAGAGGTGTTTGTGGTTACAGGCCACACTGTGCTGGAAGTGCGAGAGGAGCTAAGGTGAGGGCTGGGGGGCAGAGGACACAGAGTAGTGCCAGTGTGGGGCACAGCTGCAGCTGGAGGAGCTAGAGCTATGGAGGAGCTCTGAGATGGAACCCTGTGCCCCCTCTCTCCTCAGGAAAGCCCGGGAGAAGATGATGGATGCGTCACGTTCTGTGTGCAATGGCTTCTCCTACCAGGAGAAACTCTCCTCCAAGCTTACCTCAGTGCTGGAAGCCATTGCGGGCGAATATGCCCTGGTCATCAATGGGCACAGCCTGGTAGGGCCCTGGGAGTGCCAGGCAGGACAAGGGCTGGCTGTGTACCATGATCCCAGCTGTCCCTTGCTCTCCTACAGGCCCATGCACTGGAGGCAGACATGGAGGTGGAATTCCTGGAGACAGCGTGTGCCTGCAAGGCTGTTATCTGCTGCCGTGTCACACCCCTGCAGAAAGCCCAGGTGGTGGAGCTGGTCAAGAAGTACAAGAAAGCCGTCACTTTGGCCATTGGGGATGGGGCCAACGATGTCAGCATGATCAAGAGTAAGGCCTGGGATCTGGGGGACCACAGGAGAAGACAGGCCACCCCCCTGCACCATCCTTGGGCCTGTGGGAGCTTCTGTGCTCACCCCTCTGTGCCCCACAGGAACAAAGTGCCTGTGCTGGGGGTGCTGCTCTTGTCCCCTGTGCTCCTGGCAGCCCTCTCTTTACCTATCTCTCCTTCCCTCCACAGCTGCCCACATTGGGGTGGGCATCAGTGGGCAGGAAGGCATCCAGGCCGTGCTGGCCTCCGACTACTCCTTCTCCCAGTTCAAGTTCCTCCAGCGCCTGCTCCTGGTGCATGGGCGCTGGTCCTACCTGCGCATGTGCAAGTTTCTTTGCTACTTCTTCTATAAGAACTTTGCCTTCACCATGGTCCACTTCTGGTTTGGCTTCTTCTGTGGCTTCTCAGCACAGGTGGGTTGGTGGCTTTTCTCACTGAAAGCTGGGGAGGGTTTTCCTGCAGAGCTGCTTGGCTCTGAAGCGTGTTCAGGTCTATGGACTCCCCGTGGGGATTCATCCTGAGCCAGGAGGCACAGCCTGGCATCCAGCGTGCAGTGTGTGAGGAGCCTGTGGTCAGAGTGGGCGGTCCTGGGGGGCTGGAGACAGCTCTCCTGTCCCTGCAGCTGTGGGCACAGGGACTCAGGGGCTGGCTGGGGCACAGGGTGGGCAGGTCTTGTGCCCTGCTGAGTGCTCTATTCCATACAGACAGTGTATGACCAGTACTTCATCACGCTGTACAACATTGTCTACACATCGCTGCCTGTGCTCGCTATGGGTGTCTTTGACCAGGTATGGCAGGGGATAGTGAGAGGTCCCTGGGTGTGTGAGGAGTCTGTACCCACCCTGTGGGAAGAAGGGCTGCCTGAGTGCCTGAGTCGGGATGTCCTTGTCATCCATGGGCTGTGGTAGAGGCTGCTCTTGCCCAGGGCTAAAGGGAGGTGCCCATGCCCCCAGGATGTGCCAGAGCAGCGGAGCATGGAGTACCCCAAACTCTACGAGCCTGGGCAGCTGAACCTGCTCTTCAACAAGCGGGAGTTCTTCATCTGCATTGCCCAGGGCATCTACACTTCCATCCTCATGTTCTTTATCCCCTACGGCGTCTTCGCTGATGCCACCCGTGATGATGGTGCCCAGCTGGCCGACTACCAGTCCTTTGCTGTCACTGTCGCTACCTCCCTCGTGATTGTTGTCAGTGTGCAGGTAGGGATGTGGCTACTCTGCCCCAGACCTTCGGGACACCTCAGGCATCCCCTGAGCCCTGTCTCTTCCTGCATCCCCCCCACTAGATCGGGCTAGACACAGGATTCTGGACGGCCATCAACCACTTCTTCATCTGGGGTAGCCTGGCCGCCTACTTCGCCATCCTCTTCACCATGCACAGCGACGGCCTCTTCCGGATGTTCCCCAACCAGTTCCGCTTTGTGGGTGAGTCCCTGTGTGCCCCATGCTCCCCACCCTAGCAGGCTGCTGCCTTGGCCTGGCCCTCACTGGGTTCATTCTTTCCCACAGGTAACGCGCAGAACACGCTGGCCCAGCCCACGGTCTGGCTGACCATCGCCCTCACTGCCGTAGTCTGTATCGTGCCCGTTGTGGCCTTTCGCTTCCTTAAGCTGGACCTGAAACCAGAGCTCTCGGATACGGTGAGAGTGCGTGGCTGTGGGAGCAGTCACAGGGTCCCAGCCCTGAGGAGAGGGTGTTCCCCAGGGCCCTGAGCCTGCCCTGTGTCCCCAGGTGCGCTACACTCAGCTGGTACGGAAGAAGCAGAAGACGCAGCACCGGTGCATGCGGCACGCAGGGCGTGCAGGCTCACGCCGCTCTGGCTATGCCTTCTCCCATCAGGAGGGCTTCGGGGAGCTCATCATGTCTGGCAAGAACATGAGGCTTAGCTCCTTGGCACTGTCCAGCTTTGCCCCCCGCCCCAGTGCCAGCTGGATTGACACCCTGCGGAAGAAGAAGGGCTGCGAGGGCAGCAGCGCCAGCAGCCCCGGTGGCACAGCCGACAAGACTCCCAGGGTGTGAGGCTGGAGGGGGTCACATCCCCTTCTGCTCAGCTGGGGGCTCCCCTCCTCTGCCCCTGGCCCTGGGGAGGGCAAAGCCCCGTGTCAGCAGGGTCCCATGGTAGGAGCAGAGGTGATGTGGGGGCCAGTGCTGAGGTTTGGAGGAGTCTGGACCTTCTAGCCAAAAAATACACCCAGGGAGGATAGATGGATGGATGGATGGATGGATGGATGGATGGATGGATGGATGGATGGATGGATGGATGGATGGATGGGTGTCATCACCATCAGCCCCTCCCCACCCCCCCATTCACTCCTCCATCAGTATTCAATTCCACTGAGTGCAAACACCCCATCGCACATGAATGTATCGTACCAGAGGTGCAGGGCTGTGGAAGGACAGTGGCCTCTCCGCAGTCTTCACCCACGTGTCTTTTTTTTATATAAACAAAAAAAAAAAAGGAAAAAAAAGACCTCCCCCCCCCAAAAAATAGCTACCAAAAAACAAACAAAAAAAAAGTAAGGAAAAATCTCTGAGTTTACAAAGCGACTTATTTCTTGTCTGGGTACAGGGAGAAGGGGGGAGAAAGGTCACCCTCCTTGTCCCCCTGCCTCAGGGTTCCCCAGGACAGTGGGTGCTGGGTCGGAAAGGGGAAGTGTTCTGTGCCACAGGGAGGCTGGGTTTTTGCGGCTGCCGTGATTCACTCCCACGTCTGGTCTTGCGCAACGCTCGGCCTCTGCTTCCTCCCTCCTCTTCCTCTCCAACTCCTGCGGGACTGAGCACTACTGAAGTGTGTGTGGGCAATGGGGACGCTGGGGAGCCTCTGGGGCTGCTGGGCTCCCAGGGACGCGATACCAAAGAGGAGCTTGTTAAGACTGGTGTTGGCGAGGGCTGGAGGGGATCTGTGGGGTTTTGCGGTTGTTTCGGTGGAGGGGCCGCGGATCGAGGTAGATCATTTTTGGCGCGTTTCTATCTGGCCGAATGGTATCGTTTTATGGTTCTTGAGAAAAAAAAAAAACCCAAAAAAACAAACCAGCTTTTTTTTTTTTTTTTTTTTTAATTTAAAAGAAGAAAATGTTCTGAGCAGATCCTGACGTGTCATGTGTCCTGGGGAGGGGAGGAGGGGGGAGGGCACGGCGGAGGTCGCGGGGAGCCGGGGCCGGCACGGGGCGGTGTTGGCTCGCCCGGCCCCGGGCGCACGTGCCGCCCCGCCCCTCGGCCGGTTTCACAACCCCGGCTCCTCCGATGTTTTCCTACCCGGGACTGGGCGCATGGCGCGGCCGCCGGGGCCGCTTCTCCTCCTTCTCCTTCCTCTCCGCTTCCTCGTCCACCTCGCCGCCGCCGGGCGGCCCTGCGGCCCCGCCGGTGAGTGCGACCGGCACCGGGCAGCGCGGGAGCGGGGACGGCCCTGAGCCTTTGCCGGTACCTGGGCCTCGTGGGTCTGGGCACGGCGAGGGGACACATGCGGTTCCGTGCCGGCCCCGGAGGAGCTCAGCCGGGCCCGGGGAGGCGGGCGCGTGGTGGTACGGCACCCCTGGGGGTGGGCGCTGTGTGCCGGTGCTGTGTCCCGGGCGCTGCTGGGTGCTGGGTGCATTCCCAGCAGCAGGAGCCAAAGGGAACAGCAGGTTCACGCTGGCCGCTGACCTTTGGAGGTAGCCGGGAGCGCTGCCCAGGCCCGACCAGGGCCGGCAGCCAGCACAGTCATTTAACCCCTCTGGCACTGGACCGACCCCCATGTAGGGACTCGCGGAACCACCGGTCCCAGTGTGCCACCTTCCCCGACCTGTGCTCCCCGCCGCCAGACCACTCATACCCCACAATGTGAGGCACCACTGCCACTCTCCAGCTCAGTGCCCTGACCCACAGCAGTCACCGGACGTGGGGAGCAGATGATTGTGTGCCTTCCATCTCCAGGGACACCCACCGGCGCTGGGGTCGCACGTTCATCGCCTGCTCCACTCTTGTTCCTCCAGGACTGCCGCGGGACACGGTGTTGGGCCACCTGGGAGCCAACATCATGTTGACCTGCCAGGATGAGGTGCCTGCAAACGCCACGGTGTTGTGGCAGGTGGAGGAGCAGGGAGCAGCAGGGAGCTGGGGACGGCAGCTGGCAGAGGGAAACACACTGCTGCTGAGGCAGCTGCGCTACAAGGACTCTGGGCACTACAGCTGCTCCGTGGGGAGCCACCTGCTGCGCTCCCTGCGGCTGCTGGTGGCAGGTGGGTCCACGCTGGGGTGGGAATGTCCCTCGCAGCATTGCCTGTGATGGCTCCTGTGCCCCAGCACCTCCCTGCCTTGCAGAGCCCCCTGAAACTCCTCAGGTCTCCTGCTACCGGCGGAGCCACGACAAGGATGTCCTGTGTGAGTGGCCACAGCAGAGGAAGCCATCCCCAGGGACACAGGCAATGCTCTGGCTGAAGCGGAGGTGAGTGCTGTCACTGCATCCACCATGGGCTGGGACCCCAGTAGGACAGAACATGTCCCTCTCCATGGACCTGGTGCTGTCTGAGACCCCATGGCTCAGGCTGCTTGCCTCCCTGCAGACCCTTTCCCTAGGAGCTACTGGTAGCAGGGAGTCCACAGCACAGAATGTGTTCCTTCCCCATGGCCCCATTGCCCAGCGCTGCCTGGGGACCCCATGGCACAGAATGTATCCCTCCCAACAGACCCTTTTTCTAACACTGCCGGGGACCCCACAGCATAGGACATGTCCCCCACAGCTGCCCTGTGCCTAGAGCATGCTGCAGCCCCCCCTGAGCTGTGACCTCACAGGTTTATGGCTGAGAACGCCACAGAGCAGCAGTGCCACTACTTGTCCAAGGCACGGAAGTTCATTTGCCGGTTGAAGGTGCCACCTGACACTGATGATACCAAACACCTCGTGGTGTCCACGTGCGTCAGCAACAGCGCCGGTGGCTCGGCTGGCAAAGACAAGATCATCACCCTCAGAAGTGTCTGTGAGTGCTGTCCGTGGCTGGGAGCTGGGGTGGCAGGGGTACAGTGCAAGGCCCTGAGCCCCCGCTCCCCTGGCAGTGAGGCCAGACCCCCCAGTGAACGTGACGGTGCAGGCTCTGGAGAAGGCGCCGCAGCGGCTGCAGGTGAACTGGTCCTACCCCCCCTCCTGGGACCCCCGCTTCTACTGGCTCCACTTCCAGGTCCGCTACCGCCCCGAGCCTGCCCCGACCTTCGTGGAGGTGAGACCCCGCCTGCTGGCATGCCCCTTGTCCGTGGCCAGACTGTCCCCAGCCACATGTCCCCTCCAGGTGGATCAGGTGACAACAACTTGGCTCGACATCCGCGACGCGTGGCGCGGGATGAGGCACGTGGTGCAGGTGAGGGCGAAGGATGAGTTCGGCCACGGCACGTGGAGCGAGTGGAGCCAGGAGGCTGTGGGCACACCCTGGACAGGTAGGAGGGGAACGTGGGGCCCTGAGACTGGGGGCTCAGAATGGGCTCTCCAAGTCTCATACTCCTTCCTCACTGTGCAGACCCTTGGGAGCTCACCTCTGAAATGGAGCCTTTCAGCTCACAGGTAACAATGGTATTGGTCCTGAAGGGGTCTCCTGTCCCCATGTGGGACACGAGGACACCAGGGCATGAGGGCTGACCTGTCCCATTGTGCCTCCCCACCTTTTGCAGGTCCCCACAGAAGATGGCACCTATGGGGTGACAATGTCCCCCAGGCTCTTTGAGGAGGATGATGCTAATAGTGCTGGTGGTGAGGAAGGATTCCTGCACTGGGGCTGGGGGGCAGGGACACCCACTCCCTTATCCTCACCATGAGCCCACCCATTCTCTGTGTCAGGGTCTGTGATGGAAGCCAGCACCCATCCTGTGGCATCCCCCTATGCCTTCCTGGTCACTGGGGGGAGTCTGCTCCTTGGCATCGCCCTGTTTGTTGGCATCGTGGTGAGGTGAGTGCCAGGGGGGCTGCCCCAAGGGGTTGTGTCTGCCCCTTCCCTGACCTGGAGCCTCTCTTCTCCCCTGCAGGTACAGGCAGATGTGGTGGACAAGTGGGCAGGAGACGACCAAGCCAGAGGGCGAGGGGCAGCACATGTTGGTCCCTCTAAGCTTACCCCCACCCGCACTCAGTGATACCCCTCTGCTCTCACACCCTGCCCCCTCAGCCCCTGGAGTGCTCCACATAACTCAGGCAGATTATTCCTCCTCAGGGCAGTAGCCAGGGGCTGAATATGCTGGTAGGTGCTTGGGGGTTGGATGGAGGGTCCCAGGGCTTTGATGTGGCTCTGGGAGCAGTTGCCCCCCACTATCTGGTGACTCTGTGGCTGGGACAAGCCTCTGGGGAGGAGAATCAGTTCCATCCCCCATGGGGAAGCAGCTAGGAAAAACTCAAACTGGGTCCTGGGGGCACCTTCAGCACCATGGCCAAGCTGGGATGGCCAGGAGTGAGAGCACTGGAAGCATGGCTGCACCAGAGTTTGGGAGCTGGCCCAGGACCAGGTCTGGGACCGGGTCTGGGGGTCCCACAGGGAAGGGCCTGGTCCCTACAGTGCCACGGGGGTTGGGAAGGGAGGGCCTGGCTGGATCAGCCCCACACCTCTGCTGCAGCCCCCTTGGGGCTCCTTTTTAAAGCACACGTTGGGGAAACGGGGCAATGTGGCTCAAATAAATGCTTTGGATTTATGCTGGAGTGGCTGCTGGGAGCGGGGTAGCAGAGGGGTCGCTGCAGCCCCCCCATTGTCTGGGAGTGGCTCCAGGGAGGCTGTACCCCACTTCATTCACCCCCTCCCTTGCTATACTCTCACTGTGCCCCCCCCCGCCATGTACCCCAGGCTGTGCTCTGTGGTTCACTGGTGCCTCCCAGGCTGCACCCTCTGTGGTCTGCACACCTTCCTGCCTCAGACCCCCTGCCCTGCACCCCAGCTGTGCCTCCTCTGCCCTGCGCTGCCCACCCCTGGGTTGTGCAACACCCCAGGGAGCTGCAGCTGCACCCAGGCAGGAAACCACAGGTCGAGGGAAGAGGGTGCTCAGGCACCCTGGGGACAGTGTTCCTCTTCCCTTCTGCTGGCCCCCCGCTATAAAAAGCCTGGCAGGATGCAGATGTGCTCCTGGGGGAGCCCCAGTACCCCTGGCCCCCAAAACTGTGGTGACTCCTGCCAGCACAAGGCCCATCCCAGGCCCCCAGGACCACTGCATCCTCTCAGCCAACAAGTTTATTTTACTAGATCATTACACATCCCAGTCTCACTGCATGCCCCCAGCTCAGGCATGTGGGCAGCCCCGTGAGAAGTTGGTTCTGGCACAGGGTGGTCAGGACTTGTCCCAGTGAAAGGGGGACAGCACTGCTGGAGTCCAGGAGTGGGGTCCCTTCAGGATTGCAGGCATGATGGGGTTGTCTCACCAGCCCCTTCCCGTGGTTCATGCCCATCGCTGTCTCATGCCACAGGGTGGGGAGGGGTTGCAGACCACTCGGGGGCGGCATTAGCCGCCGCTAATGCAGCTTGCAGTGGACGGGGTGCAGCAGGGCCATGTGCTCAGCCCCCTTGAAGGGCAGCTTCTCAGTGGAGTAGTAGTGCACAACTTCGGGGATGCTGGCGAAGACGCCGCTGGCCTGGCTGAGCGTGTACTTGTTGTCCTTGGTCTGGGCCACGATGATGTGGACGCAGCCCTGGCTGGTCCTGGGCGGCCAGCAGGCATCAGTGTTGCCGCCAGCCCCCCGGCGCCCGCCTGCCCCGCGGCCGTATCCACCCCTGTTTGTTCCCGTCCCGCTCTGATTGTTTCGGCTCCAGGGGCTGCACTTCCTCAGGAAGGAAACGCCGCTGGCGCTCCCGACAATGCGCCGGGGAGGGGGACACGCTGTACCCCCCCTCCGCCCCGGCTTCGCACCAGGATGCCTGGGTCCCCGCCGCGGATCGGGGGGTGCCATCCCTCGGGAACCGGGTGCTTCCTCCCCATCAGGGCTTTTGGTAGGAACAACCAGGGGGAACTCCCGCCGAAGCAGCGCCCCAGGGTGGGGATTCACCCCATCTACCCACGGTGGGACCCCCCGGAACCCCCCAGTTCTGTGGGCACCCCGACACTCACTTGAGCGCGATGGAGTACTTGCCGCTGCCGGTCTCGCTGGTGCGCACCAGGTACCCGGCCTCCCGGCACGGCTGCAGCCGGCTCTCCGCCTCGGCCCGCGTGATGGCCCCGTGGTACCAGCTGCGGGGACACAGGGAGTGACGCTGAGCCGTGGCAAAACATCGGGCACTCCGTCCCTCCTCGCCCCGTTCCCCAGGCGTGGATGGGCCTCGCAACTCACGGCTGTTTCTCCAGTGCCAGGGCGGGGTCCACCCTCTCCCCCTCGCTGTGCTCGGTGCCCGCCGGCTTCAGCATCTTGGGGGTCCAGCTCTTCTGGCGTAGATGCTGCCGCGGCATCTCCTCCTTAGGACGCTCTGAGCCCTCAAACTGGACTGGGAGGGACAAGATTTGAGTCCCCAAAGCCCCACCTCCACTTTTGATCCCCATCCCTAGCTCCATCCCTGTCCCCAGCCCCAGCACGTCCCCCATTGCCAGTCCAAACCCCTTCTCCAACCATGTGCCTGAACCCATCTGGTCCAACACCCCACCATGCAAAGGGACGTCTTCAGTTACATCAGGTTGTTCAGAGCCCCATCCAACCTGACTTGGCAGGCATCACCTCTTTGAGCAACCTGTGCCAGTGCCTTGCCATCCTCAGCCCAAGAAAATTCTTGTATCTAAAGTGCCCCTTCTAGCTCAAAACCATTGCCCCTTGTCCTCTTGTCACAAGCCCTGCTAGAAAGTCTGTCCCATCCCTGTCCCTGCTGCCATCCCCATTCCCATCCCATGCCTGTCCCTTCCCCCCTCCTCACTCCCATCCTGTCCCTGTCCCCTACCTGACAGTGCTTTGACAATCTGCTCCTTCTTCCACTCCCAGGGCTGCTCATACTCCCCCGCCGGGCGCTCATCATTCTCAGGCAGGCGCCCATCACCAGCCCTCACCCTGCGCTCTGGGGTCCCCCCGGCCACCCCCTCCCCAGGCTCGTAAGGGGTGTCATAGAGCTGTGGCCCCTTCCCTGCCACCTCCTTGCCCCCCAGCCGCTTGGCAACATCCAGCTTGGCACCCCCCTCCCCAGGCTCTCCAGGGCCGTCCAGCAGCAGGATGGCTTTGACGAGGGGATCCTTGGAGCCACGACGACGGATTTCTGTGGGGAAGAGGGATGGTGGGTCAGGGATGGGTCTGTGTGTCCCCCAAGACCCCCCAGTCCCACGACCAGCCCTCGGTGAGGGATGTGCTGGGGAGTCCACGCTGGCAACGCCCCATCGGGAGCCAGCTCGGGAGGAGCTGGAGCAGGAAGGGGCCCATCCTCACGGCGCCCGGTCTGCTGTCCAGCCCTGGGGCTGCTGGCGCCACAGGCACGGGCCCACGCCAGTGGGGCCAGCCGGGGTCCATGGCAGCAGGATGATACACCCCGAGCTGGAGCTCAGCTGCGTGGGAGGCTGCCCCAGGGGCTCGCCCCTCCCAGCCCCCTGCTTCTCCCCACGGCGCCAGTCCTCGCCTAACAGCCTGGGCTGCCGGGCACGGAAAAAAAACTCAGCAGCAGATCTTTTATTTCCAGCTTCCGGCCCAGTCAGTTCCTGTTGTTGTGGCCAGCTGGACGGTGGCCACGCCGGCTGGGGTGTTGCTGCCTGGGGGGCACGTCCATGGGGAACTCTTGGGGGGTGGTACCCTGGGATGACTAGGGGGCATCCAGGGCTTTGCAGTGGCCACATGTGCCCGTGGGTGATGGCAGCAGGTCACGGACACGGCTGAGGGGCCGGCCAGTACGGGTCAGTGTCCGGCCTTGCTCCCACTCCTTATCTGGCCCCGCGCAGCCGCAGGAAGCAGCAAGCGGCTTTCCTGTTCCCGGAGCCTCCTGCACCGGGTGGCTCCAAGGGCAGCCACAGGCTCCTGGCAGGGGAGCGGTGCCAGCTGTGCTGCTGTGGCATATACCTGTGATCATCTGCTGGGCATCATAGGGCTCCATGTACCCATCGTTCTCCCCCAGGCGCTCAGCGTCCCGCTGCCCCTTGGTGCGTTTGGCATCATAAGGGTCCGCGTAATCCTCCAGGATGATGACCTGGGCAGAGAACAGGCATGTCTGGCTTCAGGGGGCATTTCTGGCCATGGGGGTCCCACCAGGGGTTGCAGAGATGCCACCAACACAGACCCAGGCTAGGAACAGGCACACTGGGGTCCCCAGGGAAGGATGGCGGCTTATCTGGGGTAAATGGAGCTGTGCCACAACCCCAGGGGATGCACCCAGTGGCACCTTAAGGTGGGGGCAGTCCAGACCATTCCTACGCCCCGCAGTGATGGTGAGGAGCCTGGGGGAGCTCTGGGACCCTTCTGGGTGACAGCAAGCCTGCTGACTGGCTCCGAGTCCTCCCAAGGCTGTGCAGGGGTGAAAGACCAGCTTCCCAGAGAAGCTTTGCGTCAGCCTTTGTTTAACCAGCAGATGAGCTCTGGGGTCAGGCTGGCTATGGTGAGGATGCCCGACGACCCCCCCCACCCCCGAATGGGTGATGAAGGGCAGCTGGGATGAAGGCAGCTTTGAAGGAATTTAGAGGCAGTGGGGCCGGGCAGGATAAAAGGATGAAGTCAGCCAGGCTAATGAGTCGGAGACCAAAGCAGTTAAAGCTGCCAGCGCTTCGCACTCCCCCCATCTGCCCCTCTGCCCCCGGCTCCCAGTCCCTGCCTTACCGTCTCTGTCTTGGGGGGCTTCCCCTTGTCCTGCTCGGGGGCAGGCAGGCTGGCAGGCAGGGGTCCGGGGTGCCCTTTCCCGTTCTTCTCGGAAGCCTCCACCTTGATGAGGCGGTTGATGTAGGTTTTGGAGGGTCCCTCCGGCGTGCCTCCCTCCACTCGGGAATTCTTCCGCATCTTCCCGGTGGCGGCCTGCAGTAGACCCTGCAGGTTGTCCCGTGACAGCCGGCTGCCCCCTTCCTTGCCACCCCCAGCCGCCCGGTAGCCCCCCAGCTCAGCGGTTGAATTCTTGCGGCTCTTCCCGAGGCTCCCGCTTCCCGGCCGAGCCTTCTCTGAAACCGTCTTCAGGTTGGATGGGAACTCCTTGAACCACTTGGCCGCCATGGAGCTGGGGAGACGCAGGGTGCCGCAGCCCTCCCGGGGCTCCGCGACACCCCACGGCTGCCCCGCCGGCTCGGAGTCGACTCAGCCGGGGGGCGCTGGGCAGCCCGGCTGCCCCCAGCCCCGGGAACAGGATCCTCTGCGGACTGGGGCCAGCCCGGGAGCAGGGATGCGGGCCGGGGGACCGGGGCCTTCGTGGGGGGCTCCAGGCGTCCTCGGCCCCGGCGGGGACAGCCGGTGGGTCCCCAGGGGTGCCGGCTCCTGCGGCCCGGGGAGGGAACCGTGTGCCCTCGGAGGTCCCTGGCCCCGGGGAAGGGTCTCGGAGGGGGCCGGCGTATCTGCTCCAGCAATGGGATGAGTCGGGGGGTCTCGCCGGGGGTCGGAGGAGTCCGGCCGGGGCAGTCCCGGGGAGGTTCCAGGGGTTCGCTGCCCCTGAGGACAGGGTCCGGGGGGGTCTCTCCGAGCTCGGGAGGGCCCGGCCGGGAACGGGCAGCCGGGGGGTCCCGTCGCGGCTCCTCGGCAGGGCCCGTCTCCGGGGGCAGAGGGGCTTCGGAGAGGGGTCAGGCCGGCCCGGGGGGCCCCATGCGGCTGCGACGGGATGGGCCGGGGCCGGGCCGGGCCGGGGCCGGAGGGGGCGGCAGGGCCGGCGCTTCCCGCCCAGATCCGGAGGGGGCGGCCCCGGGGAACGGCGCGGCACCAGCGGGCAGGCGGCCGCGGCCGGCCCGGGGAGCCGTGGGAAGCTCCGGTGGGGTTCCGGTCTCGGTGGGGCTGCGACACCCCGTGACCCTGCCTGGCTGATGGGACCACCCTAGACACGGATCCCCCGGACGGACCGTACGAGCGGACCCCGCGCAGGGACTCCAGGACAGCCCAGACCGGCGTGCCTGGGCCCCTCCAGACACCCTGGGCACGCACCCTGAGGACTGAGCCGGGGCATGGGCTCTGCTCGCCATGGATGGAGGCTGCACAGCCCCGCCAGCCTCCTGTGCACAGCACCTTCACAGGGACCCGAGCACAGCCCGACGGGGCGCAAGCGCTGTGTGCAGCCAGGGCTCTCTGTGGCTCGCACCACTCCAGCCAAGTTCTGGCCGTGCTATCACCTCGCTGGAAAAGCGCGGCAGAGTCCAGTGGTTTGGGGTCCTGTCGGGCTGCAGTGCCCGGGGGCCCTTACAACAGCAACCTCTGCCCCTTTGCAACTGCATGGGAAGAGGAGAGGGATTTGCAGCAGAATTGCTCCCGTAGCCCCAGGATGGGAGTTTGTGGCAGAATACGGGCTCCCTTTTTGTGCAGGGGGTGGTGCTGGGCGCCGTCAGATCCTTTAGGAAGTGATGGCAATTTCCTCGCTAGCGCTGTGGGCAGGATGTGCCTTGCAGTGGTGCGATGCCACTGGCAGGCTGGTGCCTGAACTGCCGGTGGGATCTTGCCTAGCTTCAGCTTTTCCTTCTTGAGGCCTAGGAAAACTACTTCCCCACCAGCAAACTCGGGTGCTGGTTCCTTTTCTTTCCTTCAAAAGGCAGATTTCAATCCCCCTCAATTTTTATGGGGCCTCAACAGGACTGACATGCAGGCAGCATTGTCCTGGTCACTATGTGCTGCAGTGTTCACACCAATGTACCACATTTCTCCTTCAGGAAGACTTCTCTTGTCCTTGTTCTCCGCCAGCTCCCACAGGGCAAGGCCTTGGGAGTGCCTTTGGCAGTGGTGGCAGGTGGCTCTGCACACCTGCTTCCCCGATCCAGCCTGGTGGCCAGGAGGGCCAAGCCTGGCTCAGAGTGGGATGGCTCCTCCCTGGGCAGGTGTGAACAGACAGGGCTGGCAGATGGCCTGCTGGACACCTGCTCCTGCTTCACTTTCAGCCTTGATGCTTGTCAGGTCAGCGTCCCAGTGACAGAGTGTCCCTACAGGGCCCTCTTCAGTTCTGCTCATCCCAGCCTGTAAAGTCACCATGACCTGGGAGTGTGTGCCATGAGCTCTCCCAGCCAACTCAGCATACCCAATCCCAACCCAACACCATCGCTGGGCTCAGCAGAGCAGCCCCTACTTCACCCAAGAGAAAGCCCCAAAGTGCTTTAAACCTTCATTAAACTGAGTTATCCTGCTACCTAGCAGGTTCCTGAACTAAAGGTGGGAGCTGAGTGCAGCTACTTCTGCGCCCCCAGTCCCAGGTACCAGGAGCAGGGTTGGAGAGGAGCCAGAACCCCAAGAGGTGCTAGTTTGGGCTGGAGGACACAGGGCAGAGCTGCTCAGCTTCACAAATCCTCTGGTCCTTGAGCAAAGCACTTAAAAATAGTCCCCAGGCTGAGGCCAGAGCCACTCTTGCAGCTGTGAGTAATCCCTCTCCTAACAGCATCTTTTTATTCCAAGGCTCTGAGCAGGACAGGGAAGCAGCTGCTGAAGCAGATAATGGAGTTCTGAGGCTCTTTGATTTTCTAATGACTTTTATTCAAACACAGTGAGTTAATATGCATGGTTCCATCTTTGACACTGGTGCGTCACTTCTGTCCTCCAGACGAGGACGTGGCCCGAGTTAGTGGAGCTCCAACAGCCAAATCTCCTTCCAGCTGACTCAAAACAGGGCCGTGGGGATTCAAGGAAACAGGCCACAACTGCAGCAACCCCATCCATGGAGGGCTGGAGTACAAAGGCGAGCAGGAACAGTAGCTTAAGGAAAGTAAAAGAAAACCCCATAGAACGGGGCGTTCACTGCTGGAACAGGTCCCGGCCAGGGATGGGGGCAGTGGCAGGACAGAGCAGTGCCCGTGCTCCACTCCCTGCAGAAGAGAAGCTTGCAGCCACAGCACAGCAGGGATGGGGACAAGGGGCTCAGCCTCCATGCGTGGCTAGTGGGGAGAAACAGGACAAAGCTCAGGCCTCAGCTCATCTTACTGCTTGGCCAGAGGACAGGGAGAAGTGTGGGGCGGGAGCTGGCAGCCCTGGGATACACACACAGACCCTTCCTCCAGTGCAGCAGAGAGGATAGCCTCACAGATCTCCCCCTCTGTGCCCTGAGCTGAAAGTCTGCAGTTTATAGAGCAAAGCTGGGTTTGCCCAGGGAAGATGGGGCAGAAACCCTGCTCCCTCCATGCCAAAAAAGAAAGGGGCTTTTCTTCTCCCAAGGCAGCTGCACCAAGTCTTCCTGCAGGGCTTGGGCCCACCACAGCTCCACTGACTGCCTTACCTTGGGACCAGGGCTGCAGCAGGGTTTGCAGGGCACAACCCACCCAGCAGGAGCTTGGAAAAAATTAGTTAGACCAGCATTCTCAAATTAACAAACTGTAATTTTTCTCCAAAGATACATTTTCCATACACATCCATCATACACCGTAACAAAAAAAAGCAGTGTACATGAAATAAGAAAATAAATTAAATCCATAGCATAGGTAAGGAGGATGCTCTAGACTGGAGTAGAGTCAAAAGTTTCCAGCAATACAAGAGGCTCAAGAGTTTGTTTTAACAAGAGTGCCTGCTAGCATGGGCCCACCAAGTGTTCTAGGTCAGTCCAACTCCTTAAACAGTTATTTAGAGTTTTGAACAGCCAGTATTGTCCTGCAACAGGCAGAGCTATTACATCCTGGGAGAAAGCCAAGAGGCATCACTAAGATCCACGTAGAGCATCCAGAAGATATTCAGATTGGTCCTGCAGCATCCACACTAGCCATCCTCCTTGGGCGGTGTATACCAGCCTGAAATGAGGAGAGATCTGTGAGGGAGGAAACTGCACCTGGAGAAGCTGTCAAAAGCAGCCAAGTGCCACTTCTAAAGGGCCACATATTCCTGATTATTGGGAGCCTTTCCCTTTGGCTGACTTCCCAACACCACATGGGCAAACACAGAATCATTTAGGTTGGAAAAGACCTCTCAGATCATGAAGTCCAAGTGATCAGTGAGGGGCTGCCTCTAGTTACAGCCACCAGAGCCCAGCACTGGGCAGCAGAGAGGGCAGCAGCACTCTGCAGCCACTGTGTTACAGCAGCTGCCACTGCTGCTGTCACCTCCACACCCGAGGCAGGACAAAACTCGAGTGGCTTGTCTGGGGAGCCCAAACAAGCAAGGGAAAATGCAGGCCCTCTCCCTCAGCCCTTACCATTCTTCTCATGGATCTGAACCAGGGACTTGTAGGACTGCTGTGCTCTTGTCAGGCTGTACTGGTTCTGCAAGGGAAGGCAAGGAGACCATTAGTCCAGCAGGAACCTTGGGGAAGCCATCCCACACACCTTCCCTGTGCAGCCAGACCTGGCTGTGCCCCCATCTGCCACCCCCATTCTCCTACACTGCCCAGGCCCTACCTTGTTGGCTCCAAATTGTACTCGTGCCTTCCCTTTCACCAGCGTTGCACTGATCTGCATGATCACAGACTCGATGGAGTAGGCACTACTCCAGCCCTTAGGGATGAAACACAAGTTGAGGCCAGACCCACCCACCTGTGCTCCCAGTGCAAAGGGCCTTCCCCACCTCTGGCAGGCAGTGGTAGGGCAGGAGCTGTCAGGACTACCAAGTGTGGTAGGCAGAACAGCTCCCCCAGCTCCCGCAGGGACCAGCACCCACCTGTTTCGTAAGCAGCTCCATGCAGATGGCACCACCACCCAAAACATACCTGGGAAGGAATCAGACAAAGTTACCACACAGACAGATGTTATTATACCCACCCACTGCTCCAGAGGTGAAACGTCTTCTCTGATTAGATTTCTGATGGAAAAAATATGCTAAAAACTCCACCATTGCTGTCTGCTTCCCAATGGCAAATCCATGTCACGGAAGTCACAGGACTGCACAGCTCTGGATAAACCCAGCCAAAACTGCTGCAGAAAGCAGCACTGCAGAGCAGAGAGAGACAGATAGTTACTCACCCCCCTGACAGCACCGGGGATACAACCCTTACAAATGGAGGATCAAAAGGAAAGTTATCCTGCAATGAGAAAAGGGAAGCAGATCCACTGAGTTCTCTGATGCCTCGCCGAGTCAGGCGTCTCTCGGGGAGGGGGAGCCTTACTTTAAAAGAGAAGTTGAGGAGGATGAAATCTGTTCCTTCTTTCTCTTTGAGGATTTGAAGATCGTTGTGCAAAGCGCTGTCCTCGTCAACCCTGTGAGAGGAAAAGCCCAGAGGGTCAGGCAAGGCCGTGCACCTCAGGCCAGCCGTGCTCGCTGTCACCGCACCTGGAGCTGCCGTACCTGCACAGCCGGGCAGCCACACAGACAGCACGGGCTGCCAGCATTTTGCTTCTGGTTTGCAGAGAAGACCATCACACCCCTTTTCCATGCTGCCAGCTTAAAAATAAAGGCTGCCTGGCCCCAAGGAAAAGGCAGCACTGGTGTCTGGAGGGTGTGAAAGCTCAGGGTTTGCCTGCTGCACCTCTTTCCGGACTCTAGGAACAGCAGAGACTTGCAGAGTCCTCCGATTACCTCATCTTGTCTGGAGATATCATCTCCTTTTTGTCGTGGAGACAGCAAGCCTGAGAGAGGCTAACTCAAGGTCTGCTTGGTACTGCCCTGCCATGCCCATGTCCCTTCTGCTCACAGGGACTTTCTGGTCCCATCACCAAAACCCACCAAAAATGCATGATCCCAAGCTGGGCCACCTACTTCAGGAGTTTGACGTTCCAATCGTACAGGCTGTCATTCACTAGTTCAACTGCATAGTATCCTGCAAGGAGAACAGAGGGGGGTGTCACTGTGGGGGGACACTGAGAGGGGGTTGAGCCATCACCCAGATTTCAAACTCCCTGGGCCCTGCAGCACAACTTCATTTGGGCACCGCCCCTCCATGAAAAGCAGCACCTATCCAGGACAGTCCTGAGGGCAGCAGTTTCTTTCTCTGAGTTCCTGGGCTCAGGAAAGGAGTAGGAACACCATCCCCCTCAAAGTCAGATGATTCTCTGACCCTCCTCACTTCCATCCAGCAGTGGCAGGGAAGAGAGAGGGTAAGGTGGTTTTGATCACTCTTGACAGAGCCACAGCCATCCAACGTCAGAGATCCGCCCCCTCAGCTGAGCAGCACAGCCCCAAGGCCCAGCTCCTGGGTACCCCACACGAGGAGAAGGAATCCTCCCCAGAGCTCCTGGCAGCACTCACCGCCCTTGAAACTTGGTGATCGGTAAATATCCCTGAGCTCCTTCATTAGCCGGTCAGTGGCCTGCACAGACCCAGACACTGCACCCTGCAAGGAACAGGGAGGGGAAAGTTGGATTGTTATGCTGCACCCAACCACGGCTACTGCTCTATGAGGTCAACACCTGAGCTACAACACAGTCCAGCCTCTATACCAGACTATATCCTGCCTGGCACCTCTCAGCCTGTCCCTTGCCCAAAATATGTCACCTCAGGCAGCACAGCTGCAGCAGAAACACCTCTGTGTCCTCTCTGTCTTAGAATCTCAGCCCGGGGGTACAAAAGCACAATCCACCTCCACAGCCTCAGGTGATCATAGGGGCACAGCTCATGGGGCAGAAGGCAGCCCCAGATCTTGCTGCAGGAGGACTGCCCTATGAGGCATCAATGCCCCTGGGGTCACCCAGTGCCCTCCCTGAGCTGCAGAGGCAGTTGACAGACTCCTCTGCTTCAGCCCCATCAGCCGTGGATAACTGGTACTGCTGTACCTTTGGCTGGGGACCCTTTGATTTAGGGCTGGAGGGCTGGCAAGGGCCTCCATCACTCTTGCCCTTGAGTCCCTCTGCTTCCCCAGCCCACCTGCCCACTGGGCGACACGTACATTTAAGTAATCTTGCCTCTGGTTCTTTTTTATTTTCTCTAAAATGGCCAGGTTTTCTTTCCCAATGCCTTCATCCTCTGTTTTTCTCCCATCTGCCGGCTCTTCCTCTTTCATCTCATAGTGGTCCAAGTCCTCAGTGTCCTGGGAAGGGAAGAGGAAAACTCAAAGAGATGTGGCTTTGCTCCTTCCTGCTCTGAGTGCTGGGCTGCCCTCACCCAGGAAGGATTCCTAGTGCAACTCCTTCATCCCACAAAGTCCCAGCTCCTGATCTGAGGTACAAATAGAGTGGAAGACACAAGGTCTGGGCACTCAACTGGGCTCATGAGAGCTCTTTCTTTGCTAGATTCTCCCCTGCCATGTCTCATGCCTGTTTATAACAACCCATTAATCTCTCAGTCCTCAGCAAGCCCCATGTAACCATGACCCTGGATCTTGCCACACCCGTGGCTTCAGCAGCTTGTGCCATGCTGGTGGATGGCTGGAACAAAGCACAGCCCCTTGGCACAGTGCTGCCAGGCCCCCTGGGCTAGCCAAACCCCAACAGGGACACAGGTCACCAGCACCATGAGAAGAACAGATCCCTGCACCCAAATCCAGCTGCATGGGATGTTATTCCCTCAGCAAGAGTGGGGATTTCACAGCAGGTCTCTCTGTAGATCAGCTCAGCACACCCCAAGTGTAGTACCTGACCCCAGAAGAGCCTTTGGCCCTCGCTGTTTCCCAAAATAACATGGGGAAGAGCAAGGCCCTGATGCGGAAAAAACAGCTGTAGCCATTTGGGCCCACTACAGAAATCTCTCCCCATGCACTCAGGGTTCAGCTGCCTGGAAATGGCTGTGGGCATGCACAGCTCCAGCACTGGCACTAAATCCTCTGAACAAGTGTTTACTCTGGCCTCTCTGGGCTCATCATGGCTACTGAACAGCGTTTTTGGAAGGGCTGGGACATTTTTAGACTCACACAGGAAAACAGATCCTCCTAGAAAATCCCTCGAGTAGATTAACCTGCATAATGAATCTGTGTGCCAGGGCACAGTTCTGCTGCTTCACTCCTCCACACAGCTGAACAAATCCCACTACTCAGCACAAAACCTTTGCTCTGTGTGAGCATTCTCCCTCCACAATGCCTGGCATTAGCAAAAAGCACAAGGGGGAATGCTCAGCTCCTCGGGATTCATTTTTCCAGCCCAGAGGAGTAGAGGCCTTGCACTCTGATTTGCCATAAAGCTGCAGATTTGCAGATTCACAAGGTTATGCTGGTGCCAGTTTAACCCTCCCCCTTTTCCCCATGGACACTGGCAAAGCCCAGCCTTAATTCAGCAAGCAATTAACTTTGCCAAGACCCCCCAACTGCTGGGGTGCTGCTGCTCAGTGACCTGCCCCCAGGCTCCACAGCACTGCTGACTCAGTGCCCGTGCTGTTCTTGTGTCTGAGGCATTGCTAAACGTCACCATGGAGATTCAAGATTATTCCACCCACTTCCACAGATCTCTAAACTGCAAACAAAACAACCAGAGCCTGTGGGTTGTGCAGCAAGGTGCCCTCAGCTTGTAGTGAAGTGTGGCTGCCTCCACCACTGCTAGCAATTAGCTCACTTGCACACTCAGCCACCTGACCTCATCCTCTCTGTGGGAGTTCCATGCAACAGAGATTTCCCTGCCAGCAACAGCAACCCAGAAATGCATCTCTCCTGCAGGAATTTCAGGCTTTAGAGAACAGCATGTACTGCCCAAGCAGCTCTGCTCACAGCTCATCCACATGCCCCTGGAGGCCATGGCTACACGGCCATGCTCAGCCTCTGTGCTCTATAGTGGATACCTTTGCCCCCAGTGAAGGAGAGGAACGATAAGGAGGACTCCATCCTTAATTAAGCTAACTAATTAAGCTAATTAATTACTTTATTATACTATATTTTTCTATACTATATTACATAACATCTAAACTGAATCTGCCCAGCACTCAACTGCACTCCACTGCATACAATCTCATGACTGTCAGCCAACAGTCCCCACACACACACACCTGGATTCAACTGGTCAGTGAATCAAAACACCCGCACCAGAATCCAGTTATCAATTCCCTTCAGGTAAACAATCTTCCACAATGCATTCCACTTGTGAACAACACAGGAGCAGCAAATAAGATAAGAATTGTTTTTTCTTTCTCTGAGGTTCAGAGAATGTGAAACCCAGAAATATTCTTGGGAAGAACTGTGCCTTGCTTTTCTCTGTGAAGAGAAATGTGGCTACAGTGCTCTCCTGGGGTTTGTGAATATGTGAAGCCCAGCTCTGCCTCAGAATCCTCAGCATCAAAATGCCAAGAATTATCCAGCCTTTGGTCCAAACTTCTCTGTCTGGTGGCCACAAGCTTCTCCCAAGCAAGACCCCTGTGCCCTCACACCTTTCAGCACCTTTCTACGTGTGCTCAACTCTCTGGCACATATCCTCACACATTAAGGTGGCACTTACCTCTGGCATTTCTTCATCTTCCTCTTCAGAGGACACCTCTTCCTGTGTGTTCTGTGGAGAGGATAGGAATGGAGATTGTGTGGTCAGCATCCTGGGAAAATGCTCTCCTGCCTTCCCAGATGCTTCCAAGGTGAGGTCAAACAGGGATGAACAAGCAGAACCAAATTAAAAGCAAAAAGCAGCTGAGAGCCTTTACAGAAAACAGCACCAAGGCCCAGCAGAGTAGGCTGGCATCACCCAGGACAGGAATCCAACCTCTCACCGTGTTCCTCCTCTGGTAACCCCAGAAACCTCCAGAGCAAACATCAGGGAACTTGTTTTCTGAGCTCTGGGAGCCTTTTCCTGAGCCACTTACCTGTTCTGCTGGCAGAGGCTGGTCCAGCATTTCAACATCTGGATGTTGGGGGAGGTTGTAGAGTTTGCACAGGTCAGAGATTATTCGCTTCAGGTGCTGCAAAAGCTGCCCAGAGAGCAGAGGGTCAGCAAAGTGTGGGGAGCCCAGCTGAGCCTCAGTCCTGCAGCCAGCCAGCAAAGGCCCCAGGGCTGCTCCCTCCTGCTCCAAGCAGCAGGAGACACGGGTGCAAAATCCCACCCCGCCATCAAATGATGTCAGAGAAGTTCATCCCAAATATCTGGAACTTTTATGAGACCAGAGACAATCCCCATGTTCCCCTGGGAACATGTAAGCAGGGAGTTACCCCCCAAAGCTGCTAGCCCTCCCCTGCCCCGGGCAGCAGAGCACATCTCACCAAGGTGTTTCCTTTCCTGACTTCCACCAGCCTCTCCAGGATAGCTGCCAGGTTGGGATCGTCTGACTCCACAGACCATATGGGGGGAACAGCTGGATAAGACTCCTGGAGAGGGGGAGAAGAGGGTGTTGGTGGGATGGAGGCTGTTGTGGTGCACAGAGCAGTGAGCCAGACGGGGTGGGGGCTGAAGATCCCTCTGTACCACAGAGATCAGGCCACAGATGACTGATCCACCCTCCAGCATAAACCTGAGGCTGAGGGCAACACAAACCCCAACTGTGACCATGCTGGGCTGGCTCTGGGCTGTGTCCCCTGGCCCAGGGCTGAACAGGGAGGGAGAACAGTGGCATTCTGGCCACCCCTCCGGCCGTGGGGCCACTAGGGGTGGAAGGCAGCAGAGGCAGGACACTGAGGGCGTCCCACATTGCCCACAGGCTACTACCCTCACAGCTTTGCACCAGCAGTTACAAAAGAATGTGGCAGCACCCACGCAGAGCAGAGGTCAAGCAGGCACCTTTAATCCAGGACAAAGCCCCTGGCAACACTCCCAACATGCCCCTCCAGAAAATCCTGGTCATTAGTCCCATTCAGACTCTGCACCAGGGGCTATCCAAGCTCTGTTAGCCCTCCTCGCCTGGAGACACAAACCAGCTGTAACTTGTGGTCAAAGAGGGCATCAGCACAGCAGCGCCGAGCCATCCAGCTCCGGGATCCCTAAAACACCGGTGCGGATGAGCCAGAGCAGGGAGGAGGAGCTGACGCTCCTGCCGCAGGTGCCTCTTCTCCAGGGAGATCAGGGCCCCCCGGGAAACCCTCCAAAACAAAACCGGGGAAAGCAGGGAAAACGGGGGCGGTCTGAGGGGCTCCACGCCTGGCGACGAGCAGCGGGACAGGACTGGGGGTTCCAAACACCATGGGGAATGGCCAGCCCTCGTACGCCGGGACATCGGGACTGCCGCCGGGCACTGCCCACCGGGTGTTCTCTGCGTGAGCCGCGGCCCCGAGGAGCTCGCGGTGGCTCGTAGGCGCTGCCGGAGGCCCCACGGAGAAGGGGGACGGGTCAGCCGCCTCCCGCAGCCACCTCCAGGGACGTTGGGGCACAGGTCTGGATCACCCCGGGCCCCAACGGCGACAGCCCCGTACCCGCGAAGGAGCAGCCCTCGGTGCCGGGGCCGCCTGGCGGTGCCCCCGCAGAGCCCGGGCCCGCCGCCCCCCGGGCCTCACCGTGATGTTGCAGTGAATACGGACGGGTCCCGGCGGCGGCCCCCGGGAGGCAGAGGCGCCAGCGCGGGCCCCGGCCCCCGGGACGAACTCGCAGCTGATCTCGTCCGGGCAGGCGCTGCCGATGCGGAACCGCTCGTGGCCGCGGTGGAAGATGGACTCGAGCAGCCGCAGCTCCCGCCTCAGGAGCCTCCCGGCGGGGGCCGCCGCCACCTCGACCCCGCTCCGCCCGGGTCCCCCCGCCGCCGCCTGCGTCCTCGCCGCCTCCTCCGGCCCCGCCCGCTGCATCTTCCCATGGAGGGACCCGCTCCGCCGCCGCCGCCGCCGCAGCCCCGGAGCCCGCCCAAGATGGCGGCGGGACGGCCCCGCTCCCGGAAGTGTCGTCGACGGAACAGGCGGGGCGGCCCCGCCGGAAGCGTCTCGCGACATACGGGAAGTGACGCTAGCGCAGCCCCAGGGAAGCAGGGCGGGGCCGGCGGGGAGCCCCGCCCCTGCCCGGGAGGGGTCACGGGGGGTCACGGGGGGCACCGGGCACGGCCAGAGCCCGGCGAGGACGGGGCACCCCGAGGCCCGGCAGTGCCGGCTCTAAGACCCCCCTACGGGCCTACGGCGGTGCCGCGGGGGCTCCGGTCCTGGCCTCCTTCCGCCAAGTCTCGCGCCCTCCCGCTCAGATCCCAACCCGAGGCTCCGCCGCCCCGCTGGCCCCGTGCAGGGACCCCGGTGGAGCGGCAGGCCGGGAGAGCTCAGACCCCTCCACCGTGTCCCCGGGCCGCAGCGGGGCGGAGGCGGGGGCGGCCCCGGGGCCGCTGACGGCGGCGGTGACGGCGACGGAGCCGGAGCACGGGACGGCCCCGGCGCAGCGCCCGGCACCGCCTCCCGCCCGGGGCCGCCCCGCCCGGGCCGCCGCCGCCGCCGGCTCCAGCACCTCGGACAGCGCCCGGCCAGAACCGCGGACAGCGCCGGGTGCCGGTGGCGGCGCCGGGCCGCCCCCATGGCGCTGCTCCGCGTCCTCTGCCTTCTCGCTGCCCTCAGACGTAAGTGCCGGGGGCTCTGGGGGATGGCACCGGCACAGGCGGGGAGGGGATCGGAGCGGACCGGCCCGGGCCCGGGGGCTGCGCCTGTAGCACAGGACAGGTCCGGAGTGGAGCCGGTACTGGCCGTTCGGCGGTGCCGGTGCCGCTCCCCCAGCGCCCCGGGGCTGTGCGGCCACCGCGGGCTGCGGCTCCCCGAGGCGGTGCCAGGGGTGGGCAGGGACTGACCCGTATAGGGGACGGGGTGTCACGAACGGGCACGGAATGGCGGGGACAGGCAGAGGAGGGCGGAGAGGAACCCCCAGCGCTGTCCAGCCGCTCGCTCCCACTCACAGAGCCCCCCGAGCCCGCCCGTTCGACCCCCGGCCCTCCCTGCTCCGTGCCCGGCTGTGGCACCCACAGCCCATCACCGTGCACCTCACCATTCCTGCTCGGGCTGCCAGGCACAGAACCCCAGACTGGGTACAGGCTCTATCCCGGGGGTCCCCAGAGCCTCGTGGGGGCCCTGCCGGCACCACGGGGCTCAGGCTCGGCCATGCCCCAGGGAGCCTGGGCACGGACACGGAGGAGCGGCTGGTTGAGTACCTGCTGGACCCTGCACGCTATAACAAGCTGATCCGGCCGGCGACCAATGGCTCGGAGCTGGTGACCGTGCAGCTGATGGTGTCGCTGGCGCAGCTCATCAGTGTGGTGAGTTGGCCAGGACTCTGCTTCCCACCCTCCTGGGCAAGCAAGGGGCCCCAAACCCTCCCAGCACCCTGGGTGACTGGCCCTTCTCTCTCTCTGCAGCACGAGCGGGAGCAGATCATGACCACGAATGTCTGGCTGACCCAGGTGGGCACCCTGGACTCTGATGTGGCCCTGAGACCCCTATGTCCACCCTGTCTCAGGACTCCCCAGCCTCTGCCTTGAGACCCATCCCTATCCCATACATCCCGTGTGGGACCCTAATGTCTACCTTGCCCTGCTATAGCCCCCCATAAAGCCTGTGTGGGACCCCCGTGTCCCCCCCGAACCACCCCCTTGCCCATCATGTGGCTGGGCTTGGCTAATCCCACCTGTCCTCAGGAGTGGGAGGACTATCGCCTCACGTGGAAGCCTGAGGACTTTGACAACATGAAGAAGGTCCGCTTGCCCTCTAAGCACATCTGGCTGCCTGATGTGGTGCTCTACAACAAGTAGGTCATTTTTGGGGGGGGGGGGGGGGGGTGTTCCCCAACCCCACCCAGGGCAGAGGGCCATGTTGTACTGCTGGGGCTGACAACAGCAGGACTGACAGCAGCTTTCTTCACCCCAGCGCCGATGGGATGTATGAGGTCTCCTTTTACTCCAACGCGGTGATCTCCTACGATGGCAGCATCTTCTGGCTGCCACCTGCCATCTACAAGAGCGCCTGCAAAATCGAGGTGAAGCACTTCCCCTTTGACCAGCAGAACTGCACCATGAAGTTCCGTTCCTGGACCTATGACCGCACTGAGATTGACCTGGTGCTGAAGAGCGAGGTGGCCAGCCTAGATGATTTCACCCCCAGCGGCGAGTGGGACATCGTGGCGCTGCCAGGGCGGCGCAACGAGAACCCCGATGACTCCACCTACGTGGACATCACGTATGACTTCATCATTCGGCGTAAGCCGCTCTTCTACACCATCAACCTCATCATCCCCTGCATCCTCATTACCTCCCTGGCCATCCTTGTGTTTTACCTCCCGTCTGACTGTGGCGAGAAGATGACACTCTGCATCTCTGTCCTGCTCGCCCTCACCGTCTTCCTCCTGCTCATCTCCAAGATCGTGCCACCCACCTCACTGGACGTACCACTGGTGGGCAAGTATCTTATGTTCACCATGGTGCTGGTGACCTTCTCCATTGTCACCAGCGTCTGTGTCCTCAATGTGCACCACCGCTCGCCCACCACGCACACCATGCCGCCCTGGGTCCGCACCCTCTTCCTTCACAAGCTCCCGGCGCTGCTCTTCATGAAGCAGCCGCGGCAGAGCTGCGCCCGCCAGCGCCTGCGCCAGCGCCGGCACATGCAGGAACGCGCCGCCGCCGCCACTCTCTTCGTGCAGGCCGGTGCCCACACCTGCACCTGCTACGCCAACCCTGGTGCTGCCAAGGCCGAGGGGCTCAACGGCTACCGGGAGCGGCAGGGGCAGGCGGCGGGCCCCATGGCGGGCTGCAGCTGCGGGCTGGAGGAGGCGGTGGATGGTGTGCGCTTCATCGCCGACCACATGCGCAGCGAGGACGACGATCAGAGCGTAAGTCGAGGTGGGCGGTGGGCATCTGGGAGTGGGCACTGCTCAGGGTGCCCAGAGCTGGGGGGTGCAGGGTGTGTTCTGGCTCATGGCTGCACCACAGGAAATGATGTGCATAAGCACCAAGGGGATCCCTGCCTAGCCCCATGCTCAGTGGGGTCCAGCACTGATCCCTGACCCACCACTGCAGTCCCAGGCTGAAGCAGCTGCTCTGGAAACCCAGGAGGCACCCAGCAGGCCTGGCACTGCATGGCAGTCAGGCTGCAGATTCTGCAGAGTCTCCCCCCAGCTCTGCTCACTGGGGAAATGTTTCCTGGGCTCAGCGGTATGGGTGACAGCAGGGGGAGCGAGCCCCATGAGGCCCACAGCAGGCAGGCAGCCCCAGGAGCTGCAGTGCTGAGGGAGCAGATTCGAGGCTCTGAGATATGCAAATCCGGAGTTGGGGCAGTGTCAGGCAATACCCAAGGCCCCAGCCTAACCCAGCATTTTTCCCGGCCCCGTGCAGGTGAGCGAGGACTGGAAGTACGTGGCCATGGTCATCGACCGCCTCTTCCTATGGATCTTCGTCTTCGTCTGTGTCTTTGGCACCATTGGCATGTTCCTGCAGCCCCTCTTCCAGAACTACACCACCAACTCCCTGCTGCAGCTCGGCCAGGGCACCCCCACCTCCAAATAGCATGGGGAATGGCCAGTCCCAGGGCCAGAGAGCTGGGTACTGGGCTCAGGCAGCCCCTGCAAACCAATAAATACTCCCACAGGACCGGGCAGGTTCCATCTGGTGTCATTTCATCCTACACTGTGCTCTGCAGGCCTGAGAGAGCAGGATGCAGCCAGGGCTGGGGTGACTCTGGCTGCCTGTGACCAAGGTAAGAGGCTAGGAAGGCATCGTCTCTGTGAGAGGAAAATCCCAGCTGCTGAGGGAGGGAGCATAGGACTGTGAAACCTGATCCATGGGGACACGCTCAGCTCTCTCCTCTGCTCCTGGGCGCACCAGTCACTGCATCTCCTCTCAGGCCATGTGGGGCCAGAGCTCTAGCCTTGGTGGGCAGCCCCTGGCTCCAGCCTGGTGCTGCCAACCCCTGTGCCAGCTCTGGGGCTCCCAGGAGAGGACAGAGCAGGAGCAGAGGCATGGAGAGGACAGAGATGCTCAGCTCTGGCTCTAAGGTGAACACATGGACCAAGCAGGAAGAGGCTATTTTTAGGTCCTACCTGCAGGCAGGGCGAGGGCAGCAAGTGCCAGGGGCTGCTCCAGTTCCATCTTCTTCTGTTCCACTCCAGGCTCAGCATGCTGGAGCCAAGAGCAGGCACAAGATGAGTTGCACAAGGAAAAGGAAAACACAGTTAATCAACCCAAGCTGGGAGCTGCTGGCAACCGGGCCCCACCATGGGTCACTGGGCTGACACCATGGCCAGCAGCACTGCCTGCACTCCCTTGGCCAGCAGGAATTGGCCTCATTGGGGAAAACTGAGATGGAGTGTTTGCTATAAATACCACTAATCCCCGGGGCTGGGGGGAGTGGTGGTGGCGGGGCCTGGCAACACACAGGGCCAGGGGAAGCTGCACGCTAGAAATTAATTTAAATCCCAGCACTTCACCCAGCCAGAGAAATCCCAGCTGCTGCAGCTGCTGCTCCTGGAGCTCAGGGGTGCACCCCAATACCTAAATGTTAAGAGCTCTGCTCCGAAAGCAGCCCCATGCCAGGGACTTGTCCCAGTTCATCCCACCTCTGTGCCTCCTCTGCTGCTGGTCCAACCTCAGTGAGTGCAGGATGGGGGGTTCCTGCTGTGCCCCAGTGGGGAGTGGAGATCTATCAGTAGGTGTGGGAAGCACAGCAGGAGCCCCCATAGCCTCGGGCACAGCTCCCTGAGCAGCTGCAAACAGAGGAGCCCCCAGCCCTGCTCTGGGCTGGGTGACAAGGCAGTTCCTTCCCCTCACAACTCTGTGTGACAGTGGATACCCACGGGCAGCTGCAGGCAGGGTGAACATGTGACAGCTGGACTTTCAGCAAGTGGTGACCCTGCTTGGCCCCAGCCTGGCTGCCCTGTGGAGATCCACAGCCAGAGCTGGGGTCTTGTTCCCAGCCTTAGGCTCCTCACTTTGGGCTGTACTTCCATGCTAACCAATCTTTGGTCTCCACCTGATATGAAACAGAGAGCTCTCATCTGAGGCAAAGCCAGCATTTGCCTTGTACAGGGAGGGGGGCTGCTTCAACAACACCCAATAAACTTGCTGTTGGATGGTAACAGCAGTGCTACTTCTCACCTTCCACCAGCAGCTCTGGCATGTGGCTCAGCTCAGATACAAACAGACACAGGGCAGGGCCTGCAGCCACCACTGGCATCCAGACTGTAGACAGGACACCCTGTCCTAGAGCTAGAAGTGAGGGAAGGAGCTGAGAGGGCCCTGCCCCAGCATTTCAGAGCCCAGCCCTCAGGGCTCAGCTCTGCCCAATGAGCCCTGTGCTTGAGGTAAGAGGCTCAATTCCAAGCTCTACCTGGCTCCCTTCATCATTCAGCAAAAACTAACTTGTCTCTGTTCCTCTCCAAACCCCACCACAGGGCCCTCTTCACCTCAGTGGGAATTAAAACACCCATGGCCAACAATGCTGAAACTTTCTTCTTTGTTATTAATGCAGAATGTTATGCTGGTCCTATGGCTGCACATTGCAGAGGTCAGTCCCATATCCCAGCTTGGCTGGGCTGCCAGTCATCTTCCAACAGAGATACAGAAAACCAGCCAAGCAGCCTGTTTTTTTTTTTTTTTTTTTTTTTTTTTTAATCTCAAAGGAGAAAAATTTGCCTCAAAACCTGCCAGAGAGATTTGCAGTATATGGTCCAAAGGTTTCAAGCTCACAGTCTTGAAAATTCCTTTGGTTACTCGTGCCTTCTTTAAAAAACAATAAAGGGGGGGACAAAACTATAAAAAAGCAAATGGGGACTAAGCCTGCCCTTGCTTTAAAAAACAGGAGAATCATTTACATGCACATTTTAAAAACACAGGGTCTGAGTGACAGTGACAAGGCAGCCAGGCCTACGAGGAAACTGCTGCAGACTCCTGATTCCACTCCAAAAACGTGGTTGAAGAAGGATGAGCACAGCCTGTGCACATTAACCCCCCAGTCCTTGCAGAGTGCTTCCTTACACATCAAGGACAGAGAAATTTTCTTCCTCTTGGGGTTTGCGGATCCAGCTGCCATAGCCCAGCTCTTCCAGCGTGCTGAAGAAGCACTGCTTGGCTGCCTGGTAAGCTGTGGCTGCCTCCTTGGCATCTGAGTACACAGAGAAGCCCTGCAGGTCTTTGCGGTTGTTCTTTGCACAGAGCTGCTGGAATAGGGAGAACATTTTCCTCTTGGACACACGAGACACCTCCAGCTTCACACTGGGAAGGAAGACAATGACAGCAATGAGGGACAGGACACCGAGAAGAGCCAAGAGAAGCAGGGGGCTCAGGGAAAATCCCATGATGGAGGAGCTCTGGGCTTGGCAGGGCTTAGTGGTAAGGTCCAGGCAGGGCAACATTTTGTTTTCCTTGAGGAGTGCTTGCTTTTGTCTGTTTAAAATTCCTCTATCCAACCCTCCCAATGTATAGGGTGTTGCCACATTTCTCTTCAGAGAAGAGAAAGGCAAATGTACAGAGAAAAGCAAGGCACAGTTCTTCCCAAGAATATTTCTGGGTTTCACATTCTCTGAACCTCAGAGAAAGAAAAAACAATTCTTACCTTATTTGCTGTGCCTGTGTTGTGCCAAAGTAGAATGCAATATGAAAATTGTTTACCCAAAGTGATGGTGTTTTGTTTCCTTGGCCTATCAGGGCCAAGCGTGTCAGGACTGTTGGCTGACAGTCACGAGATTCTGTGCAGTGTGTGCAGCTGAGTGCTTGGCAGATTCAGTTTAGATGTAATGTAATATAATGTAATATAGTATACGATAATATACTATAATGAAGTAATTAATTACCTTCTGATAAGATGCATCATTCTCTCCCCCTCATCAGGGGCAAAAATATCCACTATATAGGGTGCTGAAACAGTGCAGAGTGTACTTCCCACCTCAGAGCTGCCCCCCTTCCCCCAGGCAGTGTCAGGAAAGGCTCCTCTTACCCATCTACTTTCCCTTTGGTGCCGTCCAAGATTTCAACTTCACTCTCGTCAGCAAGACACCAGTTCACTGATGACTCTTTCGTCTTGCCTGTCTGCCTTGCAGAGTCGTACACGCTGACTCGCCCAACCTGCACAGGAAGGAAGCTTAGCCTGGTCCTGCTGCCTGACTCTCGTGCCCCTTTCATCCCTCAGAGTTTCAGCTCATCCCAAACTTTCCAGAGCCACAAAAAAAAAGGTCCTTACTGAGTTGCAGTCTAGAGAGGCAACTTTAGTGTCCTTTTTTCCAGACTAAGACATTGCCAGTAGCCCCCAAACTGTGGGGTGACACAAAGAGGGCAGGTTCTTGGGGTTGTCTTGTGTAGGGCCAGGAGCTAGACCTGGTAAGACATTGTGGGTCCCTTCCAACTCATGATATCTCTTGATTTTGTGCTTCTGGTCACTAATTCTTGCCCCTGGTTGGAGGGCTGCTGCACAATGACCGTCCCTGCAGAGCACCTCGGGGACCCCCAAACACACAGGCAAGGGAGTGGGGGACAAAGATGAAGAAGTGCTACAGCTGCAGTACCTCAGGGTGGTTGATGTGGTATGGAGCCTGGAGCTTTTCCTTCAGCGTGCTCCCATCCCTCTCCATACGGCAGCAGATGGCACGGGTCAAGTGACCCTGGCTGTACAAGTAACCTGTGGAGACAGAGGTGCAGGTGTGAGGAAACAGGATGGCACAGGTGATGGACTGGCCAAACCCCAAAAACAGCAGCACTGCTCACAGGCTCCTGAAAGCTCAGAGCATGTGGATCAGCATAGCTACATGTATCCTGGGTGTGTAAGACAATGGTCTTCAGACTGCAACACTTCTCACTCAAGACACAAACACGCAGTTTTTGCCTCACTCTCCTAGATCACACGTGCCTCCTAAAAATCCAGAACTTTGCAGAGACACTGACTGCACCCATGGCCTAAAATCCATAGACTCCCCTTGCATTTTCAAACAGCTCTGCCAAGAAAGACAACTCAGTCTGTTACTCCTACACCCTCCACAAACAAACTCGGCCATCACACTGGGGAGTGAGACGAGCTGTCACTGCAGCCTAGTTTTACCCCGAGAGGACAGAGGGTTTCGCACCGAGTGTAAGAGAGTGGAGATAAACTGGCTCCAGGAAGTGTGACAGCAATGCCCCTTGCAAGCCCAGAACATTCCAGCGTAAGATTTTGTCACTGCAGGACATGGTCCGTAAGCGCTCCCCATGCTGGATCCCGTCCCACGTGGGCACAATGTCACTTGACTCCACTGGAATGGTACCTTCCCCTGGACAAGAGAAGAAGAAAGCTTTTCTGTATAGTGTCAGATAGTCAATAAATCAAAACCCCATCAGCAACTGCACGAGAAACTTCTGGATACAAAGAGTGAACTCGAGTCTGACACCAGGTTGAGGGAACAATCTGGCATTCAGTATTGGGTACTGATGAATCATTTTCAACATGGCTGAAGCAGAATAGAACTTTGCTTGAAAGGCAGGACACAGACCTAGATGAGAGCTTTGCATCAAACTTCACAAGCATGGCAGTGCAATAGGCAGGGCTGGGAAAGGGACTCTCTCTGAAGCCTTCCTGGGAAGGGGAAAGGGACGCTCTCTAAAGCCTTCCATCTGCCTCTTCTGGTTCCTGAATGCTTCAAATCCCACAACAGCACACAGAGAGGGGTAAGGAAGCTATGGAGCACCAGAAAGGCTCCCAGGAGAGGACTGAAGCCACTCCATGGTGCAGAGAATGATTGCACTCACCGTTCTCCACCTTGGTCCGCAGCTTGCCTTGCTTGGGGTTCTCAAAGAGAGGCTGATGTTGGGGCTGTCCCATCTCGTTTGCCTGATCGCTGCAGGATTTATCAAAGAGTGCTCCATCCCCACATGGTGCTGTGCTAGAAAACAAACCCTCCCTGGTGAGCCCTGACTGTAAACGAAACAGCCAGGGCCAGGGGCCTGACAGTGCTGCTGACACCAGTCATTCAACACCCGCCACCAACCTGACATAGAGGTGGAAGGTAACACTGCTCTTTATTTTGAGTTTCTGTCCTCCTGCTTGCTCAAAAATGCTCTCTTCTGCAGAGGAAGGATTAGATGGGTCATACTTCATCAGCTCACTGTAAAGAAACCTGAAAAAAACATCATCCTGTCAAAAGGCTGCTCTGCTTCTCAGACAACAAGTGCTTCAACTGACAGGCAGGGTCCCACATCACCCATTCCTGCCACATGGAAGAGCAGAGACCAGGAGCTGCGGCTGAGGATGCCTGGGAAGCCAACAATGCTTGATGCACAAAAAGGGCAAAAAATCCAGCAGATTTTCTGCCATGCAGAGGACAAGCAGCAGAAAAGCAGTATCCTGTCCAGGTGCTGCTGTCATGCATATGATCCCAGTGTGAAGAAGACTTCAAGGTTGTTAACCAGCACCTTTAGTCAGCAGCAAGTTTGCATTAAAAGTAAACAACCCTGCAGGCAGCTGAATTCAAATGCTATTAGAAGGAGCCCATGATCTCTTTACACTGATGGGTCTTTCATGGCTGCTTCTGGCCAGGTAAAACCCTGGTCTCCAACATCTTGTCAAGGACTAAAGAAAAACTGCAGCCTCCCAGACAGTCCTTGAGCAGAGCCTGTGCAGGGACTGATTTTGTAAAGAGAGGCAGAGTTCACTCTGCTGCGCCAGAGCAGCCACCGCTGTCAAGATTAACAGCTGAAACAGACAGTAAGCAAGATGCAATCCTGATTCATCACTTCCCAGGGACCTGCTCTCAACACTTTCCTTTGCTGAGGAATGCAGAGCACAGTGGCAGCACACAAAGGCTTGGAGGAAGCAGCTGGCTTTTTGGTTTTTTTGTTCGTAACTGAAGGACAGGCGTTAACCAAGCAGTCCAGCTTCATCTCACTTTAGGTTTCAAAAACTAAAAAGTAGCACAGTGAATGTGGAGGAGAGGAAGAGCAAGAAAAGAATTGTGTAGTTTAGTTGGGAAAACCCTTTCCAGCTTCCGAAAAACATGTTAATTATCAAAGTAAACACATGCAATATGTTTTCATGAATCCTTCTACACCCAGACCCAGAAAGGCCAGGAGACCAAGCCTGCAGCGGCTTGGTGTGGCAAGAGCTGTGCTCAGGCTGGAGAGTACCCTGTACATCAGCCCAGCAGCTTCAGCAGGAGGTTTAATATTAAGTACATCAGATGCAGCTGTTGGGCTCCTGGCAAGTCTCCTATTCTTATCTGGGCATCATTCAGGTATGGCCCCTTCTTATAAGAAATAACTTCCCTCTATTCAACAACACATGAGTAAACAGTGTCTGAGGATCACAGCATCTCTCAGCACAGCAAAAAACCAGGGGTATTTGAGCTGCACCTCTCCAGAATGGGAAAGCAGCTTCTGGCAGGCCCCTCTCCTTTTGAGTTTCCCCTTTTCTCACCTCACAAAGCCTCTTCGAGAAATGATTTCTGCATGACAGTCATTTACTGTCTCCCCCTTCAAGCTTAGCTCTTCTCCTTTCACACAGCGATTACCTGAAACAAACAAGCAAAAAATTAAATAATAGGGCAGCTATCAAAGTCAAGACGCCTTCAGAGACAGAGGGAGGAAGTCTTATTTCTTTGGGCTTTAGAGCAGCAGCACCAGCACGAGCACCCTGCCTATTAAATCACTATCACAAGCAGTTAAAAAAATAAAGGGACACCACTTTAGGGACAGACAGACTTAAACTGCCATGAGTTTTGGAGGACTGTATCTTCCTGAGGGCTTTCCAGCCCATCACTCCAGATAGAAGCTTGGCAGCAAAGCAGGGAGGGAGATAAGGTACGTGCAGCTGGGAGAAACTGGGGGATTGTGTGCTCTGGCACATAAGGAACCCATGCTCTGATGCACAGAGTAGGACACAGCAATGCAAGCAAAGATTAAGAGCAATATAGCTGCAGGCACATTTGCTTTGTTCTCTTTCTCTCTAACCAGATCACTCATGACACCATGTGAGCCCTGGGAACGCTCTGTACCCTCCCTGAGGAAGCCTACAGCCATTCCTGAGCTGTGGCTGGTAGGGAAACCTAGCACGGAAGAGAGTTCAGAGTGTGCTGAAGAAGCTGCTCATACCTGTTCCAATGCTGACCACCACACCCAGGCCCTGATCCCCTCTCCTCATGATGATGGCAGCCAGGATCTTGCGGCCCAGCAGGCTGTGCTGGAGGCGAGCTGTGAGGGAGTTGAAGCGCTGGTGGCTCAGCATGGCCAGCTGGTCGTGCAGGGTGCTGCCACTCACAGGAAGCTGGGACAGGGATGACAGCACAGGACATGAGCAGCTCATACCACACAGCTCAAGTGTCACTGGGGTATTTTATGAAAAATGCCTTCGTCAGGATTTCTTCTCCTGGCAAGATGAGAAGCCTCAGCTTCTCCATGTTTTGCTCCTTTGGAATGTGATTTGGAGAACTGTTTACCCAGCATGTAAATTGTTTTTTATTAATGACCAATCCTAGTCCAGCTATGTCAGGACTCTGGTCAGTCATGGGTTTTCATTATCATTCTTTTCTAGCCTTACAATGTCTCCTTTCTCTTTCTTTAGTATAGTTTTAGTATATAATTTTCTTTTAATATAATATCAAAAAATAATAAATCAGCCTTCTGAGAACTTGGGAGTCAATTCTCATCTCTCACCTAGTCCTGGGGACCCTCACAGCAACACCACAACAACTGGTGACCACACCCAAGAGTGAGCTAACCTGCAGCACAGCTTTGTAGGAATGTGCTCTTTGTTGACAGAGTGACAAAACTATCTTTTGTCTCCTTAAAAAGGAAATAAGCCCAGAAGTTTTTCTCATTGATTAGGTAAAAAAGGCACCTCATAGGACTCAGGGGACTTCACTTCAAACTTAAGGATAGCTAACTGGACAGAAGCCAAAAAGTCACATCTAGGCAATTTACTAGAAAAAGAAGAGAACAGAGAAACTAATTGCTTTGGTGAGGTGTTTTACTAGGGGCAGGAGGGCCTCTTGCACCTGGATCATTTTTTCTTTGTAAAGAGTTTTGCTTTTTATTAAAACCTTTTTGTTTCCAACACTGCCACAGAAGACATTTTGCTGATTTTATGCCTTTTAAAGTAGCTGAGCTATCTTGGGTGTGAAATAGATCTCCAAGATCTTAGGAGACCTGGCTCAAGGAAACTCCTATTTCACAGCTCTCCAAGCAGAGGGCAGTACACAGAAAACCCTGAGCTTTGGGCAGTGCTGTGCCAAGGGGCAGGTGAAGTTCTTTTAGGTATTTCTGGGAAAGCCTCATCCAAAGCTTTGAGCTCTGCTTTAGCCACATCAGAGACAGCAGCAAGCGACACGGGCTGAGGAATGGCCTCCTGAGAATGATAGGGAAAACCCCGAGCAAGAAGGAACAAAACCAACCTGCCTATTTCCAGAGACACAGCCAAGGAAATCTGTTCCTGGCTTTGGAGGAATTGCTCCTCTGGCTGCCTGTGAGGAGAGTGCACAGTCATTCCAGCACAGACCAACCCATCTCCTAAAGCACTGCTGACTGACAAATCCTCCCTGATGGCTTGGCTATTTAGAGCCAAGCTGCTGTGCCCAGCTGTGCTGCCTGGAATGAGGCTTTTCAGAGCTCACAACACTTTAAGTGTGATTTATATCAGCCCAAGTTTGGGAAAGCCATCCTGACATAACCAGGGCTTTGCGTTTAACGGATGCATGAACTTTTTGAGATGACACACAATTTTTAATGCAGGACAAAGAAATTTGGAAGATGTAATAAAAAAAGTTGCACAATTAAAAATAAGTATGTTCCTACTTTACCTCAGGAACACATTTTAGTAGCTTGTGGAAGAATCTGATAATAATTTAGCCCTAAAGCAGAGGCCTGTGAGACAGAAGGGTATGCCTGTGCCCTGAGGAAACATCTAACCCATTTCAGGAAAACCACATCAGGTTATCAACAGCTGCAGAGAACAAAGAGATCACAGCTGATTTTGAAAGCATTTTTTGGTTGGACTGAGAGGAGGGGCATAGGCAGGACTACCACACAACCCCAACTTTGGCAGAAGATTCACCTCAGTGGTGCTCATCCCTTCCATGCGCTCGGTCTTCTCTGATTCCCCAATCAGGACTCTGAGTGCTGCATCAGCTGCCTCCTGCTTGCCCTGCTTTTTGTTGTGTGCAGTTACAGCTGGGAACCAGCGGCCTCCAACCTTTGCCTGATAGACAAACCTGCAAGGAAACCAAGAAACCTGTGGATTTCAGTTTGGTTTTTTACATTCTCAAAGTGGAGAGAGGAGAAAATCAGAGGGACAAGATTTGGCAGAGGCAGCAACTAGCCCTGTTGCCATCTCAAAGGGCATCAGCGATTTTGAGCTTTCTGCCCTTTTCCTAGGACAACGGCAGTAGCACAAAACTTCCTTCAGCCAGATGCTGCTACTTACTTGGGGTCATGGGGAGGTCCTGACTGGTCAATGAGTTTGAACTCTGCAGCAAACCCATTGGAACGGGCATATTCCAGCAGGCCACTGACAGGATTGACGTTAAGATATTTGATGAGCTCCCCAACACCCTTCGTTTTCACCACTTTGGATTCATCTGGAGTGGCAATATTGTGCATGGACTGGTCACTGTGTGGCTTCATAACAGGCTAGAGCGGAGTTAGACAGGAGAAAACTGTTAAACACTGAGCAGCTGCATTTAGTGCAGGCCAAGAGCAGCAGCAAACCTCTGCCCCACATGACCCTGTGGGGTGAAATCCAGCAGAATAGGAAATATAAGGGGGGGAACACCCAATTCCAAACACTTGGGTCTTAGAAAAAAAGCTCTTTATACCTGTTCAGGCAAGACATGGGGTACAGACTCTCCAGAAAGAATCTTCACAGCAACTTCTGCTGCCATTTGCTTTGCTCCCTTCTTGCTGTTTCCTACCACAGCAGGGAAAATTTGGTCACCCATTTTCACACAGTAGCTGAACCTGACAGGACATTATAGTACATGAAAAGTGTTAACCATAGGTGTCTCAATCTGGTTATTATCCCCGTGTCCCACTTCCAGGTAAATCCTTCTGGGTTATCTCCAATTTATCTTCAACTGAAATCTACTGTGATGGCCCTAAACACTTCCAGCAGAGCACCTCCAGGAAGGGTACAGGACTGGAACCCCCTCCTGCTCTGGTAGAAGAAACAGCATCCTTTCTCTGAGAAAGGGCATTGCTTCGGGTCTCCTTCTGGAACTAGGTATCTTGGATGAGCCATGCCCAGAATCCTTGGCTAAGAGAAGCACTCAGCTAGGTCAGTGACAAATCCAGGAATGTGGGCAGCATGCTGAAGGGGAAGGACAGTGAAGAAAGAGTTTCCACTCCCCCTCAAAGCTGACAAGAATATGCCATACCTAGGATCATGAGGTGGGCCTTCCTGAGAGAGCAGCTGGAATTCAATTATGTTCCCTGATTTTTGACCATACTCCATTAATATGCTGATAGGGTGCTTCCCAGGAAGCAGGCTGAGGGGAGCTGCTGCAGATGACAGCTCTGGCTCCAGCTGCAAAGGCTACAGCAAGAAGATGGAGGAAATCAGAGAATCAGAGTCAGACTTAATACTGTTTGAGCAGCCTTACAAAGTAAAGAAAACAGGACTCACCAGTTCTGGTCCTGAGCTGTTGGAGGGTAATGGCTCCTCACATTTAATTCCACCTTGCCTTCCATTCTCCACTTCACTAATCAGGATCTTCATGGCATTAGCTGCTGCCTCATGCTTAGCCAATTTTTTGCTCCCTGCTTCTGCTGGTGGGAATCGGCGCCCGTTGATCATTACCTGGAACTTAAACCTTTGAAAGAGAAAACCAAACGGCCATACTGAGAAGCAGAAGTGTGGTCTGCTCAGAGCATGCAAGGCTGCTCTTGGAATTCAAAGGAGAAGAAACAGCTAGTTCCCAGCTGGGAAGAGTAAATCCAGGCTGCCATGAGCAGAAGACAAAAATACCAAGGCTACCCGAGCAGCACTGCATCATTACATTTCCAGAGCTGTTCACAACAGAGGAGCAGCTCCACATTTTGTTCTGAAGGAACAGGATGAGTTGTTGTGTTCCACCACAGGTGCCAGAAACAGGTAATGGCTGTATGCAGGCAGCAGCTCTGTTGTGGCTCCTGGCCAGGAATAAGAAAGCTCCAAAGCAGCCTGCACTGTTTCATTTGCACCTGGTCATTCAGGGGGTCACTCCTCCCTCTGGCATTCTCTATAGCTATCCAGGGCATCCATCTTAGAAAGGTGCTGCCTCACATAAACCTCTTGCCTTTGACATTTCTGCCTCCCCCATTCCTGTGACCTCTAACAAACAAGTTGATCATCCATTCATCCATCCTCCAGCCCTGGAAATCTGCTTCCAAGGAGAGTGGGTCAAACCAGATCTGGAGAGAGATTATGGTGCCGAATCCATTCAGATCCTTTCTTAAAAAAAAACCCAAAATAACAAACCCCTGGCACTCCATCTTTAGAAATTAGGCCAATTTTCCTGTCTAGCAGATATATTGACACATTCCAGTGTGGCACATATGGAGATTTTCTTGGTCTTGCTTATGCTCAGTAACAGCCATGATTCTGCAAGGGACTCCAGAGACTGACTTAGCCAATTGCAGCGTCATGCCACATGCTCAGCTCAGAGAATTGGCTCTGACCTGCTACAACACAGAAATCTACAGAGTGGGGCCACCTTGTTTAACTTAAGACACCTGCTACCAAACACTTTGTTCTGGGCTCCCTTTACACTATTTCCAGGGTGAGAGCATCTTGAGAGGCACCTTAGAAATACCAGTTTTGCCCTATATGGTCAAACTGAAGGCAAGTAATTGAGATGGGACCTAGTGAAGAAATTAATCCCATCTTTTCTGCTCAGAATGAAGAATGCCAAAACTGGGCTACCTAGGGTTAAATTTTAGCCTTGCTTTATTTTTTTAAGTTGATGCAAGGAATCAACTAGGCTAATCCTTCTGAAATGAAAGAAACATTAATAGCAGGCCTCTTCAGGACAGTTGAGTCGGTAAACTTAATTAAAGTCAAATCATTTTATGGAAAAAGAGCTCAGAAAAGGCAGGACATTTTCTTACCGTGGCTCATGAGAGGGTCCATTTTGCTCCAGCATGATGAAATCACAGTGCTGGTATGTGTACTGGGAATATTCGGTAAGGCCACTCACTGGGTTCTTCTCCTGACAAGCCATCAGTTTCTCTACAGGTGTACATGGGAAAGCAGTTTCGAACTGGGCAGCATAAGTGGGGGAAGACTGAGAATTCATGATGCCTTCTGACTTATCAGGCTGCTTGCTGATAGCATTCAGATTATCTGGGATATCATCTGTGGTCCACTTGCTGTTTTCTGAGTTATCATAATTACTCAAACTGGAGAAGTCAGGCTTAGTGTCCTCAGATGCATCTGGTTCTGTGTCACTGACATTGTCCTGACCAGCCTGCCCCAAAGGCTGCTGCCCATTTTCTGCACTTTCTTCTTCTTTCACTGCTGCTGATGAAGCTGCAGTAACCTCTGGGGAACATGGAGGGACAAAAGAAGATAGAAGACCTGACTCAGGAGGTGTGGCATCTGCCATCTGCATTATTGTGCTGGCCTTCAGCCTCATCTGCATCCTCTCACGTTTCCTGTCTGTCAGGGACCATCGTGGTGGAGTTGCATTCTGCTTGTGGACATCCCCCAGCTTTTCCAGAGCGCTAAGAAATGCATTAACATCCTTGGCTCTCGAAAACCCAATGTTCTTGGCAAGATTGAGAGCTGTTGTTTCCACCACACTGAACAAGTAGTTGCAGATTTTCTCCTTTGTCTCAGCCATCTCTGTGTCTCCCAAGCCAAACGTGCTCCACTCTCCTCCCCAGCTCTCAAAACTTGCTGGATCTGTGCAACTAGCACTGTGGTCAGTAGGGCTTCTATCTCTCCCTGAACCAGGGCTGGCAACCCTCCACAGTGGTGGTGTCTCTCCCTCTTTGTGCAACTTGCCCTCTCTGAGCAGTTTATACAAAACACGGTTGACCTCTTTCTTTTGAGTTCTAAGTTTACGTGCCAGCTCATTAGCCGTGCAAGTCCTCCCCTCCTCAAGCTGCCTGAAAACAGTCAGAATTTCTCGTTCATAGTCTTGCCCAGCAAGAGACAGTTTCTGGAAATTCAACCTCACAGCGTCAGACTCTCTCCTGGAGCTCTCCTGACGATGGTGCCGTGGAGGGCAGTAGCGAGGCAGAGCCTCAACCCGCGGATGCTGGCTGGAGAAGCTACGGCCGGCAGCCCTGCCGGAGCTGGGCTGACCTCTGCCTGCAGGAGCCGGTGCCGCAGTTCGCCCACCTCTGGTGCGCCACTCCTTGTGTGATCCCTGTCCCTGCAACACAGAGACTTCAGCGTCCTGCTCTGCTAGGAACCGCTGGTGTAAAAAGGTTTCCTGATTAGTTTCTTGTAGGGTACGAGGGTGGTTAAAAGGACCTCGGTTAGTGATGGGGTAGTGATGCCTTGGCTGGGTGAGACAGGAGCCTCTGCCTCGCCCAGTGCCTCTGCTCATAGCGCACTGCTGGGACACGCGGGGGAACCAGGCTGCTGCTGAGCCAGGACAGGAGCTGCTACTCACTCCACACTCTCCCGCCCTGAGGAGAAAAAACACAGGAGCTCAGAACATCTTTTGACAACGACAGCAATCCAGAAATGCAGTTTAAACAGATTCCCAGTGACTGAGGCACTTCAAGCATCTTCTCACCCGTCAATTTTTTTTTCTACTTTTCTAGGAGTCTAAATTAGTCCTGTAAAAACACAAATGGCAAACTCTGGCTGCCCAGCAGAGAACCAGCAGCCCCAAACTGCAGGTGAAGTCAATTCCAAGAAGCAGGTCTGCCACTGTTTCTCTCAGGCTTGATTCTAGCACGGGACTGGGTGGCCTGTTCAGGATGCACTCCTGAAACGCAGCAAGCTCCACTGCTCTGCCTCCAGGGAGAGGAGAATCTCAGACCTACTTTGCAACCTGAGAAATGGGGGCATGAGGAGGTAAAGGAGCACAAGGAGGTGAGCTGGAGCAGCACAAGGAGCTGGAACAACTTGCATGGTCACACAGAACAGAGCTGCAACAGGCTCACAATTATTTTCAGATTCATGGCCAAAACAGTCTGAAATGCCAAGTGTCTTTTCCTCCCTTTGCCTCTACAGGTCACATTATGTGACCTGTAGAGGCAAAACATCACACGACAGGGGAATGAAAGTGATAACACGCAGAGAAATTGGATAGGTGTGCAGCTGGCAATGGTACACAAGTTTTTTTCCATTATAGCCCAAATTTCACTCTATCACACAAAGTCGTGCTGCCCCCCTGGGGTACAGGGATAAGACTAAACTATTAATATTCTTTTAAAAAGTAAGGAATCCAGCCCAGCATATTCTAACTTTCTGATAACACTTGCTACAAAACTGAGAGGATAAAGACAAGGAACATGATACACACTGCCGGGTCCGCGTCCTGCCTGCTCCTCCTTGACCTCCTTACGGCATCTCTCGTCACAAAGATAGTTTTTCTGATCCAAGTCTCATCTTTATAAAGCTCCCCATCTTCTCCAAAGACCTCAAGGTCAACTTAAATTTCACTTCCATTAAGCAACTGCACTCGGCTACCTTCACCACGACTTATTTTTACAACAAACATGGGGAGCCAGAGTGCAGAGCGACAGATCCCCACCTCCGCAGCTCTGAGGGAGTCCCACTGCTGCCCGCCTGCTCAGTGACCCCGTTTTACAAGCGTTCCCTGAGCCAAGGGCAGGGCAAAAATAGGATGAAGGCTTAAAATAAAAAACAACAAAACCACAAACCGCTCTTACCTCAGTCTCATCCGCACGCCAAATTATTTTATGAGAAAATACGGGGTTAAAAAGAAAGGCCGACACACAGAACGCGTCCCGGCCGAGAGGCACCGGGACACGGCCAAGATGGCTGCGAGCTCCGTTTCAGTTTCGCTTCCCGCAGCAGCCGCTCCGCCCCGCCCAGGGAGCTCGCAGTGGGGGCCGGCCGGGTTTCGGGCTTTCCCACACAGGCTCTCGGCTTCGGGAGCGATCATCAAGTTCCTTACCAGCGGTGGGAAGGCGAACCCGGGAGGGCAGCTCCTTCCCCCAGTCCCTGTGGCGCTGCAGCCCCGTCGCTCAGGAGCTGTCGCCGGGACGGGGTCCCGGTCCGCACGCCGGAGCGGCCGCTGGCCCGGCTTAGGGAGCGGCTGCGGGAACACCTGCCCGGGAACACCTGCCACCTTCAGCTACACCCCAAAGGACACCCAGGGACCGCGGCAGGACGGCTACTGCCTGCACCCGTGTCAAACCACGTTCCCGAGCCCACGCACCCACGGCGGGAGTGGCGGCACCGCGAGCCCGAGGGGCTCGCCCGGACGAGGCCCCCGAGCCCAGAGGGTTGACTGGGAGACAGGGCGGCGAGCACCGAAAGGCGGGAGTCGAGGCTTTTATTCTACGCGTTCCACCCTGTGGAACCCGGTCCCGATAAGGACCTTGGGGAGCCAGGACACGGTCACACCGCCTTCCGAACGCTCGCAGGGCTGCCTGCGCCGGAGGCGGGTCCGCGGTGTCACCGGGTCCGGCGGCCGCTGCAGGGTACGCGGGCCAGTGGGGGTCCGGCCCCGGCCCACAGCCGCTGCGGGACACACAGGCCCGGAGGGACCCCGGAGGGACCCCTGAAGGCCCGTGGGGGCCCGAACCCGACCCGCGGCCGCTGCAGGACACGCGAGGCCGGAGGAATCCCCGAGGGCCCGAACTCGGCCCGCGGCCGCCCCCACCTCGCGCCCCGTACCTTGCCGCTGCCGCCGCTGCCGGCGCACGCTGATGACGCACGCGAGCCCCACGCGCCTGCGCAGGGAGCCGCGCGGCAGCCATCTTTCCCCGGGCCCGAGCGCGGCCATGTTTGGCGCGGGCAGCGCTCGGCTGTGTCGGCGCCTCGGGCCTGGAGGGGCTCGGCTGCTCCGCTGATGGAGAGGCAGCACAACCACCTAGTCCCCCGGCTGAAAGGCAGCGCCACTCCCGCTTTGTCCCGGGGGAAGCGGTGGCCTGAGGCGCTGCTGCCCGTGAGGCGCAGACGGCGTTCTGCCGGCCCGCGCGTGCGCCCCGAGCGCCGCCGAACGTCCCGGTTCCCCGCGGCCCCGCCGTGCCGCGGTGCGTTCAGGACTGGGGGGCTTCTCCCCTCCTCCGTGCGCCCCCATCGCCCCTGGGACACCCATTTCCGATGGGCTCTCTGTCTGTGCTGGGGCTACGCTGTGTCCTCTGGGTCTCTCTCCTCCCTTGGTGCTGTCTTATCCCCTGTGCCCCTCGCCGAGGTCTGCCAGCGCGGCTCCTCTTTTACCACAGGCTTCCTGTGGGACTCCCCTCACCCCATTTTTATCCATTATTTTAGTGCCGGAGGTGCAGCAAGTCACATCTCACCTTGTCCGAGGTTCTTTCTAGGCAAACGGACATGTTCCCCTCCGTAATCCCAGAGCAGGGGCAGCCCCCGCTGCCGGTGGATCCTCCCTTTCGCGGGCAGATACCATCCGGACCGTGTGAGTTATAAAACTACCGGCAGAGAACAGATTGCTCCTGCCTGCTGCTGCACCGCGCTGTCAGATGTCAGCCGTGTGTCATTTACCGGCTGGCACCGGGATCCGAGCGGCGCCACCCGGAGTTGCCCCGGCACCGCGGCTCGAGCCGTCAGCGGCCCTGTTGGGCGGTGGGCAGTGTGGTATTTATACCTGTGGGTGTGGATCATAACCAAAAGGCTTGGGAGCCGACCTATTAGATGGAACAGCTGTGGGGGTCGGGTTCTTGTTCCAGGCAACAAGTGGCAGGACAAGAGGAAGTGGCCTCAGGCTGCACAAGGGCAGGTTTAGGTCGGATGTTAGAGGATGTTTCTTCAGGGAAGGGGTGAAGTCATCATCCCTGGAAGTGTTCAAAAATTGAGTGGATGTGGCACCTAGGGATATGGGTTACTCGTGGCCTTGGCAGTGATAGGGAATCAATAGCTGGAATCAGTGATTTTAGAGGGCTTTTCCAATCTCAGCAAATCTGCAATTCTATAATTCTGCTGCTGTGGTACAACCAGTGAGCATCTATCACATTCAGGGCCATCATCTGGAAGTACCCATACCCTTACCTACCCGAGTGGTGAGTGTGGAAGGAGCTAGGAGGGATGGCCATGGGTTCTGGATGAATTTTAGGGACCCATCTGCCTCCATTTGTCCATGAATGGGAAAAACATACAAAGACAAGCTGCTCAGAGCACCCTGGTCCTCCCAGCAGCTCTGTGTGTCCCAGTGGAGTGGCAGCTGTATGTGCCTTTAGGTGGGGACCATACACCCACCGTGGGCTCTTCCCTGCAGCTTTCCAAAGGCATTTTAATGAACCTGGTGTAGTGGCAGGGTGCAGAAATGGTGAGTCAGACCCCAGAATTGCCAGGCTCAGCGGCTGCTCGTGTTCAGTGAAGGTTGTGGATTGTTCAGGGTTTGGGGATTATTTTCAGATTATTTCTGGATTTTGGGGCTTGTGTGTCATAGTGTGGTTTTGGTGGTTTTTGTTTTTGGTTTTTTTTCTGTAATGGAGAGACTCCTTGCCTAAAGAAGACCTCTGCACATTCACTGAAGTTGTCACATCTCTGTTCCTGGAGGGTCTGGGAGCACAAAGGCTCCTGCCTGGGACGAGGCTCATGGCAAACACAGGGGGCACAGTGCACATCAGCAGTGTCTCCCATCCACTTCACTGAACAGCACACAGAGCACACAACTACCCACCTCTCAATCTGTTCTCTTTTCTTTTTATCCACTCTCTTTTAATTGCTGATGATCACTCCCAGGCTTTGCTCCAGGCTCAGTGATGTGATTCATCTTGGCTGCTGTGGAGATGGAATGGGAACTGCTGTCTGCAGTGTTGGTGTGCCATAGCTGCTCATGAAATCCTGTGCTGCTGGCATGGTTGGGCCATGTATCCTTTAGAATTGCAACACCCTAACCTGACAAACAGGCACTTCATCCACACAAGCTCATTCTCCTTTCCCCTTCTTTATGGAAAATTGGCAGACTCCCAGCCTGTTTCCATAGGAACGGGCTGGGAGACCAGGAGACCTCCAGCTGCTGAAGTCCCAGCATTAACACAGCCATGGCATCTGCTTGGCTGTGACAGAAGCTCCTGCAGCCTCTGGAGATTGCAGTCATGGGAAAAGCAGTCAATTTGTGGTGGAGATTAGGAGCTGATAACCAGCTTACCTGAGGCTGCCTGGCTGATTTTGGTGGAGGGTGGAAAAAGCTCCATTACTTGCTCTTGGATGCTGGGTCTCATCCTGCTCCCCTGCTTCTTTGGGGGCTGCCCCAGACCTCCCACGTTCCCCAGGCTGAGCAGAGGCTTCCCCACAGGATGGCAGCATTCACTAAAGCTCCAGCATCAGCTGGAGATGCCTCAGGTGTCTGCTTGGATTTGCTTCCCTCTTATGAAATGAAAAGAGAGGAAATAAATTGTGGCACAGCTCCCCCGCCTGACTTTCTGCTTGGATGCCAGTTACCAGCTCAGGCTATTGTTCTGCAGAGTTTCATTTTAAGCTCCTTTATTAGACACTCTAAAATATCACTTCCTTGCTCTTGCAAACAGCCTGTTCCTACGTGAGAGATTTGTACTTCTTAATCAGCTGATGGTGGTTTCTAAGGGAAGGCAGCCCTGGGAGTGGCGGTTTATCACCTTCTGTGCTGCTGTTTGATCCCCTCTGCCCCAGGGCCAAGCCGTGCTCTCACACTACTGGTAAGAGGTGCAGTTAGGGTTTGGCCTCCTTGCAGAAGCACCCATAAAACACTCCATGCTCCTCATATGAGAAGTGAAGAACTGGGCTAAGCTGGTTCCCACGTCCTTCTAAGTGTTACACTTTCTCCAGTCTGCACATGCACAGCTGGGAACTTACATGGAAAATCTTCCTTAATCTACAGCATCAGTTCCCCTAGAAGGGAAAAAATGCTTTATTTTCTCTTGATGGATTTTTATGGTAGCTGTAAACATGGAGCAGGTAATACATGGGAGGTGCTGCCCCATTCTGAGCCTGTGGCCTTGGTATGAGCACCAGAGCAAGGATCTGCTTCCCAGAAAGGGCCTTTTCCCCCTGCTTTACTCTCTATTGCTCCCAACAGACAGGTTCCCAGCTGGGAAAGCAGCAGAGCTGTCCAGGGAATTGCACAAGCTCTTGCCTTGCCACTCAGCCAAGGAGCAGACCTGAACTTTGGTACAGCCACAGCAGCTGCCATGTCTGTGGTTTCAAATCATCAAGGGGGGATTACTCAGCCTGAGAGCTCCCAGTGAGGCTCAGAGGGGAAGGGAGTCTCCTGACACCTCTGTCTGTGTGGTACTCATCCACCTCAGGCAGCAGTGTGCCCCAGGGATGGGAAGTATGCTGCAATGGAGGCCAGCAGTGAAAGGCAGCTGGGCCTGGCTGGCACATCTGCAGCAGAAGGAGGCAGCACGCTGACTCCCACGGCAGCTGCAGTGGTGGGAAGCAGCTCAGGTTTTATTCTGTCTGGTACAAAAGGTACCCTTGAAAAAAGGCAGAAGGCAGACTGTGGCTCAGGCACCTGCATGGCAGGACGTGCTGTGGGACGCGCACGGCCTTCAGTTCGAGTTCTTGGATGCTCAGGGGCTCTTTTTGTGTGGTTTTAGAGCCATTACAGCATGTGTGACCAGATTTCCCCTGGAGTGGGCTCCTTGGGCTCCCTCCCTGTGCCATGATGGCCAGGGGCTCCTTCAGCTTGGAAAGGAGCTGTGGGAAGACTGGCTGCTCAAATGTCAGTGTCTCTTTGGCATGGCTCCATGGTCAGCCTGTCCCTTGCAGAGGTGTTGACTCAGGTGAGGGCCAAAACATTGCTGCAGGTCAGATGGGACCCTAGATAGACCATGAACCTCCCAGCTTGTTCTTGGAGTGGGACTAGTGAGGAGAAGGGGGTTCCTTTCACTGCTCTGAGCACATCTGATGACGTGGTTTCCAGAGTCAATCAGCTGAATTAATGAATCCTTCCTGAAGGCAGAATTCAAAGGTCTTCCTAGTACATGTCAGCTGACATGGCGTTAATACTCCGTTCTTTGACCTTTACATCACCATCCAAGCCCAGGCTCCCCTTTTTGCCCTTTCATATTTAATATTAAATCTGATTTATCTGCAAGGGGGCTTTATTATGTACTCAGACAAAGCAAAGGGATTTCACAATTCCTCCCTGAGGCAGAGGCAGGGGTGGGAAAAGCATTGCTCTGAGGAGAAAAGCACTGACCTGAGGGTAAAAGCATCACATGCATCGAGGACAGAGCTCTCCCCCACTACTCCCTTGCCACTTACCACCACTCCAGTGCCTGATTTTTACCTGTGTTGCTTGAGGTACTTGCTGGCCCCCCTTTTTCTTGAAGCTCAGTGCTCAGCAAACTCCAAAGCTGCCAAGGCAGCAGCTTCTGCACTCCTCTCCTCTTGATTTATGTGCTGTTGAGCACAGAGATTCTGAAGGACCAGCTCGCAGGGAAAAGCCTGGCACAGCTGGATCTCCAAAGGACTTCCTTGCATGTAGGACTCCTTTGTGCCTCCCATGAGATCCCATTACACCTCTTCCACTGCTTTTTCTTTAATTGCTGCAGATAATTTTTTTTCATGCAGCACAAACTGACTGCTGATGGAGTCAGTGCCATGTGCTGATGGAGACACAGGAGGCTTGACTGGAGGGAGTAATGGATGGCAGAGGAGATGCCAGCTGCAGATCACAGGGACATGTACAGCACTGTAATTGGTTGACTTGCCCAGATTTCCTCCCAAACAGCATTTTTTAATCTAAAAGAATGCAAGAAACTGGAACATGTCTTGCTTCATTCATGGCTTCCCTGGAGGCAGCAGCAGCGTGTTAAGGAAAAAAGAGAAGGAGGAGGAAAAAATAGTCAGAAGCACCAGGTGGCTGAATATCTTGCAGCCTAATTGATTCCTCTTTAATTAGAACAAAACCTGTTGCACTCAACCAGCATTCAGTGCCAGCGTTGGAGAAAGCAGCATCTTCCCTGGCCCTGTACCAGCACAGCTTGGCATGGAGGGAGGAGAGGAACCTCAGGGAACCATGTGAAGCTGACAGTGCCTCTTCCACATCTGGGAATTCAGGCAAACTCCAGCTCCTACAACTTTCTTTGAGGCAGCAAGAGCAGGATGAAGGAGAGGCAACCATGTCAATGTCTGTTGCACACTGAGCTGCAGCAAGGGACTTGGCTGGGATTAACTGGAGTAACTGAGACTTCACAGGGATTTCTGTGCCTGTGCCTGACCTCATTTGGGAACTGCTCACCGCTTCTCCTACAAATCCAGTTATTTTTAAAATGGGAAAAAGCTCTGCTTCATTTGCAGTGAAATGACTTCTCTGCTTTTTGCCTCTTCAGTTTTGAAACCTTGCCTGTGTTGGGGACCCCACAACCTGCAGGGCTGTGTCCAGCTCTGGGGCCCCAACATAAGGACATGGAGCTGCTGGAGAAGTTCCAGAGGAAACCATGAAGATACTTCCATGGCTGTAGCACCTCTGCACTGGAGACGGGCTGGGAGTTAGCCTGGAGAATGGAAGCTTCCAAGGAGACCTTAGACTCCTCTCCAGTGCCTAAAGGAGCTCCAGGAGAGTTGGAAAGGGACTTTGGTCAGAGGTCTGGAGGTACAGGACAAGGGGGAGTAGCTTCCCACTGCCAGAGGGCAGGGTTAGATGGGATATTGAGAAGGAATTCTTCCCTGTGAGGGAGGTGAGGCCCTGGCAGAGGCTGCCCAGAGAAGCTGTGGCTGCCCCATCCCTGGCAGTGTCCAAGGCCAGTTGGACTTGGAGCAACCTGGGCTAGTGGAATGTGCCCCTGCCCATGGCAGGGGGTGGGACAATATGAGTTTTAAGATCTTTCCCAGCTCAAACCAGTCTGTGATTCCATGAAAACAGGCTCTGCACTGGCTGGTAAATGTTAGGTGGCAATGTCAAACCTTGTCCCCTGCAGCACCTGATCACATCTCAAATGCTTTTGGCAATGCCACCTTATGGTTTTAATTCTTTGGTTCATGTGTAAGGGCTTCCCATGGTGCAGGGTGGCTCTGGGGGCTCTCCTGTCCCCTCACAGCTTCTCCCCAGCAGACCCAGGAGTTGGACCCCACTCCTGGCCCTGGGTTGCTACTTCTATTGAAATGTCATAATGGATGAAGTGACAGCTTCATCTATCTGTGGGTTTTGTAGTAAAGCCCCCAGCACCAACTGGCTTGGGATGGCTGCTGTTATTCCAACACAATGACTGCTCCCCAGCAGAAACCCCCAAAATAATCATTTGAGTGGCAAAGTGTCATTTTCTAGCCCATCCCTGCTGAAAAACCTTTCTTATGGTGGGAGCACCAGGCCAGCAACCTCTGGGAAACTGAGATGACTTCTTCCATCTGTTTAACATGTAAAGGTGCACAGATGCTATTAAGTCTAGCCTGGCCTCTCATCAGGCAGCTCCATCCTTTGCAGGTGTTCTCAGGAATTACAGGGAGAGAAGTGGAAGCTGATATGCAAATTCTGTGGCTGAGCAGGAAGCTCAGAAGGGAAGAAGCATCCTCCCAGCCCTTGCTTGCAGTCCCAGCCGTGCTCTCCTCACTGGGCAGGGGACCTGGCACCGTCACAGGCTCCAGCAGTTAACTGATTCCATTGGAATGGCCTGTAGCAAGAGCTGGAGCAGCCCTGTCTGGGCTTATGAGGGCTCAGGAGCAGTTTTCAAGGTGCCAAGCTGTTTGGCTGATATTACCCACTCTGCTTGGAAGGCGTGATCTGGCCTGCAGACCTCACACCACTGTGCTGGTAATGGACAATAATGAATGAGTCCCTCCATGCCAGGAACACCAAGGCTGGGTAGATGAATTAGCAGCACAGCAGCCTCAATTTTACCTTGGAAAAGGAGCAGCACATCCAAGATGGAAATAGCTACAGGACAGGTCCCCACCTCATTTTAAGTGCAGAAGAGGGTTTCCTGAATGCTTTTCTTCCTGCCTTCAAGAGCTGGGGACCAGATCTGCATTGCCCAGCTGGAAGCCACCTCTCCTGCTCATTCACCACCCACCCCATCCCCTAGGAAGCAAAAGCCTCTCTGCAGGGAATGAGAGCTCCTGACTGTGGAAATGCCAGCATTTAGAGGCTGTAGCTCAGCACCAGAGCACTTGCCTGCCTGCAAAGGCAAAGCCTGATCTCCAGCCCCTGTTCCCTGCCTGCTCTTCTCTTTCCCCCAGGAGTTGCCTTCCACATCCTGCTCACTCCCAGCAGGCAGATGCTGATTCAAACCTGTGCCCTGTGGAGCTGTTTGCTTGGGATTTTCCTCTGCCTTGTGGAAGGCCAGTAGTTCGCCACTTTTTATGAAAGTTCTATCTGTAAGGAACTGTTTAGCAAAATTACAGCTCCCCCCCCCCCCCCGCCCCGCCCTTTTTTCCCCCTCTTTTCTTTGGAAGTGCATTTTCCCTTCTGTCACTGCACATTCCAGCGCTGATGCAGACACATTGCACTGGGCTGGGTAAAGGTGCCCAGACCATGACACCAACGGCATCCTCCTTCTCCTCCCTCTCACTCCTGGGACTGGGAAAGCAAAGGGCAGATACAGGAAGGTGGAGATCCATGCTATGGCCATTATTACCTTTCTGTTCAGAGAAACTTTAATCCTGAGCCATTATTTAAAACAGATTTCATGCTGCACATAAAGATTAACATATTTTGCCTTCCCTTCATGGGCAGTATCAGAACTAAAGCTGCCTTTGTGCAGCAGGGCTCTGCTGCTCTAAGCCATTAATCCTGGAAATGAAGCTCCAAGGGTTTAATCACCTATCAGAGAGCCCCCCCAGGCTGCTGGAGGTATTTTTAGGATTTAGATGTATTAGCTCAAAACTAAAAAAGCCTGATTTATTGATTAATCACAATTCAACTACTGCACCTCACCCTCCTCCTCTGCTGGCTGCACAACACCATGTTTAGCTGGGGGAGCTGTTTCTATTGGCATCCTCCCAGCCTGCATATGAGGATGGAATTTGGGGTGCCAGTCCCTCAGCCTGCCATCTTCAGAGTGAGCTGAAGCCAGCAGTGCCCCATTGCTAGGCTCAGAGTGGTGCTCACTGGGAAAGTATCCAGCTCCCCCTTATCTCAACCAATTTATTCACTTTGCTAAAGCCATTTGTGTACTCTTTCCACTCCAGACAACTTTTATTCTTGTTTTTTAGAGGTGAGGAATGAACTGGAGGGAGCAGCCCAGCTCTGATGTTTGAGGGTGAGCATGGGGAGCCTCAGTGCAGAGCCAGAGGAAAAACCATCTGCTATGCCACCAACCTCCTCCACTCCTTTCTTGAGCCACAGCCCAAGAACATGGGAACCAAAAATCCTTTTGGGGACCAGGAAAACCCCTGTCTGAAAAAAACCATCATCAATCCCATAAAACAAAGCATCTGGGGGTTCCCCTTGGTTTTACAAAGTGCCCAGCAGCTTCTGGCATGGGGGGTGTCCAGAGATGTGATCCCTGCCTCAGCTTCCCTCTGCACAAGGGAACAGGGATGTATCCCCTTCCCTGGGGTCTTCCCAGACTATGCAGATGAACCCTGAGGAGCACCAAGCTGCTTCCTGGGGATGAACAGGAGAGCTCAGCACTGCTGAGGGCAATCCCTGCACCCAGCACAACCCTCGTGGCACAACGTTTCACTTTGGCAAGGGGTCCCTGGGTCAGAAATGCCTCCAACTTCACTCCAGGGGCAGAAAGGAAAGAGCTCTCACAGCTTGCAGAACAGAGGGTCTGAGGCACTGGTAGCTGTACGTATAGATCATATATTTGTGTGTGTAACTCTGCACACAGAGCTGCATCCTTACACACCAGCACAGGTAAATACTTCTAGATAGTGACCTCTTCAGATTAAAGTCCAAGGCACTTTTTACAGTGAACAGGTTAAAGCCATAGTTTAAAACATGCCTGTTTCTGGGTACAGCTCGGGTTTATGGCAATGCTGTGGGGATGGGCTGTTGTCATATGTGCCAGCCCCCATTCCTGTCCTCCAGCTGAGAGACCGGCCCTGAAGGAGGAAGGTAAAGCCCAGGACTGGATCCTGACCACAGAGACATGCAAGCAGCTCCCACTGAAAGGTGCATGGGCAGTGCTGAGACCCCAGTGGGGGGAAGAACACTTTGGGTGGAAGAAGGACAGAGCTGGGTGCACAGAGCACCAGAGCCCCCAGCCAAGAGCATGCACTGGGCAGGTGGTTCTGGAGCCCTGACTGGTGCCTCATGGGGCTCTGAGGTGGCTCATCCCATAGGGAAATAACTAATGCCATGGAGAAGCTTTTTCTCTCCCTTGCAACATCCCCTTGGATGATGACCTTGGACCCTTTGGATATCTTTTAGGAGAGGGCTTGGAGTTAGGTGAGAAGAGGCTCAGAGCAGTACAGAACCTGGCAGCAGAATCTTCCCAAACTGCTGAGCAATCACCACCATTGCCCCCCACCAAACATACCTGGTAGCCAAGGCACAGGACTCTGGGCTACCTGGGAGATGCTGGGCAGGAGAAGCCCAAGGCAGAGTGGTGCAGAGGACCAGGAATCCTCTGGCAGCCCCAGACCTAGCTGGCAGCAGCAGAGGCTCAGCCCTGGCCTCTCAGAAGAACCAGCCTCTTTCCTCTATCAGAGCTGGTTTCTGCAGGGAGATTTCAGGTCTGGAGTCCAGCAAGGAGCATCCAGATCTCATAGCAGCTCATTGCTGTTGGGATTTGCTGGGTTGGACTGGCCTGGAAGGGTGAGACCAGCACAGCTCTACAGTGACAGCATGGCAGTGACTGCAGCTCTGATCAAGAAGGGCCAATGCAGGGACTTATAGACTTTCTCTGGACAAAAGCAGCAGGAATTGGTTCCATAGGTGCTGCTCATTCCCAGACATGTCATGCTCTGTGAAGACTGGCCAGGACAAAGTGTGGCTGCCAAAGAGCAGTTTAAGACTTATGATCCAGTAGGGATCAGGTCCAGCAGCTCAGGGGCTAGAGGTAAGGAAGTGATGCTCTCTGAGGCTCAAGGAGTCCATGGGATCATGGAATCACAGAATAGTTTGGATTGGAAGGGACTTAAAGCTCATCTCATTCCCCGTGCCATGTGCTGAGACACCTTCCACTAGACCAGGTTGCTCCAAGCCCCATCTAACCTGGGCTTGAACACTTCCAGATATGGGGCAGACACAACTCTGGGCAGCTTGTTCCCAGCTGGAAGGCTGAGACAAAACAGTCCCTGCAACCTTTTCTCATTTCTCTTTCATGCTCAGGGTTTTGTCCTCCTATGCCATCATATCCTGAGGTTGAGCAAAAGCTGCAGCTCCCCAGGGCAGGGTGTGAAATGTGAACTGGACATGTCCCAGTCTCTTCTCCCAAGTAACAAGTGAAAGGACAAGAGAAAATGCCTGCAAGTTGTGCCAGGGGATATTTAGGTTGGATATTGGGAAAATTTCTTGTGTGTAACTGTGGTCAGGCTCTGGTACAGGCTGCCCAGGGCAGTAGTGGAGTCCCCATCCCTGAAGGAATTTAGAAGATTTGTGTATGTGGCACTTGGGCACGTGGGTTAGTGGTGGGCTTGGTGGTGGTGGTGGGTTAACAGTTAGGCTTGATGTTCTTAGAGGACTTTTCCAACCTTAACAATTCCATAATTCTATGAAAATGTGCTCTGAAGCACTGCTTTCTCAAGAGCCTCTGTCCTGGAGGAAAAAGGGAACTTTGACTCTTGCAGAGCTTGTGCCCAGGGAGCAGAGTCCCTCCTTCTGCTGGAGGAGACAGCCTGGGGGAAATGGCTTTCCAGAACCTGGGAAAAAAGGGGAGCCTGACCTTTCTGTAGGGAGAAGCAAAGCCCTGGTGCCATTGGGCTACAGACAGATCCAGACCTGCTAGAGGTCAGCTTCCAAGTACTGGAAATGAGTACAAGGGGGATAAAGGATAACTCGGATTCTGCACCTCTCCCTGTCCCCCATCCTCACTGGCAGTAGTAGCTGTACTCAGAAACAGACATTTTTGGCAGCAGCCTGGTGTTGCTGCCTGCTAACAACCGTGTTGGGTACAAAACCATAATTGAAAGTTACCATAACCATCATAATATAGCAATATATTTCATAGTTAAAATAAACTATTATGCTTTTCCCCTATAATTAAAAAAGAAGCGAGCAGTACAGAGGCAAGATGCAAACCCAGGTCAAAGCTCCTTAAGTCTGGACAGAAACATCCATGAGTTTGCAGAGAGATGGTGGAATTTTTCTGGTATTTCTAGGATAGTTCCTTGCAGGCGGAGCAGGAAGGAGAGTTGTGGAGCAAAAAATGCCCCCAAGACTGTGCCAAAAATGGGACTGGCTGGGTCAGGTGGGTCCTGGAGGTGCATTGGCCCCATTGGACTGTAGGATCAGATGCTTCCCAGCTTGCAGGAGGTCGGCATCTCTGCGCTTTTCCTCTTGTGCTGTTCTTCCACCTTGGTTGCTGATCTCAGCTCTTCTCTCTGTTTATCCTGATGTCCCTTAGGGTACCCAAAGTGATCATCTCAGGTGTGTGGACTGGACTGGACTGGCTGGGGAGCTTACCAGGGCTGTACCAGCCAAGGCTGCTGGTGACCAAGAGCTGCCATCAGGGAGCAGCTCTGGCTGGGCACGGCGGGCTGGGCTGCCCTGCCCTGGGGGCTCCTCACCATGCCTGCCCCCACTGTGGCCTCAGGGGGGCTCTGGACTCATGGCAGCAGGGCTGGAGGGGGGGGTGGTCTCGGTGCTGGCCACGGTGGGGTCCGGTGCTGGGAGCAATGGATCAGGGCTAGTGGTACCAGTGCTGAAGAACTGGCAGGGGGGTGGGTGAAGGGGTGGGATATGGGCTTTGGGGATTGGAATGCGCATTCAGGGGTGTGGAATGGGGGGTGCAGGGGTGGGATAGCGGTGTGGGGGTGTGTGGGATGGAGGGTGTAAGGTGCAGGGCATAGGGTGCAGACTCTGGGCTGCCAGGTCCCAGGCAGAAGGGTTGTTGCACTGCAGGTTGTGCAGAGATGAGGCCAGGGGAGGAAGGTTGTGGGGTGCACAGGGATCCACTGCCCCAGCCCTGTTGAAATCCCACTGCAACAGCAGCTGCTCTGCCCCAGAACAAGGGTCTCTAGCTCCAGCTGCAATCCCAATACTCTCACTGTGGTTCCTACCACCTCCAGCCTTGGGGCCTGGAGCTGGCATCACCTGCTCTTGTCCCACTTGGTTGGATTTCCCAGACTTGATCGTGTGCTGGCAGGGAGGTTCCTGGGTTCCTGCTGACAATATTGATCTTTAAGAATCAATACTTTCTCTGGCTCTCTGATGCCCCAGGACACATCTTCACACCTCATCCCATGCACAGCACCATTCCATGGGCAGTGTGCTCCTATCTGAAGCCCAAAAAGCATTTTTCTCCACCAGCTGCCTGCAGGCTAGGGAAAATGCTGCATTTCAGGCTCTTTCTCAGCATTTCTAACATATTCTCCATTGCTATGCTGAGAACCTCCTGAGAGAGATCAGCAGGAGCTTCTGCTGGGCAAGATGGACAGGGGGGCACCCACAGGCATACAGGGAGCAGCAGCTGGGCTGAGAATAGATCATGGGGGGCTTCCAAGGCAGCAGCGAATCCCTAGCCATCTGTGGGGTATCAATTATACTAATTACAAGAGCTTGGAAGAGCAGCTCTTTCCCAGAAGCCAGGCATCTCCCACTGGCCAAGGACCAGCAGCAATGGGCACGTGCCTGCCTGAAGGCAACGGGGATGACTGTATTTGTCCCCTGCTACCAACACCTCTGCAGCAAGGATCTCATTTTGCAGTACTCATTTGGCAGCCTTCTTCCTCCTCCTCCTAGGGCCAGCATGGGGGCAGTACTCCTCACTAACTACTGTTTATTTTCTATGTAACTCCAGCTGCAGGACACAGGGAGTGAAACCACCTCACACCACTGGCAGCAAGGAAATTCTTCGGCATTGGAGGTGTGTAGGGGTGGTGGTGCAGGAGGGTGGTGGGTCTCTACCCTACGTGTGCACAAATCCAGCATTATTTATGGAAGGGAAAAAGTTACAAAGGAGAGCATTACAGGCTGAGTATACCTGGAGTAACACAGTGACTGATTACAATTACTGACACTGCTGGGTGAGGCGTAATTAATATTGCAGAGTAATTACATGGTTACTTCATCTGTTTAAAAATATATAAATATTCTCTGCTGAGTTTTCATGGAAAGCAGCAAACACCAACCCCAAAGTCAGAGCCTGGCATGGCTCCATGCAAGGATCCAGGAAAGCCAGAAGATGATACTGGGGGAAAACTGAGGAGGAAAAAGGGAGAAATGGTGAAAGCAAAACAGAAAGTGGCTGGTTCCAGAAGCAGCCAGGTGATGCCAAGGGTACCTCAGGAAGCTGAACACCAGCAAAAAAGTATAATGGAGTCTGAGGTGCTGTACTTTGGCAGGCATGGGCAGCAGTGCCTCTGCCAAGACAGTGCCAGAGAGTGCTGCTGCCCTCCACCAAACCCAGCAGAAGTGGCATGAAGGCGATGGACTTTGTTTTAAACAGATGAAGCACCTGCCCCTGCTACCACATCACTTGCCAGTGAGCTCCTGCTTGATCCTGGTGGACTTGACATTGCCAACTGGGCTCAAACATGGATGTTCCCAGCACAAGTGGAGACAGTTGGAGCTGATGGGATGTTCATCCAGCACTTCTGGGACTGATGCAAAGAGCCCACTGGCTTTGCAAAATGCTGGGAGGCTCCCAGCAGGCAGTGATGTGAGCACCTGGAGACCCCCTCAGTGCCCGAGCTGGCCTGCCAGCCCCATCACTGGCCACCAACACAGTGGCTGGGGGCAGCCCTGCGTGGCCCTGCACGCTGTAGGCACTGCTTTCCTGGCTCTGGCATGTGTCTCCAGGCAGAATATGACACTAAGGACCAGAAAGAAGAAGTGTCCATTGTTCTTCTCTGGGTAGAAAACACTCACAGCTCCAGAGAACTCCACAGGAAGGTTACAGTCAGACATTGTCAACCAGCTGTCAGTGAGAGGGCTGTCCTGTGGGTCCTGGCAAGGAGATGGAATAGAGCATAGGCAGCGTCAGCCAGAGCCTGCATAACGAATCTCCCCACGCTGGCATCTGCCTGGCGAGGTTTGGCAATTGAGAGAGGGGCAGGGGGCCAGGGGGGTGCCCCAGGGAGAAAAAACTCTCCCTCCGGTGTCTCCGTTGCTTCAGTGCTTCTGACTTGGTGTTTTGTTTTGTTTTGTTTTGTTTTCAAATGTGAAGACCTGAGATTGAGCGTGGGTTTTCCGTCTGCCACCGGACGCCATGGCACAGGCTGGCCCAAGGCATCACCTTCTGTCCCCTTCCTTCACCACGTGTAGAGGCACCTGAAGAGGGATGCAATTCCCGATACCAAGGCGTTGGCAAAGCTCCGAGCATTGCTCGGCACTGCTGGTCCCACTGGCTCCAGCTGAAGGGTCCTGCAGCGGTTCAAGGACCAGAGGAAAGTTCACAGAGACCTCATGATCTGTGTGGAAATGCTTCCCCTGTCCACAGCGGGGCTGAGGGGCTGTGTTTTAGCAGCTGCTTGAGCTTGTGTAAGGGGTGGGAAAGGAGGTGGAGCTGACCCCAATGGGGCTCTCAGAGAGAGGTGTCTGGGGGGTGCCCACGGGCACACCAACCCCCCGGGCCTCCAGGACAGCGGTGAGCAGGCGCTGCTGCTGCTGGCGCAGCATGTCAGCCATCAGCAGGGGCAGGGAGTTGAAGCTGGCACTGAGCTGCTCCAGCTTGGATTCCAGGCCACTGATCTGCTTTTCCAGGTCCTCACTGCGGTCATTTAGCTCTGTGATGAGGTCGTACATCACGTTCTGCATCTGGGGAGGGGACACAGGGGATAGTGGCGGGGTTAGTACTATGGCTGGAGGGGTTAGTGCCACACTGCTGCTAGCAGAGCTCACCCCTTTACCCCTTTCTGCCCTGAGAGCTGCCCCATCTCAGCCCTCCCCAGGTTCTCCAAGGGTTCTGCCACTGCAGTTTGGCTCATCCCTGGCCATCAAAGTGAGGAAACTCTGCTGGCCCTGTGCTGCTGAGGAGTGGTATCCCTTGCAAAAAGGGTTGCAGGGAACCTCTGGCTCATGAATGTGTATCTCCTGCTTTGCAAGGGCAGCCATCCCACAGCAGCTATTCCTTGCTGACATTTACTGAGTCGGAGCATTTTGCGGTCAGCCAAGTCTGCTTTAGTTATTCCGAGTGAAGAGAAACACTCAGTCTGGCCAAGCCACAGGGTTCCTGTGGGACTTGCCTTTGAGAGGTCGACAAGGGTGTTGGCTTGGTCACTCAGCTTCCTCTGCTCCATCTTCACGCTCCGTAACCTAGGGAGAAGGAAAGAGCACATGGCTGTACTCCCGCCCTTCTTTCCAACTGCATCTGGAGACCTGCCTGCATTTTGGGCAATGGAAAACTGTCCCCACACCCCTGCCAGGGACAGGATCCTGGTTTATCTGGAACTCGGTCTGCCCCCAGCCCACTGCACAGCCTCTTACTGGTGGATGGCTTGTAGGAACTTCCTCTGGTGTTTTCTGACTTTAGCATGGTCGATCTTCTTCAGCAGCTTGGTGTGCTTGTAGATCAGCCACGTTTCCCGCAGGACGTTGGCTGCCGCGTTCTTGATCTGAAAAAGAAGAGTGGCTGCAGGTCACCAACCACGTGGGATGTCAGAGACTCTGCTCTGGCTCTGCCATGAACCAGTGCTGCACATCACCTGCCCCAGCTGGAGCGAGGTGCTCGGCTCTGTACCCGCACGCTCTCTTGGACTGTTCCAGGGGATGCTGCGCACTTCGAGCAGGAGTAAGAGAGGGCAGAGCTGTTGACCCCTGCTACTCCCACATCCCAGTCCTGGCTCTTTGCCCACATACAAAGTTGTACCATAAGCCTCGAGAAAAAAAATCCCAAAGTTTTTTCTCCACCAGCTGCCTGCAGGCTAGGGAAAATGCTGCATTTCAGGCTCTTTCTCAGAATTTTTAACATATTCTCCATTGCTATGCTGGGAACCTCCTGAGAGAGATCAGCAGGAGCTTCTGCTGGGCAAGATGGACAGGGGGGCACCCATCTGTGAATCCTGGCAGGTCCCGGACCAGCAGGTCCCAGTTGTGCTGCCGGCACTGGGACGTGACTTCCGCAGGCTCTTCAGCTGAACCGCAGCTCAGCCGCTCACACCAGGAGCAATTGGCTGCTCTCTGCCTGGCATGGAGCCTGCAGATCCCTATCAATGGCCAGTGCAGAGGGGCTCACCAGCTGTTTTGCTTTCCCAGCCTGGTGACACCAAGGTCCTGACTATTCCTGGGGTGTCAGAGCTTTGTCTGGGGCTCTGGTCTCTGGGGTGAAGTGGGTGCCCTGCTTGCATCCCACCACTGGTTTTCTTTCCAAGGGCTGCACTGATGCTCATTTTGCCACCATCCCCTCTAAAATGTATTCTGTTGTTATATATAACATTATATATGACATTATATGACACACCACTGTTGGCTGGCTGATGCTTTGCCATGATGAGGCTGCCAACACCAGCAACCTCCTGCTGCTCCTACATGCTAGGGATGTAACACCAGTTCTGGTATGACAGTGACCCCATGAACACCCCGCTGCAGGCTCTGAGTCCCTCCTCAGGGGAGCCTCACAGTATGGTTCTTATCTGTGGTGGACACTGAATCACTGAAATCCAGTTGTCTTCCTGACAGCAAGAGGAGTGAGATCATGCTCTGGAAGAGGAGGGAGTATGCTCCCAAAATCACCTCAATCCCTGGAAGAGAGCTGCTGCTCTTTGTCTCAGTGTAACACTTGTGCCTGCGCAATATCCACAGCACTTGGACAACTTTCTCAGCAGTGGGACCTGCAGGACCCACATCCAAAGGTGCCAACACCTTCCTCTCCTGTTGTAGCTTCACTCAGAGATGCTGGCACCTTCTTCCACCGTGGTACCCACAGGATCCAGAGGTGCTGACACCTTGCTCCTGCCACGGTAGCCCAAATCCCCAGCTCCTGGCACACAGCAATGCCCCCACTCCTCCTGTCCCCCGTGGCATCTTACCCGCTTCGTCAGCTGCGTGTCCATCATGAAGTTGTGGACGTGCTTCTCAGCTTTGGTGAGCTCCAGCTTCCTGGCCACCACAGCCACCACCAGTGCTGTACATCCAGCACCCTGTGCAGGGACATCAGTTGGGGAAACAGTTTGTCGCTGTTTTGTAACACCAGCACTCCCACCCTCATCCTTGAAATCTGCTCATTAACTAAAGCTACATGTCTTCCCCATTATCCTAACAAGATTTTACAGAGCCTGGGTGTCCTTGAGTGGCTGATGAAGGGCTCTGTAAGTAATAGGAGAGGCCAGGGCTATTAGCAAGGTCAGCAGTAGAGGAGTGAGGAGCCTGTGCCACTGCAGGCCAGAGATCTGCCCCGTGCCAGAGCCCTGTGGTATGGGGAGCCCTCCACTCCCGAGAGAGGTCTGGGCTGGGAGAGCAGTGGGAAAGCACCAGGCAACACAGGTGAGAGCAGAGAAGGGGCCCCAAATCAGGACCCTTCAAACTGCCACATATCCCAGCTGCACCAGCTGGAAACTCCCTTATCCCAGCAATTAGGGCCAGATGTGTGTGGCAGCCACCACCTCCAGTGCACATCTGTGCCAAGGTGTCCTTTCCAAAGCCTCCCTGCTGTGCTCCTGAGCTCTACTCATTCCAGCTGCATCCCAACCCCCAGTGCTCTGGCAGAGTACTGTCAGCCTGGCAAGCTCTCCTTAAAGAGTCATTAATTAACCTGGTAGCCTGAATCCTTCAGTGTCCTCAAAAGTCCTGCTGCACACTCTGACTGCCACCACCTCTCTCCTCCTGGATGAATGACACTACCCCTGGTGGTGACTGGGGAAGCCCAGCAAAGTCTCCAACCCAGAGGGCGTGGGGGTCCCCATTCCCAGGGGTCGGGGGGCTGTACTGGGGGTGGGGGGACACTGATAGATGGTGTCCCACTTCAAAGTCACCACTGGCTGGGGAAGAGTTTTGGGAGCCTGCAGCACCAGAATGCCCTCGGCTGGGCCAGCAGCTCCTTCTCTGCTGGCAATTGCTGCATCACCCCCATCCACAGGGATTTTCTCCTTGCTTGGCTCCCACTAGCAGCACCAGCCTTGCTGCGTCTGGCCTCACCCAAGACACATCAAAGACTTCCAGGTAATACAGGATGAATTCCTCCTGGTAGAGCCTCCCCAGATGATGGTACTCATGGGGTCTCCCCCAGCTGGGAGGAGGGATGGCTCCATCCCCAGGGCCTGGAGCTGGGGTGGGCAGAGCTGATGACTGGGGTACATCTGTGAAACCTGGGAACACAGGGCCCCCAGCTGCTCCTTCAGCAGCCCTGTCTGGAAAGCCAGGAGATCTCATGGTGGGCTTCTAGGGGCAGGTACTCTGGAGGCACTGGAGAATGGTGACCTTTCGGCTAAGAAGGAAGGGAACCCATGGCAGGTGAGCAATGGAAGCCAGATGGTGTGGACCAGGATAGCCAAAGGATGCTCAGATGCCCTTCTGCTCCCTGACTCCACCAAGGCCCTCTACCCTTACTGAATGTGGGTCCAAATCCACCCCAAGTTCATCAGCTGAGACAACTCTATCAACTTCCAGGCTATGACACCTCAGAGCTGAAGTCATTAGGCTTGTACATTGACAAAACAGCTGAGAAACAGGCCCTGGTAAATTCCAGTGGCCCCTGCTCTGCAATGGAGACAGGCAGAGCCCACAGAATGGAGACCAGCTTGGCATGACCCTTACCATGATGCCGGTGAGCAGGCAGACTCCCTTCCCACAGTAGGTGTGTGGGACCATGTCCCCATAGCCAATGGAGAGGAAGGTGATGGAGATGAGCCACATAGCACCCAGGAAGTTGCTGGTTACATCCTGCTGGTCATGGTACCTGCCAAGGAGACAGGGACATCAGTGTCACAGCAGGGGACAGGGATGGATGGAGCAGAAATGGGGGTAACTGGCACAGTGGCTCCCCCAACACAGGCTGTGCTGGGGGACAGGATTAACAACACAGTAGGATGTGCCATAGTAGCAGTGGTTGTGCAATTTCTGGCTCTAGAAAACCCACATGGACAACATGAGAGCAAAAACTCGGTGGGAAAGGGCTTCTGCTTTCAGTCAGACCTGTCACCACATCCCAGTCCTGTTGTGTGTCCCTGGTGTCATGTGGTGCTGTAGTGAGAATTGGCTGATGGGATAAAGAGCTGTGGCTCTGCAAAGGCCCTGACGACAGCAGCTCACCCTTGGCATCCCCCCTACATCCCACTGATGCTGCAGCCCGGGCTGTGGCACTCCAGAAGGCAGAGCTGCCAGCTGAACTGCTGGGGATGGGTCCTGCCGAGCCTCTGGCACAGGCTTGCCTTTCAGGAACAGAGGAACAGCTCACACACTCGAGACACAGCACATGTGGAGTGGCTGCAGCTTTGGGAATGCTGCAGATTTTCCAGGTCCTTGCTGGGGATGTGAGGTCAATGACCACTCTGGCTGTCCCAGACACTGGCTATGGCTCTTGCAGCCAACACGCAGCCAGGGGCCCCAGCTGCCTCCAGCTCCCCAGGGCTGGGCAGGCACAGCCAAGCCAGGCAGGTACCATTCCCAGGGATGTAGTGCTGACTCCTGGCAGCTGAGCAGGGCCTGGCCCTGGCTGCAGCAGGACTCAGCCCTAAGCTGGCAGGGGCAGGCAGTGCCTTTACCCCACTATGAACAGGATGGTTGTTCTCCTGCCTCCCTGGCAGGCTTCTCCCAGCCTCTTCACAGGATCTGGAGAGGGAAAACAGATGGAGCTTTTGGCAATCCCAGCTCCAAGATCATCACTCGCAGAGCAGTTGGGTTTTCTCCTCTTCTGAAATGTTTTTCTCTCAGCTGGAGACTCGAATGAGGTCCTGGTGCAGGAGAAAGCACCTTGAGCCATGGTGAGGCTCACTCTGAGCAGGGTTGGCCAGGGCAGCTAGAGCCCATAACCGCAGTGGCACTCCCCAAAATTCCAGTGCCTGCAGTGGGGCACACACAATTGTCCCATCCAGTGTCTTGTCCTGAGGAGAGCTGAGCCCACCTCATCCCACGGGGTGGAATGTCCTGAGGGCACAACCCCAAGAGTGTCATGCTGGACCGGGGGTTACAGGCTGGCTGGACAGAGGGACCTTTTCTCCTCTGGGTAGCACTTTGAGCAAGAATTGATAAACCAGAGGGGTCGGCCGTGCCACTGCTGGTGTGAGCAGAAAGAGGGGCCACCTGCTCACACCGAGGCTTGCTGCAATCACTCAGACACCAGCACCGTTTTCTGCCATCCCCTTATCTGCCACGGCCACCCTCACCTCTGGGGCAGCCGTGAGCATCACCCTAGAGCCGTGCGCTGCGTGCGGCAGCACCGCCTCGGCCGCACCAACCCCAGGGCTCCGGGCAGCCCCGGCCGGCGCTCGGGCACACGTGCGGGCACACGTGTGCGCCGTCGGGCCGGGCCGGGCGGGCAGCGCTGGCGGCGGCGCAGCCCCGCGGGCGGCGGAGCGGCGGCCGGGGAGCGGGCGAGGTTGCTAAGCAGCGACTCCGCTGCCTGCGAGAGGTGCGGCCCCGCGGCACACGGGAGCATGCTGCTGCTGCCCCCACAGCCACTGAGAGCACAGCTCGGTGCCAAGAGAACGCTGTTGCCTTGTGATTTCAGGGTTTAGCCCAGAACCTCGGATCCCTCCCTGATAATTCCCACACAGGTGTGTCAGTCACCTCTCCTTACCCCTTCCTTGCCCCCTGCCGAGCACTGTCTGTCAGTTCTGGAATTCCAGAAGGGCATCGAGTGATTGGCAGATTAAAAGGATGTCCTCTACCCCTGGGGGGGGGCATTGGGCCATCCAGGTGTCCTTCGTCCCTTGAGACCTGCTCTCCTGTACTTGGTTGGTGGCTCCCTAGCCCTTCCCTCCCCCTCTCCCCGGGGTTAAAAGGAACAGCACCCACGCAGTCGGGGAGTTCTGTTGGAGCTGTTGCTGGATTCAGAATAAAGCTCTGCATCCAAACCCTCCATCAGAACCGACTTGTTTCCCTCCCCATCCCCCTAAAGCTTCTCCACAGAGGGAAACCTGAGGAGCGGCCCCTCCACGGGGGAAGCTCCATCCCACCACCTGAGCTCCTGCATGCCTGGACTTGTCTCCACGTGCCCAGCTGCAGCTTCCATCTGGCCAAAAGTGTCCCTGGGGTGAAACACCACAGTTGCCACTTTTTTGGTTCAGCACCAAGGGCCAGACAAGCTCAGGCATGTCCCGTCTGGCTAGACTGGTAATTATTCCAATAAGACGTGGCAGCCCAGCCCCAGAAGCCGCCCTGGAGACGCACCACCACCTCTGAACTGCCTGGGCCCAGTGGGTGCTGCTTGGGAATGGTCCTGCAAACAGCAGCAAACTGTTTCCCAGTGCCAGTGGACAGTGTGGACAGGGGGACACCTTGTAGGTGCTGTGTGACTCCCAGGGCTGGTGCATCCACCAGGGATGTGGCATCCCTCACACACAGAGCGTGTCCCAAGGGTTCTGCATTCCCCCAGTCCTGCATCCCCCAGGACTGACGCATCTCCAGCCCACCTGGGTTCTCTTCTGCCTCTCTGTACATTGAGGGAGGCGATGGCAGCTGCGGTGCCAATGATCTGCAGTGCCTCGTCTGCATAATTGCTGGGGATTTTTGTTCCTAATAGTTCTTCATTGCATCTTCCAGCCTGAGCCTTGCCAGGTGTTGGATTACCCTCCTGCGTGTGTCCTGGGTGCCTGTCCACCTGCTCCCTGCTCAGGAGGCATAAACCACAATTTCTCAAACACAATTAGGCAGTGCCTGAGCATCCAGCTCATAAGGAGAGCATCATTAAGGGAGGCAGGAAGGCAAATGCAGTCAGTAAAAGCTCATAAAATCTCAGTGTGCCATCCCACGCCACTGCCACAGCACTTACAGCTGCCCTAATGCCCTTTTGCAGCGTGACCAGAGCAACGGGTCCCACCCTGAGGAGAAGGGAGGGTGGCCTTCCTCTCACTTTGAAAGCAATCTAGAACCAACCTGGGTGTCCCAGGTAACCGTGGGGTGCCAGTTGCTGTGATCCTTCTCATCTTAGTTCCAAGGATGACACAAAGCTGCCACAACAGGGCAGCTTGTGGAGGACCTGCCCTCCCTTCCCCAGGTGCTGCTGGCAGCTTGCACTGTGGCTGTGGAGAAAACCTTCTGGCACAGCACTGGGATGCCACCACCACAGCCCCCTGGTTCCCTCAGTAGACAAAGAGTGGTGGCAGGTCCCCGAGAGATGGAGGTGCAGTGATACCCACCAGGCTGGTCTCCACAGCAACCCCGGTGCTGAGCACACTGATGCTGGCATGATGCCATCAAGCTGTGGGTATGTCACCACAGTGTTGTCATGGCAGTCAGTTGCAGCGATGCTAGAGCCTGAGCCAGGCCCTGTCACTTCCCATCAGCACCTTTGGGCCCTCCCCATACACAGCCCCCAGCTCCCACCACTCTCCTTGTCCCCCACCCGTGCTTCTGGGGCTTCTGGCACCACCCATGTCCTCTTGCACAAGGACCCTGCCTGGCTTAGGCACTGGCTATGAGGACAGGGCTGACCCTGCTCTGCTTCCTGCCTCTGCAATTTATCATCTGTAACAGCAGGGCTCAGTGCAGGGAACCACTGAGGCCCCAACACCCCTCCTCCAGGGTGTTAGGACATCACATCTTCATTGAGAATTCCAAACTGCCATGAATCCCAAACCACAAACTGCTAAGCTTCCAGAGCCACTGCACATCATCATGCATTCCTGAACTGCTGCACATCCTGAACCGCTGCACATCCTGAACTGCTGCACATCCTGAACCGTGGAGTTTTCCAAACCTCCACACATCCCAAACTGCTGCTCATCATGCTTGTGTCCTGAACTACTGAGCATCCCAAACCACCCTGCATCCCAAACCTCCATGCATCCTGAACCTCTGTGCATCCTTAACAGCTGAGCATCCCAAACCACCAGGCATCCCAAGCACTGAGCATCCTGAGCTGCCACAAACCCCTCACCCCAGCTCATTCCAAACACCGTGAATCCCAGAGCACCACACACCCCAACCCCCCTCACCTCTCACACACGCGGACTGTCCATGCAGCGATGATCCAGAGGGAAATGCTGAAGACCAACAGCACTGTCCCAGGGCAGATGGTCATGAGTGTCTTCATGACGAAGCGGGTGTTGAAGTTGATCTTGTTGAGTGCCCCGATGCTGCGCGAGGAGGCGTCGGTGAAGAGCTTGCTGTGCAGCAGCATCACCCGAGCAATCAGGTAGAGGCGCAGGAACATGGGGATAGACAGGATGATGTCCACGTCAGCCTCTGCCCGAGATGGTGTGTAGGAGAAAGCCAGGCGAGCTGTCCAGAAAAATTTGTACTCCCCAGGGATGGGGTGTATGGCACAAACCAGCATCTCTAGGCTGATGTAGAGGATGCGCTCGTACGTCATCGCTATCCGCCAGTCGTCAGCTCCATTGTCGATCACAAAGAGCTGCCAGGATGCAAAACCACGCGGTCACCAGTGGCCCCACAACCTGCCCACTGGCGTCCCCAACCCTCCCTCCACAGGCACTGGGGGTTAGAGCTAAGAGGAGCTGGGTGTGGCTCAGCCAGAAGCACTGGGGATGGATGGAGAAGAAAAACATGGGAATGAGTCACCACCAACCTCTCTGCTGCCCTGCTAGTGTGTGTCAGGGATGGTCACGCTGCAGGGGACACCAAAACTTTAAGGTGCCTGGCCTTGAGCACACACCCAGGCACAGTATGAGGACAGCTCACTCAAAATCTGGCCAGCAGGAGCCCACCTCCCAGAATGTGCCCCTCATCCAGGCCACAGAAATGGGCAAGCCATGGTGCCACAGAGCACCAGCAAGAGTCACCCCAGTCCCTCTGCTCCTGGTGTTGCACTGATTTCACTGACAGTCGTCACACCCTGAGTGCCAGGGCAGTATCTGGGCAGTGAACACCACAGTCAGAGCATCCAGCTGCTGGCGGAGATGGGATTCAGTTGTCATGGCAACTGATGGTTCATCCTGGGTACAGCAGCTTCTCTCCCATCATCAGTGATGGAGTTGGGGTCTCTACAGGAGCTGGGGATATGGAAGCTCAGTTGGCCTCTCTGGGATGCCACCAGAGCCCTGGGAGTCACCCACCCAGGTAACTTGGCAGGGGCGGTCCTGAGGCTGCCATTGGCTTCTCCCTGGTGTGACAGGGACACCCAGCAGGAGGGACATGCTCAGGGCTGCTCTGCAAGCAGCACTTGCCAAAGAAACCACCAGGAAGGGATCCAAGGGGGATGTGGCAGCTGGTGCCGCTGTCCGTGTCCTCAATCCTGCAAGCATGGAGCGATGCTGGCTGGCTCACAGAGCCAGGGCTGGGCAGAGCCTGGGCAGAGGGTGAGAGGCGGGTGGGGAGCAGGGCCCCAGCTGGCCCTGAGCCCAGGAACAGCCCTCCTGCCCCGCCAGAGGCCCCAGTACACCTGTGCCAGCACAGCATGGCATTTGGAGCTCTCCCTGGGGATGGCAAGAGCCACTGGGACTGACTCACGGAGTGGCTGTCCCAGCCACCTCCCTTTCTGTAGGGAAAACTCTGCTCCTTTTAGCTGCTTTGTTTGAGAAATTGTTTACAAAAATGCTCCAAGCTGTCAAGGGAGATCCTCAGGCATTTAGCAAGCTGACAGCCTATTCCTTCCTGGAAAAGGGTGTTAAAATAAACAAATTAGCAAGCGGAAAAGGCAGGAGCCTTTTGACTGTATGATGGGATGTTGCCATAGGCCAGGGAAGGGAAGGAGCAAGATTTGGGCAGGATTCCCCTGAGCCAGCCCCTCTCTGTTCTGTACCTGTAAAGCATCAAAGTGGGTTTCCATGGAAACCTAGTGTGGTTCAGTGGTACCCAAGGGGGCATTTCCCAACACATCCAGCATCACTGGCTCCAGCAGAGGAAGGAACAAGAGCCACCGCATCTCCAGAAAAACAAAGGCCAAGAAAAGCTACCAAGACACCTCATGAGGACTAAAGTTTCACCAATAGCCTGAACAGCTCCAGGCACTCCAAGCACAGGGACAAGGTGTCTCTGCCCCTCCACACCACCTTGACAGGAGCTGGCAGCATTGCCAGCACTGCTCTCCTTCATCTGTTGTGATACCACGTGGTGCTGGCAGAAGATGGCATGTTCTGCCCCAGGCACCAGAGACATCAGTGGGGTGCTGAGTGATGCCTCAGCCCCAGAGAAAATGAGGCACAGGAAGACCTTCAAAGGACTAATTAACACAATTAGTAGCATGATAGAATCACAGACTGTTTTGGATTGAACAGGACCTTAATGCTCATCTCATTCCACACACTTTCATGGGCAGGGACACCTTCCACTATTCCAGGTTTCTCCAAACTCCATTCAGCCTGGCCTTGAAGACTTCCAGTAATGAGGCAGACACAGCTTCTCTGGGCAAGAGAGGAGGAGGGAATCCTGAGGGAAGAGGCCAAAGTCATTGTTTCCCAGAGGCTGGGAGGTCTGACAAGTGCCATGGCCCGGTGAGCACAGTCCCCCACCTTGGCCAAGAGGTACAACAAGTTGATGATTTACAGCTCTGGCAGCCCCATTCAATTTTTCTTGGATTATCAGCAATTTCTTTATAACACTTCATAACACTCTGGGCAATGAGCAGCCAGTACAACTTCGTCTGGAGCAGATCAAGTCAAACTCATCTCATTCCCTGTCTCCCAGGGTAACTGGCCTGGCAGAGCAGCTGGGATCATGGTGAGGTTCAGTCCCCACATGCAGAGGGACAGCAGTGGCACTTTGGCTCTGGTCAAGGCAGGAGAGGTGGGATGACCTGTGTGCTGCCTGGGTGGATGCTGTGTTTGCACAACCCACTGCCAGGAACAACAAGCAGAGGAAGCAGCAAGCACCGAGGGCACAGCTCACCCGGCTGACCCCAACCACCGTCATCCTGGGGTAAATATTATTGCAGCAAGAAGCAGAGCTCTCAAATATTTGCATTGAGTAACTCACCCCCAGACTTGGTCCCCATGGGGGCAGGCTGAGCTGGAGTGGGAACTGAGGCAGGCAGGGAGTGGCATGCTGCTGCCAGCCCCTACATGGCAAAGCCCCTCTGTCCCCCAGCCCCAGGAGGGGCAAGGTGGGATTATGGTGCACTCAGGGCCAGGGGCTTTGACATCCCTTCCCAGGATGCTCCTTCTCCTGCCTGGTGATTCATTCCTCCCAGGCCCTAAGCAGGCTGGCATTGCGCCGAAGCGCAGGGAAGCACAGCCTTCCTGGAACAAACTGGGAGTCCTTTAACTTCCCAGGGAGGAAGAGAGTGTGCAGCCCTGATTAGGAAAGGATTTTGTAGCTTTCCGTGGCACTTTGACTGGCTTGAGCCCTTCCTGGCTGTAGTCTCCCCAAGCCACCAGCATATCTGCCCAGCACCTGGGGCTCAGACAGACCAAGAACTGCCCCCCAAGAACCCTCACTGCCCCTCAAGACTCTGACAAAGAGGAAGGATGCTCCAGGATTGAGCAGGATGTGAGCTCAGGTGCTGTGTCCCACTCAGGTGGTTGGCAAACCCCACAGCCCACCCCAGCAGCCCTCACTAGGCACTGGTGATGCCAGGACCTACCTGCACCTCCCGGGTGTGGTAGGCGATGATGAGGCCCAGCAGGATGACGGTGGAGAGGCTTATAAGGCATTTCAGGGCCAGGGAGAACATGGAGTCCTGCAGGGTAAAAGCAGGGAAGGCATTAAGGGGCACACAGCTGTGGGAGTCTGCTGGCACTGGACTCCACACCCCAAAGGAAATACTGCCCCCCCCCCCCTCGCCTGCTATCCCATCCTCAACAGCACTTCTGCTGCTTCAGCTTCCCCCTAAGCAGCTTGACACAGTACTAAGGGCACCATCAGAGCCATCAGCACCACTGGCACCTCCAGCATCACTGGCACCACTGGTACCACCAGCAAAAACAATTAAAAACTCTTTTTTAATTCTGTTCTGCTGAGTGCAGTTCCCAACCTCCCCTCTGAGATGTGCAACGCCAGTGCCCCGGCCCCATCCAGCCTGAGCCCAGTGTTATGGTATCCACAGAGAAGATCTAACCAGACCCTCCAGCTAATTAGTCTTATGTAAATTAAACCAGCCCCTGATTCCCTGATGGCTGAACTGGCGGGTCCCTGCTGTGAAAAGCAGGATTCACTGTTCCCTTTGGATGCTGTTTAACCCATGTGTGTGCCAGCCACAGTCCAGCCCCACTGATGCTTGGCATTGGCAGCCCCTCACCAAGATGTTATCCCCAAGCCAACCCCCCTTAGCTCCCATCCCACACCTCTGGGCCATCCCCAGCACGCTGAGGCCTGGCACACCCAGCCTGCCAAGGCCCAGCTCGCTCATGGCACCCAACCCTTGGCTCCCCAAGGTGCTGGGCTGGCTCTGGCCTGGCCTGGCTCCCTCTTCCCCGTGCTCCTCATCCCCACAGGCTGTTTGCACGCAGAGAAGGGACTATTTGCTGTGGAGGCGGCACTGCATTGTTAACGACTTGGCTCTGGCTGTGCAATTGTGTGGATATAATGGCTGGTTCTAAGAAAAGTGCTGTGACTAAACACTACTATTAACAGGCAAGCTCCGGGGCAGCACTGTGCCAAGGTGGCTCTGGCCAGACCCTTCTCAGGGGCACAAACCCTGCATGGGGCACCCGCTGCCCCACCTGGCAAGTGTCACAGGGTGTACCAATGCCTCCTGCCTGAGGAGACCTGTCAGGAAGAGCCATTCCTGGATCCCAAACAACATGGGATCTGGGCCAAAGTGGGGAAGGACCTCGGCACCCTGGCACACGTCCTGCTCCACCAGGTGATGGCAGGATGCTTCACTCTGGTGGTGCTGCACAGGTGGTGGGAATCAGCAGTATTGAGAGGCCCTGTCCTGCCCACAGTCAATTCACAGGCAGGGAGCAGGCAAGGCAAACCCTGGCCAGTGTGTCCTTGCTGCCCAGCTCAGCCCCGGCAGCCTGTGGCTGGGAGCACATGGTAGCATGGCTGGGCTGTGGGGCAGAGCTGGAGCTGCGCTGACTGCACCCCATCTGCACCATGGCAGCCAGCCCTGCTCACAGGCACCCCCACACCCGTGGTCACGGCCCTGCTGGTGAGTTCTGGTTTCCCACCGGGGGCTGCTGGGGGTGACTTACACACAGCTGCTGCAAATCTGGTCAAGGGCCTGCAGAGGCCGGAGCCAGGGACTGTCCTGCACCCTGTGGCTGTCAGCACAATTGTTTGTGTGACAGCGGGGCCGGGGCAGCATGTCACAGCTGCTGCATGGCAGCAGCGCTGACTCACGGGGTCTTCCCCAGCTGACACAGCAGCTCAGCGTGGTGGGGCCATCGAGCATGGCAGCATTCTGCTGGCAGCTTGGTGAGAATGGACAGTCCCCCTGGCGCCAGGCATGCAGGCACACGGAGCTTGCGAGGGTGGCTGCGGCTCAACAGGTAGCAGATGCAGGTGGGGGATGGTGGTTTGGCTTTGCTCCTGCCAAAGGGGAGTGGGAACCACCAGAAAAAAGCTCTGGCATTGAAGCATCTTTCTTTCTTGGTGAGGATGCTGAGGATGCTAGCTTGGTAACAAGGCATGCCCCTGCCTCAGACAGAGCAATGGAACTGCTGCCCGCAGCCCCCCATGCCCACTGAGCCTGGCAGCCGTGCAAAGATGGGGCTTGGGACCCCCCCAGCCGGGCACCTCGCTGGGGAGACAGCAGGGACTCCCAAACCACAGGACCCCGAGGGACATGGCTCCCCTCCTCCACCTCCTGTGCTCCCGCTGCCCTCCCCCCTGCCCATGGGATCATGGCAGGAAGGGGGGAGCAGCCCCTTCCCACCGCTTCTTCCCCTCCTCGGGCGGCACAGGGACCCCCGCTGGCTGCACCCCAGCTCCCTCGGCAGTGCCGGCCCGCTGACGCCCATGGGTGGTGGTGGGGGTGCCGATGCCTTCCCCTCTCTGGATAAGTATAAATAACATGACAGATGTCTATACAAAGAGTTATTCATATCACTGCCAACCAGCGCAGCCCGGGAGCAGGAGCTGGAAGGGACGTGGGGGGGAGAATTATAAATAAAAGACGCTGTCCTAAAAAAAAAAAAAAAAAAAAAAAAAAAAGCAGGAAAGGAAAGGAAGGGGTGTGGAGGAGGAGGAGGTGGAGGAGGGAGGGGGTGCTTCCCTGCACGGCCGCACGGCCGGGGGCACTGTGCTTCTGAGGAATGCACTGCCATGCCAGCAACAGGCACCACAAAGCTCAGTGGGTCGGTGCCTGCTGCTGCAAGTGCCTGGGGCAGGACTGGACAGAGCAGCCACCAGCACAAAGCCCCTGCACCTCCAGCCGGGTGCTCACCCTGTCCAGCACCTGTGGCTGCGGCATCCACTAAAGCTCAGGGAACATCCTGCCAGCCACCAGCCAGCCTGTCTGACCCTGCTCCACTCCAGATGAGCTCCATATTTATCCCGTGGCATAGATGAGGCGAATGGCTCCACGCTCGCCCCACCAGGCACCATCCGGTGCCACCAGCCCCGCATACACCACCCCGGCCCCGCTGGTACCTTGGAGTAGAGCCCCCAGGAGAGCTCAGTCTCAATGACCATGACGACAATGCCAAACATGCCGAAGATGAGCGCGTAGTCACTGAGGCGCTTCCTCTTCTCGAACAGTGCTCGGCGGTGCCCAAGGCGGTAGCCAATGTTCTGTGCCTTGCGCTTGGGCCCCTTGGCAAAGGTGGTGGGTGCCGGGCGGGCGGCCGGGCGGGTGGGACGGTGGGTGGTGGGCGCGTGGTTGTCCTCGCGTGAGACAACAATTTCAGGGGGTTCACCGGCACCAAAGAGCTGCAGGGGTTGTGCCTCCGGCTCGGCCTCGATGAGGTTCCGTCGGGATGCGCTGAGTCGGCTGAGGGGCTTCATCACCCCCCCGCTGTACTTGCAGGAGCTCATGGCAATCTCGGTGAAGGGGTTGCTGTCCCGCCGGTGAACCAGAGGGCTGGGCTGCCGGTGTTTGCTGCTCGCCACCCCAGAGCCCGCTGGGTGGTCGCCGAGGTTGAGCTGGCTGCCGTGGCGGGAGGAAGGGTGGAGGGCGGCGGGGGCGGCGGGAGGAGGAGGAGGGGCCCGTAACGACCCGGGCGAGGAGTGCAACAGGCTGTGCTGGAGCGGCGGCAGCGCGGAGGGCGGCGGCGGTGACCGTTCATCCCCCGGTAACGGGCAGGGACATCGACCATCCTCCTCCAAGTCCCCCACGCCCGAATCGTGGAGATGCCCCGATGTCTCCATGACGGCGGTACCGGCGCCGCTTTACAGGGCACCGGTTCCGCTTTACTTGCCACCGGCCCCGTTCGCTGGATCATGAATGGGCTCCGTGCTCTCGCCGCTATCGCCGCCGCCACCGCCCCCGCCGCTGCCGCTGGCCCGGCCCCGCAGCGCCATTGGCCACGCCGGGGCTCCCCGCAGGCTGACATCATCCCCGCCCGCTCCCCGCTTTGGATCTCCCCCCCCATCACACCCCCGGCTCCTGCATCTCTGCGGGGTCGTTCGGGACTTGTAGTGCACCGGGCTGCACCGGGCGCCGGTGCCCGCGCGCCCCGATGGACGAGTCCCGAACGACCCCTCATCTGTTTAACCCCCCCCCCCCAGGCATCCCTCCTCCTTTGATATGATCCCCTTTAATCCGTTTAGAGGCCGGGGATAACGAGCAGCAGCCGGAGCAGGTGTTCCCGTCTCGGGGTGGGTCACCCCACGGTCGGGGGGCACTGTGTGTGTGTCTCACGGTGTCCCCAAGGTCGGGGTCAGGGTAGGGGTAGAGCCAGAATATGGGATATATACATACAGATGTATATAGGGCCCTAATCCCCCCTCAAAATCCCCAGCCCACCCAGGCACCCCCACCCCCAGCCCCTGCCGTGCCCAGCTGTTGCAGGAGAGGAGCAGATGTGAGTATACGAGTTTGGGAAGCAGATAATCTGTAGGGAATTGGCTGCTAGAAACCTTATTAAAAGACACCATGAAACATCCAGCTGGTTACCCCCTGCTTGGACACAACTGCAGGACAGAAGTTCTGCCTCCTGAAAACTGGGAAACCTGTGGTGGGGGTGGGGCAAGATCACCTGTGTGTCCCTTCCCCAGAAATGAGACACAGGCCCAGTGTGGCAGTGGTTCTCAGTGTCAGAGCTTTATTCCAGAACAGGAAGCATCAGCAGGAGGTGGAGATGCTGTGGGGCTGGGGGGATGATGCAGTCCCCAATTACCAATGGAGAGACATGGAGCTATACGCTCCTGTGGAGACACTGCACCAGCAACTCCAGCTGCTCGCTCAGAGCCACCTCATCCCCGTCATTGGTGATCACCCAGTCAAAGGCCACTCCCTGGTCCAGGCCACACTCAGATTCAGCGTCGTCCACCCCTGGTAGCACAGAGCCCAGGGAGGCCCCAGGGATGGTCAGGATGTGTGTGTCTGCACCCCCACCATGGCCCCACCCCCAGAGGTGGGGGCCTTGATCCCAAGCCTCTTGCTCCCACTGCCAAGGAAGGGTAGTGGAGGCAGCAGACCTGTGCTCACTGGGCAGCCCCAGGTTTGGTGTCACACTAGGTGAAGCTGCCCCTCACTCGCTCACCAGTGACAAAGACCCAGTTCCTCCTCTTCCTTGTCTCCTCAGTAGCCACCACCCTCACGGTCTGGACCACATCCCCGTAGGCGGCCCGGAACCACTCCACATCTGAGAGGCGCCGTGTGTCACTCACCACCTGCACAGGGCTCCATCAGCACCCAGCCTGTGCCCCCCAGGGGCCCCTGGGCACTGCCCAGAGCTCGCCCACACCCGCTGCAGTGCCCTGTGCCCTCCCAGAGCTCACCCACACCGGCTGCAGAGCTCACCCACATCGGCTGCAGGGCCCCTGTGCCCCCCCCAGAGCTCACCCACACTGGCTGCAGGGCCCTGTGCCCTCCCAGAGCTCACCCACACTGGCTGCAGGGCACTGGGGAACCCCCAGAGCTCACCCACACCGGCTGCACCATCCCTGTGCCCCCCCCAGAGCTCACCCACACCGGCTGCAGTGCCCCTGTGCCCCCCCCAGAGCTCACCCACATCGGCTGCAGGGCCCCTGTGTCCCCCCAGAGCTCACCCACACTGGCTGCAGGGCACTGGGGAACCCCCTAGAGCTCACCCACACCAGCTGCAGCATCCCTGTGCCCTCCCAGAGCTCACCCACACCGGCTGCAGTGCCCCTGTGCCCTCCCAGAGCTCACCCACACTGGCTGCAGGGCACTGGGGAACCCCCAGAGCTCACCCACACCGGCTGCAGCATCCCTGTACCCCCCCAGAGCTCACCCACACCGGCTGCAGTGCCCCTGTGCCCCCCCCAGAGCTCACCCACACTGGCTGCAGCGCCCCCTCCACCGCGGCCCGGCAGAAGAAGCCGGGATCGGCGCGGCGCTTCTCCTCGCCCCAGCGGATCATGTCCTGGCGGAACTTCTCCTTGTAGGCACTGGCATCCAGGAGGCGCTCAAAGTCGAGCCCGTGTTCCTGTGGGGAACGGGGATCGGTGGGCATGGCCTGGGCACACGAGCACGGCGTGGCACGGCCACAGCTGCCGTGACATGCCGCAGCATGGCGGGACGGGATGGGACAGCACAGCACAGCACAGCACGCAACAGCTCGGCACGGTGTGGTACAGCACAACCGTGGGATGACACAACTTGGCACAGCATGTCCTGACATGGCTTGGTGTGGTGCAGCATGGCACAGCATGGCAAAGCATCAGATGGCACAGCATGGCAAAGCATCAGATGGCACAGCACGGTGCAGCAGGGCAGGCACAGCTCAGCACTGTGCATGGCAAGGCAGAGAACAGCAAAGCACATGCCCTGGCACAACTCAGTGTGGCATGGCACGGCTCGGTGTGGTACGGTGTGAGCGTGGGATGGCACAGCACGTGGTAGAACGCGGCAGTGTCCTGGCACAGCTCGGGATGGTGTGGCACTCTGTGGCACGATATGAGCATGGGACAGCAGAGCGCGGCAGTGTCCGGCACAGCACGGCACTGTCCGGTACAGCTCGGGATGGTGTGGCACGGGGTGGCACTGTGTGGCACGGTAGGAGCGTGGGATGGCACAGCACAGCAGTGTCCTGGCACAGCTCGGCGGGTGTGACAAGGCTCGGTACCTTGGCGTACTGCTCCTTGAGGGGCCCGGAGAGGCGCAGAATGGTGCAGACATCAGGGCCCAACCTGCGAGAGAGGGGCGAGCGGGACGGGCACTGACACAGGCTCTACTCGGCCAAGTCCTGGCCTCCCTGTGCTCCGGCACCATCCCCGCCCGCCGTGCCCTCCCCGCCCACACGCCCGGCCCCAGTCCCGCCCGGCCCGGTACCGGCTCCGCAGCTCCTCGGCCACGAAATCCTTCCCCGATTTCCTCTTCCCGCTCAGCAACAGCACCGCGCGCGGCGCCGCCATCGGCGCCTCCGCCCCGCCCCTCACCACGCCCAATGACCACGCCCCTGATGGCCCCGCCCCCAGCAGCCCGCCCGTCTCACGGCGCCCCCTGCCGGGCAGAGCCCGCACCGCAGCGAGGCGGCCCCGGGGACACGGCGGCTCCTGCCCCCGGTATCCCGCACCCCGGCACCCCTCTGCTCCTCTGCCGTCCCCTGCCCCCAGCGCCCCCACTTGCTCCTCACACCCTCCATTCTCCTCCGACGCTCCCTTTCCCCAGCACCCTGCTCCTCCCAGTATCTGCATTTCGCCAACACTCTTCCCCCCACAATCCTTATTCCTCTTCTGCACCCCGCTTTCTCCCAGCATCCATTTCCCCCAGTACCCTCTTTTCTCTCCAAGCACCGTTCCTCCTCAACATCCCTATGCCCCGTCTGCACCCCACTTTTTCAACTGCTCCTCACTTCCTTCAGCACTCCCCTTTCCTCTTCACTGCTCCTCCTCTAAATCCCCATTTTCCCCCAGCACCCCCAATACACTTTCTTCTCCCCCAGCAACCCCCTTCCCCTCCAACACATTTCTCTCTGCCCTGCCTTTTCATCGACACCCCCCCTCCCCCAGCAGCCCTTCCTCCTCCCAGCAGTCCTTCCTTCTGTCTCACAGTACCTTCTTTGACCACAGCACTTCAGTCCCATCTGCTCTCCCCTTACACACCCTATTCCTCCTCTGAACCCCCATTTCTCCAGCCCTCTTCCCTCAGCACCTCCCTTTCCCCCACATCTACACAGCTCGGCCCAGCAGTGACTTTATTCATGGTGGCAGTGCAGCATCACACAGTGCATTTGGTTGTGGATGTGGCCCTACTTGGCCCTACAGGGTGTGGGTCACCCCTAGCCCCCCATAAACAGCATATGGGGAGCCCTTGCATGGGGGTGCAGGCACAATACTGCTCCCCTGGCTCTACGCACGTGTGCCATACTGTCTTGGGGCTCTCTGGCTCCACACGTTCCTGGAGGTGCTGCAAGAGAAGGGAAAATGTGACGGGCAGCACTGAGGGGGAATCCCTGGGGACCCCTGGCACCGCCCACCCCAGCTCACCCACTGTAGTGCCGCAGCATGTACTCCTCGAAGCCATCAGCTGCCTCCTTGTCGCCCCGCTCCTGCCATGCCACATCCTCAAGCAGATCCTCCACATCATCCACAAAATCCACAAACCGCAGGCGGTCGTGGGCAAAGACACCGTCAGCCCTGAAGGCCCCATCGAGCTGCAGTGCCAGCCTCCCAAATTGTCTCCCCAAGCCCAGCTGCCCCATGAAGCTCTCCAGCAGTTGCAGGAACTGCACCTTCTGCACCGGTTCCAGGGCAACCCCAAGCACTTCCTGGCCCTCCTTGTGGGCACAGTCAGTCACCCCAGAACAGCCCTGTGGTGCCCGGTACCGCTTGAGCCAGGGCAGCTCATGGGAATCGTGCCGGGGATGGCTGTGAGACGGCTTCCCCCAGGCTTTGCCTGGCTTGTGCTCACGGGGGGCTCGGGGCTCCTTCTTGTGGGGTTTGCCCTGCTCTCTCCTCTCCTGCTCGTGGGGGGACCCCCTGGTGCCATGCTGTTTGTGCCACCTGCTCTCCTTCTCCACCTTGGATGGCTTCTTCCAGGGTGTGGAGAAGGACCCCGACACGTCTGCCTTCAGCACCTGGGCCAGGTGCTGCTCCAGGGTGCTCAGCTCCTCCATAAGCCCCTTGAGATCCCCAGAGCCCCGCACACGGTCCAGGGTGTCTGCCAGCTCCTGCCGCAGTGAATTCAGGCTTCTGTGCCGCCATGCCGCGGCCTTGCCGTGCCCTGGCATGCCTGTGGCACGTGGCTGCTCTGTGGCACGTGCCTGCTCTGCCCTTGGCTCCCTGGGGCTGCTAGGGGCCCCCGTGGTGGCCTGAAGGCGCCGCAGCTCAGCCTGGGCCTCTCGAAGCGCGGTCACCTCCCGCTCCAGCGCCGCACGCAGCTGCGCGTTCTCTCTGGCCAGGCTCTGCTGCTGCGCCCCGGCCGCCGCTGCCTCGCCCTCGCTCTTGTGCAGCAGTGCCTGCAGATCTTCCTTGTGGGCCTGGGGCAGGGGTGGGAAGGTGTAAAAGAGGTGGCAGCGGGACAGCAGCACCGGGACCAGGTTGGTGCCCAGCACCACAGCACTGAGATGTGGTACTGGGCACTGACCTGTAGCTCTGCCTGCATGAGCCGGATCTCCTGGTTCTCTTTGGCCAGCTTGTCCAGGAGCTGGCTCATGGACTGCATGTTCTGCGGGCCCCCATCATCTGGCAGAGGAGACTTCTGCTGCGAGTCCTGGAGGACAGGAAGGTTGGGAGCCCTGGGAGCGTTGAGGGCACCCTCTACCCTCACTCAGCCCTGCTTGAGATCCCTCCTTACATTGCTGTCTATGGACAGCAGTGACTCCTGCTCCCCAGCAGCCAAGTCCCAGCTCCCAACACTCTCCACAGGGCCTGCAGAGAAGGACATGGTTCTGAATGTCCAGGCTGCTGTGAGATGTCCCCCTGCCCAGGTGGGCTAGTCGCTTCTACTCACCATCTGCCACATCGTAGATACCACCTGGGGAGAGGAAGGGACAATGAGGGGGATGTCTGGACCCCATCCCGTCCCTGGGGCTTTGGCCACTGGGACCCCACTTACCAGTGATGATCAGCAGCCCCAGAGCAACCAAGGCCAAGGCCCCCAGCAGGTACGTGCTCATACTGAGCCCATCATCACCAGTGTCTGGTGACCCCTGCTGTGGGGCAGGTGTGACAGTGGGGGGCTCAGGACAGGGCTTGTGGCCCGGCCGCCACCGCAGCCCCTCCACGTTATCGTCACTGCTGGTGCAGGACACGTCCTCCATTGCTGGCCCTAGGGGGAGACGGGGTGGGGAGGGGGATCTCCAGGGAGGATCTACACCTAAACACTGCCAGCACAGATTCCCCCAGGCCAGTCCCCTGTGAGGTCTGACCTTCTTGGGCGGTGTCAGGGCAGGGTTGTGGCTCAGCCTCAGCATTCAGCTCCTCCTGCTCATCGCCCTCCAACACACTGGGCTCTGCAGAGCCATCCAGGGCAGGCCCTGCCCGTGCCTTGGAGTCCTCACATTGCTCTGGGTCCTGCAGACACAGGCGTTGGCACAAGGGGTATCCCTGTGTGGGGAGCAGCCCACCAGCTCCAGCTCAGCCCCAGCCCCCTGGTCTGACTCACCCCCTGCCCGCTGCCCTCAGGGCACAAGGTCTGGCTGGGGAAGGTAGTGGCACCACTGGCGGTCACAGCTGGGGAGAGCCAGAGCATGGGGATGAGACAGTGGCACAGGAAGGTGACATCAGGCTTGCCCCATACCCCTGGTGGTTGCCTGCCTGTGACTGTGTCCTGGGTGCCTTCATCCTCCTCCTCCGGTTCCTCATTGTCAGACCCGTGGGAGGCTGAGTCCTGCTCTGGACCCACTGTGTCAATGGGCAGACCCTAGGGCAAGGGGGTACATAGGGAGACACTTTTAGCCCTGACCTCCACGTGCCTACAGCCCCAGGTGGGCACTGCGGGGTGTCCCCGGGGGTTTCCAGCTCTGGGGGGCTGCCCTAAGGGCCCCAAGGCATGGGGTCCCAGTTCTGGGATGCTGCCCTGGAGGTCTCAAGGAGTGAGGGTCTGCTCTGGGGATTGTGAGCCCTCACCTCACTGCCCGCCATCACCCAGCTGCTCTCTGAATCTCGGGGATCCAATTTCTCCGCCATAGGGACAGTCCAGCGCTACCTGCAAAGGGACAGATGGGCGGACACACGGACAGTGGGACACGACCCAACTCCCAGGACCGGCTGGATGTTACCGGGAGAGCCACGGTGCCGGTGCCAGCCCGTCCCTCCAGCCTGTAGCTGGGAGGCTTTCAGGGAGCCGTCCCGGTGCACCGGCTCTGGGCTGCACCCCTCTGACACCAGCTGCCGCCGCGGGGTATTTTTAGCCGGTGATGCGACCCAGCAGGTGGACGGGAGACGCAGGGCCTGGCGTGGGGGAACCAGGGACCCCGGTCGGGATCCCACCGCCCCACAGCAAAGCGGCAGCACCGGACGGGGGTCTCGAGCAGCCCCCGCCCCTTTTCCCCCCCTTCCCCGTCCGAGACCCAGAACCGGCCTGGGGGGGACGGCCCCGCCGCTGACAACCCCCTCCTCTCCGCTTCTCACGGCCTCTCCGAGCTGCGCCCGCGCCCTCAGCCCCGTCCGGGCCCGGCAGGGGCAGCGCTCCCGCCGCTCCCGCTACCTACGCCCGCCGCGTCCTGCCGGGAACTTTCCCCGGGGCTGCCACCGCCCCCGAGCCGGGGCGCGCACGTGACGCGAGCAGCCAATCACAGCCCGCGTCGCAGCGTCGTGAGGGGGGCGGGGACAGCGGGCGAGGCCCCGCCGGCAGCGAACACGCCCCTCAATCCGATGCCGGACAGACACCGAGACCCCCGGACAGACACCGACACGCGCGTTTAAGAGTTTTATAACGACGTACAAAAATTTCCATTAACGATTGGCTAAAACGGACGGACCTGGGGTGGGGAGCAGGTACCGGGACCATCCCGAGCACCGGAGCAGGGGGCATCTGGAACGCTGCACAGGCCAGGAGGTGCCCCTCGCAAGGGTAATGACCTAACTGGGAGCAGCACTGTGGAGCACCAAGAAGCCCCAGCCCTCACCAAGCCGGTGCACCATGGCCAGAACTGTCCCCGGTCCCCTGGAAGATCCCGGTGCCAGGCAGTGCCCAGTGAGCAGCCACCGCCAGCGCATGGCAGTGCCTCTCTGGCTGGTGGGGGGGGGGGGGGGGGGGGGGGGACAGCTACAAAAAAAGGATGTTTGGTCCTAAATCAGTGGGGAAAGCTGTACATAGCGGCTGAAGGGTGGCTCAGCCATCGTTGGCGGTCACCAGCTGTCCCATGCCCTCCCGGATGTAGACCGACTGGATCTCCTTTGTCTTGAGGCAGAAGTCGCAGGCCCAGACGGCGGAGGCCTCAGTGGTGAGCAGCCCGTAGGCATTCTCGGTCATGCCCGTGCACTCCCGGTGGAACCACTTCTGGCAGGAGGCCTCGCACAGGATGGCATCCTGGTCATCGTTCACCTCATTGCGACAGGCCCCGCAGGGGTAGACGAGCCCCGGGGGCGGCTGGTGGCCCGAGGCGCTGCCGGCCTTGCCGGGGGGCGGCAGGGGGAGGCTGTTGCTCTCGGGGGTGCTGGCGCTGCGGCCGGCGCTGTTGGGGGCGAAGCCGGGCTGTGCCCCATTGACGGTGGCGGGGGAGCCCGAGTGCTGCTCCTGGGCGAAGGTGCTGGGGGGAGGGTTCTTGCCCCCCTCCTCGCTGCTAGCAGGGAAGCCGGGATCCGCCCCAGGGAAGGGACTGGCTGTGGGGGGCAGCGGGGGCATGTTCTGCCCGGGGCGCTGCATGGGCGACTGTCCAAAGAGGTTGCTGGGCTGGCTGAAGCGCTGAGCCACTGCTGGGCCCCCGGGGGGGTTGAGGGCTGGCCCGGGTCCCATGTCCCCCCGCGGGGGCTGCCCCATAGTGGGGGACATCATGGGCCCGAAGCCCGCAACAGGCCCCTGCATGAGCTGCCCCATAGGGGGGCTGAAGTTCTGTCCGAGGGGCTGGCTGAAGGGCTGCCCGGTGAAGGTCAAGCCCCCCGGCTGCACGTAGTTTGGATTCTGAGGGGGCATGCTAAAGGCCGGGCCCATCTGCCCGGGGGCGAACGGGGGCGGCTGCCTCCGCAGGGGCTGGGGACCCCCACCGTAACCAGGGGGCACCTGCGGCGACATCCCCCCCTGCATGCGGAAACCGCCGAAGGGGACGGGGCTGCCCAGGAAGGGGGCGGGCGCCGCGCCCACCTTGGGGGCCCCGAAATCATCCTCGAAGGGGTTGGAAGCCACCAGGTGGTCCACCATGGGAGTGGGCGGCGGGGCGAACTCCGAGAGGTGCGAGTAGGCAGGGCCCTGCGGGGAGAAGGTGGCGGTCAGGGTTGCTGCGGCGCGTCCCCGGCCCCCGCGCCGCCCCGAGCCCGGCCCTACCTGCGTGTTGGACTTGCGCCGCTTTTTCTCGGGGCTCTTCATCTGCAGCCCTGCGGGGACAAGCGAGGCCGCGTCAGCGGAGCCGGGGCGACCCCCACCCACCCCGGTCTCGGGCCCCCGCGCTCACCTGCCTTGCCCTGCTTCCGGCCGGGCCCGCCGGCGGCAGCGCTGCCCGCGGGGTGCGGGGGCCCCGGCGGGGCCGGCGGGGCCGGGACCGCTCCCTCCAGCTTCTCTGCGTGCGGGGCCGCCATAGCCCTCACAGCGCGCGCGCCGCCGCCATGGCCCGACCGGAAACGGAACCCGCGCGAGGCCAATCACAGCGTGCGGGGGGCGAGGCGACGCGCTCGAGACGTGTCAATCACCGCCGGCTCCCGCCCCACCCGCCAGTCGGACCAAACCAAATGCAGCGCGATGGGAGGGGGGACCAGACGGGACAAACCACGTACGATGTCCGGGGGAGAAGAGAAGGGAGCACGGGGGGGAACCACCCGCCCACAGCGACTCCTCCCAGCTCACACCAGCCAGGGCCTAGAGAAATACCAACTTTAATACAACCGCCAGTTCCTTTGGTATAGCGGGGCAGGGGCCTGCGGCTGCGAGGGGCGGGTCTGCGCTTTGGCTCGGGGGAGTTACACTGTGCATGCAGGGGGGTCCTCCCACCAACCCCCCGGGGCTGCCAGAGCTGCCCTTGCCCAGCTGGGACGAGCAGGGAGGAAGGGGACGTGGTGGCACGTGTCCTGGAGCACAAGCATGTCACGGAGGGGGTACAGGGTGCTGGGAGCACGGGGGAGGCTCTGTAACCAGCCCCTGCCCTTGCATAAGAGTGTGGGACCTGCGGGGTCAAGGCACAGAGTTAACACATAAAGTGATCCGGTACAGTCGAGGGCCTCGTGCTTGGGGGAGCAGAGCCCCCCGTGGGCCCCCTCCTTGGCCCAGGGGCCAGAGATAAGGACAGGCTGCCTCTGGCTCAGGGGGGCTCAGCCCTGCCAGTCCTGAGCCCATGCTGGTGAGCACAAGAATGGCTGTGGCACAGCAGCAGGGCTAGGTTTTGGTAGGAGCTGAGCTGCTCGGCAAAGGCTGGAGCTGGAGGGGCATGGGTTTTGCAAGAACAGTTCTCTACCCTGCAGGCACTCACAGCCTGAGCCCCCCCATGGCCACCAGCTCCACGTGGTGAAAGGAGAGGCCCTGTCCTCAGGCAAGTCCATGCTCAGTCCCGGGTGAAACACATGAAGAGTCTGAGGGCTCCCTGGGGCATGAACACGGCTGGAGGGCTGCGCATTGGGGGGTGCCGTGCACTGGGGTCCCCGGGCGCTCACAGTCTCCTCTCCACGGGCTGCTGCAGACACATCTCACTGCCAGCCGAGATGATGGGCAGGTGATTGTCCATGTGGTAGCTGATGAGGTGGCTGACGCTCTCAAAGCGATGGTCTTTTGTCCGCACCTAGGGGGCCAGAACAGGAGCACTCAGGACGCTGTTAGTGCCCACATCAGGCCAGAGCTACCACCCTCCATGGCACGGGCTGGGCACAGACCTGGGGCTGCAGTCTCAAACCCATGCTCTGCCAGGCCCTGCCCATCCCCTAAGCCAGCCCAGAGTTGTCCCCTGACCAGCAGAGCAGAACCTCAATGCTCTGGTGGCTCTTGTAACCCCCTAGGACCCCCCCCTGCTGTCCCAAGCTCCATCCCCTGTGAGGACTCACCACTCCCTCGGGATCGACAAGCAGCAGATGCTTGGGCTGCCCACCCTGCAAGCCAGTCAGCACATACTGGCCCGGGGTGGTGGTGCTCTCCCTCACCAGGAAGTCCCCATTCACTTTCAGCAGCTTCTCAGCCTCCTTGCGGCTCATTTTGCCATGGTACCAGGGCTCCCGTCTCAGCTGCTCCTCCATGGAGGCCACCACCTGGGCAGGGGGCAGCCCCACAGGCACAGATGAGGGCACACGCAGGGCATCTTCAAAGGGCTCTGCAAGGACAGAGGAGCAGTATAGGAATGTGCCTCTTGTTGATGGAGTGACAAAACTATCCTTTGTCCCTTTAAAAAGGAAATAAGCTTAGAAGTTTCTATTTTGGATTAAGTGAAAAGGCATCTTATAGGACTTGGAGGACTTCACTTCAAACTTAAGGATAGCTAATTGGACAGGAGCTACAAAGTCTTGCTTGGCCAATTTACTAGAAAAAGAAGAGACCAAAGAAATTAATTGCTTTTGTGAGATGTTTTACTAGGGGCAGGAGGGCTTCTTGTACTTGGATCGGTTTTTCTCTGTAAAGAGTTAGTTATTTTGCCTTTTATTAAAACTTTTCTGTTTCCAACACTGCCACAGACGCCATCCTGCTGATTTTATGCCTTCTAAGGTAGCTGAGCTATCCTGGGTGTGAAATAGATCTCCACGAGCTTACAAGACCTGGCTCAAGGAGAGTCCTAATTCAGAGCAGGGGGACCATGACCAAGCCCAGCTCTGGCCGCAGGCACTGTTCACTCACTCATGTCAAAGAGGTCTCTCTGTGTGCTGCCGTTGGCTGTGGCAGGGGTGCTGGCAGCTGGAGCTTGGCGTGTCTTGTCTATGTTCTGCACGTTGACGTAGGATGGGTCATCAAAGAGGTCGGTGCGCCCAGACGTGCCTGCTGAAGCTGGGTACTTCTCTCTCCCTGCTACCCGGAGCACTGTGGTCAGCAGGGCTTCAGCCCACCTTGGCCCCCCACCAGTGCCCACCATCAGAGCACTGGGGGTCCATGGGAGAGGATGGAGACACCCATTACATTACCTTGGGCAGGAGCATGCTGCTTCTGGGGGTCATACTCCCCACTGGATTGGCCAACAGGCTGCAGGGAGAGGCAGTGATAAGCCCCCATCCCCTTTTCCTGCTCATCCCCCTTCCTGCTCCCCACATCCCAGAGACACCGGGGAGACACAAATAACCTTCAGCAGAACCCGTGACCCACTCAGGGTCCCTATGTCTCCCTTATAGGATGGTGCCTCCCCGAGAGGACGTGCCCAGAGCCTCACCAGTGTGGCACCCAAGTGATTTGGGGTCTGAGCAGCCCCATCCTGTAGCCGCATGTCCACGACCCCCCCAATGGGAGGTTCCTTGCCAGGGAAGTCGTTGTAGTACTGGTGATCTGGGGCTGGTTCCTCCTCTTCTTCATCCCAGGCAGAGCCATCAAACCCTGCCATCCTGGGAGAGCACAGCACAGATAAGCCCGTGACAGCAGCCATGGCTGCATCCCCTCTCCAAAGCCACCTTCCTCCTTGCCACACCACCCTGCTCTGACCTGTCATGGGGGGTCACCAGCTTTGGAGGATTCTTCAGGTACTGCTTGAAGCGCAGCTCAAAGGCCTGCCCGATGGTGCTGATCACATCCTGTGCCAAGCCTTCAGGACACTCCAGGATATGGCAGGCTGGGTAGAAAATGGAGGGGTGGGATTGCGGAACTCCAGGACTAAGGTTCTCCACCCCTGAGCCTGCCCTGTACACCCCAGAGCATTTTAGGGGTCACCCAGTCGTCCCCCCCACAACGTTGAGCTGGTCCTGAAGACCTCCAAAGTGGGGCTTTGGCATCGAGGACCCTTGCAGCACCCTCACCTCTCTGATTGACGGGGTCTTTGGCAACATAGGCAACATATTCAGCTGTGTCCTGTGGGTGAGAGAGCAGCAGTGAGACAGGCTGCTGGGGAGCACTGGGCAGAGGGCAGGAGAGGCCCCACACAGGGTACGGATGGGGACCCTGCCAGGTACTCACCGGGTCTCCCCCTGATGCAAAGGAAATAGACTGCATGTGGTGGTTGGCGATGATCTGCAAGGTGGAGAGCTTGTTGGACACAGCCAGGAATTCCTTGTCACCCACAAATGGGTGGCACATCCCACTCCTCCCAGGCCTGACCTGCCATGGGGGCTCAAAATCGTCCAGAGCCCTGGTTATGAGCCACAGACCACCAGGAAAAGAACTGGGACATCCCAGGGAGTGGGGTCAAAACCAGGAGATCTGGCCCCAGGCAAGGGGACTTGGGTCTCACTGTCTCCAGGAGAGATCCCACAAAGCACATGGGATATTCCTCCCACCTCTTCAGCCCCAGGGACTGTGGGGAGGTGAGCACTCATCTCACAGCCCATCCAGACATTCCCTGGGGAGGCTGGGGGCATCCCCTGCCCCAGCAAGATCTGAGCTACATGAGGATTTCTGCTTGTCCAAAGCCAACCCAACCCCTTCCCATTCTCACCTGCTTGCAGTCTGAGGCCATGAGGTTGAGGCTGCTGGTGGAGATGGTCAGGGTGATGGGCATGCCTGCAAACTTCAGGTTGCTCTTGCCCAGGATGGAGTTCAGGGAGCGGCTGCAGGGCTAGGGGCAAACGGTGGCGTAGGGAAGGGGCTCCCCAGACCTGACAGCCCAGCAGCAGGGGGACAGGGCACATCCCACTGCTTCCACAGCAGAGATAGGCACCTTGTCCTCACCAGTGGCCCTGGCCCAAGCCTCAGCTGGGATATCAAAGCCCTGGGCTGACCAGCACAGCAGTGCCAGCCGGGCTGGCATCTGGTCCTTGGCCCTGTGCCCAGACCAGCCACAAACGCTCCCCCAGCAGCTTCCCAGCCAGGCCTCACCTTCCTCCTCCTCACGGCTCCCTTGGCACCAGGCACAGCCTCACATACCAGCCCAATGGCCTCCCTGCAGGGAGTACAGTGAAATGTCAGCCCCCACAGTGCTGCCTTGCCCCAAGACCCCCCCCAAACACAACACTCAGGACAGTGAGGACACAGGGATCAGCACAGGAGAGACAGGGTGACAAAGTGGAATCTCTCAGGCAGTGCCAGCTGGGCCTCTTTGGGTGGGCAAAGTGCACTGGAATTAGTATTTGATGGTCTGCAGCAGTCCCTGGCCCCCACTGAAAGCCCCACATGATACCAGGGGCTTGCCTAGGGCTCAGACAACTTCCTCACCCCTTCCCAAAAGGAGCAGCCCCTGGGGAGAGGCAGAGCTCACCTGGTCACCTGTGTCCTGGTGTTGAAATCCAGAGCCCTCATGGACTGGAGCACTTCCACACAGCCCATGTACTGTGCAAGAGAGCAAGGTGAGCTTGGCCAGCCATGGAGTTTGTCCCTCATACAGCCAGGGAGGGGGCTGGGCCTCAAGCACCCCAGCTCTGCAGCAGTAACTTCCCCAGGCATCCCACTGCCCACTGCCCTGCCCTCTAACCCTCCCAAAGAGCATGGTGCGTCCTCCCACCAGGAGGTCCCCAAATCCCCACAGTGACCCTTCCCAGTGTCCCCAGCACTCACCCGGACATGGTAGGAGACCCCAGAGCCCATGACCTTGTCATCTGGATGCAGCCAGCCACGGGTGGGCTTATTGACAAAGCTGCCGTGGCGGGTCCACTCATCACCCCCCAGCTGGCCACCTTCCACCCGCGTCTTCTTCCCACAGCTCAGCTTGTTCATATCCTGGGAACAGACAGCGACAGGTCTCCCTGAGCCGGGGCTGGCACCACCCCCTGGCACTAGTGCTGGCATCCCAGGGGGACCAGGCTCCCCTGGGCTGCTGCTGGCTGCAGAGCCCCGCAAGCTGAGCAAGTTGGCAGGATTGGAGAGCTTCAGGTTGGCCATTTTGGGGAAGAACGAGCAGAGGGTGGTAGGGCTCTCCTCCAACTCAGGTGAGAGCTCCCCGAAAGGTGCAGCGTGGCTGAGGGAGGAGGACAGGGAACCAGGCAGAGACTGCATGCTTGCAAGGGACTCCACTGGGGAGGGCAGGACTCCCAGGCCTGCCACGGCCTCCTCCGGAGAGGAGACAGACTCATTCCGCAGGTGGCTGTATTTGCTCTTTTGCAGGAGATCCATGCTGGAGACAGGTGAGAAGGGCCACAGCTACCGTGTCCCGAGTGGCAGTAGGGCGGATGCAGCCAGCTGGGCCTCACAGGGGCCCCGCAGAGAGTCTGAGTGCCGGCAGCTGCCAGGAAGCTGCCCCCAAGCAGAAGCCTCGGCTGAATTCTGCGCTAGGTCCACACCAGCCCGACATGGCTGGAAGGGAGAGCTGGGCCTGGCACGCCAGGCAGCGGGTCCAGGGGCTGCCTGGCACTGTGCAGGCACAGCCTGTCAGTCGTGATTGGCGGCAGCAAGGATGTGCAAATCCGTTCAGACTGAGAGCAACGCGCTACAGCAGGGAGGAAATGGGGCTGCGACGACACCCTGGTGAGCTGCTAGCACAGGGAGGGGAGCTCAGAATGCTCTGGGCCCAGCCTGAAGGTCCTCAAGCCCCTTGCCACTTCAACAATGGAAGGCAACAAAACCCATTGTCTTCATCCAGGACCAGCTCCAGCTCCCTCTGCCCTGCTGGTGGGCTCAGCACAGCCACCCTTCGGCCCCACAGCTCACTTCAGCCCCTGTGCCGCTGCCTGCTCTGAGAAAATCAAAAGCATGAATATTTAAAGCCCAGAGATGAGGCAGACACAGAGCGCAAACAAGCTCATCCCAGCCCTGCTCCGAGCACTGTCCAGGAGGGAACAAGGTCCTTCTGTGGCAGCCAGCACCATGCAACCCACGTGCCGGCGGCGAGCAGCTGCTGTTGGCTTGGCAGGCTCTGCCGTGGGGAGCAACGATGCTGAGATGACACCGGTGCTTGCAGCTTCCTGGAATACGGGGACATGCAGTCCTTTGAGAGCACAGATCTTGCCTGGAGGGCTGCTGGGAGAGAGGAGGACGGCCAGGAGCAGGATACAGGTAGGCTGTGCGCTGGGCAAGGCAGGGCTCAGCACAAACCCCCAGCCGTGGTGGGGAGCCTGTGGGAGAGGCTACAGCTAATCGCTGCTTCTTCCCGCATCCCAGCGGCTCCTCCCGGGAGAAGAGATGAAAGGGCTGCGGCTGATCGGAAGAGCTGTGCTGACTCACAGGCGGCGGGGCAGGCTCTGCCCGCGGCGTGGGCTGCGCTGGGGCTGGGGCGCAGCGCAGGAGGGGCTCCCGGCGAGGGGTGGGGACGCAGCGCTTATCTGGAGCAGAAAAATCAAGGTCACAGGCACAGGCGGAGCTAGCGGGAGCGGGCGGGAAGAACGTGCCGGGGGCAAAGTTGGTCCCTTCAGCCTTGGGGGGCTGGGTGAAACTCCCACCTGTGGATCAGGGGGCTCAGGGGCAGGTCTCCCCTGTTGCCCTCCTCTCCTCGACGCACTTGCATGCAGCAGGAACTTGGGCCAGCCCGACTGTGCTGCTCTCCACAGCCCTGGCCCCACTGAGGGACAAGAGCTCCCCCCATCCCCTCTAGGATGAGGCAAGGAGTTCAGTCAGAACCCAACCCCTGACGCATCACAAGCCAGATCCTTACGAACCACCAGGTGCTCTGTCCACCAGACCAAAACTGAGTAAATCCAGGCCAAGGAAAAGGTTCTCCTTGCTTGGAGCCTTCGCCCAGCACTGCTTGGCACCGGCAGCTGCCTGCCCCACTTCACAAAGCCTGGCACACTGCCATGGGGGCAGGGAAAGGAAAGCCACAACAGGGCTCGAAATTGCCACCTCTGTGATGCGAGGGGCTGCGGCACACGGGGGCCCATCACTGAAGCATCTCCTTGGCCATACACACTAGCTCTGTGAAGGCCAGCCCCCCCAGCTCAGCCATGGTGGTCCCACAGGCACAGATAGACTGTGCTGGCTGTTCCACACAGAGACTGTCCCCTCCAGGGGCCCCCGGCTGTTCAGTGCTGTGACCTTCCTGTGGCTGCAGCACCACTCCTCTAAAGAAAAGCAGGAAGCCTGAAGCCAGGAAGTAGCTGGCCCGGTGAGGGGCCAGTGCAGCTCTGTTGCCAGGGGAGCCTGGCTGGGCAGCATCAAGTGGCCACAGAGCAGTGGAGTTTGCCCATGATGGACTGGCCAGTGGTTGATGTGGGTCTGGGCATCCCTGGCACGGCAGCTCTGTGAGCCGTGATGCTTCCCCAGGATGAGAGCAGGAGGGAATTGCAAGGGGGCAAGAATGTCTCCTTGGCCCCTTTCTGCCCCCGCCCAGGGCTTGGAGTAGCCATCACCTTCAGGCAGCAAAGGGCTGATGAACCTCCCGGCCGAAGCTCCTGCTCAGACTCATCTCTGCTTTTATAAACTAGAGTAATTCCTGATTTTCTCAGAACCTTTGAGGCCAGTCTGTTACAAGGTGCATTGCAGCTCCCAGCCCTTGGAGACCAGAGGTGCTACCATCACAGCCCCCCCAGCCCCAGAGTCCACCCCAGGGCACCAGAGCTCCCCCTCAGTGGGCTCTGAGTGCAGAAGGCAAACCTGGAGACGTGCAAAGGCGCAGAACACCGGCCCTGCCTGAACAGGCAGCCCCAAGCCCCATGCTGAAGCCCCTCCCCTTGCCAGGCAGATGCCAGGGAACTCCTGCCCCTGCAGCAGAGGATGAGCAGAGCAGCTGGAACAACTGCCTCCAAGGAGCTCTGGGGACATATGCTGGCCCAGCTGCTCCATGTGCCCTGCCACCAAAGACAGACATGGATCATGAGAAACAGAGGGATGTGGACTACTTTCGGGCACCTGAGACTGGGAATTCACACACCAGTTTGGGCAAGGAAGAGAAGCAGAGTGGGGATGCTCATGGCTCTGCTACCAACATCCTCCCTGGAAAAAAACTGGGAGCTGAGTCAGAGGCCTGGAACATACCAGCGGTTTGACAAGAAATTGCAGCAAGGTGCAAGTGGCCACACAAACATACAAACCTTGCCCTGGGTAGGAGAACCCCTCTGTCCAACTGCAGCCAATGCTGAACCTCTGAGGCAGGGGGGAAGCAAAGGAGAACACTCAAGTCCAGCCAATAGCTGATTTTTCCCTCACACATCACAGCAGCATCGAAAAACATTTACGCATTCCTGCACGCAACCTCTCCTTCATTCTGAAGAGGGGGTTAGGAGATATGGGGAAGAGGCTGGAGACCTCCCAGAAGGCAGAGGAGGCAGGCAGGATCCACCACCGAAGCCACTTAGCCCTCCACCGAAGTCCTTACCACATACTCCATCGCCGGCGGAGGGCAGGGCAGGCCCCGGGCAGGGAGCAGACACAGAGCCCCTCTCGTCTGGCACTCCAACCTGCGGTTCGGGGACAAACAGGGAGTTAGCCACCCCTGTGCCAGTCCGCTGAGGTGGCTTGGGGCCATAGTGCCAAGAGGCAGACCCTGCTCCTCCATGCTGTCCACAGGCGAATGGGGCTGTGGCTGCCGTGCCATGCTGCTGGCACAAAGAATAAGAGAAACCTGGAAGCCACCTTCTTCCCATCTGAAAGAAGATGGAGATGGGATGTGCTGGGACAGGAACACCAGGCTGGGCCGGGCACTGCCTGGGCCCTGCACACACTGGCAAATGGTATTGGGGGCCTAGAGTCATTCTGTGACCCAAGGAAAGTGCTGGAGCCGATCCCTGCCCGGCCCAAAAACCAGTACTGGAAAGCCACACGCCAGGAGGGAGAGCAAAGGCAACCAGGGGGGCAGAGCTGCCCCCTCCTGCACCCCTCCAGCTGGCATCCTGATGCAAAATTATACACAGAGCCCCCAGGGCTGTGTTCTTTACTCCCAGGGGACTGGCGAAGACAAGAGTCGTGGAAAGAGTTTACAAGGCGTGAGCTAGCAAAGGCAGGAAGCTCTGTGAGGGGAAAACAAGGCAAGCAAAGCACTCTTCTCACTCCTCTCACTGCCAGTGCCACTGCCCAGCCGAGGCAGTCAAGGCCAGGCTGGTGGAGCAGTGCAGGGCAGCAGACATGATTTACTGCTTGGCAGCAGTTGTACCTTTATCTGCCTGTGCCAGCTGTCACCACCAGCTTGGAAGGCAGCAAGATAAGGAGGGCTGTGCTTGGCCATGGCAGTGGAGATTGACCCCTGCAGCACCATGCCACTGCCAAGCAGAGGTGGCTCCAGAGGGGGCCCAGCCAAGGCATTCCCCCACCAAAGGGCAGCGGGTGGATCCTCAAGCCCTCCTTGGCTAAGAGGAGATGGCATCTTCAGCCCCCCTGGTACAGGCTGACACTAGGGCAGCCCTGGCAAGCACGGAAAAGAAGTGCCCTTTGCCCACAGACTTCTGCAGTGCCAACGTGGCAAGCAGGGCCCAGGTCACATCTCCTTGGAAGCCGTGTCCATGGTCTACAATCTGTGTGGACGACCCCGTCTAAGAGATTCAAGGGGAGAAGCAAGAATAGATGGACGCAACACGCTGCTGGAGAGCAGACATAGATCTCCAAGGGGGAGCAGCTACCCTTGTCGACAACAGCCGGGTGGGCTCCAGGTACTCACTGCTGCCTTACTCTGAAGCACAGAAGGTGGGAGGGCAGAGCCCAGCACCGCAGAGGCCGAGGAAACCTCCAAACCCAGCCGCTGCCCCGCCCCTGCTGGGGGTCATGCCAGCCTTGGGGCTCGGGCTTGTCCCCAGACCCTGCAGCGCCTCTACAGCCAGTGTCCTTCCCGTGTACCGCACCGGCACGGGGTGGGGCAACACAAGCCGGACCCCAGGCACAGGCAGGCAGCCGCCTCGCCGGGTGGGTCACCCCCGATCTCAGCACAGCCCGGCACCGGCTCCTCCGCCCCCCGTCGGGCGGCACAGGAGCGTCCGGGCCTGCCCCACGGTCAGGCTCCCTCAAGCCGGGCGAACGAGTCAGCTGGGAAGGGCGGCTCGGCTCTCACAGCAGGGGGAGTGGCGGCGGCAGAACCCCCAGAACTCGTTCCGCGGAAGGCGGCGGCGAAGCGGCGAACGATGTGGCCTCAGTCCGGCGACACAGCGGCCGCGGGGGCACGGCGGGGCCTGGCCCTGGGTCCCGGGCCCTGCGCGGGTTCCCCCCCCCGCCACCGTCCGCGCGCGCCCTCACCGCCCCGGCCGGCGCGCGCTCACCGGGCACCATCGGTCACGCGCGGGCCTCGCGCCACTCTCCGCCGCTCCCGCGCGCCCCCTCTCCCCCCGCCCCCCCCTCCCTCCCGCCGCCCTCACCGCCACTCACTTCCGGCCCGCGCCCCTCCGGGGTAGCGCCGCCGCGCCCATACCACGTGACACACGCGAGCCAATCGCGAGCCGACGCCCGGCCCGCGGGAAGCGGCGCCGCGGCCCCGCCGCCTCGCGCGCGCGCCGGCCAATGGGCAGCCGCCCCGCCCCGCCCCTGGCGCGGCACCGGCCAATGGGCGCGCGAGGCGGCGGTGTTTGAAAGCGCCGCGGGGGGCGGGTGGCGGCGCCAACGGCCGCCGAGGGAGGGCACGGCGGGCCTGTCCCGTCATGGCGCACAAACAGATCTACTACTCGGACAAGTACGACGATGAGGAGTTTGAGTACCGGTACGGAGCGGGAAGGGGTCCCGGTAACACCTGCTCGATAAAGATGCAGGGGTGTCGGTTAAGGCTTGCTGGGCTGAGGGAGGGAAATGCCTCGATAGCGTAGGACGGTGCGGTGGGGAGGCTATTAACGGCTCGCGAGTGGGAGGGGAGCGGTGGGCGAGCCGTGGCTCCCTTTGAGGTAAGAGGGGAATTATCCTGGTAATTCAGGGGGTCCCTGTGAGGGTTCTATATCGGGTCACAGCGCTGGTGCCGTTAACAGCTCTCCGGTAGGGAATGAGGGGTTGTCAGGGGTTCCCCGGTGTTGACTGAGAGGTGCGGGGCTGCAGGCACGTGATGCTGCCCAAGGACATCGCCAAGCTGGTGCCTAAGACCCACCTGCTGTCGGAGTCGGAGTGGCGGAACCTGGGCGTGCAGCAGAGCCAGGGCTGGGTCCACTACATGATCCACGAGCCAGGTGAGCCCCGCGGGGAAGCGGGTGGTGCCCAGGCGGCCCGGCCTGACCCCCTCTTTTGCCCCGCAGAGCCCCACATCCTGCTCTTCCGACGGCCATTGCCGAAGAAGCCAGAAAAGTGAGTGGCCCCTGGTCTGCTGAAGCTCGCAGTCCTTCCAGGCTGAGAAAACACCTTTCTCCTCTTTCTTCTCGGCATTTCTCGGGGGCTTCACTCCGTGACCCTCGACGCTGCCTGGGCGTCATTTTGTCGGCTGTCCCTGGTTCCAGAGGTCCTTCCCGTTGCGATGCCTCCAAAGCTTCAATAAAGTGATGTTTGGGAGCTGGCTGTCTGCAGTGCCGGGGGCAGCTGGGGTGGAGGACGAAGGGGTCCCTGTGCCGTGGAGCCTGTCCCGCAGGGGTTCCCGCGGAGGCTCCCCGGGGTCTGGGGGAGCTTCCCCGAGCCCACTGGAGAGGGCCTGTGCCCCGGCCCGCCGGGCACGGCCGTGGAGGCGGAGCTGCACCGACACCCCCTCCCTCCGGCCCTGCGATGGTTCCGTCCCCGCAGGTCCCGCCTCTCGGCCAATGAGATCTGGCAGGGTGGTGTGACTGACGTGCGGGCCGGCCTGTGAGCGCGCGGGGCGGTGTCGTGGTGTGCGGGGGTGCCCGGGCGGCTCCATGTGGGGGGTGCTGCGGGCTGCGGGGCGAGTGCGCGGGCCTCTGCGCGCTGCCGCCTGCCGCCTCATGGCCGCTTCGGGCCTGACCGCGGTGGCCCCGGGATCCGCCAGCACCGCCGGCATCATCATCATCGGCGACGAGATTCTCAAGGTGCGGCCGGGGGCGGGCGTGGGGCGGGATGGGGCCTGCGCATGGGGTCGGGGCGTCCCGCAGTCATGGGCGTCTCCTGTCCCCTCAGGGCTACACGCAGGATACAAACTCCTTCTTCATGTGCCGGCGGCTGCGGGCTCTTGGCGTGAGTGTCGCCCGGATCTCTGTGGTCCCCGATGACGTGGAGGCCATCGCCAGCGAGGTGGCCACCTTTGCTGCTCGCTTCACCTACGTGCTGACCTCCGGGGGCATCGGCCCCACGCACGACGATGTGACCTTCGAGGCCGTGGCTAAGGCCTTTGGGGAGCGTGTCGTCCTCCATCCCGAGCTGGTGGCCCTGGTGCACAAGTTCTTTGGCAAGACGGAGGAACAGTGCCCTGAGATGAAGCTGGCTCGCATCCCCGAGTCCTCCCACCTCAATTACGGCACGGACGGGCACACTGGCAGCACCTTCAAGTACCCGCTGGTCAGCGTGCGCAATGTCTACATCTTCCCCGGCATCCCGGCCCTGATGGAGCGTGCTCTGGATGGCCTTGCTCACCTCTTTTGCAGCAAACAGACCCACTTCCACTCCCGCACCGTCTATGTGGCATCTGATGAGATGCTCATCACACCGGTGCTGGACAGGGCTGATGCCACCTTCCGGGGCCGTGTCAGCTTGGGCTCCTACCCAGACTGGACCAACAACTACTACCGTGTGAAGCTGACCCTGGACTCAGAGTCAGAGCAGGACCTGGAGGAAGCGTATGGCTTCTTGATGAGAGAGTTGCCACCGGGTGTTGCTGTGCCGTTGGTGACAGACTGCGTCTCTCCAGCAGCTGTGGAGGTTTATGGCCTGGCTGAGTCAGGTACTGGGAAGAGGTGCTGCAGCACAGCTCCATGCTTCTCCTGTGCAGCCTAGCAGGGCTGGGGCAGTGGGAACTCCAGCCTGGCAGCAGAGCTTGCCTGTTGTATGCTGAGAGGCTTGAGGCATGCTGCAGCTGCAGTGGGCTTCATCCCACACAGCTGGGAATGGGACCTGTAACCTCAGCTTGATCTGGTGGTGGCAGGGTCTGAGAGCACAGTGTGCAGCAATAGCTGCAGTGCCACAGTTCCCCAGTGCCCTCATGATCCCTGTCATATTGTGGCCCAGATCTCTGGGTTGAACAGGCTCTTGGCTGCGGTACCAGCAATGGCTCTGCTGTGTGTCCAGAGGGTGAAGTGCCCTAGGCCCTGGGGCCGTGCTAAGGGAGCGTGAGCTGGGCAGGCACCGACTGTCCTGTCCTGGCAGGCTCAGCCCTGGGGCAGAAGGTGGCAGCGGCCCTGAGAACGATCGAGGAGGCTTTGGACCAGTACAGCCTGGTCCAGCTCTGCGTGGGCTTCAACGGGGGCAAGGACTGCACAGCCCTGCTGCACCTCGTCCATGCTGCTGTGCAGAGGTACCCATGCATGGGGCTCCAGGCTGGGGCAAGGCTCAGGGGTCCTGCAGACCCTGGCCAGGACTCTGGGGTTCTTGCTTGCTCCACCCTGGGGGAATGAGCGGATTCCTGGGCTCTAGCTGGTTGTATCTGGATGCTGCCTTGCCTCCAGTTGCCATGGGTCAGAGTCCAGCTGCACTGGGTCTCTCTGCAGGCGGTTCCCAGCGAGGCAGGAGAAGCTGCAGGTGCTCTACATTCGCATTGTGTCCCCATTCCCTGAAATGGAGCAGTTCATTCAGGCAGCAGTCCAGAGGTAGGAGGCACAGTGGGGTGGGCTGCTGCCCTGAGGCTGTGGAGTGCTGCTTGCAGCCTGTAGACAGCTGCCTGCCCTGCCTGTGCAGGTACGGGGTCCAGCTCTGCACTGTGGAGGGCTCCATCCGGGAGGCACTGGCCCAGCTGAAGGAGCAGCAGCCCCAGCTGGAGGCTGTCCTGATGGGAACGCGGCGCACGGACCCTTACTCACGCACCCTGACCCCCATGTGTGTGACAGACCCCGACTGGCCCCCTTACATGAGAGTGAACCCCTTGCTGGTACGTGGCCCCCACCTGCTGTGGGGCTGGAGCTGTTGCCACAGGCCTGGCAGGGGCACCTCATGGGGCTGGGAACCAGTGGTGATCCACCTCCATCCTGGACAGTTTCTCTCACAATTCTCACTCTCCGGGAGTATTTGCTGCCCCTCTGTGCAGCTGTGGGTGCCCCTTGCTGCAGTGAGGCTGCTGGGTGCTGTTGGGCAGGGCTCGTTCCTGCCTGCTGGGGGGTTGCCCTGTGTTTGGGGAGGTGCTGGGAGGGGCAGTGGTGCTCTGATGACTGTCTGGCTCTCCCAGGTGCTCTCCAGGAAGGTCTGATTTGCTTCCCTGGGAGACAAGGGAGCAGCCTTTTGCCTCTGCCTCAATCCCTGCCCAATTCTGCCTGCAGGACTGGACCTATCGGGACATCTGGGAATTCCTGCGCAAGCTCTTTGTCCCCTACTGTATCCTCTATGACAAGGGGTGAGTGCCTGGTGCTGCCCTCTCACATGCACAGCTAGTGGCCTAGGGTGCAGTCCTTCAGCTGCTTCTTCTCTCCACAGCTACACGTCCCTGGGGAGCATGACCAACACCAAGAAGAACCCAGCCCTCCGCTGCATCAATGCTCAGGGCCGGGAGAGCTACCGGCCTGCCTATGAGCTGGAAAATGAGGAGGAAGAGCGCACCTCCCGCCAGTGAAGGCCACGCTCTGGGAGCCTCCACTGGAATGCTGCTGGGAGTGACACTCAATAAAGTTGCTGCCTGTCAGCACTAAATAAACCTGCTGCAGTCTGCGCTGCACTGGCACGTGATCTTGTTGAGCCCTGAGGGCTCCATAGGGCAGGAGTGGGAGGAACAAAAGGGTCCCCAGGTTGTGCTCCCTCCCTGTACCCACTATTTGTAGGAGTTTTGGAAATGCAGAGAATGTAGCAGGTTCCAGTGCTTGCCAGGGCCCCTCACATCAGCACTGCTGCCTCTCCCACCGTGTCAGATCCTGCTGATTCCTCATGGGCCATGCACCTCCTCTGGACCATGGCAGCCTGTCTGCAGGGTGCTCCCCAGCAAGTGGTACGGGTACAGGCACTGGCACTGCCAGCACCCACTGCCACTTCCATTGGGCTGCGCCTGGGCTCCTGGTTGCTGCGGCTTCTGTGGAAATGCATCTACCTCCTTCTCTGCAGCTGGTGCATCCATGAGCTACTGGACTAGAGAAGGACCCTCCCAGTGTCACAGGACCCCGTTAGCCCCTGCCTGCCCTGGTGCTGTGGGTGAGTGATCTGCCTGCTGCCTGACTTGACATGGTGCTTGGAATGTGGCAGGGGCATGGCTGTGGTGTTTGAGGGTGACAGAAACCGGCCATGGTGCTCCTGGAGTGAAAAGGGCCTGGCCGTGGTGTTTGAGGGGAGACAACCTGGCTGTGGCGGTTCTGGGGGTTGAGAGGGTGTGGCCTTGGTACTGGTCACTGGGTTGTTACCCCTGTGCCTCTCTCCCCTCCCCAGGACTGTCCCTGTTGCCCTGTGCTGATGGAGCTGATGGACCTCTGGTGCTGAGACTCTGCTCCAGCCTGTGCTCCCCCCAATCAGAGACCCCAATAAACCTGAACAGTGCCTGACTGGCTGCATCTGTTTGGGCAGAGCTCTGGGAATATCTGTGTGTGTGTGTGTCCCCAAACCTCCCAATCCTAGCCCTGGGTACCACTAAGGCATTCCAGCACACCCCTTGCCCCTGTCCAGGACTGAGGGTCCCCATGTCCCTTAGGGCCAAGGAGCAAGAAAGAATTGGGGCTGGGGTTCTGCCTGCCTCTCCTGCCTGCTCCCCCACTCCTGGCTGTTTCCTGTTCCAGTCTGTGGGAAGCAGCTAGAGCAAAATATCTCCAATGGGTCCAGCCTGGCTGGGAGCTGCAGCAAAGGTCATGGCTGGTGGCACGAGAGCATGGCTGTGGGTCTGTGAACCCACCCTGCCCCACTGCTGCCTGTGCTGGTGCCTGGCCCCAACACAGAGGAAGCTCTGCGTGCCCTGTCCTCGGCAGCAGCACTGGCGCCAGTGTGGCCTCCCTTATCTCGGCGGGAAGTCAGGAGCAGGAAGTCTGGCCCGGCGCGGGATAAGGGTCCCGTTTACATTAGCTCCTTTGTTGTGGAGCAGGCTCCCACCCTCACCCACTGCCTGCGGGGGGGCCCCAGCCAGGTCAAGATCTGAGGGGCAGCAGGAACCCTTGCCCAAGATGCCACGAGGGGCTTAGGTTGTCCTTGCAATGGTCCCTGTGAGGACACGAGTAGGGATGGGGTCTGCCAAGACGATGCCCTGCCGTTGTGCCTCGTGGCCTCCCCCTGCCCAGATCACCTACTCAGCTGGACCCTGCCCTTTGGTTGTGCACTGGTGTCTGTGGTGCTTTTTGGGCTCCTGGCTGTGCCCGGCTGCCTTGGTAGCACGGTGCTGGGCATCCCTGACCACTGGAGCCCACGCATCTTGTGCCTACCATGTCCTGGTGTGGTAGCCCTGACGTGGTGGCCCTGGCGGCGGCTCAGCCCCAGGGCTGGCTGGGATGAGGGAAATCAATGAATTCCCCAAACGGGAAGGTCCGGGGGAGGGGAGAGCGTCCCAGCACAGGAAAAAGTCCAGGCAGTGACGCGTGACGGGCAGAGCAGTGCCGGCCGCCCTGAGAGCACAGCCCCATGCAGTGCCCTGGAGCCTCTCACCCACCTCCGCCACCCATTGTGAGTGAGACCCTCTTCTGCAGGGACCCCTTTCCCAGCCTCATGACAGGGGGGTGAGAGGGGAGCGGGTGGGTGCTGTGGGCAGGAGCATATGGACCCCTGCCCTTGCTGTCTGAGCACAGGCAGGTTCCCCAGCAGCGAGGGTGGTTTTTGGGCTCATATCTGATGTGACCTTGGGGAGGCCAGTACACCTTGAAGCAATACCATGCCCTTGTGGTGGGGATGACAGCAGCAAATCCAGGCAAAGCAGCCTTGCCAGGGATCTGGGTGGACAGAGAAAGATGCACAGGGTCCCCATTGGGACCCCTTGGAGCTGCAGCCCTCTGAGAGCACGGGGGGTGATGCCTGTCTCCATCCTGCAGGTGGTCCCCACGACCACCACATGTTCCGTTCGCGCCGTGCTGGGCTGATGCGGAGGCTGTGGCAGCAGCGCTGTACAGCAGCCAGCCCCGAGGATGGCCCTGCTGCCCTCAAACCAGCGGTGCATGCCCTCTTCAAGAAGCTGAAGGATGAGGAGCTGGAGCTGCTGGTGCAGGTGGTGGAGAGCCGGGGCGCCTGGGAGTCTGGCTGCGTTTTGGCACCACGGGGGGACCCACGAGGGGTCAAGCAGGGACTCCCTCCTCAAGTCCTGCTCTGTCGTCTCTTCCGCTGGCCTGACCTCCACCAGTCCCATGAGCTCAAGCACCTCTGCTACTGTACTGGGGGCCAGGGAGCCTGTGGGGAGTTGGCTGGGCTGTGCTGCAACCCCCATCATTTCAGCCGCCTGGCTGTACCTGGTAAGTGGTGGCGGCAACACTGGAGGCTGCCTTGCCCACCCAGGCTCTGACCCCTGCTCTCTGGGGCCTGGCTCAGGGCTCCAGTGGGCTCCACTCCCAGCCTCCTATTTCCTTCTCTCTCCCCTGCAGAAACCCCTCCACCCCCCTACTTGAAGGCATCCTGTGGTCCCTCCTGGCCAGATGAGCCCCAGCTCATGGAGTTCAGCTATGATGGTGGGGACTGGTGCGGTAAGATGGGCCCACCACACTGCACAGCCCTCTGCCACACCCAGCAGGCAGGAGGGCACTGGGCAGGGCTGAACCCCTGAGTCAGAAGCAGAGATTGGAGGGGACAGAACATGAAAATCAGGGAATGGAGCCAGCAGTCACTCCCAGCAGGAGGAAAAGACTCCGACAGAGGATGAGGGGTTCCTGCTGGGGGAGCGGTCTGGGCTCAGACACCCCCCCGCCACTGAAGCTCCTGTTATTTTTGGCAGCGCCAGGCTCCCTGCTGGAGGAAGTGCTGCCTATGGGGACACACACAATGTGCCTTGACGCACACAGCCCCAGCTCCCGCCTGGCTGCTGGCCACCAAGGCCACCAGCTGCTGCTGCCCCACCTTCCTCTGCACTCAGGGACCAACCCCCCTCACAGCCCTCCCCCAGCCCTTCACCACGGTACTTGGGGACTGGGAACAGCACCAGAGGCTCACACCAGGTGCAGGACTCTGTGCTGAGGCATTCCTGGTGCGCCATGTCCATCTATCTGTCCTCATACGCCCTCTGTGCCCACTCCCCTTGGCTCGTCCAGCTGCTTGGCTCAGTCACATCCTGCTGGTGACAGCTCTGCTCTCCCCTGCCAGACACCAGTCTCCCATGGAGCACCATCAAGGACGGCTGTTGGTGCAAACTGGCTTACTGGGAGTACCGGACGCGCGTGGGCCGCCTCTACGCCGTGCACGAGGCATCGGTGAACGTCTTCTGTGAGCTGCCGTGGGGCAGCGGGTTCTGCCTGGCCCAGCTGCCCGCCGCCTACCGCAGCTGCGCCGTCCGGCGGGCACGGAGCAAGATTGGCCGGGGGCTGCTGCTGAGCCAGGAGCCGGGTGGTGTCTGGGCATACAACCGCAGCGAGCACCCTATCTTCGTCAGCTCGCCCACCCTGAGCCCCCCCGGGGCCTGCGGGCTCCCTGTCCTGAAGGTGCTGCCTGGCTACTCGGCAAAGGTGTTTGATTATGAGTGGGCAGGGGACAGAGGGGGCTGGCAGCTGCCTGGGGAGGGACCCTGTGACCCCCACAGTATCCGCATCAGCTTTGCCAAGGGCTGGGGACCTTGCTACTCCCGGCAGTTCATCACCTCCTGCCCGTGCTGGCTTGAGGTCCTGCTGAACAAGCCACGCTGAGGCTGGGGCTGGTGGGGGGTGCCAGGGAGCTCCCCCAAAGCAGGTTCACAAGCTGGGGGGCCCTTATACTGTCCCTCAGCCTGTGTCTTCCAGGGCTGTGTTGCAGCAGGATCGTCCTGGCTCTGGGGACTCTGTGCCTCAGTGCTGACTGGATGCAGTGCCTCTCTTGAATGGTTTACCACCTTGCCAGCACCTGCTTCCCCCAGCCATGGGGCACTCAGTGACACAGGGCACTATTTAATATCTTTTTTAAAAATATTATTATTTTAATGTTTAAGTTTGTATTAATTTATCTATTTTTGTAAAAAAAGCAGAGCATGAGGCAGGAGTCCCCATTGTCAGGGCCAGGCCTGGGGGGTGGCAGCCAGGGCCGGTGGGGACAGGGGGAGCAGGAGAGAAGGGAGGTGAGAGGGAGTGGGGAGGAGGGGGGAGCTGTGGGCCTAGGTGTCACTGCAGACAAGGGGAATGGGAGTGAACTGGTACAGCTGGGGGCGGTGGGGCAGGTGTGCACAGCTGGAGTGTGGGGCAGGTTAGAACATCTGGATAGGTGTGGAGCAGATTAAAACATCTGGATAGGTGTGTCATAGGTTGGAATATCTGGATAGGCGTGGGGTAGGTTAGAACATCTGGATAGGTGCAGGGCAGGTGCAATGGCGGGGGGGGGGGTCAGGTGAGCACCCCACCCCTGGGGTGGGGACCGGTTCAGGGTTACCCAAGCTAGATCCCAGGCCCGGAGGCTCCTTCAACCGTTCTGGCAGCATGGGGGAGCCCCCAGCAAGTGCAGCTGAGGGGATCCCGGATTGCCCGAGTCGTGTCTGCTGATTTTAACCTAAATAAACGGTGCCACCGGCACCAAGAGACCCCGGTGTCCCTCCGCGTATCGGTGCCGCCCACGGTGTTCGGCTCCGGGAACCAGCAGTGCCCTCTGCAGGCAGCTGCCGCGGGCCACGATGACCACCCGGTCCTTCCTGCCACGCCGCCGGCCCGGCTGAGCCCGCGGCCCCCGCCCGGCCCCGGTCTTGGCCCCGCCGAGAAAGGTGAGTGCGACCGCACCATCGGCGTCGCCCCGGGAGAAGGAGGGAGAGGGAGTCACCGGGAGCACAGCTGCAGGCAGTGGCAGAGCGCAGCGGCGATGGCGAACCCTGGCCCGAGGGGACGGGCGGGGAGCGATGGAGCCGGGGGTCGGTGGCAGCCGCACGGATGGTGAGGCAGTTCTGCGGGTTCGCCCCTCCGCCCCGCAGAAGCCCCGACCCTGGCGGGCTGGTACCCTGGACGGGGATGCAGGTGAACGGTCAGAGGGACGGAGCTGGGGGGAGCGAAGCGGGCGGCTGGGCGAGGCGCGGCGGCAGGTGCCCGGTACCGGGGCCTGGCGAAGGGATGGGGGTCCCGTTCTCGGCCCCGGCGCGGTGCCTCGGCGCGGCCCCTCCGCCCACTGACATAACGTCTGTGCGGGGCCGTGTTTGCCTTGGCAGCCCCAGAGCGGCGGTGGCTCCTCACACTTTCCGCTAGCGCCGGGCAGTGGCCGCGCTCGGAGCCAGGCGCGGGGGGGCCGGGGTGAGCCGAGGTGAGCCCCGGGGCCGCCGCTGCCTCCCTGAGCCGGCAGCGGCCAAACAGGTTGCGCGGGGCCCGCGCCCAGGCACCTGCGGAGGAGCCACCCCGCTGGGGGCCGCCGCGCCCCGCTCCAGCACCGAGAACAGGGGGCTGCTCCCTGCGCCGCGCCCCCGCCTGCCCGGCGCCCGGCTCCCCGCCGTGCCACGTTCTCCGTGTCCAGCTCTCCATCCCCCCGTGCCCGGCACTCCAGTACCCCGGTGTCCGCTCCTCGGTGCCCGGTTCTCCGAGCCCGGCTTTCCACCCCCGTACCTCACCCTACGCACGGTTTTCCGTGCCCGGCACTCGAAACTCTCCCTCGGTGCACACTTCTCGGTTCTTACCCCCCCCCCCCCCGCCATGCCCGGTTCCCCGCCCCCCGTATCCGCGGGGCGGAGCGGGCAGTGCCGTGCCGGCCCCGGCACTCGGCGGCCGCAGCGGGCGGGGCGCGCTCGGCGCCTGGCACCGCACTCTGCGCCGGTGGGGGCCGCAGCGGGGCCGTCCCGTGCTCTCCTGCCTGGGCCGGGAGCCGATTCCCGCCCGATCCCGTTAACCGCCTCTGACTCAGCCGCCCCCCACCCGCGCACCCCGGTCCCGGGGGTCCGCAAGACCCCCGCCCTCCCGAGGGGGGGGTGGGGCGGGGCTGACGGGCGGGGCACTCCACCAATCGGACGCGTGACCGCCGGCGCGCTGCCCAATGAGGAGGCGGGGGCGGGCGCTTCCTGGAGCCCCGGCGGCGGCGGCGGCGGCGGCGGCGGCAGCAGCAGCAGTGGCCGGGGGGCGGGCGGGGCGCGGCGGCGGCAGGTGAAGGTGGAGGCGGGGCCGTGGCTCCGGGACCGGTCTGTGGCTCGGGCGGGGTGCGCAGGTGAGCGGCAGTGGGTGGGAGCGGATAGACCCACCGAAGGGGGTTGCGCGGAGGTACCGACCCACCGGCAGCGGGATCGGGACGGGGACCGGTGCGGCGACCGCTTTTGCTGCCCGGTTGCGGTGAGTCGCGCAGATTTGGGATGCTGCGGGCAACGGGTGGGCACGGTTGGCACGCGATCACTGCACGGCCCCTCTGTCCCCGCCCGCCGCCGGAGCCGGTGGACACGTCGCCCGTGGGGCGGGGGGTGTCACTCGTGGGCTGTTCCCGGTCCCTGCGCACGGGGCTGCGGGAAATCTGTGACATCGGCAGGTCCCTGCTGCGTGCCGGGGCGGCTGCCAAGGCTCCGCTGTGGTCCTGTTGCGGTGCTGCTCCATCCAGCCAGGGTCCTCCACGGGTGACTGGGTGCTGCCACCCCTCCTTCCTAACCTGGTGAGCAGCTTGGCAGCGTGCCTGATGCACCGGGTGGGGACGGCACCGTTGCAGGAGGAAAGCAAATCAGGGAGCCCCTTCTGCACCCGTATTGGTAGAGTTGGAAGGTGTCCCAGCACGCTGTGCCACGCTGGTGAGCCCCGGCCCTGGCACACTGGCAGCAGCAGTGGGTGCCTCTGCTCGGCTGTGCAGTGGTCCCCCGGGATCGGTGTCATGGTAGCACCTGCCAAGCACCGGTGGACTCTGCCCCGTGCGCCCAGCCCTGCCGTACCTGTCCTCGTCCCCCTGGCTGGCTGCCCCCGGCCGCTGTTTGCCCGGGGCGGGGTGCGGTATTTACCCTCCTGCCGGAGCAGATCCACGTCTTGGGCCACAGCCGCCCTCGATCAGTGGCTGCGTTCACTTGGCGAGGGGACACAGTGCCAGTTTTGTCCCGGGGTGAGTCGCACCGTACCTCTTTTTCCCCCGCCACAGCCCGGGTGACAGGAGCGGGGTCAGCCTGGGATTCCCGGCACTGCCGGGGGCAAGCGGCAGCTGCGGCCGCTCCAGGCTTCCGTGGTGATGCTGGTGCTGGGAGGGAGGGACTGAGCTCGGGAACTTAAAGTGGGCGCATGGAGAAGGGGAAACCCTGGCACAGCAGAGAGTGGGGCAGCAGGGCTAGGAGTGTCTGTGCCGGGCATGGGTGCGGAGGTGAGCATAGGGAAGTGACAGCTGTGTGTCGGGAGGCATATCCGTGTCGGGTCCTGGGGACCCTCTGAGACCCCCTGCCTGGGCGCGGGCTGCCCCAGCGCTGCGGTGCTGAGCCCGAGGCTGTGGCAGCGCGGCTCTGCCAGCTGCTGCCGTGCACCCTTCGTGCACACGTGGCACGAGCGGGACAGGCCCGAGCACACGGGGGCGGGAGGGGCACGGCGGGGCTGCGGCACCAGCGCGGCCCCTGCTGCACCCCAGCTCTCGAGGGGTGGCTGTTGCCCCGTGCGTGAAGCAGGAACTTCTCCTTCAGGGCAGGCAGCGGATGATGAAACCAGGGAGAAATCTCTCCTGGCAGCCTGTGGGCTGCTGGCGGGAGCCCCCGGGAGCCTGCGCTCCCCCTGCGACGCCACCACTGCCTTCCCATGGTAACTCCACGGCGGGAGCAGGCAGGGTGCCGGTGGGAGCGGCCGCCCCGTCTGGAGGATTGGCGCCCGCCTGGCTCCCCGTGGCAGCACTGGCGTCCCTGACATGCCCCGAGAGCTGCATGTCCACACCCCAGCAAGCCCCAGGGCGGTCAGAGGACCTGGTGAGGGGCTGGGCTGAGACCCGTCAAACTTGCTTTGTGCCAGGAAGATGGCGCTTGGGTAGCCATGCAGGCAGGAGAGGTGGTGGTGCCGGGGCTGTGGCTAGTGACCTTCACTGCACCCGGGCATACCGTGTGCCCAGGGCTGGGCAGGTCAGTTGACATGCAGGATGGTGCAGTGGGAGCCATGGTGCCCGGGTGACTTGTATCCCCAGAGCTTCTGGCACGACTTGGTGGAGCCCTGGGCAGGCAGGGGGACCAGCCCGGGTGAGGGAAAATGAAAGCAGGTGATGCGGAAGGAGAAGTAGGTCAGGCGAGCTCTGGCCTCTCCCGGCAGCCTTGGTTGCACTGCGTGCTCCACTCTGCCCAGCTGTCTCTGTCATGTCCCCAGGCCCCGTGGGCAGCAGCTGGAGTGGGGAGTGGGTAAGGGAGTCCTGCTGCCTGGCTCTGGGTCCTGGGCAAGGTGGGTGCCAGGCACTGCCTCCACTCAACACCAGCAGGGTGGAGAATGTGGCTGTGCTGGCTGACATTCATTGGGTACAGTGACACCCCAGCAGTTTTGCTTTGATTCCTCTCCCCTGGGCAACCATCAGGGCACAGGGCTTGGAGCCATAGCAAGGGTGGACAGGAGGATTGCCAGCCCCACTGTGGGGCTAAGGAAGAGAAGGGAAGAGACCCTTGTGCCCTGCTCAGGTGGCACAAGGCAGCTGGTGTGGTGTGGACATCATGGTGGGCCCTGGGGACTGCCCGTGTCCCACAGAGGGGCTCCACAGAGGCTGCCCGTGCCTGCTGCACTGTGGAGCCATGGGGCATCACCCTCCGCTTGCTGCAGGGCTGGCTGGGGTCTCCTCGGTGGCACTTTGTGGGTTGGAGTGGCTGCGGTGGGCATGGCCTGGCTGTCGGTGCTGTGTGGGCTCGGGGGGGTCTGGGGGGGATTAGAACTGCCGGCCCCCCTTCCCTCCCCGGGATCAGCCGTGGGCAGCGGGGAGCTGGCAGCAGGCAGCTGCCGTGGGGGCGGAAGCCGGGCTATTTTGGAGGGTGTGGAGGGGGGGCTGTGGGCTGGCACTGTCCTTGCCAGGTGACCCCCACCAGGACCAGCATCACCCTCGTGCCAGGATGGAGCACTGGGGGCCAGCCTGTGCCACTGATGATGCTCAGTCCCCAAGGTGCTGTGAGGACATGAACCCTGCATATTGAGTAGCAGGTGCCACCAGCTGGGGGGGCCCCTTGGGGCTGTGCAGCACAGTGGGACCCAGGGGGTCTGGCTGCCCTCCAAGGGGTTCCCGTGACTGTGCTGCAGGGCCAGTAACTCTAGAGCCAGCTTACCCTGGGGCCAGCAAGCAGGCCCAGTTGTAGGTGAGCCTGCCTGTCCCAGGCTGGTGGCTGGCAGAGCCCTTCCTTCCTTCCTTCCTTCCTTCCTTCCTTCCTTCCTTCCTTCCTTCCTTCCTTCCTTCCTTCCTTCCTTCCTTCCTTCCTTCCTTCCTTCCTTCCTTCCTTCCTTCCTTCCTTCCTTCCTTCCTTCCTTCCTTCCTTCCTTCCTTCCTTCCTTCCTTCCTTCCCTCCTTCCTTCCCTCCTTCCCTTCCTTCCCTCCTTCCCTTCCTTCCCTTCCTTCCTTCCCTCCCTCCCTTCCTTCCTTCCCTCCCTCCCTCAGCCATCTCCTTGGCACATTGGGAAGGCCAGAGGTGACACACAGAGGCCACATCTGTCCTGGGCAAGTGTGTGGCCATGGCAGGTCAGGGTGCTGCTCTGTGTCAGGATGTGATGCAGGAGATGGGGTTGCCCATCCTGCCATTGAAAGAGGAGCTGGGATGAGGCCATGTCCCCTCACTGGTGACACTGGTCAGGGTGCCACAGGCCAAGGCAAGGATGGATGGATGGATGGATGGATGGATGGATGGATGGATGGATGGATGGATGGACGGACTCATGGAGGTTAGCCCATCTTCCCCAAAGGCCAGGACCTCCCCACCTGGCCCCCCAGACAGGCAGCCTGATGCCCCCCAGCCAGGGTGAGCAGCAGTTTGTGGCCAGCGCCTGGGTGGTTGCAACACCCCCAGGGTGGGGGGGCCATGGTGACTCACCCCATCCTGGCCACCAGTAGGAACCCTGACTCAGGGCTGCGTGCCCATGCCGTGCCGTGCCCCTCCCTGCCCGCCTCGCCCACCTTATCTCCCGCCCTTAGCACCTGGCACACCTGGGCCAGGGGGGACTGGCGCCATTCCCCTCCTTTATGGGGAACAAAGGGCAGGGGAAGGGTTGGCAGCAGGTGCCATAGCCCTCCTCCTTCCCTCCTGTCCTCCCTCCCTCTCATGGATGCTGTCCAGGGCTGTGCCCTGTTTTTTGCCCCCCCACTGGGGCAGCCTGGAGTGTTGTGGCAGTGTGGTGGGCAATGCTGCCCACAACGCTGTACTGGGTGTGTGCTGCTGCACTCCAGGCACTGGGCAACCCATGGCACCACAGCTGGCTCCTGCCCAGCACAGGGTCCACGGTGGTGGGACAGTGAGATACCATGGGGGGCACACTGGTGGTGCCTCTCTGCCCTTCTCTACTGCCTGCCCAGGGGCTCTTGCACAACCCAACTCCTTCCGTCAGCACTGCTGGGGCTGGGCCCGAGCCCTTTGCTGTCCTGCTGCTTTGCTGTGAGGCTCTTCCCCTTTCTGCCTGGCCTGCTGCAGACAGCCCCAGCTCTGGAGCCTGCTGGGCCGTGCCAGGGTGCCACAGTGCAGGTGCCCCTGACCGGTCTGGCGTGGGTTGCCTGGGCGGGTGCTGGTGCTGGTGGTGGGGTGTGGGGCGAGCTCTCTGGGCTGCTAATTGCTGTTTAGCTGGGGACACAGAGGGTGTAATTACGGGGGGATTGCGTGAATGTGCAGCCTGGCTGGGGAGCCCACGAGTGCCCCTGCCTAGGGAATGGAGGGGATCAGGCAGCATAGTGCAGCTGGGCCGTCACTGCTTCCCACATTCCCCACGGGATCTTGGGAACTTGCTTCAAGGGGAGAGCAGGACAGGAATCCATAGGACCAGGGGGTGGCTCCAGGGCTGGCCGGGCAGGCTGCAGCATGCTGCACCCAGCCCTGCCCTGCTGCCGCCGAGCACAGGCGCCCTCGCAGCACGGCTGGGCTGGCCATGTCCAGTGGCGAGCACCCAGCGCCCTGCCTTGGGGCAGACGACAAGGTGAGGGCCTGTGTGATGTGCCACGGGGCGGGGTGAGGGGCAGGGGCAGACGGCTTGGAGATGATGTTGGGGGGGGGGAAGGCATGCTTACGGTACCTGTCCTGGCAGCACTGGGGATTTTCTGCCGTGGGAGTGGGCCAGGGGATGCCCCCCGCCCGGTTCCGGGTTGGCGCCCCACGGCGCAGTACCGGCCGCAAAGAGTTAATGCCGTGTGTGTTCTGGGAAGCGGGGCTGGGAGGTGCGTGACCCGGGGTGTGGGCGTCGACTCCTTTTGAGGTGGGATCCTGAGCTCAAGTGCAGCGGGGAGCGGGGCCAAGTTCACACAGCACCCTGCCTTCCCCTCCCTGCCACTCGCGGGCCGCCAGCCGGGCCGCGACGCAGCGCTGAGCCACGCCGGGACACGGGGCAGGTGAGCCACACACCCACCCTGCCATCGCTGCTGGTGTGGAGGAGGAAGTTGCCAGGGTGGTGGGGATCCAGTGTGGCACTGGACACTGGGAGATATGGGCCAGCTGCTTCAGCAGCAGCAGGCTGTGGGACGTTGGTGTTACCTGAGCCCTACACCACCCTTACTGCTGATGGGATGGGGTGGAATGGGGCGGGATGGGATGGGATGAGTGGCGAGATCTGGGTCACTTTGGTTTGGCAGAGCAGGGCCCACACCCTACAGTGGCAATGCCAGGCAGCTGGATGTGGCAGTGGGGTAAGATTTGGCTGCAGGAGGGGGCCAGGATGCTAGCACAGTGCCAGCAGGCTGGGTGGGCGGCATGGGGACTTTGCTTCTTGTCCTTGCCACAGATGCCAGGAGCGACTCTGGCAACACCACTAGTCCTGCTGCACCGTAGCACGGATGCCCTGTGCTCAGTCTCCGTGGCAGCTGTTGTGCCAGGCTGGCACTAGCCCCAGGTGCAGTGCTGGCTGGGCACTGAGGCCACAGTGCTCAGCCCCCTTCTCAGTGCTGGTGGCTAATGTCCCATGGCTGTGCCTGGGAGCTCTGTGAGTGAGCTGCCACTGTCAGGGGGCCTGACCAGTGCCATGGGGCTCACTCTCAGTGCTGTGGGGTGGGGGACTGTTTATCCTCTTTCATCTCCAAACCATTTCCTTTTGTCTCTACTCATTCTTTTCTTCTTTCAAAGAGCAGTGCTGCTCTCCCCACTTCCTCCAGCAATGGGACCCTTGGCATGTGCTTGCTACAGGGTAACCAGCTGAGCCAGACCCCGGCCACCACCCTCCCTGCTGGGCAGACAGAGGAGCTGCACAGCCCCTGCCCTGCAGCCACACCACCCTCCACATTGTGGCCATTGGCACCAGGGCTACTGCTGCTCCCAGTTGGCTTCAGGCAGTAGCAGGGTGGGGGCTTGCACAGCCTGGACTCCTGGGTCCACATCCTGGATCCCAAAGGGTGAGGGGCCCCACGGGTTGAGGGGCCAGGGCGATTCTGCGCTGCGCTCCCCTTCCGGGGTGACTCATTCTCCCCAGTGGGGCTGTGAAGTCCCTCGACAGCATTTGTGACTCTTGTGACCGAAAGCAGGGGCACTTGGCAGGAGCCCAGGGTGGGGACTGTGCTCCCTGGGACCTCTGCTCTCCTTCCCCATGGGGGAACAGGTCAGGAGATCCTCCCCTAGACACTCCTTTCCACCTCACACCTCCCACCGTCCCCAAGCCGGGCCCAGTGCTCAGCACAGGCTGGCACCATGCCCTCACCTGGGGTGCCATCCTTGCTCGGTGGCATGGCACACAGCCTATCCCAATGCAGGAGGGGCACTGCAGGGACCCCACCCTGCTGCCCATGGCCCTGCCTGGGTGGCTGGACCCCTCGGTCGGAGGAGCTGGCACGTGGGTGGAGCCTGGCCATGGTTGTCCCAGGCAGCCCAGGCTGGCAGAGGGATGTCAGGGTGACCCGGGCAGACATTGTTCCTGCTGCCACCCGCCCTGCATGGGAGCCAGCTCAGCGCAGGGAGCAACTCCCCCTTTCCTTTCCTCAGTCCCATTCGGCTGGTTCAGCCAAAATGTGCCCATCCACAGCATTGAGGTAACTGAGGAAGCTCTGGCTTGGCGAGGCCATGGGCATCACCACCTGCGTCCTCCGGGCCATCACCTCCAGCGGCAGCCCGGGAATGCTGGGGGCCCGGTGGCAGCTCCTGTCCCCTCACACCTCATCCTCTGCCATTTCCTTATCACTGCGGTGATCTCCTCGACGGCAGCACCCGCTCAGCATGTGACTTCGCTCCAGTGAGGAGGATGTGCGGGGGGGGGGGGGGGGTGGGGGTGGGGGTGTCAGGCAAAGGAGCCGTAAGGGGCGGTTTGGTGCGATGGAAAATCCCCCTCCTGCCGCCGCCACCTCGCCCCCACCCTGCCCCAGCCCTGCAGCTATGTCTGGTGGCACCGAGTCCTGTGGCTGCTCATCGGGGTCCCAACTGCCTTACCAGACCTCTGCTGGTGATTTCTGTGACATTGGCAGCACTGAGGCTGTGTCCATCTGCATGGGACATGGTGAGGCCAGTGCCCATGCCCGTCCCTCAGAGCACCCTGCCATCTGCTGGGATATGATGGGGTCTCAGCTGCTGCCCTGTGCCCAGACACATGCCAGTGGGTGCCATCAGTCTTGCGAGTGCCCTGTGCCCTGGTTTCTTGTGGGGCTGGAGGTGCTGTGGGGACCAGGGCAGAAGGGAAGCTGTCCTGGTGCCATCTCTGGGAGAGGCAATGTTGGAGGACACAGTGCCACCCCATCCTGTGACTATTGCCTGTGACAGTCCTGGGGGTCCGTGGGGCTCCGGCCCACCCATGGCAGGTGCCCCATCCCAGTCATCCCTCTCCAGCTGCCCAAGCTGTGGCATGGAGTACTTGCCCCCCTGCTTAATCCTGCCCCTGCAGCTAATCCTGCCTAATCCCACCAGGGGCTGTCACTGCCTGTTGGCTCCCAGGGCCCTGATGCTTTAATCACCCCTAATCCGATCACCCCCACCTCGGCAGGCAGAGGGGACCTCAACCAGTGGTGGGATGGGCTCCTGCCAGGGAGGGGGACTTGGCCGTGGGTGCTGGCGCCAGCATCCCAGGCGGTCGGCACTGCTGGCTCCCGGTTTCAGGGGCGGCTGCCGCCTGCCCTGCCGGTCGGGCCTGCTCGGCAGCGGCTGGGGCGGCTCCGCAGCCGGTTGCTCCGGGGCCGTTCCCAGCTGCCTGCCGAGGCAGCCCCAGCTGGCGGCCGCCCAAGCGCAGGGAGCGGCCGGCTTGGGGATGGGCCCCTGTGCCGGGGGCCGTCGCCCGCGCCTCCCCTCCATGGGCAAGAGGGGGCACGTCCCCCACGCCTGCCTGCCGACGGCACAGTGTGGTTTGGCATGGCCTGGTGGGTTTAGGGTGGATGGGCCTGGTGTGGCTCAGCATTGCCTGGCATGGCTTGGCGATGGCCAGTGCCACATGCCGCTGTCCACCATGGCTTGGCTTGGCGTGGCACAACTTGAGAGGTGGTACCCGCCTCTGCTTCCCCCAGGCTGCAGTTGCTGGACTCCCATTCTGCTGTCACCCAGCAGTGCCAGTGTCACCCAGCAGCCTGGCTGGCTGCAAGGGCCATAGCTGGGCATGGTGTTACTGGGCAGGTTGCAGCCCCGGAGCCGCCACTGCTGCCTGCAGCCTGTCTGCAGGTTGTGAGGATCATGGGCTCCCCTTTCCCACCTGTGCTGGCTCCACAGGAGCACATGGGTCCCTGGAGGTGCACCATGGGGACCACAGTAGGAGTGTGAGCAGTGCTGGGTTTAGGGCTGAGGCCAAGCTCTGCCAGCTGCAGCGTGGGAAAGGCCTGACTGGCGCAGGCTGGGCTTGGCTGGGCGAGGAGTGGCCCCAGGCTGGGGCACAGGGGGAGGGAGGGGGCCCAGTCCCGACCAGGAGCGGGGGCAGGAACCGGTGGCACAGGTGCTGATCCTAATCTGCCGTGGCAGGAAGTGTGGCCCCTGTTCCCAGCCCAGCTGGGCTCCATGGGGCGGCCCCCGGCCCTCAGGGTGCTCTTCCCAGCGCTCGCCCGCCTACCCATGCCTCTGCCAGCGAGACCCGTGTTCCCAGGACGGGGTTGCTGGGAGCCAGTGGCTGCGCCCAGCCGTGGCGGTGGGCTGGGGGATTGTGGGTGGGCTGGCGCAGGAAGTGCTGCACCTCACTGCTGTTCAAAGGCACCACGCTGAGATTTCTCCCTTTGCTGTGGCAGCACAGGCGGCTGGGTGCTGGTGGTAGTGGAGGAAGTGCGGAGGCCTGTGGTGGGGGGCCTGCGCCTGCCAACCTCGACACAGCATGGAGGGAACTGAGCGCAGACCCTGGGCCCCAAGCCTGCCCCAGTTAATGTCCCACTGAAACCCCAGTGCCACCCAGCGTGTACAGGCAACGTTCCTTGTGCCCTGGCTTCATGGCAGCGATGCTCCAGCTGCAGTGTTTCTTCCAAGTGCTCTCTCCCATCTTGTTCCTCTGTCAGTCAAGCAGCATCCTATCCTTCCTTAGGTGAGGACGATGGCCAGCCCAGAGGACGACCTCATCGGCATCCCCTTCCCCGAGCACAGCAGCGAGCTGCTGAGCTGCCTGAACGAGCAACGGCAGCTGGGGCTGCTCTGCGACGTCACCATCAAGACGCAGGGGCTGGAGTACCGCACCCACCGTGCCGTCCTGGCTGCCTCCAGCCGCTATTTCAAGAAGCTCTTCGCGGGGCCGGGGCCGGGGCAGGAGGTCTGTGAGCTGGACTTTGTGGGGCCGGAGGCACTGGGTGCGCTGCTGGAGTTCGCATACACGGCCACGTTGACCATCAGCAGCGCCAACATGGGCGAGGTGCTGCGCGCTGCCCGGCTGCTGGAGATCCCCTGTGTCATCGCTGCCTGCGTGGAGATCCTGCAGGGCAGCGGGCTGGAGGCACCCGGCCCCGATGACGGCGACTGCGAACGCGCCCGCCGCTACCTGGAGGCTTTCTCCACCCTCCCCGAGGGTGAGGTGCCTGCCCCGCCGCCCCCCCGCCCCACCCCGCGCCGCAGCAAGAAGACCCGCAAGTTCCTGCAAGCCCGCGGTGCCCAGCTCAACAACCACGCCGAGGAGCCACCCGCTGAGGCTGAGGGTTCTGGCAGCCCCCCGCCTCCCTCCCAGCTGCCCTCACCCCCTCTGCCCGAGGGGCTGTCCCTGCCCTATGACAGCTTTGAGCTTCCTGAGGAGGAGGAGCTGCCCCCACACCCCTTCCCCTTCCCCTACCAGCCCCCCTTGTCCCCTGAGGAGGCAGCTTCTGACGACGACGCCATCGACCCCGACCTGATGGCGTATCTGAGCTCTCTGCACCATGAGTCGCTGGCGCCTGGGCTGGATAGCCCCGACAAGCTGGTGCGCAAGCGCCGCTCACAGATGCCCCAGGAGTGCCCCGTCTGCCACAAGGTCATCCACGGTGCCGGCAAGCTGCCTCGCCACATGCGCACGCACACGGGCGAGAAGCCCTTTGCCTGCCAGGTCTGCGGGGTCCGATTCACACGGTGAGTGCTGCTGGACGGGCTCTCCCCGCCTCATGTGTGCCAAATGACATCCCCTATGGCACCCACCCTGTGCCAGTCCTACCAGGGCTTGGCCACAGGCCTAGCATGGTTCGTGGGGTTTTCTGCATCCCCTGAGTGCTGCCAGACCAAACTGATGGCTCACTGCACAGCACCCCTCTGCCAGTCCTGCCAGTGCTGTGCACATTCAGAGGGTGTTCTGTGCCCCGTGAGTGCTCTGGACCAACACAGGTACCCAGTGACATCCTCCATGGCACCCCCTGCAAGTTCTGGTGTGGTGCAGTGGGGTTATGGGGCCTTCTGCACCTCACGAGTGCTTCTGGGCTGACCTGAGGTACCCAGTAGCATCCCTGGTGGTGTCCCTCTGCCATAGCTGCTGGTGAAGTCAGGTCGATGGGGTGTTCTGCACTCTGTGAGTGCTGCCAGATCACCCAAGGCCTGATACCTGATGGCGCCCATAACACCTCAGCTGTTGGCCCTGGCACGGTTGTGGTGCAGGTCCAGGGGAGTCTTCTGCACTATGTAAGCACTGCCAGAGCAGCCCGGGGTAGCCAGCAGCATCCCCCCTGCCAGCTGACAGCTGCATCTCAGCCATGCAGACGTACAATGGTCCTGTGCCTTGCCAAGCACCCAGAGCCCTGTGCCCCGCAGAGCATCCCTGCTCTTGGGCTTCCAGCACCATTGCCCTCCCCCCAGTGGTTGGATGGCATATTGGCTACTCAATGCCAATGTCTCCCTGTATGTCCCACCTCCAGGAACGACAAACTGAAGATCCACATGCGGAAGCACACAGGAGAGCGGCCCTACTCCTGCCAGCACTGCAGTGCCCGCTTCCTGCACAGCTACGACCTGAAGAACCACATGCACCTGCACACAGGCGCCCGGCCCTATGAGTGCTACCTCTGCCACAAGGCCTTTGCCAAGGACGACCACCTCCAGCGGCACCTGAAGGGCCAGAACTGCCTGGAGGTGCGGACGCGCCGCCGCCGCCGCGATGAGCCACCCCCGCCGCCCGCGGGGCCCCCGGGCCTCGACCTCTCCAACGGGCGGCTGGAGGGTCTGCGCCTCTCCATTGCCCGCTACTGGGCTCCAGGGCAGCCCGAGGAGGAGGAAGAGGAGCAGGAGGGCGAGGAAGGGCCGCAGCCAGATGGCACCGTGCCGGTGGAGATGGCATAGGGCCGATGTGACGGCAGGTGTCGTGCCGTTCCATGCCAAGCTGTGCTGTGCCCACTGGGTTTCTGTTCCTTTTTTTCCTGTCACGGTTCATTCCTAGTTATGCAAAGGGGGAAACTCCCCTCGGCCGATTTGCACAAGGGGGTGGGGGGCCCCTATCACCCCCCCCACCGTGCCCGGGCCCACCTGGTCATGCCCAGGTGGGTGATGGTGGGATCGGGACTTGGATGTCCCCCCACCAAATCCGTCGTGGATGCCAGGACCGGGCAGGGGCACCCATGGACCAAGGCCACCCCCAGGTGGGGAGAGCCCCCCCCATCCTCTCCAGTGGTGGGGGGGCACTGCCTTACGCTGTGCATAGCTTGTCCCCACCTCCCCACTCCGAGCAGCCCCCCCCCCGGCGAGCCCCCCTCGCCCCTGCACTCCCGGCTGCTTTCTCTTGGTTGCACTATTCGGGTGAGCCCACCCGGGTGCGGGGCAGCCCCGGCCCCCCCCGGACCCTTTCCCCTTCCGAAATCCCCCGGCCCTGTGGGACCCCCCCCCCCTTCCCTGGGGTGGCCAGGCCCCCACGGTCACCCCTCTGTCCTTTGCACATGCCCCCCGCAGGGCGCAGCCTCCCCGGGGGTGGAGGGGACCGGCACTATTTGTCTACAAATAAGAGTTTTATCTATATTTAAAAAGATGATGTAATATATTCCCCCCCCCCCCCCCCCCCCCCGCCCCAGCCCCTCCGCTGCCAACCACCAGCGCTGCCCGGCCTCCACGTCTGCCATGGGGTGCCGGCAGGGGTGATGGGGCCGGGGGGCCTCTGCTCCCGTCACGGCTTTAAAGTGCCTTATGGTGAACTTGAACCTTTTCGGCTACTTGAACCTCTCTGGTGTCAGGAACCAAACAAACCATGGGCGGGCGGCCCCCGCCCCGCCGGGCCGCCTCTGCCTGTCTGTATGTCTGTGTTTGTTTTTTTTTTTTTTTAAACGAAGGCTGCTTGGTAATAAACGGAGAAGCAGGGACTTCCCGCGCGTACAGCTGTCTGTCCATTCTGCATCCCCGCCCTGGAGCAGCTCGGGACTGGGGGCACTGTGGGGCTGGGGACAGGGACATCGAGAGTCTGGGGCACTACAGGGATGGGGAGCGGGCACCGTGTGTGGGGAGAGGGACACCGAGGGGTGGGGGTCAGCATGGGGCTGGGGGCACCACAGGGATGGGAATGGGGACATCGTAAGGCTGGGGACAGGGATGTGTAGGGGCTGGAGGCACAGTGGGCATGGAGATGGTGGCACCAAGATGCTGGAGATGGGGGCTGGGGGCATTGAGAGGCTGGGGTCACAGCAGGGATGGAGCTGGGGCAGCAAGGAGCCGCAAGGGATATCACAAGGTCAGGTCCATCATGGGATGGTGGGTACCAACTCAGAGTACCAGGACTCAGGTGCCTTGAGGACCAGGTGATTCATTCACCAGCCCTTCTGCACCCAGTGGCTCTCAGCTTCTGCTGCACTGGTGGGGCTCCAGGCACATCCCAGCAGCTGGACCCGTGGTTTGGCTGCCCCATGGTACTGTCCTGTTGTCACTGGGCCTTTGCCCTTGCTCTCACTGTTCTTGGCCTGCTGCTGGTAGCTGCAGTCTTCCTGGGAGATTGGAGCTCAGTGTTGGCATCCAGCATCCCCAGTGCTGGGGAGCACAGGGGGCATTGCCACCCCACAGTCAGCCCTCACCTGCAGAGCAGCAGAGCAGTCTGCTCTTGATGACCCCACTGCTGCCCACATCACTCTCCTCACTCCTTTCCACCTCCTCCAGCTGGGCTCACAGCTAGGCTCACAGCTGGGCAGCTATTCTGGAGGGAAGCCTCCAGCCCCTGATGATGTCCTTGATGTGCTGCAGCAGCCGCCGCCCTCGCTCCTGGCCCCACTGTCTCCTCGTCACTGGAGTCCCTGCAGGGCACAGAGGGCAGGGCTGAGCTGAAGCACCCCCCCCTCCCACACCTGCTGCAGCCCCCCAGGCCAGGATGGGCTCCCAGCACCCCTCTGCTCACAGCTCCTCATCCCCAGAGTCCGGGTAGCTCAGGAGGGCCATGCAGACGGAGCAGATGTTGTTCAGGGTTCTGCAGCAGTCACTGCAATACAGCCCTGTGGAAAACGGGGCTGTCAGGGAGGGATGGGGAATTTTCTAGGGAGGGGGTCCTCAAACTGTGGGGGCTCCTGCCTTTGCAGCTGGGTGTGATGCAGGTGCTGAAACCCAGCTGCTCCACAGGTCAGGCATCTGGATGTCCAAGAAGTGGGTGAGGGCAGGAGACTGGTGGGCAGAGGGTGATGCTCTGTGGGTCAATGCCATCCTGGGGGTCCTTGACACTGATCCTCAGGGACACCACATATCTCTCCTACCCCAGCAGGGCTAACTCACCTGTATCCACAAATCTGCTGCCATCAACATACAGTTTTTCCTGGTTTCTGTAAAGGTTCATCCCTTAAATCTTGGCATTTTGACTGCTCCACAGTGTGCAGCCAGTCATTGAAAAGGTCCTTGCTTCTCAGTAGGGAGCAAAATGGCTTCATTTGATGTCACACATATGACTACTTCTCTCCCTGGTCCATTAGCACAGCCTGGTATTTTGCCAGGCATCTTAGAGAGATCCAGTGATGTCCCTTTGGATTACGAACAGCCAGCAATGGCACATGGGACCAGCACAGTTTGTGATCATCCCAAAGTGAATTTCTGGGCCTCCTGCATCTTTAGGGTGGTGGCTGCTATGGCCCAGAAGCATGCTGACCATCCAGTTGCTTGGAGAAGGATGCCAACTGACCTTTGCCAACTTCCAAGGAGCTATGTCATCCCCACAGAGGCTGCTTGTTGCCTTTTGTGCACACATCATGAAAAGAGTTTAGTTGTATCTGGAAGGCCTTAAGCCAGTGCTTCCATGAACATCCTTTGTGGTGTTAAAACTGGTGCAACATTGTCAGGGCCATTCTAGCAATTCTTCAGGGCCTTTGATTGACAAATAAAAGGGGTTGGCTATTAGTCTGAAATTTTGAACCTGTATGGGGCAAAATCCTGCCAAAACTCCTGTTAGTTATCTTTTAGTCCTAGGAGCTGCAGTTTGGAATATCACTACTTTTTTCCTTCTCCCAGAGCTTATTGTCCTTTTGGTACCTTAAAGCTAAGGTATTAGTCTTACCTTTTTTTCTGGAAATTCCAGCAAGTCCCAAAAAGTTCTGCAGGCTTATGGTCACTTTCAAGCAGGTTTGTTCCTCATCAGCTCCTATTAGGATGTCACCTACACACTATAAAAGAACACTGTTACCTTTTTTCCATTGCTCTACTTCTTTTGCCAAAACCACCAAATAAAGTGGGCTTATTTTTGAATCCTTGAGGCAACACTGCATCCTTTCCTACTGCATCTTTCTTCCAGTCACAGGATTCTCTCATTCATAGGCAAAGATTGCTTGGTTTTGCTCATCTATTGGGATACAAGAGAAACTATCCTTTAAGGCTAAAACAGTAAAATAAGAGTTTGTTTCCAGCACTGAGGTTAACAAGCCATAAGGATTTGGTATGCTTGGGTGTACATCTGTGTAGGTTTGATTGATTGCTCTTAGACTTGTAGTAATCTGCACTCTTGAGAACGAGGCTTCTTTGAAACCTGGAGGAAGGCATCTAAAACTCAGATTGACATTGTCCGAGTATGCCAAATTGTAAGAATGTATTTGTCCATGGTTCCAGACCTTTTTGTGCTTCTGTCTTTATAGGATATTTATTCATTTTTAAGGGTTTAACTTTTGGTTCTGAGCTTTTTCTCTTAACTGGAGACACATTCTTTGCTTTACCTCATTTTCTGTAGCCCATGTGGACCCCTGCATTTCAAATGGCATCCAGAACATTTTTTCCATGTCCTCCGATGGTTTACACATTAACAGGCAGATCTGAGCTTTCCAGCCTGTCTCAGATGGAATGTGAAGCTGCATGTTATTCACACAAAAGATTTAAGGTTTTGTGCATTCAAGTTACAAAATATATCTCATCCCAGCAAGGGAAGGGGTCATTGATGGCATATGTAGAAATGGATTAGTTGTTTTAGTGTCATCAACTATCCATGCCATGGGTGGTAGGAATGGCTACAAAGCTCATTTTCCTGCTGCCCCAACAATCTGTATTGGAACTTTCCTCAGCAGGCCCTTGCAGCCAGTTACTTCTGAAGATGTGGCTCCATTCCCCAGGTTTACTGGAACCAGAGTATCATCTGGGCCTGCCCTGGTATTTTCTCCTGGTCCCCTTCCCTCACTGTCAAAATCCTCCACCATCCATAACATTTACCTCTTATAATGACCCCTTCTGTCAACAAATAGCACATTCAGACAAAGACCTCTGAATCTCCAGCCCATTCCACTTCTTCCTCCTTTTCTAACACGAGTAATTTTTTATTCCACAGTAAAAAGGTTTAGCCCTTTAGTTACACTGCTCCCATCCCACTGATTGTTCAAGACCCACTGCCCAGTGTTTCCTTGTGACCTACATGGAGATTGATCCCACTGATCAGTTACACTGATGAATCTACACCTTTTGCAGAAGCAATATGAAAAAAGGAACAACAGCGCACTTGCCAATCCAATAATTCCATCCACCCATCATCCATCCATCCATCCATCCATCCATCCATCCATCCATCCATCCATCCATCCATCCCTCATCCATCCATCATCCATCCATCCATCCATCCATCTCTCCATCATCCATCCTCCATCCATCCATCCATCCATCCATCCATCCATCCATCCATCCATCCATCCATCCATCCATCCATCCTTGCTTGAGTATCCCTGGGTCATTTCCCTTTGGCTTTGCTCACTCCCATGATGTTGAAGCAGATTTGGAGTCCCTGATCACCTGCCTGGTGCCTGCTGGAGTCTGTTCTGATTCTCCATTGCCAGGAGCAGCAAGATGATCCAGGCAAGGCCTTGTAGCCACCCCATCTGGGTCACCATGATGTCCCCAAAGTGGGTTCCTTCCCACAGCATGCAGGAACTGATCCACACCCAGAGTTGGGATATTTATTTCTTCTGTGTCTGTGTGGAGATGGGTGAGGGTAGCGAATCCTCAGGAGCCATTCACCCACTTTGATGCACTTCAAAGAGCAACAGATCCACATCTCCCATAAACACCACAATCCAAAGCTGTGGATAAGGCATGGATCAGCTGTAGCCAGGGGCTGCAACTTCCTTTGTCTCTTCCTAGAGACGCAGAGCACGAATATTGACTGTGTGTGCCCTCTGGAAGGGCATCAAAGCCTTTTTGCAAGTTAGTGAGGAGGTGGAGATGGCTGCTAGCTGCTTCTTAGAGCTTTGGACCATGAAGTTACAGCCTTGCAGAGCAATGTGAGAGTTGGAAAAGGAAGTCAGGGCTTTACGAGATGCAAAGGCAATCACACAACTCCAGCACAGTGGTGCTTATGAGCAGCAATGCAGCGTAGAAAAGCAATATGGGGTGGCACATATTGCTCAAAAGCAAAGGCACAGATATGGGAAATATAAGATTTCCATTTCCCAATCGTATTCGCAGGATCCTGAGAAATGGGATGGAAATATATTGAGTGAGTCCTCAGACTCCAAGGCTGAGCTTTAGCCAGATTTAGCAGGAAGGGAGGTGGTAGAAGCACAACCCCTCATACAAATGGAGGGGCAGAGGGATCTGCTAGATGGAGGGGTGCACTTATACTCCATAATGGAGTTTTTGGAGATCTATCAGCAGAAGAGAGAAGAAGTCAAACTGAGATGGATTTTGTGAGCTTGGAACAGTGGGGCTGTATCTATCTGTCCACTTATTAATTGATGCAAAAAGCTATTGAGTCCTATAGGCAGTAAGGATCAGCTGTGTGGGGGATGTGCTCAGGGACAGGGCTGAGGTCAGGGGTCCTGTTTGGCAGGACATTGCCACCCCCATACTGCATCAAGGGCTGTGTGCAGCAGTTCTAACAGCATTGATGAATTTGTGCCATCCCTCAGAAGCTGATGTTCCAGGCAGAAGGTTTTAGTTTCCTGCAGCAGATGGGGATGGCTCATGCTCTAATTACAGGATCTAGCCCGAATGGGGCAGCAGTAACTAAAAGTAGCAAAATACAGTTTTTGAGAGGGGTGCCTGTTTCATTGAAGACCTTGATTACACCAGCCACCACAGTGCTACCAGTAATGTAGGTGTCCTAGCAAGTACCTTAGGGGAAATTTGGGCTCTAATTTCAGAACCAGCTGTGCAGGTGGTGAATGAAAATCATCTGGCAAAACTGAAGACTTACCTAGTGTGACGAGGAAACAAATGTGGAATGATCTTGTGCAAGTCAGTGTCCCATGATCAGAGATAAATAGGAACTCAAAAGCAAAAATGTTTCATCATTGACATAAATCTCTGTCCTCCTGAGCCACAAGAGCTGCTAAAGGAAGCAGCAGCCATTTTCTCTTTGTTACAAGGGAGCTACCAAATACCTTGATTTCTGCTGGTTAAAACATTTTCCTTTATTTTGTCCAAATTTCTTTCCATCGTGTATGTCTCATTCCATTGCTTTATGATTTTATTTTTAAACAAATTATTATTTTTAAGTCATCATCTCTGATTTACTGTCCCTCCCTTGACAGCAGGAGAGGAAGGGCAGTGGCTTAGTTTGGAGTTGAGCTCCTCATTTGTTGTTGAAACCAACACAGACACCTTTTGGGGGTGGAAGTGCCCCGTGACCCCTCATCCTCCTCAACCTGCTCTTCCATTGCACCATTGCCCACCCCCCACTCTGACATTCAGATGTCCCAACAGACATGGTGAGTGTCTGTCACAAAGCGAGGAGATGGGAAAGAGCAACCAGGAGCCAGGTGCAAAAGTCAGATCTGCTGACAGATCTGAGTGCTCGTGGTGACAGGCAGATCCACCCAAGGCTGACCCAGCTGCTCCTCCATAGGCAGAGGAGCTACCCCAGGACCTGGTCCTGTCTGCAAGGAACTTTGTTTTTACACTGCACCATCCAGAAGAGGAGGGGTTTGGATTTGGCACCCTGTCCAGGCTCTGGAAGGAATTTCAGGGATAGCAGATGAAGATAGGATGAAGCTGCAGGATGTTCAGGGGCAAGAAAGAGAGATGGGAGAAATTTCAAAACATGAAAAGATACGGAGCAATTCTGTCCCACTTGATGCTGAGCATGCCAGAGACGATGCCAAAGTCTTCTGGGGGGAAGGAATCATCTGACAGCTCCACATCTAGGGCAGCAATGAGCACAACAAACAGACCTAGCTGCTCCTCCACGTGTGTGTGAGGAGCAAAATCAGTACAGAGGAGACTCCCGCGGCCTTTCTCCCACCAGAGGTATCTGCCTGAGAGATACGGGCACAGGGGAGCTCTCGGGGCTTCCTGCAGCGCTGGAAACACCAACAGGTTTCTTATCCTGCTGGCTTTGCACTAGGGAGGTCGGGACACGTCCTGTTTCGCGGCAGCAGAAGGCTGCAGCCTGTCTTCGGGGAGTGAGTCAAGCAGGAAGTTTTGAGTGCAGGAAGGGAGACCCTGGGGTTCTGTGCACCTCATTCTTGAGGAATTTAGCCCTGCTCCTTCTCCTTCACTCCTTCCTCACTGCTTTACACATCCCTCACGGACGTAGGCAGTTGCTCGCTTGGCCAGAGCTACTTGTGGTGCCGAGAGACACCTGCGGCTCCTCTCCAGAGCCCTCCTTACGAGAGCGCGGCCCAGCACGGCCACCGCTACTTCCGCCACCACTGGGCAATGGGCAGCGCAGGAAGCGTGCCCTGCGCAGGCGCGGAGTCCCTGCGTGTGCACGGGCCTAGACTCCATTTCCCAGGGGGCATAGGGATTTCCTGAGGCGCGGTTCGTGTGCGTCATTTCCGCCGCGGTGGCGCTGACTCGTCTTTGCGGCGTTGGCGGCGGGAGAGACGGTGAGGGGCGGGAGGCCCGGGCCACCTGGAGGCCGCGTCCTCGTGCCTCGGGACGGAGCGGGGGGCGCTGGGAAGGGTCTGTAGGAGAGGATCGCTCGTGGGCTCTGAGGGGTCAAGAAGGACCGGCTAGTTTCTGGCGCTGGAGCGTCAGAGTCGGGGTCTTCCGAGGGCAGGGTGGGTGAAACTGGGCTGTTCCCTGTTGAGAGGTGTCCTTGGGCCCCTCTGGGCCCCTGGGCTTCGTGCGTGGGCAGGAGCAGCCTGGGCTGCATGCGCTGCTGTGCGACTGCAGGAGGGCACTGGGGGGAAGGAAGGGGCTTCTGGCACCCGCGCTGGGACGGGCTGAGCAGGCGGGTCCGTGCCAAGCCCGGGAGGTTCAGCGAGGCCAAGGCAGGTGCTGTACCTGCATTGGGACAACCCCAAGCACAAACAGGCTGGGGAGAATGGATGGAGAGCAGGCCTGGGAAGGATGTGGGGGCATGGGACATTGACAAGAGGCTCAGCATGCCGTGGCAAGGTGCACAACGTGCACTGGGAGCCCCGAAAGCCAACGCTGTCCTGGGCTCATCCCCAACAGCGTGGGCAGTGTGTGAGGGGGGGATTCTGCCCCTCTGCTCTGCTGAGACCCTCCCCTGCAGAGCTACCTCCAGCTCTGGCGTCCCCAGCACAGGGAGGACAAGGAGCTGTTGCATTGAGTCCAGGGGAGGCCACAGAGATGATCCAGGGGCTGCAGCCCGTCTGCTCTGGATACAGGCTGGGAGAACTGGAGGTGTTGAGTCTGGAGAGGAGAGGATTCCAGGGAGACCCTAGAGCCACTTCTGGGGCCTACATGAGTTCCAAGAGAGTTGGAGAGGGACTTTGGACAAGGGCCTAGAGTGACAAAACAAGGCTTCCCACTGCCAGAGGGCAGTTAGATGGGATATTGGGAAGAAATTGGTGCCTGTGAGGGAGGTGAGTCATTGGCACAGGTTATCCAGAGAAGCTGTGGCTGCCGCGTCCCTGGAAGCGTCAAAGGCCAGGTTGGATGGGGCTTGGAGCGACCTGGTCTAGTGGAAGGTGTCTTTGCCCATGACAGGGGTGTGCAATTAGTCTTTACAGTCCTGTCCAACGCCAAGCACCCTATGACTGTGGAAGGCAGAGGCCCTGATATTGAAGCAGTTTTTGCATTTAAAAGCCCCATCAAGTGTCCTCACTGGTCACATCTGTAGTGTTCCTCTTGTCTCCTTGTCCTCTCAGCAGGGTGGCTGCAGAGGCACTGTGTTTGTCTAAGTCAGACCACGTGGCCTGAACCAGGGACTTGTGCAGAGGATCTTAAAAGCCACTGGAGGGAGTTGGTGGTTCTCAGTGGCTGGAAATAGGGAAGAATAATGTTGGAAGTGAGGAGCTGTGCTTTCTAGAAACTAATTCTGTTGTGTAAGACAGCACTGGAAAGTTGCCAGGCTTTGCAAGGGCAATTAACCATTAGTTGCTAAAACTGATGAAATTGTTAATTACCAAAGCTTTTGCTCTGGAAGTTCCTAGAAGAGGCTTAGTGATCTGAAAGCTTTGCCCATTATTAAGATGTGCAGTGCCAAGGCTTGGACTTGATGATCCTTTCGGGTCCCTTTCGACTCAGGATGTTCCATATTCTGTAAAAGGGAGTGGTACTCGCCAGGGCTTTGAAAGGGAAGAAGACTGTGAACTTTTCTTTCATGGCTACAGATCTGAGACTCTGCTGTGCCAATTCTTACATCCTCACAGGCAAGTTCAGAGATTTCAGATGATCAGTTCCATTTCTTTGTGTTTCTAGATGAAGCTCCCTCTTCTTGCCGTGTTTGCCCTGGTGTCTGTGGCTCACTGTGAGGACGGTGCCAGGCTCCTAGCCTCCAAATCCCTGTTAAACAGATATGCAGTGGAGGGCAAGGACTTGACTTTGCAGTACAACATCTACAATGTTGGCTCCAGGTAAGCCCTGTCCAGGCTTCAGTACTGACCACAAGCAAATGTTCTCTGTGTGGCTGCAGAGTACAAGGCAATTTCTGAGCTCCGTGATGTGCTGTTGCTTTTGCTCCCTCTAACTCTGAGCTTTCCAGTAATGCCTGAAGGATTGACCCTGAAATTTGCCTATTCCTTCCTCTTCCATTGTCCCTGCATTCACCTCATGGCTGCTCAAGCTGTCAGTCCAGCATGGTGGTTCCTGTGGTGTCCTGTGACACTCTGTTCCCCACTCATGCAGCTCCATTTCTTGGCTTTGTAAAAATTCCTTTTTGCTATCAGGACTTAACTAAGGACCTGTCAAAGATAAAACAGAACTTCCACCATGCTGGTAAAAAGCTTCATTTGCAGAATGAAAAGCTGACTGAACAAAATGCAGGACAATATTAAAGGGCTTTGAGATTTTGTTTTTTCAGATTTTTTAAAAGACAGAATAATGCATACTGAGTGCAGTACTGGTAACAGAAGAATATATGGTGCTGTAATGTTGAATTGATACAACATTACTGAGATCCTGTAATTTTATATGTGGAATTTGGTTATTATTTAGGCCAGCATGTGTATCCATGGGATGGTATCTGAAGTTCAGCAAACTGCCAAATCTTGTGGAAAAAATGGTGGTTTTCCTGTCCTTGTGGCTGTTTCTCTCAGCTTTGCCTTCCTCCCTCTGCAGTCACCCTGTAAGACACCTCAGCTCTCCTCTCCATCTTCTGCTGGTGACATTTCATCTCTCAAAAATCAGTTCTTCCATTTGGTCAAGATGGAACTGTCAGTGCACTTTGCTGCAGAGCCTGTGAGCAGATGGCAAAGCTTAAGATTCCTGTCTCATTTCTCTCTTTGTTGTGCTCAGTGCTGCCCTGGATGTGGAGCTGTCAGATGATTCCTTCCCCCCAGAAGACTTTGGCATCGTCTCTGGCATGCTCAGCGTCAAGTGGGACAGGATTGCTCCGTATCTTTTCATGTTTTGAAATTTCTCCCAACTCTCCTTCTTGCCCCTGAACATCCTGCAGCTTCATCCTATCTTCATCTGCTATCCCTGAAATTCCTTCCAGAGCCTGGACAGGGTGCCAAATCCAAACCCCTCCTCTTCTGGATGGTGCAGTGTAAAAACAAAGTTCCTTGCAGACAGGACCAGGTCCTGGGGTAGCTCCTCTGCCTGTGGAGGAGCAGCTGGGTCAGCCTTGGGTGCGTCTGGCTGTGACCACGAGCACTCAGATCTGTCAGCAGCACTGACTTTTGCACCTGGCTCCTGGTTGCTCTTTTCCATCTCCTCCCTTTTCTTCTTGGGATGAAATACAGCAGTGTTCCTTAATGTCCAGCTCCCAGAGCCAGCAACGTGTCCCACACTGTGGTCCTACGACCTCTCAAGGCTGGGTACTTCAACTTCACCTCTGCCACCATCACGTACCTGGCACAGGAGGGTGCCCAGGTGGTGGTAAGTGGCTGTTTTATGGGATCCCTGCAGACACACCTGACCACGCTCCCGGAGCTGCTTGGTCGAGGTGATGCATGTCTGTGTTGCTCTCACCCTGCCCAGTTCTGGAGCGAGCAGGAAAGGTGGCAAAGCCTGTCTTTTCCCTGCCTTTTTCAGGTTGGCTTCACCAGTGCTCCTGGGCAGGGAGGAATCCTGGCTCAGCGTGACTTTGATAGGAGGTTCTCCCCTCACTTTGTGAGTACCTTTCAATTGACAATGGAAAAGTGCACCACGGCAGCTGCAGCCCAGTGGGGTGGCTTCCTGCTTGCACATGGTGTGTGTGGCTTGCCCTGCAGTCACCTGGAGAGCTCCAGAGGGAGCTGGAGTTAGTTCCTGTCAGTTCTCCAGAGGACTATCACAGAAGCAGCTGAGTTTCCATCCCAGCTCCCTCTGTGAAGGAGCTGTACTGTGGCGTTTGAGGCAGAAAATCTGAGAGTAGAATCTTAGAACCTCCTATGCTGGAAGGGACCCACAAGGATTGTGGAGTCCAACTCCTGGCCCTGCACAGGGCAACCCCAGGTATCCCAACCATGCCCTATCCAAACTCCTTGAGCTCTTGTCAAGCCTGGTGCTGTGACCACTTTCTGAGGAGCCTCTTGTAGTGCCTGGGAGAGCATCCTCTGGGAGAAAGAGCCTTTTTGTAATATCCAGCCTTAATGTCGGCTATCCTGACACAGCTGTGGGTGCTCCCTCAGGTCCTGTCACTGGTCACTGAGGGCAGAGGTCAGCGCCTGCCCCTCTGCTTCCCCATGTGAGGAAGCTGCAGACAGTGTGAGGTCTCCCCTCCCTCTCCTCCTCTGATTTCATTGCTCGAAGACTCCCCTGGCCTGGATTGTTTTGACTTTTCTCTTAATAATTTCTCCCTCTAGCTGGACTGGGCGGCATTTGGCGTGATGACCCTGCCCTCCATCGGGATCCCCCTACTGCTCTGGTACTCGAGCAAGAGGAAGTATGACACCCCCAAGAGCAAAAAGAACTGAGCAGAGTCCAATGCCAGCAGCAGCCCAGAGCTCGGGAAAGGACACCCCTGAACCCCCAAGAACAGTGGCTAGGTCGGGATGGTGCCATCCCCTGCGAGGTGCTGCCTGCGTCCTGCTTCAGCCCTCTGGGTAAAGGATTCGGTGGCTGCAGCAGCAGCTGTGAGGTGCTCTGTGCTCCAATGGAGAAACAAGCAAATAGAAAAAAGAACCAGAAGTCCCAAACTGCCTTGTCCAGCCCTTTTGGAGGCAGAACCCCTCTCTCCTCTGCAGCTGCAGCAATCTGAGTAGGCCTGTCTGTGGGGCTCTGCCCCCTGTGCTGCCTCCAGCTCCCATCTGCCTGCTGCAGTTTTCTGAAATATGTTCCCTCTCCTGTGAAAATTTAAAATGTTTAATAAAGGACAATAGGAAACAAGGACCATATAGCAAAGGTTATTATGGCTGCAGCTTGACCCTGAGCCAAGAGCACACTGTCACCTTTGGGGATACCCCTTAAATACATTTTCCCTTACATCAGCCTGTTGCATATTCATAGCCCCTTATGCATATCCATAAACTAGTTTACATATTTTAGGAACGATTTTACATGGCCCCTCCTTGGGTCTGCCTTTTCAGAGCATGCCTGTTTCTTGGCTGTGGTTTTGGCTCCTCTTTATCACTTCCAGTTTGGTCCCTGCTCCACACTGTCTTCAGATAGAGAGTACTGATAGTTGGCAGATCTGTACACGTGTCCTCGTCCTGTGTTCATTGGATGTCATCCTATCCAAGGAGGCATTTTAACACAAGCAGCTATTTCACTACTATGTCTAAGCTTAATTAATAACAGAAATAAAAACTAAATCTTTATAACAAAGTTACTTTAACATTACATATGTAGAATCCATTTTAATCTTTGTGAAAAGCCAATATCATGCATCTATAACAGCATCATATCTCAGGGTCACCTGCAGGTGCTGCCTGCCCTGTGGGACAGAGATGGCTCTGGTGACACCACAGACCTGATTTGACAGGATGTCACAGCTGCTGCTTAGCCCAAAAGGAGCATTAAGGGAGGTCCCTGTTGCTGGTGTTTTCTGGGTGGCCATGATGTGTTTTGTTTAGGAGAGGACTGTGTTCTTGCTGCTTTTTTTTTGTTGTTACGCACACAGTTGAGGTGTGTTGAGTATTTTGTAATATAAAAGGAAGACCATGACAGGGTGCATTGCACCTGCAATGCAGGTGCAGCACCTGCTCTTGGCCTCACTGAACCTCCTGGGCTTGGCATGGACCCGCTTGCCCAGCCTCCCAAACATTGAGTCTTGATTTAGAGAAAATTCTAGGAGAAATATGCTCTAAAATTATTGTTTTTGTCAAAAAAGAGAGGGCTTCAGTAAGTCCTCTTTCTTCTGCCAATGAAATGGATACCAGGGGATGAAAGTGAAAAAAACCCGTATTTATTAACAGAAAATATAGAAACTACAACATAAATGAAAAAAAGAGAGAAAAAAATTTTGAAACTTACATCCCACCTCGCTGTGTGGCTGAGAGGCAGAAGTCGTGACTGCCCGTTGTCTATGAGGACAGGGCAGAAAAGTGTTCACAGAAGCTGGAACCTGTTGATTTTCTGGCGTGGGTCTTCTTGCAGCGGCTGAAGTTGGTGGATTTTAATTTCCTTTCTTGTGTCGGTTCAGCTCCTCCAAGAAGCCTCTGGTTCGGGGCGGTCCCGCCGGCTCCCCCGAGCGGCCGAAAAAGAAAAAAGCAAGCCGGGATAGTTCAGAGAAAAAAAACCAAAGCGATTCCTGGTACAGCCTCCAGGCTAGGGAAAGGGAAGGGAAAAAACCCTTCTGCTTCCCTCTAGCAGCAGAAAAACCCCAAGCCAATCCAAAAAAAGGAACAAGGTAGTCCCGGTCCACCCGGAGCACCCAGATAGGAGCTTGAGGAGCCCGCCCAGGAGCTCAGGGCTCCGCACCTCTGGCTCCGTCTTAAAGCAACAGCGTTCGTTTTCTGGGCATAAAGCCGAGATAAGGGAATAAAGCATTATCATAAAATCACCCTGTGATACGTTGCTTGCACCACTGTGCTTTCCAAGCCAGGTTGCCTGCAGCGTGCAGTGAGAGTAAAACTCTTCAGCCAGGCTCACAACGGGGGGATTTCTTCTTCCTCTTGTAGAATCAGAGTAAAGTGATAATGGAATAACAGGGTAACAGACTGTTTTTGTTTGGAAGGGACCTTAAAGACTATCTAGGTCCAACCCCCTCCTACTAAACTAGGTTGCTCTAAGTCTTCTCTCACTGCCAGGAATGGGGCAGCCCCAGCTTCTCTGGGCCACCTGTGTCAGTGCCTCAACCTCTTCACAGGGAGGAATTCCTTTCCAATATCTCATTTTTTGGGCCTACCCCAGAGGTGAGGAACCTCTAACAAGGGGGTGTCTCCAGGACAGACCAGAGGGGCAGAATCCCCCTCTCACATGCTGCCCACACTGTTGGGGATGAGCCCAGGACAGTGTTGGCTCTCTGGGCTGCCAGTGCATGTTTCCACAGCATGCTAAGCTTCTTGTCAACCCATGCCCCCACATCCTTCCCAGGGCTGCCCTCCATCCATTCTCTCCCAGCCTGGTTGTATTTTGGGTTGCCCCAATGCAGGTGCAGCACCTGCCCTTGGCCTCGCTGAACCTCCTGGGCTTGGCACAGACCCGTCTGCCCAGCCCATCCCAGCACAAGGATTAAAGACAGAAAGAGCCTGAAACAACGTATTTATTTTGAGGTGAAGAGAATTTTCAGTCAGTAACCCTCACCCCAGAAGCAGTGCAGTGTTACCAACAGCCACTGCTTTTTCCCCATGCCCAGGGTGTTTTCCATCCCTCCCGGGCTTCAAACAAACTTTTCCAGGCTCAGCCTTGAGACCAGGCCGCTGCATTGAGCTCCTCCCGTGTCAAGGTCAAGGCAGTTGGTTCTCCCCTGGGAAGACTCAACCTCTCACTCCTGGGCTGCCTCTGGTGCTGCAGACTGCTTGCTTTGGTTGTCACCCTTCTTTTTGTGCCCCGAAACGATGTCATCAATACGGAGGAGGAGGACTGCAGTCTGCAGAGAAACCCCACACCCAGGGCTCAGCTGGAGCTCATGACAAAAGACAAAACCCAACCTGCTTAGCTTTCACGCCACACAATCCTCAGCCTGGATTGAAATGGTTCTTTCAGCACAGGAAAGGGGAACAGTGTCTCACAGGCTTGTGGGAACAACAAAGGGCTGCTCTCCCGCCACCATGGAAACAAGGACACCCTTTTTTTCTTGTTGACTGATACAGAAGGGACACAGTATCCCTTCGAGGAACAGCCTTCGATCCAACACCAGCAAGGTAATGGCAGGATCTGTAATGGGAAGGGCAGCTGAGACATGGCAGCCCCAGCCAGCCAGAGGGATAAAGCTCCCATGACCACTGATGATTCCAGCATGTTGCTGGCACGGGATTGCTCAGGCACAGCTCTGTCTGGCACTGGCAGCAGTGAGAGCACTCTGCACCATGTGCAGGAAAAGGTGGGATGAAATATGATGAAATTCAGCTGCAGGATCAAAAGCCCTGGGAAAGCCTGAGTCTGGGCTCCCATATCCCTCATTATCCCACCTCCAGCAACAATGAGCTCAGGAACCAGCATGCCCTGCCTGCACTGGGTGCGATGCCCACCCAAACACCCCAGCATGCAGGAAAGGATGTCCTCCTCTCCCAGATGATACCCACAGAGGCTCTGTTTCCACCTCTCCTTACCTCCACAGCTGTTTTGTAGGTCTGAAGTTTGACAGCCAAGGGCTCCCAGATCCCCAGATCCTTCATGTCAACCAGGGCTCCAGTCTCCCCATTCACCCCCCATGTCTGGCTGCCTTCCTGAGTGTGCTTGGCCTGGAAGCAGAAAGACAGGATGGGTGAGATGGCAATTCCCCCTCTGGAGTCTCCAACTGACTACGTGTCACAGACATGTTTTATGAAAAATCCTTTCGTTAGGATTTTTTCTCCTGAGAAGCTGAGAGGCCTCAGAAACGAAATGTAAACAATAATTCTCTGCTGCTGTGGAATGCAACAGATGCATCTTTGATTGGTCTCATGTGGTTGTTTTTAATTAATGGCCAATCACAGTCCAGGCTGTCTCAGACTTGCTGGTCAGTCATAAGATTTTATTATCATTCCACTGCTTTTCCTTTCAAGCCTTCTGATGAAATCTTTTCTTCTATTCTTTTAGTATAGTTTTAATAGAATATAATATATATCATAAAATAATAAATCAGCCTTCTGAAACATGGTGTCTCTTCCCTCATCCTGGGACCCCTGTGAACCCGACCACAACTATGGGCTGAGGGAACTGTAACAGGTCATTAGAATATTCTTGGTTTTGGAGTTTATACAAGAACAAGTTACTGACAGCACAACAAGGGCACTGTTCTGAACGGTGTCTGATCCCAGGAGCTGGGTGAAGCAGGAAAAGGCTGAGTCTCTCCTGCTGCCCCTGCCACACGCCGTACCCTGAGTGAAGTCAGAACACGGATTGTACTAGCGCCACAGTTCTGGATCAGCGTCCGGGGAATGACTTCCAGGGCCTGGGCCACTGCACGGTAGGGCCACTGCTCCACGCCTGTCATGCCCTTGGATCTCTCTGTCAGTGCATGGGCAACGGCCATTTCAGTGGCTCCCCCGCCGGGCACCAGCTGCGGGTCCATGAGGACGTTGCGGCACACCTGCATGGCGTCCTGCAGGTTGCGCTCCACCTCCTGCAACAGGGACAGAAACCCAAAACTGTTGAGGCTGGAAAGCTCTCTAACATAATCAAGTTCCAAACATTCCCCCAGAACTGCCAAGGTCGCCACATCCATACATTTGCTAAATCCATCCAGGGACGGTGATGCCACTACTGCCCTGGGCACCCTGTGCCAGGGCCTGACCACACTTTCCATGAAGAAATTTCCCATAATATCCAATCTAAACCTCCCCTGGTGCAACTTGAGGCCAATTCCACTTGCCCTGCAACTTGTTCTAGTGTGAAGAGTCTGACCCCCAGTGGGCTAACCCCTAAACAGGGAGCAATAAGGTCCTTGCTGAGGCCCCCAGCTCCTCCCTGTGCTCCAGACCCTTCCTCAGCTCCACTGCCCTTCTCATTACTAACTGCAGCACCACACCAGCTGAAAGGCCAGCCCACAGTCTGCTGACCATGACTCACCACAAAGGTGGCTGGCACAGGAGGTGAAGCAGCCCATGCCCTCACTCACCGCTAGGATTTCCTTGCTGGCTCCCCTCAGGATGATGGTGCAAGCCTTAGGATCTTTGCAATCAGTGATGAAAGCAAAATACTCATCCCCTATTTTTTTCACTTCGAAGAGCCTGGCACCGGTTCCCACATCCTCCTCCCGGAGCTCATCAGTGCGACTGACGATGCGAGCTCCACAGGCCCTGGCACACCAAAGCACAGCATCACACTCACAAATCAGAGCTGAGATAGTGAGATCACAACAATTCCATGTCAGGCACAGTGGGAATGAATTCCAGACAAGAGCCAACACCTACCTGGCAATCCGGTTGTTGTCAGTCTTCCTCACCCTGCGGATGGCTGTGATGTTGGCTCTCATCAGGTAGTGCTGGGCCAGGTCTGAAAGGAGGTTTGAGTAATTTCAGTAATGAACCAGCAGTATCATGTCAAATTTCATCTCTTTATAAGTTATCAATCCAACTATTTTAATTCCAGTCCTTGAAGCAAAAGGGGTTACAGGAGAAAAGCACCTAAATGTAGCTTTTTAAACCAGGCTGCAAGGCAAAATGGTAGCAGAGCTCTCCAGGGGCTAAGACTCAGCTTCACTTGGATTTTGGTATCTTTCCCAAATGCTGGAAAAGCAAAATATTATTGTAGGAGTCTACTTTCACAAAGCAACATCAAGGATGAACTTCAATGCCCTATTTGCGGGTGTACACCAGGTTTGGGAGTTGTATTAGTTGGCTGTCGTGGTTTTTTTTTTAGTTTTGGCTGGGTTTTTTCTAAATTCCTGAGCAGTGCATTTAACACCATGAACCTCACTGAGATGAATTCAACACAAAGGATCACATGTGCCATTACCAGAAACTCCTTTTTCCGTGATGACCAGATCTGGCTTGACTCTGATCAGATCCTCACACATTTGCTGAATGTACTCTTCCTCCATCTGCAGGATTCGGGCAAAGTCTTCCTCCCGAGTAATTTCAATGTCAGTCTGTACAAAAGAGGTGTAAACAGCTTAGGTGTTCATTCCAACCCTCACAGTGTTAGACACACCTTCCCCAGCTTCAAGCAGCTCAACTCCTCCAGTATAACCAGGGCAAGAGTCAGGGATGAAAACCACTGATCAAATAAACTGTGACACTGTGACAGCTGAGGATTAACCTTAGTTCAAGCTCAGAAATATTTCTTTTGCTCCTGACCAGCACTTAGATGCACAAATCACTGTAGCTGCTTCAATGAGTCAAAATGCTGTAGCCTCACTCCTATTTTTCTGGAGCCCACAGCAGAATTAGCCCCCACATTCAACAGGCCTCTGAAAGGTAGAACACAGAAAGCGTTTCCCCACCTGCAGTTTTAAAAAGCCATCTACATTTGTTTGTTTTACTCATTCTAAATCAAGACCTGCAGATGTCTCCACCAGGACTCACTTTACCTGGCTCTCTCCTTTCTTGTACTCCAGCGAACAATCCAGAAGGACGATCCGTGGATTCTTAATAAGGCGACGCATTCTGGGATGGGTCACGTCTTTATTTACCATAATTCCACGCAAAACACACGAGTCCTCACTAAAACCACCTGGAATCTGACAGACACAAGGCAGAAAATCAGGTGAGTCAGTTTAGTCTACAAAAACTTGTGTATCTGGAAATATCTCTTGAAGCTGTCCCACATCTAGAAAAGGGAAAACATCTCCCAAGTACCCACGGTGCATCCAGACCACTATACAAGTTTAATTTTACGCACACACAGACTTAGATTTTAAATGAGAAGCCATGAAAGAACTTAAGAAACTTTTAACATTCTATTGTCTGACAACAAGTTTCATTTTCCATATTCCAAATCCAACTGAAATTATATTTTTGACAGGTACTCTTTTTAAAAGAGTTGAAATTGCAGCCCCTGTTGGCATTGTAAATGAGCATGGCTGACAACACTGACTGAAATATCTTCATGGATTATGTCTGTGGACTGCAGAGAAGTAACACCAAATTCTTCCCAATACACCCTACAATAAACTAGTTCAGAACAAAAAAGGAGGATGAGGATAAGAAACAGTTCAGGACAAACTCACCTTTTCTACTTTTGCATACTTTTTAATATCAATTTCTTTTCTGCCATTTTCTTCAAACTCCACAGTCTTAACAGCATCAAGAGCAATGCTGCAAGCCAAGTCAGACCAGCGGTTTATTGCCTTGGTGTTTATTGCACTCTTAATTATTTTAAGCATCATCTCTTTATTGTTCACATCCACTGGAGTGCTGAGATAAAGGAAAAACCAAAGAGCAAACTGAGTGTTAATTCCAAACAACAATCTAACCCTTCTGACTCCCTCTCCAATTTTGCTAAGTCGTAGTGACTGACACAACTGCCTGAAGGAGCAGCTCGAAGCAGTGCAGAAAGTCCACATCCCTCCTCTCTAACTTCCACCAGCCCATACTTACCCAATTTTCTTCAGAATACTGATCATGTCATCAAGAGCCTTACGATAAGCCCAGATGATCACAGTTGGGTGCATCTGCTGCTCAAGAAAGTGTTCAGCAACAGAGAGCATCTCTCCAGCTAAAAAAAAAAAAAAAAGAAAAATAAATCAAAATTCTCCAAGTTAGTAGGACAATCAGCAGTCAAGAAAGGAGAGGACATACCAGAAAAAATATATCTTCTATCTACAGAGAGAGCTTTAACACCACCTATATCTTTATTTGCACTTAACTGTGGTTATCATGGGGAAAGAACAACTTTCTAAAGTGTGGAGCTGATCACATGATGGTGCCATGAACCCAGCATGCTCTTGAACAGTAAAACCCCCTTGTTGCTAAGGAACACGAAAGAACACAGGTGCACACCGCTGCTCCAAGGTGAAGAACAAAAAGGGAAGTTTATTTCCTGACTCCAACATTTATAGTTTTCCAAAAGTGATAGTGGATTGGAGGGTGACAGTGCCACCTCTCCAATGCCACTGGGCAAACCAACAGTCCATCAAGTCTCTCCTCCTCCATAAAGGAATGCAAAACAATGTGTTATCTACAGAAAGTGTGTGAGACAGTTCTCCACAAGAATGTAAACATCAGAAGGCTTAGAAAATCCTAAAAAATCAGGGTGACACCCCCTCTCCGTTTCAAGGTTAGTAAATAACTAGGATGTGTCTCATCATGGGCTCTACTCAGAAAAAAGGGTGAATTTTAGCCTTTATGCAAAGTGTTTGAGTCTGTCTCCTTACCAAGAATAATGACAGATGTGGTCCCATCTCCAACTTCTTCATCCTGAGTGCGACTGATCTCTATCATTGATTTTGCAGCTGGATGCTGAACTTGAATCTAGGGTAGGAGCAAGGGGCATGAATTTGTCCCAGAATATTAAAGCAGAAATGTCTCACGTCACACAAGGGAACAAATACCACACCTTTAATACAATCAAAGGCATTCTGTCCAACAACAACAAGAAGGCTTTTTCTTTCTTTTTGATACCAAAACCAAGCCCTTGTATTTGACAGGATTGTGTCTCTTCACTGTTTTTCAGGCATTTCAGGTTTTAGGATGTTCTTTTAACAGCTCTTGCACCAGACAAACAATAATGATTTCTAGGTCTGTAATGTGGCATTGTGAACACCACCCTCTACTCAAAAGGTCTCAATGCAGTTGATAATAGCTCTAATAACCAAAGACTTTGCATCAGTCTTGTAAACACTTCATGAAAACTTCCCACTCTAGAATCAAACCTACATTTCTGTAGAGCAAGAATACTTGCTGGATATGTTTCATTTCTCCCCAGGGAGAACCTTTCCTGGAGCAGCTGGTTAGCCCTTGGTGGCTCTCAGGACGGGTGGGGAGATCACACAGCTCCACTGTCACCCAAGATTCAGGCACACACTGACTTACTGTTAAGCAAGAAAATCCTTTAGGAGAAACTTACTTCTCTAAGAATAGCATTTCCATCGTTGGTCATCACAATCCCACCCATGGGGTCCAAAAGCATCTGCAACCACAAGAGAATCAACACTTGACTGCTCTGTCCCATGTGTGTCTCACTTCTAGTCAGCTGCAGCACAAATTCTTACCTTCATCATTGCTCTCGGTCCCAAACATGTTCGGATAATGTCAGCAATAGTCTGGGAGGAATCAAAGAAATGAGGTAATACATGAGGGCATCAAAAAGCCTAAAAAATTCCCATAGTGAAATCAGCAGCCCCTGCAAAATTTAAGTCATCCAACAACTCTGCTGTGGAGTTGACTGAGTTGTTGAGATGCAGCCATGGTTGAGAATTGTTTGGTAATGAGAATATGGGGATTATCAAGACACTGGAACCACACTAAATTATTATCTCAGTCAGATGTCAAAACTGAGACACTTTCAGACTTTGCAGAGAAAAGGAGTTTGGTTGGCTAAATCCCTCCATGGTTATTTACAGGATACCCATTAAATGAACAATGCAGATATTTTGGTTTTGTACAGAATTTTTATATAATAGTACAGAAATCTTCTGCTAACATAGAAAATTATTTTCTATGTTGCTTCTTCTTCTACTCTACATTCATTTCAAACAGAGAAATTATGTTCCACATTCAGTTTCCCCTCTGAAATATATAAATACACACACACAGCCCGAGAATTTGGTACCTTTGCAGCAGTGATGTTTCCTGTCTGGACTTTTCTTCCAGACTCACGTTTTGTATTCTGACCTAAAGGATACAGAAAAAATAAAATTAATCAAGAACAACACATCAAGGATGCAGTCACCTCTCAGTCACACATTCAACATGTGACCAGACTGATATTCAGAGTTTACAATACAAATACTGCAGTCATGATGAGAAATACACTGATAGAAAACTGTCAGTGAAAACCAACACTCCCTATTATAACAGAGCTCCTTGTTAGCATCCTGAGACAAAGCTTTGCAACCCCGAAACAGGACCTATTACCCCAGAAAATCAAACTGCAGTGACTCACTAGGATCTGCCAGATCTCACAAAGCTGAAGAGATGCTATTGTACAGTCAAAAAAAGTTACACAGGCTCATGCACAGTAAACAGAACTGGGTGATAAAGTTCATCCATCAGTGTTACTTTGGCACATGAGGGTGAGCAGCAGCTGGGGTACCAAGTGGCTCACCACCACAGTTGGACACCAGCTGTCAAAAATCTCAGCCCTAAGGCATATATGGGCTCAGGGATGCTTTTCTGCTATTGAAAGCCTGGCCTGAGCACGCCCAGATTTATTCAGGAGCAGATGCATGTGCACAGGGAGGTGTAAGACAGAACAAAAGGAAACAACAGCAAGAGCAGCACCACATTTCAGGCAAGCAGGCTTATAGAAAAGGGGTGGTGGGCTATGACAGGGTCTATTGGGTTAACAGAGAACTGAATGGATGGAGAAGAGAATGAGATACCCAAATGGAGAGAAAAAAAAAAAAAAAGCCTTGGGAATACCTCCTGATGGTGGATGGTGAGAGAATCACAGAATGCTTTGGGTTGGAGGGCACCTTAAAGACTACCTCGTTCCAAAACCTTTTCATGGGCAGGGACACCTACTAGAGCAGAGCTCCAAGCTCTGTCCAACCTGGCCTTGGACATTTCCAGGGATGGGGAAGTCACAGCTCCTCTGAGCAATGTGTGCCAAGGCCTTACCACCGTCACAAGGAAGAATTTCTTCCCACTATCCCACACAACCCTATACTACACTAACCTAACCTTAACACTACAGGCCCTTGCCTTAAGCCCCTTTCCAGCCCTCTTGGAGCCTCTTTAGGCCCTGGAAGGGGCTCTGAGGTCTCCCTGGAGTCTTTACTTCTGCAGGCTCGACATCCCCAGCTCTCCCAGCCTGTGTCCAGAGCAGAGGGGCTGCAGCCCCTGGATCATTTCCGTGGCCTCCTCTAGACCTGCTCCAGTAGCTCCGGAAGCCCAAGAATTGGCGTTCACATGGGGTTCAAACGGGGCAGCACAAAGCAATGTGCTGAGAAAGACGTGAGGACAGCCGAGAGCACGGAACGCTGCCAGAAAAGGTCTGAACGCAGCGGGGTCCGGGATGCCCTGCGCAGGGCGCTGCAGATGCTGTGGGCAGGGAGCTGCGAGGGGGAGCTCGGGCAGCGCCAGGAGCGGCAGCGATTCCCGGAGGGGCTGAGGCCTTGGAGCATCTCTGTGGACTCCTCTAGACCGGCTCCAGCAGCTCCAAGAACTGGATGCCCGGCAGGACAAGCGGGCCCGGCCGGAACGGGCCGTGAAGGGGCGCCCAGCCATGAGGAGACGCAACATGGCGGCGAGTCAGGCGAGCGGCACAGCGGGGCGGGGGTCCGGCCATCCCCTCGCCCTCCGCCCCGGCAGTGCGGGCCGGGCCCGCTCTATTGTTAGAGCGTCTAAACACTGGCATTTACCTTCCATTCTACACACTCGCCAGCTCGCTGCCATTGCTAATTGCCATCCTCCACCTACACAACCAAATCGGTGCATTATAGTTCCCAATACTTAAACTCTCGCGTTCCACATTAAACAGCTCTTGATCAAGCCTAGCCCTGCTCCCAGGATTCATAGTTAAAGCCCCCCTATACGGTTTACACCTATGACTCCCCAAAGCCCACGTAGAAGCCCCCATTGCCGGTTCCATGCTACTAGCGGCTCTACGCCTAAAGCTCAGAGGCTACGGCATCATACGAATCACTATCCTAATAAACCCAGCATCAAATAACCTCCACTACCCCTTCATCACCCTAGCCCTATGAGGTGCAGTAATAACCAGCGCTATCTGCCCACGACAGATCGGAACTTACTGAGAACCAGAACGGGGCGCGGGCCCATCATCGCGGCGGAACCTTCTGGAGCCTCGCGGAGCCGCCGCCGTCAATGGCGCGCTCGGATGGGAAGTGACGCCAGGCGCAGGGGGCGGAGGGCCCGCCGCACCCAAGGCCGTGCGGAGGGGAGGAACGGAGGAACGGAACTCCTCCCGCCGGAGGAGAGGCGGCGGGCCCCGCGGGGCCGGAGTGGACGTTTCGCTGCCGCCTCCCCTTTGCATCCGGAAGGCAGCAGGTCCGAGATGTCACGGGCGCCCTCGACGCGTAAGGGCAGAGCTCAGTGAGCCCCCCTCGGTCAGCAGGGTGGTCTCGCCCAGCCGGCGCTGCAGGCAGCGGAAGGACGGAGAGTGAGGCGGCTCCACCTGTCGGACCGCGCCGGCCGGGCCCGGGACCGCCAGATCCCTCCCAGGCCTCTGCCTGCCTTAACCCCCGGCGTGGACCAGCCGGGTGCCTCCCGGCCCCAGTTTGACAGGACCAAAGGATATTATTATTATTATTATTATTATTATTATTATTATTATTATTATTATTATTATTATTATTATTATTATTATTATTATTATTTGGCTGGGTGGGTGCGGTGCCACTGCGCCCACCCCACCGCTCCGCAGTGCCTTGAGGGCTGATGGAGGGTCCCCCCAGGGCATTGGGGAGAAACCCCTGCGCCCCAATAAACGGATCCTCTTCTTTCCAGGCCTGGAGGGTCGTGATTTGGGGCTGGGGGAGGGCAGGGGGCTCCTGCTGGGTTACAAGGGGGGACCCCGGTCTGAGGGGGCAGGGACGCCAAGGCCGCGCGGTTTGGGCGGAGTCAGGAGGGACTGGGCGGGGCAATGAGAGGGGCGGGTCTGGGGTAGAGGGGCAGAATCGAGCTAAGGGGCGGGGAAAAGATAAGGGGCGGGGCCGTCACTGGTGCCTCTCCGACGACCCCCAGGTAGTGGGGCTGGCGTGTGTCTTGTCCCCGTTCAAGGAGGACACCACATGGGACAAGTGTGAGCACACTGGGTGACACAGCTCCGCCAAGCCCCGCCTATTTCAGCCTAAGTCCCGCCATTCCTGCATGAGGCACCACCCCCAATTCCCCACCCCACCCCGGCCCGTCACGCCCTGCGAGCTGTTGGGGCGTTGCCATGGCAACAGTCGGTCCCGACACATCGCGACAGTGACTTTGGACACGCTGTCACAGTCGGTTCAGACACATCCCAGCCGTCCGTTCCACCACATTGTGACGGTCGGCTCCAGGACAACAGGACAGCACCGACAGCCCCGGCAGTGGCAGCACGATGGCAGCCGTGACTGCCGGCACAGGATCTCGGTCCCTCCGTGCCCGGGGCTCCTCCCGGAGGTCCCTCCTCGCCCGCCGTCTCCAGCTTTCACCGCCGGGATTTCAATCCGTCCGTCCCGATGTCTCCCCTAGGCTCCCCAGACCCCGACACCCCGCAAGATGTCCAGCTCCTCCCGCTGACCCCCAGCCCCTCTGTCACCTCCGGACGTGCCCCCAACACCCCGACATCGCAGAGCTCCTGCCGGGATCTCTCGGTGTCCGGGGAGCACCAGGTTGGGGGGAAGGGTTCGGGTCCCTCAAAATTTTCTTTTCAGCAGGTCACGGGCTCCAGCGACACTGTCGTGATCTCTGAGGATGTGCCAAAACATCCTCGAGAGCTGCTCTCCTTCAAGCCCAAGCTCAAGACCATCCAAGTGATCACCAAGGACCTGATCCGGGAGCTCATGTAAGGCTGTGCCCAAGCCCTGAGGGGTTTTCAGGGCCCAGCAGGTGTCAGTGCAGCATCCCAAAAATCTCTGGGGAGCAGGGATTGGCAGTAGCTCTGACCACTCCTGGGGATCCTGCCCCCTGCATCCCAGCCTGGTTCCACTTTCACCACACTTTCCCTTCCTGCCTCGCCCCAAAACAAGAGAGCTGGGTTCCCATTGCTTCCCCAGCACCTCCCACATTGCTCTGGGCTGGCTTGGTGGCTGAATGGACAGCTCAGGGAGCACAGGGGGTTGGGGTCTCCGTGCCACTGAGCTCTCTCCCTGTGCTCCCCAGCATTCCCCAGGAGAAGCCCCAATCATGTCTCATCATTGAGGAAAAGGAATATGAGAGGATCAAGGAATCAGCTCAAGCCCTGACTGAGGTGGAGCGTTGGAATAGGCTGAAGACTCTGAGAGCCAGACAGGATGCTGCTTTTGTAGGCATTTCTCTTCCTGCTTCCCCTTTTCCTGCTCCCTGGCAGGCTCTAGGGGTGGTGGTTTCAACCCTTTTGTCCCTAATGTTTTGGGGCACAGGGGAGGCTGCAGGGCTCAGGGCTCCTCTGAGAGCTCAGGCAGCATCCCTGAAATTGTGCCCAGCCCTATCAGCCTTCCAAGGGCATTGGGTGTCTGTCCAGAGGTGTGGGGAGGGGTACCCATGGCCGTGCCAGGGCCCCAGGAGCTCGACATATTCCCATTCAGTGCCGGGAATGCGGCACCTGAAGTGTGACCCCTGCGAGCCCTTGGGAAGGTGCACAGGATTGGGCAGTGCACTCTGTCTCCACAGGAAGCCCTGAAAAAGGCCCAGATCGAGGAGCAGAGAAAAGCAGAGCTGGAGGACAAGAGGGACCTTTGGAGAGACGTGGAGGAGGAGCTGCAGCAGGAGGAGCAGAAACTGCTGCAGCGGGCGACGAGGATGCGTTTGGAGCAGGAGGAAGACGTGCGGGAACTGAACGCGGTAGGGCCGGGGCTCCCCTCTGTCACCTGGCACTGCTGAGCGTCCCCTGCTCCTCGTGCTCCCAGGCTCTTCCTCTCCTTCCCTGGCCCTCCCTGCTCCCTGTGTCCCAGTGTGGCTCTGAGCCACAGACACCTCTTGTCCCCATAGCTGTTCCTCAATGCCAAGTGCAACATGATCCGAGACAAGCAAGTCCTGGAGAAGCAAATGATCCAAAAGGAACTGATGGAGGAGGAGAAGCGCTTGGACAAGATGATGGAAGTGGAGCGGGAGAAGGGCATGAAGGCCCAGGAGGAGCTGGAGCGCCAGAGGAAGCAGGAGCTGATGAGGTGGGCAGAAGGCTCCCTCTTCCCCATGGAGGCATCTGGCCCATTCCAACCACACCAGCCCTGTCCATGCCAGCGTTCCCACGATGGGGAGCAGGATGGAGCCACAGGAAACCCTTCTGCTCTCATATTCTCAGAGCCCAGCAGGCCATTGTGAAACAGATGGAGCAGAATGCAGAGGAGCGGGCGCTGAGGGCTGAGGAGCTGTACCAGGAGGGCCAGAGGCAGCTGGAGCGACTGGAGTTGATGAAGAGGGAGGATCAGAAGGTGGGAGCAGGGAACGGCGGGGGTGCAGGGAGGTTTCAACATGGCTGCAAAGGGATTGGCAGAGCTGGATCAGCCACACTCAGGGAGTGGGGACAGCAGCCAGCAGGATCAGAGCTCTGGTCCCTTGGGGACATTTTGACATCCCAGGGAGGTGGACCAAAGCCTCCCTGCCCTGAGTGAGGAGGAGGAAGGAGCACTCGGCTTGGTGGTCTCCAACCCTGCATGGCATTTCCAGGCCTGGGAGCAGAAAGAGGAGCGACTAAAGCAAATCCATGCTGATATTAAACATTTCAACGTGGAGAGCCAGAGGCTGAAGGATCAACAGTGGGAGAAGGAGAGGCTGGAGGATGAGCGGGTGCTGGAGCAGCAGCGGCAGAAGGCTGTAAGAGCAGCAGGCTCCTGGTGGGGTGGGCAGGGGCTGCAGGAGCTGTCCTGGGGCTCTGTCCCACCCCAGGGCTCTGTCCCATCCTGGACTCTGTCCCATCCTGAGCTCTGTCTCATCCCGGGGCTCCATTCCATGCTGGGGCTCTGTCCAACCTTGGGGCTCTGTCCCACCCTGGGACTCTGTCACCCTGATTTTCTAGGATTTTCTAAGCCTACTGATGTTTACATTCTTGTGGAGAACTTTCTCACACACTGTCTGTAGATAACACATTGTTTTGCATTCCTTTATGGAGGAGGAGAGACTTGATGGACTGTTGGTTTGCCCAGTGGCATTGGAGAGGTGGCACTGTCACCCTCCAATCCACTGTCACTTTTAGAAAACTATAAATGTTAGAGTCAGGAAATAAACTTCCCTTTTTGTTCTTCACCTTGGAGCAGCGGTGTGCGCCTGTGTTCTTTCATGTTCCATAGCGACATCACTCTGTCCCATCCTGAGACTCTGTCCCCTGTAGGAGCGCGAGGCTGCCTTGGTGGCAGAGCGGCAAGAACTTAGCCTGGAGAAGGAGAAGGGGCTGGCCTGGCTCAGGGCCACACAGGAGTGGGCCCAGGCCTGGCAGGCAGAGCGGGTGAGTGGCCCAGGCACAGGTGACATGCTCCCTTGCCACCATCCCTGTCACCACCCTGGTAAAGGGGCAGCACCCCTGAATGGGGGGGGTCTGCAGGACCAGCCCCTGGAGCCAGGGGATGTCCTGGAGCAGTGCCAGCCGAGCCAAAGCCACAGCCAAGGGCTTCCATAGCTGCCCCTGAGAGAAGCCCAGCACTGTCCCCTATTTGGGCAGGAGGCTCTGAGGGCCAAGAGGAACCAAGAGATTTCAGACCGGGAATGGCGGCGGCGGGAGCTGGAGAAGGTGCAGAAGAAGGCCGAGCTGGAGCAGCAGCTGAAGCAGGACCGGCTGGAGGAGGTGGCCCAGAAGGAGCAGTACCTGGCCATGCAGGTGCAGCAAGACCGCCAGGAATTCCAGAGGGTGCTCAGGTGAGGCACATGGGACTGAGGGATGGCTGAGGTGGTGGCCAGGGGGCTCCCAGTTCCAGCTGGTGGCTCTGGGGGCTCCAGTGCCAGCCCAGGTGCTGTGCCAGGTGTGGGGGGCTGTGGCAGGGTCCCTGAGGCAGCCCGGCTCTCCCACAGGGCCCATCAGGAGCAGCTGGAGCGGGAGAAGCTGGAGCAGGAGCAGAGGGAGCTCCGGCAGCGCGCCCATGCCGAAGATCTCCGGCGGCAGATCCAGGAGCTGCAGCAGCGGCGGCAGAGGGAGCGGGCGGCTGTCATTGAGGAGGTCCGGTGGCGGCAGCAGGAGGTCCGGCAGCGCAGCCAGCACCTCGCCCAGTTCAGACAGCAGAAGGTGCAGGAGTTCAGGTCAGGGGCTGCCAGTGCTGCTTCCCTGGGCTCCCTGGGCTCCCCGAGTCCTTCCTGGTGTCCAAGCCTGGGGCCACCTCCCAGCTCCGTCTGCATCCTCAGCAAACTGGACCTGCTGTGGGGCCATGGTCCCAGATCCACCGGGAGCCTGATGGATTCTTTCTTCTGCAGAGCCACCGGAATTCCTGACAAATATTTTGCCCAGGTGGAGCGCAGGGCCCGGAGCCAAGCCAGCAGAGCCCCCTCCTAGGCCCAGCCCCACCAGGAACCAGCTGGGATTCCCCACGGATTTGGGTCTCCATGTCCATTGCTCTGGGTTACAAGGTGGGGTGTACCCAGACTGTGTGTTCTCCTCCCATCTTTGCTGTGAAAAATGTGTGTTTTATGATTGGCTCTTAGCAAATATTGAAATGAATATTATATGAGTTGTGTTAGAAAGTAATGTTGTATTAATTCTCTTAAGTAATGTGTTAAATAGAGTTTTAGGTTATAACAACATGTTAAAATAGAAACTATGCTATATAGGATACTTTTTTTTCCTAAAGAAAGGACTGACACTGAGATAGCGGCCCCAGGACACCTAAATCTTTCAGAGAAAGAGAATTTTTTACCCCCTTATCAGGAGAACATAACATCTTCCCACCTTGCTCAGGCAGGACGACGCCGTTAGGATTAAGAGGAAGAAGTTGACACTGACCAGACAGAATCCTGTATTTGAATGGAATTTATGCAAAATGTATGAGATGCATGAATCTGCATCAGGTTATTGTTTTTAAGGGTTAATCTTCTGTTAACGTGTGTCCTTTTCCAAGCTTATGCTGAAAAAGGTACCTGGAACCTGTAACTCTTTGTTTCTATTGTCTCATATTGTCCTAATTCAAATTGTCCAAATTATTATTACTCTAATTGTATACTATTTTTATAACCATTTTAATACTATCAAGCTTTTAAAATTTAAAAAACCCCAAGTGATTGGTGTTTTTCACATCCACCATCCTGATGGACTGTGAATGGGTGGGTCACTCCCTGCAGCTGCCCAGTGCACAGCCTGAGCCCTCAGCCTGCAGGCTGGGTGTTCCATAAGGGAAGGAGGCAAACCCTGCAGGCACTGCTGGTTTTTCTTCCCAAAGTGACTCTATCCCTGTGAGCAGCCTGTGGAGACCTAGGCCATCAAGGATTCTCCAGAACATCCCATGAGTCATAGGAATACATAATTCCACTGTGAAATTCCCTGCCCTGGGGAGGTACTGAACATTCCTGCCTGAATCTGACCTTATGTAATCTGGGCTCTTTGGGGACTTGGGACACCAGCATTGCTCAAGGGACCCAGGGGAGGACCAGACCTTCCCCAGGACCACTGCTTTCGACAAGACTGCAACCATCATTTCAACAGGACTTCATCCATCACCCCGATGGGCAGAATGCCAGGTTGTACTCTGCCTTTGTGGTTTTAAGCCAGTTTTTCTGTATCATTGCATTTATTGTAATCTTTCTATTAAATTGTAATTCTGACCTGAAATCTCTCTCAAGGTATTTGTGCAGTGTTCATTTCTCCCACTGGTTTACTTTCAAACCAGCACATCCATTGACTGAATTTTCCAACAAATAATATTTTCTGAGCAGTATTTTCTCCACGGGGCTCTTGCTCTTCTCTTCTCCTCCTCCCAGTGCTCCCAAACCTGTGGTTTTACCTGCAGGACCACAGAGAGGAAATGGGATGGAAAACCCCCCCTGTGCCCTGGCAGCACAGGGATGGGAGTTGAGAGGAACAACAACCACCACAGGAAATTCTACAAGGATAAATCTGCTCCAGTCTCCCATGGGCAAGTCCTCAGTCAGAACAGGAGGGGTGATGTTACTTCCCATCCTCTGGAAGGGCCCTCCGGGTAATATTTACAAAGAGTGAGTGCCAAGACCAGGACTAGAGGAGTCCTGGCTCCTGCCAGTTGGGCCAAAGGGACACTGGCATCCCTTGGACTGTGTGGATCCATGGCACAGCAGAGCCACAGGAGCTCATGGCTTTAGGTGACCCCAGGACACAATGTCCGTGATGCCATCCAGATCCGTAGGGGCAGAATCCATCTTTATTCCTGGGGTGACAGGGGGATCCCAACAGGGATTGAGCTGGGTGATGAAGTGAGCCCGACTGGGAATGGCCAAAACAGGCCCTTGGAACTGGCCCTGAGGCCCTGGGAATCCTTGGCACAGATTCTCTCAGGAGAGGGGATGTCGGGAAGCCCAAAGGGCATCGTGGGGCTTTGGCAGAGCTGCTGTGGAGACAGAGAATATTCAACTGCCATGGCCTGATCCCGACTGCACTGGGAAAGGGGGAGGCTCTGGAACCCCTACAGGGCCTTTGTGACATCCTTGTGTGGGGAACACAGCAGAGGAGGGTTTGGGACAAGAGAATCCAGAGCCTCCTGAAGGCTGCTTTGGCCATCAGAGCAAGGAAGGTCCAGGGCCCTGCCAGGTTCTTCTGGTGGAGGAAACGTGCTGGGGGGGAGTGTTCAGGGTTTGTTCCTTTTTGGTGGCTTTCCCTGGAAATCGTTCCTTGTGTGACAATTTGGACTCTGAACCTTGTTGCTGTAGCTGTTGGTTTTATTCTCTCTCGTTGCTGTTTCAGGAAATTGTTCTTCTCTCAGCCCTCTGGGATCTTTGTGCCTCCACGGGGAGGGAGAGGGGCAGCAGCTCCTGGCTTTTAGTGGCAGCCCAGAACTGAAGAATCCCATTCCTAAACCCCAACAAAGCTGAACAAACACAATCTCTGCCAGTTTAACCAAAAAGCTGCATTTTGGACCAAATAAGAAGGAAATGGGCCCAGTGACCCCTGGCACTGGGAGGAGTCTGGGGAGCATGGGTGTACTGGGAGCACTGGGCGGGGGAAAGGGGAGCACTGGGTGCCCTGTGCAGCCCCCCCTGAGTCGTGGTCATCATCCTGGGCAGGGTGGGCCACCATGGGAGCCATGGGATGGGGACTCCCAGTGTCCCCCAGTCTCACAGCATGCTCCCAGAGATGTCACTGGTGTCCTGCAGTCGACCATGTGGTACTGGTGGCTCTGCATGGGTCACCTGGGGGTCCTTGGGGGGGAGAGTAAGAGACACCTGGCTTGGGGTGACACCCATGGGTGACATGTCTGTGTCCCCACCCATCCCCCATACTCAGCCCCTGCCCACTTGGTGTCCAGCTCCTCCCCCACCTCTATGGGATAAGGGGGTTCTGGTGGGCCCTGTGGGGATAAGGGGGGCCTGAGGGGTGTCTGGGGAGGGGGTCAAGGAGAGTCATGGCTGGAGCTCCCCACTCACCTGTCCTGGGATTTCCTGGCAGCTGCAGGAAAAAGAGAATGGGGTGATCATGGGGTGCCCTGGGCCTCAACCACACCTGGGACATTTAAATTCACACTGGAGCCATGAGCCCCCACCAGACACTGATTTCTACTGGACTCCCAGGTCCCTGCACCCCAAACCACCCCTGAGGAGCCCCAGAACACCCGAACCACCCAGGTACTCCAACCCCCTCCCCAGGACACATGTACTGCCTCAGGACCCTGATTCTTCACCCGGCCCCTGAGCGCCCCTCAAGTCCCCAAGAGCCCCAAGAACGGAACGCAGAGAAGCCTCCAAACTGCTCCAGAATCCCTGAAGAGCTCTCAACATCCCTGCACAACTCTCCAACACCTCCCTGAAAGCCCCCAGGAGATCCCAGTGACGCCCCAATATTCCTCAAGGCCCATCCTAGGACAGCCCAGGACCCTCCAGAATGCCCCCAAGCCTGTGAGCACCCCAAGCAAAGGTCACTGGGGGCTCAGCTTCCTCCAGGTCAGGGGCTTTTGGTGATGCCCTAACAGTCCCCCCAGGCTGTGGGGCTTCCCCCCACTTCCTGTAGGACCTTGTCCTCCTCCATTGTCACCCACCCCGCTGGTTCCACCAGTGACAGCCCCCGATGACAGCCAGGAGCAGGAGCAGGAACAGGAGGGTCCTGCTGACATTCACAGCCACTGCTGGGGACAGAGGGGACACATCAGGGTCACCCTGAACCCTGGGGGTCCTGAACACCCTGGTGACGCTGTGTGACCCCACCTGTGACCCAGGGTGACCAAGGTGTCACCTCCAGTTCCAGCTCTGGCCTGAGTGCCCGGAACACGAGGTGCCTGTCCTGTCCCAGCTGGTTGGTGGCCACGCACTGGTAGGTGCCTCAATGTCCCACATTGATGTCTCTGAGCTCCAGGAGGGGACCCCGGGCCACCTCCTGCCCGTTGTGCAGCCAGGTCAAGGTGAGAGGGTCTGAGCCCACCTGCACTGAGCAGCGCAGGGTCATGGGGTCACCTGAACGCACCTGGTGTGACAGGGGACCGGGGGTGATGGTGGCATTGGCCATGGACACTGTGGGGACACAGACAGGGCTGAGGCCACAGGGAGGGGCTGGCAGCTGGTGTGGGGGCATAGGTATGTGTAGGCGAGACTGGGGGTAGCACGGTCGGGACGGATGGAGACGAGAGATCTCTGAAGCCAAGTCGTGGAACTTGCGGTTTATTGCAAAGGGCGTGGGTACAGGGCCCTGCTGGGAGCTGCCAGCTGCAGCTCGGAGCCGGCCCGAGAGAAGAGAAAGGATGAGAGGGTAATAACGTAAAAAGGCAAGAGCTAAGAGCATAGAAAAGTAAGAGCGCAAGAGTAAAAGCAAGAGAACAAGAGCAAAAGCAAGAGCATAAGAGAGCGAAGTTCCCGTTACAATACAATATATCATCTTCTGTGTTGAATATTCTGATTCTCACTAACCAATCTAGTACAGCATACAAATCCTATAGCATTTACATACAGCCTATAAGTATCACTACATTACCATATTGTGCTACATTTTAAACCCAAAAAACTACTCTTCAGACCCCTTCTGCCAAGCTGGCAGGGTCTGCTCTGACCCTTGGACCTGCCTGCTTGCAGAGAGTATTGTTTCATCAAAAGGAGATTACCTTCAGCCGGCCACACTATTGTTTTCCTGTTGTTCAGTAACTAAGAGATGTCAAAGCTTGCTTTCATTTCAATCTCGCTTATAGTTTCTATATTCTCAAAATCTTTTGCCAGGCAATCATATTTGTAAGGCTTTCTTGTTTCATCTTCCCCAATAGGCATGGGGTGGATGGGTGTGGTGGGGGATGTCAGGGATGGGGTCACACCATGGAGGGTTGACGGGACAGAGGGCAGAGGCGGGGGGACCCAAGAAAAGTGTCAGGGAGACATGGACATATCAAGGCAGGGGGGCCGAGGAGGCTGTGGGGGCTCCCCGTGCCCATCCCTGCACCCACTGCGCACCGTAACGCGGAGCCAGGCACTGATCTTCTGCACAGCCCCCCTCGGAGCACACCTGGCAGCTGTAATTCCCTGAGTGGGAGACCCCCATGGCGGGAACCAGCAGCTGCGGGGACCCCTGCGGGCACCCCAGCACCTGCCCATCCCGGTAGAACACATGCAGGAGGGGGGCCTGGGCTGCAGGGGGCTGGGCGTGCTGAGGCAGCTGAGAGTCGGGGGGGACCCCTCGGTGGGCTCGGGGTGAACCTCAAGGACCGGCATTGAGAAGAGCTCAGGGCAGGAGAGAGGAGGGGGATTTGTGGCCCCAAGTCCCTGAGCAGGGGCTGTGGGGGTGACAGGGTGTGGGCTGTGGGGTGTTCACCGTGCACTGTCACTGGCACTGGCACTGAATGCTGCAACTTGTGTGACGCCCAGTATTTCACCCGGCCCTCGCAGCGGTAGCTGCCACTGTGGTTCAGTTGCAGAGGGGACAGGGACAGCTCGGTGCCATCGCGGAGACCCCCAATTCCTTCCCATTGTGGTAGAAGGACACAGAAGTGACTGACTTGTCCTGCTGGCAATGACAGCGCAGTGTCACCGTGTCCCCCTCCAGCAGCTCCCACACCGGCACCTGCAGCACCAGACTGTCTGGGGAGCAGAGGGGACTTGTCACACCCGATGGGACCCCCCCACTGAGTCACATCTAGCGCACCAGGGGTCGCCAATTCCAACACGGGGTTCCCCCACATTGGAATGCTCTGGGATGTCCCCAGAGCAGGGGAAAGGCTCTGGTCACACAGGAGGTGACCCATGGAGCAGAGCCCACCCAGAGCCCTCGGGGTCCCTGTAGGTGCCAGACTGGGGACACCCAAACCCCCCTCACCATCTGAGACTGTCATGGGGGGACTGCACCCAGTCCTTGGTCTCTCACACATGTAGGTGCCACTCTCGGTGACAGTGAGTGGCTCAGGTCCCTCCTGTCACCAGCTCTTCCTGTCCTTGTACCAGGTGGTGACAACAGCAGTCCCCGAGCCCTGGCAGGTCAGTGTCACCCAGTCCCAGAGCACCACTGGCATCCAGGGGGGCTCCACCAGGAGCTGGGTGGTCTGGGCACCTGCGGGTGACAGGGGACACCAGCCTGCCAGGCCCAGCAAGGGGCTGGGGACAGTGGGGTGAGGCCATGGCATCCCCCGAGGACTCACCAGCGAAGCTGAGGGTCTGGGCTGGAAGGGAGAAGGGACAGGGCTGGGTGGGGGTGGCACCATGGGGACAGCAGCACGGAGACACAGGGTGTGGGGGCTGACCCCATGGGGACAGCATTTCTTGTGGGTGAGTGTGTCTGCGTGGTCCCCAAAAGATTTGGCAAGGCAGGGGTACATGTCTGTGTCACAGCCACCCGTGCACCACATCCATGTGGCACAGACACCTTGGGAAAAGGGACACTGAGGCCACCTGGGCTGAGGCACAACATGTGGACACTGTGGACATCCCGGGCACGAGGACACCACTCACACAGCCCATGCTGGCCCAGGTCACCCTGACCAGCTCATGATCCCATCCCCATGGCCCCATCCTCATTGTTCTTGTCCCCTTCTGTCCCTGCATCCCAGTTCCCTTGTCCCTATGCCCAGAGCTACCTGAGCACAAAGGTGCCAGTCCCCACATTCCTGTCCCCACATCCCCATCCCCAAATTCCTGCCCCCTGTTCCTGTCCCCAAAGCCACCCTACAACCCCAGGGTCACCACAAGCAGGGCATAGGATGGGGACAAGGCTAGGTGGTACAAAGTGGGACATGGGGGTTCCCAGTGGGTTTGGGGACCTGGGGATGGGTGTCCAGAGGAATGGGGGGTGCCAGGAATGGGGTCCCTGAGGAATGGGGGTGCTGGGGAGGGGGAGTCACAGGGGATGGGTGTGCCATGGGAATGGGGTTCCTCAGGGCTGGGGGGACTTAGGGATGAGAGTCCCAGGTGAATGTGGGCTCCAGGGATTTGGGGCCATGCCATGGCGAAGCTGGGGGAATGGGGGATCCTGTGGGAATGGGAGTTCAAGGGAGAATCAAGGTCGTGGGGGAAGGGAGATTTCAGGGGCTGGAAAGAACAGGAGAGGGTTCCTTGGGAATGGGATGTTGGGCCATGGAGATCATTGGGAAGGTCAGTACTGGTTTTGGGGTACCAGGCAAGGTGGGACCTAAGGAATGGGACTCCCATGGTTTGGTTCCAGGGGAATGGGGGTGCCAGGGATGGGCAGTGGCTAGATGGAGCCATTGGTCCATTGCTCCATCCTAGGGTGCCTCAGATTTTTGGGTGACCCAGAGCCAGCACAGCCCCTACAAGGTGCCGGTGGCCTCGGGTTTCCCCAGGCAGATTCCAAGAAGCTCTGGATATGTGGAGTTGCTTCAGAGGTGAGAATTCTGTGGGGGAAAAGGCCTGCCTATGGTTTACTCAGCCCTGCAAGAAGCACAAACCCCAAAGGGAGCCCAAGCAGTGGCTCTGCGAGGGCCTTTGATGGTTTTCAGAGTGGGGCTGGCTGGAAACCCCTCCCTGCACGGGCAGTTGAGGGGAACCAGTTCAGAAATGCAGCAAGTGTTGAAATGTTCCTCTTGATAAGGGACTGAGAGAAACCACAAACTACTGCAAATCCTAGAACAATCTGCTCAACAACCTGCCTGGGACCATCGTTCTTGAACAAAACCTGCAGCCATCTGGAACCTCGTGGAATGAATGTTTGGGTTCAGGCTGTGGCCACCAGATAAGAGGGAAAAGTGTGGGAATATCGAGCAGGCATACTGCCCGTGGCCATGGTGGGGCTGTGGGGAGTGACCTTGTCTGGATTCCAGGTGTCCCCAAAGCTGCTCCACCCTGCCCTCCTCACCTGAGTGAAAGGCTGAGCTTTTGCAGGAATTGTGGTATAAAGCCACCAGAGGTGCTGCTGTGGACCCGAGACCTGCCTGGGGTCAGGCGCTGCCTTCCTTCCATTTGGTATCATGGAGAGCAGTCCTGGGTGTTGTGCAGGGTGTGTGCCTGGCCCTGGGACACTGCTACACTGCCAGTGGGCACTGGGATCCAACCTGCTGCCTTGGGGGCTTCTGCCTGCTGCTGGTGGTGGTGCCGGGACCGATTGGTGCCCGTGAGTTTGCAAAAGGAGCTATTTCCCCTCCTGCCTCCCGTGCGAGGCCGCCATGACCCCTGAGGGGATGGAGCTCGACAGGGGCGCCCCCTGCTGGCCGGGAGTGCACCCTGCAGCGCCCCCTGCTGGCCGGGAGTGCTCCCTGCAGCGCCCCCTGCTGGCCGGGAGTGCACCCTGCAGCGCCCCCTGCTGGCCGGGAGTGCTCCCTGCAGCGCCCCCTGCTGGCTGCAGTTATCACTGCCACAAAAACGAACAGCGCTGGGTGGGAGGGAAAGTTCTGGGTTTGTGTTGTTTGTTCTGGTCTGGTTTATTAATTTCCCAGTAAAAAGCTGGTATTCATTTTCCCATACTTTTGCCCGGAAGCCCCATTATTTTTGAAATTAAAAATTTTTTAGAGATGGGTCTTCTTTCCATTCAAGGAATGTTCCCACTTTCTGTGGCACATATTTCTCTTTTAAATGAGTTGCCAACTCTTGGGTTCCAGTGTGGATGGACAGCCACCCCAAGAGCAGACAGGGTCAGGGACTTGGCCACCTCATGCTCTTACGTTTAAGCCAGTTGGGCCACCAAGGGCCCTCTCCCCAGGTGGCACTTCTGGTCATGCAGCCACTCAGGAGCTGCCTTTGGCAGAGCGTCACACTGTCCCCAGTGTGCCATGGCTGACAGACTGATGGACAGACGGGGCCCCGTCTCACCAAAAGCAAGGCCTGACCCACCCCTGCCACACACAGCTCTTCCAAAATGTCTCCAGACATGAAACATTTCCAGTCTCTGACACCCCTCCCTGTGCCACGGCCTGATCCCAACTGCCCTGGCAAGGGGGGAGGCTCCGGAAACCCCCCAGGGCCTTTGTGACATCCTGGTGTGGGGAACAGGGCAGAGGAGGGGTTTGGGACAGGGGAGAAGAGAATCCAGAGCCTCCTGAAGGCCGCCTTGGCCATCAGAGCAAGGAAGGTCCAGGGCCCTGGCAGGATCTTCTGGTGGATGAAAACGAGCTGGGGGAAATGTCTGGGGTTTGTTTCTTTTTGGGGGCTTTCCCTGGAAATCGTACGTTGCGTGACAATTTGGTCTCTGAACCTTGTTGCTTTTGCTGTTGGTTTTATTCTCTCTCGTTGCTGTTTCAGAAAATTGTTCTTCTCTCAGCCTTTTGGGATATTTGTGCCCCCACAGGGATGGAGGGGGCCACTTTTTAGTGGCAGCACAGACAAGAGTGGGTTGCCCATGGGTGGGGACCCCCAGTGCCCCCAGTTCCCCCCAGTGTCACAGCACATTTCCTGTGGTTTGCTCAGCCCTGCAAGAAGCACAAACCCCAAAGGGAGCCCAAGCAGTGGCTCTGTGTGGGCCTTTGATGGTTTTCAGAGTGGGGCTGGCTGGAAGCCCTCTTGCAAGGGCAGCTGTGAGGTAAACAGTCCAGAAATGGAGTAATTGATCATTTTGTTCCTCTTGGTAAGGATCTGGGAGAGCCTCAGCATTACTGCAAATCCCACCCTGATCTGCTCAACAACCTGACCTGGACCCTACTCCTCCTCCCTGCCTTGCCATGGATGGACAGTGCCTGGATGCCCTGCACCCACCACAGCCGCTCTCTCACTGCCCTCTGCCCCTGGATGGGGAGAGAAAATTGAGCAAAGGGTTCCTGGGTTGAGACAAGGAGCAGGAGAGATCACTCAACAAATCCTGTCACCGGTAAAGCTGCCTTGGAATTAGAGATATGAATTGAATTTCTTGCTGACAAAATCAGAGCAGGATAAGGAGAAATCAGACAAAACCTTCAATACACCTTCCCCTGAATAACTATGCACTCATTGGCTTTCACCATTATATTGGTTTTTTGCAAATTATTTTGGTATAATACAGTTTGTAATCACTTTTTAACTGCTTTTTAGCTGCACCTACCAGTGCGCGGCCACCAACCAGCTGGGACAGGACAGGCACCGCGTGTTCCGGGCACTCAGCCCAGAACTGGCACTGAGGGTGACAACTGGCTCACCCCGGGACACAGGTGGGGTCACATGGGGTCACCGGGAGGTTCAGGGCCCCCAGGGTTCAGGGTGACTCTGATGTGTCCCTGTGTCCCCCTCTGTCCTCAGCAGTGGCTGTGAATGTCAGCAGGACCCTCCTGTTCCTGTTCCTGCTCCTGGCTGTCATTGGGGGCTGTCACTGGTGGCACCGCCAGGGTGGGTGACAATGGGGGGGGATGGGGGTCCTAGTGTGGCGAGAAAGCCCCCAGAGTGGGGGCAGAGATCAGGGGTCCATTGGGAATTGGGGCTGCAGGGGGGATTTGGGGGTCCCGTGGGTGGTTGGAACTGCCAAGGTCCCAGGCAGGTTCAGGGCTGCCAGGGTCCCCACAGTCACCCCCTCCCCTTTTCCTTGCAACTGCCAGGAAGCCCCAGGAGAGGTGAGTGGAGAGTGTAGGCTGGGACTCCCCTTTCCCTCTCCCCAGACACCATCCAGACCCATCCTTATCCCCACAGGACCCCCCCCAGAGGAGAGGGCAGTTCTGGACCTCCATGTGTGGGCACCGAGTGGGCCAGGGATGAGTGTGGGGAGGGACAGGGACACGTCACCCACGGGTGTCACCCCCCACCTAGGTCCCCACAACCGGTTCCAATCTCAGGGCCCCCAAGGGTGTCCCCATGCCCTGCCCCACCTTGAGATCCACAAGTGGCCAATGTGGAGCTGTCAGGACCCCACGAGGGACAGCGGGACCCCCGTGACTGCGATGACGAGCTGTGACACTGGGGGGAACTGGGGGCACTGGGGGCACAGGTGGACATTGATTCCCCTCAGAGGTCCCTTCTTCCTCTTCACAGCCCCCCACGGGGCTCCTCATTCCCCCTCCCAATACTGGGGGAGCACACAACCCTTTTCACTCTTATTGTGCCCAAAATTCAGCTTTTGATTAAACTGTGTGAGAAACAAGGATCACTCATAAAATTTTTAAATGTTTAATAACAAATAAAAGGGACAGTAAGCAGAGGGCTGGGTCCTTGGCAACTGCTAGAGGCACATGGTTAACTACAACAATTCTCCTTACACACCTTTTCATTTTATTGGTTAAAAACATACACAGGGGGGTTATACATATTCAAACATTCCCTCCAGTTTACATGTTCTGGGAATCCTTTGCTTGGTTTGACCCTTAATTTATTTTCATAAAGTACATGCCATACTGCAGATTAAATTTATATGTTTTACATCCTCACAAGCCCCCACTTTTCTGTGGTTTGACAATTCTTGATAATGGAAGGTTCAGTGGTAAATTCCTCTTTGCAGTCTTTCTTTTGGTGTTTATTTACTTGCTACTTTTCACTGTGTTCTTCTCATACAGATGAGATCCTTCACCAGCACATTAAATCAACATTGGCTATTTCACAAAATTATCTGAGTTAATCTCACCATTGTCCCTTAGTTACACAAAAAAAGGCATTGGCTACTTCTGCAACAGTTAATGTTATAACACACAGCACATTGTCTCTATCTGGATATTTTGGGAGAGCCTAAACTATAATATATTTATCACACTAGAATGTATATATTCTACACAGGAATTAGGGTAAAAAGGCTGACAAATTGTAGTGTATCAATAGTCGTTAAAAAGTGATTACAAACTGTATTATACCAAAATAATTTGGAAAAACCAATATGGAGAAGGTGTTTTGGCGAGTTTGTTTGACTTCTCCTTATCCTGCTCTGATTTTGTCAGCAAGAAATTCAATTCATATCTCTAATTCCAAGGCAGCTTTACCGGTGACAGGATTTGATGAGTGATCTCTCCTGCTCCTTGTCTCAACCCAGGAACCCTTTGCTCAATTTTCTCTCCCCATCCAGGGGCAGAGGGCAGTGAGAGAGCGGCTATGGTGAGTGCAGGGCATCCAGGCACTGTCCATCCATGGCAAGGCAGGGAGGAGGAGTAGGGTCCAGGTCAGGTTGTTGAGCAGATCAGGGTGGGATTTGCAGTAATGCTGAGGCTCTCCCAGATCCTTACCAAGAGGAACAAAATGATCAATTACTGCATTTCCGGTCTGGTTCCCCCACAGCTGCCCTTGCAGGGTGGGCTTCCAGCCAGCCCTGCACTGAAAATCATCAAAGGCCCTCCCAGAGCCACTGCTTGGGCTCCCTTTGGGTTTTGTGTTTCTTGCAGGGCTGAACAAACCACAGGAAGGCCTTTTCCCCCCCACAGAATTCTTACATCTGCAGCAGCTCTAAAGCTGCCAGAATCAAAGCCAAGGGGGCAGGGGGGACCCTGAGGTTCTGGCTGCCACCTGGGGCTGGGCAGAGCAGGGCTGGGCCATGGCTGGGCCCTACCCTTGCACTGACAGGGGTCCCCAGGATGTGCCACCCCTGGGACAGGAACCTGGCCAGGAATGTGCAGGGACATTTCTGGAACTGCCTTCCCCTGGTAGAGGTCCCCCCATGCTAGGATGTGTCACCCCATGGGACAGGATCCTCCCAGGACTGGACCCCTCTGGATGTGCCCGCCAGGACAGAACTGCCCCCCTTTCCCATCTGAAACTGAGCACAAACAGTCTCTTCCTTCTTGTCCAGGTAAAAGAAAGTGAAAGTGTTGAGGGGGCACAGCTCAACACCTCCATCCCCCACAGCCTCCCCACCCTTCCCTACACCCCCTATTCCCCATTTTCCCTCTCCCCTTGGTCCCCCCAACCCCTTCCCTGCTCAGGTGCTCCCCGGGATTGCTGAGCCAGGAACTGGGGGTGAGGGGACATGGCACAAATGTGAGGAAAATAAGGAAAAAAGAGAAATAAAGAGAGGAAAAAGTCCAGGGCAGAGGGAGGGCACAGAGGCAGAGCTACCCAGAACTCCCACGTGATGCCTGGCCAGGAAATGAGCACCCCAGGGGGGCTGTGCTGGGCCCTGGGTCACCCAAAATCTGAGGCACCCAGGGAAGGACCTGAGATCCTCGTGCCCACCCAGCCACTGCCCATCCCTGACACCCCCATTCCCCTGGCACCACAAGCATGGGACCCCCATTGCCTTGGTCTCTCCTCCCTGGGGACCCCCATCCCAGGACTGCCACTGCCCAGCACCACCATTGCCTTGATCCCATCCCATGGGCTGCTCCTTCCCCCAGCACCCCTATTCCTGAGGGTCCCCTTTTTCCCCCTGCACCCCCAACCCTGGAACCCCCATATCCCTCAGGACCATGATCCCACAGCACCCCCATCCCCAAATCCCCCCAGGCATGAGGACACCAATTTCCCTGGAACCCTCATTCTCCTGGACACCCATTCTTGGTTCCCCACATCCCCTGAGCCCCCCACTCCTGGCAACACCATGCCCCACCATGTCCCCAGACTATCCCATCATGTCTCCCCACCTTGTGGCCACCCTGCCCCCACCAAGGGCCACCTACACATGGGGACAGATGTGACCTCACTTCCTTCCCCTTCATCCGAAGAGCCCCTAGCCAGGGGAGTGGTGGACACAGCAGCGAGTGACAGCCAGTGCACATGGCTAGGGACTCCGGGATGGCCGGGAAGGTGACACTGCTCCTGTGGGGTGAGTGCCCAGGGCAGGGCCCTGACACCCCAGAGATGGGGAGGGGAGGGGCCACAGGGGGCTGCAGGGTCCCTTGAGGTCCCCAAGGCCAGCAGAACCAGTCCATGTTACCCACAGTGGACCTTGGTGGGACTGGGGTTGTAGGGTGTCTTTGGGGACAGGAAGAGGGGTCAGGAATTTGGGGATGGGGATGTGGGGACAGGAGTGTGGGGACTGGCACCTTTGTGCTCAGGTAGCTCTGGGCATAGGGACAAGGGAACTGGGATGCAGGGACAGAAGGGAACAAGAACAGTGACGATGTGGCCATGGGGATGGGATCATGAGGTGGTGGGGGTGACCTGGGCCAGCATGGGCTGTGTGAGTGGTGTCCTCGTGCCCGGGGTGTCCACTGTGTCCCCATGTTCTGATTCAGCCCAGGGTGGCCTCGCTGTCCCTTTTCCCAAGGTGTCTGTGCCACATGGATGTGGTGCACGGGTGGCTGTGACACAGACATGTGCCCCTGCCTTGCCAAATCTTTTGGAGACCACCCAGACACACTTTCCCACACGAACTGCTGTCCCCACGGGGACAGCTGGGGACAGCCCCCACACCATGTGCCTCTGTCCCCATGGTGCCACCCCACCCAGCCCTGTCCCTTCTCCCTTCCAGCCCAGACCCTCGGCCTTGCTGGTGAGTCCTCGGGGGATGCCATGGCCCCACCCCGCTGTCCCCAGCCCCTTGCTGGGCCTGGCAGGCTGGTGTCCCCTGTCACCCGCAGGTGCCCAGACCACCCAGCTCCTGGTGGAGCCCCCCTGGATGGTGGTGCTCTGGGACCGGGTGACACTGACCTGCCAGGGCTTGCGGACCGCCGGTGCCACCACCTGGTACAAGGACAGGCAGTCCTGGGAGCAGGAGGGACCAGGTCACTGTCACTGACACTGGCACCTACAAGTGTGACAGACACGGCAGCTGGCAAAGCCCCCCTGTGAGAGTCTCAGACGGTGAAGGGGGACCTTAAATGATCAGGGTGGCTCTGCTTTGTGGGTGGCCTCACACCCCTCGTGTGGTGAGAGCCTGTGCCCTGCACACCAGGACATCCCAGTGCACCCCAGTGCACCCAGATATCCCCAGTGCCATGGGGACCCTTCTCGGACCTGTCTCAAGCCCCTCACTGAGATAGGACCCTCCTGTCCCACAGACCTGGTGGTGCTGCAGGTGCCAGCGTGGGCACTGCTGGAGGGGGACATGGTGACACTGCACTGCTGGGGTTTGTGGAGTAACTAGGTCACCAGGGTGTGATTTTACCGGGATGAGAATAATCTGACAGGGTCTGTCAATAGTACCAAGCTGTCCCTGTCCCCTCTGCAGCTGAACCACAGCAACTACTACCAGTGGAAGGGCTTGGTTATGTCCTTTATGTCACATTCAGCAGCAGTGACAGTGACAGTGCAGGGTAAGCCCCCCAATGGCTGGAATTCCAAACTCCTGACACCTCCAAAGCCACTTCCCAGCAGACTCAGAGTCAAAGTCCTCACCTCCCCTCTCCTTCCCAGAGCTCTTCCTGGTGCCAGTGCTGGAGGGTTCCCCTGAGCCTGTAGTGGACACAGGGTCTGCTAGAGCTCCGTGGAGGGCAGAGGCTGAAAGATAGAAAATGCCAAGTCACAGTGAAACAGCAAGAAGCCCCTGTCTTCCGCCTTTTGGGACCCTAGCTTATCTCTCTGTAACCCCACAGGTCACTTCTCCTTAACCCCTGCTATTGGACAATTTCTGATCCCCCCTTACCTTATATAATGGGCTGGTTTAGCCCATTCTAGTTAGAAGAGACGTCGCTGGAACCCTTCACAGGCCCTCCAATAAAGCCATTGCTGTGGAACGCCAGGACAAGCCTTCTCCTCTCTTGTGTCTGCCTGCTGGCTGGCCTGGCCGCTTTAGCAAGCAAAAGAGCTGGAATCAAAAGAGCTGATAATCACTAAAAAGAGCTGATAATCCTTATTCTTGCTAAAGGATGCCAGCGGCTAAGACCTGTTTGGGTGGTTGGGTAGTCTGTCCCATAGAGGACTGAGCTACCCGGCCCAGGCTGCCAGCTCGGGGGCAAATCTGCTACCAGCTGTAGGTTGGGATGAAAGCCCACCAAGGTGTCCCCCCTGACTCTCAGCTGCCTCAGCACCCCCAGCCTCCTGCGGCTCCGAGCCCCCCTCCTGCACGTGTTCTACTGAGACGGGTGGATGCTGGGGGGCTCGCAGGGGTCCCTGGAGCTGCTGGTGCTCGTCGTGGGGCTCTCCCACTCAGGGAATTACAGCTGCCAAGTGCGCTCTGAGGGGGGGGCTGTGCAGAAGAGCAGCGCCTGGCTCCGTGTCATGGTGTGCAGTAAGTGTGGGGATGGGCGCGGGGAGCCTCCACAGGCTCCTTGGGTCCCCTGCCTGGGGACCTCCATATCCCTCTGACACACTTCTTGGGTCTCACTGTCTCTGTCCCATATCCCCTCAGCCCTTAGTGTTGTGACCCCATCCCCGACATCCCCCACCACAACCATCCCCCTGTCCCTATCTCCCCCACACCAGCTGCCAGCCCCTCCCTGTAGCCTCAGCCCTGTCTGTGTCCCCGCAGTGCCCGTGGCCAATGCCACCATCACCCCCTAGTGCCTTGTCACACTAGCTGCATGCAGGTGACCCTGTGACCCTGCACTGCTCAGTGCAGGTGGGCTCAGCACCTGTCACCTTCATCTGGCTGCACAGTGGCCAGGAGGTGGCCCAGGGTCTCCTCCTGGAGCTTGGGGACACCAAAGTGGGGCATTCGGGCACCTACCAGTGCGTGGCCACCAACCAGCTGGGACAGGACGGGCACCGCGTGTTCTGGGCACTCAGTCCTGAGCTGGCCCTGGAGGCATCACCACGGGACACAGGGATACAGGTGGGGGTCACACGGGGTTACCAGGTAGCCCAGGACCCTTGGGGTTCGGGGTGACCCTGATGTGTCCCTCTCTCTTTCTTGCAGTGGCCGCAGGGGTCGGTGGAGCCCTTCTGTTCCTGCTCCTGCTTGTGGCTGTGATTGTGGCCTGGCACCAGTGGCACCGTGTGGATGGGTGACAATGCGGGGACAGGGGTCCCAGGGAGCTGTAGAGGCCCCAGAGTTGGGGAGCGATAGGGCAGCACCCACAGCCCCAAAATTGTGACCTTGGTTGGGGGTGCTGTAGGTTTTTGGGAGGTGCTGGAGAGTCCTGCACGGATGTTTGGGGGTTCTTTCAGGGGCCCTGGGGGACTCTGGGGGGGTCTCTTCCCCTATTGGGCTTTGGGTTCTTGAGGCTGAGTTGGTTGGGGGCACTGGGGAGGTTCATGAATTCTGGGGGGCTTCAGGGATGCTTGGGGAATCCTGAGGGGAAATTGAGGGTCCTGTGGAGGTTCAGGAATCCTTAGAGGGGTCAGGGCCCTGGGACTCCACAGTCACTCCTCCCCTCTTTTCCCAGCAGCTGCCAGGAACCATCAGGAAAGGTGAGTGGGGGGCTCAAACCACACTCTCCCCTTTTACCCCAAGTCTTCCTATTCCCTCCACCACATCCCTTTTATTCTCCCAGGGCCCCCCCGGATCCCCTGGCCCCCTCAGAGGAGGGAAAGGTGCTGTACACCCATGTCATGGTCCCCAAGAGAGCAGGGGATGAGTATGGTGGGGACACATGCAGAGGGACACGTCACCCACAAGTGTCACCCCACCCAGATCTCACAGCCCGTGTCTTTCGCAGTGTCCCCCCGTGCCACCACCCTCCAGGATCCCCAGATGACCTACGTGGAGCTGCGGGGACACCAGGGGCGACCGCGGGAACCCAGTGACATCTACGGGAATGTGCTGTGACACTGGGGGGAACTGGGGGCACTGGGGGTCCCCACCCATGGGCACCCACTCATGCTGCCACTAAAAACTGCCCCTCTCCCTCCCTGTGGGGGCACAAAGATCCCAAAGGGCTGAGAGAAGAACAATTTTCTGAAACAGCAACGAGAGAGAATAAAACCAACAGCAACAGCAACATGGTTCACTGTCCAAAGGGTCACAAAAGAAATTATTTCCTGGGAAAGCCCCCAAAATAGAGGCAAATACCAGATGATTCCCACAGCAGGTTTTCTCCACCAAAGGAACCTGCCAGGGCCCTGGACCTTCCTTGCTCTAATGGCCAAATATCTGAGAAATATCTGCCAAGGAATGTGGAAACATTCCTGGAATGGAAAGAAGACCCATCTCTAAAACTTTATTTAATTTCAAAAAAAATGGGGCTTCGAGGCAAAAGTGTAGGAAAAGGAATAACAACTTTTAACTGGGAAATTTGTAAACCAGAACAGAACCAACAACACAAATCCAGAACTTTCCCTCCCACCCAGCGCTGTTCGTTTTTCTGGCAGTGATAACCGCGGCCAGCAGGGGGCACTGCAGGGAGCACTCCCGGCCAGCAGGGGGCGCCCCGGTCAAGCTCCATCCCCTCAGGGGCCGTGGCGGCCTCACACGGGAGGCAGGGGGGGAAATCGCTCCTTTTGCAAATTCACGGGCACCAATCGGTCCCGGCACCACCACCAGCAGCAGGCAGAAGCCTCAAAGGCAGCACTGCTGGCAGCATAGCAGTGTCCTGGTGCCAGGCACACGCCCTGCCCAACACCCGTGACCACTCCATGATCGTGAGTAGAAGGAAGGCAGCACGCGACCCAGGCAGGTCTCGGACCCACAACAGACCCTCAGTTGGCTTTAGGCCACAATTCCTGCAAACCCTCAGCCTTTCACTTCCTTTTCCTCCTTCAGCCCTGGCACAGCAGCTTTGGGAATGTTGAATTGCCCTGGGATTTAGAGGAAAGCTGCTGCTCGGTGGTGACTCTGCCAGGGCTCCTCAGGGGGCTCCAGAGCACCTTTGGAGTTCCTGCTCTTCCTTGGCCACTGCTGGTTCTGACACTGCAGCCCTGGGGGAGGAGGAGGAGGAGAGCAGAGGAGGAGAGCAGCCACAGCCCTGAGGGCTCTGCAGCTGCAGCTGGAGCACAGGGAGAGCCCGGGCTGTGAGCAACAGTGCCTTGGGAGGGCAAAATTGGATTTGTTTGGGCCAATGCCCCTGTTCTGCTCTGGGAGAGGCAGACCCTTAAGGAGGTGTTGTAATTAGGCTGGGGTTCCTAAAGTTCAGCTGCATTCCTAAAGCATCCCTGTGCACAAACATATGGCTCTGCATCCTCTCCTGGGGATTTTGGGATCCTGGGGCTGAGGCAGGAGTGGCTGGAGCAGGTGGCCCACGTGAACAGCACCTGGCCATGCAGGTGGAGTAGGGTGCTGGGATTTCCTCAGGGTACTCAAGTGAGGCCAATGGGGCCGGGCCATGTTGGGGCACCGCTTGCCATTCCTGCTGCCCCCAGATTTTGGGACAGAGCAGTGATACCCATCGGACTCCCTAACCCCGCAGGGCTCGGGCACAGCCTCACAGGAGGTCCCAGCCTCCCCCATCCCCTTGGGGATGATTCGGGTGCTCGCAGGCTCATTCCCAACAAAGGGCAGTGCTCCATGAGCGGTCAGCATATCCCGAAGGACCCGCTCGGGCCTGCTGGAGCCCGAGTGCTGCAGGCAAGGACGGCGTGAGGGAGCCAGGCCCCGCTCAGCCGGTGCGGCCCGAGGAACATCTCATCCTGCTGGAGCTCAGCAGCCTCCGGGGTTGCCGGGGGCTGCGGCCGGAGGGATCAGGAGGCAGCGGATGGGAGGGGCCGGGATGGAGGGACTGGGACCCCACTGGGGAGCCCTGAGCGTGGAGGGAGTGAAACAGCAGAGGGGAAACCTCAGGACAGGGGGGAGCAGAGACCCTGCGGTGGGATCTGTGGAAAGGAGGGACCGCAGTGGTGGTCCTGGAGCACTGGGAATGGGCCCAGCTGCCATTGCGCTGCGAGTGCCGGGACTGTCACGGGGTGTTTGAACCGACTATGGCAGGGTGTCAGAAGCCACTGTCGTGATGTGTAGGGAGCGAGCATGTCCAGGGTAAGGCCCCCACAGCTCTGGGAAGTGGAGGGGTACCCTGGAAGGGGTGGGGCAGAGGCGGGGCAAAACCCTGTCTATTCCCCGTGCCCTGTGCAGGTGAGGAGGGCAGGGATGGAGCAGCTTTGGGGCCACCTGGAATCCAGACAGGTCACTCCTCACAGCCCCAGCATGGCCGGGGGCAGAGTCACTGCTTGGTATTTCCACACTTTTCCCTCTTGTCTGGCAACTGAGCCAGAACCCAAATATTCCTCCTGGGCCATTACAAAGGGCCGCAGGTTTGAGACAGGAAGGAGGAGGGACCTGGTCTGCTTGCTGTGGAAAATATTACTGTCTTTGCAGGATATTTGGAGCTATCTCAGACCCTTTCTGCTAGGGACAAAGTGATCAGTTCCTGCAGTTCTGGACTGGTTCCCTCCCAGCTGCCCCTGCAGGGGCAGTTTCCAGCCAGCCCTGCTCTGAAAACCATCAAAGGTCCTCGCAGAGCCACTGCTTGGGTTCCCTTTGGGTTTGGTACTTCCTGGCTGAGCTAACCACAGGCAGGCCTTTTTCTACCCCACAGAATTCTCACCTCTGCAGCAGTTCCACAGATCCAGAGCCCCTCAGAATCTGTCTGGGGTGACCCTCAGGCTGCCGACACCTTGTAGGGGCTGTTCTGGTTCTGGGTCACACCAAAATCTGAGGCATTCAGGGAAGGAGCTGAGACCCACTGGCCCACCCAGCCACTGCCTATCCCTGGCACCTCCATTCCCCTGGAACCAACCATTGGACCCCATTCCTTGTGTCCCACCTTGTCTGGGACCCCCATCTTAGTACTGACATTCGCCAGGATCTCCATGGCCCAGGACCCTATTGCGAAGGAACCCTCTCCTGTTCATTCCATCCCCTGAAATCCTCCTTTCCCCAGAACCTTGCTTCTCTCAGGAACCCAGTTCTCACAGGAACTCCCATTCTCCCAGCATCCCTATCCCATGACCCCAAATCCCTGGAGCCCACATTCCCCTGGGACTCCCATCCCTGAGTACACCCAGCCCTGGGGACCTCCATGCACATGGTCCCCCCCATCCCCAGTGACTCCCCCTCTTCAGGACCACCATTCCCATGAGCCCCATCCCTGTTACCCCCTATTCCCAGGGACCCCATCCCAGGCTCCTAAAACCCCCTAATCCCCCCAGTCATAGCAACCCCATGTCCCACTGTGTGACACCTAGCCTGTCCCCATCCTGTCCCCACCCTCCCCACAGCCTGCCCCCAGCTTGTGGCCACCCTGCCCCCACCAGGTGCCACCTACGCATGAGGATGACACCTGACCTCGCTTCCTTCCCTTTTGGCAAAAGAGCCACCAGCGAGGGGACAGCCACCCCCAGCAGTGAGTGACAGTCACTCCACACGGCTGGGGACATCAGGATGGCCAGGAAGGTGGCACTGCTCCTGTGGGGTGAGTGCCCTGGGCAAGGGCCAGACACTCTGGGGATGGTGAGGGGAGGGGGCACAGGGGGGCTGTGGGGTCCCCTGAGGTCCCCAAGGCCAGCAGGGCATAGAGCCCAGTATGACCAGAGTTGTGCGGTGGCCGTGGGGACAGAAACAGGGGACAGGAATGTGGGAACTGGGACAGGGACAGGGACATGGGGATGGAGATGTGGGGCCAAGAATGTGGAAAAAGGAACCTTGGGGGTGGGGCAACTGTGGGGACAGGGGAACAGGGAAGCAGGGACAGGGACAGGGGAAAAGCACCATGTTGATGGGCCATTGGTACAGGTGCAATGGAATGGGACCATGGGCAGAGGACCATCGGGATGTGGCTGTGGGGCTGGCAGGGTTGACTTGTGTCAGCACAGGGTCCCCATGCCTGAGCATGCTTTGGCTGCTGTGTCCCTGACCTTGAGACATCTGTGCCACACTGGTGCCCCCACAGAAACCTCTTGGGGACAGTCCCCATACCTCATGCACTTATGCCTCTGTACCCAGAGTGCCACCCCCACCCAGCCCTGTCCCTTCTCCCTTCCAGCCCAGACCCTCGGCCTCGCTGGTGAGTCCTCGGGGGATGCCTTGGCCCCACCCCACTGTCCCCAGCCCTGCGCTGGCCCTGCCAGGCTGGTGTCCCCTGTCACCCACAGGTGCCCAGACCACCCAGCTCCTCGTGGAGCCCCCCTGGAGGCCGGCGGTGCTGTGGGACCAGGTGACACTGACCTGCCAGGGCTCGGGGACTGCCAGTGCCACCACCTGGTACAAGGACATGTGGCGCTGGGGGCCGAAGGGACCTGATCACTTCACTGTCACTGAGAGTGGCACCTACCATTGTGACAGACCCGGGAGCGGGCTCAGCCCCCCCATGACTGTCTCAGACGGTGAGAGGGGTTTGGGTCTCCCCTGCCTGGCACCCACAGGGACACCAAGGGTTCTGAGTGGACTCATCTCCATGGGTCACCTCCTGCTGTGACCAGAGCCCGTCCCCTACTCTTGGGACATCCCAGAGCATCCCAGTGTGGAGGGATCCCAGTGTTTTAACTGGGGAGCCCTGGTGCGCAGGGTGTGACCGGGGTGGGGGGTGGTCCCAGTGCCATCGGGTGTGACTGGACCCCTCTGTCCCCCAGACGATCTGGTGCTGCAGGTGCCGGTGCCGGCACTGCTGGAGGGGGACATGGTGACACTGCGCTGCCGGGGCTGGTGGGACAAGTCAGTCACCTCAGTGTCCTTCTACCACGATGAGAAGAAAGTGTGGGAGCTCCGAGATGGGACCGAGCTGTCGCTGTCAAATCTTCAGCTGCAGCACAGCGGCCGCTACCGCTGTGAGGGCTTGGTGCAATCCTGGTTTTCAGTGAGGTCGTCAGTGTCGTCACCGGTGACAGTGACAGTGCATGGTGAGCACCCCACAGCTGCTATCCTGACATCCCTATAGCCCCTCCTCAGAGACTCGGGGTCACAAATCCCCCTTCCCCTCTCCTTCCCAGAGCTCTTCTCGGTGCCTGTGCTGGAAGGTCCCCCCGAGCTCACTGAGGGGTCCCCCCTGACTCTCATCTGCCTCAGCACCCCCAGCCTCCTGCGGCCCCAAGCCCCCCTCCTGTATGTGTTCTACCGGGACAGGCAGGTGGTGGGGGGCCCACAGTGGTCCCCGCAGCTGCTGGTGCCCACCGTGGGGATCTCCCACTCGGGGAATTACAGCTGCCAGGTGCGCTCCGAGGGGGTGGCCTTGCGGAAGAGCAGCTCCCAACTCCGCGTCACGGTGCACAGTGAGTGCGGGGATGGGCACGGGGAGCCCCCACAGCCTCCTCGGGTCCCTTGCCTGGGCACCTCTATGTCCCCGAAACACCTTTCCTGGGTCCCCCCACCTGTGCCCTGTGTCCCCTCACCCCTCTGTGGTGTGACCCAAACCTCAACATCCCCCACCACACCCATCCCCCTGTTCCTATCCCCCCACACTACCTGCCAGCCCCTCCCTGTGGCCTCATCCCTGTCTCTGTCCCTGCAGTGCCCGTGGCCAATGCCACCATCACCCCTGGTCCCCTGTCACACCAGGTGCGTTCAGGTGACCCCGTGACCCTGCGCTGCTCAGTGCAGGTGGGCTCAGCCCCTGTCACCTTCACCTGGCTGCACAACGGGCAGGAGGTGGCCCGGGGTCCCCTCCTGGAGCTCAGGGACATTGATGTGGGACATTCGGGCACCTACCAGTGTGTGGCCACCAACCAACTGGGACAAGACGGGCACCGCGTGTTCCGGGCACTCAGCCCTGAGCTGGCACTGACAGTGACAACTGGGTCGCCATGGGTCACAGGTGGGGTCACATGGGGTCACCGGGGTGTTCAGGACCCCTAGGGTTCAGGGTGACCCTGATGTGTCCCCTCTGTCCCCAGCAGTTGCTGTGAATGTCGGCAGGACCCTCCTGTTCCTGCTCCTGCTCCTGGCTGTCATCGGGGGCTGTCACTGGTGGCACCACCGGGGTGGGTGACAGTGGGGGGGGATGGGGGTCCTGGAGTGAGGGGAAGCCCCAGAGTGGGGGCAGAGATCGGCAGCACCCAGGCCTCCTGAGCTGGGGAAAATTGAATCTGCAGAGACCTCGGCTGGGGTTCCTGGGGTATCTGAGGGGAATTTGGAGGGTCTTAGTTGGGCTCCATGGCCATCTCTGGGTGAGCTTTGAGGAACATTGGGGTGTCACTGCAAGCTTCTGGAGGGTTTGGGGAGCTGTTGAAGGCTGTGCAGGGATATCAGGGGATCTTTTTGGGGTCCTGGGGGAGTTTGGGGGTGCCCCTCCCTGCCACACTTGGGCTCTGGGGGCTCAGAGGGTGGGGTCACCAGCTGGGCTTGGGGGCCCTGTGGTGGTGCAGAAGTTCTGGGGGCTTCAGGAGTGCCTGAAGTGTCCAGCAGGAATCAGGGGTCTGGTGTGAATCGGGGCTGAAGTGGGGATTTGGGGGTCCTGTGGGTGGTTGGTGCTGCTTAAGTCCCGGTGTCCCCACCGTCACCCTGTCCCCTTTTCCTAGCAGCTGTCAGGAAGCTCCAGGACAGGTTAATGGGATGCTCAGGCTGGGACTCCCCTTTCTTTCTCCCCAGACCTCACCGAGACCCCCCCCTTATCCCCACAGGAGCCCCCCAGAGGAGGAGCCGGTGCTGGACCCTGGTGTCGTGGGCACCAAGCACGCAAGGGATGAGTACAGGGAGTGACAGGGTCACGTCACCCATGGGTGTTGCCTCCCACCTAGGTCCCCACAACCGGTGTCTCTCTCAGGGCCCCCACAGATGTCCCCCAGCCCTGCCCCACCTGGGGATCCACAAGTGACCAATGCGGAGCTTCAGGGAACCTACGAAGGAGAATAGGACCCCCGTGACTACAATGATGTGCTGTGACACTGGGGGCACTGGGGGCACCTCAAGTCCCCTAAAATTTTGCTGGATTGTGGGATAAAGATGCCCAAGAACATCCAGGGTTGGACAACACTGCTGGGTTGATGGATACCCAAGAAAATCCAGGGTTAGGCAATAAGATTTGAGATTTTACAATACCCATGGGTGGATATTAAGAAGTGACTTGAAAGTAACAGGTACCTTGTTGTCTTGTTGTGAGTGAGAATGAGTGCAATATTAAAGAAATAGAAGTGAGTGAGTGGGAATGAATGTAAGTATATGTGATATGGATTGCTGATTTAAAGTTTATTTTCTGGAGGAAGGTGGATTGTATTTTTCTGTTCTGTGAAGAGTGGGAGATGTTTGAGCTGTCAGGGGAAGGGACTGGAGCAGGGAGTCAGAAGCCAGGGACGTGCGGGCGGGGCCTAGGGAAATGAGATGGGGAACAAGAGAAAGGGGCTGGGACACCCTGGAAATGTTGCCTCTCCCTGTTTCCAGTTTCACTGCTCATGCCAGGAGCTCCAGACTCCCTACCTGTCTCAGCTTCTCTGCCTGTGTCAGGAGTTTCAGCCCTCCCCACCTGTACTGACCGTGATCACTCCCGTCCCCGCCGTGACCCTGGAGCCACCTGCTCCTACCGCTGTCTCTTTGTTGATTCTGGCTTTCCTGCTGACTTCTGCTCCTAACTCTCTTCCTTTATTGGTTCCAGCCTCACTGCCGACCCCGCTCTTGTCTCTGTGATTCCAGCTCTCCCTGTATCTATGGGAGGGGTTCAGGTGGGAGGCAGAGCCCCGGTGTGGTCAGGGTCCCAGGAAGAGACTAGGGATGCCGGTTTCTGCTGCAGTGGGGGAGGGCACCCATGCTTAGAGGGGAACTTGGGGGTGCTTCAGGGGCCTTGTGAAGGAGTGGGAAGATCATGGACTCTGTTTTCTGGGGAAAGAATGCCATCTGGAGCCTTGGATAACTTGAGAAGCAGGCCCCCAAGAGAAAGTATTAGAATTTGTGGTTGATTCTGGGATGGAAAGAACTTGTGTGGCAGAGATTCTAGGGAGGTGTGATATGGGTGGTGACACGGTGGAAGTGGCAGGGGCAGGAGACGGGTTTAAAATCCCTGTGATTGAAGATGTAGTAATTAGGGGGGAGACCGAAATAAGACTAGGAGATGTCTTGTTGGTTCCTGGAGCAGGCATCAGCTTGTTGGGAAGAGACTTGCAGATGTGACTAGAAATGGGGGTTGTACCAGAAGAGGAGAGAGCTGTGGATTTATTTTTAGAGAAAAACTAGTTGTATGTACACCAAAGTGTGTCAGGTTGGAAATGTGTGTGTGTATTCTATTATCTGTGGAGCAGTTATCTTGTGTTAATTAGGCAGTTTTTCTTTATCTCTTTCTCAACCAATCCTCCCTCCAGGGAGATACTTTCTGTTAATGAGCCATTGAGTCTCACTGCATGACTGATAAAGTTCCATCATCCCATGGGAGAAGCTCCACCTAGAGGGAGGAGCCAATCATTCCTAGCTGGATATAATCAGAGATTTGGAAGACCACAGGCAGCTTTTTCCCACTGCATTCCCAGAGGAGCAGCTGTCTTCTCCACTGGATTCCCAGAGGAAGCCCAGGCCCATCTACACCACCACTGGACCTTCAGAGGAAAACTCCACCCTTCTACGGGATCACTGCTTCAGCAGAACCACACCTGTCACTGCAGGAGGGCTGCAGCCACCATTCAATGGGACTGCTACCAACACCCTGAGCCACAGGGTGTCAGGTCATAATCTGAGTCTGTCAGTAGCTTTTTTGTTTTCCTAGTAAAGAACTGTTATTCCTATTCCCATATCTTTGCCTGAGAGCCTTTTAGTTTCAAAATCATAATAATGTGGAGGGAGGGGGTTTACATTTTCCATTTCATGGGAGGCTCCTACCTTCCTTAAGCAGACACCTGTCTTTTCAAACCAAGACAGTGTGTTAAATCAGAAAAAAAAAAGAGGGGGGTAAAGAAAAGAAAAAAAGAAGAAAAGAGATTTTGAAAAAGAAAAAAAGATGTTTAACAGACTCTAAGATATTGGACTTTGGAATAATGATAACTTTGTACTGGAGGATGACAGGAGTTTGAATACAATTTCTGTATGAAGGGCAGGGAGGTGCCTTAACACATGGTTGTTTGGAGGTTTTTCAGTGCCGAACTGGGGATCAGGAAGATCTAACAGAACAAGCCCTCCTAGAAGGGGAAAGAAAATATGTTGATAGTTACGTCCACATGGCTACAATGAAAAAAGAATATCAAGGACACCTGGGGACGCCCAGTTGAAGGTTGTCATGTTTAGGAGGTGTTTGGCCACTCTCAGTGAATGGAAATGTCTCAGGGGCTGTGGCAGGGGCTGATTTATGGGGGTGACCCAGTGCAGTAACTCCCAGTGTTCGCCCACCCGATGGAGGCAGTGCAGGGCATGGATTGCGTGGGTATCACTGGGGGTTGGAAGCTGGCTTGGTTGTGCCAGGGTCTGGAGGATGCGGGGTTGCCGGATATGCTCACTGGCCCGAGGGTGGTACTGGGTGCAGATCACACGGCTTTGTTGCTGAGGAGCGGTCTGGCTCAGTGGTGGAGCTATCAGGGGTGGCTCCCAGCCTGCCCGGGTCCTGAGTCCTGGATGGTAGCCTTGGCCCTAGTAGGTGGGTGGAGGGAGAGAGAGAGAGAGAGAGAGGGGCCGAGAGGGAGGCGAGGCACGGCCCAGGGTCCCTGTGGAGGTGGTGGTCAGCGAGTCCTCCCCTGCCACTGGATCGAGCCGCAGGCAGGGTCTGCCCTTGCCGTGGCCACTGCGGTGCAGTGGTGGCAGCGGGGGCAGGGTGAGGGACAGCGTTGAAAGCGCTGCTGTGAAAAGAGAGAGGTGGACCAGTGCAAGAGATAAGATCAAGGCAGAGATAGCCATAATCTCTCTCTGGCTCTCCAAACCTCGCAAAGTTGTTTCTTTATTAAAACAAAATTTCTTTTTTCTTTCTGTTTCTTTTCTGTTTTCTTGCTGTTAGGATGGGGGGTGGTTTGTTCTGAGGAATGCGTCTGTGATACTAAAACAGTTAAATATTGCCCTGAGGGTAAAAACAATAGATGTGGTTCATCTTGTGTTAAAATTGGCCAGGCCTTTCTTGTTTAACTAATTTTAGCTCACAGAAAGAAGAATTTGCCTCTGCAGTTGTTAGCACAGCTGGATACAAGAAGAAGAGGCGAGGCAGCTGTGGAAAAAAGCTTTTTTGCTAAACCCAGAAAGTTTTGGGGAATGCTGATGGCAAATGCTGATGTAGTATTGTCTTCCTTTTGTCACTGTCCCTGTTCTATTAAGAAGTCCTTTCCAGGTACTACTGAGGCAGCAATCGGAGCCAGGGAAACAGGGTGGATTCATGCCAGCAGAATCAAAGGACTTGTGAAGGAACCTGAGGAATGGACTATCACATCTAAACTGGGTGATACCAAACTGACTTTCAAAAGGGGACCGTGTGGTAATGTTTTGGGAAGACCTATTTGTGAAAAACAGGTTCCCTCTAATGTGAAAATCTAAAACTTTTAATAAAGGACAATAGGAAACAAGGACTATAGAACAAAGGTTATTACAGCTGGGTGCATCTTGGCACTCAGCCAAAAGCACGCTTCTCTTCAGAGATACCCCTTAAGTACTTTTCCCATTACATCAGCCTGTTGCATATTCATAGACACTTATGTATAGTAAACTATTTTCCCAAACTAGTTAGCATATTGCAAGAACTGTTTAGTGTGGCTCCTCCTTGGGTCTGCTTTTTTAGAGCATGCATATTCCTTGGTTGTGGTTTTAATCCTTTTTTATCACTGCCTTCAGTTTTGGGTCTTGGTCCACACTGTCTTCAGATGCTGGGTGCTGATGGTTGGCATATCTGGACAGGATTCCTCATCCTATTGAAATAAATAGGGCAGAAGACCTTTCTCCTTTTAAATGCCATTATCATAGGTGATCAGCTCAAGTGGGAAGGCCCAACAGGCCCAGAATCATGTTGCAACTGCTCCCACAAGTGGCTCAAAGAAAACGGAAAGAGACAGCTTAGTTCACTAGAAGGCAAACCTGGGCCATCTGCTTCACAGGTGCACAAAAATTATCTCTTATTCACTTTCATGGTTTGAACTTCATGATCCTGGCTCTGGCCGAGGTCCTCTGTGGCTGGGGCAAAGGGCAACAAAGGTTCTCAGCATCTCTGCAGGCTTTGGACTTTGTTCCTCATGTCCAGACATCACCTCGATCTCTAATTCTGTGTTGGCTCGTTGCTTTAAGGGTCTTTTTCCTGGGTTTGGCGGGGGGCTTCTCTCATTGCATTCTGGGTCCGAGGTTATTTGCATGTCAATCTCGTCCTTTCACCGTCGGGGTGCCATCTCCCAGGAAACAGCAGGGCGATGCCCAGCAGCTGCCCCTGCGGGACACGGCGACCCTGGCCAGTCCTTGCCCCTGGGACCCCCCGTGCTACTCCCGCGGGGCCCCGTCTGGCTTGGCTGGGACCCGCGCCGAGGTGGGGGGGGGGGGGGGCGTCGTTCCGGTGGGGCCAGTCCCTGTGGGCACCACCCGTGGGGCTCTCCCGGCCCCACCGGGACCCGCACTGAGGGAGGGGGGGCCCGTTGCTCCTGGGTCACCCCTGGCACGGGCGGGCCAGCACCGAAAGGTGGGCGTGGGGCCCTACCTCTCCCGGGCGGCCAGACAGCGGCAGAGCTGGCTCGGGGCACTATTAAGAGAGGTAATTAAAAGGAAACGGTTAACAGGAGATTACAACATGAAATTATTGACAATAAATAGTTAGAACTCTAACTTAGCAATAATTGGTTTAACTTGTGAACTCTGCAACCTTTTAAAAAAATGGGCAGCTTTTTTTATTCATAACACTATGTTCATTGGATGTTATCCCATCCAAGCAGGCATTTTAACACAAGCATCCTTACCTCAGCTATTTCACTACTGTCTTGGTTCAGGGTACATTTGGGAGAGAACTTTTAAAGGGCTCTTCTAGGAAAGCAGATTCAATCGGCTTCTCTCCCCAGCTGGTCTGGGAGAAAATACTTCTTTGGAGAAAAGTGGAAAAAACTTGTTTATTAAACAATAAAACTTAAACAATATTAAACTATAAAACTCCTTGCTGCTCTAAAAGAGATGACAAACTCAGAAAGTCTCCTCTCTAGCTTCCAGTTCAGCTCACTCAGTCTTTTATCAGTATTTCCAGCGCTGGAAATGCCGCGGCTCAGGCCCGGCCTGGTGGCCACAGATGCAAGCTGCTGGTGCTCTGCTGGGTGTTCAGTCCAGAGCAGGTTTAAACAGGTCTAAAGAAAAAGGAAAAATGGAAAAAAACTACAGTCTAGGGAACTTCTTTGCCTCAGCTAGCTAAACTAACTAAAAGCAAAATAGAGCTCTGTCCTGCTGTCTATCTGCAGACAACACAGTCCAGGAGCAGGAATGTGGAGGAGTGAGTGCAGTGTCTGAAAACAAATTGCGCGCTTTTTTTCTCTTCTCTTCTATCTCTTGAACAAGTTTTAAAAGTGCAAAACTTATTATTCAGCATAAACAGAACAAGACGATTGGGGATAAAAGCATCATATAATCAACCTAGGACAACTACTATGTCCAAGCTTAATTAACAACAGAAATAAAAACTATATCTTTATAACTGTTATAGAAACATATTATAATACTGGATTTTCACAAATATTAAAAAGGATTTTATATGTCTGGTGTTAAAATAACTTTGCTATAAAGTGGTGACTCTCCGATGACCCCCTGGGAGGGGGGCTGTCATGTGCATCGTGTTCGTGTAGGGGCACTTTTGGGAGGTCTGTGCAAGGAGGACACCACATGGGACAAGTGTGAGCACGCTGGGCGACACAGCTCCACCAAGCCCCACCTATTTCAGCCTAAGCCCCTCCCCTCACACCTGAGGCACAACCTCCAATTCCCCACCCTGGCCCGTCACGCCCTGCAAGCTGTTGGGGCGTTGCCATGGCAACAGTCGGTCCCAACACATCGCAACAGTGACTTTGGACACGCTGTCACAGTCGGTTCAGACACATCCCAGCCGTCCGTTCCACCACATTGTGACGGTCGGCTCCAGGACAACAGGACAGCACCGACAGCCCCGGCAGTGGCAGCACGATGGCAGCCGTGACTGCCGGCACAGGATCTCGGTCCCTCCGTGCCCGGGGCTCCTCCCGGAGGTCCCTCCTCGCCCGCCGTCTCCAGCTTTCACCGCCGGGATTTCAATCCGTCCGTCCCGATGTCTCCCCTAGGCTCCCCAGACCCCGACACCCCGCAAGATGTCCAGCTCCTCCCGCTGACCCCCAGCCCCTCTGTCACCTCCGGACGTGCCCCCAACACCCCGACATCGCAGAGCTCCTGCCGGGATCTCTCGGTGTCCGGGGAGCACCAGGTTGGGGGGAAGGGTTCGGGTCCCTCAAAATTTTCTTTTCAGCAGGTCACGGGCTCCAGCGACACTGTCGTGATCTCTGAGGATGTGCCAAAACATCCTCGAGAGCTGCTCTCCTTCAAGCCCAAGCTCAAGACCATCCAAGTGATCACCAAGGACCTGATCCGGGAGCTCATGTAAGGCTGTGCCCAAGCCCTGAGGGGTTTTCAGGGCCCAGCAGGTGTCAGTGCAGCATCCCAAAAATCTCTGGGGAGCAGGGATTGGCAGTAGCTCTGACCACTCCTGGGGATCCTGCCCCCTGCATCCCAGCCTGGTTCCACTTTCACCACACTTTCCCTTCCTGCCTCGCCCCAAAACAAGAGAGCTGGGTTCCCATTGCTTCCCCAGCACCTCCCACATTGCTCTGGGCTGGCTTGGTGGCTGAATGGACAGCTCAGGGAGCACAGGGGGTTGGGGTCTCCGTGCCACTGAGCTCTCTCCCTGTGCTCCCCAGCATTCCCCAGGAGAAGCCCCAATCATGTCTCATCATTGAGGAAAAGGAATATGAGAGGATCAAGGAATCAGCTCAAGCCCTGACTGAGGTGGAGCGTTGGAATAGGCTGAAGACTCTGAGAGCCAGACAGGATGCTGCTTTTGTAGGCATTTCTCTTCCTGCTTCCCCTTTTCCTGCTCCCTGGCAGGCTCTAGGGGTGGTGGTTTCAACCCTTTTGTCCCTAATGTTTTGGGGCACAGGGGAGGCTGCAGGGCTCAGGGCTCCTCTGAGAGCTCAGGCAGCATCCCTGAAATTGTGCCCAGCCCTATCAGCCTTCCAAGGGCATTGGGTGTCTGTCCAGAGGTGTGGGGAGGGGTACCCATGGCCGTGCCAGGGCCCCAGGAGCTCAACATATTCCCACTCATGTCAGGAATACGGCACCTGAAGTGTGACCCCTGCGAGCCCTTGGGAAGGTGCACAGGATTGGGCAGTGCACTCTGTCTCCACAGGAAGCCCTGAAAAAGGCCCAGATCGAGGAGCAGAGAAAAGCAGAGCTGGAGGACAAGAGGGACCTTTGGAGAGACGTGGAGGAGGAGCTGCAGCAGGAGGAGCAGAAGCTGCTGCAGCGGGCGACGAGGATGCGTTTGGAGCAGGAGGAAGACGTGCGGGAACTGAACGCGGTAGGGCCGGGGCTCCCCTCTGTCACCTGGCACTGCTGAGCGTCCCCTGCTCCTCGTGCTCCCAGGCTCTTCCTCTCCTTCCCTGGCCCTCCCTGCTCCCTGTGTCCCAGTGTGGCTCTGAGCCACAGACACCTCTTGTCCCCATAGCTGTTCCTCAATGCCAAGTGCAACATGATCCGAGACAAGCAAGTCCTGGAGAAGCAAATGATCCAAAAGGAACTGATGGAGGAGGAGAAGCGCTTGGACAAGATGATGGAAGTGGAGCGGGAGAAGGGCATGAAGGCCCAGGAGGAGCTGGAGCGCCAGAGGAAGCAGGAGCTGATGAGGTGGGCAGAAGGCTCCCTCTTCCCCATGGAGGCATCTGGCCCATTCCAACCACACCAGCCCTGTCCATGCCAGCGTTCCCACGATGGGGAGCAGGATGGAGCCACAGGAAACCCTTCTGCTCTCATATTCTCAGAGCCCAGCAGGCCATTGTGAAACAGATGGAGCAGAATGCAGAGGAGCGGGCGCTGAGGGCTGAGGAGCTGTACCAGGAGGGCCAGAGGCAGCTGGAGCGACTGGAGTTGATGAAGAGGGAGGATCAGAAGGTGGGAGCAGGGAACGGCGGGGGTGCAGGGAGGTTTCAACATGGCTGCAAAGGGATTGGCAGAGCTGGATCAGCCACACTCAGGGAGTGGGGACAGCAGCCAGCAGGATCAGAGCTCTGGTCCCTTGGGGACATTTTGACATCCCAGGGAGGTGGACCAAAGCCTCCCTGCCCTGAGTGAGGAGGAGGAAGGAGCACTCGGCTTGGTGGTCTCCAACCCTGCATGGCATTTCCAGGCCTGGGAGCAGAAAGAGGAGCGACTAAAGCAAATCCATGCTGATATTAAACATTTCAACGTGGAGAGCCAGAGGCTGAAGGATCAACAGCGAGAGCAGGAGAGGCTGGAGGACGAGCGGGTGTTGGAGCAGCAGCGGCAGAAGGCTGTAAGAGCAGCAGGCTCCTGGTGGGGTGGGCAGGGGCTGCAGGAGCTGTCCTGGGGCTCTGTCCTACCCCAGGGCTCTGTCCCATCCTGGGGCTCTGTCCCACCCTGGAACTCTGTCCTACATAATCGGGCTCTGTCCCACCCCAGGGCTCCTTCCCATCCTGGGCTCTGTCCCATCCTGGGCTCTGTTCCACCCTGGGGTTCTGTCCTACACCAAGGGGCTCTGTCCCACACCATGGGTCTCTGTCTCATTTCTGGGCTCTGTCCCATCCTGAGACTCTGTCCCTCATAGGAGTGCGAGGTTGCCTTGGAGGCGGAGCGGCAACAACTGCACCTGGAGAAGGAGAAGGAGCTGGCCCGGCTCAGGGCCACACAGGAGTGGGCCCAGACCTGGCTGGCAGAGCAGGTAAGTGGCCCAGGCACAGGTGACGTGCTCCCCTGCCACCATCCCTGCCCCCACCCTGGCAAAGGGGCAGCACCCCTGAATGGGGGGGGTCTGCAGGACCAGCCCCTGGAGCCAGGGGATGGCCTAGAGTGGTGCCAGCCGAGCCAAAGCCACAGCCAAGGGCTTCCATAGCTGCCTCTGAGGGAAGCCCAGCACTGTCCCCTATTTGGGCAGGATGCTCTGAGGGCCAAGAGGAACCAAGAGGTCACAAACTGGGAATGGCAGTGGCAGTGTAGTAAACAGGGCCAGGAGACCAGCTCCTTTAAGAAGGCCTTTATTAAAAACAGCTCTGGGTGGGGAACCCGAGGCATTGCACACACTGCGACTGCTTGCTGCTACCACAGGACTACACTGAGGAGGAGGAGTGCAGTTTTGTCTCTCGGCAGAGCTGGCGCTTCCATCCTCACGAGAGTCCTTAGGAAGAACATGTTGGCTCCTAGTCTAGGGGTGTCATCTAATCTCGGTTCCAATGTAATTTATGGCGACAGGATGGAATCCAGCTCTGGTCACTGGTGGGTGATCTCGTGTGGTTCTGCTGGGTTAAAGTCCGTTTATGTGTTGCTTTGTTGTTTTTGAGAGGGTTCATACAGTACCGACAGCCTCTCATTAAAAATTCAGCCTGGGTGCAAGTCCTTCTGGGAGCAGGGGAAGTGGTTCCCCACGGAAAGGGGTACAAATACAGAGCATGATAGAAAAAGGATATAAATACAGGGTAACACTGACAGTGGTAACTAAAAGATTTAAGAAAATTAAATAACATGACTTGTTACAATTTCAGATTAACACTAACAACTCTAACAGTATTAACTTGTGAACTTGTTCACAAGAGCAGGAGCTGGAGAAGGTGCAGAAGAAGGCCGAGCTGGAGCAGCAGCTGAAGCAGGACTGGCTGGAGGAGGTGGCCCAGAAGGAGCAGTACCTGGCCATGCAGGTGCAGCAAGACCGCCAGGAATTCCAGAGGGTGCTCAGGTGAGGCACATGGGACTGAGGGATGGCTGAGGTGGTGGCCAGGGGGCTCCCAGTTCCAGCTGGTGGCTCTGGGGGCTCCAGTGCCAGCCCAGGTGCTGTGCCAGGTGTGGGGGGCTGTGGCAGGGTCCCTGAGGCAGCCCGGCTCTCCCACAGGGCCCATCAGGAGCAGCCAGAGTGGGAGAAGCTGGAGCAGGAGCAGAGGGAGCTCCGGCAGCGCGCCCATGCCGAAGATCTCCGGCGGCAGATCCAGGAGCTGCAGCAGCACGGCAGAGGGAGCGGGCGGCCGTCATTGAGGAGGTCCGGTGGCGGCAGCAGGAGGTCCGGCAGCGCAGCCAGCACCTCGCCCAGTTCAGACAGCAGAAGGTGCAGGAGTTCAGGTCAGGGGCTGCCAGTGCTGCTTCCCTGGGCTCCCTGGGCTCCCCGAGTCCTTCCTGGTGTCCAAGCCTGGGGCCACCTCCCAGCTCCGTCTGCATCCTCAGCAAACTGGACCTGCTGTGGAGCCATGGTCCCAGATCCACCGGGAGCCTGATGGATTCTTTCTTCTGCAGAGCCACCGGAATTCCTGACAAATATTTTGCCCAGGTGGAGCGCAGGGCCCGGAGCCAAGCCAGCAGAGCCCCCTCCTAGGCCCAGCCCCACCAGGAACCAGCTGGGATTCCCCACGGATTTGGGTCTCCATGTCCATTGCTCTGGGTTACAAGGTGGGGTGTACCCAGACTGTGTGTTCTCCTCCCATCTTTGCTGTGAAAAATGTGTGTCTTATGATTGGCTCTTAGCAAATATTGAAATGAATATTATATGAGTTGTGTTAGAAAGTAATGTTGTATTAATTCTCTTAAGTAATGTGTTAAATAGAGTTTTAGGTTATAACAACATGTTAAAATAGAAACTATGCTATGTAGGATACTTTTTTTTCCTAAAGAAAGGACTGACACTGAGATAGCGGCCCCAGGACACCTAAATCTTTCAGAGAAAGAGAATTTTTTACCCCCTTATCAGGAGAACATAACATCTTTCCACCTTGCTCAGGCAGGACGACGCCGTTAGGATTAAGAGGAAGAAGTTGACACTGACCAGACAGAATCCTGTATTTGAATGGAATTTATGCAAAATGTATGAGATGCATGAATCTGCATCAGGTTATTGTTTTTAAGGGTTAATCTTCTGTTAACGTGTGTCCTTTTCCAAGCTTATGCTGAAAAAGGTACCTGGAACCTGTAACTCTTTGTTTCTATTGTCTCATATTGTCCTAATTCAAATTGTCCAAATTATTATTACTCTAATTGTATACTATTTTTATAACCATTTTAATACTATCAAGCTTTTAAAATTTAAAAAACCCCAAGTGATTGGTGTTTTTCACATCCACCATCCTGATGGACTGTGAATGGGTGGGTCACTCCCTGCAGCTGCCCAGTGCACAGCCTGAGCCCTCAGCCTGCAGGCTGGGTGTTCCATAAGGGAAGGAGGCAAACCCTGCAGGTAGTGCTGGTTTGTCTTCTCAAAGTGACTCTGTCCCTGTGAGCAGCCTGTGGAGACCTAGGCCATCAAGGATTCTCCAGAACATCCCATGAGTCATAGGAATACATAATTCCACTGTGAAATTCCCTGCCCTGGGGAGGTACTGAACATTCCTGCCTGAATCTGACCTTATGTAATCTGGGCTCTTTGGGGACTTGGGACACCAGCATTGCTCAAGGGACCCAGGGGAGGACCAGACCTTCCCCAGGACCACTGCTTTCGACAAGACTGCAACCATCATTTCAACAGGACTTCATCCATCACCCCGATGGGCAGAATGCCAGGTTGTACTCTGCCTTTGTGGTTTTAAGCCAGTTTTTCTGTATCATTGCATTTATTGTAATCTTTCTATTAAATTGTAATTCTGACCTGAAATCTCTCTCAAGGTATTTGTGCAGTGTTCATTTCTCCCACTGGTTTACTTTCAAACCAGCACATCCATTGACTGAATTTTCCAACAAATAATATTTTCTGAGCAGTATTTTCTCCACGGGGCTCTTGCTCTTCTCTTCTCCTCCTCCCAGTGCTCCCAAACCTGTGGTTTTACCTGCAGGACCACAGAGAGGAAATGGGATGGAAAACCCCCCCTGTGCCCTGGCAGCACAGGGATGGGAGTTGAGAGGAACAACAACCACCACAGGAAATTCTACAAGGATAAATCTGCTCCAGTCTCCCATGGGCAAGTCCTCAGTCAGAACAGGAGGGGTGATGTTACTTCCCATCCTCTGGAAGGGCCCTCCGGGTAATATTTACAAAGAGTGAGTGCCAAGACCAGGACTAGAGGAGTCCTGGCTCCTGCCAGTTGGGCCAAAGGGACACTGGCATCCCTTGGACTGTGTGGATCCATGGCACAGCAGAGCCACAGGAGCTCATGGCTTTAGGTGACCCCAGGACACAATGTCCGTGATGCCATCCAGATCCGTAGGGGCAGAATCCATCTTTATTCCTGGGGTGACAGGGGGATCCCAACAGGGATTGAGCTGGGTGATGAAGTGAGCCCGACTGGGAATGGCCAAAACAGGCCCTTGGAACTGGCCCTGAGGCCCTGGGAATCCTTGGCACAGATTCTCTCAGGAGAGGGGATGTCGGGAAGCCCAAAGGGCATCGTGGGGCTTTGGCAGAGCTGCTGTGGAGACAGAGAATATTCAACTGCCATGGCCTGATCCCGACTGCACTGGGAAAGGGGGAGGCTCTGGAACCCCTACAGGGCCTTTGTGACATCCTTGTGTGGGGAACACAGCAGAGGAGGGTTTGGGACAAGAGAATCCAGAGCCTCCTGAAGGCTGCTTTGGCCATCAGAGCAAGGAAGGTCCAGGGCCCTGCCAGGTTCTTCTGGTGGAGGAAACGTGCTGGGGGGGAGTGTTCAGGGTTTGTTCCTTTTTGGTGGCTTTCCCTGGAAATCGTTCCTTGTGTGACAATTTGGACTCTGAACCTTGTTGCTGTAGCTGTTGGTTTTATTCTCTCTCGTTGCTGTTTCAGGAAATTGTTCTTCTCTCAGCCCTCTGGGATCTTTGTGCCTCCACGGGGAGGGAGAGGGGCAGCAGCTCCTGGCTTTTAGTGGCAGCCCAGAACTGAAGAATCCCATTCCTAAACCCCAACAAAGCTGAACAAACACAATCTCTGCCAGTTTAACCAAAAAGCTGCATTTTGGACCAAATAAGAAGGAAATGGGCCCAGTGACCCCTGGGCACTGGGAGGAGTCTGGGGAGCCATGGGTGTACTGGGAGCACTGGGTTCCCTGGGCAGCCCCCCCCCCCCCCCCCCCCCCCCGGCTTGTGGTCATCACACTGGGCAGGGCAGGCCACCATGGGAGCCATGGGATGGAGACTCCCAGTGTCCTCCAGTGTCACAGCACGTTCCCAGAGATGTCATTGATATCCTGCAGTCGTCCATGTGGTCCTAGCAGCTCTGCATGGGTCACCTGGGGTGACTGTCTTTGGGGGGGACAATAAGAGACACCTGGCTTGGGGTGACACCCATGGGTGACATGTCCGTGTCCCCACCCATCCCCCATACCCATTCCATGCCCGCTCTGTGTCCAGCTCCTCCCTGTCCTCCAGGGATAAGGGGGTTCTGGGGGGGCCCTGCGGGGATAAGGCGGGGCCTGAGGAGTGTCTGGGGAGGGGGTCAAGGAGAGTCATGGCTGGAGTTCCCCACTCATCTGTCCTGGGATTTCCTGGCAGCTGCAAGAAAAAGAGGATGAGGTGATCATGGGGTGCCCTGGGCCCCAGCCCCACCTGGGACATTTAAATGTCCACTGGACGCTGAGCCCCCACCAGGCACTGATTTCTACTGGACTCCCAGGCCCCTGCACCCCAAATCACCTCTGAGGAGCCCCAGAACACCTGAGCCTTCCAGGTACTCCAACCCCCTCCCCAGGACCCCTGAACCGCCTCGGGACCCTGATTCTTCACATGGCCCCTGAGCACCCCTCAAGCCCCAAGAACCTCAAGAATTGAATGCAGGGAGGCCTCCAAACTGCTCCAGGATCCCTGAAGAGCTCTCAACATCCCTGCATAACTCTCCAACACCTCCCTGAAAGCCCCAACATTCACAGCCACTGCTGGGGACAGATGGGACACATCAGGGTCACACTGAACCCTGGGGTCCTGAACACCCTGCTGACGCTGTGTGGCCCCACCTGTGACCCAGGGTGACCAAGGTGTCACCTCCAGTTCCAGCTCAGGCCTGAGTGCCCAGAACACGCGGTGCCCGTCTTGTCCCAGTTGGTTGGTGGCCACGCACTGGTAGGTGCCCGAATGTCCCACATCGATGTCCCTGAGCTCCAGGAGGGGACCCTGGGCCACCTCCAGCCCATTCCATAGCCAGGTGAAGGTGACAGGGGCTGAGCCCACCTGCACTGAGCAGCGCAGCTTCACGGGGTCACCTGGGCGCACATGGTGTGACAGGGGACCGGGGGTGATGGTGGCATTGGCCATGGACACTGTGGGGACACAGACAGGGCTGAGGCCACAGGGAGGGGCTGGCAGCCAGTGTGGGGGGGTAGGGACAGGGGGGATGGGTGTGGTGGGGAATGTCATGGATGGGGCCACACCACGGGGGGGGTGAGGGGCCACAGGGCAGAGGCGGAGGGACGCAAGGAAGGTGTCAGGGAGACATGGAGGTAACCGGGCAGGGGACTCCGGGAAGCTGTGGGGGCTCCCCGTGCCCATCCCTGCACTCACTGTGCACCATGACGTGGAGCCAGGCGCTGCTCTTTCGCACAGCCCCCACCCTCAGACCGTGCCTCGCAGCTGTAATTCCCTCAGTGGGAGACCCCCAGGGCGGGCACCAGCAGCTGTGGGGACCCCTGCGGGCCCCCCACCACCTGCCCGTCCTGGTAGAACACGTGCAGGAGGGGACTCGGGGCTGCAGGGGGCTGGGGGTGCTGAGGCAGGTGACACTCATGGGGGACCCCAGGGTGGGCTTGGGGGGGACCCTCCAGCACTGGCAGGGGGGAGTACTCAGGTAAGGAGAGGGGAGGTGAGGACTGTGACTCTGAGTCTGTTGGGAAGTGACTTTGGGGGTGTCAGGAGATTGGAGTTCCAGCCGTGGGGGTTCTCACTGTGCATTGTCACTGTCAGTGGTGCCGACTGTGCCCACGGTGACACCTGGGACTCCACCAAGCCCCCACAGCTGTCGTGGCAGCTGTGGTTCTGCTGCTGGCGGAACAGGGACAGCTCGGTCCCATTGAAGGGCCTCCCCACCTCCTTGTCCCCATGGTAGAATCGCGATCTGGTGACCGGGTTGTTCTCCCAGCGCTGGCAGTGCATGTCACCATGTCCCCCTCCAGCAGCTTCCATGCCGACACCTGAAACTCTAACCGGGCTGAGGGACATGGGGATCCTGTCACACCGGGGGTCCTGTTTTCATGGGGATCCCCCCATTGGGTCCCGTTTTCATGGGGATCCCCCCATTGCACACCCAGTTCACCAGGGATCTCTAATTCCAGCAAGGGTCCCCCCACACTGGGATGCTCTGGGATGCTCACCGTGCACTGTCACTGTCACTGGTGCTGACTACGTCCACGTCCAGGATTTCACCCAGCCCTTGCAGCGGTACTGGCCACTGTGGCACAGCTGCAGAGGGGACAGGGACAGCTCGGTCCCATTGGTGAACACCCCCAGTTCCTTCTCCTCGCAGTAGAAGGACACCCAGGTGACCATGCAGTTCCACCAGCTCCAGCAGCTCAGTGTCACCGTGTCCCCCTCCAGCAGCGCCTGTGCCGGCACCTGCAGCACCAGAAGGTCTGGGAGACAGAAGTGTCCTGTCACAACCAATGGCACCGGGACCTCCCATTGGGTCACATCCAGCGCACCAGGGTGCGCAATTCCATCACAAGGTCCCCCACACTGGGATGCTCTGGGATTTCCCCTGAGCAGGGGACAGGCTCTGGTCACACCAGGAGGTGACACATGGAGAAAAGTTTATCCAGAGCCCTCGGGGTCCCTGCAGGTGCCAGGCTGGGGAAACCCAAACCCTCCTCACCATGTAAGACTCTCACGGTGGGGCTATGCCTGCTGCCAGGTCTGTCACATGTGTAGGTGACACTCTCAGTGATAATGAAATAGTCACATCCGTCCTGCCACCAGGGCCTCCCATCCTTGTACCAGGTGGTGGCATCGGTGGTCCCCGATCCCTGGCAGGTCAGCGTCACCCGGTCCCACCACACTGCCGGCATCCAGGGGGGGCTCCACGAGGAGCTGGGTGGTCTGGGCACCTGCAGGTGACAGGGGACACCAGCCTGCCAGGGACAGTGGGGTAGGGACATGGAATCCCGGAAGGACTCACCAGTGAGGCCAAGGGTCTGGGCTGGAAGGGAGAAGGGACAGGGCTGGGTGGGGGTGGCACTGCAGAGACAGCAGCACAGGGGCACAGGGTGTGGGGACGGACTGTCCCCAAACTGTCCCCACGGGGACAGTAGTTTGTGTGGGAAAGTGTGGGGGGGTGGTCACCGAAAGATTTGAGAGGCAGGGGGACATGTCTGTGTCACAGCCACCTGTGCACCACATCCATGTGGCACAGACACCTTGGGAACAGGGTGTTACAATCTGTCCCTATGGACGGGTTTTGTAGAGGTTCTTTTAGATTGATTTCAGGGTGCAAAAAAACCCGACATGGTAGAAGGGGGTTTGCAGGTTAATCAACACAATAAACTTTCTTAAAATAACCACAGCAAAAATGTGCTGGGGAGAAATTAGGGAAAAAGGAAAAAATAAGGAAAAATAAGGAAGGAAAAAAAAAAAAAATGGGAGGTTATAGCTACCAAAGTGTGAGAATGGCGGAGGTCCTTCGGTATCCAGCCGAAGAGGTTCACCAGGTCACGTCCCGGGGAGATCTCAAAGATGCAGTCCACCTGGACTCCAATTATACCCTTTTTGATGAGGGGGAAGGGAATTATTTCAAAACCAAATCTATTGTATAGAATGGTATTTGAAAAGGGGGTACACACAGTCCACCTTGCAACGAACGGAAGTCATTGTGCTCGTGGTTCAGTGCCTGCACCTGCAGTCATCCATCTTGCTTTGGTCAGCTCGCCTCCCCCTGGGCTGGGGCCTCCAGTCTGTGGAAAGTGTGAGGGAGGCCTTTTCTCACATGGGGATTTCTCAGGGTCTTCTCTGGTGGAGAGGATTCTGTCATCTCAGCTTGTCTGTCACGGTGGTTGTAGATGAACGAGAGGGGTTTTCTGTGGGAGACCACTGAAAAACTCAGGGAGGAAAAGTCCAGCCTGGCCAAGAGGTGGACAGCTTCCAAGATTATTGTTGTAAAAAGGACACAGTGCCTCAATGTGCTCAGTGTAGCATGCTCAGACCACGACACACAGCCACCACACAGCCGCACCCCAGGGTTGCCCTGGGGGTCTCTGTGTCTCTGCCCCACACACCCCTGGATCAGGTCCCCCCATTTCCTGGCTCAGCCATCCCAGACAACACTTGATGCCAAATTGGTTCAGACAAAATTATACATCCAGAATAAAAGCAAAAAACTTTCCCACACCTCTGTTTTCCCAAAAAAGTACAAACTCATCAAAAATCAAACTGACAAGATATAAAATGCTCTGGTTTAGAGAATCCATTGCTTTCTGAACAAGTCACTCACAACAAAAACACAAACGAATCTCAATGAAATGAGACTGTTTGGATCCCCTTAGGAGCCCATTGCTGCATCCTACAGCAGTTTTTGCTTGTAGATAACACAGAGTGTGGAATCTCCCTGAGTGTCCAACAGCTCCATGGGATTGTTCCCTGCCTGCTGGGCTGAAACCCAGCCCCAAAGGAAGCCTTTTCTTGGGCCATCTTTAGGAACTCTCTCCATTTTTCTCATTACCACAATGAAACTTGATTGACTTCCCATGGAGGATGGGGAGAAGCTCTGTCCATCCTTGGGATGGTGCACAGGAATCTGTGGAAGTGCCCCTGTGTGCCTCGGGGTCTGATTCCCTGGTGAATCCACTCCAGCCTGCCCTGAATTCCCCTGCCTGGCCACTCCCTGCTCCTGCTGCGACACCCCTGTTGCCCAGCCCCTCATGTGCAGCCCCTGCTCAATATTTCCACACTTTTCCCTCTCTTCTGGTGTGCACATCCAGAGCCCAAACAATCTTTCTAGAAGGTTCCAAAGGGCTGCAGGTTTTGTTCAAGAAGAAGGGTCCAGGTCATGTTGTTGAGCAGATTGTTGTTGTCTTTGCAGTAGTTTTGTGGTTTTCTCAGTCCCTTGGACAAAGGGGCAAAATGATCAATTGCTGCATTTCTGGACTGGTTCCCCCACAGCTGCCCCTGCAGGGGTGGTTTCCAGACAGCCCTGCCCTTAAAACTATCAAAGGCCCTCACAGAGCCACTGCTTGGGCTCCCTTTGGGTTTTGTGCTTCTTGCAGGGCTGAGCAAATCACAGGCAGGCCTTTTTCCCCCACAGCATTCTCACCTCTGCAGCAGCTCTAAAGCTGTCAGAATCAAAGCCAAGGGGGCAGGGGGGGACTCTGAGGTCCTGGCTGCCACCTGGGGCTGGGCAGAGCAGGGCTGGGCAATGGCCATCCCTGTGCAGTGGGGCTGGGCCATGGCTGGGCCCCACCCTTGGATTGACCGGGGTCCCCAGGATGTGTCACCCCTGGGACAGGCATCCAACCAGGAATGTGCAGGGACATTTGTGGAAGTGCCACCACGTGGAAAAGGTGCCCCCATCCCAGGAAGTTATACCTCATGGGACAGGATCCTGCCAGGACAGGAGCCCCCTGGATGTGCCCCCCCAGGCAGAACTGCCCCCCTTTCCCATCTGACTCTAAGCACAAACAGCTTCTTCCTTTTTGTCCAGGAAAAAGAAAGTGTTGAAGGGGCACAGCCCCACACCTCTATCCCCCACAGCCTCCCCACCCTTCCCTGCACCCCCTACTCCCCATTTTCCCCCTCCCCTTGGTTCCCCCAACATGTTCCCTGCTCAGGTGCTCCCCGGAATTGCTGAGCCAAGAACCAGGGGTAAGGGGACTTAGCACAAATGATCTGGGTGGCCCCAGACAGGTCTGGGTGGGCTCGACTCCATGGGGCGCCTCACACCCCTAAAGTGGCGAGAGCCTGTGCCCTGCACACAGGGACATCCCACTGAATCCCAGTGCAACCAGATGTCCCCAAGGCCATGGGCACCCACTTCGGACCTGTCTCGAGCCCCTCAGTGAGATGGGACCCTCCTGTCCCACAGACGGTCTGGTGCTGCAGGTGCCAGCACAGGTGCTGCTGGAGGGGGACACAGTGACACTGCGCTGCCGGGGCCGCCAGGACAACCCTCTCACCAGGGTGCGATTTTACCATGACAAGAAGGATCTGGGGGGGGCCCTCAGGGGGACCGAGCTCTCCCTGTCCCCTCTGCAGCTACGCCACAGTGGCTGCTACAGCTGTGGGGGCTTGGTGGGGTCCTGGACATCACGGTCAGCAGCAGTGACAGTGACAGTGCATGGTGAGCACCCACAAGGCTGGAACTCCAATCTCCTGACAGCCCCAAAGCCACTTCCCAGCAGACTTAGAGTCACAGTCCTCACCTCCCCTCTCCTTCTCTGAGCTCTTCTCGGTGCCAGTGCTGGAGGGCCCCCCTGAGCCCACCGAGGGGTCCCACCTGAATCTCATCTGCCTCAGCACCCTCAGCCCCCTGTGGCCCCGAGCCCCCCTCCTGTACGCGTTCTACCGGGACTGGCAGGTGGTGGGGGGCCTGCAGGTGTCCCCACAGCTGCTGGTGCCCTCTGTGGGGGTCTCCCACTCGGGGAATTACAGCTGCCAGGTGCGCTCCGAGGGGGGGAACTTGCGGAAGAGCAGTGCCCGGCTCCGCGTCATGGTGCGCAGTAAGTGCAGGGATAGGCACGGGGAGCCCCCACAGCCTCCTCGGCACCCCCAATGCTGACTGGGGACCCCCAGTCCTTCCTGACACCTGCAGTGGGGCCCCCAACCTTTCCCAGATCCCTCCCTGGCTCTCCCCCACTCCTTTCTCGGGTCCCTCCCTGGGTTGCCCAGCCCTACATGGGGAACCCCCACAGCCTCCTTGGCACCCCCAATGCTGACTGGGGACCCCCAGTCCTTCCTGACACCTGCAGTGGGGCCCCCAACCTTTCCCAGATCCCTCCCTGGCTCTCCCCCACTCCTTTCTCAGGTCCCTCCCTGGGTTGCCCAGCCCTACATGGGTAGCCCCATCCTTCCCTGACAACTTCTCCATGCCCTGCCATCCCTGCTGTGGGTCCATTCCCAGGTCCCCCATTCCTGGCCTGTGTCCCCCCATCCCTCACCAGCTCCTCTCATTCCTCCCTGCGTCCCCCCCACCTCTCTGAGGTCCCTGCAACTTTCCCAGGTCACACCATCCCCTCTGTGGTTCCCTGGGTCCCCTTCCTTGTGTCACTGTCCTCCTGCTCCAGGTGTCCCCTCCCTGAACTCACCATCATCCCTCGGGGTTCCTTTGCAAGCCCCCCCAGCATCTCTGTGCCCCCTCACCCTCAATGGGATCCCCCTGCCCCTTCCTGTCCCCCCTGGGTCTCTTGCTGTCCCCTGGTGTCCCCCCCTCCTGCAGGGGCCCCGCTCTTGGGGGTGTCCCTGTCAGGGCAGACCCCCAGGGGACAGGTGGCACTCGAGAACAGCCTGGTGCTGAGCTGCGCAGTGGCCAAGGGGACAGGTCCCCTGTCCTTCTCCTGGCACCAGGAGGGCTTGGGGGCACCTCTGGGCTCTGGCCCCCGCCTGGAGCTGGGCCATGATGGGGACAATGACAGCAGCCACTACCGGTGCCGGGTCAGCAGCGGGGAAAGCGTGGCCTAGAGTGACCCCCTGAATGTCACCGTCCTGGGTGAGCAGGACCCTTGGACTGAGGGTGACGTCACCCACGGCACCTCCATCCCACCTCACCAGGTGCCAGCTCCGTCTGTGTCCCCACAGTGCCCGTGGCCAATGCCACCATCACCCCCGGTCCCCTGTCACACCAGGTGCGTGCAGGTGACAGTGTGGCCCTGTGGTGCTCAGTGCAGGTGGGCTCAGTCCCTGTCACCTTCACCTGGCTGCACAATGGGCAGGAGGTGGCTCGGGGTCCCCTCCTGGAGCTCAGGGGACATTGATGTGGGACATTCAGGCACCTACCAGTGCGTGGCCACCAACCAGCTAGGACAGGATGGGCACTGCGTGTTCCGGGCACTCAGCCCTGAGCTGGCCCTGTTGGCGACCCCTCGCTCACCTTGGGTCACAGGTGGTGTCACACGGGGTCACCAGGGTGTTCAGGACCCCCAGGGTCCAGGGTGACCCTGATGTGTCCCCTCTGTCCTCAGCAGTAGCTGTGAATGTTGGCAGGACCCTCCTGTTCCTGCTCCTGCTCCTGGCTGTCATTGGGGGCTGTCACTGGTGGCACTGCTGGGGTGGGTGACAATGGGGGGGATGGGGGTCCTGGAGTGAGGGGAAGCCCTGAGAGTGGGGGCAGAGATCAGGGATCCAGTGGGAATCAGGGCTGTATTGGGCATTTGGGGGTCCCATGGGTGGTTGGAGCTGCTGAGTTCCCAGGAAGGTTCAGGGCTCCCGGTGTCCCCTTGGTCACCCCCTCCCCTTTCCCTTGCAGCCACCTGGAAGCTCCAAGACAGGTGAGTGGGGGGAGCTAGGACTCCCCTTTTCCCCTCCCCAGACAGCCCCAGACCCCCCTTATCCCCACAGGACACCCCTGCAGGAGGAGGCTGTTCTCAACACCCACGTCGTGGGCAATGACTGGGCCAGGATTGAGTGCAGTGGGTTACACTGGGCCATGTTACCCACGGGTGTCACCCCCACCCAGGTCCCGCACAACCGGTGTCACTCTCAGGGCCCCCATGGGTGTCCCCCAGCCCTGCCCCACCTTGGGATCCACAAGTGACCAATGCAGAGCAGTCGGGACCCCACGAGGGACAGTGGGACCCCCGTGACTATGAGAATGTGCTGTGACACAGGGGTACTTGGAGGTGCTGGGGGGCATAGATTCCCCTCAGGGGTCTCTTCCTCTTCCCAGCACCCCACAGGGCTCCTCATTCCCTCTCCCAATGCCAAGGAAGCACATGACTTTTTTCACTCTTATTGTACCCAAAACATAGTTTTTTGATTAAACTGTGTGAGAAACAAGGCTGATGTGTTAAAATTTGTAAATGTTTAAGAAGGGATAAAAGGGTCAGTAAACAGCCTGCTGGGTGATTGGCAACTGCCAGAGAGGGTTAACAGGGTTAACTACAACAATTTTTCTTACACACCTTCTCATTGTATTGGTCAAATAGATACTGAGGAGGGTTTTACATATTCAAACATTCTTTCCACTTTACATGTTCAGGGAATCCTTTTGCTTGGTTTGACCCCTGATTAATTTTCATAAAGTCCATGCCATCCTGCAGATAAAATTTATATATTTTATTTCCTCACAAGCCCCGCCCTGTTCTGTGGTTTGACAGTTTTTAATAAATGAAGGGTCAGTGGTAAATTCCTCTTTGCGTTCTTTCTTTTGCTGTTTATTTACTTGCTACTTTTCACTGTGTTCTTATCATACAGATGAGATCCTCCACCAGTACATTAAACCAACATTAGCTATTTCACAAAATTATCTGTTATTCTCACCATTGTCACTTAGTTACACAAATAAAGGCATTAGCTACTTCTGCAACAGTTTATGTTGTAATACACAGCACACTGTCTCTATCTTGATATTTTGGGAGAGCCTAAACTATAACATACTAATCACACTAAAGTACATGTTCTACACAGAGATTAGGGTGAAAAGGCTGACAAATTGTAGTGTATCAAAAGCAGTTAAAAAGGTATTACAAACTATATTATACCAAAATATTACACCAAATACCAAAAATACCAAAATGTATTGTACCAAAAACCAATAGAAGAATGAAAGCCAATGACTTCATAGTTATTCATAAAAGGGAAAAGGTGTACTGAAGGGTTTATTTCACTTCTCCTTACCCTGCTCTGATTTTGTCAGCAATAAATTTCAATTCATATCTCTAAACTCAAGGCAGTTTTACTCATGACAGGATTTGATGAGTGATCTCTCCTGCTCCTTGTCTCAACCCAGGAACCCTTTGCTCAATTTTCTCTCCCCATCCAGGTGTGGAGGGCAGTGAGAGAGCGGCTGTGGTGGGTGCGGGGCATCCGGGCACTGTCCATCCATGGCAAGGCAGGGAGGAGGAGGAGGGTCCAGGTCAGGCTGTTGAGCAGATCAGGGTGGGATTTGCAGTAGTTCTGGGGCTCTCTCAGTCCCTTAGCAAGAGGAACAAAATGATCAATTGCTGCATTTCTGGACTGGTTCCCTCACAGCTGCCCCTGCAGGGTGGGTTTCCAGCCAGCCCTGCTCTGAAAACTATCAAAGGCCCTCACAGAGCCACTGCTTGGGCTCCCTTTGGGTTTTGTGCTTCTTGCAGGGCTGAGCAAACCACAGGCAGGCCTTTTTCCCCCCACAGAATTCTCACCTCTGCAGCAGCTCTAAAGCTGTCAGAATCAAAGCCAAGGGGGCAGGGGGGGACACTGAGGTGCTGGCTGCCACCTGGGGCTGTCCAGAGCAGGGTTGGGCAATGGTCATCCGTGTGCAGTGGGGCTGGGCCATGGCTGGGCACCACCCTTGGATGGCCACCCCAACCACATCAGCCACTCCACAATACGTATCTCCATCCCAACACTAACAACATCACAATATTTAATCAACAATATAATCAATAATGTAATATCAATTCATTTAATATCCAGCAAAAGTCAACTTCCATTCACTTGTTTCTCACAATAAATACCAGTAAAGAGCTGTTATTCATGTTCCCACATCTTTTCCTGAAAGCCTCCTAATTTCAAAGTTATAACAGCTCCGAGAGCAGGGGGTCATATTTTCCGTTCCAAGGGAGGTTCCCACCTTGTTCAGCTTCCTTGACAGAGTTGAACAAAGAAACACCATTTCTGCCAGTTTAACCAAAGAGCTGCACTTTTGTCCCAGGAGCAGGGAACTGGGTCCTGTGCCCCCTTGGAACTGGGATATGCAACAGTAAGACACTTTACTGGGAGCACTGGGAGGGGGATTGCAGAGTTACTAAGCACATGGGGGTTAAGAAGAACAAATCTGATTTGGATTTATGTCTCAACATACGCTATCCATGAGGTGAAAAATGACTCAGTGGGTTGTCCATGTGCTGGGAACCCTGTCCCTGGTGAGGCTTCACACAACAGATGATCAGGGGAGAGAAAGCTTCAGTGATCGGGCTGTGAGTGACCCCCACTGGCTGGTGGGACAGATGCCCAGGAAAAATGTCTGGGAAGAAATTCCCGGGTAATCGGGCTGTGGGAGGAGCCTTTGCAAATAAAAGCAGCTAACTGTGACACAAGAGGAGCGTTTTGCTTTGGGTTTCTTGGAGGGATCAGAGGCTCGCTCAGAGGGTCAGTTTGGCCCTCCTTCCCTGTGGGATTCCCATTCTCTGAACCTGGGAGAAGCAGTGAGAGAAGCAAAAATGATTCAAACAATTCTTTTCTCATTTACTGCTGCTGTGTTGTTCACAACTGGAATGCATTGTGGAAGATTGTTTACCTGAAGGGAATTGATAATTGGATTCTGGTGTGAGTGTTTTGATTCATATTACCATCCGGGGGCTATATACAAACCACGAACGGGACGGGACTGCTGTGGAACGTGCCTTGAGCTGTTTTATTTTTCAGCATCAGTCTCATTACATGGCTATGACAATGGGAAGATGCCAGCAGCTCACATTCCACGCAGCAGACAAAGAACTTAATGTTACAACTTTATAACTTTTTTGACCAATCACACAATGCAGAAGCATATTGACAGTGGTTCCATCCAACCACTATAAGCACACGTACCTTTAGTTAAAACAATGCTTGCTTATTTTGAATACAATGCCTGCTTGTAAGCCTTAAAACACAATGCACAGAGCTCCATTATTAAGCTTCAAACTTTCTAATATCTTGCTAGATAAACTTTTCTGCAGCTTAGGAAGTTATCCTAGACAAGCATTAATACATGGACCATTGTTCTACTTGTCCTTGCTTTTCTACTTTTTAAATAATTTTTCTGCTGACCTATCTCATGGCTGCTGCTTAGCTCTAATCACAGTTCTGCTGTCTCTGAGGCCTGCCTTTTGCAGCTTTCCCAAAACCCTCTGATTTTATGGATTCCCACAATTCACTGACCAATTGAATCCAGGTATGTGTGTGTCGGGACTGTTGGCAGACACTCATGAGATTCTGTGCAGTGGAGTGCAGTTGAATGCTTGGCAGATTCAGCTTAGGTGGAAGGTAATATAATATAGAATAATATAGTATAATAAAATAATTAGTCTTCTGAAAAGATGGAATCAGATGCATCATTCCTCTTGGACGTCGGGCAAAAATATCACCGATACTCTCCCCTCTCACCTTTTCCTCCCTGTGGTCCTTCTTCCCTGTCCGCACCCGTTCTTCCCTGCTTTGCTGCTTCCATGAGGCAGCTCATTCCTGCTTGTCCTGGACGTTCCTTCATTGTTTCCCTGATGGAGCGGATGCAGCCTGCACCCACCCCCCTCTTCTGCCACATTTCCCCTGCTGCCACAGCACCGAGCCTGCTGCACCTGCCCACCGCAGCACCAGCCCATGGTAGCCAGCACAGAGCCAGCAGTGCCGCAGCACCAGCCCGCAGCACCCAGCCTGCAGCCATCGCTCGCCGATTCCAGAGACATGCAGGTGCCGTTGCTTGGAAATCATGCCCAGCCACTCACAAAAGCCCTGTGGGCTGGCTGTGGCTTGCAGCACACACACTCCATCTGCCGAGCTGATGCCCACAGAGTGCCCGGGCTTCTTGTGGTAACACTATCCCTGTCCTCTGTTTCTCTCTCTATCCTTTTCCCTTTCTACTCCCTTCTCTCCCCCTTTGGTAAGAATATTTACCCTCCTTTATCAGTAAACAGTTCTCAGATATAATATTGCCATGTTTGTGCTTCATTTTCATCTGAGAAACTGTGATGGTTTGACCACAGCATCCCAAAAAACTCACTTCCACTCAAACCACGACACTAACCTTTCAGAAGGAATCCTCCCTGACTCCCCCTTTTACAGCGGGATGGGACGGGGTAGTGGGAGGGGGAATGGGGAAGCCCTGGGTGTACTGCAAGCACTGTGGGGAGAGAATGGGGCGGTCACTGCGGGTACTTGGGCACTTGGATGGGGCTGGGGAGCCCCTGCAGGTATGAGCAAAGGGATGGGGGAGCCCTTGAGGGTAGTGGGAGAGGAAATGGGGAGCACAGGGTACTCTGTGTAGCTTTCCCCTGACCCATGACCACCTCCCTTGGAAGGATGGGCAAGCACAGGAGCCATGGAGGGAGCACCCCCAGTGTCACCCAGTGCCTCCTGCTTCCCAGAGCATCACAACTTCTGGTGTAGATTGTCATAGATGTCCCTGGGTTCCCATGGTTGCCTGTGCAGCTCCATATACATCGCCTGAGGATCCTCCACCGAGGGTGCCAGGGGGTATGGGGGGGCCCTGTGGGAATAAAGGGGTGTGTGGAAGAGTTTGGGTAAAAGGTGTATCATGGCTGGAGCCTGCAGTCACCTTTCCTGGTGCTTCCTGGCATCTGCAAAGGAAAACTGGAGGGGTGACTTTGGAGATCCGGGGGCCCTCATCCACCCTAGGGAATCCTGAACCACCACCAGTAACACAATTCTCCCCAGGCCCCCCCAGTATCCCTGAACTACCCCACTTGCACCAACACCCTGAGCTCCCAGAACCCCAAGCCGGGAAGGGAGGGGAACCCCTGATAGAACCCCCAACATCCCTGCACAACCCTCCAACAGCTCCCCAGGGCTCTGAGCCATGGTCACTGGGGGCTCAGCCCATCCCAAGTCAGGGGCTGTGAGTGCCACCCTATGGCCCCCCTCCTCTGGGGGCCTTGCCACCTCTCTCCATAACCTCTGTCCCCTCATTGTCACCCACTCACAGGATGCCACCAGTGACAGCCCCCGAAGACAGCCAGGAGCACGACCACGAACGAAAGGGCCCCACCGACTCTTGTGGCCACTGTAAGAAACAGAGGGGGACATATCAGGACCAGCCATCACCCCGGGGGTCCTGCACTCCCTGGTGACTCTGTGGGACCTCACCTGTATCCCTGTGTCCCCATATTTTCACTGTCCGTGCCAGCTCAGGGCTGAGTGCCCGGAACACGCAGTGCCCGTCCTGTACCAGCTGGTTGGTGGCCACGCACTGGTAGGTGCCCGAATGTCCCACATCAATGTCCCTGAGCTCCAGGAGGGGACCCCAGACCACCTCCTGGTTGTTGTGCAGCCAGGTGAAAGTGACAGGGGCTGAGCCTACCTGCACGGAGCAGCGCAGGGTCACGGGGTCACCTGCATGCACCTGGTGTGACAGGGGACCGGGGGTGAAGGTGGCATTGGCCATGGGCACTGCGGGGACAGAGACAGGGCAGAGGCCACAGGGAGGGGCTGGCAGGTAGTGTGGGGGGAGAGGGTCGGGGGAGATGGGTGTGATGGGGGATGTCGGGGATGGGGTCACACGACAGAGGGGTGAGGGGACACAAGGCAGAGGCAGGGGGACACAAGAAAGGTGTCAGGGAGACAGGGACATACCCAGGCTGGGGATCTGGGGGGGTCACTGGGGGCTCCCCGTGCCCATCCCTGCACTCACTGCGCACTGTGACTCGGAGCCAGGCGCTGCTCTTCTGCGTGGCCCCTCCCTCGGAGCGCACATCGCAGCTGTAATTCCCCGAGTGGGAGACCCCCACGGTGGGCACCAGCAGCTGTGGGGACCCTTGCGGGCCCCCCACCACCTGCCCATTCTGGTAGAACATGTGCAGGAGAGGGGCTCAAGGCCACAGGGGGCTGGGGGTGCTGAGGTAGCTGAGATTCAGGTGGGACCCCTCGGTAGGCTGGGTGGGACCCTCCAGCACCAGCACTAAGAAGAGCTCTGGGAAGGAGAGGGGAGGGGGATTTGTGACCCCAAGTTCCTGGGGAGTGGCTGTGGGAGTGTTGGTGTGGCGGCTGTGGGTTGTTCACCCTGCACTGTCACTGTCACCGGTGCTGACTTCTTCCACACCCAGGATTTCACCCAACAATTGCAGCTGTAGCTGCCGCTGCGGCTCAGCTGCAGAGGGGACAGGGACAGCTCGGTGCCATCGGGGAACACTTCCAGTTCCTCCTCCTCGTGGTAGAAGGACACCCTATTGACCGGTCCGTTCCACTTGCCCTGGCAGCACAGTGTCACCATCTCCCCCTCCAGCAGCGCCCATGCTGGCACCTGCAGCACGAGCCATTCTGGGGGACAGAGGAATCCTGTCACACCTGATGGCACCAGGAACCCCCACTGGGTCACACCCAGTGCACCAGGGGTTCCCAGATCCAGCACAGGTTCCCCTGCTCTGGAATGTTCTGGGATGTCCCCAGAGCAAGGGAAAGACTCTGGTCACACTTGGAGGTGACCTATGGAGTGGAGTCCATCCAGAGTCCTCGGGGTCCCCACGAGTGCCAGGCTGGGGACACCCAAAACCCCCCTCACCGTCTGAGACCCTCAGGGTGGACTGAGCCTGCTGCTGGGTCTCTCATACCAGTAGGTGTGAATATCGGTGAGAGTGACGCGGTGGCGTCCCTGTTGCCACCAGTGCTGCCCGTCCTTGTACCAGGTGGTGGCACCAGATGTTACTGAGCCCTGGCAGGTCAGTGTCACCCTGTCCAACTTCACCGCTGGCCTCCAGGGGGGCTCCACAAGGAGCTGGGTGGTCAGGGTGCCTGTGGGTGACAGGGGACACCAGCCTTCCAGGGCCAGCGTGGGGCTGGGGACAACGGGGTGGGGCCATGGCATTCCCCGAGGACTCACCAGTGAGGCCGAGGGTCTGGGCTGGAAAGGAGAAGGGACAGGCCTGGCTGAGGGTGGCACTGCAGGGACAGCAGCACGGGGACATGGGGTGTGGGGGCTTCCCCCAAACTGTCGCTGTGGGGACAGAAGGTCTTGTGGGAAAGTGTGTGGGAGTGGTCCCCAAAAGATTTGGATGGTCAGGGGGACATGTCTGTGTCACAGCCACCCGTGCACCACATTAATGTGTGTCGTGGTTTGAGAGGAAATGAGTTTTTTTTGGGATGGTGTGGTCACGCCAATCGGTGTTCAGATTTTAATATTGGCACCTGGTTTGTCCACTGAGGGCATGGATACGCCTCTGAGAACACAGGGGGTTAAAAGCTGTGAACTCCCAGGGGAAACTCTCTTTGGGTTCCGGTCTTGGAAGAGAGCAGACCTTCCCCTGCCGGGCTCTGAGCTGGGCCAGGGGAGGGGAGCCATGCGGCCGGAGGGAGGTAGGCCAGGCCTGGGCTGAAGGGTGGAGGAGCACTGTGAGGCTTCGGACAGCCATCCCCCATTCCCCCCACCCCCCCCCATTCCCCCCCTCCAGGGAGAGAGAGGAGAGCAGCCTGTGCCTGTTGTGGTAGCGTGGCCGGCGTGAAGGAGAAGGTTGGGGTGCCCGGCAGGGCGGCCAGCCGTGGGAGTTCATGAACCGAACCGGCAGAGCCTGGGACTTTTAACCCTTCTTGGGATGATGGAAACCTTGCAAATGCTGATTCCTCCTGGAGTTGATGAGATTGAGAGAAGTTGAGAAGAATTCTAGGTGGGAGGAGATGATAGAGTGGCCTTTGGCTGGACTTTTCTTGAATAGCCATGGCAGAACCCTTGAGTTCCTGTGACACAGAGACTGTATTCTAGGGGGAGGCAATGGCTCAGAGCCAGGAGAGTGCGGTGATGTGAAATGTGTGAACAGAGACAAAGGGTGAGGAGGGTGGTGGTGGTGCCCTCCGTCTTCGAAGAAGAAGAAGAGGAAGATGATCTCTGTTCAAGAGACCCCTCAGCCCCAGGGGGTGAAAGATGGGGGGGACAGGTGTCCCAGAAGGAGAGGGACTGTGCCTTTTTGGAACTGGACAAAGCATCCTTAAAGGGAAAAACCCTAGAAGCAGCTCTGGTCCATGTGCAGTGGTGAGAGCACTGGACATGGACGATGGCAAATGTTCTCCGGGCGGTGCCACACGTGACACGGAAACACGAGAAGTTCTGACTGTTTCCTGGGGAAGTCTGTGGTGCAAGAGGGACTCCTCTCTTCTCAAGGAGTTGAGAATTGATTATCTAAAGGGTGGTGATGGACTGAGAGTGGGTGATCTAAGGGGTGGTAACGGAATTGGAAATCTGGTGGGGGGAGGGGGAGGATATTTGGGAGGTTTTCATCCTGTGTTCTGTGTTTCTTTCCTGTAGTTTTAGGTTAATAAAGTTTTTTTTTCTTTCAATCTTAAGTTGGAGCCTGCTCTGCTCTGTCTCTGATCACATCTCACAGTAGATACCAGGGAAAGAGGTATTCTCATGGGGAAACTGGCATTGCGTCAGGATCAAACCATGACAATGTGGCACAGACGCCTTGGGAAAAGGGACACTGAGGCCATCCTGGGCTGAGGCACAACCTGGGGACATGGTGGACACCCTGGGCATGAGGACACCATGGACACAGCCCATGCTGGCCCAGGTCACTCCCACCAGCTCATGATCCCATCCCTATGATCCCATCCCCATGGCCACATCCTCACCGTTCCTGTCCCCTTCTGTCCCTGCATACCAGTTCCCTTCTCCCTATGCCCACAGCTACCTGAGCCCAAAGGTGCCAGTCCCCACATTCCTGTCCCCACACCCCCATCCCCCAAACCAAGGATGGGTATCCAGGAGAATGGGGATCTAGGGGAATTGGGGTCTCCGTGCCTGGGAGGGAATCAGTGATGGGTGTGCTGTGGGAACTTGGTCCCCAGAGATTTATGGTCATGGCATTTGGATGCCAGGGTTGAGGATGCAGGAGGAAAATGGGGACCCTCAGGAATAGGGGGTCTGGGGGAAGGAGCAGCCCATGGGAGGGGATCAAGGCAGTGGTGGTGCTGGACAATGTCAGTTCTGGGATGGGGGTCTCCAGGGAGGAGAGCAAGGCAATGGGGGTCCCATGGTTGGGGTGCCAGGGGAATGGGGGTGTCAGGGATGGGCAGTGGCTGGGTGGGCACGAGGATCTCAGGTCCTTCCCTGGGTGCTTCAGATTTTGTGTGACCCAGGGCCCAGCATAACCCCTCTGGGCTGCTCGTTTGCTGGGGATGGGGGTCCTGGGTGACTCTGCTTTTGTTCCCTCCACTGCCCTGGACTTTTTCCTCTCTTTATTTCTCTTTTTTCCTTATTTTCCTCACTTTTGTGCTAAGTCCCCTCAGCCCCAGTTCCTGGCTCAGCAATTCCGGGGAGCACCTGAGCAGGGAAGGGGTTGGGGGGACCCAGGGGAGGGGGAAAATGGGGAGTAGAGGGTGCAGGGAAGGGTGGGGAGGCTGTGGGGGATGGAGGTGTTGGGCTGTGCCCCCTCAACACTTTCACTTTCTTTTTCCTGGACAAGAAGTAAGAGGCCATTTGTGCTCAGTTTCAGATGGGAAAAGGGGGCAGTTCTGTCCTGGGGGGGCACATCCAGGGGGGTCCTGTCCTGTGAGGATCCTGTCCCATGGGCGGACACATCCTGACACGGGCGGTCCTGTCCCAGGGGGTGGCACTTCTGGAAATGTGCCTGCACATTCCTGATGGGATGCCTGTCCCAGGGGTGGCATTTCCTGGGGGCCCCTGTCAATGCAAGGGAGGGGGGGGCCCAGCCATTGCCCAGCCCCACTGCACAGGGATGGCCATTGCCCAGCCCTGCTCTGCCCAGCCCCAGGTGGCAGCCAGCACCTCAGGGTCGCCCCCTGCCCCCTTGGCTTTGATTCTGACAGCTTTAGAGCTGCTGCAGAGGTGAGAATTCTGTGGGGGAAAAAGGCCTGCCTGTGGTTTGCTCAGCCCTGCAAGAAGCACAAACCCCAAAGGGAGCCCAAGCAGTGGCTCTGCGAGGACCTTTGATAGTTTTCAGAGCAGGGCTGGCTGGAAATCCCCCCTGCAGGGCCAGCTGTGGGGGAACCAGTCCAGAAATGCAGCAACTGATCATTTTGTCCCTGTCCCCAAGGGTCTGAGAGAGCCCCAGAACTACTGCAAATCCCACCCTGATCTGCTCAACAACCTGACCTGGACCCTCCTCCTCCTGCCTGCCTTGCTGTGGATGGACAATGGCTGGATGCCCTGCACCCACCACAGCCACTCTCTCACTGCCCTCCACACCTGGATGGGGAGAGAAAATTGAGCAAATGGTTCCTGGGTTGAGACGAGGAGCAGGAGAGATCACACATCAAATCCTGTCACGGGTAAAAACTGCCTTGGATTAGAGATATGATTTGAATTTACTGCTGACAAAATCAGAGCAGGGTAAGGAGAAGTGAAATAAACCCTTCAGTACACCTTCTCCCTTTTATGAATTACTATGAAGTCATTCATTGGCTTTCATTTTTCTTTTGGGTTTTGCAAATTATTTTGGTATAACACAGTTTATAATCACTATTTAATTGCTTTTAATACACTACAGTTCGCCAGCCTTTTTAGCCTAACCCTGTGTAGAATATATATTTGAGCATGATAAATATATTCTAGTTTAGGCTCTCCCAAAATATCAATACAGAGACAATGTGCTGTGTGTTATTACAACATTAATGGTTGCAGAAGTAGCCAATGCCTTTTTTTGTGTAACTAAGTGACAATGGTGAGAATAAAACAGATAATCTTGTGAAATAGCTAGTGTTGATTTAATGTACTGGTGGAGGATCTCACCTCTATGATAGGTACACATTGAAAAGCGCCAAGTAAATAAGCACCAAAAGAAAAAAATGCAAAGATGAATTTACTACTGACCCTTTAGTTATTAAAAGCTGTCAAGCCATAGAACAGGGGGGCCTTGTGTGGAAATAAAATATATAAATTTTATCTGCAGTCTGGCACGTACTTTATGAAAATGAATCAAGGATAAAACCAACCAAAGGATTTCAGGAACACATAAACTGGGAAGAATGTTTGAATATGTATAACCGTCCTGAGTATGTATTTAACCAACACAATGAAAAGGTGTGTAAGAAGAATTGTTGTAGCGAACAGTGTGCCTCTGGCAGTTGCCAATCACCCAGCAGGCTGTTTACTGACCCTTTTATCCCTTATTAAAATTTTACAAATTTTAACGAGTGAGCGTAGTTTCTCACAGTTTAATCAAAAGCTGCATTTTGGGTACAATAAGAGTGAAAAGGGTTGTGTGCTCCACCAGCACTGGGAGGAGGAATGAGGAGTCCTGTGGGGCGCTGTGAAGAGGAGGAAGAAACCCCTTAGGGTCATTGATGCCCCCCAGTGCCCCCCTGTGTCACAGCACATCATTGTAGTGACGGGCGTCCCGCTGTCCCTCTTCGGGTCCCAACAGCTCCGTGTTGGTCACTTGTGGAGGTGAGACAGGGCCAGGGGACACCTGTGGGGGCCCTGTGAGAGACACTGGTTGTGGGGACCTGGGTGGGGGTGACACCCGTGGGTGATTTGTCTCTGTGCCCCCCACCCCGTACTCACCCCTGACCCAGTCGGTGCCCACGACATTGGGGTCCAGCACTGCCCCCTCCTCTGGGGCGGTCCTGTGGGGATAAGGGGGGGTCTGGGTAGTGTCTGGAGAGGGGGAAAGGGGAGTCCCAGCATGAGCCCCCCCCACCACCAGTCCTGGGGCTTCCTGGTTTCTGCAAGGAAAAGGGGAGGGGATGACCGAGGGGACCCTGGGACCCCGAAACCTTCCTGGGACCTTGGCAACTCCAACCACCCACGGGACCCCAATTCCCCACTGCAGCCCCGATTCCCACTGGACCCCTGATTCCACCGGACACTCCAAGCACCCCTGAACCCCCCAGAACTTCTGCAACACCTCAGGGCCCCCGAGCCCCCCTGGTGTTCGCCATTCTCTGAGCCCCCAGAACCCCAAGTCTGGCAGGGAGCAAGACCCCCAAACTCCCCCAGGATCCCAAAAAGATCCCCCAACATCCCTGCACAGCTCTCCAGGCGATCCCCAAACACTCCAGGAGCTTGCAGTGATACCCCAATGTTCCTCAAAACCCACTCAGGTATGGCCCTGGAGCCCAACCAAGACCCTCCACATTCCCCCCAAATTCCCCAGGACCCCGAGGTGAGGTCACTGCAGGCTCAGTTTCCCCAGATCAGGGACCCTGGGTGAAGCTGATCTCTGCCCCCCCTCTGGGGGCTTCCCCTCACTCCAGGACCCCCATCCCCCCCCATTGTCACCCACCCTGGTGGTGCAACCAGTCACAGCCCCCAATGACAGCCAGGAGCAGGAGCAGGAACAGGAGGGTCCTGCCGACATTCACAGCAACTGCAGGGGACAGAGGGGACACACTGGAGTCACCCATCACCCCAGGGTCCTAAACACCCTAGTGACACCGTGTGAGCCCACCTGTGACCCAGGGTGACCCAGGTGTCACCTCCAGGGCCAGCTCAGGGCTGAGTGCCCGGAACACGCGGTGCCCGTCTTGTCCCAGTTGGTTGGTGGCCACACACTGGTAGGTGCCCGAATGTCCCACATCGATGTCCCTGAGCTCCAGGAGGGGACCCTGGGCCACCTCCAGCCCATTCCACAGCCAGGTGAAGGTGACAGGGGCTGAGCCCACCTGCACTGAGCAGCGCAGGGTCATGGGGTCACCTGCACGCACCTGGTGTGACAGGGGACCAGGGGTGAAGGTGGCATTGGCCACGGGCACTGTGGGGACAGAGAAAAGGCTGAGGCAACAGGGAGGGGCTGGCAGCTGGTGTGGGGGCATAGGGACAGGGGGGATGGGTGTGATGGGGGATGTCGGGGTTGGGGTCACATGACAGAGGGGTGAGGAGACACAGGGCAGAGGTGGGGGGACACAAGGAAGGTGTCTGGGGGACATGGATGTACCCAGGCAGGGGGTCTGGGGGGTCACTGGGGGGTGCTCCCCCGCCCATCCCCGCACTCACTGCTCACCGTGACGTGGAGCAGGGAGCTGCTCTTCCGCCAGCCCCCCCCCATCAGAGCGCACCTGGCAGCTGTAATTCACCGAGTGGGAGACCCCCACAGCAGCCACCAGCAGCTGTGGGGACTCCTGCGGGAACCCCACCACCTGCCCATCCCGGTAGAACATGTGCAGGAAGGAGGCTCAGGGCCGCAGGGGGCTGGGGCTGCTGAGGCAGCTGAGAATCAGGGGGGACCCCTCGGTGGGCTCAGGGGGACCCTCCAGCACCGGCAGGGGAGAGTACTCAGGGAAGGAGGGAGGTGATGCAGACTGTGACTCTGAGTCCACTGGGAAGTGGCTTTGGGGGTGTCAGGAGATTGGCGTTCCAGCTGTCGGGGTGCTCACCCTGCACTGTCACTGTCACTGGCTCTGACTGTGCCCACGGTGACACTTCATAGCCCACCCAGCCCCCGCAGGTGTACCGGCCGCTGTGGCTCAGCTGCAGAGGGGACAGGGACTGCTTGGCCCCATAGAGGGGCCTCCCCACCTCCTTGTCCCCATGGTAGAATCGCACCTTGGTGATTGGGTTGTTCTGCCAGCCCCTGCAGCGCAGTGTCACCGTGTCCCCCCCCAGCAGGTCCCGTGCTGACACCTGCAGCTCTAACCAGGCTGCAAGACAATGGGGTCCTGTCACACCGGGGGTCCCGTTTTCATGGGATCCCCCGTTTGGGTCACACCCAGATCACCAGGGATTCCTTATTCCAACACGAAGCTCCCCCACACTGGGATGCTCTGGGAGGCTCACCTTGCACTCTCATTGTCACCGGTGCTGACTCCTCCAACACCCAGGGTTTTACCCACCCCCTGCAGCTGTAAGTGCCACTGTGGTTCAGCTGCAGAGGGGGCAGGGACAGCTTGGTGCCATCACTGAGCCTCTCCAGTTTCTTCCCCTCGCGGTAGAAGGACACCTCGGTGACCGTGCAGTTCCACCGGCCCCGGCAGCGCAGTGTCACCATGTTCCCCTCCAGCAGTTCCTGCGCTGGCACCTGCAGCACCAGCCTGTCTGGAGGACATAGGAGTCCTGTCACACCTGATGGCACCAGGATCCCTCATTGGGTCACATCCCGGGCATCAGAGCTTCCCAGTTCTGACACAGGTTCCCCGCACTGCGATGGTCTGGGATGCCCCCAGAGCAGGGGACAGGCTCTGGTCACACAGGAGGTGACCCATGGAGTGCAGCCCACCCAGAACCCTCGGAGTCCCTGCAGGTGCCAGGCTGGGGACACCCAAACCCCCCTCACAGTTAGAGACTCTCATGGTGGGGCTGAGCCTGGTGTTGGGACTGTCACACGTGTAGGTGCCACTATCAGTGACAGTGAATTTGCCGCTTCCCTCCTGCCACCAGTGCTGCCCATCCTTGTACCAGGTGGTGGCACTGGTGGTCCCCAAGCCCTGGCAGGTCAGTGTCACCCCATCCCACAGCACCGCTGGCCTCCAGGGGGGCTCCACAAGGAGCTGGGTGGTCTGGGCACCTGCAGGTGACAGGGGACACCAGCCTTCCAGGGCCGGCGTGGGGCTGGGGACAGCAGGGTGAAGCCGTGGCATCCCCCGAGGACTCACCAGTGAGGCCGAGGGTCTGGCCTGAAGGGAGAAGGGACAGGGCTGGGTGGGAGTGGCACTGCAGGGACAGAGGCACACGGGGTACAGTGTCCCGGGGCTCTCACCCCACAGGAGCAGCGCCACCTTCCCGGCTGTCCTAGGTTGACTATATGATGCTTTTATCCCCAATCGTCTCGTTCCGTTTATGCTGAATAGTGAGTTTTGCACCTTTAAGACTTGCTTCAAGGATTGAGGGGGGGAGAGGAGGTGCGCAGTTTGTTTTCAGACACTGAACTCACTCCTACACATTCCTGCTCCTGGACTGCTTTGTCTGCGGATGAACAGACAGCGGGACAGGGTTTTTTTGTTTTGTTTTTTTTTTTTTTGCTTTCAGTTAGTTTAGCTAGCTGAGGCAAAGAAGTTCCCTGGACTGTGCTTTTTTTCCTTTTTTCCCCTTTCTTTGGACCTGTTCACACCTGCTCTGGACTGAACAACCATAAGAGCACCAGCAGCTCGCATCGGTGGGCCAGGCCGGGCCTGAGCCAGGGCATTTCCAGCGCCAGAGGGACTGATAAGGGACTGAGTGAGCTGAACTGGAATCTGGGGAGGGGACTCTCTGAGTTTGTCATCTCCTTTGGAGCAGCAAGGGGTTTTATTGTTTAATATTGTTTAGGTTTTCTTGTTTAATAAACAGTTTTTTTCCACTTTTCTCCAAGGAGGTATTTTCTCCCGGACCGGTTGGGGGAGGGGTGGTAGAATCTGATTTCCTAGGGGGCCCTTTGGGGGTTCTCTCCCAAATTTGCCCTGAACCAGGACAAATACATCAATTGGTGCCCAACGCGTGGCTCGAGAAAGTGGAAAAAAGCATTATTGATTGCATGTTGGTTGTGGTTGCTCTGTAGTGAGTTAAAGCAGTAAGTAGCCATGTTGCTTGATTTCAAAATGTCTCTTGGGGTGGAGGCCTTCATGTGGTTCTGGTCTATAAGCCTTTTTGAGGTTTCAATACCTTTCTGGTCACTTGGATTATTGTCCCTAAGACGTAATTTTCACAGTACAGGGGCACGGATTGGAATAGCTATTTTGCTGGCCTTGGTGATAATGATTTATAGGGCATTTACAAGGTTGCTGGATTCTGCTTACAATATGTATGGTTTATAGTTTCTTCGTCCTAGTTCCAGCAGTATGTTTTGGGAATTTATTAGTAATTGCACCCAGTTTGTTAGAGAAGGAGTGGGGAATGAGACTTTCCAGCCTTTCCTTTCCTTCTTCTCCTCTGAATCTGTTATGTCACTTTTGGAGAATGTTCAGTTTCCCCTGAATGGTAAGGAGACCATGTTTCTGGCATTTAATGTGGTAAGCTTCCTCTATATGGTCTGCAGCTTCTCTAGAATGAGGGCTGAGATGTCCAGAGGAGCTGACAAGACCCCTGACCCAGAAGTAGACTCAAGCATGAAAAATGATGAGTGGTGTGGAGAATGGGAAAATATGGGCCAAACCCTGAAGGAATTTTCTGATCCTGTAGACTGGGATTTTCCATGTGAACAAATTCAGAACCCAGCTGAGGTGGGAAAATACCTGAAAAAGAAATGCCATGGTGACTCTAAGGAAAAAAGTCTCATTGCAATAAGCTGGGCCCTGACCTACACTTATCGCACCCTGCTAGATACTAAAGGGCAGCAGACAGAGGCAGGCAGGCAGGGAGATAAAGCAACATCTACCCCAGTCACTCAGGAGGCAGCCAACACTCCAGCTGCTCAGGCTGGAGCTGAACCAGACAGTAAGCCTAAGCCACTGGCAGTTGCTGCAAGAAAGAAGCACCTGAGCAAAACCAATCGGCCAGTGACTGACGATGATGATCCAGGGGAAGGACCCTCACCACCAGCTACTGGTAAAAAGCCCAAAGTTAATGAAACTGACACAGCCTCAGAAGACAATATGGAGTCCTATTCCCTGAAAGACCTTCGTGGCCTAAAGAAGGATTATACCCGGCAGCCTGATGAATCCATAATTAGTTGGTTAGTCCCTCTCTGAGATGCTGCAGGTGAGGCTACAGTTTTGGATGGTAGTGAAGCCAGGAATTTGGGATCCCTGCCACATGATCCTGTCATTGACCAAGGAATGATGAGGGGAGCTAACCCTCACAGCCTCTGGGCACGGGTCCTGGGAAGTGTTGCTCAAAGATACCTGTGTGCAGACGATCTCTATATGCAGCAAACACAGTGGAAGACCATAGAGCAAGGGATCCAATGCTTGAGGGAAATGGCAGTGGCAGAGATTGTCTTCTCAGGTGATGTAAACACTGTAAACCCAGACTTGGTACCATGCACATCTGTAATGTGGAGAAAACTTGTATGACTCGGGCCACATGAATATGCTTCTGCTCTAGCAATAATGAAGCGAGATGATGGTGAGGAGACCGTGCTGGATATGGCAAAGAAACTCCGAGCATATGCAGACGCTGTGCATGACCCGACACATGCCAGAATCGCAGCAGTTGAAACACGTCTGCAGAAGTTAGAGGATAAGATAGAGGAGAATCACAAGAAGCTCAGAGAGGAGATTAAGGAAGACCTTCTTCAAATCTCAGCAGTACAGATCAGAGGTTCTGGTGCCCAATGCAGACGCTCCCCAGATAGAGAGAGAAGGTACACCCCACGAGCTGAGCTGTGGTTCTTCCTGCGTGATTGTGGAGAAAACATGAGGAGATGGGATGAAAAACCTACTGCTGCTCTGGTACAACGGGTGCATGAACTGAAGACTCAGAGAGGAAGTTCCAAAAGGGAAGCAGCTCCAGTAGCCAGTAACTGAACTGTCATATATGATGATAATGACAATATTTTTGATGCCCTTGAAGGAACCTCCAAGACATATGTCCAGGGAAAGAAGGATAACCAGGCTTAGAGGGGCCCTGCCTCTAGCCAAGTAGAGGCTAGGGAAAACTGTGTTTTTTGGACTGTGTGGATTCATCGGCCTGGCACATCTGAACCACAAGAATACAAAGCTTTGGTCGACACTGGTGCGCAATGTACATTAATCCCATCGAGACATGTAGGGGCAGAGTCTGTTTCTATTGCCGGTGTGACAGGGGGATCCCAGGATGTCACTTTGGTGGAAGCTGAGGTGAGCCTGACTGGAAATGAGTGGAAGAAACACCCTATTGTGACTGGCCCAGAGGCCCCATGCATTTTAGGCATAGACTTCCTCCGAAGTGGCTATTTCAAGGACCCAAAGGGATTCAGATGGGCATTTGGAATAGCTGCTGTAGAGACAGAGGGTGTGAAGCAATTGAACACCTTGCCTGGACTGTCAGAAAACCCATCTGCAGTAGGACTTCTGAAGGTGGAAGAGCAACAAATGCCAATTGCCACCTCGATGGTGCACCGCTGGCAGTATCGGACTAATTGAGATGCTGTGATCCCCATCCACAAAATGATCCGTGAGCTGGAGAGCCAAGGGGTGGTCAGCAAGACCCACTCATCCTTCAACAGCCCCATCTGGCTTGTGTGTAAATCTGAAGGAGAATGGAGATTTACTGTGGACTACCGTGCATTGAATGAAGTGACTCCACCACTGAGCGCTGCTGTGCCGGACATGCTGGAACTCCAATATGAGCTAGAGTCCAAGGCAGCGAAGTGGTATGCCATTATTGACATTGCCAATGCATTTTCCCCCATTCCTCTGGCAGCAGACTGCAGGCCTCAGTTTGCTTTCACCTGGAGGGGAGTGCAGTATACCTGGAACCGATTGCCCCAGGGGTGGAAGCACAGCCCCACTATCTGCCATGGACTGATCCAGAGTGTACTAGAAAAGGGTGAGGCTCCAGAACATCTGCAATACATTGATGACATCATTGTTTGGGGGTAGATGGCAGCAGAAGTGTTTGAGAAAGGAAAGGAAATTATCCAGATTCTCCTGAAAGCCGTCATCGCCATCAAAAAGAGCAAAGTCAAGGGACCTGCTCAAGAGATCCAGTTTCTGGGAGTGAAGTGGCAAGATGGACGGCGTCAGATTCCCACTGATGTCATCAACAAGATCACAGTAATGTCCCCACCATCCAGCAAGAAGGAAACACAAGCTTTCCTAGGTGCCATAGGCTTTTGGAGAATGCACATTCCTGAGTACAGTCAGATTGTAAGCCCTCTCTACCTGGTCACCCGTAAGAAGAACAAGTTCCACTGGGGCTCTGAGCAGCAACAAGCCTTCACCCAGATCAAGCAGGAGATCGCTCATGCAGTTGCCCTTGGTCCAGTCAGGACAGGACCAAAGGTGAGGAATGTGCTCTACTCTGCAGCCGGGAACCATGGCTTGTCCTGAAGCCTTTGGCAGAAGGTGCCTGGGGAGACTCGAGGCCGACCACTTGGATTTTGGAGTCGAAGCTACAGAGGGTCTGAAGCCAACTATACCCCAACAGAGAAGGAAATTTTAGCAGCCTATGAAGGAGTCCAAGCTGCCTCAGAGGTAATAGGCACTGAAGCACAACACCTCCTGGCACCCCGACTACCAGTACTGGGGTGGATGTTCAAAGCACAGGTTCCCTCTACGCACCATGCCACCAGTGCCACATGGAGCAAATGGATTGCTCTGATCACATAGCGCGCCCATATTGGAAAACTGAATCGCCGTGGAATTCTGGAAATAATTACAAACTGGCCGGAAGGTGAAAACTTTGGTCTTGCTGATGAAGAGGAAGAAGAAGTGACACGTGCTGAAGAAGCTCCACCATACAATGAACTGCCAGCGGAAGAAATGCGCTACGCTCTTTTCACTGACGGTTCTTGTTGCATTGTGGGAATGAAACGAAAGTGGAAAGCAGCCGTATGGAGCCCCACACGGCAAGTTGCTCAAGCTACCGAAGGAGAAGTTGGATCGAGCCAACTTGCAGAGCTCAAGGCCGTTCAACTGGCCCTGGACATTGCTGAGAGAGAGAAGTGGCCAAGGCTCTACCTTTACACTGATTCATGGATGGTAGCCAATGCTCTGTGGGGATGGCTGGAGAGGTGGAAAGAAGCTAACTGGCAACGTAGAGGAAAACCGATTTGGGCTGCCGATGAGTGGAAAGACATCGCTACCAGGGTAGGGAAGCCACATGTGAAGGTCCGCCATGTAGATGCCCATGTCCCCAAGAGCAGAGCTAATGAGGAGCACCAAAACAATGAGCAGGTAGACCGGGCTGCAAAGATAGAGGTGTCAAAGATAGACCTAGATTGGGAACACAAGGGAGAGTTATTCCTAGCTCGGTGGGCCCATGATGCCTCAGGTCATCAGGGTAGAGATGCCACCTATAAGTGGGCACGAGACCCAGGGGTGGATCTAACCATGGACAGTATTTCTCAGGTTATCCATAACTGTGAGACGTATGCTGCCATCAAGCAAGCCAAGCGAGTGAAGCCCCTGTGGTATGGTGGGCGGTGGTCCAAGTACAAGTATGGCGAGGCCTGGCAGATCGACTACATCACACTGCCCCAGACATGCCAAGGCAAGCACTACGTGCTGACCATGGTAGAAGCCACCACTGGATGGCTGGAAACCTACCCTGTGTCTCATGCTACTGCCCGGAACACCATCTTGGGCCTTGAAAAGCAAGTCCTGTGGAGACATGGAACCCCTGAGCGGATTGAGTCAGACAATGGGACTCATTTCAAGAAAAGCCTTATCAACACCTGGGCTAGGGATCATGGCATTGAGTAAGTGTACCATATTCCCTACCATGCACCGGCTGCAGGGAAAGTGGAAAGGTACAATGGACTGTTGAAAACCACTTTGAAAGCATTAGGTGGGGGATCTTTCAAAAACTGGGAGCAGCATCTGGCAAAAGCCACCTGGCTAGTTAACACCCGAGGCTCTACTAACCGAGTGGGCCCTGCCCAATCTGAGCCTTTGCATAGAGTAGATGGAGACAAAGTCCCAGTGGTACATGTCAGAGGTTTGTTAGGGAAGACAGTTTGGATCAATTCTGCCTCGAGTACAGACAAACCCATTCGTGGGGTTGTCTTTGCTCAGGGACCAGGTTCCACATGGTGGATAATGCAAAGAGATGGAAGAACATGATGTGTACCTCAGGGAGATCTCGTTGTTGGGTGAGACCCACGTGTAAATATCACTGTTTGCGAAATGTTACTACCATTGTCTGTGTATAGCTGTATATTGAATGTATGATGTATGTGATTATAGAGTTAGAATATATATTAGTTTTAGTAGTAAGCTGACGATATGGGGATAAGGGGTGGAATGTCCTAGGTTGACTATATGATGCTTTTATCCCCAATCGTCTCGTTCCGTTTATGCTGAATAGTAAGACTTTAAGACTTGCTTCATGGATTGAGGGGGAGAGAGGAGGTGCGCAGTTTGTTTTCAGACACTGAACTCACTCCTACACATTCCTGCTCCTGGACTGCTTTGTCTGCGGATGAACAGACAGCGGGACAGGGTTTTTTTTTTTTGTTTTGTTTTTTTTTTGCTTTCAGTTAGTTTAGCTAGCTGAGGCAAAGAAGCTCCCTGGACTGTGCTTTTTTTCCTTTTTTCCCCTTTCTTTGGACCTGTTCACACCTGCTCTGGACTGAACAACCATAAGAGCACCAGCAGCTCGCATCGGTGGGCCGGGCCAGGCCTGGGCCAGGGCATTTCCAGCGCCAGAGGGACTGATAAGGGACTGAGTGAGCTGAACTGGAATCTGGGGAGGGGACTCTCTGAGTTTGTCATCTCCTTTGGAGCAGCAAGGGGTTTTATTGTTTAATATTGTTTAGGTTTTCTTGTTTAATAAACAGTTTTTTTCCACTTTTCTCCAAGGAGGTATTTTCTCCCGGACCGGTTGGGGGAGGGGTGGTAGAATCCGATTTCCTAGGGGGCCCTTTGGGGGTTCTCTCCCAAATTTGCCCTGAACCAGGACACCGGCCATCCTGGTGTCCCCAGCCATGTGGACTGGCTGTCACTTGCTGCTGTGGCCACCACTCCACTGGCTTGCGGCTTTTCAGAAGAAGGGGAAGAAAGCCAGGACACGTCTGTCCCCACGTGCAGGAGGCCCTTGGTGGGGGCAGGGTGGCCACAACCTGGGCACAGGATCTTTACAAGGCCGTGTGGGACAAAGTGGGACATGGGGTTCCCGGTGGGTTTTGGGAGCTATAGATGGGTGTCCAGGGGCAATGGGGGGGTCCCAGGGCTGGGGTCCCTGGGGAATGGGGGTGCTGAGGAGGGGGAGTCACTGGGGGTGGGGGTGCCATGGGAATGGGGTTCCTCAGGGCTGGGGGGACTGAGGGATGAGAGTCCCAGGGGGATGTGTGTTCCAGGGATTTGGGGTCATGGGATGGGGATGCTGGGGGAATGGGGGATCCTGTGGGAATGGGAGTTCTGGGGAAAATCAAGGTCCTGGGAAAGGAGGATTGCAGGGGATGGAATGAACAGGAGAGGGTTCCTTGGGAATGGGGTCCTGGGCCATGGAGATCCTTGGGAATGTCAGTACTGGTTTGGGGGTCCCAGACAAGGTGGGACCTAAGGAATGGGACTCCCATGGTTTGTTTCCAGGGGAATGGGAGTGCCCGGGATGGGCAGTAGCTGGATGGAGCCATTGGCCCATAGGTCCTTCTTGGGGTGCCTCAGATTTTTGTGTTACCCAGGTCCCAGCACAGCCCCACAAGGCGCCAGCAGGCTGGGGGTCCCCAGACAGATTCAAAGGGGCTCAGGATATGTGGAGTTGCTGCAGAGGTGGGAAATTCTGAGGGGGAAAAGGCCCTGCCTGTGGTGTACTGAGCCCTGCAAGAAGCACAAACCCCAAAGGGAGCCCAAGCAGTGGCTCTGTGAGGGCCTTTGATGGTTTTCCGAGCAGGGATGGCCGGAAACCCCTCCCTGCAGGGGCAGCTGAGTGGAACCAGTCCGAAAATGCAGCAATTGTTCATTTGTTCCTCTTGGTAAGGGACTGAGAGAACCACAAACTACTGCAAATCCTACAACACTCAGCTCAACAGGCTGCCTGCTTCTTCTTTAACAAAACCTGCAGCCTTTTAGAACCTTGTGGAAAGAATATTTGGGTTTAGGCTGTGGTTGCCAGACAGGAGGGAAAAGTTTGGAAATATCGAGCAGGGGCTCTGCCCGTGCATTTGGTGGAGCTGTGGGGAGTGACCCTGTCTGGATTCCAGGTGTCCCCAAAGCTGCCCCATCCCTGCCCTCCCAAACCGAGTGAAAGGCTGAGGGTTTGCCAGAATTGTGGTGTAAATTCACCAGAGGTGCTGCTGCAGACCCGAGACCTGCCAGGGTCAGGCGCTGCCTTCCTTCCTTTAGGGACCATGGGGAGCGGTCACGGGTGTTGTGTAGGGCGTGTGCCTGGCCCCGGGACACTGCTACGCTCCCTCTGGGCATTGGGATCCAACCTGCTGCCTTGGTGGCTTCTGCCTGCTGCCGGTGGTGGTGCTGGGACCGACTGGTGCCTGTGAGTTTGCAAAAGGAGAGATTTCCCCTCCTGCCTCCTGTGCAAGGCTGCCATGGCCCCTGAGGGGACAGAGCTTGACCGGGGCGCCCCCTGCTGGCCGGGAGTGCTCCCTGCAGCGCTCCCTGCTGGCCACGGTTGTAACTGTCACAAAAACCAACAGCACTGAGCGGGAGGGAAAGTTCTGGATTTGTGTTGTTGGTCCTGTTCTGGTTTATAAATTCTCCCTAAAAGAGCTGTTATTCTTTTTCCTACACTTTGGCCTGGAAGCCCCATCATCTTTAAAATTAAAAAAAGTTTTAGACATGGGTCTTCTTTCCATTCCAGTAACGTTCCCACTTTCCTTGGCAGATATTTCTCATTTAAATGAGTTGCCAAATCCTGGGTTCCAGCGTGGATGGGACAGACACCCCAAGAGAAGACACGGTCAGCGACTTGGCCACTTCATGTTCTGCCTTTTAAGCCACTTGGGCCACCAAGGCCTGTCTCCCCAGGTGGCACTTCTGGTCACGCGGCCACTAAGGAGCTGGCATTGGCAGAGTGTCACACTGTCCATAGTGTGCCATGGCTGACAGACTGATGGACAGACGGGGCCCTGTCTCACCAAAAGCAAGGCCTGACCCACCCCTGCCACACACAGCTGGTCCAAAATGTCTCCAGACATCAAACTTTTCCAGTGTCTGACACCGCACCTTGAGCCAGAGCCTGATCCCGACTTCCCCCGCAAAGGGGGAGGCTCCAGAACCCCCACAGGGCCTTTCTGACATCCTTGTGTGGGGAACACAGCAGAGGAGGGGTTTGGGACAGGGGAGAAGAGAATCCAGAGCCTCCTGGAGCCGCTTTGGCCATCAGAGCCAGGAAGGTGCAGTGCCCTGCCAGGTTCCTCTGGTGGAGGAAAACGAGCTGGGGGAAATATCTGGGGTTTGTTTCTTTTTGGTGGCTTTCCCTGGAAATCGTTCCATGTGTGACAATTTGGACTCTGAACCTTGTTGCTGTTGCTGTTGGTTTTATTCTCTCTCGTTGCCGTTTCAGGAAATTGTTCTTCTCTCAGCCCTTTGGGATCTTTGTGTCCCCACAGGGAGGGAGAGGGGCAGTTTTTAGTTGCAGCACACACACGAGTTGGTGCCCATGGGTGGGGACCCCCGTGCCCCCCAGTTTCCCCGCGTGTCCCAGCACATTCCCGTAGATGTCACCGGGTTCCCGCGGTCGCCCCTGGTGTCCCCGCAGCTCTGGGTAGGTCACCTGGGGATCCTGAAGGATGGTGGCACAGGAGGCCACTGCGAGAGACATGGGCTGTGGGATCTGGGTGGGGTGACACTCGTGGGTGTCTTGTCCCTCTGTGTGTGTCCCCACCATACTCACCCCCTGCCCTCTTGGTGACCATGACGTGGGTGTACAGCACCTCCCCCTCCTCTGGGGGGCCGGGGGAGCCGGGGAGGCCTGGAGGGAATAAAGGGGATGTGGGGGAGGGAATGGGAGGTCTTGGGGGTTGGGGTAAAAGGGGGGAGTGTGGTTTGAGCCCCATACTCACCTTTCCATCTTCTCCTTGGCAGCTGCAGAGGAAAGAGGGGAGAGGTGACTGTGGGGTCCCAGGGTCCTGATGCCTCTCAGGATTCATGAAGCCTAATGGGACCCTCAATTCCCCTGAGGACCCCCAGACATCTCTGGAGTCCCCCAGAATTCATGAATGTCCCCATAGCCCAAGAACCCAAAGCCCACCAGGGACAGAGACTCCACAAACAACCCCGCAGTCCCTGAAAGAACCCCCAAACATCCCTGCAGGAATCCCCAGCACCTCCCCAAACCCTGCAGGACCCCCAGCCAAGGTCACTGTTCTGGGGCTGTGAGTGCCAGCCTATGGCTCCCCAACTCTGGGGGCCTCTACAGCTCCCTGGGACCCCCGTCCCCCCATTGTCACCCACCCCACGGTGCCACTGGTGCCAGGCCACAATGACACCCATGAGCAGGAGCAGGAAGAAAAGGGCCCCACCGACCCCTGCGGCCACTGCAAGAAACAGAGCGGGATATATCAGGGTCACCCTGAACCCTGGGGGTCCTGCACTCCCTGGTGACACCGTGTGACACCACCTGTGACCCTGTGTCTCCATGTTTTCACCGTCAGGGCCCGCTCTGGGCTGAGTGCCCGGAACAAGCGGTGCCCGTCCTGTCCCAGCTGGTTGGTGGTCACGCACTGGTAAGTGCCCGAATGTCCCACATTGATGTCCCCGAGCTCCAGCATGGGACCCCGGGCCACCTCCTGGCCGTTGTGCAGCCAAGTGAAGGTGACAAGGGCTGAGCCCACCTGCACTGAGCAGCGCAGGGTGACGTCACCTGAACGCACCTGGTGTGACAGGGGACTGGGGGTGATGGTGGCATTGGCCACGGGCACTGTGGAGACACAGACAGGGCTGGCAGCTGGTGAGGTGGGATGGGGGTGCCGTGGGTGGGGTCACCCCCAGCCCAAGGGTGCCACTCACCCAGGACAGTGACATTCAGGGGGTCACTCTCAGCCACACTGTTCCCATCGCTGACCCAGCACCAGTACTGGCTGCTGTCATTGTCCCCAACGTACTGCAGCTCCAGGCGAGAGCTGGTGCCCAGCAGTGCCCCTGAGCCCTCCCGGTGCCAGGAGAAGGACAGGGCACCTGTCCCCTTGGCCACCGTGCAGCTCAGCACAAGTCGGTCCCCGAGTGCCATCTGTCCCCTGGGGGGCTGCTCCGACAGGGACACCCCCGAGACCGGGACCCCTTTGAGGGGACACACGAGGGATTGGGGACCCAGGAGGGGTGGGGGACATGGGAGGGGAAAGAGGAGGATTGGAGGGGAGTGGAGATGATCCCAGTGAGCAGAAGGGGACCCTGGGAGGCATGTTGGGACCTGGGGACAATGGCGAGACTCCATGGAAAGGGGGAGAGACCCAGGCAGGGATGGGGAACCAGACGAGAGACTGAGGAGACTCATGGAATGATTTGGGGTTTAGAGATGGGTGGGAGGACCCAGGGAAGGAAGAGAGACCAGAGGGTGGAGCAGGGACCTTGGAAGGGGTGGGGTATCCAGGGAGGGCTGAGGAGGACAAAGAGAGGGATGAGGGATTAGGAGGGGTAACTGGGCAGTCATGGGGGAAACCAAGAGGGACTTGGACAATTTTGGGTGACCCAGGGAGGTATAACGGGAGGGATGAAGGATTCAGGCAGTGGTGGGGAAACCCTAGAAGGATGTCAGGCTTCCCTGTCCCCATCGCTGCACTCACTGCGCACTGTCACTGTCACCCTCTTCGATGCGCTCCTCTTCGACACCAGATTGCTCACCAGGCCCTCGCAGTGGTAGCTCCCACTGTCGCTCAGCTGCAGAGGGTACAGGAACAGCTCGATGCCATCCCGGGGCTCCTCCAGTTCTGTGTCCTCATAGAAGGACACCCTGGAGACCGTGTAGTTCTGCCAGCCCCGGCAGCGCAGTGTCACCGTGTCCCCCTCCATCAGCGCCCGCACCGGCACCTGCAGCACCAGATCATCTGGGGACAGAGGGGTCCTGTCACACCCAATGGCACTGGGCCCCTCACTGGGTCACACCCAGTGCACCAGGGCTTCCCAGTTCCAGCACAGGTTCCCCGCTCTGGGATGATCTAAGATGTCATGTCCCCAGAGCAGGGGACAGGCTCTGGTCACACAGGAGGTGACCCATAGAGCAGAGCCCATCCAGAGCTCTCAGGGTCCCCGCGGGTGCCAAGCAGAGGACACCCAAAGCCCCCTCACAGTGTGAGACTGTCAGAGGGGGGTTGTGCCCTGTGTCAGGTCTGTCACATGTATAGGTGCCACTCTTGGTGACAGTGAGGCGGTCACGTCCCTCCTGTCCCAATGGCTGCCCATCCTTGTACCAGGTGGTGGCACCGACAGTCCCCGAGCCCTGGCAGGTCAGTGTTACCCCCATCCCACAGCACTGCCGGCCTCCAGAGGGGCTCCACAAGGAGCTGGGTTGTCTGGGCACCTGCGGGTGACAGGGGACACCAGCCTGCCAGGGCCAGAGTGGGGCTGGGGACAGCGGGGCGGGGCCATGGCATTCCCCAAGGACTCACCAGCAAGGCCGAGGGTCGGGGCTGGAAGGGAGAAGGGACAGGGCTGGGTGGAGTGGCACTGTGAGGACAGCAGCACGGGGACACAGGGTGTGGGGCTGTCCACAAACTGTCCCTGTGGGGACAGCAGGTCTTGTGGGAATGTGTGTCTGGGTGGTCCCTAAGAGATTTGGATGGTCAGGGGGACATGTCTGTGTCACGGTCACCTGTGCACCACATCCCTGTGGCTCAGACGTCTTGGGAACCACCCAGGGCTGAGGCACAACATCGGGACACGGTGGACACCCCGGGCTCGAGGACACCACTCACACAGCCCATGCTGGCCCAGGTCACCCTCATCAGCTCATGATCCCATCCCCATGGCCACATCCTCACTGTTCTTGTTCCCTTCTGTCCCTCCAGCCCAGTTCCCTTGTCCTTATCCCCAGAGCTACCTGAGCCTAAAGGTGCCAGTCCTCACATTCCTGTCCCCACATCCCCATCCCCAAATTCCTGCCTCCTGTTCCTCTCCCCAAAGACACCCTACATCAGTCACAGTCCCTCCAAGGTCCACTGTGGGTAACACGGACTGGCACTGCTGGCATTGGGGACCTCAGGGGACCCCGCAGCCTCCCTGTGCCCCCTCCCCTCCCTATCCCTGGGTGTCAGGCCTGTGCCTGGGGCACTCACCCCACAGGAGCAATGCCACCTTCCTGTCCATCCCGGTGTCCCCAGCCATGTGCACTGGCTGTCACTCACTGCTGTGGCCACCGCTGCCCTGGCTGGCAGCTCTTTGGATGAAGGGGAAGGAAGCGAGGTCACACCTGTCCCCACGTGTAGGTGGCCCTTGGTGGGGGCAGGGTGGGCACAAGCTGGGCACAGGATGGGGACAAGATGGGTGAGTCTGGGGACATGGTGGGACATGGGGGTTCCCAGGAGTGGAGGGCTCAGGGGATGTGGGGAACCAAGACTGTGTGTTCAGGAGAATTGGGGTCATGGGGAATTTGGGCTCCATGTCTTGGGAGATTCAGGGATGGGTGTGCTGTGGGAACATGGTCCCCAGGGATTTGGGGTCTAGGGATGTAGGTGCCAGGGTTGGGGGTGCAGGGGGAAAAAGGGGTCCCTCGGGAATAGGGGTGCTGGGGGAAGGAGCAGCCCATGGGATGGGATCAAGGCAATGGTGGTGCTGGGCAGTGGCAGTCCTGGGATGGGGGTCCCCAGGGAGGAGAGACTAAGGCAATGGGGGTCCCATGGTTGGGGTGCCAGGGGAATGGGCGTGCTAGGGATGGGCAGTGGCTGGGTGGGCAGTGGCTCTCATCTCCTTCCCTGGGTGCTTGAGATTTTGTGTGACCCAGGGCTTAGCACAGCCCCCCTGGGGTGCCCATTTCCTGGCCAGGCATCATCTGGGGGTTCTGGGTAGCTCTGCCTCTGTGCCCTCCCCCTGTCCTGGACTTTTTGTCTCTTTATTTATCTTTTTCCTTTTTTTCCTCACATTTGTGCCATGTCCCCTCACCCCCAGTTCCTGGCTCAGCAATTCCGGGGAGCACCTGACCTGGGAAGGGGTTGGGGGGACCAAGGGGAGGGGAAAAATGGGGAGTAGGGGGTGCAGGGAAGGGTGGGGAGGCTGTGGGGGATGGAGGTGTGGGGCTGTGCCCCCTCAACACTTTCACTTTCTTTTTCCTGGACAAGAAGTAAGAGGCCATCTGTGCTGAGAGTCAGATGGGAAAGGGGGGCAGTTCTGTCCTGGGGGGGGGCACATCCAGGGGAATCCTGTCACGGGGGGGATCCTTTACCAGGGGGTGGCGCTTCTGGAAATGTCCCTGCACATTCCTGATGGGGTGCCTGTCCCAGGGGTGGCACATCCTGGGGACCCTGTCAATGCAAGGGTGGGCCCAGCGATTGCCCAGCCCCACTGCACAGGGATGGCCATTGCCCAGCCCTGCTCTGGACAGCCCCAGGTGGCACCCAGGACCTCAGTGTCCCCCCTGCCCCCTTGGCTTTGATTCTGGCAGCTTTAGAGCTGCTGCAAAGGTGAGAATTCTGTGGGGGGAAAACGTCCTGTCTGTGGTTTGCTCAGCCCTGCAAGAAGCACAAACCCCAAAGGGAGCCCAAGCAGTGGCTCTGGGAGGGCCTTTGATGGTTTTCAGAGCAGGGCTGGCTGGAAACCCCCCCTGCAGGGGCAGCTGTGAGGGAACCAGTCCGGAAATGCAGTAATTGATCATTTTGTTCCCCTTGGTAAGGGACTGAGAGAGCCCCAGCACTACTGCAAATCCCGCAAAAATCTGCTCAACAGCCTGACCTGGACCCTACTCCACCTCCCTGCCTTGCCATGGATGGACAGTGGCTGGATGCCCCGCACCCACCACAGCCGCTCTCTCACTGCCCTCCACACCTGGATGGGGAGAGAAAATTGAACAAAGGGTTCCTGGGTTGAGACAAGGAGCAGGAGAGATCACTCATCAAATCCTGTCATGGATAAACCTGCCTCGGATTTAGAGATATGAATTGAATTTATTGCTGACAAAATCAGAGCAGGGTAAGGAGAAGTCAAATAAACCTTCAATGCACCTTCCCCCTGTTTTTCATAACTATGCAGTCATTGGCTTTCACTATTCTATTGGTTTTTCCAAATTATTTTGGTATAATACAGTTTGTAATCTCTTTGTAACCGTCTGATACACTACAATTTGTCAGCCTTTTTACCCTAACCCTGTGTAGAATATATATTTTAGTGTGATAAATACAGTATAGTTTAGGCTCTTCCAAAATATCAAGATAGAGACAATGTGCTGCGTGTTATAACATTAACTGTTGCAAATGCAACTAATGCCTTTATTTGTGTAACTAAGGGACAATGGTGAGAATAAGTCAGATAATTTTGTGAAATTGCTAGTGTTGATTTAATGCACTGGTGGAGTATCTCATGTGTATGAGAAGAACATATTGAAAAGTAGCAAGTAAATAAATATTGAAAGAAAGAATGCAAAGAGGAATTTACCACAGACACTTCATTTATATAGACTTGTCAAACCACAGAACAGGGGGCTCTGGTGAGGAAATAAAATATATCAATTTATTCTGCTGGATGGCATGGACTTTATGAAAATTAATCAAAGGTCAAAACAACCAAAGGATTCCTGGAACATGTAAACTGGAAAGAATGTTTGAATATGTATAACCCTCCTGAGTATGTATTTGACCAATACCATGAAAAGGTGTGAAAGAAGATTTGTTGTAGTGAACGGTGTGCCTCTGGTAGATGCCAAGTACCCAGCCCACTGCTTACTGTCCCTTTTATTTGTTATTAAACATTTACAAATTTTATGAATGAGCCTTCTTTCTCACACAGTTTAATCAAAAGCTGAATTTTGGGTACAATAAGAGGGAAAAGCATCATGTGCTCCCCCAGCACTGGGAGAGGGAATGAGGAGCCCCGTGGGGTGTTGGGAAGATGAGGAAGAGACCCCTGAGTGGAATCGATGCCCCCCAGTGTCCCCCAGTGCCCCCAGTGCCCCCAGTGTCACAGCACTATCTCGTACTCACGGGGGTCCTGCTGTCCTTCGTAGGGCCTCGACAGCTCCACATTGGTCACTTGTGGATCCCAAGGTGGGGCAGGGCTGGGGGACACCTGTGGGGGCCCTGAGAGTGACACTGGTTGTAGGGACCTGGATGGGGGGTGACACCCGTGGGTGACGTGTCCCTGTCCCTCCCCATATTCACCCCTGGCCCACTCGGTGCCCACACGTGTGGGTCCAGAACTGGCCCCTCCTCCGGGGAGGTCCTGTGGGGATAAGGGGGGGTCTGGGTGGTGTCTGGGGAGGGGGAAAGGGGACTCCCAGCCCGAGCCCCCCATTCTCCTGTCCTGGAGCTTCCTGGGTTCTGCAAGGGAAAGGGGAGGGGGTGAATGTGGGGACTCTGGGAGCCCTGAACCTTCCTGGGACCTCAGCAGCTCCAACCACCCATGGGACCCCCAAATTCCCACTGCAGCCCTGATTCCCACAGGATCCCTGATCTCTGACCCCCCCGTTTGGGAGCTCCCCCTCACTCCAGGACCCCCATCCTCCCCCATTGTCACCAACCCTGGCGGTGCCACCAGTGACAGCCCCCAATGACAGCCAGGAGCAGGAACAGGAGGGTCCTGCAGACACTCAGCCACTGCTAGGGACAGACGGTACACATCAGGGCCACCCTGAACCCTGGGGGTCCTGAAAACACCCGGCAACCCCGTGTGACCCCACCTGTGACTCATGGTGAGCAAGACGACACCTCCAGTTCCAGCTCTTGGCCGAGTGCCTGAAACACCCAGTGCCCGTCCTGCTGGTTTGTGGCTACGCACTGGTAGGTGCCTGAATGTCCCACATCGATGTCCCTGAGCTCCAGGAGGGGACCCTGGGCCACCTCCTGCCCGTTGTGCAGCCAGGTGAAGGTGACAGGGGCTGAGCCCACCTGCACCAGGCAGTGCAGGGTGACGTTGTCACCTGGGTGCACATGGTGTGACAGGGGACCGGGGGTGATGGTAGCATTGGCCACGGGCACTGCAGGGACACAGACAGTGCTGAGGGCACAGGGAGGGGCTGGTAGCCGGGGTGGAGGGATAGGGACAGGGGATGGGTGTGGTGGGGGATGTCGGGGATGGGGTCACACGACGGAGGGGGTGAGGGGACACAGGGCAGAGGCGGAGGGACACAAGAAAGGTGTCAGTGGAAAAGGAGGTCCCCAACCAGGGGAGCCGGGGGGTCACTGGGGGCTCCCCGTGCCCATCCCTGCACTTACTGCGCACCGTGATGCAGAGCCGGGCAGTGCTCTTCCATACGGCCCCCCCTCGGAGCGCACCTGGCAGCTGTAATTCACCGAGTGGGAGACCCCCATGGTGGGCACCAGCAGCTGTGGGGACTCCTGTGGGCCCGCCACCTCCTGCCCGTCCCGGTAGAACACGTGCAGGAGGGGGGCTTGGGGCCACAGGGGGCTGGGGGTGCTGAGGCAGCTGAGAGTCAGGGGGGACCCGTCGGTGGGCTTGGAGGGACCCTCCAGCACCGGCACCGAGAAAAGCTCAGGTGTGAAAAACGCCAATCACTTGTTTTTAAAATTTTAAAAGTTTAGTAGTCATAAAATGGTTATAAGAATAGTGATACAGTTAAAATAATAATATTTTGGACAATTCGAATTAGGACAATATGAGACAATAGAAACAAAGTGTTACGGACGTCCGGGTACCTTTTTCTGGGCAGCACAAACCTGAAAAAGGACCCCCGTTAACAAAGGTTTTACCCTTAAAAACAACAACCTGTTGCATATTCATGCACTTCATACATGATGCATAAATTCTATTCAAACAAAGAATTCGTTCTGGTCATGGTCAACTTCTTCCTCCTAATCCTAGCAGCTCCTTCCAGGAGGGAAGAAGTTAGTTTCTTCTGATAAGAGGGCAATAAATTCCTTTTCTCTGAAATATTTAGGCTGTGGCTTTTAACTCATCCTGTGGCTGTTATCTTGCTGCAAGTCCTTTAATAAAAAAGTATCCTACATAGTGTAGTTTCTGTTTTAACTACAAAAGTTACCTTTTTAACTACACAACTACATTTATCATATCATTAAAATGTTAATACAGCAAAGTACATATAGTAAATATCTGTGTAGAGCCATCTAATATGCACTTTTCACAATCCTCCCTCTTTCTTTTTATAATTAATTTGCCTCGAGCAGTATTCACAGCTTTCTAGGTTTCATTAGCCACTCATTTTCTTCACAGATCATTCTCACTTCTCTGAAGGGATCTTCTATATTATTTTGTTTCTTTAACACCATAATTCTTTGCACTGCGTTTGTTGTAGCTAACTTTTGATCTATGGCCACCAATTGCATGCCTTGAACTAAACTGGTGATGAGTCCAATGAAACAGGGGATCAAACAAGGAAGAAATATTAGACCAGCTGTAGCGTACAAAAGGAAGAAGTTTCATTTTTTCCACTACTCTATTCCTAGCACGTTATCTCACCAGCTAGTATTTAGCATTGATTCCCACTTTTGACCTGGTACATGGGCAATTTTTCTGATATTGTTGACTATATCTAGGACAGCATTCTCATTATCATCTATTTTTAAGCAACAATTTGATGTATTAAATTTTCCCCAAACACCCCCTTCTTCAGCCAATAGATAATCCAAAGCCACCCTATTCTGATACACAGCTGCTCTTGTTTGGGTTTGTTGCCTGAGGTATTCCGTTGTTTTCCTGGGCCTTATATGAGTCCAAATCTGGCTAGCTAAGACTCTAGCCCACACGGACCCGCATAGATGAAAGTAAAAGACGAGAGGTGCTCTTTTCCATGTGGGTGCAAGTATCTTGTTTATTGGCTTGGTGGCAAGACACTCTGGTGATGACAACAACCCAGGTAGAAAAGAGGGCGTGGGACTCTCACACAGGAGGTTTTATACCCTAGGGGATTGGGGGTGGGGGAGAGAGGACCACGGCCAATGGGATGCCACTGGGGAGGTGTCGGAACTCAGGACATTCCTTTGGGAGTCCGGAGTTTCCTGGGACCCTTGCCAGGGGGCTTGGAGACCCTGGCACACAGCCCAGAACACCAGCGGGTTCGATTACGAACCACGGAACAAATTGTCACCTTTATAGAAAGAGATAAAAGCCACAATTGTGTAAATAGTGTAAGAATAAAATAATTACAGAATCTAAATGTAGGTTTTAGGATTTTTGGTATAGGGGTTTCTGGTGACAAGATGGAGGGATTTGGGTGTGCCCAGCCTTTTTTCTTCTTCTCTACCTCCATCTTGTCTGGTGATATTGACACTTTTAGATTGGTCTAAAGTAGAAACTCACTGTCTAATATAGATGATAGGTATTGGAAAATAATTGTAAATATTGTACACGTAGTTTGTAGTATATAAAGATAACACCGCCCTGGGGGTGGGTGGAGTGCCTCTGACTGTCCTGCTGAACGGATCTCGGCTGGACAGGGAGAAATAATTTTATAGATAAGATAAATAAACAACCTTGAGACCAAAAAAATGAAAAGCTCTGACTCCTTCTTTAAGCACCGGTCTGGGAAAAGAGACTTTCGAACTTTTCTTGGGGTCACTCTGACCAGCTAGAGAGACCCCGGCAGGGAAGGGCGAGGTACCCATAGGACAGACCAGGTGTGTATAACAGGGGGTGTGTGTGAGGGGAAGACCATGTGATGAGGGAGGGGAAAAACCATCCACATTACCTAACATACTCAGTAAAATTTCCCATCACCCAGTGCAAAACTAAATAAACTATTTAGTGCAATACAACAGTTGCCTTGATATTAATTCCATTGCCTGACCAGTTTTGTTCGTTATTATCTCTACAGTGACTTGGAATCTTATAATACGATTTAGCATATAAATTGGGGTTTGATGTCCCCAGCTCCCATCTTGTGCCCAGGTGGCTGGCCCATATGTCTCAAATATGCGTTCAGGGGGCCATTCTTCATCTCTCCATTTTTGGATCCTCCAATCACCTCCCTTTTGTTTCTTTTTAGATCTTCATAAACTGGTATCCCTATTTGATCCCCATCAGGTCTTGGCAAAAGAAAAAATCTTGGCTGTATGATTCCCAGAGTGCAGCTCCCTTTCCACTGAGAGGGGAGTTTTGGGTATGCTCTTTTTCCGCATATCCAAAATAAGCCGTCTGGAGCTTTCCAATAGTCAAACTTTTGCTGATCTAAATCCTCACAAAATTTGGAAATTTCTTGGATGACAAAGTAAGGATTTTTGCCTCTATCATTGCATTGAAAAAGTCTAATTTATCATCATACTTACAATTTCCCTTCTTTCTTTTTTCCTGTGTCCAGTACATGGTTGGCTCTTCTGGGACCCACCATACAGAAGTTCTGTTACTAACCTTGTATCTTTTACAGGGAGTTTTTCTCACTTCATGAATAAGCCTTTTCTCAGTGTGCCAGAGACATTCTTCTCTTATGACTATTGAACTTAAAACCTACCCCTCTGGTCGATTCTCCCCACTTATGCTTGTTTGGTTCCACTTAAGGAGCTCATTTGGGCCCAGGCTGCTGCCTTTCCATGGCCATTCTTCTGACATCAAAGCCCCTCCACAGAGTCAACAATTGGTTATATTAAGTTCTCTGCTTATCCTTTCTCCCAATTCCACAAACTGATTTTTACCTATTATTGAGATATCTATTTCTTTTTCTAATTGCTGTTCAAGTTTCGTATACAGATCATCAATTGAGATTGGCACAGGTTTAGGTGGTTTTACTGGCTTAGTTTTTGTGCTTATCAATTGCTCTTTTACTAAATCTTGTGCTTTGTTTCTAATAATGTAGGTGAAGCAAATCCATTTCTCCGCTTTTGGGCACTGACCTCCCATCCTGTTACCACTTGTTCTTAAGTTCTCTGCAATCTAATACTTTTTCCCAGTGTGCATGCAATTGCTTAACTTGGATGGGTTATAACAGTGACTGTTGACATGAATGTGAGTAATAAAAAAGGAACTTCAGTGGTTTTCCATATATAGCTTGCGGTAACACTTGTAACATGGCCTTATGGATATCCCAAGAGGGAAGAGACTAAAAATGGGTGACAGAAGAAGGAATAGCAGAGGTCCAGTATGGCTTATACTCCCACTTCCCATGACTATGGGGTTGCAACTCACAGCAGGTGTATTTGATCTTCTTGGTGGCGAATACAGAGGCCAATCTGGTCTTGCCCTCTATTTCCTTGTCACTTTCTCTTAGCTAATTTCTAGGCAAATCGTTTTTGACACTCCTTAACTGTAGTTTCCCACCGTTCTTCAGGTACCTCCCATTCAACATGCACTAATAATTCCTATCTGCACAACAAAATTATTATTTCAGTTGCCTTGAGTTCTACTTGGATAGGAGATTGATTTGGTGCTTGACACTTCCTGCAACGAGGGCGTTGATTATGTGAACTACAATACCAATTCTTCCCACAATTCAAACATTTACATTTAACCCAGCTAGCATGTCAGGTATTTGGGTGAATCAAACAGGGTATTTGATATGGCACTGATGGAAGTTGCAACTCCTTTTCCTCCTTGTATAAGTCACAGGCTAAAGCCTGAACTCAAGAGTTCTCTGTTCGAAACAGTCCTGATCTTCTTGTTTGGAGTGGAAGTATTCCCCCCCAGGGAGAGTACTGGAGAGGTCTCAAAGCTTGTTTTGACGGTACTTGAAACCACTGGTATAAACTCTGTCTTATTTCTCAGTTAGGTGTGATTCCGTGTATATTTCTTGGCTTATTGGGGTCTCCCCAGTTCATTACCTCCTATCCCCCGTTTAAGAGTCAGTTTTGTATCAGCTGGTTCAGATGTTATCTTCTGCTCTTTAGGTTCTTCCACAGGTCTTTGATTATGCTGGCATGGATCCACCTTCCTTCCCTGGTCCGGATCGCAGCCTCAGTCGTCAGCAATACCTGAAAAGGACTTTCTCATTGTGGAGTTAAAGACTGTTCTTTCCATGTTTTTACTAACACTCCCTCCCCTGGATGAATATTATGGATTTAAAAATCTAAAGGTGTGGTTTGAGGGATTATTCTTTTTAACTGTAAATTTTCAAGAGTTTTTGCAATAGTGTTAACATATCTTCTGACTCTCATTTCCCCTACCTCATAGGTAGCATTTTCATGTTGAGTGGTTAGAAAAGGTAACTCAAACATCATTTCATAAGGTGACACCCCCAGATCTGATTTAGGTTGGGTTCGGATTCTCAATAAAGCTAAAGGTAGGCATTGTACCCATGACATTTGGGTCTCAATCATCAATTAGTCAAAGTTCTCTTTAAAGTCTGATTCATCTTCTCTACACAGCCAGAACTCTGTGGATGCCATGGGGTGTGTAACTCTCATTTTATCTCCAAGGCTTGAATTATTTGTTGTAACACCTTTGATGTAAAATGCGTTCTTCTATCTGAGTCTATCTTATTAACCATTTTATATCTGAGAATTATCTGTTCCAAAAGGGTTTTACTTACCATGTTGGCTGTGGTTTTGGCAGTGGGAACTGCTTCCACTCAATGAGTTCAATGGTCTGTCATTACTAATAAATACTTCTATCTTTGTACTTGGGGAAGTTCAGTAAAATCTAATTGGATACTTTGAAATGGTCAAAGAGCTAACTCAAGACCTCCTAATGTTGTTTTTTCTCATTACTTTTTTATTGATCTCTTGTCAAATTATACATATTTCAGTTACTTGTTTTGCTACTCTAAAAATCTCAATCCATCCATAATTCCTTAAAAAATGATCACACAAGGCTTGGGTACCCCGATGGGTTTTCTGATGCATGTCTTCTAATATTTTCTTAGTAATCATTTTATTAAGTAATTGTCTTCCATCAGGAAGTTTCTATTTCCTTGATTCATTTTGTTCACCTCCTATCTTGTTTAATTCTTTTTTCTCTGCTTCGCTAAAGTTTGGAATTTCCAATTTTTCCTCATTTGGAGTTGATATTAACATAACTCTCTCAGCTCTGTTTTCTGCTGCATCCTGAGCTTCTTGATCTGCCAAATTATTTCTTCTTATTTCTGGGGTCACTCCCTTTTGGTGTCCCTTTATGTGTACTATAGCTATCTCTTCAGCTAATTGTAGTGCCTCTAAAACTTCTAAAATGAGCCCTTCATGTACTAATCCTTTTTTTTCTTGAATAAAGTAGTCTTCTTTCTTCCCAAATTTTTCCAAAGGTATGTACTACTCCAAAGGCATACTTTGAATCGGTATATATAGATCCCTTCCTGTGTGCTAAATATTCTAGCGTTTTTTTTGGAGAATATAATTCAGAGGTTTGAGCTGACTAGTTTGAAGGTAATTTTCCCTTTTCAATAGTTTGCATGTTTTTTCCATCGACTACTGTATACCCTGACATTCTCTTTCCTTGTAGCCATCTGGAGGACTCATCTACATAGATTATTTCCCCTTCTGAAAGGGCTTGTTCTTCAAGATCTTCCCGGACCTTTGTTTGGTATTCTATAATTTCTAGACAATTATGTATTAGGTTATCTGCTGGTTCTCCATATAAGAATTGAGCTGGATTTAAACTTCTGTTTACTTCTAATGTCAGGTCATCACTATTTATTAAAATTGCTTCATATTTTAACATCCTAGAGTCTGTCAACTATTTCTCAGCTTTCTGATTCAACACATTTTGAACTGCATGAGGTGTGCACACAGTTAGTTTACCTCTAAAAGTAAGCTTACGACTTTCTTCTACTGTCGGAACTCAAGACATCCCTCTGGGAGTCCGGAGTTTCCTGGGACCCTTGCCAGGGGGCTCGGAGACCCTGGCACACAGCCCAGAACACCAGTGGGTTCGATTATGAACCACGGAATAACTTGTCACCTTTATAGAAAGAGATAAAAGCCACAATAGTGTAAATAGTGTAAGAATAAATAATTACAGAGTCTAAATGTAAGTTTTAGGATTTTTGGTATAGGGGTTTCTGGTGACAAGATGGAGGGATTTGGGCGTGTCTAGCCTTTCTTCTTCTTCTCTACCTCCATCTTGTCTGGTGATGTTGGCACTTTTAGATTGGTCTAAAGTAGAAACTCACTGTCTAATATAGATGATAGGTATTGGAAAATAACTGTAAATATTGTACACGTAGTTTGTAGTATATAAAGATAACACCGCCCTGGAGGAGGGGGGAGTGCCTCTGGCTGTCCTGCCAAACGGATCTCGGCTGGACAGGGAGAAAGAACTTTATAGATAAGATGCAATAAACAATCTTGAGACCGAAAAAATGAAGAGCCCTGACTTTTTCTTCAAGCACCGGGCTGGGAAAAGAAACTTTAGAACTTTAGTCGGGGTCACTCTGACCAGCTAAAAAGACAGCCCCCGGCAACTGGCGTTCCCTGGGTGGGCTCGAAGAAAGACACGGCAACTGGCGTTCCCTGTGCGGGCTTGAAGAAAGATGCGGCAACTGGCGTTCCCTGGCTTGGCTGCAAGAAAGACCCGGCATTTGGCATTCCCAGGTGGGCTGCAAGAGCTGGGCGGCAAGAGAACAACCCGGATGGGCGGAAAGAGAGACGGCTGCAAGAGATGGGCTGCAAAAGAGAGACCACGACACGTTGGGCAGCAAGAAAGCACCCAGGTGGGCAGTTGGCAGGCAGCCACGCCACCAGACATCAGCCGCTGAAACACAGCCCGTGAAGAGAACAAAAAAGGACAAGGAAAAGAAGCAGGCACTCCCAAAAAGAAAAAAAAAAGAAAAAAAAAAGGGAAAAAGAAAAAAAGAAAAAAAAAAAGAAAAAGAAAAAAAAAATCCACACAGAAGATCCAAGATTCAACTTCTGCTAAACAGACTCGCATCCAGATCTGACGGGGGGGCCAGTGACCAGGGCGACCTCCGGACGGACCTTGCAAATGATTCAGCTTTTGGTAAGAAGGTTGAGATTTGAGAACATGGAGGGGACATGCTCTCAGGAACAGTTAAGGATTTTGTCAGCCTTACAAGGTCTGGCAGCCACACAACTTGTGAAAATCTCTGAAAAAAGGTAAAACGGCCTTGAAGCTTTTATCCCCAGCAAGGATCATGTTAGAGGCAATTACGGCAAGATCCCGGAGTAGAGCTAAAAGGTCATTAATTGTGAATCCCACAGGGGCGGGGGGAGGAGAGCAAAGCTCAAAGCAGAGATTGTCTCTGGTCCCAACCAGCCCTGGGGAAGTAGCTCCCGATGAGAGGGAGCGGGAAATAGCTCCCGATGAGAGGGAGCGGGGAAGTAGCTCCCGATGAGAGGGAGCGGGAAATAGCTCCCGATGAGAGGGAGCGGGAAATAGCTCCCGATGAGAGGGAGCGGGAAATAGCTCCCGATGAGAGGGAGTGGGAAGCAGCTTTACCGCCTCCAATTCCTCTACCCCGAAAGCCCAGCTCGCGGCGAGCGTGGCTGCGCGGCGGCGGCGGCGAGCGGCGGGGGGAGCGCGGAGGCAGTGGGGGACGCGAGTTTCGGCGCGGGGGCTGTGAGCATGACACCGACAGCGGCGGCCTCAGCTGGCGCGGTGCCAGGGACGCGCGCGCAGGGCGAGACCCGCGGGACGTCCGGGAAGGGCTCTCAAATCATAGCGTCCACGTCAGACGCGGGCGGTAAACTTGGAGCAGCTGCAGGGCTCCAAGCGGTGCCCGTAGGCAGACGCAGGAGACGCGTGGTGATGATGCAGGACCCGGAAGTCGGGGCGCGAAGGGTTTTTTCCCCAGTTCGCGGACGCGGGACGGGCACCGGCCGAGCAGGGACTGCGCGCCGGCTGCGGATGTTGGCACGGGGCCAGAATGGGATCTGAGCTGTACTGGTGTCGATCAGAGAGAGAAGGACATTTCCGAGACCGCGCCTGCGCCGAGACGAGCGCAGGGGAGGCGCGGTCGGGGCGGGGTTGTCCACACTCCCGTGACGGCACAGGCAGAGACGGGGCGTGATCAGGGTACAGAGGCTGCCCCAGGTACCACCCCTCTCCGATCCCAGGGCAGTGGGCACCCAGCCAACCGCAGCAGCCAGCACACAGTTTCAGCCTCCATCAAAATCTCAAGTTGGAGATTTTTCGCGGGTGCAGCACATGTTGAGTGAGGCACACCGAGCTCTTCAACAGGCTAGTCCCACAGAAGTGACAGAAACAGCATTTATCAGATGATCAAGTCTCAGATGCAAAAGATGGGCGTGGAAAGAAAAAAAAAAAAAAAAAAAGTTGTCCGAAAATCAGAGAAAAGTGAGAAAGCACCAGGCTTTTGCCCAAGATACAGAAAAAAGAAGGGAAAATCAATGCAAATCAATGTTATTCCAAATATGATGTAGATGGAAATCTATTTTGAAAAATGCCTCTCAGGGAGAGAGACAGCACCATATAAAGATAGAAGTATTAGTAAGGATTCAATTACTCAAAGTGTCTCTGAAGACAGAGCATTTGAGAAACATCAATCAGATCCTATCTGTGGGGTCATCAGCTGATTCTCCAATGGTTCAGAGTTTTAGGGATTGTTGTCAGTGAGTTTGTAACCTTTGTTATTTTTAGATTTTATAGGTAATACTGATAAATAAGGATTGCTGTTAATGTTATATGAATACTTTAAAAAGGTTGTCTTAACTCCTTCAAATACTTCCTGTTGATAAGTTGATTATATAATGAGAATTCTCAGAATTTGTGATAAGAATTATTATCAGGGTATTGTAGTGTTTATAGCCAGCCAGTGTTCCACTATCTCTTTTGTGTGAAGCCACGTCTCTTCAAAATCTTGTCTTTATTTCCTAACTACTCATATGTTTTTGGATTTCTTTTAAATCCAAATTGCCGCTTTTGTGGTTTTTTTCATTTATTGTTTCTTCAGTTATTACAGAGGTACTTCAGCCAAGAATTCAAGACGTCTACTGTGTTTGAAGAATTTCTATCCCAACAGAAGTTTCAGAAGGATCCAATTATTTAATGGTTTGATAGATCTTTAATCCTAAGGTTTCCTATTCATAATTGCTGTTTTTAAGAGTCTCATTTTAAGAATGTGCTAAGTGATATCCATCAATTAGAGTTCGGGCTCTGGCCAAGTCCTAGCTCTACTTGAATGGAGTGATTGACAATCAGCCCAGATGTTTTCTGCATCAAAAAGTATTCAAGTCCTTTTGGCTTGGCAATTTGACCGTCTATGATAGCTGAGCCTGTTTTCAGAAGGAGTTTGGAGAAACATGAATCCGGACATGGATTCTCCAGTTCTCTGTTGTTGTAAAGTTCATCAGCTGTCGCAGACTCTGGGATGACAGTTCAGTGTTGTAGTGTTTGACAATTGTATGATTTCAGATGTGTTATTAGTTATGTGTATTATCTAATTGATTTCTAATTGCTGTCATTTTACATTTCCCTATGCAATTGCATAGAGACTGAAACAGAGTTGATCAATGTTTTATTTTCATATCAGGACCCATTCTTCACCTCCGAGATTTTGAGAAAATCCTCCAGTCTCTTCGGGGGCGTGGATTTGTTTGTGTTTTAGCAGGTACAAAAGTCCAAGCGAATCTCAGTGAAGAATGTGAAACTCCATCCAGTGCAAGACAATGCTGACAAGAAGCGTGGGCAAGAAAACGCTGACCATTCCATAAGCAGAAAAGAAGATGTAGAGATGTGGACTGCACAGAGACTCCAACCCTTGTGTTTTGCCCACAGAAGACTGTGGACTTTGGGTCTCTTCATGGGTGTGGGAATCAGTGGTGTTGTAGAACTGTTGTTAGATGATTACTTGTTATATTTTAGTAGGGTTTTTAGTTCTCTTGTTCATTGCGCCATGCATTCTTTTGTGTATATGGCGGGTTGTCAACCAAGCTGCCAAAGAGGTCTTCTTGGTGCAAACAGAAGGGGGAGATGTCGGAACTCAAGACATCCCTCTGGGAGTCCGGAGTTTCCTGGGACCCTTGCCAGGGGGCTCGGAGACCCTGGCACACAGCCCAGAACACCAGTGGGTTCGATTATGAACCACGGAATAACTTGTCACCTTTATAGAAAGAGATAAAAGCCACAATAGTGTAAATAGTGTAAGAATAAATAATTACAGAGTCTAAATGTAAGTTTTAGGATTTTTGGTATAGGGGTTTCTGGTGACAAGATGGAGGGATTTGGGCGTGTCTAGCCTTTCTTCTTCTTCTCTACCTCCATCTTGTCTGGTGATGTTGGCACTTTTAGATTGGTCTAAAGTAGAAACTCACTGTCTAATATAGATGATAGGTATTGGAAAATAACTGTAAATATTGTACACGTAGTTTGTAGTATATAAAGATAACACCGCCCTGGAGGAGGGGGGAGTGCCTCTGGCTGTCCTGCCAAACGGATCTCGGCTGGACAGGGAGAAAGAACTTTATAGATAAGATGCAATAAACAATCTTGAGACCGAAAAAATGAAGAGCCCTGACTTTTTCTTCAAGCACCGGGCTGGGAAAAGAAACTTTAGAACTTTAGTCGGGGTCACTCTGACCAGCTAGAAAGAGAGACCCCGGCATTCTACTAGAATCGCAGTAGCTGCTATAGCTTGAATACACACAGGCCAGCCGTGGCTCACTGGGTCTACCATCTTTGATAAATAAGCCACCGGTCTTTTTACTCCTCCCCACTCCTGAACTAGAACTCTATGAGCAACCCCCTTTTCTACATTCGCGTATAGATGAAAGGGTTTTTCTAGTGAGGGTAAGCTTAGAGCTGGTATTGAAGCTAGGTTTGACTTCAGTTCTCCTAATTTAACATCATCTTCTTTGGTCTATTTTATATCATCTCCCTCTGTCAATTTTTCATACAAAAATTTGACTGCCTGGGTATATCCCTCAATCTATAATCTACAGTATCTCAATAATCCCAGTAGCTTTCTGATTTCCCTCTTTGTAGAGGGAGGGGGAAGGAATAAAATTCTTAAGATTCTCTCTGGGTTGAGCTTCCTACTACCTTTACTAATTAAGTGTCTAAGATATTTTACCTTTGGTTCTACAAATTGCAACTTCTCTTTTGATACCCTTAATCCTTTTTTCCCAAGAAAATTTAAAAGTTGTATAGTAGCCTCTCTTACTTCAACCTCAACTTCCCCAGACAGTAAAAGATCATCTAAATATTGGATAATTTGTATTCTAGGAGGAATAGGGAAATCTTGTAGCATTGTTTCTAAAGCTTGCTTAAATAAGTTTGGGGATTCCGTAAACCCCTGTGGTAATTTTGTCCATCTTAATTGCTGCTTTCTCTCAGTTTTTGGATCTTCCCATTCAAAGGCAAAAATATTCCAGCTCTCTTTGGCTAGTGGGCAAGCTCAAAAAGCATCTTTAAGATCCACCACACTAAACCACTGATGCTGGGGTGGGACTTTACTTAGAAGAATATAAGGATTTGGTACTACTGGGTAGAGAGTTTGAGTTCTTTTTTTAACCTCCCTTAAATCTTGTACTAGTCTGTAACTCCCATCGGACTTCTTTACTGGGAGAATTGGGGTATTTTGAGGAGACATACAAGGTTCTAATGTCCCATCCTTTATTAGTCCTTCTATTATTGGCTTCAAACCTTCTCTTCTTTCTAAAGATATAGGATACTGAAGTACACATATAGGACAATCTTCTCTCTCAATTGTAACTTTTATGGGGTCAATATTTAATCCTCCCCTACTTCCTTCCCCAGCCCAAACTTCCTTGTTGATTTTTTCTTCATCTTCTTGGCTTAATTTTAAAACTCTAGCTGTCATTTTCCCATCTTCTGGTATAACCCCTATTCCTAATTGCACTTGTATGTCCCTCTCCAATAAGTTGTTACCTGCCCCTGGGACCAATAAGACATCTCCCATCCAAATTTTAGTTTCCTCCTCAATTACCACATCTTTAATGACCGGAACTGTAAAACTTTCACCTTTTGCCCCTGTTACTTTTGCCGTATGTTTGCTCACACTATATCCTTTTGGAATATCTAACAGGCAGGTTCTTTCTGCCCCTGTGTCTACAACAAATTCCAATTCTTCTTCTTGGGGACCCACTTCTAAAGTTATCACAGGCTCCAGATGGTATTTGTCCCCTAAAAAATAGAGCCTATGACCTCTTTATTCTTCCTCTGTGCTGCCTATCACTTTAAAGATTTTCAGATCTTTTGCCTGCTTATGACAAAATTTCTTATAATGCCCTTTGCCCCCACTGTAATGACAGACAATTCCTTAATGCTCTTGAGACTTGGTTTGTACTGGGATTCTATTCCTTTCCCTTCCCCTGTCTCCATCACTTTCATATCTAGGAGTAGTGCCTGTATGGTTTTGATTTTTTTGGAAATTGTTTTCTTGCATGGTGGCTACCATAAGTTTTGCTTTCAATTTAGCTTTTTCTTCATCTCTCCGGACATAGACCTTCTGAGCTCCCTTTAATAGATCATCTAATGATCTACTATGCCAATCCTCAATTTTTTCTAATTTTTTACTAATATCTGGCTAAGCATTTGTAACAAAGTTAATCCTTAACAATGCTTTTCTCACATCATCTTCAGGGTCTGTCTCAGAATATTGTTTCATATTTCTCCTAAGTCTGTCTAACCATTCTGTTGTAGCCTCTTCCTTCTTCTGCTGTGCTTCAAAAGCCTTTTTAGCATTTTGCTCTGGGAGTGCTTCCCCTTTTATTCCTTAAATAACTAAATTACGATATTCATTCATGTGATTCCTCCTCTCCTCAGTATTTTGACCCCATTCAGGAGGTGCAGTTGGCATTTTGTCTTCTCCGGGAGGCCCCTGCGGATTATCTTTTTCCCAAGCCTTTATTCCAGCTGCTCTGATTAATTGCCTCTCTTCTTGAGAAAATAATATTTTTATTATGGAATGCATTTCTTCCCAAGTATAAATGTTTGGGCCTAAAAATTGGTCTAATTGTTCAGCTGTACCTATGGGATCCTCGAAGATCCTTTTGATCTCTTTCTTAAAATTTCTTTCAGAAGAAGTCAGAGGGGCATTTACAAAACCCAGTCCGCCCCCTCCCATGGGAACCTCTCTTAATGGAAACAGTCTAATTCCTTCATCTAACTCTTTCCCTTTTTTATCTTCTGTAGTCTTTCTGTCGTTGTTTGAGAAAGAATTTGGAGAGGGCTGCCTTTTAGCTGAGCTCCTAGTATTTCGATACGGTGCTTCTTCTAGGAGGACAGAGTTTCTCTGAACAGCTGGAGCTGTGGTTACCAAGGGAACAGAGCTCAGGGCAGGATGGGGGCTGAGGTGGGGGTTATCCCACCGAAGCCTGGTCCTCCAAGGGCGGGGCGCAAGCGTGGTCTGCTGCTGAAAACGCCAGAGGAGGGAGCGTTTTCGGGGGATACCGGACGGGAGGACGGAAAGCCCGCCAGTGGTTAATGGTGGCTGAGTCAGCAACTCCCGGCAGAGGCAAAGCATCAGCCGCGGCACTCAGCGTAGTCGGCACAGGCAGGGCAGCCGAGGAAGGGGCTGGGAGAGGGGCGGTCGAGAGAGGGACAGCTGGGACCGACGGGACCCCTGGCCCGACTGGGGCGGTGGTCATAGACCATGAAGCAGGAGGGACCCCGGATATGGCCGTTAGGGTAGCTGCGGACCAGGCGGCTGGAACTGCAGCAGACAAAGTCACCTTCAGGGCTGGAGTGTAAGCAGGGGCAGGTGGGGCTGCCGTGGGCAGCGCGCTCATACTTGGGACGGGATCCGCGGCGAGCGGATTTGAAGCGGGCAGCTAGCCGGGACCCGAGACGGGGACGGGCAGAGCTGAAACGGGCAGCGAGCCGGTACCCGGGACAGGCGGAGCTGAAACGGGCAGCGAGCCGGGACTGGGACAGGCGGAGCTGAAACGGGCAGCGAGCCGAGACCGGGACAGGCGGAGCTGAAACGGACAGCGAGCCGGGACCCAGGGCTGGCGCTTCGATCGCGAACGGAGGGGGCAAGAATTGCAAAGGGTCCCACTCTTTCTCTGTTTTCTTTTCTTGTTCCCCTCCCTTTCCTTTTCTCTTTTTCTTTTCTTGTTTTGCTTCGGGAGTTTCTGATACTTTAAATATTTTTATTCTCCTAAAATCTCTTGTCCAACACATGGCATATTCTCTTTCTTCTAGATTATATGGTTCCTTCGAATTTACAAATTCATTTAAAGCCGGACAAATCCATTTTTCAAAAGAGCCATACCTAGGCCAATAAACATGGTCAGATCTTATTTCCTTTGTTGGCCATTCGAGCATACCGAATTGTATCATCTTTACCTTGTCTTTTTTCCTTGTACAGGGTTTTTTTCCCAGTTGGCTAACATAACTCCTAGAGGGCTATCTTGGGGTATTTCCCTCGGTAATTTTTTTCTCCCGTTTTTCTTTACTGTATCCACCTTACTGGATTTCTGTCCTTTTTTTTTTCTTCAATATTCTATCTCTTTGTTCCTTGCTTCTGTTTTTCACTTTTTACTCGCAACTTAAATACCACTTTTCTTTTAACCACTTACACCCAAAACAAACCTTTTTCCACACTGCTTTTCAATACAATACACCTCCCTTCAAAGAGATATGGTAAAGCTTAACATGCACAATCCACATTACCCATACTTTCATTTGTCTACATTCACTCACTTTTATTTCTCATTCACCTTCACACATTCCTTCACACCCTCAAGACACAAAGTGGATCCTTATCACTGGAAAATCATGAGTCTCTGTGGCCCCCCCTTGCCTTGGGGTTGGCCTCCAGGTCTCAGTATCTCCAGGCCTCCTGGAAGGCTCTGACTCTGGTCGCCTCTGGTGCCCGTTCTCCTGTGAGGCTGTCTGCGTGTCACTCACACTCATCAGCTACGGCACCTCACCTGTCTGGGGACAGCAGCCTGATGCACAGGTCACACAAACCCTTCAGCTAAAGCCCCCACCTGTCTAGGGACAACAGCCTGATGCACAGGTCACACAAGCCCTTCGGCTAAAGCAACCACCTGTCCAGGGACAACAGCCTGATTTGTGTATCCATTGCCCCCCCCTTCACCCCCGCCTGGGAAGTTGAGGCTGACTTTGTGTGTGACTCACTCTCACACACACAACAAGACAACAATAAGGTATCTTTTACTTTCACATCACCTATTACAAGTTTAGGTGTTTCTGGCCAGTCCTGGTACTATTGGATATCCCTCCATCCAGCTGTGTTGTCCAACACCAGATCTTGTTGGGTATTTTTCCCTCAATCCAGCTGTGTTGTTCAACCCCAGATGCTCTTGGGCATTTTTCTGTCTCTTAACCCAGTGGTGTGGTACAACTACAGATGCTCTTTGGTGTTTATTTGGCTGTGTTGTCTAACCCTGGATGTTCTTAGGGCATTTTTTATCCCTCAGTCTAGCTGTGTTGTCCAACCCCGTATGCTGTTGGGCAAAATTTTATCTCGCAATCTAGCTGTGTTGTCCAACCCTGGATGCTATTGGGCAGAATTTTCATCCCTCAATCTAGCTGTGTTGTCCAACTCCGGATGCTGTTGGGCAAAATTTTCATCCCTCAATCTAGCTGTGTGGTCCAGCCCTGGATGCTCTTGGGTATATCCTCACTCCGTCAGAATTCTGCTCAACCCTGCTCTTGGATGCTCTTGGAACGTAAATCCCTCAACCCAGCAGGTTTCTAGGGGCCCCTCCTGTCCTGTTTGTTAGTGGATTGGGCTAGGAAACCTTGCTCCCTACTTCTGAGGGGTCCAACCTCTCCCTGAGACCCAGTCCCAGTTACCCTGGGGGATTCTTTCACTCCTCTTATCACTCACTTCATCTCTTTACTGGCCGCTTCTCTCGCAAAAAGTCGGAAACGCAGCATGGGAGACTCCGCACTCATTTGGCAGGTCTGGGACAGCCAGCCCTCCTCTCATTCACACACATTCATCTCCCCCACTGCCGCCCCTGAGAAATACTTACCAATCCCTTTTCCTTCCTGGGTTCTTTGTGCGCACTACTAGTCTTAGGGGGCCAATTACCATGGTTTTAGGGAGCCTTTTTCCCTTCTCTTTGTTTTATTGCCTCCTTTTGTCCACCGATTGTAACCTGTGTCTGTCGGTCACCCCAGGGGAAACAGAGCGAGGCTGCCAAATCAGGCAGGGCGCGCCTCCCCACTCTGACTCTCCTAAAGCACCACCAGCAAGGTGTTTTAACCATCCTCTGCTACCATAATTGTGAAAAACGCCAATCACTTGTTTTTAAATTTTTAAAAGTTTAATAGTAATAAAATAGTTATAAAAATAGTAATACAATTAGAGTAATAATAATTTAGACAGTTTGAATTAAGACAATATGAGACAATAAAAACAAAGAGCTATGGATGTCTGGGTACCTTTTTCCACAAGCCCGAACCATTAACAAAGGATTAGCCCTTAAAAACAATAGCCTTGTTGCATATTCATACACTTTACATATGATGCATAAATTCCATTCAAACACAGGATTCTGTCTGGTCATCGTCAACTTCCTCCTAATCCTAACAGCACCTTCGAGGCGGGAAGAAGTTGTTTTCTTCTCATAAGAGGGCAATAAATTCTTTTTCTCTGAAAGGTTTAGGTGTCCTGTGGCTGTTATCTCGCTGCAAGTCCTTTCTTTAGAAAAAGTATCTTACATTAGCATAGTTTCTATTTAAACATTTTTTATAACCTAAAACTATATTTAACACACTACTTAAGACAATTAATACAGCATTACTTTATAATGCAACACATATAATATTCATTTTAATATTTGCAAAAAGCCAATCATAAAATGAGCATTTTTCACACACCAAAGTGTGTCTTAGGTTGGAAATGTGTGTGTGCATTCTATTCTTATCTTGTGTTAATTAGGCAGTTTTTCTTTATCTCTTCCGCAACCAATCCTCCCTCCAGGGACATACCGTCTGTTAATGGGCCATTGAGTCTCACTGCATGTCTGATAAAATTCCCTCATCCCATTGGGAGATGCTCTGCCTAGAGGGAGGAGCCAAGCATTCCTAGCTGGATATAATCAGAGATTTGGAAGACCACAGGAAGCCTTTCCCCACTGGATTCCCAGAGGAGCAGCTGTCTTCTACACTGGATTTCCAGAGGAAGCCCAGGCCCATCTACACCACCACTGTATCTTCAGAGGAAACTTACACCCTTCTACGGGATCACTGCTTCAGCAGAACCACACCTGTCACTGCAGGAGGGCTGCAGCCACCATTCAATGGGACTGCTACCAACACCCTGAGCCACAGGGTGTCAGGTCATATTCTGACTCTGTCAGTAGTTTTTTTGTTTTCCTAGTAAAGATCTGTTATTCCTATTTCCATATCTTTGCCTGAGAGCCTTTTAATTTCAAAATCATAATAATTTGGAGGGATAAGTTTAACATTTTCCATTTCATGGGAGGCTCCTACCTTCCTTAAGCAGACACCTGTCTTTTCAAACCAAGACTGTGTTAAATAAGAAAAAATAATGAGTGGGGGAAAGAAAAGAAAAAAAGAAGTAAAGAGAGGTTGAAAAAGAAATAACCTGTGGTTAATGAAATTAACAGGGCAAGAGATCTTTTTCCTTTTAATGCCTTTATTAAAAATTATCACCTCAAGGCTGGAAGGCTTGATGGGCCCACGGTTTTTCATTCCCAAGAGAGGCTTGTAGGAGAAAGAAAGTGCAGGTCTGCCCATTAGGGGGCAGAGCATGGGGGCAGGTCTTCTCCTGAGGAGAGCAGTGGGGCATACATCCCAGAATTGCCATGCAAAGTTTGCTGTCTAGGGTCCTGGCCCCAGCTGACATCTTCTTAGGTTATGGTGAAGGGCCACTAAGTTTTTCAGTGTCTCTGCCAGCTCCGGATCCCACCCCTGATGTCCAGACACTACTTGAATCTCTTAATTCCATATTGGCTTGTTTTTTTAGGCATTCCTTCTCGGGTTTGATGGTGGGGGTCCTTCCTGTGGCATGCTGGGTTTGAGGTTATTTGCATGTACTCCGATGTCCCGTCCTTGCACTGAGGAAAGCTATCTACCTGGCCCAGGCAGGGTGGTACTGATACAATAGACAGTTTACGACTTTGCATGTCAATCTCGACTTTTTACCGTCGGGGTGCCATCTCCCAGGAAACAGCAGGGCGACGCCCAGCAGCTGCCCTTGTCTCGGGCCGGTCGCCGCCTCTGGGACCAACCCCAACCTGTGCCACCTTCGCGGCACCCACACCCCCCCCCCCCCCCCCCTCCCGCTCAGCTGGGACCCACGCCGTGGTGGTGGTGGGGGGGGGGGGGGCGCTGTTCTCAGGGTGGGCCGGTCCCCGCAAGCACCACCCATGGGGCTCCCCCCGCCCTGCCGGGACCCATGCCCGAGGAGGGGGTGCCCCACTGCTCCCGGGTCACCAGGCAGCGGCGGGATGGCTCAGGGCACTATTAAGAACAGGTAATTAAAAGGAAACTGTTAACAGGAGATTACAACATACAATTATTAACAATAAATAGTTAGAACTCCAACCTGGCAGCTATTGGTTTAAGTCGTGAACTCTGCAACTTTAAAAAAAATGGGCAGCCTTTTTTTTTGTTCATAACAGAATCGATGCTCCCCCAGTGCCCCCCAGTGTCACAGCACCTTCCCGTAGTCACGGGGGTCCCACTGTCCCTTGTAGCGTCTCGACAGCTCTGCGTTGGTTACCTGTGGATCCCAAGGGGACACCTGTGGGGGCCCTGAGAGTGACACTGGTTGTGGGGGACCTGGGTGGAGGGGTGAGACCCGTGGGTGACGTGTCCCTGTCTGTTCCTCCACGTACTCACCCCTAGCCTATTCGGTGCCCACGACGTTGAGGTCCAGCACCGCCCTCTCCTCCGGGGGGGTCCTGTGGGGATAAGGGGGGGTCTGGGTGGTGTCTGGGGAGGGGGAAAGGGGACTCCCAGCCCGAGCCCCCCATTCTCCTGTCCTGGAGCTTCCTGGGTTCTGCAAGGGAAAGGGGAGGGGTGACCGTGGGAACCCTGGGACCCCTAGGCCTTCCTGGGACCTCAGCAGCTCCAATCACACATGGGACCAAATACCCAGGGCAGCCCTAATTCTTAATGGACACCTGATTCTCCCTGGACACTCCGAGCACCCCTGAACCCCCCAGAACTTCTGCTTCACCGCAGGGCCCCCAACCCGCTCCCTGGTGTCCACCATCCTCTGAGCCCCCAGAATCCCAAGTCTGGCAGGGAGCAGGACCCCCCCCAAACACCCCCAGGATCCCAAAAAGATCCCCCAACATCCCTGCACATCTCTCCAGGAGCTCCCCAAACCCTCCAGGAGCTCCCTGTGCCACCCCAATGCTCCTCAAAGCCCACCCAGTGATGGCCCTGTAGCTCAACCAAGACCCTCCAAGTTCCCCCCCAAATCCCCTGGGACCTCCGGCTGAGGTCACTGGGGGACTCAGTTTCCACCAGCTCAAAGGCCCTGGGTGCTGTGATCTCTGCCCCCACTCTGGGGATTCCCCTCACTCCAGGACCCCCATCCCCCCCCATTGTCACCCACCCTGGTGGTGCCACCAGTGACAGCCCCCAATGACAGCCAGGAGCAGGAGCAGGAACAGGAGGGTCCTGCTGACATTCACAGCCACTGCTGGGGACAGAGGGGATACACCGGGGTCACCCTGAACCATGGGGGTCCTAAATACCTCGGTGACCCTGTGTGACCCCACCTGTTACCCAGCGTAAGGAGACACCTCCAGGGCCAGCTCTAGGCTGAGTGCCTGGAACACGCGGTGCCCGTCTTGTACCAGCTGGTTGGTGGCTATGCACTGGTAGGTGCCCCAATGTCCCACATCAATGTCCCCGAGTTTCAGGAGGGGACCCCGGGCCACCTCCTGTCCGTTGTGCAGCCAGGTGAAGGTGACAGGGGCTGAGCCCACCTGCACCAGGCAGTACAGTGTCATGGGGTCACCTGAGCGCACCTTGTGTGACAGGGGACCGGGGGTGATTGTGGCATTGGCCACGGGCACTGCAGAGATAGAGACACGGCTGGCACAGGGCAAGATGGAATGGGGGTGCCGAGAGTGGGGTCACCCCCAGCCTGAGGGTCCCGCTCACCTACGATGGTGACATTCAGGAGGTCACTCTTAGCCATGCTGTCCCCGTCTCTGACCCGGCACTGGTATTGGCCACTGTCATTGTCCCCAGTGTGCCGCAGATCCATGTTGGGGGCAGTGCCCAGCAGTGCCCCTGAGCCCTCCTGGTGCCAGGAGAATGACAGGGGACCTGTCCTCATGGCCACCGAGCAGCTCAGCACAAGTCGGTCCCCGAGTGCCACCTTTCCCCCAGGGTCTGCGCTGACAGGGACAACTCTGAGAGCGGGACCCCTGCGGGTGGACACAGGAGAGATTGGGGACCCAGGAGGGGTGGGGGACATGGGAGGGGAAAGAGGGGGATTGGAGAGATGCAGAGAGGATGCCAGTGAGCAGAAAGGGGCCCTGGGAGGCATGTTGGGACCTGGGGACAATGGTGAGACCCCATGGAAAGGGGGATAGACCCAGGCAGGGATGAGGAACCAGACGAGAGACTGAGGAGACTCAGGGAATGATTTGGAGTTTAGAGATGGGTGGGAGGACCCAGGGAAGGAAGAGAGACCAGAGGGTGGAGCAGGGACCTTGGAAGGGGTGGGGAATCCAGGGAGAGCTGAGGAGGACAAAGAGAGGGATGAGGGATTAGGAGGGGTAACTGGGCAGTCATGGGGGAAACCAAGAGGGACTAGGGAAATTTTGGGTGACCCAGGGAGGAGTAAAGGGAGGGATGAAGGATTCAGGCAGTGGTGGGGAAACCCTTGGAGAATGTCGGGCTTCCCTGTCCCCATCCTTGCACTCACTGTGCACTGTCACTGTCACCCACTTCGACTCGCTCCAATATGATGCCACCCAGACACTGCAGTGGTAGTGGCCGCTGTGGTTCAGCTGCAGGGAGACAGGGACAGCTCGGTCCCATCCTGGGGCTCCTAAAGATACTTCTCTTCATGGTAGAAGTACACGCCCATGAGCTGTTCATTCTGCTTGCGCCGGCAGCGCAACGTCACCGTGTCTCCCTCCAGCAGCGCACGTGCTGACATCTGTAGCTCCACCGGATCTGGGAGACAGAGTGGTCCTGTCACATCAGGACCATCAGGAAGGTCATGATGGCACCAGGAAGAACCAGGGGCCATCCAATGTGCGAGAGAAGTCTGCCCACACTGGAATGCTCTGGGATGTCACCAGAGCAGGGGACAGGCTCTGGTCACAAAGGAGGTGACCCATGCAGCGGAGCCCACCCAGAGCCCTTGGGGTCCCTGGGGCTGCCAGGTTGGGGACACCCAAACCCCCCTCACCGTTTGAGACTGTCATGGGGGGGCTGCGCCCAGTGTCGGGTCCGGCACACTCGTAGGTGCCACTCTCAGTGACAGTGAAGTGGCTGCGTCCCTGCCCCCATTGCCGCCCGTCCTTGTACCAGGTGGTGGTACTGGTGGTCCTCGAGCCCTGGCAGATCAGTGTCACCCCATCCCACAGCACCACTGGCCTCCAGGGGAGCTCCACGAGAAGCTGGGTGGTCTGGGCACCTGCAGGTGACAGGGGACACCAGCCTGCCAGGGCCAGTGTGAGGCTGGGGACAGCAGGGCAGGGCCATGGCATCCCCCGAGGACTCACCAGCGAGGCTGAGGGTCTGGGCTGGAAGGGAGAAGGGACAAGGCTGGGTGGGGGTGGCACCGCAGGGACAGCAGCACTGGGGCAAGGGGTGTGGGGGCTGTCCACAAACTGTCCCTGTGGGGACAGCAGTTCCTATGGGAAAGTGTGTGGCGGTGGTCCCCAGAAGATTTGTCAAGGCATGGGGACATGTCTGTGTCACAGCCACCTGTGCACCACATCCGTGTGGCACAGACACCTTGGGAACAGGGACACCGAGGCCACCCTGGGCTGAGGCAGAACATGGGGACACTGTGGACATCCTGGGCACAAGGACACCATGGACACAGCCCATGCTGGCCCAGGTCACCCCCACCACCTCATGATCCCATCCCCATGACCCCATCCCCATGGCCACATCCTCACTGTTCTTGTCCCCTTCTGTCCCTGCATCCCAGTTCCCTTGTCCCTATGCCCAGAGCTACCTGAGCCCAAAGGTGCCAGTCCCCACATTCCTGTCCCCACATCCCCATCCCCAAATTCCTGCCCCCTGTTCCTGTCCCCAAAGCCACCCTACATCCCTAGTCCCTCCAAGATCCACTGTGGGTAACATAGATTGTCTCTGCTGGCCTTGGGGACCTCAGGGGACCCCGCAGCCCCCCTGTGCCCCCTCCCCTCCCCTGCCCATCCCCAGTGTGTCAGGCCCATGCCCTGGGCACTCACCCCACAGGAGCAGCACCAACTTTCCGGCCATCCCAGTGTCCCCAGCCATGTGGAGTGGCTGTCACTCGCTGCTGTGGCCACCGCTGCCCTGGCTGGTGAGTCTTTGGATGAAGGGGAAGGAAGCGAGGTCATGCCTTGTCCCCACGTGTAGGTGGCCCTTGGTGGGGGCTGGGTGGCCAGAAGCAGGGCAGAGGATGAGGACAAGGCTGGGTCGGACAAAGTGGGACATGGGGTCTGCAGGAGTGGGGAGCTCAGGGGGTTTAGGGAGCCAGGGATGGGTGTCCAGGGGAACGGGGGTTCCCAGGGATGGGATCCCTGGGGAATGGGGGTCCTGAGGAGGGGGAGTCACTGGAGATTGCCGTGCCATGGGAATGGGGGTCCCCAGGGCTGGGGGGACTCAGGGATGGGAGTCCTAGGGGAACGTGGGCTCAAGGGATTTAGGGTCATGGGATGGGGATGCTCAGGGAATTGGGGTTCCTGTGGGAATGGGGTCATTGGAGAATCAAGGTCTTGGGGAAGGGAGATTGCAGGGGATGGAATGAATGGGAGAGGGCTCCTTGGGAATAGGGTCCTTGGCCATGGAGACCCTGTAGAAGGACAGTACTGGGATGGGGGTCCCAAGGATGGGGGGATATAAGGAATGGGGGTCTCATGGTTGGGTTCCCAGGGGAATGGGCAGTGCAGGGGATGCGCAGTTGCTGGATGGGCACAGCTCCTTCCCTGGGTGCCTCAGATTTTGGGGTGACCCAGAGCCCAGCACAGCCCCGACACTGCTGCACCCCAGGGTTGCCCCGGGAGTCTCTGTGTCTCTGCCCCACACACCCCTGGGTCAGCTCTCTCCATTTCCTGGCTCAGCCATCCCAGACAACACTTGATGCCCAATTGATTGCGATAAAATTATACACCCATAGCATAAATGCAAAAATCTTTCCCACACCATTATTTTCCCAAAAAAGTACAAACCCATCAAACATCAAACTGACAAGGTATAAACTGCTCTGGTTTATAGAATCCATTGCTTTCCCAACAAGTCCCTAACAATAAAAACACAAACCAAACCCAAAGAAATGAGACTTTTTGGTTCCCTTTAGTAGCCCCTTGCACATCCCACAGCAGCGTTTGCTTGTGGATAACAGAGAGTGTGGAATCTCCCTGAGTGTCCAACAGCTCCATGGGATTGTTCCCTGCCTGCTAGGCAGCAACCCAGCTCACAAGGAAGTCTTTTCTTGGGCCGTCTTTAGGAACTCTCTCCATTTTTCTCATTCCCACAATGAAACTTGATTGACTTCCCATGGAGGAAGAGGAGTAGTTCTGTCCATCCTTTGGGCAGTGCACTGGAATCTGTAGAAATGCCCGTGTGTGTGCCTCAGGCTCTGATTCCCTGGTAAATCCACTCCAGCCTGCCCTGAAGTCCCCTGCCTGAGCACTCCCTGCTCCTGCTGCGACATCCCTGTTCCCCAGCCCCTCATGTGCAGCCCCTACTCAATATTTCCACACTTTTCCCTCACTTTTGGTGTGCACATCCAGAACCCAAACATTCTTTCTGGAACGTTCCAAAGGGCTGCAGGTTTTGTTCAAGAAGAAGGGTCCAGGTCAGGTTGTTGAGCAGATTGGTGTGGTGTTTGCAGTAGTTTCGTGGTTCTCTCAGACCCTTTGGCAAAGGGACAAAATGATCAATTGCTGCATTTCTGGGCTGTTCCCTCACAGCTGCCCTTGGAGGGGAGGTTTCCATCCAGCCCTGCTCTGAAAACCATCAAAGGTCCTTGCAGAGCCACTGCTTGGGCTCCCTTTGGGGTTTGTGCTTCTTGCAGGGCTGAGCAAACCACAGGCAGGCCTTTTTCCCCCACAGCATTCTCACCTCTGCAGCAGCTCTAATGCTGTCAGAATCAAAGCCAAGGGGGCAGGGGGGACCCTGAGGTTCTGGCTGCCACCTGGGGCTGGGCAGAGCAGGGCTGGGCAATGGCCATCCCTGTGCAGTGGGGCTGGCCCAGGGCTGGGCCCCCCCCTTGGCTGACAGGGGTCCCCAGGATGTGCCACCCCGGGACAGGCACCCCATCAGGAATGTGCAGGCACATTTCCAGAAGTGCCATCCCTGGGACAGGACTCCCCCATGCCAGGATGTGTCACCCCCTGGGACAGGATCCTCCCAGGACAGGACTCCCCTGGATGTGCCCCCCCAGAACAGAGACCACGCCCTTTCCCATCTGAAACTGAGCACAAACAGCCTCTTCCTTCTTGTCCAGGAAAAGGAAAGTGAAAGTATTGAGGGGGCACAGCCCAACACCTCCATCCCTCCAAAACCTCCCCACCCTTCCTTGCACCCCCTGCTCCCCATTTTCCCCCTCCTCTGGGGTCCCTCCAACCCATTCCCTGTTCACATATTTCCCGGGATTGCTGAGCCAGGAACTGGGGGTAAGGGGACATGGCACAAAAGTGAGGGAAAGAAGGAAAAAAAGAGAAATAAAGATAGGAAAAAGTCATGGGCAGGGGAGGGCACAGAAGCAGAGCTACCCAGGACCCCCAGTTGATGCCTGTACTATTTATGAGCACCCCAGTAGGTCTGTGCTGGGTCCTGGGTCACCCCAAAATTTGAGACACCACGTGAAGGAGCTCAGAATTCTGTGGCCATCCAGCCATTGCCCATCCTTGGCACCTCCCTTCCCCTGGGATACCAACCATGGGAACACCTTTCCCTCTGTCCCCCCATCCCTGGGACACCCATCCCAGTACTGACATTTTCCAGGATCTCCATGACCCAGCATCCCATTCCCAAGGAACCCTCTCTTGTTCATTCCATCCCCTGCAATCCTCCTTTCCCAGGACCTTGGTTCTCTCAGAAACCCCCATTCCCTTGGCACCCAACTCCTGACAACCTCAATCCCATGACCTGAAATCCCTGGAGCCCACGTTCCCCTGGGACTCCCATCCCTGAGTCCCCCCAACCGTGGAGACCCCCATTCCCATAGCACCCCCACTCCCAGTGACTCCCCCTCTTCAGAACCCCCATTCCCAAGGGACCCCAGCCCTGGGACCCCCCCCATTCTCCTGGACACCCATCCCCAGATTCCCAGGCCCATTGAACCCCCCACTCTTGGGAACCCCATCTCCCACCTTGTACCACCCATGCTCGTTCCCTTCCTGTGCCTGGCTTGTGGCCACCCTGCCCCCACCAAGGGTCACCTACGCATAGGGATGAGATGGGACCTCGCTTTCTTACCCTTCATCCAAAGAGCCGTCAGCCAGGGGAGCGGTGGCCACAGCAGTGAGTGACAGCCAGTGCACATGGCTGGGGACACCGGGATGGACAGGAAGGTGGCATTGCTCCTGTGGGGTGAGTGCCCCTGGTATGGGCCTGACACACTGGGGATGGGCAGGGGAGGGGGCACAGGGGGCTGCGGGGTCCCCTGAGGTCCCCAATGCCAGCAGAGACAGTCCATGTTACCCACAGTGGACCTTGGTGGGACTGGGGATGTAGGGTGGCTTTGGGGACAGGAACAGGGGTCAGGAATTTGGGGATGGGGATGTGGGGACAGGAATGTGGGGACTGGCACCTTTGTGCTCAGGTAGCTCTGGGCATAGGGACAAGGGAACTGGGATGCAGGGGCAGAAGGAGACAGAAACAGTGAGGATGTGGCCATGGGGATGGGATCATGAGGTGGTGGGGGTGACCTGGGCCAGCATGGGCTGTGTCCATAGTGTCCCTGCGCCCAAGGTTTCCACATTGTCCCCATGTTCTACCTCAGCCCAGGGTGGCCTCGGTGTCCCTGTTCCCAAGGTGTCTGTGCCAAACAGATGTGGTACATTGGTGGCTGTGACCACAGACATATTCCCTGGAGTCTCCAAATCTTTTGAGAACCATCTCCCCACACTTTCCCACACAAATTACTGTCCCCAAGGGGAGAGTGAGGGACAGTCCTGACACCCCTTGCCCCTTTTCTGCTGCCCCTGCAGTGCCACCCCCACCCAGCCCTGTCCCTTCTCCCTTCCAGCCCAGACTCTTGGCCTCACTGGTGAGTCCTCGGGGGATGCCATGGCCCCACCCTGCTGTCCCCAGTCCCATGCTGGCCCTGGCAGGCTGGTGTCCCCTGTCACCTGCAGGTGCCCAGACCACCCAGCTCCTCGTCGACTCCCCCTGGAGGCCGTCAGTGCTGTGGGACCAGGTGACACTGACCTGCCAGGGCTTGGAGACTGCCAGTGCCGCCACCTGGTACAAGGACAGGTGGCACTGGGGCCAGCAGGGACATGACCACTTCACTGTCACCGAGAGTGGCACCTACATGTGTGACAGACCTGGAACTGAGCACTGCCCCCCCTGAGGGTCTCTAATGGTGAGGGGGGTTTGGGTGTCCTTAGCCTGGCACCCACGGGGACCCCAAGGGCTCTGGGTGGGCTCCACTCCATGGGTCACCTCCTTTGTGACCAGAGCCCATCCCCTGCTCTGGGGACATCTCAGAGCATCCCTGTGCAACACTTCTGTTGCAGTGAGGGAAGTTGGGATGCTCAGTGTGAGAGTTCAGCAAGCTTCATTTATTGATTAGAGCATCAGACATTTACGCACAACAAGTAATAAGCTCATGCATATTCTGTAAGCTAAGCAGTCTATTGGTTATACTATAAATATCAGTTCCCCTCTTACTCCCTCATTCCTTACGACTTACATCTCTATTTTCTCGTGCCTCTCTGTCAGCTACATCATCTTGTTATCATACTACAGCTGTACTCAAGGCCACGGTGGCCTTGCAGGTGAAGGGACTCAGATTAGCAGGGTCTGGTACTTTTCCAATTCTCTGCTATCCATGTCTACGTGACCTTTGTCATGTAACCATCATCCCTCCACAGACATCTCTCTCTCATTGGGTGGCCCCTGCTGCCTCCTGGTGCCATCATGACCCTCCTGATGCCCTGTAAAATAAAATGAAGCCACCGGGGCTAGCTTCTTAGCCGGATAGCTGGTCCCTCGTAGGGTAAGCACCCCAGGCAAGCAGTCTCAAGGCCAGATACCTCAGCCCTATGGAGGCTAGGGTGCCCTAGGCCAGACTGCGGCACAGCCGTGATCCCTAGCAAGCTTAGTGATTGTCAGCTCTTAGTGAAAATCAGCTCTTTTATGATTTCAGCTCTTAGCTTGCTTGTAGGGGCTGTGGCTGGCCATGGCTTCTGGAAGGCAGACGAAAGAGAGAGGAGAAGGCGGCCAAGGGTTCCACGATGGTTTATTCTGAGGGTCTTGTGAAGGGTCTTGAAGCTGCTCTTCTGAAGAAATGGGCCAAGACAGCCTCTTTTATAGGGTTAGGGAGAATTGAAAACTGACCAATTGTAAGGGTTAGGGAAACTAGCCTATGGGGTCACAGAGAGATAAGCAGGCCTGGAGGACCAGAGTGAGGACTCCTGGTTCAATTCCTATGACTCAGCAAATACCTATCTCTAAACATCATCTAAACGGAGCCGTAGCTGGCCCTGCGCCTGCTACAATGCCCCTGGTGTGACAGGACCCCTCTGTCCCACAGACAAGCTGCTGCTGCAGGTGCCAGCATGGGCACTGCTGGAGGGGGACACGGTGACACTGCACTGCCAGCACAGGGACAACAAACAGCTCAAGGATGTGTACTTCTACCATGAAGTGGAGCATCTGAGGGGGCCCCAGGATGGGACCGAGCTGTCCCTGTCTCCCTGCAGCTGCACCACAGCGGCCGCTATAGCTCCAGGGTCTGGGTGGTGTCATCTAAAGGAAGTCGAAGCAGGTGACAGTGACAGTGCACAGTGAGTGCAGGGATGGGGACAGGGAAGTCTGACATTCTCCAAGGGTTTCCCCACCACTGCCTGAATCCTTCATCCCTCCCTTTACTCCTCCCTGGGTCACCCAAAATTTCCCTAGTCCCTCTTGGTTTCCCCCATGACTGCGCAGTTACCCCTCCTAATCCCTCATCCCTCTCTTTGTCCTCCTCAGCCCTCCCTGGATTCCCCACCCCTTCCAAGGTCCCTGCTCCACCCTCTGGTCTCTCTTCCTTCCCTGGGTCCTCCCACCCATCTCTAAACCCCAAATCATTCCCTGAGTCTCCTCAGTCTCTCGTCTGGTTCCTCATCCCTGCCTGGGTCTATCCCCCTTTCCATGGGGTCTCACCATTGTCCCCAGGTCCCAACATGGCTCCCAGGGTCCCCTTCTGCTCACTGGGATCCTCTCTGCTCCCTCCAATACCCCTCTTTCCCCTCCCATGTCCCCCACCCCTCCTGGGTCCCCAATCTCTCCTGTGTCCACCCGCAGGGGTCCCGCTCTCAGAGTTGTCCCTGTCAGCGCAGACCCTGGGGGAAAGGTGGCACTCGGGGACCGACTTGTGCTGAGCTGCTCGATGGCCACAGAAAAAGCTGCCCTGTCCTTCTGGCACTGGGAGGACTCGGGGGCACTGCTGGGCACTGCCCCCAACATGGATCTGCGGCACACTGGGGACAATGACAGTGGCCAATACCAGTGCCGGGTCAGAGACGGGGACAGCATGGCTAAGAGTGACCTCCTGAATGTCACCATCGTAGGTGAGCGGGACCCTCAGGCTGGGGGTGACCCCACTCTCGGCACCCCCATTCCATCTTGCCCAGTGCCATACCTGTCTGTGTCCCCGCAGTGCCCGTGGCCAATGCCACCATGACCCCTGGCCCCCTGTCACACCAGGTGCCTGCAGGTGACCCCGTGACCCTGCGCTGCTTGGTTCAGGTGGGCTCAGCCCCTGTCACCTTCACCTGGCTGCACAACGGACAGGAGGTGGCCCGGGGTCCCCTCCTGGAGCTTGGGGTTGTCGATGTGGGACATTTTGGGCACCTACCAGTGCGTGGCCACCAACCAGCTGGGACAGGACGGGTACCACATGTTCCAGGCACTCAGCCCAGAGCTGGCCCTGCAGGTGACATCTGGCTCACCCTGGGTCACAGGTGGGGTCACATGGTGTCACCAGGGTGTTCAGGACCCCCAGGGTTCAGGGTGACCCCAATGTGTCTCCTCTGTCCCCAGCAGTGGCTGTGAGTGTCGGCAGGGCCCTCCTGTTCCTGCTCCTGCTCCTGGCTGTCATTGGGGGCTGTCACTGGTGGCACAGCCAGGGTAGGTGACAATGGGGGGGGATGGGGGTCCTGGAGTGAGGGGAATCCCCAGAGTGGGGGCAGAGATCAGGGATCTGCTGAGAATTGGGGCTGCAGCGGAGATTTGGGGGTCCGTGGGTTGTTGGAGCTGCTGAGGTCCCAGGAATGTTCAGGGGTCCCGGTGTCCCCTTGGTCACCCCCTCCCCTTTCCCTTGCAGCCACCTGGAAGCTCCAAGACAGGTGAGTGGGGGGCTCAGGCTGGGACTCCCATTTTCTCCCAGACACCACCCAGACCCCCCTTTATTCTCACAGGACCCCTCTGGAGGAGAGGGCTGTTCTCAACACCCATGTCATGGGCATCGAGTGGGCAGTGGGAGAATTCGGAGGTGGACAAGGACACGTCACCCAGGGGTGTCACCCCCCCACCCAGGTCCCCACAAGCGGTGTCACCCTCTTGGTCCCCACGGGTGTCCCCTGGCCGTGCCCCACTTCGAGATACACAAGTGACCCACGCGGAGCTTTCGAGACCCCACGAGGGACAGTGGGACCCCCATGACTATAACTATGTACTGTGACACTGGGGGGCACTGGCGGCACTGGGGGTCCCTGCCCCCCTCGCCCCCAGATCTTGTGCTCCCCTGCTTGGGGGTTGCCCACGGTGTGGGGGGGTCCCATGTGGGCCTGCCCAGAGCTCCCCGTTCCAGTGCTCCATGGGGCTCCCATTGCCCCCCCAGTGCCAGGGAGCACAGGGCCCTTTTCCCTCTTATTCTATCCAAAATGCAGCCTTGTGATTAAACTTGGAGAAATGGTTTTTGTTTGTTCATCTCTGTCTGGTGAGCTTGGGATTGAGGAGGGTCCTGGTCAGGTTGTTGAGTAGATCGTTCTGGAATTTGCAGGATTTTTGGGGCTCCCTCAGTCCCTTGGGGACAGGAACAAAATGATCAATTGGGGCATTTCTGAACTGTTTTCCTCTCAGTTGCCCTGCAGAGAGTAAGGAGCTGCGACTCCCTGTTTGTCCCCTCTCGGTGACACCGGCCAAGGTCTCAGGGACCTGTGGCAGTGCTGCCCCATCACCTCGGGCACCAATCCGTCAGCTGCCGAGCCCCTCGAGCCCACCCCAGCTCAGCCTAGCCCTGCCCTGTTCCCAAAACCCACACCCGGTGCCGCCGGTTCCCAAAGCCCCGCATCCGGTGCTCCCTGAGCGGTGTCTGAGCCCCGGAGCTGCTGCAGAGCCCCGGCCGGGCCTGGCCTTGGGGCGGGTGGGGGCACCAGGAGGTGCCAGGAGGGCGGAGGGGTCCGGGCACCCCGGGGAGGACTCCCCGGTGCTGCGGGAGCGGAGTCCTGCCCTCGGGTCACTGTCACCGGTCGCGGCTGCCATCGCGCTGCGAGAGCTGGGACTGTCCCGGGCTGCAGGGACCAACGGTGTCGGTGTGTGCCGGGGGGGGGGGATTTCGGGGTCTCACCCCATCCTTTCCAGGATCCTCCCCGATCTCCCATCTCCCCCGCTGCTCTGGGGCTGTTGGGGACGTTGGGGACAGCGCCGCCGGGGGCAGCTGGGGACATCTCGCGACAGCTGCTGCCGCTCCCCACGGCCGGACCTGGCGACAATCGCGACATCCGTATCTGAGTAAAAAAAAAGTTACCCGTTTAAGAAAAGGGTTGCGTTAACCCTCTGTAGTAAAGAATTCTTTTTTCAGTACCACCCTTTCCTGCTGCCAAGAGGATGACAATACCTCCTCCCCGCACCCACCCCCCCCCCCCCCCGACAGTGGGAAAGGAGGGGAATCTCAGGAGACATGCAAATTTATCTCAAAACCCAGACTGCAACGGGACGGGACCCTCACCAAATCCCGGAAAATACCCCAAAAGAAACGAGCCAAAACAGAATTGAGAGGTCAAAGAAGTGTTTGGACAGCAGGGGCGAGGTCTGAAGCCAGCAGAGACGCTGAAAACCTCGGTCACCCCTCGCCCCGGCCCCAAAAGCAGTCAGTCGGACCTAGGACCCCCTGGACTGGCAAATTGATCTCAGTCCGGATTAAGCTCCTAATTGATCTCACGGGGGGAGTACCCTTGTGTATGCGTTTGTGCACTTTAGGGACGATTAGGGAGAGTTTGGGGCAATTCGGGTGAAGAGATTTTTAGGGTTTTGGGGCTAATATTGGGTTGACTGTGGTGGACGGTCAGGGGATTCTGTGGTATTTTGGGGGACTTTGAGGGTCTTATCCCATCTTTTCAAGCAGCCTGAGGGCTGCTCCAGCCCTGTTGTGTTCCTCCATAATGTCACCACTGCCCCCAGAGCGCTGCTCTTGCTCCGGGACAAACCCGAAACCATCCGGGTCATCACCAGGGACTTGATCAGGGAGCTCATGTGCGGGTCCCAAAATCCATTTTTCCCCAAAATCTGATTTTTTTTCCCCCCAAAATCTGTGAATTCTTCCCCTCCCAAATCCGGGATTTTTCCCCCCCAAATTTGGGATTCTTTCACCAAACATACAGGATTTTTTCCCCCCAAAATCTGGGGTATTTTTCCCTGTGTCCCTGATAGTGGTCCATGTACCCCAGAATTCCCAGGGATCGGCCCCCGGCCTCGCTCATCATTGGCACCAAGGAATTCCAGCAGATCCAGGAGGAGGCTCAGCCTCCACAGCAGCTTGGGGATCGGCTGCAGATCCTCAAATCCTGCCAGGACACGGCTTTTGTGGGCATTTCCCGATTTCCTGAGCCCCAATTTCCCAATCCTGAATTTCCTGATCCAAATTTTCCGAATCCTGCTTTTCCCAATGCTGCTTCCCCACTCCCCTCCTGCCAAGGCTCCTGGAATTACCCAGGACTGTCCCTGCAGGAGACCCTGGGAATGTCCCCAAGGAATGTCCCAGGAATATCCCCTGGGAATGCCCGGGAATGTCCCCAGCAGTGTCCCTGTCCCGCAGGAGGCCTGGGAATGTCCCCAGCTGTCACCAACATGTTTTAGGAAAAATCCTTTCCTTAGGATTTTTTCTCCTAAGAAGCTGAGAGGCCTCAAGAGCAAAGTGTAAACAATGATTATCTGCTGCTGTGGAATGCAACAGGTGGATCTGTGATTGGTCTCATGTGGTTGTTTCTAATTGATGGTCAATCACAGTCCACATGTCCAGACGGTCTCGGTCAGAGACCAACCTTTGTAATTCATTCCTTTTCTATTCTTAGCTAAGCTTTCTGATGAAATCCTTTCTTCTATTCTTTTAGTATATTTTTAATATAATATATATAATAAAATAATAAATCAAGTCTTCTGAACATGGAGTCAACTTTCTCATCTCTTTCCTCATTCTGGGACCCCTGTGATCACCCAGCAGCGTCCCCAGCAGTGTCCCTGTCCCACAGGAGGCCCGGGAATGTCCCCAGCAGTGTCCCCAGCAGTGTCCCTGTCCCGCAGGAGCCACACAGCCGGGCTTGCAGCACAGAGCGGTGGCAGGAGGAGCTGCGGGAGGCGCGGGCCTGCGCAGAGCTGGAGCTGCAGCGAGAGCTGGAGTGGCAGGAGCATGCAGCAGAGATGAAGCTGGAGCAGGAGGAGGAGATGCGGTGGCTGAACTTGGTACAGCCAGAACTTCCTCTCTCTCTTCCTCTCTTCCTCTCTTCCTCTCTTCCTCTCTTCCTCTCTTCCTCTCTTCCTCTCTTCCTCTCTTCCTCTCTTCCTCTCTTCCTCTCTTCCTCTCTTCCTCTCTTCCTCTCTTCCTCTCTTCCTCTCTTCCTCTCTTCCTCTCTTCCTCTCTTCCTCTCTTCCTCTCTTCCTCTCTTCCTCTCTTCCTCTCTTCCTCTCTTCCTCTCTTCCTCTCTTCCTCTCTTCCTCTCTTCCTCTCTTCCTCTCTTCCTCTCTTCCTCTCTTCCTCTCTTCCTCTCTTCCTCTCTTCCTCTCTTCCTCTCTTCCTCTCTTCCTCTCTTCCTCTCTTCCTCTCCTCTCCTCTCCTCTCCTCTCCTCTCCTCTCCTCTCCTCTCCTCTCCTCTCCTCTCCTCTCCTCTCCTCTCCTCTCCTCTCCTCTCCTCTCCTCTCCTCTCCTCTCCTCTCCTCTCCTCTCCTCTCCTCTCCTCTCCTCTCCTCTCCTCTCCTCTCCTCTTTTTCCCCCCCCTTTCCCCTTTTTTCGCTTTTTGCTTTCCCCTTTCCCCATTTCCCTCTTCCCATTCCCATTCCTGCGTCCCACAGCTCCTTCAAAGTGCCTGCTGCAGCTCCATCCTGGACAGGCAGGAGAAGGTGCTGCTTCAGGGCTCCCATTTCCCATTCCCCATTTCCATTCCCTTTTCCCATTTCCCATTTCCCTTCCCCATTCCCATTTCCCTTTTCCCTTATCTCATTTCCATTTCCGTGTCCCGCAGCTCCTTCTGACCTCCCACTGCAGCTCCATCCTGGACAGGCAGGAGTGGCTGCTCCAGGTTCCCTTTTCCCACTCCCATTTCCCATTCCCATTCCCATTTCCATTCCCATTTCCCTTTTTCCTTTTCCCATTCCCATTCCCATTCCCGTGTCCCGCAGCTCCTGCTGGCCGCCTGCTGCAGCTCCATCCTGGACAGGCAGGTGGTGGAGAGGTGGCAGATCCAGGCAGAGCTGTGGGCAGAGGAGCAGTGCCTGGCATGGCTCATGGACAGCGAGTGGGAGAAGGAGCTACAGCTGGAGGAGGAGCTGGAGCGCCGCAGGAAGCAGGAGCTCGTCAGGTCCGTGCTTCCCTTTTCCCTTTTCCTCTTTACTTTCCCCTTCTTTTTCCTTATCCCTTTCCCCTTATATCTTTTTCCTTCCCCCATTCTTTTTTCCCCTCTTCTTCCTCTTCCCTTTCCTCTTTCTCTTTTTCCTTTCCCTTTTCCCCCCTTTCCCTTCTTTTCCCTTTCTCTCTTTTCCCTTCTTTTCCATTTTCCCTTCCCTCTTTTGCCTTTCTCTTTCACCTTTTCTCTTTCCCCTTTTCCTCTTTTTTCCTCCTTTTCTCTCCTTTTCCCTCCTTTCCCTTTTCTCTCCTTTCCCCTTTCCTTTTCCCTTTTTCTCTCTTTCCCCTTCCCGTTTTCCCTTTTTTCTTTTCCTTCGTTTTCCCTTTCTTTTCCCTCTTTTCCCTTTTCCCCCTTTCCCTTTCCCTTTCCCCTTTCCCCTTTGCCCTTTGCCCTTTCCCCTCCTTTCCCCTTCCCCACCCCACACACTCCACAATACTGGAACCAGACCACAACTTTTCCATTCCCAAATTCTCAAATTCCCAAATTCCCAAATAATTCCTGAATGCTTCCCAAATTCCCAGTCACAAACTGGAGCTGCTCCAGCAGATAGAGCAGCGCCAGGAGCAGTGGGCGCTGAGGGCCGAGCAGAAATTCCAGGAGGGCCAGAGGTTCCTGGAGCACCAGGAGCAGATGAAGAGGGAGGATCGAGAGGTCAGAGATTCCTGGTGGGAATTTGGGAATCGGGAACTTGGGAATTTGGGTTGGAAGGGTTGGGAAGAGCTTGGGGGCAGCACGGGACAGGATCAGGGCTCTGGTGGCCTTGGGGATGTGGTGGCATCAGCAGGAGGGGACACGGAGCTGCTGGGGATGGCATGGGGTTCAGACACCCTGTGACTGTCCCAGCACTCGTAGCACGATGGCAGCTGGGCCCCTTCCCAATGCTCCTGGACCACCATTGCAGTCCCTCCTTTCTGCAGACCCCACCGCAGGGTCTCTCTGTCCCCCCTCGTCCCGGGGTCTCCCCTCCGCTGTTTCGCTCCCTCCATGCTCGGGGCTCCTCAGTGGGGTCTCAGTCCTCCCACCCTAGCCCCTCCCACCTGCTGCCCCCTGGCCCCTCTGGCCTTGACCCTGGCACCAGCAGAGGCTGCCGAGCTCCTGCAGGATGAGACTTCCTCGGGCAGTGCTGGCTGAGCGGGGCCTGGCTCCCTCATGCTGTCCTTGCCAGCAGCACTCGGGCTCCAGCAGCCCCAGGCTGTTTCTTTGGGATGTGCTGACCACTCCCAGAGTGCTGCCCTTTGTTGGGAACAAGCTCAGGAGCACCTGAATCATCCCCAAGGCCTGGGCCGCTGATGCTGTTGAGTCAGGGACTGAAAGACTCCAGTCTTCAGGTGGATCAGAAGGCTCAAAATGAATCTTTTTTAGCAAGAAGCAGTGATCTTTATAGTCCCACTTGTTGAGTGGGACTAGATTGGTCTCAAAGTAGAAAACATCTCACAATATCGGTGCCTATGAATAGCACACTGTGAAGAACCATAAGTATAAACAATGGTTACAGAAAGAGAGATAAGAATTGTTGAATTTTTTTGTCTAAGATTCCCAGGCTAAGCCTGGGAGAAATTGTCTCTGTTCTTTCTTCGACGGAACTGAGAATATCCACAATTCTTCCTCTTCGTTTAAAGGAGGAGGCAGTGTTTGTAATCTCCTGAGAGATCCCTTGCAGGAAAGAGAACAAACAGCTCCAGAGGTTTATCAGCTATCCATCAAAACCTCAATCAAAATTGGTTCAGAATGGTTGAAGAGGTCTCATACTATAAACTTTCTACCATTACATTATTTTTATAAACTTTACTATTAATTAAAAAAAATTGTTAGACTGCTCGTAACACAGGCCGTCTAACTCGTCAACACCCATTTCCCAGTGTGAGTAGATGCCCACATGACAGAGAAGACGGTATTAATAAACACATGCACAAAATCAGATCAGCCAAATTTGACAAGATGAGCAACATCTGTTTGCCACAGCTGCAAGGCCTTTAGGCCTCTGGGGTTTATCCCAGCCAGTAAGGTGCTGCAGGTCAAGCCTTGGTTGGCATTCATTGAATTGCTTTCTGCAGAGTGTGTGCACTTTGATAGAAGAACCATGCAAGGCTTTTGGCCTATGCAGTCATGTCCTCAATGAACAACTCAAGTGATATAAATGAACTCAGGTCTGAATTGCATCCCCAAAGTTTTCAAAACAATTGTGTGTGTCTGCTGCATAAGCAGAATTTGACCAAATTCAGACACTTAAGAAAATGCTGGAAAGCCACGTCAACAGTCTTTAATACAACCAGGCAGAGCCTAACTTATGACGTTCCAGTGCTCCAAGTAGTCTATGAAGACCATGAGCTTTGTTTCTTGGATCAGGAAGGCCAGCAGCAGCAGCAGCAGCCGCAGCAGCAGCCGCAGCCGCAGCCACAGCCGCAGCAGCCGCAGCCGCAGCAGCAGCAGCGGGTCTTAGGACCCTGCGGTGCTTGGCAGGCCGAGGCTCAGGCCCTGGTGGGTGGGCCAAGGGGCGCAAATCTGGCCCGTGGGGTGTGGTCTTCATTTTCACAGCCCGCCCCCACCATGCTGCCGGTGTCTCGGCACTTCCTCCGGCATTCCGCCCCTCCCCCGGCAGAAAGGGAGGAAGGGTTGGAGGAGTGGCCGAACGCCTCCTCCCCCCCCCCAACTCTTTCCAGGACCACCGGTCCCTGTTGGCAAATAGGAAGGAGACGTTTTTCTGGGAATATGAAATTTCACCTGACTGTGGGGTTCTTGGCACCACCCACGTCTGCCCAGGACCAGCGGGTGATCCGCGCTCCCGCCTCCGCCCCCCTCCCCCACAATACGAGTGACTGCCCCGCTGTCTGATTCGCGGCACCACCCCCATCCCCCTGGGGCAGTAGACCAGCGGCAGCATTCTCGGAAACCATCTCTCCCGCCCCGCAGACGGGAGCAGGGGGCCGAGGAGGCTTGAGCCCCGGGGGGAGCCCCACCCAACAGGCAGTTGGTCCCACGAAAACCTTGGTCCCCAGAAAAGCACTGAGTTTCAGAGTTCTCAGTTTTTTCGGCACCAGCAGTCGATTGCCGAGAGGTGCCTCTGCTGCAGAACAGGCTGGTGTCTCCTTTCGCTGTCTCCGCCTCAGGAGAGCACGGCTCGGAACTGTCCGAGGAAAGGCGAAGGGAGACTGGGCTGGAAGAGACTGGGCTGGTTACAGGCTCCAATGCAGGCGGCGAAGAGCAGAACGGGGCCTCTGCAGGCGGTGGCGGGCAGAGTGAAACCGCTGCAGGCGCAGGCTGCGAAGCGGAGAGAGCAGCGGCTCTCGGCATGGCGGCGGCAGCCACCGTAGATCGCAGAGGTTCTTCCCTCGCCGCTGGTGCTGTCCCTTTGCATGTGTCCCTTTGCCTGTGTCCAACCCTGTACTCACACCCCTGTCTGCTTGGTGACCACAACGTGGGTGTACAGCACCTCCCCCTCCTCTGGGGGATCCGGGGGGGCCCTGAGGGAATAAAGAGGATGTGGGGGAGGGAATGGGAGGTCTTGGGTGTTGGGGTAAAAGAGGGGAGTGTGGTTTGAGCCCCCCACTCACCTTTCCTGGTGCTTTCTGGCAGCTACAAATGAAAAAGGGGAGGAGTGACTGCAGGGTCCCCAGGGCCTTGGCCCCTCTCAGGATTCCTGAACCCCCATGGGACCCTCAAATTTCCTGCAGGACCCCCAAGCATCCCTGAATCCCGCCCAGAATTCATGAACCACCCCAGTTCCCCCGACCAACTCTGCCTCAAGAATGCAAAGCCCGGCAGGGACAGAGACCTCCAAAGGCCCCCAGGGCCCCTGAAAGAACCCCCAGCATCCCTGCAGAACCCTCCAGCACCTCCCCAAACCCTACAGTGTTACAGACACATTTTATGAAAAATTCCTTTCGGGTTTTTTCTCCTGAGAAGCTGAGAGGCCTCAGAAATGAAATGTAAACAATAATTATCTGCTGCTGTGGAATGCAACAGGTGCATCTTTGATTGGTCTCATGTGATTATTTTTAATTAATGGCCAGTCACAGTCCAGCTGTCTCAGATTCTCTGGTCAGTCAAGATATTTTATTATTATTCCATTCCTTTCCTTGCTAGCCATCTGATCAAATCCTTTCTTCTACTCTTTTAGTATAGTTTTAATATATAATTTTCCTTTAATATAATATATATCATAAAATAATAAATCAGCCTTTTGAAACACGGAGTCAAGATTCCTATCTCTTCCCTTGTCCTGGGACCCCTGCGAACACTGCCACACTACAGGATCCCCAGACAAGGTCAGAGTTTTGGTGCTGCGGCTGCTGCCCTATGGTACCCCAACTCTGGAGGCCTCTACAGCTCCCTGGGCCCCCCATCCTCCCATTGTCACCCACCCACACAGTGCCACTGGTGCCAACCCCCAATGCCACCCACGAGCAGGAGCAGGAAGCAAAGGGCCCCACCGACCCCTGCGGCCATTGCAAGAAACAGAGGGGGCACATCAGGGTCACCCTGAACCCCAGGGGTCCTTCACTCCCTGGTGACTGTATGTGACCCTACCTGTGTTGCAGTGTCCCCATGGTGTCAACTCCAGGGCCAGCTCTGGGCTGAGTGCCTGGAACACGTGGTACCCATCCTGTCCCAGCTGGTTGGTGGCCACGCACTGGTAGGTGCCTGAATGTCCCACATCGATGTCCCTGAGCTCCAGGAGGGGACCCCGGGCCACCTCCCAGCCGTCACACAGCCAGGGGAAGATGACAGGTGCTGAGCCCACCTGCAGCGAGCAGCGCAGGGTCACAGGGTCACCTGCACACACTTAGTGTGACAAGGGACTGAGAGTGATGATGACATTGGCCACGGGCACTGTGGGGACACAGATGGGGCTGGAACATGGCAAGGTGGGATGGGGGTGCCATGGGTGGAATCACACCTAACCCGAGGATCCTGCTCACCCAGGACGGTGACATTCAGGGGGTCACTCTTGGCCACACTGTCCCTGGTACTGACCCAGCACCAGTACTGGCCGCTGTCATTCTCCCCAACATGCCGCAGCTCCAGGCGGGGTTCAGTGCCCAGTGGTGCCCCCGAGCCCTCCCGGTGCCACGAGAAGGACAGGGGACCTGTCCCTGTGGCCACTGTGCAGCTCAGCACCAGGCGGTCCCCCAGTGCCACCTGTCCCCCGGGAGGCTGCACTGAGAGGGGGGCACCCCTGAAGACGGGACCCTGCAGGAGGGGGGTACACCAGTGGACAGTTAAAGACCTTGCGTGCTTGGACAGGGGCAGAGGGACCCCAGTGAGGGACAAGGGGGCACAGAGATTGGGGGAGGGGGGTTGGAAAGGAACCCAAAGTAAGGATGGGGGTTAAGGGAGGGGACACTTGGATCCAAAGATGGGGGACTGCAGGGAAGATACGGGGACCTAGGGAGGGGATGATAGGACTTGGGGACCATGGGGGGACCTCCCAGAGGAGTGAAGGGACGCAGAGAGAGGTGGCAGTAGCCAGTGAGGGATGGGGGGACCCTGGAAGTAATGGAGGTACCCAGGCAGGGGACCGGAGAAGGCTGTGGGGGCTCCCCGTGCCCATCCCCACACTCACTGCGTACCGTGATGCAGAGCTGGTGCTGCTCTTCCGCACGGCCCCCCCTTGAAGCGCACCTGGCAGCTGTAATTCCCTGAGTGGAAGACCCCCATGGTGGGCACTAGCAGCTGCGGGGACCCCTGCAGGCCCCCCACTACCTGCCCAACCTGGTAGAACACGTGCAGGAGGGGGGCTCGGGGCCACAGGGGGCTGGGGGTGCTGAGGCAGCTGAGAGTCAGGGGGGACCCCTCGGTGGGCTTGGGGGGACCCTCCAGCACCGGCACCAGGAAGAGCTCAGGGAAGGAGAAGGGAGGGGGATTTGTGAGCCCACGTCCCTGAGGAGGGGCTGTGGGGGTCTTGGGGTTGGGGCTGTGGGGTTGTTCACCCTGCACTGTCACTGTCACTGATGCTGACTCCTTCCACCCCCAGGGTTTCACCCAGGCCTAGCAGCAGTTCTGGCCGCTGTGGTTCAGCTGCAGAGGGGACGGGGACAGTTCGGTGCCATCGGGGAAAAACTCCAGTTCCTTCCCCTCGTGGTAGAAGAACACCCAGGTAAACCGTTCTGTTCCACCTGCCCTGGCAGTGCAGTGTCACCGTGTCCCCCTCCAGCAGCGCCCGCGCCGGCACCTGCAGCACCAGATTGTCTGGGGGACAGAAGGGTCCTGTCATGACTGATGGCACCAGGACCCCCTATTGGGTCACACCCAGGGAACCAGGGGTTTCCAGTTCCAGCACAGGTTCTTCTTCTCTGGGATGTCTCCAGGGCCGGAGACAGGCTCTGGTCACACCAAGAGGTGACCCTTGGAGCAGAGCCCACCCAGAGCCCTCGGGGTCCCTGGGGGTGCTGGGATGGGGACACCCAAACTCCCCTCAAAATATGAGACTATCACAGGGGGACTGAGCCCTGTGTCAGGCCTCTCACACCAGTATGTGCCTTTCACGTTGACAGTGACGTCATTTCCCTCCTGCCCCCAGTGCTTCCGGATTTACCAGCAAGGCCAAGGGTCTGGGCTGGGAGGGAGAAGGGACAGGGCTGGGTGGGGCTGGCATTGCAGGAACAGCAGCATGGGGGCACGGTGTGTGGGGGCTTCCCCGAAAGGTCTCAGTGGGGGCACTGGTGTGGCACTGATGTTTGGAGGACAGGGAAACAGCAATTAACCCATGCTCAGGCATGGGGTCCCCATGCTGATACAGGTCACCCCCGCCAGCCCCACAGCCACTTCCCCATGGCCTTGTGCCCATGGTCCCATTCTGTTGGCACCTGTCCCTATGGCCCAAACACATGGCCCTTGTCCCCTTGTCCCTGTCCCTGCATCCCTGTGTCCCTGTCCTTGTCCCCACAGCTGCCCCAACCCCAAAGTTCCTTCCGCCACATCCTTGTCCCCACATCTCCAACCCCTGTTCCTGTCCCCGCATCCCAGTTCCCACATTCTTGTCTCTTTTCCTGTCCCTAAAGCCACCACAACTCTGGTCACGCTGGGCTCCATGCCCTGCTGGCATTGGGGACCTCAGGAGACCCCACAGCCCCCCTGTGCCCCCTCCCCTCTTCATCCCCAGGTTGTCAGGCCCGTGCCCAGGGCACTCACCCCACAGGAGCAGCACCTCCTTCCTGGCCATCCCGGTGTCCCCAGCCATGTGGACTGGCTGTCACTCTCTGCCAGGGTGGCTGTCCCCTTGCTGGTGGCTCTTTGGCCAAAGGGGAAGGAAGCGAGGTCAGGTCTCGCCCTCATGCGTAGCTGGCACCTGGTGGGGTCAGGTTGGCCACAAGCTGGGCACAGGCTGTGGGCAGGATGGGGACAGGATGGGGACAAGGCTGGGTGGGACAAGGTGGGACAGGGGGTTCCCAGGAGTGGAGGACTCGGTGGGTTTGGGGACACGGGGATGGGTATCCAGGTGAAAGGGGGATCCCAGGGATGGGGGCTGTGGAAATGGGGCTGCTGAGGAGGGGAATGGAGGTGCGATGGGAATGGGAGTGCCCAGGGCTGAGGAGACTCTGGGATGGGAGTTCCAGGGTAACGTCAGCTCCTGGGATTTGAGGTTATGGGATGTGGTGATCCTGCTAAGGATGGGGTGCAGGGGCTATGGGTGTTCCTGGGTGAGCCAAGGCCATAGGAGAAGGGAGATTTCAGGGGATGGAATGAACAGGAGAGGGTTCCTTCAGAATTAGGGGTCCTGGGCCATCGAGTTCCTGAGGAATGTTAGTACTGGGTTGGGGGTTTCAGAGAGGGTGGGACATAAGGAATGGGGGTCCCTTGGTTAAGTTCCCATGGAAATGAAGGTGCCAGGGATGGGCAGTGGCTGGATGGACCCGTGGGTCTTAGCTCCTTCCCCGGATGCCTCAGATTTTGGGGTGACCCAGAGTCCAGCACAGCCCCCACCAGGTGCCGGTGGCCTGGGGGTCGCCCCAGAGAGATTCCGATATACTCTGAGTGTGTGCCCTGCCAAACTCCAATTACTTTTCTGTCTCCTTTTTTCCATTTCCATAATTTCATCCCACAATTTCACAAGCCCCCAGTTTTTGCCTTGATGATTCTGGAGAGCAACTGAGCAGAGAATGGGTTGGGGGAAGCTTAGGGTGGCTGAAACAGGGGTCAGGGGTCTGCAGGGAGGGCTGGGAAGGCTGTGGGGGATGGGGATGTCCAGTTTCCCACCCCAACCCTTTCAATTTCTCCTGCAACAGAAGGAAGAGGCAGTTTGACACATTTGTCACATGAGGGGGACAGCTTCTGTCCTGGGGGGGCACATCTGGGGGGCTCCTGTCCTGAGGGGACTCTGTCCCAAGGTGGACATATGCTGGACAAGGGGGTCCTGTCCTGAGGAATAGAAGCTCCGGGGCAGTCCAGACTTCTCCATTCTTGCTCATCCCCTGCAGGATCTGAGCCTGCAAGAGCAGCTGGGGAATAGAGCCCTGTGCAGGAAGGAAAGCCCAAACTCTGCTCCTTGAGGCCAGTGGTCATCCAAGGGTGGGGCCCAGCCATGGCCCAGCCCCACTGCACAGGGATGGCCATTGCCCAGCCCTGCTCTGGACAGCTGCAGGTGGCAGCCAGGACTTCAGAGTCCCCCCTGCCCCCTTGGCTTTGATTCTGGCAGCTTTAGAGCTGCTGCAGAGGTGAGAATTCTGTGGGGGAAAAGGCCTGCCTGTGGTTTGCTCAGCTCTGCAAGAAGCAAAAACCCCAAAGGGAGCCAAAGCAAAGGCTCTGGGAGGGCCTTTAATGGTTTTTCAGAGCAGGGCTGTCTGGAAACTCCCACTGCAGGGGCAGCTGTGAGGGAACCAGTCCAGAAATGCAGCAACTGATCATTTTGTTCCTCTTGGTAAGTGTCTGAGAGAGCCCCAGCACTACTGCAAATCCCACACCACTCTGCTCAGCAACCTGACTTGGACCCTCCTCGTTGAACAAAACCTGCAGCCTTCTGAAATCTCATGGAAAGAATGCTTTGGCTCAGGCTGTGGCCATCAGATAAGAGGTAAACATGTGGAATTATCGAGCAGGGGTCTGCTGGCAGCCGTGGTGGAGCTGAGGGGAGTGACCCTGTCTGAATTCCAGGTGTCCCAAAAGCTCCTCCATCCCTGCCCTCCTCACCTGAGGGTTTGCAGGAATTAAGGGATAAAGACACCAGAGATGCCGCTGTGGCCCCGAGACCTGCCTGGGGTCAGGCGCCGCCTTCCTTCCATCTGGGATCATGGTGAGTGGTCATGGGTGTTGGGCAGCGCATGTGCCTGGCCCTGGGACAATGCTACACTGCCAGTGGGCACTGGGATCAAACCTGCTGCCTCGGCAGCTTCTACCTGCTGCCGGTGGTGTTGCTGGGACCGATTGTTGCCCGTGAGTTTGCAAAAGGAGCGATTTCCCCTCCTGCCTCCCCTCTGAGGCCGCCATGGCCCCTGAGGGGATGGAGCTCGACCGGGGCGCCCCCTGCTGGCCGGGAGCGCTCCTTTCAGCACCCCCTGCTGGCCGCGGTTGTAACTGCAAAAAAAAAAAACCCAACAGCCCTGAGCGGGAAGGAAAGTTCTGGGTTTGTGTTGTTTGTTCCGGTCTGGTTTATAAATTTCCCAATACAGAGCCGGTATTCCTTTTCCAACACTTTGGCCTGGAAGCCTCATCAATGAAATTAAAGAAAGTTTTAAACATGGGTCTTCTTTCCATTTCAGGAATGTTCCCACTTTCCTTGGAAGATATTTCTCACTGAAATGAATTGCCAAATCCTGAGTTTCAGTGTGGATGAGACAGATACGCCAAGAGAAGACAGGGTCAGGGACTTGGCCACCTCATGCTTTGCCTTTTAAGCCAGCTGGGCCAACAAGTGCCCTCTCCCCAGCTGGCACTTCTGCTCACCTGGCCACTCAGGAGCTGGCTTTGGCAGAGTGCCACACACTCCCCAGTGTGCCATGGCTCGCAGACTGATGGACAGTCGAGGCCCTGTCTCACCCCTGGCACACATAGCTGTTCCAAAATGTCTCCAGACATCACACTTTTCCAGTCTCTGACACCCTGCCCTGAGCCATGGCCTGATCCCGACTGCCCTGGCAAAGGGGGAGGCTCTGGAACCCCCACAGGGCCTTTGTGACATCCTTGTGTGGGGATCACGGCAGAGGAGGGGTTTGGTACAGGGGACAAGAGAATCCAGAACCTCCTGAAGGCTGCTTTGGCCATCAGAGCAAGGAAGGCCCAGAGCCCTGCCAGGTTCCTTTGGTGGAGGAAACATGCTGGGGGAAATGTCTGGGGTTTGTTCTTTTTTGGTGGCTTTCCCTGGAAATAGTTCCTTCTGTGGTAATTTAGACTCTGAATATTTTTGATGTTGTTGTTGGTTTTATTCTTTCTCGTTGCTGTCTCAGTAAATTGTTCTTCTCTCAGCCCTTTGGGATCTTTGTGCCCCCACAGGGAGGAGGAGTTATTGGTTGCAGCAAAGACGTGAGTGGGTGCCCATGGGTGGGGACCCCCAGTGCCCCCCAGTTCCCCTGCGTGTCACAGCACATTCCTGTAGATGTCACTAGGTTCCCGTGGTCGCCCCTGGTGTCCCCACAGCTCAGCGTAGGTCACCTGGGGATCCTGGAGGGTGGTGGCACAGGGGGATGCTGCGAGAGACACAGGCTGTGGGGTCTGGGTGGGGTGACACTCGTGGATGATGTGTGCCTCTGCATGTGTCCCCCCCATACTCACCCCCTGCCCTCTTGGTGACCACGACGTGGGTGTACAGTACCTCCCCCTCCTCTGGGGGATCTGGGGGGGGCCTGAGGGAATAAAGGGGATTAGGGGGAGGGAATGGGAGGTCTTGGGTGTTGGGGTAAAAGAGGGGAGTGTGGTTTGAGCCCCCCACTCACCTTTCCTGGTGGTTCCTGGCAGCTGCAGAGGAAAGAGGGGAGAGGTGACTGTGGGGTCCCAGGGCCCTGACCCCTCTCAGGATTCCTGAACCCCTACAGGACCCTCAATTCCCACAGCATCATGAAGCATCTCTAAAACCCCTCAGAATTCATGAAGATCCCCAGTGCCCCTGACCAACTCAGCCTCAAGAATGCAAAGCCCACCAGGGACAGAGACCCCCCCAAACACCCCCAGGGACCCTGAAAGAATCCCCAACATCCCTGCAGGACCCTCCACCACCTCCCCAAACCCTACAGGACCCCTAGCCAAAGTCACATTTCTGAGGCTCTGGTTGCCGCCCAACTGCTCCCCAACTCTGGAGGCCTCTACAGCTCCCTGAGACCCCCATCCCCCCATTGTCACCCACCCACACGGTGCCACAAGTGCCAGGCCAAAATGACAGCCACGAGCAGTAGCAGGAACAGAAGGGTCCCACCGATCCCTGCGGCCACTGCAAGAAACAGAGGGGGATACATCAGGGTAACCCATCACCCTGGGGTTCAGAGCTCCCAGGTGGCCCCATGTGACCCCACCTGTGATCCAGGGTGAGCGAGGGGTCACCTCCAGGGCCAGCTCAGGGCTGAGTGTCCGGAACACGCGGTGCCCGTCCTGTCCCAGCTGGTTGGTGGCCACGCACTGGTAGGTGCCTGAATGTCCCACATCGATGTCCCTGAGCTCCAGGAGGGAACCCCGGGCAACCTCCTTCCCGTTGTGCAGCCAGGTGAAGGTGACAGGGGCTGAGCCCACCTGCACTGAGCAGCGCAGGGTGACGTTGTCACCTGCACGCACCTGGTGTGACAGGGGACTGGGGGTGATGGTGGCATTGGCCACTGGCACTGTGGGGACAGAGACAGTGCTGAGGGCACAGGGAGGGGCTGGCATCCAGTGTGGGGGGATAGGGACAGGGGGGATGAGTGTGGGGGGGATGTTGGGGATGGGGTCACACCACACAGAGGTGAGGGGACACAGGGCAGAGGCAGGGGGCCAGACTCAAGAAAGTTGTCTGGGGGACATGGATGTACCCAGGCAGGGGACCCGAGGAGGCTGAGGGGGCTCCCCGTGCCCATCCCCGCACTCACTGTGCACCGTGATGCGGAGCTGTGCGCTGCTCTTCCACACAGCTCCCCCCTTGAAGCGCACCTGGCAGCTGTAATTCCCTGAGTGGGAGACCCCCAGGCCAGGCACCAGCAGCTGCGGGGACCCCTGCGGGCCCCCCAACACCTGCCCATCCCGGTAGAACACGTACAAGAGGGGAGTTCGGGGCCGCAGGAGGCTGGGCGTGCTGATGCACCTGAGAATCAGGGGGGACCCCTCGGTGGGCTCGGGGGGACCCTCCAGCACTGGCACCGAGAAGAGGTCTGGGAAGGAGAGCGGAGGTGAGGGCTGTGACTCTGAGTCTGCTGGGAAGTGGCTTTGGGGGTGTCAGGAGATTGGAGTTCCAGCCATGGGGGTGCTCACCGTGCACTGTCACTGCCACCAGTGCCGACTCCCAAAACTTCTCTGACATCCAGTATTTCACCCGGCACTTGCAGTGGTAGCGGCCACTGTATTGCAGCTGAAGAGGGGACAGGGTCAGTTCGGTGCCATCATGGAGTCTCCCCAGTTCCTTCCCCTCACAGTTGAAGGACACCGAGGTGACCGTGTTGTTCCACCAGCCCCGGCAGCGCAGTGTAACCGTGTCCCCCTCCAGTAGCGCCTGTGCTGGCACCTGCAGCACCAGCCAGTCTGGGGGACAGAGGGGTCCTGTCACACCTGATTGCAACGGGACCCCCTATTGGGTCATACCCAGCACACCAGAGGTCCCCAGTTCCAACATGGGTATTCCTACTTTTCGGGGTACTCTGGGATGTCTGTCCCCAGAGTAGGGGACGGGCTCTGGTCACACAGGAGGTGACCCATGGAGCGGAGCTCACCCAGAGCCCTCAGGGACCCTGCAGGTGCCAGGCTGGTGACACCAAAATGTCCCTCACCGTCTGAGACTGTCACAGGGGGGCTGAGCCCACTGCCGGATCTGTCACAGGTGTAGGTGCCACTCTCGGTGACAGTGACGTGGTCTTCTTCCTCCTGCCTCCAGATCTGCCCGTCCTTGTACCAGGTGGTGGCACCCAAGCCCTGGCAGGTCAGTTTCACCTGGTCCCATTTCACCGGTGGCACCCAGGGGGGATCCACGAGGAGATGGGTTGTCTGGGCACCTGCAGGTGACAGGGGACACCAGCCTGCCAGGGCCAGCGCGGGGCTGGGGACAGCAGGGTGGGGCCATGGCATCCCCCGAGGACTCACCAGCGAGACCGAGGGTTTGGGCTGGAAGGGAGAAAGAACAGGTCAGTGTGGGGGTGGCATCATGGGGACAGAAACACGGGGGCACGGGGTATGCAGCCTGTCCCTAACTGTTCCCGTGGGGACAGCAGTTCTTGTGGGAAAGTGTGTGGGGATGGTTCCCAAAAGATTTGACAAGGGAGGGGGACATGTCTGTGTCACAGCCACCCGTGCACTACATCCCTGTGGTACAGACACCTTAAGAACAGGGACACCCAGGCCACCCTGGGCTGAGGCAGAACAAGGGGACACTGTGGACACCCCGGGCACGAGGACACCATGGACACAGCCCATGCTGGCTCAGGTCACCCCCACCAGCTCATGATCCCATCCCTATGATCCCATCCCCATGGCCTCATCCTCACTGTTCTTGTCTCCTTCTGTCCCTGCATCCCAGTTCCCTTGTCCCTTTCCCCAGAGCTACCTGAGCACAAAGGTGCCAGTCCCCACATTCCTGTCCCCACATCCCCATCCCCAAATTCTTTCCCCATGTTCCTGTCCCCAAAGCCACCCTACATCCCCAGTCCCACCAAGGTCCACTGTGGGTAACACGGACTGGCACCTACTGGCCTTGGGGACCTCAGGGGACCCTGCAGCCCCCCTGTGCCCCCTCCCCTGCCCATCCCTAGGGTTCCAGGCCCGTGCCCGGGGCACTCACCCCACAGGAGCAGCGCCACCTTCCCGGCCATCCCAGTGTCCCTAGCCATGTGGGCTGGCTGTCACTCGCTGCTGTGGCCACCACTCCCCTGGCTGGCGGCTCTTTGGATGAAGGGGAAGGAAGCGACGTCACGTCTGTCCCCACGTGTAGGTGGCCCTTGGTGGGGGCAGGGTGGCCACAAACTGGGGACAGGCTGGGGACATGATGGGGTAGACTGGGGACATGGTGGGAAATGGGGTTGCCAGGAGTGGGGGTGTCAGGGGATGTGGCTTGCCAAGGATGGGTGTCCAGGAGAATTGCGGTCCAGGGGAATTTGGGTCCCCATGCCTGGGGGGATTCAGGGGTGGGGGTGCCATGGGAACATGGTCCTGAGGGATTTTGGGTCAAGGCATGTGGGTGCAGAGGGAAAAAAGGGACCCTCAGGAATAGGGGTTGTGGGGGAAGAAGCAGCCCATGGGAGGGGATCAAGGCAATGGTGGTTGTGGGCAATGGCAGTCCTGGGAGGATGGTCCCAAGGGAGCAGAAACCAAGGCACTGGGGGTCCCATCATTGGGTTCCCAGGGGAATGGGTATGTCAGGGATGGTCAGTGGCTGGATGGGCATGAGGATCTCAGCTCCTTCCCAGGGTGCCTCAGATTTTGGATGACCCAGTGCCCAGCACAGCCCTCCCTGGGGTGCTCATTTCCTCACCAGGCATCACATGGGGGTCTTGGGTAGCTCTGCATTTGTGCCCTCCCCTGACCTGGACTTTTTCCTCTATTTCTCTTCTTTTCTTATTTTCCTCACTTTTGTGCCATGTCCCCTCTCTCTCTGTTCCTGACTCAGCAATCCTGAGGGAGCACCTGATCAAGGAAGGGGTTGGGGGGACCCCGGGGAGGGGGAAAATGGGGAGTAGTCTGTGCAGGGAAGGGTGTGGAGGCTGTGGAGGATGGAGGTGTTGGGCTGTGCCCCCTCAACATTTTCACTTTGTTTTTCCTGGACAAGAAGGAAGAGGCCATTTGTGCTGAGAGTCAGATGGGAAAGGGGGGGTTCTGTCCTGGGGGGGTAAATCCAGAGGGATCCTGTCCTGGGGGATCCTTTACCAGGGGGTGACACATCCTGGCATGGGGGAGTCCTCTCCCAGGGGATGGCGCTTCCTGATATGTCCCTGCACATTCCTTTTTGGTTGCCTGTTCCAGGCCTGGCACATCCTGGGGACCCCTGTCAATGCAAAGGTGGAGCACAGCCATGACCCAGCCCCAATGCACAGGGATGGCCATTAGTCAGCCCTGCTCTAGCCAGCCCCAGGAGGCAGCTGTTATGAGTAAAAAAGAGTTAATTTTTTTTCAAAAGGGTTGCAGAGTTTAAGTTAAGCTGGGAGCTGATCGCTGGCCCGGAGAGTGCTTTTGTTAGCTGAATGTTGTAATCACCTGTTAAGTATCAAGTTGTTTTCTTTTCTCAGCATCACCCTCCCCTGCTGCCAGGAGGATGGCATTCCTACCCCCCCCCCCCCCCCACCGAATGGTGGGAAGGGATGAGACTTCAGGAGTCTATTCAAATTATCTCAAACCCAGAGTGCAACAGGAGGGGACCCCCATCAAATCCAGGAAAAGACCCCAAGAGCAACGAGCCAAAACAGAATTAAGAGATCAAAGTAGTGTCTGGACATCAGGGGCGAGGTCCGAAGCCGGCGGAGACACTGGGGGCCTTGGTGACCCCTCACCATACCCGCAGTAGATGTCAGTCAGGGCCAGGACCCCTAGACCGGAACATTGCATCGACTATTGTACATATTCCCATTGCCCTTAGGAAGACCGGGTCCTTCCAGTTCTGCCTCTTATGGGACACAGCTGCACGTTCCTCCTTCTCTAAGTCACTCCTGGGAGTTGGGGCAGGGCACCATGGATCAGTCAACAACCCCCCCCCCCCCCCATCCTCAGCTGATCACTCTTCATAAGAGTATTAAAAAGATGAAAGATCTTTTGCCCTGTTAATTTCAGAAGCCAGGACCTCAGGGTCCCCCCCGCCCCCATGGCTTTGATTCTGGCAGCGTTAGAGCTGCAGCAGAGGTGAGAATTCTGTGGGGGAAAAAGGCCTGCCTGTGGTTTGTTAAGCTCTGCAAGAAGCTCAAACACCAATGGGAGCCAAAGCAGTGGCTCTGCAAGGGCCTTTGATGTTTTTCAGAGCAGGGCTGGCTGGAAACCCCCCCTGCAGGGCCAGCTGTGAGGGAACCAGTCTGGAAATGCAGCAATTGATCATTTTGTCCCTCTTGGTAAGGGTCTGAGAGAGTCCCAGAACTACTTCAAATCCCACACCAATCTGCTCAACAACCTGACCTGCACCCTTCTCCTCCTCCCTGCCTTACTGTGGATGGGCAGTGGCCACATGCCTCGGACCCCCCACAGCTGCTCTCTCATTGCCCTCTGCACCTGGATGGGGAGAGAAAATTGAACGAAGGGTTCCTGGGTTGAGACAAGGACCAGGAGAGATTGCTCATCAAATCCTGTCACGGGTAAAACTGCCTCGGATTTAGAGATATGAATTGAATTTATGGCTGACAAAATCAGAGCAGGTTAAGGAGAAGTCAAATAAACCCTTCAATGCACCTTCTCCCTTTTATGAATGACTATGCAGTCATTGGCTTTCACTGTTCTATTGGCTTTTCCAAATTATTTTGGTATAATTCAGTTTATAATCACTTTTTAACTGCTATTGATACACTATAATTTTTCAGCCTTTTTACCCTAATCTCTCTGTAGAATATAAATTTTATCATGATAAATATAGTATAGTTTAGGCTCTCCCAAAATATCCAGATAGAGACTATGTGCTGTGTACTATAACATTAACCCTTGTAGAAGTAGCTAATGCCTTTATTTGTGTAACTAAGTGACAATGGTGAGAATAACTCAGACAATTTTGTGAAATAGCTAGTGTTGATTTAATGTGCTGGTAGAGGATCTTATCTGTATGAGAAGAACACACTGAAACATAGCAAGTAAATAAACATCAAAAGAAAGAATGCAAAGAGGAATTTACCACTGACCCTTCGTTTACCAAGAACTGTCAAACCACAGAACAGGGGGGCCTTGTGAGCACATAAAATATATGAATTTAACCTGCAGGATGGAATGTATTTTATGAAAATGAATCAAGGGTCAAACCAAGCAATAGAATTCCCAGAACAAGAAAACTGGGAAGAATGTTTGAATGTGTATAACCCTCCTGAGTATGTATTTAACCAATACAATGAGAAGGTGTGTAAGAAGAATTGTTGTAGTTAACTGTGTGCCTCTGGCAGTTGCCCAGCACCCAGCACAGATGTTTACAGACCCTTTTATTTGTTATTTAACATTTACAGATTTTAAAGAGTGGGCCTTGTTTCTCACACAGTTCAATCAAAAAGTGTCATTTTGGGTACAAAAAAAAGGGGCGTGTGCCCCCCTGGAACTCGGAAGGGGAAGGGAGGAGCCCCATGGGGTGCTGTGAAGAGGAAGAAGGGACCCTGGAGGGGAATCGATGCCCTCCAGTGCCCCCAGTGTCACAGCACATCATCGTAGTCACAGGGGTCCCGCTGTCCCTCGTAGGGTCCCGACAGCTCCACATTGGTCACATGTGGATCCTGCGGTGGGTCAGTGCCAGGGGATACCCATGGGGGCCATGAGAGTGACACCAGTTGTGGGGACCTGGGTGGGGGGTGACACCCTTGGGTGAGGTTACCTTGTCCCCTCCCTGATATCTCCCAGTGCCAACTCGGTGTCAACTTTCTCTTTCCTGCAGCAGAAAGAAGAGGTCATTGGTCTGGTTTATAGAATACTTATAGAATGGATTTATAGAATCCTTCTAACTGTTGCTCTCCCAAGAAGTCACTCACAATAAAAATACAAACTAACCACAAAGAATTGAGACTTTTTGGTTCCCTTTAGCAGCCCATTGGTGCATCCCACAGCAGTGTTTGCTTGTGGATAACACAGAGTGTGGAACCTCCCAGAGTGTCCAACAGCTCCATGGGATTGTTCCCTGCCTGCTAGGCAGCAACACATCCCAGAAGGAAGCCTTCTGTTGGGTCATCTTTAGGAACTCTTCCTATTTTTCTCCCCATTCTCACAATGAAACTTGATTGACTTCCCATGGAGGAAGGAGAGAAGCTCTGTCCATCCTTGGAACAGTGCACTGGAATCTGTGGAAATGTCCCTATGTGCCTCAGGGTCTGATGAGCTGGTAAACCTATTCCAGCCTGCCCTGAATTCCCCTGCCTGGGCACTCCCTGCTCCTGCTGGGACGCCCCTGTTCTCCAGCCCCTCATGTACAACACCTTCTCAATATTTCCGCACTTTTTCCTCTCTTCTGGTCTGCACATTGAAATAAACAGGGCCAGGAGTTTTGTTCTTATAATGCTTTTATTGAAGTGAGCAGCTCAAAATAGGGTAGTGGCAGATCTACAGAGATTTGCTGCCACTCCCCACAGTGAACTCTGAAGAGAACAAGGGCCAAAACCAAGAGTCCTACCTCACGAAGGGCAGTCGGGATATACCCACAGTTTCAGTTTGGATAGTCAGTCCATGGGGTCCTGGGTCCGACTGGCATCGTTTTAGTTGGGGCGAGGAGTGACCGAGGTTCTCAAGCATCTCTGCCGGCTTTGGACCTCGGCCCTGCTGTCCAGACACCACCCTGACCTCTCAAGTCTGCTCTGCTCGTCTCTTTTGGGGTATTTTCCAGGATTTGGTGAGGGTCCCGTCCCAGTGCAGTTGGGTTTTGAGATAAATTTGCATGTCTCCTGAGATGCAAATTCTCCCTCTCTCCCCACCGTCTGGGAGGGAAGGTTGTCATCCTCCTGGCAACAGGCTAGGGTGGTTCTGAAAAACAAGAATTCTCCACAATAGAGAGTTAAACGGCGATACTTAAGGATACTCAAGAGGTGATTACAACATTTCACTAACAAAGAACTCTTGGCCAGCGATCAATTCCCAGCTCAACTCATAACTCCTCTGCAGCCCCTTCTCTTAAAAAAAAGGGTAACTTTTTTTTGTTCATAACACACATCCAAAACCCAAACATTCTTTCTGGGAGGTTCCAAAGGGCTGCAGGTTTTGTTCAAGAAGGAGGTTCTCAGTCAGGTTGTTGAGAAGATTGTTGTGTCTTTGCAGAAGTTTTGTGATTTTCTCAGTCTCATGGGCAAAGGGACAAAATGATCAATCACTGCGTTTCTGGACTGGTTCCCTCACAGCTGCCCCTGCATGGGGGGATTTCCAGCCAGCCCTGCTCTGAAAACCATCAAAGGCCCACCCAGAGCCACTGCTTTGGCTCCCTTTGGGTTTTGTGCTTCTTGCAGAGCTGAGCAAACCACAGGCAGGCCTTTTCCCCCACAGAATTCTCACCTCTGCAGCAGCTCTAAAGCTGCCAGAATCAAAGCCAAGGGTGCAGGGGGGACTCTGAAGTCCTGGCTGCCACCTGCAGCTGTCCAGAGCAGGGCTGGGCAATGGCCATCCCTGTGCAGTGGGGCTGGGCCATGGCTGGGCCCCACCCTTGAATGGCCATTGACTTCAAGGAGCAGAGTTTGGGCTCTCCTTCCTGCCCGGGGCTCCATTCCCCAGCTGCTCTTGCAGGCTCAGATCCTGCAGGGGATGAGCAAGAATGGAGAAGTCTGGCTACCCCCCAGATCCTTTATGCCCCAGTACAGGATCCCCGTGTCCATGTGTCCACCCTGGGACAGGATCTCCCCAGGACAGCGCTTGTCTCCCATGTAACTAACATGTCGAACGGCCTCTTCCTTCTTCTGCAGGAGAGAGAAAGTATTTGTGGGAGGGGGAGAAACCTGGACACTCCCATTCTGCACAGCCTCCCTAGACCTCCCTGCAGAACCCTCACCCCTTCTTCCCCCACTCTGGGCTTCCCCCAACCCCTTCCATGCTCAGGGCCTCCACAGGATCATCAAGGCACAAACTGGGTGCTTGTGAAATTGAGGAGTAAGATGATGGAAATGTTAATGAAGAGGGGAAAAACCCCCTGGGGGCTATGGGGACACAGACCTAGACCTTCTTGGAACCTACCTGGGGTGACCCTCCCAAACCACAAGCACCCTGGGGGACTTTGCTGGGCCCTGGGTCACCCCAAAATCTGAGGCACCCAGGGAAGCAGCTTTGACCCATGGGCTCACCAAACCACTGTCCATCCCTAGCAACCCCATTCCCCAGGGATCCAAATCATGGGACCCTCATTCCTTCTATCCTCCCTTCCCTGGGACCCCCATCCCAGTACTGACATTCCCCGGTGTCAAAAATGTGTATTTTATGATTGGCTTTTCGCAAATATTAAAATGAATATTCTATGTGTTGTGTTAGAAAGTAACGCTGTATTAATTCTCTTCAGTAGTGTGTTAAATATAGTTTTAGGTTATAAAAATTGTTAAAATAGAAACTATGCTATGTAGGATACTTTTTTAAAGAAAGGACTTGCAGTGAGATAGCTGCCACAGGACACCTAAATCTTTCAGAGAAAAAGAATTTATTGCTCCCTGTTATGAGTAAAAAAAGTTACCTGTTTTTTTTAAGAGAAGGAGCTGCTGAGTTTGGAGTTGAGCTGGGAATTGATCGCTGGCTAAGAGTTTTTTTGTTAGTTAAATGTTGTAATCACCTCTTGAGTATCGTTGAGTATAGCTGTTTAACTCTCTATTGTGTAGAATTCTTGTTTTTCAGCACCACCCTTGCCTGCTGCCAGGAGGATGACAACCCCCCCTCCCGGACGGTGGGGAGAGAGGGAGAATTTGCATCTCAGGAGACATGCAAATTTATCTCAAAACCCAACTGCACTGGGACGGGACCCTCACCAAATCCTGGAAAATACCCCAAAAGAGACGAGCAGAGCAGACTTGAGAGGTCAGGGTGGTGTCTGGACAGCAGGGCCGAGGTCCAAAGCCGGCAGAGATGCTTGAGAACCTCGGTCACTCCTCGCCCCAACTAAAACGATGCCAGTCGGACCCAGGACCCCATGGACTGACTATCCAAAAGAAACTGTGGGTATACTCCCACTACCCTTCCTGAGGCAGGACTCCTGGCTCTCCTCCCTAGGAGGCAGCGCTCCAAATCTTTCTTTTCTAGAGCTGTTGTTGGGAGAGGTGGCAAACCTCGGTGAACTTGCACACCCCTCTCTTCCCTCCCCCCCCCCTAATTTTGAGCTGATCACTTTATTAAAGGCAATATAAAACAAGAGTGTCTCCTGCCCTCGTTTAATTCACTCCCTTATCAGGAGAAACAAACTTCTTCCCTCCTCGAAGGGAATTAGGAGGAAGTTGACTATGACCAAGCTGAATGCATTGTTTAAATGGAATTCATGCATGATGCATATGAATATGCAAAGAGCTACTGTTTTTAAGGGCTAATCCTTTGTTAATGGAGGTCCTTTTTTGGGCTTGTGCTGCCCAGAAAAAGGTACCTGGATGTCCATAACTCTTTGTTTTTATTGTCTCATATTGTCCTTATAAAAATTGTCTAAATTATTATTACTCTAATTGTATTATTATTTTTATAACTATTTTATTAATATTAAATCTTTAAATTTAAAAAAACAAGTGATTGGTGTTTCTTACACTGGGATCCCCATGGCACAGCACCCCATTCTCAAGGAACACTCTCCCATTCATTACATCCCCTGAAATGCTCCTTTCCCCAGGACTTTGATCCTTCCAGGGCCCCCATTCCCATGGGAACCCCATTCCCCCAGAATCCCTATCCCGTGACCCCAAATCCCTGGAGACAGAATTCCCCTGGGATTCCCATCCCTGAGTGCCCTCCAGCTCTGGGGATCCCCATTCCCATGGCACCCCCATTCCCAGTGACTCCCCCTCTGAAAAACCCCCATTCCCAGGGACCCCATCCCTGGGACTCTGCATTCCCCTTGCAGTATATGATCGAGATAATTCATGCTTTGTAACTGTATAAAAATTATAAGATCCAACCATGCCTCGGACCCCCATGGCCAGAAGCAGGGCCTTCTTTCTATTCAAAGATTTCCCGGACTCACCCAGATAAAATCATGACTGTTAACAAATGAATGAGTCTTTCTGGGGCAATAAGTAGCCATTTCCCGGGAATGTCCGAAACATTCAAGGGACTGCACCTGGAAGAGATTACATGGAGGACCAGCGATGTTCTGGTTACAAGTGAAAAGAAGACTATTTCAAGGAGCTCAGACAGCCATCCAAACCTATGGACTAACTTTTGTACGGGTCTGAATCTGTATAATCCCCATTATACATATGAAAGGACGTACAGAAATCTTAGGTCATTTCTGCTTCAAGTGGAATAAACCCTATATAAACTGGCTACCTGAAGCGGTTGGTGTGAACCACTGGGGAGACGCTGACACTACGTCGGTCTGATCCAAGTTCGCCCAGCGTCAAAGTCAAGGGTTGACGCTGTCTTAGTTGTGGTGGTTTTATAATATTCCATCTGGTTGTGATCTAATAAATTTATAAAATTGTTTTATAAATTTTGCTGCCGATTTGATAATTTACAACACTTGGCATCCACAAGTGACCAACACGGAGCTGTCAGGACCCCACAAGGGACAGTGGGATCCCCATGACTACGAGAGCATGCTATGACACTGGGGGCATTGGGGCGCACTGGGGACACTGGGGAGCACTGGGGACACTGGGGGTCTGTTCCCCAGAGCACCCCTCGTGTGACTCCCCCCCCCAGATTCTGTGCTCCGGGGTTGGCCATGTGTCGGGGGTTATGAGTAAAAAAGAATTACCCACTTTTTTTAAAAAAACGGATTTGCAGAGTTTAAGTTAAGCTGGTAGCTGATTTCTGGCCAGGAGAGTTCTTTTGTTAGCTGAATGTTGTAATCACCTGTTAAGTATCAAGTCCTTAACCTTCCATTGTAGAGAATTGTTCTATCAGTACCACCCTTGCCTGCTGCCAGGAGGATGACAACCTCTCCCCCCCCACCCCTCCCCCCCGGACGATGGGAAGGGAGGAGATCTCAGGAGACATGCAAATTTAGTCTCAAACCCAGAGTGCAACAGGAGGGGATCCCCCACCAAATCCCAGAAAATACCCTAAAAGCAACAAGCCAAAACATAATTAAGAGATCAAAGTAGTGTCTCGACATGAGGGGCCAGTTCCGAAGCCAGCAGAGATGCTGAAAACCTCGGTTGCCCATCACCCCGACTGCTTAAGACGTCAGCTGGAGCCAGGACCCCTGGACAGGTAAACTAAATGGAAACCGGGGTATACCCCCATTGCCCTCATGAGGATGAAACTCTCGACCTTGCCCCTTAGGGGACAGAGCTGCACTTTCCTTCTCCTCCGAGTCACTCCTGGGAGCGGCAGTAGGGCACCGTGGATCTGTCAACCCCCCCATCCTGAGCTGATCACTTTTAATAAAGGCATTAAAAGGAGAAAGATCGCCTGCCCTGTTTATTTCATCAGGGGTCCCATGGTGGGCTGCCCAGGGCTTCTCATTCCAGTGCTCCCAGTACCTCCAGGGGCTCCTCATTTCCTCCCCCAGTGCCAGGGGGCACAGGACCCCGTCCCTCTTATTGGACCCAAAATGCAGCCTTTTGATTATACCAGGAGAAATGTTATTTGTTTGTTCAGCTCTGCCTGGGTAGCTCTGGATTGAAGAGGGTCCCGGTCAGGTTGTTGAGCAGATCCTTGAGGGATTTGCCAGATTTTTGGGGCTCCCTCAGTCCCTCAGTTGGTGACAGGAACAAAATGATCAATTGGGGCATTTCCGAACTGGTTTCCTCTCAGCTGCCTTGCAGAAGGGAAGGATCTGCCGCTCCCTGTTCATTCTCCCTTGGTGACACTGGCCAAGGGCTCGGGCACCTATGGCTGTGCTGCCCCGTCACCACGGGCACCGATCATGCAGCTGCTGAGTCCCTCTGGCCCACCTGAACTCAGCCCATCCCTGCCCCAGCCCTGCCTGGTACTCCTGCGTGCTGGCTCCAGTGCCCAAAGCCCTGCACCTGGTGCTCCCTGAGTGGCATCTGAGCCCCAGAGCTACTGTGGAGCCCCAGCCGGGCCCGGCCCTGGGGCAGGCGGGGGCACTGGCAGGTGCCGGGAGGGCAGAGGGGACCATTGACTCCAGGGAGGAGCCCCTGGCACTGCAGGAGCAGAGTCCTGCCCTCAGGTGACGGTCACCGGTTGCGGCTGCCGTTGCGCTGCGAGGGTTGGGACTGTCCTGGGCCACGGCACCGATGGTATTGATGTGTCCCGAGGAGGGGATTTTGGGGTCTCACCCTGTCACTTCCAGGACCCCTTGATCCCCCATCCCCCCTCAGCTCCTGGGCTGTTGGGAACCTTGGGGACAGTGCCACTCACACCGGGGGCTGTAGGGGACATCTCGTGACAGCCGCTGCTGCTCCGCACAGCTGGGCCTGGTGACAATCGCGACATCCGTGTCCGCCAGTGGCAACATGCGACAACCGCCCCTGCCTGGGATCCGCCTCCCTGCATCCTGGGGACACCCTGGGGTCCCGTGGCCCAAATCCCAGTGGGTCCTGTGTCCCCCAAAGCCCTCCTGGGGACACCTCGGTCCCTCCAGACCCCCCAGTCCCTCCCGATCCCCCCGGGCTCAGTGGAGGCTCCGCAGCAGCTCCAGGGCTCGGAGCCCACCCGGGGAGCGCCAGGTGTGGGGTCGGGCACTGAGGGGGCACTGGGAGGGGAACCAGGCAGGGCTGGGGAGGGGGGATTTGGCACTGGGTGTGGGGTTTGGGGCACCAGGGGTCACCAGGAGGCACCGGGGGGAACTGGGCAGGGCTGAGGAGGGGGGATCCGGGCACCGGGGGGATTTGGGGAGATTTGGGGAGATTTTATGGTGATTTGGGGAATTTGGAGGGCATATTGAGGCGATTTTAGGTGACTTTGGGGGCTATTTGGGGTATTTTGGGGTGTTGTGGGGAAATTAAGAGGGGTTTTGGGGTGATTTAGGGGATTTGGGGGTGATTCAGAGGTGATTATGGGGAAGTCGGGTGAGATTTGGGGTGATTTTGGGCAGATTTTGGGGAGTTTGGAGAGATTTGGGGGGATTTAGTAGATATTTTGTGCAGAATTTGGAGGATGTTGGGGTGATTTGGAGGATTTTGGGGGGATTTAGGGATGATTTGGGGCAATTTGGGTGTAGGGATTTTGAGGGGTTTGGGGGGATTTGGGGTTGATTTTGGTGGATTTTCAGGGGATTTTTGTGGTATTTTGGGGGCGATTTTTATGGGAGTTTTTGGTGGGATTTAGGGAGAATTTTGGGAGGATTTGGGGGTCTCACCCTATCTTTTCCCACAGCCTGTGGGTGCCTCCAACCCCATTGTGCTCCTCCACAATGTCACCGTCGCCCCTGAAGCGCTGCCCTCGCTCCGGAACAAACCCAAAACCAGGGACCTGATCCAGGACCTCATGTGAGGCTCCCAGAATCTGCCATTTTCCCCCCCAAAATCTGTGAATTTTACCCCCAAAATCTGGGATTATTTCCCCTAAAATTTGGGATTCTTTCACAGAAAATTTGGGATTTTTTCACTAAAAATTTAGGATTTTTTCCCCCAAAATGCAGGATTTTTTCACTGAAAATCTGATGTTTTTTTCCCCCAAAATCTGGGATATTTTCCCTAAAATTCGTGATTTTTTACCCCCAAGATGCAGGATTATTTTCCCCAAAATCTGGATATTTTTCCCCTGTCCCTTATCCTGGTCTGTGTCCCCCAGAATTCTCAGGGATCGGCCCCTTGCCTCGCTTATCATCGGCACCGAGGAATTCCCACAGATGCAGGAGGAGGCTCAGCCTCCGCCGCAGCTCGTGGATCGGCTGCAGATCCTCAAATCCTACCAGGATGCGGCTTTTGTGGGCATTTCCCGATTTGCTTAGCACCAATTTCCCAGTCCTGAATTTTCTGATCCCCCTTTTCCCAATCCTGCTTTTCCTGATCCCGATTTTCCTGATCCCGCTATTCCTGGTCCTCAAAATCCTGAGCCCAGTTTTCCCTACCCCAAATTTCCCAATCTTGGTCTTCCCAATCCCAAATTTTCTGACCCCACTTTCCCTGATCTTGCTTTTCTGATCCAAATTTTCCCAATCCCGATTTTCCCAATCCCACTTTTCCTGATCCTGATTTTCTAGATCCTGTTGTTCCTGATCCCAATTTTACTGATCCAGGGAATGCCCTGGGATGTCCCCGGGAATGTCGCCAGGAATGGCTCTGGGAATGTCCCTGGGAATGCCTCGGGATGTCGTCAGGCTGTCCCAGGGATATCCTCACAATGTCCGTGGGCTCTCCCAGGGTTGTCCCCAGGAATAACCCCCAGGAAGACCCCGGGAATGCCCCAGGCTGTCCCCAGGATGGCCCCGAATTGTTCCCTGAGAATGTCCCCAGGGATGCCCCGTGATGTCTCCGCAATGTCCCCTGTCCCCACAGGAGCAGCTGCGGCGCGTGCGGAGTGCGGAGCTGGGTAGGGACAAGCAGCAGGACATGGACAGGGACAAGGACAAGGACAGGGAGCGGGATGAGGACAAGGACAAGGACACAGACACAGACAAGGACAAGAACAAAGAGGAAGAGAGGGAGAGGGCAAGGAAGGTGAGGCTGGAGCCATTTTGGAGGAATTCTGGAGGAATTTTGGAGGATTTTTGACAGAACTTTGGAGCGTTTGGGGATCTCTCACCCCAAAATCTCACCTCAAAACTTGATGGATTTAGTGGGGGATTTTAGAGGGATTTTGAAGAGATTTGGGGGATTCTTAGGGATTTGGGGAATTTTGGGGTGATTTTGTGGGGCTTTTGAGGGGATTTTTTTGATTATTTTTATGGGATTTTGGGGGGATTTTGTGAGAGATTTTGAGGGAATTTTCTAATTATTTTATTGAGATTTTGAGGGGATTTTGGGATGATTTTGTGGGGATTTGGAGGGTGGATTTGTGGGAAGATTTTGGGGTCTCACCCCATCTTTTCCCACCGATTTCAGGCCCCTCCAGCCCTGTTGCGCAGCTCTGGAATGTGAGGACCCCCCCAGGCCTGGTGTCCTTCCCTCAGGACAAACCCAAAACCATTCGGGTCTTCACCAAGGACGTGGTCCAGGAGCTCGTGTGAGGCTCGGGGGGGATTTGGGGACCCCAAAAGTGATTTGAGACCCTCAGGGACTCAGAAAGGATTTGGGGACTCAGGTGGAAGCTGGACTCAGAAGGGAATTGGAGACTTGGAGAGGATTTGGGGATCCAGGTGGGATTTGGGGACTCAGGGGGAATTTGGGGACCTGGGGGATTTGCGGACTATGGGGAATTTGAGACTCTGAGGGATTTGGGGATCATGAGAGATTTGGGAATTCAGGAGAATTTGGGCACTATGAAGAATTTGGGACCCTGAGGGGATTTGGGGACCCTGAGGGATTTAGTGATGCAGATGGGATTTGGGGACACAGGGGACATCAGGAGATGCCCCCATGTCCCTGATCCTGGTCTGTGTCCCCCAGAATTCCCAGGGATCAGCCCCCAGCCTTGCTCATCATCGGCACTGAGGAATTCCAGCAGATGCAGGAGGAGGCTCAAGCTGCACTGCAGTTCGTGGATCGGCTGCAGATCCTCAAATCCTGCCAGGACATGGCTTTCGTGGGTATCTCCCAATTTCCTGAGCCCCAATTTCCTGATCCCAAATTTTCTGATCCCCCTTTTCCCAATCCTGCTTTTCCTGATCCCCCTTTTCCCACTCCCCTTGTGCCAGGGCTCCTGCAATGTCCCAGGACTGTCCCTGCAGGAGACCGTGGGAATGTCCCTAAGGAACGTCCCAGGAATATCCCCCAGGAATGCCCGGGAATGTCCCACAGGAGGCTCTGGGAATGTCCCCAGGAGTGTCCCTGTCCCACAGGAGGCCAGGGAATGTCCCCAGCAGTGTCCCTGTCCCACAGGAGGCAGCAGCCGGGCCCACAGCGCGGAGCGGCTGCGGGAGGAACTGCGGGAGGCGTGGGCCCACTTGGAGCTGGAGCTGCAGTGGGAGCTGCTAGAGTGTGTGGCGAGGATGAAGCCGGAGCAGGAGGATGAGATGCGGCAGCTGAACTCGGTATGGGCGGAACCTTCCCCTTTTTCCTTTCCCATTTCCATTTCCATTCCCATTTCCATTCCTGTGTCCCACAGCTCCTGCTGACTGCCCACTGCAGCTCTATCCTGGACAGGCAGAAAAAGTGGCTGTCCCAGGGTTCCCTTTTCCCTTTCCTATTTCCATTTCCATTTCCCATTTCCCTTTCACATTCCCATTTCCATTTCCCATTCCCATGTCCCGCAGCTCCTGCTGACCACCTGCTGCAGCTCCATCCTGGACAGGCAGCTGGCGGAGATGCAGCTGCTCCAGGGCTCCCATTTCAGTTTTCCCATTCCCATTTCCCTTTTCCCTTATCCCCTTTCCATTCCTGTGTACCCACTTCAGCTCCATCCCGGACAGGCAGGAGAAGCGACTGTTCCAGGGGTCCCTTTTCCCTTTCCCATTTCCCATTTCCCATTTCCATTTCCATTTCCCATTTCCATTCCTGTGTCCCACAGCTCCTGCTGACTGTCCATTGCAGCTCCATCCTGGACAGGCAGCTGGCAGAGAAGCAGCAGATCCAGGGGGAGCTGTGGGCAGAGGAGCAGCACCTGGCGTGGCTCATGGACAGCGAGTGGGAGAAGGAGCTGCAGCTGGAGGAGGAGCAGTGCCAGAAGGGGGTGAGGGTGGGGCTGGCAGGGTGCTGTCACCTTCCCCAGGGTGCTGTCTCCTCCCCCGGGGCGCTGTCACCTCCCCAGGATGCTGTCCCACCCTGAGGCAATGTCCCCTCCCCAAGGCGCAATCACCTTCCGGGGCTTCATCACCCCCCCAGGGCTTTGTCACCTTCCCAGGGCTCTGTCCCCCAAGGTGTCCCCGTCCCCAGCTGATATCCCTGTCCCCAGCTGTGTCCCTGTCCTAGTGTCCCTGTCCCCAGGAGTGGGACACGGTGCTGGAGGCGGAGCATGCACGGCTGCAGCAGGAGCGGCAGCAGGAGCTGGATTGGGTCAAGGCCATGCAGGAGCACGAGTGGGGCTGGCAGGAGGCGCATGTGGGTGGCACTGACGCCCCTGTCCCCTCTCCGGTGCTCTGTCACCTCCCTGGGGCTCTGTTGCCTGTCGGGGGATGTCCTGGAGTGGTGGCACCAGGAGCTGTCCCTGTCCCTAGTGTCCCCAATGGCTCCAATGTCCCCAGGGTCCCCTTTGCCTGTCACTCTCCCCAATGTCCCCACTGTCCCCGATGTCCCCGCAGGAGGCTCTGCGCTCCAAGCGCAGCCAGGAGGTGGCAGAGCACAACTAGTGGCACCAGGAGCTGTTGCTGCCCCCAATGTCCCCAGTGTCCCCAATGTCCCCAGTGCCTGTCCCTGATGTCCCCAGTGTCCTCACAGGAGGCTCTGCGCTTCAAGCGCAGCGAGGAGGAAGCGGAGTGAAAGTGGCGGCACCAGGAGCTGTCCCTGTCCCCAGTGTCCCCAGTATCCCCAGTGTCCCCAGTATCCCCAGTGTCCCCAGTGACCCCTGTCACTGTGCCCAGTGTCCCCAATGTCCCCAGTGTCCCCAGTGCCACCAATGTCCCCAGTGTCCCAGTGTCCCTGCAGGACGCTCTGCACAATAAGCACAGCCAGGATGAGGCAGAGCGTGCCTGGCTACACTGGGACCTGTCCCTGTCCCCAACGTCCCCGAATAGAGATGTGGGGACAAAGATATAGAGAAAGGAACCTTGGGGTTGGGGCAGCTGTGGAGACAGGGGAACAGGGAAACAGGGACAATGGCCATGTACCATGCAGATGGGCCATGGGGGCAGGTGCCAATGGAGTGGAACCATGGGCACAAGGCCATGGGGATTGTGGCCATGATGCTGATGGGGGTGACCTGTGCCAGCACAGGGTCCCCATGCCTGAGCAAGGAGTGGCTCCAGTGTCCCTCTCCTCAAGACATCTGTGCCACTTCAGTGCCTGCATGGAGGGCTTTTGGGGAAAGGCCCCATACCCCGTGCCCTCATACCTCAGTCTCCTTGGGACCACCCACACCCAGCCCTGTCCCTTCTCCCTTCCAGCCCAGACCCTTGGCCTCGCTGGTGAATCCTTCGGGGATGCCACAGCCCCACCCCGCTGTCCTCAGCCCCGTGATGGTCCTGGCAGGCAGGTGTCCCCTGTCACCTGCAGGTGCCCAGACCACCCAGCTTCCCTGGAGGCCAGTGTTGCTGTGGGACCAGGTGACACTGACCTGCCAGGGCTCAGGGACCGCCGGTGCCACCACCTGGAACAAGGAACAGGTACCTTGTAGGTACCCGTAGGCGCTGGGGGCAGGAGGCACCTGACCTCTTCATTGTCACTGAGAGTGGCACCTACATGTGTAACAGACTCAGCACCGGGCTCAGCCCCTCCGTGAGAAACTCAGATGGTGAGGGGGGAATCTTAAATGATCTGGGTGGCCCCTGATAGGACCAGGTGGGCTCGACTCCATGGGTGGCCTCACAGCCCTTGTGTGGCAAGAGCCTGTGCCTTGCACACAGAGACATCCCAGTGCACCCCAGTGCACCCCAGTGCACCCAGATGTTTTCCGTGGGGCCATGGGGCCCCACCTTGGACCTGTCTCGAGCCCCTCAGTGAGATGGGACCCTCCTGTCCACCAAACAAGCTGGTGCTGCAGGTGCCAGCACGGGTGCTGCTGGAGTGGGACACGATGACACTGAGCTGCCAGGGCTGGTGGAGTAACCCGGCCACCTGGGTCCGATTTTACCAGGATAAAAATAATCTGACGGGGTCCATCAATAGGACCCAGCTGTCCCTGATCCCTCTGCAGCTGCACCACAGCAACTGCTACCTCTGCAAGGTCTTGGTTTGGTCCTGGTTGTCACATTCAGCAGCAGTGACAGTGAGAGTGCAGGGTAAGCCCCGCCATGGCTGGAACTCCAGTGTCCTGGCACCTCTAAAGCCACTTCCCAGTGGACTCAATGTCCTCACCTCTCCTCTCCTTCCCTGAGCTCTTCCTGGTGCCGGTGCTGGAGGGTCCCCTCGAGCCCACCAATGGGTCCCACCTCAATCTTATTTGCCTCAGCACCCCCAGCCCCCTATGGCCCCGAACCCCCCTCCTGCTCATGTTCTACTAGGACAGGCAGGTGGTGGGGGACTCGCAGGGATCCCCACAGCTGCTGGTGCCTGCCATGGGGATCTGCCACTGGGGGAATTACAGCTGTCAGGTGTGCTCTGAGTGGGGGGCCGTGCGGAAGATCAGCAACCGGCTCTGTGTCATGGTGTGCAGTGAGTGCGGGGATGGGCACAGGGAGCCCCCACAGCCTCCTCAGGTCCCCTGTTGGGGGACCTCCATGTCCCTCTGAAACATTTCTTGGGTCCTTCTGCCTCTGCCCTGTGTCCCCCCTCACCCCTCCGTGTTTTGACCATATCCATGACATCCCCCATCACACCCATTCCCCTGTCCCTATCCAACCACACTGGACGCCAGCTCCTCCCTGTGGCCTCAGCTCTTTGTCCCCACGGTGCCCATGGCCAATGCCACCATCACCCTTTGGTCTCCTGTCACACCAGGTGCATGCAGGTGAGCCCGTGACCCTGCGCTTCTTGGTGCCAGTGGGCTCAGCCCCTGTCACCTTCACCTGGCTGCACAATGGGCAGGAGGTGGCTGGAGTCCCCTCCTGGAGCTCAGGCGATGATGTGGGACATTTGGGCACCTACCAGTGCATGGCCACAAACCAGGTGGGACAGGACGGACACTGCATGTTCCGGGCACTCAGCCCAGAGCTGGCACTGACGGTGAAAGCATGGGGACACAGGGACACAGGTGGGGTCACATGGGGTCACAAGGGAGTGCAGGACTCTTGGGGTGATGGGTGATACTGATGTGTCCTTCTCTGTTTCTTGCAGTGGCCACAGAGGTCATTGACGCCCTTTTGTTCCTGGTTCTGCTTGTGGCCTGGAACTAGTGGCACTGTGTGGGTGGGTGACAATGGGGGGGACGGGGGTCCCAGGGAACTGTTGAGGTCTGAGACTTGGGGAGCGATAGCACAGCACCCACAGCCCCAGAATTGTGATCTTGGCTGGGGGTCCTGCAGGGTTTGGGGAGGTGCTGGAGAGTCCTGCAGGGATGTTGGGGGTTCTTTCAGGGGCCCTGAGGGCGTTTGGGAGGTCTCTGTCCCTGGTGGGCTTTGCATTCTTGAGGCTGAGTTGGTCAGGGGTACTGGGGAGGTTCATGAATTCTGAGGGGCTTCAGGGATGCTTGGGGATCCTGAGGGGAAATTGAGGGTCCTGTGGGGCTTTAGGAATCCTGAGAGGTTTCAGGGCCCTGGGGACCCCAGTCACCCCTCCGCTCTTTCCTTTGCAGCTGCCAGGAAGCATCAGGAAAGGTGAGTGGGGGGCTCAAACTACACTCTTCCCTTTTACCCCAACCCCCAAGATCTCTCATTCCCTCCACCACATCCCCTTTATTCCCTCAGGAACGCCCCGGATCCCCCAGCCCCCTGAGACAAGGGGGAGGTAACCAAGAGGACAGGGGGTGAGTATGGGGGGACACACACGCTGAGGGACACATCACCCATGTTATGTTTGCCCAATTATCCCTCCATCAAAAAAACCAAACGAAATTTAAAGTAGCAGCAATTTTAATTGAGTAGCTTAGGATATACAAAATTGGATACAATTTGGTTAAAATAAGGGATAATTTGGTTCCAATAATAGCGCATAAGCAAAAATATAACTGCGGGGGAAAAATAACTGCGCGGGGTACAGAGTGTAAGGTCCTTGGATGCCTGCCACCTCACGTACAATCTTGCCAAAAGAAAATTCCCCCTTTTATTCCATATGTCAATGCCATCTCCTCCCATTTTCAATTCATCACACTTCTACCTCCACCCCACCACCACCTTTACTGCGCAAGCTCCATCATTCTTTTAGCTGGTCGCACCATTCTCCGGTGGTCTTCTCTGGATGTAGGCCCTCTTCTTCCTCATTGTCCTTTGATTCACCTTTGGGTGACACACGAGCATTGAGCTAGTATAATGTGAGCCAAGCTCGTATAATGTGGGCCAAAACCAACATAATACCATGTTCCAAGCATCAAAGCAATAAATCTCATATGATTAACATATCCTTGAAATCTAACCAGTTTTTCCTTCTTTTCTGGTAATTTTTAGTAACTGTTATCTCTTGCTCCTTCCTACTTAGAACATCTGCAGGAAAAGGGGGTGTTGGAAACCCTCCTCTCCCTTTTGTCTTTACATTTTAAACTATTTTATTATTCCTAAATATTAATTACTGTATCAATATTGATTACCATTTCAATATTGTCAGCAGGAATCATACCTATTTATCACACCCACGAGTGTCACCCCACCCAGGTCCCACAGACTGTGTCTCTCGCAGCATCCCCCTGTGCCAACACCCTCCAGGATCCCCAGGGGACCTATGCAGAGCTGCAGGGACCTCAGAGGTATCCGTGGGAACCTGGTGACATCTATGGGAATGTGCTGTGACACTGGGGGGAACTGGGGGGCACTGGGAGTCCCCACCCATGGGCACCACTCGTGTGGGTTCTGTCACCAAAAACTGCCCCTCTCCCTCCCCATGGAGGCACAAATACCCCAAAGGGGTGTGAGAGGAACAATTTCCCAAAACGACGATGAGAGAATAAAACCAATGGCAACAGCAACAAGGTTCAGAGTCCAAAGGGTCACAAAACAAATTATTTCCAGGAAAAACCCCTAAAATAGAGGCAAATCCCAGATGATTCCCTGAGCATGTTTCCTCCACCAGAGGAACCTGCAGGGCCCTGGGCCTTCCCTCCTCTGATGGCCAAAGCGGCCTTCAGGAGGCTCTGGATTCTCTTGTCCCCTGTCCCAAACCCCTCCTTTGCCGTGGTTCCCACATGATGATGTCACAAAGGCCCTGTGGGGGTTCCAGAGCCGCCCCCTTCTCCAGGGCAGTGGGGATCAGGCCATGGCTCAGGGTGGGGTGTCATAGACAGGAAAGGTTTGATGTCTGGAGACATTACGGAACACCTGTGTGTGGCAGGAGTGGGGTCAGGCCTTACTTTTAGTGAGACAGGGCCCCATCTGTCCATCAGTCTGTCAGCCATGGAACACTGGGGACAGTGTGATGCTCTGTCAAAGCCAGCTCCTGAGTGGCCATCTGACCAGAAGTGCCAGCTGGGGAGAGAGCCCTCGGTGGCCCAACTGGCTTAAAAGGCAGAGCATGAGGTGGTAAAGTCCCTGAACCTGTCTCCTCTTGGGATGTCTGTCCCTTCCACACTGGAACCCAGGATTTGGCAACTCATTTAAATGAGAAATATCTGCCAAGGAAAGTGGGAACATTCCAGGAATGGAAAGAAGACCCATGTCTAAAACTTTCTTTAATCTCAAAAATAATGGGGCTTCCAGGCCAAAGTGTAGGAGAAGGAATAACAGCTTTTTATTGGGAAATTTATAAACCAGAACAGAACCAACAACACAAACCCAGAACTTTCCCTCCCACTCAGCGCTGTTGGTTTTTGTTGCAGTGATAACCACAGCCAGCAGGGGGCGCTTCAGGGAGCGCTCCCGGCCAGCAGGGGGCACCCTGGTCGAGCTCCATCCCCTCAGGGGCCATGGCAGCCTCAGACGGGAGGCAGGAGGGGAAATCGCTGCTTTTGCAAACTCACGGGCAACAATCGCTCCCGACACCATCATCGGCAGTGGGCAGAAGCCGCCAAGGCAGCAGGTTGGATCCCAGTGCCCATTGGCAGCGTAGCAGTGTCCCAGGGCCAGGCACACACCCTGCACAGCACCCGCGACCACTCTCCATGATCGTGAGTGGAAGAAAGGCAGCACCTGACCCCAGGCAGGTCTTGGATCCACAACAGCCCCTCTGGTGGCTTTATGCATTAATTCCTGCAAACCATCAGCCTTTCACTCCCTTTTCCTCCTTCAGCTCTGTCTCAGCAGCTTTGAGAATGTTGAATTGCCCTGGGATGTTGAGGAAAGCTGGTGCTCGGTCGTGACTCTGCCAGGGTTCCTCAGGGGTCTGCAGAGCACATTTGGAGTTCCTGCTCTTCCTGGGTGTCTTGGTTTAGGGCAAATTTGGGAGAGAATCCCCAAAAAGGGCTTCTTCAAAAAAACAAACCCACACGGCCCCTCCCCCAACCGGTTTGGGAAGAAGTCCTCGGAGAGAAGTGGAAAGAACCTGTTTATTTGATAAGCACAGCACCCCCCAGCACACACAATGAACAATACCAGATGACACCACCCTTCCACTGCTCTGAAAAAGATGACAAATTCAGAAAAGTCTCTCCTGGGGGTTTGCTCTATTATCAGTCCCTCCGGTGCTGAGGCAGCTGCTGCAGTCACAAGGTGTAAACTCTCTCTCCGTGTTCCAAATCCCAGTCCGGAGCAGTCAGCAGGTCCAACGGGGTGGGGGGAACAGTCCAGAAAGGAATTTGGACTGTTTAGCTAAATTAAGTAATGAAGTCGGGGGGGGGGGGAAAGCAAGAGCAAGCAAAGCAGAAGCAAAGCAGAAGCAAGAGCAGAAGCAAAAACCAGGGGCAAGAAGCAAAAAAACAGCAACATGCACTGGTGCTATCTGGATGTCCCGCCAGTGGCTGATAAGAGGCCAAAACAAAACCTTCACTCCACCAGTCTTAAAGGCACAGAACATAATATCCAGCATAAATTACACACACACGAATGGGGATAACAGTCACCCTAGGACACTGGGCCACTGCTGGTTCTGACACAGCAGCCCTGGGGGAGGAGGAGGAGGAGAGCAGAGCCATAGCCCTGAGAGCTCTGCAGCCACAGCTGGACACAGGGAGAGCCTGGGCTGGGAGCAGCAGTGCCTTGGGAGGGCAAAATGAGGCAAAATTAAATCTGTTTTGGCCAATGCCCCTGTTCTGCTCTGGGAGAGGCAGACCCTTAAGGAGGTGCTGTAATTAGGGCTGAGGTTCCTAAAGTTCAGCTGCGCTTCTAAAGCATCCCTGTGCACAAACACATGGCTCTGCATCCTCTCCTGGGGATTTTGGGATCCTGGGGTTGAGGCAGGAGCGGCTGGAGCAGGTGGCCCACGTGAACAACAGACCTGGTCTGCTGGAACAGCACCTGGCCATGCAGGTAGAGCAGGGGCGCTGGGATTTCCTCAGGATGCTCAGGTGAGGCCCATGGGGCCGGGCCATGGTGGGCCATTCCTGCTCCCCCCAGATTTTGGGACACCAGCTGTGACTCCCATCGGGCTCTCAAACCCTGGAGGGTTCAGGCTCAGCCTCACAGGAGGTCCTGGTCCAGGCCTTGGGGATGATTCGGGTGCTCCCGGGCTCGTTCCTGACAAAGGGCAGCGCTCTGGGAGCGGTCAGCACATCCTGAAGGAGCCGCCCGGGGCTGCTGGAGCCCGAGTGCTGCGAGCAAGGACGGCATGAGGGAGCCGAGCCCCTCTCAGCTGGCACTGCCCCAGGAATCTCATCCTGCCGGAGCTCGGCAGCCTCTGCTTGTGCCGGCCCCAGGGCTGTCGGGGGGAGCGGACGGAGGGGCTGGGGGGAAAGCAGGTGGGAGGGGTCGGGATGGAGGGACCGGGACTCCACTGGGGAGCCCCGAGCATGGAGGGAGTGAAACGGCAGAGGGGAGACCCCGGGATCACAGTGACCCTGCAGTGGGGTCTGCAGAAAGGAGGGACCGCAATGGTGGTCCCGGAGCACTGGGAAGGGGCCCAGCTGCCATCGCGCTGCGAGTGCCAGGACGGTCACGGGGTGTCCGAACTGACTGTGGTAGCGTGTCCCAAGCCATTGTTACGATGTGTCGGGAGCGAGTATGTCCAGGGTAAGGCTCCCACGGCTCCAGAAGTGGAGGGGTACCCTGGAAGGGGCAGGGCAGGGGCGAGACAGAGCCCTGTCTATTCCCCGTGCCCTGTGCAGGTGAGGAGGGCAGGGATGGAGCAGCTTCAGGGCTACCTGGAATCCAGACAGGGTCACTCCCCACAGCCCCACTATGGTCGCAGGGCAGAGCCCCTGCTTGGTATTACCGAACTTTTCCCTTTTGTCTGACAGCTGAGCCAGAACACAAATATTCTTCCTGGGCCATTCCAAAGGGCTTCAGGTTTGAGACAGGAAGGAGTAGGGACCAAGTAAGGTTATTGAGCAAAACGTTATTTTCTTTGCAGGGTTTTTGGGGCTCTCTCAGTCCCTTGCTGCAAATGACAAAATGATCAATTGCAGCATTTCTGGAGTGGTTATCTCACAGCTGCCCCTGTAGGAGGGGTTTCCAGCCAGCCCTGCTCTGAAAAGCATCAAAGGCCCTCACAGAGCCACTGCTTGGGCTCCCATTGGGTTTTGTGCCTCTTGCAGGGCTAAGCAAACCACAGGCAGGCCTTTTTCCCCCACAGAATTCTCACATTTGCAGCAGCTCCACGGACCCAGAGCCCCTTGGAGTCTGTATGTGGTGACCCCCAGGCTGTGGGCACTTGTAGGGGCTGTGCTGGCTCTGGGTCACCTCAAAATCTGGAGCACTCAGGGAAGAAGCTGAGACCCAGGAGTCCATCCAGCCACTGCCCATCCCTGGGACCTGCATTCCTCTGGAAATCAAATCATGGGGCCCCCATTCCTTATGTCTCCCCCTCTTTGGAACCCCTATCCCAGTAATGACATTCCCCAGGATCTCCATGGCCCGGGACTCCATTCCAAGGAAACTTCAGAGCCTGCAGAACCCCAAGCCTGACAGGGAGGGTCACCCCCAAACTCCCCCAGGACCCCCAAAAATCTCCCAAAATCCCTCTACAGCTATCTAGGAGCTCCTCAAACCCTCCAGCAGCTCCCAGTGCCACCCCAATGTTTTTCAAAGCCCACCCAGGTATAACCCTGGAGCCCAACCAAGACCCTCCAAATTCCCCCCAAATCCCCCAGGACCCGCAGCCAAGGTCACTGCAGGCTCAGTTTCCCCAACTCAGGGGCCCTGGGTGCTGCCGATCTCTGCCCCCACTCTGGGGGCTTCCCCTCCCTCCAGGACCCCCATTCCCCCCCCCCCCCGTTGTCACCCACCTCAGTGGTGCCACCAGTGACAACCCCCAATGACAGCCAGGAGCAGGAGCAGGAACAGGAGGGTTCTGCTGACATTCACAGCCACTGCTGGGGACAGAGGGGGACACACCGGGTTCACCCTGAAACCTGGGGATCCTGAACACCCCGGTGACCCTGTCTGACCCCACCTGTGACCCAGGGTGAGCCAGGTGACACCTCCAATGCCAGCTCACAGCTGGGTGCCCGGAACACGCGGTGCCCATCCAGATGGTTGGTGGCCACACACTGGTTAGGTGCCCGAATGTCCCACACTGATGTCCTGGAGCTCCAGGAGGGCATCCCGGGCCACCTCCTGCCCATTGTGCAGCCAGGTGAACATGACAGGGGCTGAGTCCACCAAGCAGTGCAGGGTCATGGGGTCACCTACACACATCTGGTGTGACAGGGGACCGGGGGTGATGGTGGCATTGGCCACGGGCACTGTGGGGACACAGACGGGGTTGGTACCTGCCGAGGTGGGATGGGAGAGCCGTGGGTGGTGTCACCCAAAGGCTGAGGGTCCAGCTCACCCAGAATGGTTACATTCAGGGCGTGGCTCTCTACCATGTTGTCCCTGTCTGTTGCAGTGTGATGTCATAGTTTGTTTCAGGTATCCTGATCCTTCCCAGGTGCCAATCACCTCTCCTTTCCCCCACCCTGACCCCTGCTGAATGCTGTCAATCCTGGCATTCCAAAAGAGTGTTGAGTGATTGGCAGAGTTCAAAAGATGCTCTGCATCCCTGGGGGGCCATTGGTCCATCCAGGTGTCCCTTTCACCTGAGACCTGCCCACCCTGCACCTGGTTGATGGGATCCCTACCCCTTCCCTCCCCCTCTCCCTGGCATTAAAAGAGCCAGCAACCATGCAGTTCAGGAGGTTCTGTTAGAGCTGTTACGGGATTCAGAAGCTTGCAGGTCAGAATAAAGCTCTGGATTGAAACCCTCTAGCAGAACCCGACTCCTTTTCCTTCACCTCGCCTTAAACCATCTTCAACAGAGGTAAACTGGAGCTCCTGCATGTCTGGACTTGTCTCTAGTGCCCAGCTGCAGCATCTAGCTTAGCCAGATTTGTCTCTGAGGTGAAAGCACCACAGTTGCTGCCTTTTTGGTCAAGCAGCAGTGGCTAGTCAAGCCCGGACACGTTCCATACGGCTATATTGGTAATTATTCCAATACCCGTCACTGACCTGGCGCCACTGTCATTGTCCCCTGCGTGCCGCAGCTCCAGGCGAGAGCCAGTGTACAGAGGTGCCTCCGAGCCCTCCTGGTGTCAGGGGAAGGACAGGGGACCTGTCCCCATGGCCACCGTGCAGCTCAGCTCCAGGCAGTCCCCGAGTGCCACCTATCCCCCAGGTGGCTGCACTGATAGGGACACCCCCAAGAGCAGGACCCCTGCAGGAGGGGGACAGAGATTGGATTGGGGATCCAGGAAAGGGTGGGGGACATGGGAGAGGAAAGAGGGGGATTGGCGGGGAGTGGAGAGGATCTCAGTGAGCAGAAGGGGATGCTGGGAGGCATGTTGGGACCTGGGGACAATGGCGAGACCCCATGGAAATGCGGAGAGACCCAGGCAGGGATGAGAAACCAGACAAGAGGCTGAGAAGATTCAGGGAATGATTTGGGGTTCAGAGATGGGTGAGTGGACCCAGGGAAGGAAGGGAGACCAGAGGGTAGAGCAAGGACCTTGGGAGGGGTGGGCTCCGGGACACCAGGGAGGGCTGGGGTGGACAAAGAGAGGGATGAGTGATCTGCAGGAGTAACTAGGCAGTCATGGGGGAAAACCAAGAGGGACTTGGGAAATTTTGGTGACCCAGGGAGGAGTAAAGGGAGGGATGATGGACTCAGGCAGTGGTGAGGAAACCCTCGGATAATGTCAGGCTTCCCTGTCCCCATTCTTGCACTCACTTTGCACTGTCACTGTCACCAGCTGCGACTCCTTCCACTGTGACACAACATTGATCACATAAGCCCTTGCAGCTGTAGTTGCCGCTGTGGTGCAGCTGCAGAGGGGACAGGGACAGCTCCGTCCCATCACAAGGCCCCTTCAGAGGCTTCACTTCATGGTAGAAATCTGCACTTGTGAGCTGTTTGTTCTGCCAGCTCCAGCAGTGCAGTGTCATCATGTCCCCCTCCAGCAGTGCCCGTGCCAGCACCTGCAGCATCAGCCAGCCTGGAGGACAGAGAGGAACTGTCACACCAGGGGCGTCAGGAGGGTCATGATGGAACGAGGAGGCTCTAGGGGCCAACCCATTGTGAGAGAGAAGTCTCCCAGTACTGGGATGCTCTGGGATGTCCTCAGAGAAGGGGACGGGGCTCTGGTCACACCAGGAGGTGACCCATGGAGTGGAGACCACCAGGAGCCCTCGGGGTCCCTGCAAGTGCCAGGCTGGGGACATCCAATCCCCTCTCACCATCTAAGACTCTCAGAGGGGGGCTGAGCCCGACTCTGGGTGTGTAATACCGGTAGGTGCCACTCTCGGTTACAGTGAAATTGTTGTGTCCCTGCTGTGCCCAGCGCCGCCCATCCTTGTACCCCGTGGTGACACTGGTGGTCCCCGAGCCCTGGCAGGTCAGTGTCACCCGGTCCCACAGCACCACCAGCCTCCAGTGGGGTTCCATGAGGAGCTGGGTGGTCTGGGCACCTGCGGGTGTCAGGGGACACCAGCCTGCCAAGGCCAGCGTGGGGCTGGGGACAGTGGGGTGGGGCCATGGCATCCCCTGAGGACTCACCAGCGAGGCCAAGTAACACAGACTGGCACTGCTGGCATTTGGGACCTTCGGGACCACACAGCCCCCTGTGCCCGCTCCCCTCCCCATCCCCAGGGTGTCAGGCCTGTGCCTGGGGCACTCACCCCACAGGCGCAGTGCCACCCTCCTGGCCATCCCAGTGTCCCCAGCCATGTGGACAGGCTGTCACTTGCTGCCAGGGGAGGCTGTCCCCTGGGTGGTGGCTCTTTAACCAAAGGGGAAGGAAGTGAGGTCAGGTCTCATTCTCATGTGTAGGTGGCCCCTGGTGGGGGCAGGGTGGCCACAACCTGGGCAGAGTCCGTGGGCAGGGTGGGGACAGGATGGGGACAATGCTGGGTAGGACACAGTGAGACATGGGCTTCCCTGGAGTGGGGGGCACAGGGGGTTTGTGGAGCCAGGGATGGGTATCCAGGGGAATGGGAGGTTTTCAGGGGAATGGGGGGGTCCCTGGGGATGCGAGTCCTGAAGAGGGGGAGCCACTGGGGATGGGGGTGCCATGTGAGGGGGGGTCCCCAGGGCTGCAGGGACTCAGATATGGGAGTCCCAGGGGAACGTGGGCTCCAGGGATCTGGGGTCATGGGATGTGGATGCTGGGGGAATGGGGGTCCTGTGGGAATGGGGGTTACTGGAAAATCAAGGAACTGGGGGAAGGAGGATTTCAGGGGATGGAATGAATAGGAGAGGGTTCCTTGGGAATGGGGTCCTGGGCTATGGAGATCCTGGGGAATGTCACTACTGGGATAGGGATCCTAGGCAGTGTGGGACCTAAGGAATGGGGGTCCCATGGTTGGTTTCCAGGGGAATGGTGGTGCCAGGGATGGGTAGTAGCTGGATGGACCCATAGGTCCATAGCTCCTTCCCTGGATGCCTCAGATTTTGGGGTCTGACCTACAGCCCAGTAAAGGCCCCACATGGTGCTTTAGGCCTGGGGGTCACCTCAGCTTGAATTCGAGGGGCTCTAGGTCTGTGTCCTCACACCCCCTGCTCTCTCCAGTCCCAGGTGGCAGCCAGGACCTGAGGGTCGCCCCTGCCCCCTTGGCTTTGATTCTGGCAGCTTTAGAGCTGCTGCAGAGGTGAGAATTCTGTGGGGGAAAAACACCAGCCTGTGGTTAGCTCAGCCCTGCACAAAGCACAAAACCCCAAAGGGAGCCCAAGCAGTGGCTCTGCAAGGGCCTTTGATATTTTTCAGAGCAGGGTTGGCTGGTAACCGCCCGTGCAGGGGTGGATGTGAGAGAACCAGCCCAGAAACGCAGCAGTTGATAATTTTGGCCCTGTCCCCAAGGGACTGAGAGAGCCCCAGCACTACTGTAAATCCTACACCAATCTGCTCAACAACCTGACCTGGACCCTCCTTCTTGAATGAAACCAGCAGCCTTCTGGAACCTCATGGAATGAATGAAGGTTGTGGCAGCCAGAAGAGAGGGAAGATTGTGGAAATATTGAGCAGGGGCTGTGCCTGTGGCCATGGTGGGGCTGTGGGGAGTGACCCTGTCTGGATTCCAGGTGTCCCCAAAGCTGCTCCATCCCTGCTGTCCTCACCTGAATGAAAGACTGAGGATATACAGGAACTGTGGTGTAAAGCCACCAGAGGGGCTGTTGTGGATCCAAGACCTGCCTGGGGTCAGGTGCTGCCTTTCTTCCACTCACGATCATGGAGAGTGGTCGCGGGTGCTGTGCAGGGTGTGTGCCTGGCCCTGGGACACTGCTACGCTGCCAATGGGCACTGGGATCCAACCTGCTGCCTTGGCGGCTTCTGCCCACTGCCGATGATGGTGTCGGGAGCGATTGTTGCCCGTGAGTTTGCAAAAGCAGCGATTTCCCCTCCTGCCTCCCGTCTGAGGCTGCCATGGCCCCTGAGGGGATGGAGCTCGACCAGGGTGCCCCCTGCTGGCCGGGAGCGCTCCCTGAAGCGCCCCCTGCTGGCTGTGGTTATCACTGCAACAAAAACCAACAGCGCTGAGTGGGAGGGAAAGTTCTGGGTTTGTGTTGTTGGTTCTGTTCTGGTTTATAAATTTCCCAGTAAAAAGCTGTTATTCCTTCTCCTACACTTTGGCCTGGAAGCCCCATTATTTTTGAGATTAAAGAAAGTTTTAGACATGGGTCTTCTTTCCATTCCTGGAATGTTCCCACTTTCCTTGGCAGATATTTCTCATTTAAATGAGTTGCCAAATCCTGGGTTCCAGTGTGGAAGGGACAGACATCCCAAGAGGAGACAGGTTCAGGGACTTTACCACCTCATGCTCTGCCTTTTAAGCCAGTTGGGCCACCGAGGGCTCTCTCCCCAGCTGGCACTTCTGGTCAGATGGCCACTCAGGAGCTGGCTTTGACAGAGCATCACACTGTCCCCAGTGTTCCATGGCTGACAGACTGATGGACAGATGGGGCCCTGTCTCACTAAAAGCAAGGCCTGACCCCACTCCTGCCACACTCAGGTGTTCCAAAATATCTCCAGACATCAAACTTTTCCTGTCTATGACACCCCACCCTGTGCCATGTCCTGATCCCCACTGCCCTGGCAAAGGGGGAGGCTCTGGAACCCCCACAGGGCCTTTGTGACATCCTGGTGTGGGGAACATGGCAGAGGAGGGGTTTGGGACAGGGGACAAGAGAATCCAGAGCCTCCTGAAGGCTGCTTTGGCCATCAGAGGAGGGAAGGTCCATGGCCCAGCCAGGTTTCTCTGGTGGAGGAAACATCCCGGGAAAATTTCTGGAATTGTTCCTTGTTGTGGCTTTCCCTGGAAATCCTTCCTTTTTTGACAATCTGGACGCTGAACCTTGTTGCTGTTGCTGTTGGTTTTATTCTCTCTCGTTGCTGTTTCAGTAAATTGTTCTTCTCTCAGCCCTTTGGGATCTTTGTGCCCCCAAAGGGAGGGAGAGGGACAGTTTTTGGTGGCAGCACACACATGAGTAGGTGCCCCATGGGTGGGGACCTCCAGTGCCCCCCCTGTTCCTCACAGTCTCACAGCAGATTCCCATAGATGTCACCGGCTTCCCGTGGTCGCCCCTGGGGTCTCTGCAGCTCCACGTAGGTCACCAGGGGATCCTGGAGGGTGGTGGCATGGGGGGGACGCTGCGAGAGACACAGGCTGTGGGATCTGGGTGGGGTGACACTTGTGGGGTGATGTGTCCCTCTTTGTGTGTCCCCCCCCGTACTCACCCCCTGCCCTCTTGGTGACCACGACGTGGGCGTACAGCACCTCACCCTCCTCTGGGGGAGCTGGCGGATCTGAGGGTGTCCTGGGGGAATAATGGGAATGTCAGGGGGGGAATAGGAGGTCTTGTGGTTTGGGGTAAAAGGGGAGAGTGTGGTTTGAGCCCCCCACTCACCTTTCCTTTTTCTTCCTGGCAGCTGCAGAGGAAAGAATGGAGAAGTGACTGGGAGGTCCCAGGACCCTGACCCCTCTCAAGATTCCTGAACCCCCATAGGACCCTCAGATTCCCTCAGGCTCCCCAAGCATCCCTGGAAAGCCCAGAATTCATGAACATCCCCAGTGCCCCCAACCAACTCAGCCTCAAGAACTCAAATCCTGGCAGGAACAGAGACCACCCCACACCCCCATGACCCTTGGAAGTACTTCCAGCATCCCTGCACGACCCTCCAGTGTCTCCCCAAACCCTGCAGGACTCCCATCCAGGGTCACAATTCTGAGGCTGTGGGTGCTGGCCAGTCGCTTCCCAGCTCTGGGGGCCTCTACATGTCCCTGAGACCCACGAACTCCAATTGTCACCCACGCAGGCGGTGCCACCGGTGCCAGGCCACAATGACATCCACAAGCAGGAGCAGGAACAAAAGGGCCCTGCCGACCCCTGCAGCCACTGCAAGAAACAGAGGGGGACACAATGAGGTCACCCATAACCCTGGTGGTCCTGCACTCCCTGGTGACACCATGTGACCCCACCTATGTCCCTGTGTCCCCATGTTTTCACTGTCAGTGCCAGCTATGGGCTGAGTGCCTGGAACATGTGGCGCCCATCCTGCCCCAGCTGGTTGGTGGCCAAGCACTGGTAGGCGCCCGAATGTCCCACATCGATGTCCCCGAGCTCCAGGAGGGGACCCCGGGCCACCTCCTGCCCATTGTGCAGCCAGGTGAAGGTGACAGGGGTTGAGCCCACCTGCACCGAGCTGCGCAGGGTCATGTTGTCACCTGAACGCACCTGGTGTGACAGGGGACCGGGGGTGATGGTGGCATTGGCCACAGGCACTGTGGGGACAGAGACAGGGCTGGCACTGGGTGAGGTGGGATGGGGGTGCTGTGGGTGGGGTCAGTCCCAACCCGAGGGTCCTGCTCACCCAGGATGGTGGCATTCATGGGGTCACTCTCAGCCACGCTGTCCCCATTGCTGACTCCGCACCAGCAGTGGTCTCTGTCATTGTCCCAAACGTGCTGCATCTCCAGGTGGGGGCTGGTGCTCAGCAGTGCCCCTGAGCCCTCCTGGTGCCAGGAGAAGGACAGGGGATCTGTCCCCATGGTCACTGCACAGCTCAGCACCAGGCGATCCCCGAGTGCCACCTGTCCCCCGGGGGGCTGCGCTGACAGGGACACCCCAGAAAGCGGGACCCCTACAAAGGGACACAGGAGGGATTGGGGACACAGGAAGGGTGGGGGAAATGGGAAAGAGGGGGATTGGAGGGATTAAGATAGGATCCAGGTGAGCAGGAGGGGACCCTGAGAGGCATGTTGGGACCTGGGGACAATGGCGAGACTCCGTGGAGAGGGGGACAGAACCAGGCAGAGATGGGGAACCACAAGGGAGACTGAGGAGACTCAGGGAATGATTTGGGGTTTAGAGATTGGTAGGAGGACCCAGGGGGTGAAGGGAGACCAGAGGGTGGAGCAGGGACCTTGGAAGGGGTGGGGAATGCAGGGAGGGATGGGGAGGGCATTGGGAGGGATAAGGGATCAGGAGGAGGAACTGGGCAGTCATGGGGGAAACCAAGAGGAACTTGGGTAATTTTGGGTGACCCAGCGAGAAGTAAAGCGAGGGTTGTAGGATTTAGGAAGTGGTGAGGAAACCCTCGGATAATGTCAGGCTTCCCTGTCCCCATCCTTGCACTCACTTTGCACTGTCACTGTCACCAGCTCTGACTTGCTCCAATGTGATGCCGCCCAGCCCAACGGCTGTAGTGGCCACTGTGGGGCAGCTGCAGAGGGGATAGGGACAACTCCGTGGCATCCTGGGGCCCCTTCAGATATTTCTCTCCGTGGTAGAAGTACGCGCTTGTGAGTGGTTTGTTCTGCCAGGTCCAGCAGCGCAGTGTCACCGTGTCCCCCTCCAGCAGTGCCCGTGCTGGCACCTGCAGCACCACCAGGTCTGGAGAACAGAGGGGTCCTGTCACACCAGGACCATCAGTAGGTCCATGGTGGCACCAGGAGGCACCAGGAGACAACCAATGTGAGAGAGAAGTGTCCCCGCTCTGGGACACTCTGGGATGTTCCTGTCACCGACATGTTTTATGAAAAATCCTTTCCTTAGGATTTTTCCCTCCTGAGAAGCTGAGAGGCCTCAGGAACAAACTGTAAACAATTCTTATCTGCTGCTTTGGAATGCAACAGGGGGAATCTGTGATTGGTCTCATCTGGTTGTTTCCAATTAAGGGCCAATCACAGATCACCTGTGCAGACTGTCTCGATCAGAGACAAGCCTTTGTTATTCTTTTCCTTTTCTGTTCTTAGCTTAGCCTTCTGATGAAATCCCTTCTTCTGTTCTTTTAGTATAGTTTTAATATATTATCTATCATAAAATAATAAATCAAGCTTTCTCATACAGGGAGTCAGCTTTCTCATCTCTTCCCTCATCCTGGGACCCTTGTGGACAATACTACACTGTGGAGAGTTTTGTGGAGACGTGGCTTGAAGAGAAGGGACATGATAAAATATAGCTGGTAAAACAATAGGCCTTTAGCAGAAGGCCTTGGGCAAGGCCACAGTATCCTTGAGCAAGAAGTTATACGATAACGGGATGCAGAAGCAGAGACTAGCTAATGAGGGGAGAAAACATAGGCATCCTGAGTATCTGATAGCAAAGGTTGAGCTGACCTTTTATAGCGAACTAATAGTGAGCTTTAGTTTTGCAATATGTATGAGCCTTATTATCATTGTTATAAGAGCACGCATGTTAAATCAATAAACTGAGACTTGTTGATCATCATCGGATGTGCTTGTCTCCTGTTGACTCCGTCACTACACTTCCCAGAGTTGGGGACAGGCTCTGGTCACACAGGAGTTGACCCATGGAGAGGAGCCCATCAGAGCCCTCAGGGTCCCTGTGGGTGCCTGGCTGGCACCTCACAGGGTGGCTGAGCCCAGTGACAGGTCTCCAACACGTGTAGGTGCCACTCTCCGTGACAGTGAGGTGGTCAGGTACCTCCTGCCACCAGCGCTGCCCGTCCAAGTACCAGGTGGTGACACTGGCAGTCCCAGAGCCCTAGCAGTCCAGTATCACTGTGTCCCACTCCAGCGGCGGCCACAGGGGGGCTCCATGAGGAGCTGGGTGGTCTGGGCTCCTGTGGGTGACAGGGGACACCAGCATGCCAGGTCTAGTGCGGGGCTGGAGACAGCGGGGCGGGGCCATGGCATCCTCTGAGGACTCATCAGCGAGGCCGAGGGTCTGGGCTTGAAGGAAGAAGGGACTTGGTTGGGTGGGGGTGGCACTGCAGGGACAGAGGCAGCTGGGGTACAGGGTGTGGGGGCTGTTCCCAAGCTGTCCCTGTGGGGACAGCAGTTCTTGTGAAAAAGTGTGTCTGGGTGGTCCCCAAAATATTTGAGAGGCAGGGGGACATGTCTGAGTCACAGCCACCCGTGCACCACATCCCTGTGGCACAGAAACCTTGGGAACAGGGACACCGAGGCCACCCTGGGCTGAGGCACAATATGGGGACACTGTAGACACTCTGGGCACGAGGACACCATGGACACAGCCCATGCTGGCCCAGGTCACCCCACCAGCTCATGATCCCATCCCCATGATCCCATCCCCATGGCCGCATCCTCATCGTTCTTGTCCCCTTCTGTCCCTGCATCCCAGTTCTCTTGTCCCTAGTCCCCAGAGCTACCTGAGCCCAAAGGTGCCAGTCCCCACACTCCTGTCCCTACCTTCCCCATCCCCAAATTCCTGCCCCCTGTTCCTGTCCCCAAACCCACCCTACATCCCCAGTCCCACCAAGGTCCACTGTGGGTAACATGGACAGGCACTGCTGGCATTGGGGACCTCAGGGGACCCCGCAGCTCCCCTGTGCCCCCTCCCCTCCTTATCCCTGGGCTGTCAGGCCCGTGCCCGGGGCACTCACTCCACAAGAGCAGCGCCACCTTCCTAGCCATCCCAGTGTCCCCAGCCATGTGGACTGGCTGTCACTCACTGCTGTGGCTGTCCCCTGGCTGGTGGCTCTTTGGATGGAGGAGAAGGAAGTGAGGTCATGCCTTGTCCCCACATGTAGGTGGCCGTTGGTGGGGGTAGGGTGGCCACAAGCTAGGCACAGGAAGGGGACAAGGCTGAGTGGCACATGGTGGGACATGGGTTCCTCAGGAGTGCAGAGCTCAGGGGTTTTAGGGACCCGGGAATGGGTGTCAAGGGGAATAGGGTCCCTGGGAATGGGGGTGCTGAGGAGGAGGAATTACTGGAGATTGAGGTGCCATGGGTATGGGCGTCCCAGGGCTGGGGGGATATAAGGAATGGGGGGTCCCATGGTTGTGTTCCGAGGGGAGTGGGGGCGCCGGGGATGAGCAGTGGCTGGATGGGCATGAGGGGTCTCAGCTCCTTCCCGGGGTGCCTCAGATTTTGGGGTGACCTAGGGTCCAGCACAGCCCCCACCCTGCACCACTCCAGGGCTGTCCTGGGAGTCTCTCTGTCCCTGCCCCACACACCCGTGGGTCAGCTCTCCCCATTTCCTGGCTCAGCCATCCCAGGCAACACTTGATGTCCAATTGGTTGAGACAAAATTACACACCCATAGAATAAAAGCAAAAATCTTTCACACACCGCTATTTTCCAAAAAAAGTACAAACGCATCAAAAATCAAACTGGCAAGGTATAAAATGCTCTGGTTTATAAAATCCATTGCTTTCTCAACAAGTCCCTCACAGTAAAAACACAAACAAATCACAATGAAATGAGACTTTTATTCTTTTTAGCAGCCCCTTGCACATCCCACAGCAGCGTGTGCTTGTGCATGACACAGAGTGTGGAATCTCCCTGAGTGTCCAACAGCTCCATGGGATTGTTCCCTGCCTGTAGGGCAGAAACCCAGACCCGAAGGAAGTGTTTTCTTGGGTCATCTTTAGGAACTCTCCCCATTCCCAGCCTGAAACTTGATTGACTTCCCTTGGAGGAAGGGGAGAGGCTCTGTCCATCCTTTGGACAGTGCACAGGAATCTGTGGAAATGCCCATGTGTACCTCAGGCTCTGATTCCCTGGTAAATCCACTCCAGCCTGCCCTGAATTCACTGCCTGGGCACTCCCTGGTCCTGCTGTGACATCCCTGTTCCCCAGCCCTTTGTGTGCTCAATATTTCCACACTATTCCCTCTCTTCTGGTCTGCACACCCAGAGCCCAAACATTCTTTCTGGAAGGTTCCAAAGGGCTGCAGGTTTTGTTCAAGAAGGGGTGTCCAGCAGATTGCTGTGGGATTTGCAGTAGTTTTGTGGTTTTCTCAGTCCCTTGGGCAAAGGGACAAAATTATCATTTGTTGCATTTCCTGGCTGGTTCCCTCACAGCTGCCTCTGCATGGGGGGATTTCCAGCCAGCCCTGCTCTGAAAAACATCAAAGGCCCTCGCAGAGCCACTGCTTGGGCTCCCTTTGGGTTTTGTGCTTCTTGCAGGGCTGAGCAAACCACAGGCAGGCCTTTTTCCCCCCACAGAATTCTCACCTTTGCAGCAGCTCTAAAGCTGCCAGAATCAAAGCCAAGGGTAGAGTGGGGACCCTGAGGTCCTGGCTGCCACCTGGGGCTGGGCAGAGCAGGGCTGGGCAATGGCCATCCCTGTGCAATGGGGCTGGGCCATGGCTGGGCCCCACCCTTGGATGGCCACCCCAACCACATCAGCCACTCCACAATACGTATCTCTATCCCAACACTAACAACATCACAATATTTAATCAACAATATAATCAATAATGTAATATCAATTCATATAATATCCAGCAAAAGTCAACTTCAATCACTTGTTTCTCACAATACATACCAATAAAGAACTGTTATTCCCATTCCCACAGCTTTGCCTAAAAGCCCCATAATTTCAACGTTATAATAGTTCAGAGAGCAGGGGGTCATACTTCCATTCCAAGGGAGGTTCCCACCTTGTTCAGCTTCCTTGACAGAGTTGAACAAAGAAACACCATTTCTGCCAGTTTAACCAAAGAGCTGCACTTTTGTCCCAGGAGCAGGGAACTGGGTCCTGTGCCCCCTTGGAACTGGGATATGCAACAGTAAGACACTTTACTGGGAGCACTGGGAGGGGGATTGCAGAGTTACTAAGCACATGGGGGTTAAGAAGAACAAATCTGATTTGGATTTATGTCTCAACATACGCTATCCATGAGGTGAAAAATGACTCAGTGGGTTGTCCATGTGCTGGGAACCCTGTCCCTGGTGAGGCTTCACACAACAGATGATCAGGGGAGAGAAAGCTTCAGTGATCGGGCTGTGAGTGACCTCCACTGGCTGGTGGGACAGATGCCCAGGAAAAATGTCTGGGAAAACATGCCCAGGAAATCGGTCTGTGGGAGGAGCCTTTGTAAATAAAAGCTGCTAATTGTGCCACAACAGGAGCATTTTCTTTGGGTTTCTTGGAGGGATCAGGGGCTCGCTCAGAGGGTCAGCTTGGCCTTCCTCCCCTGTGGGATTCACTTTCTCTGAACCTGGGAGAAGCAGTGGGACAAGCAAAAATGATCCAAACAAGTCTTATCTCATTTATTGCTGCTGTGTTGTTCACAAGTGGGATGCATTGTGAAAGATTGTTTACCTGAAAGGAATTGGTAATTGGATACAGGTGTGAGTGTTTTGATTCACTGACCAAGTGTGTGTGTGTGTGTGTGTGTGTGTGTGTGTGTGTGTGTGTGTGTGTGTGTGTGTGTGTGTGTGTGTGTCTGTGTGTGTGTCTGTGTGTCTGTGTCTGTGTGTGTCTGTGTCTGTCTTGGGACTGTCGGCTCATTCTGTACAATGAAGTGCAGTTGAGTGCTTGGCAGATTCAGTTTAGGTGTAATGTAATATAATATAGAATAATATAGTAAAATAAAGTAATTAATTAGCCTTCTGATAAGACGGAGTCAGATGCATCATTCCTCTCAGACGTCAGGCAAAAATATCACCGGTACTCTCTCCCCTTGCCTTTTCCTCCAGGTGGTCCTTCTTCCCTGTTCACACCTGTTCTTCCCTTCTTCATGGCTTCCACGAGGCAGCTCATTCCTGCTCGTCCTGGACGTTCCTTCATTGCTTCCCCGATAGAGTGGATGCTGCCTGCACCCACCCACCTCCTCTGCTGCGTTTCCCATGCTGCCCACAGCACTGAGCCTGCTGCAGCTGCCCACCGCAGCACCAGCCCATGGTAGCCAGCCCAGAGCCACCAGTGCCGCAGCATGAGCCTGCAGCCAGCCCGCAGCAGCCAGCCTGCAGCCATCTCTCGCAGATGCCAGAGACACGCAGGTGTGGTTGTTTGGCAATTGCACCCAGCCACTCACAAAAGCCATGCGGGCTGGCCATGGCTTGCAGCACATACACTCCATCTGCCGAGCTGATGCCCACAGAGCGCCCGGGCTTCTTGTGGTAACACTCTCCCTGTCTTCTGTTTCTCTCTCTATCCTTTACTCTTTTTACTCACTTCTCTCCCCCTTTGGTAAGAACACTTATCCTTCATTAGCAATAAACAGTTCTCAGATATAATATTGCTGCGTTTGTGCTTCATTTTCATATGAGAAACCTTTCAGAAGGAATCCTCCCTGACTCCCCCTTTTACAGCAGGATGGGACAGGGGTAGTGGGAGGGGGAATGGGGAAGCCCTGGGTGTACTGCAAGCAATGTGGGGAGAGAATGGGGCAGTCACTGAGGGTACTTGGACACTTGGATGGGGCTGGGGAGCCCCTGCAGGTATGAGGAAAGGGACTGGGGAGCCCTTGGGGGTAGTGGGAGAGGAAATAGGGAGCAAAGTGTTTTGCAGAGACAAACGAAACTTCACAACTTTGTGATAGTTGTAAAGCCTTGTAAAGCTGGTATGTTTATCACAGCGCTGGAGGCATGTGGAGGTTACTCTCCTTAAAAGACGTGTAGATTACTCTCCTTAGAAGAAGTGTGCACCTCTGAGAACTCCAGATCCTTTTTTATCCCCCCTCTCAAATACATATGCATGCAATTTCACAATAGGTTTATACATATTCATTTTTACAAATTTCACGAGAAACTTGCCGCTAATTCTTCTTTTTCAGAAAGCATTCCTAGGTCAGGTTGACCTGCTCTCACAGCAGTCTCTCTGTCTCTCTGTCTTCCCCCATTATTTCTGTCCATTGGCTGAAGCAGTTTCTCTGAGCCTAGTCTTTTTACAAGAACACGCAGTCAGACTAAACAGCTACGTTTTCAAGCTACAGACTTAACTCAAAGATGTACACTTCACCTAAATCAAAATGGATTTCTACTCTGGAAAATTTCCAGTCTGTCTCTGAACCTGACATGTCCCCACTCAGTGTCGGGAATGCAGCACCTGAAGTGTGACCCCTTCAAGCCCTCGGGAAGGTGCCCAGGATTGGGCAGTGCTCTCTGTCCCACAGGAAACCTTGAAAAAGGCCCAGATTGAGGAGCTGAGAAAAGTAGAGCTGGAGGACAAGAGGGACCATCGGAGAGACATGGAGGAGGAACTGCAGCAGGAGGAGCAGAAGCTGCTGCAGCGAGCGACGAGGATGAGGCTGGAGCAGGAAGAAGACATGCGGGAACTGAACGCGGTAGGGCCGGCGCTCCCCTCTGTCACCTGGCACTGCTGAGCCTCCCCTGCTCCTTGTGCTCCCAGGCTCTTCCTCTCCTTCCCTGGCCCTCCCTGCTCCCTGTGTCCCAGTGTGGCTCTGAGCCACAGACACCTCTTGTCCCCACAGCTGTTCCTCAATGCCAAGTGTAACATGATCCGGGACAAGCAAGTCCTGAAGAAGCAAATGATCCGCAAGGAACTGGCAGAAGAGGAGAAGCGCCTGGACAAGATGATGGAAGTGGAGTGGGAAAAGGGCATGGAGGTCCAGAAGGAGCTGGAGCGCCAGAGGAAGCAGGAGCTTGTGGGAATCCACAAAATCAGAGGGTTTTCGGAAAGCTGCAAAAGGCAGGCCTCAGAGACAGGAGAATTGTGATTAGAACTAAGCAGTAGCCATGAGATAGGTCAGCAGAAAAATTATTTAAAAAGTAGAAAAGCAAGGACAAGTAGAACAATGGTCCATGTATTAACGCTTGTCTAGGATATCTTCCTAAGCTGCAGAAAAGCTTATCTAGCAAGATATTAGGAAGTTTGAAGCTTAATAATGGAGCTCTGTGCATTGTGTTTCAAGGCTTACAAGCAGGGATTGTATTCGAAATAAGCAAGCTTTGTTTTAACCAAAGGTATGTGTGCTTATAGTGGTTGGATGGAACCACTGTCAATATGCTTCTGCATTGTGTGATTGGTCAAAAAATTATAAAGTAAGTTGTAACATTAAGTTCTTTGTCTGCTGCCTGAGTGTCGTGGTTTTAGAAGAAATGAGTTTTTTTGGGATGGTGTGGTCAAACCAGTAGGTGTTCAGATTTTAGTATTGGCACCTTGTTTGTCCACTGAGGGCATGGATGTGCCTCTGAGAACACAGGGGGTTAAAAGCTTTGAACTCCCGGGGGAACCTCTCTTTTTGGTTCCTGTCCTGGAAGAGAACAGACCTCCTCCGCCCAGCTCCGAGCTGGGCGTGGGAGGGGAGGCCATGCGGCTGGAGTTAAGCCAGGCCTGGGACAGAAGTGAGATAGAAGGGTGGAGGAGCACTGCGAGGCTTTGGGCAGCCATCCCTCCCCCTCCCCGCCCCCCGGCGAGAGAGAGAAGGAGAGAACCTGTGCCTGTGATAGCACGGCCGGCATGAAGGAAAAGGTGGGGGTGCCCGGCAGGGCAGCCAGCCATGGGAGTTCTGGACAGGCAGAGCCTGGGACTTTTAACCCTTCTTTTGGATGATGGAAACCTTCCAAATGCTGATCTTCCTGGAGCTAGTGAAAGATGTTGAGAGAGGCTCAGAAGAAACCCATGTGGGAGAAGATGATGGAGTGGCCTTTGGCTGGACTTTTCTTGTACAGCCATGGGCAGAGCCACTTGTGTTCCTGTGACACAAAGACTGCATTTTAGGGGGAGGCAATGGCTCAGAGCCAGGAGAGTGCAGTGAGGTGAAGGAGTGCATGAACAGAGACGATGGGTGAGGAGGGTGGATGCCCTCCGTCTTCAGAGAAGAAGAAGAGGAAGATGATTTCTCTTCGGGAAACCCCTTGGCCCCAGGGGATGAAATCTGGGGGGGACAGGTGTCCCAAAAAGAGAGAGACTGTGCTCTTTTTGGAACTGGACAAAGCATCCTTAAAAGGGAAAAAAAAACAACCCAGAAGCAGCTCTGGTCCATGTGCAGTGGTGAGAGCACTGGACATGGAAGGAAGAGATCATGATGGCAAAGGTTCTCCGGGCGGTGCCACATGTGACATGGAAACAAGAGAGGTTTCGACTGCTTCCTGGGGAAGTCTGTGGTGCAGGAGGGACTCCTCTCTTCTCGAGGAATTGAGAATTGATTATCTAAAGGGTGGTGATGGACTGAGAGTGGGTGATCTGAGGGGTGGAAATTGAATTGGAAATCTGGTGCGGGGGAGGAGGAGGATATTTGGGAGGTTTTCATCCTGTGTTCTGTGTGTTTTTTTCATAGTTCTAAGTTAATAAAGTTTGTTTCCCTTTTATTCTTAAGCTAGAGCCTGCTCTGCTCTGTCTCTGATCACATCTCACAGTAGATACCAGGGAAAGAATGTTTTCATGGGAAGCACTAGCATTGCGCCAGGCTCAAACCATGACACTGGGATTTGAGCTGTTGGCATCTTCCCATTGTCATAACCATGTAATGAGACTGATGCTGAAAAATAAAGCAGCTCAAGGCACGTTCCACAGCAGTCCTGTCCCATTTGTGGTTTGTACATAGCCCCCGGCCGGCGATAAATGGCGCCCCTCTGTGAGGATCTTAGTTAGAATAGAGGATTAAAAAAGAAAATCGTGACTAGAGGATTAAAAAGGAGAAAATCGTAGATAACTTGGTTGCCAGAGGCCCAGGTTGCTAACAAGAGGAATAGATCATCCCTTTCGTCGTCTATACCTGGTGTCCTTGTAAGTAATAAATAGTAACTTTAGGAGCTTTTGGGCAACGTGATGGGAAATCATCAATCTAAAACAGAATGGGACGTTTTCTACCAGCTTGAGAAAATTTTACAGGATAAAGGACGTTCAGACATCTCAAAACATGAACTGAAAGACTTATTAACCGGGGTAAAAGCGAATACTCAAAATATAGATTTGCAGTCTGCTTTTACCTTTGACTTTTGAGACCATATAAACTAGAAACTTTATTATCTATTCACTCTTAAAAAGGAAGAGACTGTGATCAAACATGCCTGTCTCTAGAGCTTTAATGGAGAGTTTTAAACCAATTGATTGTAATAGAGACTTTCTCGAACGCCAAAACAGAACACCTGGTTCTGAGACTTTAATTCCGAGTGGTGCTGGGCCGTCGTCCTCTTCTGGGATCTCAGGTTTTGTTAGGGGTTCCTTCCCTTCTGGTGCATCTGAGGTTTCTCCAGGTGGTGTGGACAGTACCCCGATCCCTGGGAGGGGGGAATCGGATCAGCTTCCAGCTTCGGTTGTGTCCTCTGTCTCTTCCGGGATTCCCTGCATCACTGATGCTGTGACAGGCCGTCCTCCCATTCCTCCACAGAATCCTCCGCCCCTGGAATGCCCAGGAAAGTGTTCGAGACTTTTATTGGATTCCGAGACTGTGGGGGGTCGGGGGTCGTGTTCTGGGGAGGATGGTAGTCGTCCGGGTCCGGGAAATGAGAGTCTGGGGAGGCTTTGCAAATCAGGGGCTGCTGTTTCTGTGCCCTGTTCCTGTCCTAGACAAACTGCAGCTGGATCTTGTGCTGAGGTTGTGCAGGCAGGGTCTGCTGAGGCGGGCTCTGGGTCCACTCTGCCTGGCTGAGGGGCGGCGGGAGTCGCTCCTGCCGCTGCTTCCCCTTCCTGGGAAGATACCCCCTAGGATCGGGTTCAGGCGGGCAGATTGCTTTGCAGACCTGAGAATTCATTTCGTATAGATCCTTCCCCCAAGCCTCTCCCGGAGTTTTCGCCGTTTTTGATTCCCCAGCCTCCGGATGCAGGCAGTGAGGGGGCTTTGGATTTGGCTCTGCCTGCAGAAGAGTGAGCAGCGGGGGGCACAGAGGCGGTGGGCGGCAGCCAGGGGCCGAGCAGGGCCAGGATGGCTCTGCCAAGAGACATGCATGTAGTAGAGGCAGGAGAGCTCAGAAAAGTTTCTGTGGAAACACAGACAGATCGCTCAGAGACCTTGAGGTCTGTCTCATTTGCTGCTGGGGGGGGAACAGCATGTTGGGATCACAGCTTGGAGCTGGGAATTTTCCAGCTGTATCCCCACTGGCGGGGATACGGTGTGGAACTTGTAACAGCTCATTGGAAAGGGTCACAAATATGAATTCTGCGTCTGCAGCTCGAGAGCAGACCAATTCGTATGACTCTAATGAAACCAGATTTAGTGAATTGAGACGTGATTTATCAGGCTCTGGCTCTCTTTCTGTTACAAATACAACACATTCCTCATCTGCTACCTCCATTGCGGTGGGGGGAGGTTGGTGGGAATATGGAGTCTTCCTCCTCTGCTCTTCTTGGCAGGGCTCCCGGGGAGGTGTGTTGCTTGTGTGGCCGTGATGCCAAGGACTTGGAACTTTCCTTCCCAGTCCTTCCTGGCAGAGCTCCCAGGAAAGTTTGTTGCTACAGCAACACCTCTGCCAAGAAGAACTTGGATCTTGGCAGAGTTCCTGGGACAGCTGATAACAGTGACAATACTACCTGTTCCCCTACATCAGACACAGGAGTGGTGAAAGGGAAAAACAAAAAGCAATATAAATCAGAGGCAAGCCCTCCGTTGCAATTACCTAACTGGTCTAATATTCATCAAAATTTAGAAAAGGATTTGGATTCAAAGGAACAATTCCTTGCATTACCTGTAAGATATGGTCATAATAATGTAAATCCACAATTTGGATCTCTTTCTTGCCATGATATAAAAGAACTCTGCCAAGCTTTGAAAGAGAGTGGGTTCTCTTCTCCTTATTTTGATAGTGTGTTGAAAAGTATATTTAATTCTTATGGCTTAGTCCCTGCTGATTGTCGAATTGTGGCATCTCTGATTTTAACCAATTCACAATATCTTTTATGGGAATTATAATGGAAAAAACTTCTTAGGAAATTGGTTGAAAGATATGAAAATACTCCTCATGAGAATTTAGATGTTCCCCAATTAGCAGGTGATCCACCTTACCATAGGCCAGAAAATCAAGTGGTGGAATTGCCTCCGCCTGTACTAACAGATATTAAAGATGCTGCTAGAGAAGCTTTATTTTCAGTTGAGCCAGCTGGTACCCATGTAAATGCTTATACTACCATCAGACAAGGTGAAACAGAATCCTATGGTTCTTTCCTATACAGATTAACCCAAGCAGTTGAAAGACAATGTCCTGATGAACGAGCACGCTCCTATATTGTACAAAACCTTGCTTCTGTAAATGCTAATGATGAATGTAGAAAAATTATTTTAACTTTACCTGATCAGCCTCCAACTGTTACACAGATGCTAACAGCTTGCAGTAGGCTCACCTGTCCACAACATCTTGCTAACATGCAAGTCAATGCTTTTGGAAAGCAGATTGCAGAATCTCAAGAAAAGTTAGGAAGAGCATTGGGAGATAATTTGGCACAACAAATGGAAAAATTTGAAAAGTTCCTAAAAAAACAAGCAAAAATTTGGGAATAGTCTGTTGGTACTGTACAGTTGGACTCTGATACCAAGTCTTGTTGGACAAGCTTTGTCTCCAGTTTGAAAAAAGTATCCAAGATCCATGATTCTACACTACATGGATGATTTGCTTATCGCAGCTCCCAAGCAGACAGAGATGGAGCAAACCCATGCTAGTGCTGTTGCTGAAATCCAAAATGCTGGACTTGAAATTTCTACAACAAAAATCCAAGAAGTTCCACCCTGGAAGTATCTGGGATGGAAGATGACCTAAAAAACAATTACACTGCAGAAGATACAGCTCCGGACCAGTGTCAACAATCTGCAAGACTTACAACAGCTTCTAGGAGAAATCAATTGGGTCAGACCTGTTTTGGGAATTACCAACGATGAACTGAGTCCTCTTTTCGATTGGCTGAAAGGATGTTGCGACATCAACTCTCCTCGAACTCTGACACCTGAAGCTTGTGCAGCCCTTGTTAAGGCCATGGAAGCTCTCCAAAGACGACAAGCTCATCACTGTATTCCAGAGAAGCCTTTCTTTTTTGCAATTTTAGGAGAAAAAATGCAACTTTTTGGTCTCATTTTTCAGTGGGACCCTTCTGAGAGAGATCCTTTGTTGGTAATAGAATGGATTTTTCTTCCCTATGGGTTTCCAAAGACTATCTTCACAGTTTTAGAGATGATAGCACAAATTGTAATTAAGGCCAGAACAAGACTGTTAGGTTTGGCAGGTCAAGAATTTGCAGTTATCTATTTACAATTGAAAAAAGATTATCTTAATTGGGCAATGCAAAATATGACAGTTTGGTTTTGATGGTTTTCAGAGCAGGGCTGGCTGGAAACCCCTCCTGTAGGGTCAGCTGTGGTGGAACCAGTCCAGAAATGCAGCAATTGATCTTTTGTTCCTCTTGGTATGGGACTGAGGGAGCCCCAGAACTACTGCAGATCCCACACCAATCTGTTCAACAACCTGACCTGGACCCACCTCTTCCTCCATGCCTTGTTGTGGATGGACAGTGCCCAGATGCCCTGCACCCACCACAGCCACTATCTCACTGCCCTCCACACCTGAATGGGGAGAGAAAATTGAGCAAAGGGTTCCTGGATTGAGACAAGGAGCAGGAGAGATCATTCATCAAATCCTGTCACAGGTAAAACTGCCTTGGAATTAGAGATATGAATTAAATTTATTGCTGACAAAATCCGAGCAGGGTAAGGAGAAGGCAAATAAACTCTTTAATGCACCTTCCCCCTGTTTTTCATGACTGTGCAGTCATTGGCTTTCACTATTCTATTGGTTTTCGTGAATTATTTTGGTATAATACAGTTTGTAATCTCTTTTTAACAGCTTTTGATACACTACAATTTGTCAGACTTTTTACCCTAATCCCTGTGTAGAATATATATTTTAGTGTGATAAATATACTATAGTTTAGGCTCTCTCAAAATGTCAAGATAGAGACAATGTGCTGGGTATTGTAACATTATCTGTTGCAGAAGTAGCTAATGCCTTTATTTGTCTAACTAAGGGACCATGGTGAGAATAACTCAGACAATTTTGTGAAATAGCTGATATTGATTTAATGTACTGGTGGAGGATCTCATCTGTATGAGAAGAACACATTGAAAAGTAGCAAGTAAATAAACATCAAAAGAAAGGATGCAAAGAGGAATTTACCACTGACCCTTTGTTTATGAAGAACTGTCAGAGCACAGAACAGGAGGGCCTTGTGAGGACATAAAATATTTAAATTTAATCTGCAGTATGGCATGTACTTTATGAAAATTAATCAAGGATCAAACCAACCAAAGGATTTCCAGAACATGTAAACTGGAAAGATTGTTTGAATATGTATCACCCTCCTGAGTATGTATTTAACCAATACAATGAAAAGGTGTAAAAGAAAAATTGTTGTCGTTAACTGTGTGCCTCTGGCAGTTGCCAAGCACCCAGCAGGCTGTTTACTGTCCGTTTTATATGTTATTAAATGTTGTAAATTATCAAATCAGCAGCCAAATTTATAAAAAGTTTTATAAATTTATTAGATGGACAACCAGATAGAATATTATAAAACCGCCACAGCCAAGACAGCGTAAGCCCAGGACTTTGACGCTGGGTGAACCTGGTTCAGATGGACATAGTGTCAGCATCTCCCCAGTGGTTCACCCCGACTGCTTCAGGTAGCCAGTTTATATACAGTTTATTCGGCCTGAAGCAGAAATGACATAAGATTTCTGTACATCACTTCATATGTATAATGGGGACTATACAGATTCATATCCATGCAAAAGTTGGTCCATAGGTTCGGATGGCTGTCTGAGCTCTTTGAAATAGTCTTCTTTTCACTTGTAACCAGAATGGTACTGGTCCTCCATGTAATCTCTTCCAGGTGCAGTCCTTTGAATGTTTCAGACATTCTTGGGAGTAGCCTTCTTGGGCTACTTATTGCCCAAGAAAGACTCATTCATTCGTTTACAGGCATGATTTTATCTGGGAGAGTCCGAGTCCGGGAAATCTTTGAATAGAAAGAAGGCCCTGCTTCTGGCCATGGGGGTCAGAGGCATGGCTGGATCTTATAATTTTTATACAGTTACAAAGCATTAATTATCTCTATCATATACTACATTAAACATTTACAAATTTTAATGAGTGAGCCTTGTTTCTCACACAGTTTAATCAAAAAGTGTCATTTTGTGTACAATAAGAAGGAAAAGGGTAGTGTGCCCCCCTGGCACTGGGAGGGGGAATGAAGAGCCCTGTGGGGTGCTGTAAGGAGGAAGAAGAGACCCCTAAGGGGAATCGATGCCCCCCCAGTGCCCCCCAGTGCCCCCAGTGTCACAGCATGTCATCGTAGTCACGGGAGTCTCGCTGTCCCTCGCAGGGTCCCGACAGCTCCGTATTGGTCACTTCTAGATCCCAAGGTGGGGCAGGGCTGGGGGACACCCGTGGGGGTCCTGAGAGTGACACTGGTTGTGGGGACCTGGGTGGGGGGTGACACCCGTGGGTGACATGTCCCTGTCCCTCCCCATACTCATCCCAGCCCACTCGGTGCCCACGATGTCAGGGTCCAATACCGCCCCCTCCCCCGGGGGGGTCCTGTGGGGATAAGGGGGGGGTCTGGAGAGGGGGGAAGGGGAATCCCAGCATGAGCAGTCCACTCACCGGTCCTGGGGCATCCTGGCACCTGCAAGGAAAAGGGGAGGGGGTGACTGTGGGGACCCTGGGAGCCCCTAACCTGCCTGGGGCCTTGGCATCCCCAGCCACCCATGGGACCCCCAAGTCCCCACTGCAGCCCCAATTTCCACTGGATGCCTAATTCCCCCCGGACACTCCGAGCACCCCTGAACCCCCCAGAACTTCTGCACCACCGCAGGGCCCTCAAGCCCCCTGGGTGTCTGCCATTCTCTGAGCCTCTAGAACCCCAAGTCTGGCAGAGAGGGAAACCCCCACATGCCCCCAGGATCCCAAAAAGATCCCCCAACATCCATGCACACAGACCTCCAGGAGATCCCCACACCCTCCAAGAGCTCCCTGTGCCACCCCAATGTTCCTCAAAGCCCACCAAGGAATAGCCCTGGAGCCCAACCAAGACCCTCCAAATTCCCCCCAAATCCCCCAGGACCCCCAGCCGAAGGTAACTGTGGGCTCAGTTTCCCTCAGCTCAGGGGCCCTGGGTGCTGCTGATATCTGCCTCCACTCTGGGGGCTTCCCCTCACTCCAGGACCCCCATTCCCCCCCACCCCGCATTGTCACCCATCCCGGTGGTGCCACCAGTGACAGCCCCCAATGACAGCCAGGAGCAGGAGCAGGAACAGGAGGGTCCTGCTGACATTCACAGCCACTGCTGGGGACAGAGGGGACATATCAGGGTCCCTGTAAACCCTGGGGGTCCTGAACAACCCGGTGACCCCATGTGACCCCAGGTGTCACCATCAGTGCCAGCTATGGGCTGAGTGCCCGGAACACGTGGTGCCTGTCCTGTCCCAGCTGGTTGTTGGCCAAGCACTGGTAGGTGCCCGAATGTCCCACATTGATGTCCCCTGAGCTCCAGGAGGGAACCCGGGCCACCTCCTGCCCATTGTACATCCAGGTGAAGGTGACAGGGGCTGAGCCCACCTGCACTGAGCAGTGCAGGGTCACGGGGTCACCTGCATACACCTGGTGTGGCAGGGGACTGAGAGTGATAGTGGAATTGGCCACGGGTACTGTGGGGACACAGATATGGTTGGCACATGGCCAGGTGGGATGGGGGTGCCGTGGGTGGGGTCACCCTCAGCCCGAGGGTCCTGCTCACCCAGGATGGTGACATTCAGGGGGTCACTCTCCGCCACGCTGTCCCCGTCTGTGAGCCGGCACTGGTACTGACTGATGTCAGTGTCCCCAAGGTGGTGCAGCTCCAGGCGGGAGCCGGAGCCTAGCAGTGCCCCCAAGTCCTCCTGGTGCCAGGAGAAGGACAGGGCACCTGCCCCCTTGGCCACCGTGCAGCTCAGCACCAGGTGGTCCCCAAGTGTCGCCTGTCCCCCGGGGGGCTGCACTGACAGGGACACCCCTGATGGTGGGACCCCTGCAGGGGGACATAGGAAGGATTGGGGACCCAGGAGGAGCAGGGGGACATGGGAGGGGAAAGAGGGAGATTGGAGGGATGCAGAGAGGATCCCAGGGAGCAGGAGGGCACCCTGGGAGGCATGGTGGGATCTGGGGACAACGGTGAGACCCCATGGAAAGGGGGAGAGACCCAGGCAGGGACGGAGAACCACATGAGAGACTGAGGAGACTCAGGGAATGATTTGGGGTTTAGAGATGGGTGGGAGGACCCAGGGAAGGAAGGGAGACCAGAGGATGGAGTAGGGACCTTGGAAGGAGTGGGGAATGCAGGGAGGGCTGGGGAGGACAAAGAAAGGGATGAGTGATCTGCAGGGGGAGCTGGGCACTCATGGAGGAAACCAAGAGGGACTTGGGCAATTTTGGGTGACCCAGGGAGGAGTAAAAGGAGGGATGAAGGGTTTAGGAAGTGGTGGGGAAACCCTCGGAGGATTTCAGTCTTCCCTGTCCCCATCCCTGCACTCACTTTGCACTGTCATTGTCACCTGCTTCGACTCACTCTAATGTGATGCCACCCAGCCCTCGCAGCGGTAGTAGCCACTGTGGTGCAGCTGCAGGGGGACAGCTCAGTCCCATCTTAGGGCCCCCCCAGATACTTCTCTTCATGGTTGAAGTACATGTCCATGAGCCGTTTGTTGTCCCTGCACCGGAAGCACAGTGTCACTGTGTCTCCTTCCAGCAGCACCTGTGCCAGCACCTGCAGCACCAGCCAGTCTGGAGGATAGAGGGGACCTGTCACACCAGGGCTATCAGGAGGGTCATGATGGCACCAGGAGTCACTGGGGGCCACCCAATGTGAGAGAGAAGTCTCCCTGTACTGGGATGCTCTGGGATGTCCCCAGAGCAGGGGACAGGCTCTGCTCACACCAGGAGGTGACCCATGGAGCAGAGCCCACCCAGAGCCCTTGGGGTCCCCGTGAGTGCCAGGCTGGGGACATACAATGCCCCCTCACCAATTAAGACTCTCAGAGGGGGGCTGTGCCCTGTGTCAGGTCTGTCACACTTATAGGTGCCAGTCTTGGTGACAGTGATGTGGTTGCGTCCCTGATGGCCCCAGGGCCACCTGTCCTTTTACCAGATGGTGGCACCAGCAGTGCCCAAGCCCTGGCAGGTCAGTGTCGCCTGGTCCAACAGCATTGCTGGCCTCCAGGGTGGCTCCACGAGGAGTTGAGTGGTCTGGGCACTTGTGGGTGACAGGGGACACCAGCCTGCCAGGGCCAGCGTGGGCTGGGGACAGCGGGATGGGACCATAGTATCCCCCCAGGGCTCACAAGTGAGGCTGAAGGTCTGGGCTAGAAGGGAGAAGGGAGAGGGCTCAGTGGGCGTGGCACTGCAGGGACAGCAGCACACGGGGTACAGAGTGTGGGGGCTGTCCTCAAACTGTCCCCATGGGGACAGCAGTTCTTGTTGGAAAGTGTGTCTAAGTGGTCCCCAAAAGATTTGGATAGTCAGGGGGCCATGTCTGTGTCACAGCCACTCTTGCATCACATCTGTGTGGCACAGACACCTTGGCAACAGGGATACTGAGGCCACCCTGGGCTGAGGAAGATCATGGGGACACTGTGGACACCCCGGCCATGAGGACACCATGGACACAGCCCAGGCTGGCCCAGGTCACCTCCACCAGCTCATGATCCCATCCCTATGATTTCATCCCCTTGGCCACATCCTCACTGTTCTTATTCCCTTCTGTCCCTGCATCCCAGTTCCCTTGTCCCTTTTCCCCAGAGCTACCTGAGCCCAAAGGTGCCAGTCCCCACATTCCTGTCCCCACATTCCCATCCCTAAATTCCTGCCCCCTTCCTGTCCCCAAAGTCACCCTACATCCCCAGTCCCACCAAGGTCTACTGTGGGTAACAGGGACTGGTTCTGGTGACATTGGGGACCTCAGGGGACCCTGCAGCTTCCCTGTGCCTCTTCCCCTCCTCATCCCCAGGGTGTCAGGCCCATGCCCTGGGCACTCACCCCACAAGAGCAGCGCCACCTTCCCGGCCATCCCAGTGTCCCCAGCCATGTGGACTGGCTGTCACTTGCTGCTGTGGCCTCCGCTGCCCTGGCTGGCGGCTCTTCGGATGAAGGGGAAGGAAGAGAGGTCATGTCTCACTCTCATGTGTAGGTGGCCCTTGGTGGGGGCTGGGTGGCCACAAGTTGGGGAGACATGATGGGATGATCTGGGGACAAGGTGGGACATGGTGGTGCCAGGAGTGGGGGGCTCAGTGGATATGGGGAACCAAGGATGGGTGTCCAGGAGAATGGGGGTCCAGGGATATTGGGGGCTCCATGTCTTGGGGGATTCACGGATGGGGGTGCTGTGGGAACATGGTCCCCAGTGATTGTGGTTGTGGCTGCCAGGGTTGGGGGTGCAGGGCGAAAAAGGCAACCCTCGGGAATAGGGGTTCTGGGGGAAAAAGTAGCCAATGGGATGGGACCAAGGAAATGATGGTGCTGGGCAATGGCAGTCCTGGGATGGGGGTTGCCATGGAGGAGAGACCAAGGCAGTGGGAGTCCCATGGTTGTGGTACCAGGGGAATGGGAGTGCCAGGGATGGTCAGTGGCTGGGGTCCAGTGGGTCTGACCTCCTTCCCTGAGTTTCTCCAATTTTGGGTGACCCAGAGCCAGCACAGGCCCCCTGGCGTGCTCGTTTCCGGGGCAGGTATCACATGGGGGTCCTGGGTAACTCTGCTTCTGTGCCCTCCCCTGTCCTTGACTTTTTTGTCTCATTTTCCTTCTTTTCCTCACTTTTGTGCCATGTGCCCTCACCCCTGGTTCCTGACTCAGCAATTGCAGGGAGCACCTGAACAGGGAAGGGGTTGTGGGGACCCCAGGGGAGGGGGAAAATGGGGAGTAGGGGGTGCAGGTTAGGCTGGGGAGGCAGTGGGGAATGGAGGTGTTGGGCTGTGCACCCTCAAGACTTTCACTTTCTTTTTCCTGGACAAGAAGGAAGAGGCTGTTTGTGCTCAGTTTCAGATGGAAAAGGGGGGCAGCTCTGTCCTGGTGTGGCACATCCAGGGGTGTCCTTCCTGGGGGAATCCTCTCTCAGGGGGTGACACATCCTGGCATGAGGGGGTCCTGTCCTGGGTGTGGCAGTTCCAGAAATGTCCCTGCACATTCCTCACTGAGTGCCTGTTCCAGGGGTGGCATATCCTGGAGACCCCTGTCAATGCAAGGGGGGGGCCCAGCCATGGCCCAGCCCCATTGCACAGGGATGGTCACTGGCCAGCCCTTCTCTGGCCAGCCCCAGGTGGCAGCCAGGACCTCAGGGTCCCCCCTGCCCTCTTGGCTTTGATTCTGGCAGCTTTAGAGCTGCTGCAGAGGTGGGAATTCTGTGGGGGAAAAAGGCCTGCCTGTGGTTTGCTCAGCTCTGCAAGAAGCACGAACACCAATGAGAGCCCAAGCAGTGGCTTTGCGAGGACCTTTGATGGTTTTCAGAGCAGGGCTGGCTGGAAATCCCCCCTGCACGGGCAGCTGTGAGGGAACCAGTCCAGAAATGCAGTAATTGATCATTTTGCTCCCCTTGGTAAGGGACTGAGAGAGCCCCAGAACTACTGCAAATCCCACACCAATCTGCTCAACAACCTGACCTGGACCCTCCTCCTCCTCCATGCCTTGCCGTGGATGGACAGTGCCTGGATGCCCCACACTCCCCACAGCCGCTCTCTCACTGCCCTCCACACCTGGATGGGGAGAGAAAATTGAGCAAAGGGTTCCTGGGTTGAGACAAGGAGCAGGAGAGATCATTCGTCAAACACTGTCACGGGTAAAACTGCCTCGTATTTAGACATATGAATTGAATTTATTGCTGACAAATCAGAACAGGATAAGGAGAAGTCAAACCCTTCAATACACCTTCCCTCTCTTATGAACAACTATGCAGTCATTGGCTTTCACTATTCTCCTGGTTTTTCCAAATTATTTTGGTTAATTACAGTTTGTAATCTTTTTAACAGCTTTTGATACACTACAATTTGTGAGCCTTTTTACCGTAATCCCTGTGAAGAATATATATTTTAGTGTGATAAATACATTATAGTTTAGGCTCTCCCTAAAATCAAGATAGAGACAATGTGCTGTGTATTACAACATTAGCTGTTGCAGAAGTAGCTAATGCCTTTATTTGTGTAACTAAGTGACAATGGTGAGAATAACTCAGACAATTTTGTGAAATAGCCAATGTTGATTTAATGTACTGGTGGAGGATCTCATCTGTATGAGAAGAACACATTGAAAAGAAGCAAGTAAATAAACATCAAAAGAAAGAATGCAAAGAGGGATTTACCACTGACCCTTTGTTTATCAAGAACTGTCAAACCACAGAACAGGGGGGCCTTGTGAGGAAATATAATACATAAATTTACTCTGCAGGATGGCATGTACTTTATGAAAATTAATCAAGGGTCAAATCAACCAAAGGATTACTGGAACATGTAAACTGGAAAGAAGGTTTGAGTGTGTATAACCCTCCTGAGTATGTATTTAACCAATACAATGAAAAGGTATATAAAAAGAACTGTTGTAGTTAACCGTGTGCCTCTGGCAGTTGCCAAGCACCCAGCCCACTGCTTACTGACCCTTTTATTTGTTATTAAACATTTACAAATTTTTAAGAGTGAGCTTTGTTTATTACCCAGTTTAATCAAAAAGCTGATTTTTGGGCCCAATAAGAGGGAAAAGGGTTGTGTGCTCCCCCAGCACTGGGAGGGGGAATGAGGAGCCCTGTGGGATGCTGTGAAGAGGAAGAAGGGACCCCTGAGGGGAATCAATGTCCACCTGTGCCCCCAGTGCATCCAGTGTCACAGCATATCATCGTAGTCACGGGGGTCCAACTGTCCCTTGCAGGACCCTGACAGTTCCGCGTTGGTCTCCTGCGGATCCAGAGGTGGGACAGGGATGGGGGACATCTCATGGGGGCTCTGAGAGTGACACTGGTTATTGGGACCTAGGTGGGAGGTGACACCTGTGGGTGACGTGTCCCTGTCCCATCCCCCCCCCCCACCCTGTAGTCACCCCTGGCCCAGTCGGTGCCCATGACATGGGGGTCCAGCACTGTCCCCCTTCTCCGGGGGGGTCCTGTGGGGATTTGGGGGGGGTCTGGGTGGTGCCTGGAGAGGTGGAAAGGGAAGTCCCAGCCCAAGCCCCCCACTCTCCTCTCCTGGGACTTCCTGGTGGCTGCAAGGAAAAGGGGAAGGGGTGACTGTGGGGACACTGGGACCCCTGAACCTTCCTGGGACCTCAGCATCCCCAACCACCCACAGGATTCCCAAATCCCCACTGCAGCCCCAGTTCCTACTGAACCTCTGATTTCCCCCGGACTTTCTGAGCACCTCTGAACCCCCAAGAACTTCTGCAACACCACAGGGCCCCCAACCCCCCCTGATGTCTGCCATTCACTGAGCCCCCAGAACCTCAAGTCTGGCAGGGAGGGGGACCCCCAAACTCCCACAGGATGCCAGAAAAGATCCCCCAACATCCCTGCACATCCCTCAAGGAGATTCCCAAACCCTCCAGGAGTTCCCTGTGCCAACCCAATGTTCCTCAAAGCCCACCCAGGGATGGACCTGGAGCACAACCAAGACCCTCGAAACTCCCCCCAGATCCCCCAGGACCCCCAGCTGAAGTCACTGCAGGCTCAGTTTCCCCCAGCTCAGAGTCTCTGGGTGCTACTGATCTCTGCCCCAACTCTGGGGGCTTCCCCTCACTCCAGGACCCCCATTGCCCCCCGTTGTCACCCACCCACACAGTGCCACCAGTGACAGCCCCCAATGACAGCCAGGAGCAGGAGCAGGAACAGGAGGGTCCTGCTGACATTCACAGCCACTGCTGGGGACAGAGGGGACACATCAGGGTCACTGTGAACCCTGGGGGTCCTAAACACCCAGTGACCCTGTGTGACCCCACCTGTGTCCCAGGGTGATCAAGGTGTCAACTCCAGGGCCAGCTTGGGGCTGAGTGACCAGAGCACACGGCGCCCATCCTGTTCCAGCTGGTTGGTGACCACGCACTGGTAGGTGCCTGATTGTCCCACATCGATGTCCCCAGACTCCAGGAGGGGACCCTGGGCCACTTCCTGCCCATCGTGCAGCCAGGTGAAGGTGACAGGGGCTGAACCCACCTGCACCGAGCAGCGCAGAGTCACGTTGTCACCTGCACGCACCTGGTGTGTGGCAGGGGACCGGGGGTGATGGTGGAATTGGCCACGGGCACTGTGGGGACACAGAACGGGCTGAGGCCACAGGGAGGGGCTGGCAGCCGGTGTGGGGGGATAAGGACGGGGGGATGGGTGTGGTGGGGGATGTCGGGGATGGGGTCACACCACAGAGGGGTGAGGGGAAACAGGGCAGAGGCGGGGGACACAAGAAAGGTGTCTGGGGGACATGGAGGTACCCAGGCAGGGGATCCAGGGGGTCACGGGTGGCTCCCCATGCCCATCCCCACACTCACTGCCCACCGTGACACAGAGCTGGGCGCTGCTCTTCCACACGGCCCCCTCTTCGGAGCGCACCTGGCAGCTGTAATTCCCTGAGTGGGAGACTCACACGGCGGGCACCAGCAGATGCAGGGACACCTGTGGGCCCCCCACCACCTGCCCATCCTGGTAGAACATGTGCAGGAGGGGGGGCTCGGTGCTGCAGCAGGTTGGGGGTGCTGAGGCAGCTGAGATTCAGGGGGGACACAAGGGTGGGCTTGGGGGGACCCTCCAGCACAGGCACTGAGAAGAGCTCTGGGAAGAAGAGGGGAGGTGAGGACTGTGACTCCGAGTTTGGTGGGAAGGGGCTTTGGGGGTGTCAGGAGATTGGAGTTCCAACCGTGGAGTGCTCACCGTGCACTGTCACTGGTGCCGACTATACCCACAGTGACACTTCAGAGCCCACCCAGCCCCCGCAGCTGTAGCGGCTGCTGTGGTTCAGCTGCAGAGGGGACAGGGACAGCTCGGCCCCATTGAGGGACCTCCCCACCTCCTTGTCCCCATGGAAGAATCGTACCTCGGTGACTGGCCTGTCCTGCCAACTCCGGCAGCGCAGTGTCACCGTGTCCCCATCCAGCAGCTCCCATACTGGCACCTGCAGCTCTAACCGGGCTGTGGAACACAGGAGTCCTGTCACACCGGGGGTCCCATTTTCATGGGGATTACCCCATTGGGTCACACCCAAATCACCAGGGGTTCACACTTCCAACATGGGGCTCCTCCCACACTGGGATGCTCTGGGATGCATTTTCACTGTCACTGGTGCTGAGTACTTCCGCACCCAGGACCTCACCCAGCCTCTGCAGCTGTAGTTGCTGCTGTGGTACAGCTGCAGAGGGGACAGGGACAGCTAGGTCCCACCACGGACTGCCCCCAGTTCCTTCCCCTCGCAGTAAAAGGACACTGAGGTGACCGGGCTGTTCCACTGGACTGGCAACACAGTGTCACCATGTCCCCCTCCAGCAGCACCCATGCTGGCACCTGCAGCACCAGATTGTCTGGGGGACAGAGGGGTCTTGTCACACCCGATGGCAGTGGGACCCCACATAGGGTCACACCCAGCACACCAGGGGTTCTCCAAATTCAGCCCTGGGGTTCCTGCACATTGGGATGCACTGAGATGTCCCCAGAGCAGGGGATGGGCTGTAGTATTGTCCACACGGGTCCCAGGATGAGGGAAGAGACGAGAAAGTTGACTCCATGTATCAGAAAGCTTGATTTATTATTTTATGATAGATAATATATTAAAACTATACTAAAAGAACAGAAGAAGGGATTTCATCAAAAGGCTAAGCTAAGAATAGAAAAGGAATCAATAACAAAGGCTTGTCTCTGACCGAGACAGTCTGCACAGGTGAACTGTGATTGGCCCTTAATTGGAAACAACCAGATGAGACCAATCACAGATTCCCCCTGTTGCATTCCACAGCAGCAGATAAGAATTGTTTACAGTTTGTTCCTGAGGCCTCTCAGCTTCTCAGGAGGGAAAAATCCTAAGGAAAGGATTTTTCATAAAACATGTCTGTGACAGACGGGCTCGGGTCACACAGGAGGTGACCCATGGAGCGGAGCCCACCCAGAGCACTCGGGATCCCTGTGGGAGCCAGGCTGGGGACACCCAAACCCACCTCACCATCTGAGATATTCATGGTGGGGCTATGCCCAGTGCTAACTTTATCACTCTTGTAGGTGCCAGTCTTGGTGCCAGTGAGGTGATTGCGTCCATCCTGCCCCCAGCACTGCCCGTCCCTGTACCAGGTGGTGGCACCAGAGGTCCCTGAGCCCTGGCAGGTCAGTGTCACCCGGTCCAACAGCACCGCCGGCCTCCAGGGGGGCTCCACGAGGAGCTGGGTGGTCTGGGCACCTGTGGGTGTCAGGGGACACCAGCCTGGCAGGGCCAGTGCGGGGCTGGGGATAGCGGGGTAGGGCCATAGCATCCCCCAAAGACTCAGCAGTGAGGCCGAGGGTTTGGGCTGGAAGGGAGAAGGGACAGGTCTGGGTTGCGGTGGCACTGCAGGGACAGTGGCACACAAGGTTCAGGGCGTGGGGGCTGTCCCCAAACTGTCCCCATGGGAACAGCAGTTCTTGTTGGAAAGAGTGTGTCTGGGGGGTCCCCAAAAGATTTGCTGAGGCAGGGGGCCATGTCTGTGTCACAGCCACCTGTGCACCACATCCGTGTCGCACAGACACCTTGGGAATAGGGACACTGAGGCCACCCTGGGCTGAGGCACAATATGGGGACACTGTGGGCACCCCTGGCACAAGAACACCACGGATACAGCCAATGGTGGCCCAGGTCATCTCCACCAGCTCATGATCCCATCCCCATCATCCTATCCCCTTGGCCACATCCTCACCGTTCTTGTCTCCTTCTGTCCCTGCATCCCAGTTCCCTTGTCCCTTTTCCCAGAGCTACCTGAGCCCAAAGGTGCCAGTCCCCACATTCCTGTCCCCACATTCCCATCCCTAAATTCCTGCCCCCTGTTCCTGTCCCCAAACCCACCCTACATCCCCAGTCCCACCGAGGTCTACTGTGGGTAACAGGGACAGGCACTGCTGGCCTTGGGCACCTCAGGGGGCCCAACAGCCCCCTTATGACCCCTCCCCTCCCCATCCCCAGGTGTCAGGCCCATGCCTGGGGCACTCATCCCACAAGAGCAGCGCCACCTTCCCGGCCATCCCAGTGTCCCCAGCCATGTGGACTGGCTGTCATTCGCTCCTGGGGTTGGCTCTCTCCTCGCTGTTGGCTCTTTGGCCAAAGGGGAAGGAAGAGAGGTCGTGTCTCACCCTCATGCGTAGCTGGCTCCTTTCCCCACCCTACCCACAGCCTGTCCACAAGCTGGGGACAGGCTGTGGGTAGGGTGGGGAAAGGACGGGGACAAGGCTGGGTGGGACATGGTGGGATATGGGGTTCCCAGGAGTGGGGAGCTCAGAGTGTTTAGGGACCCAGGGATGGGTGTCTAGCGGAATGAGGGGTCCCAGGGATGGGGTCCCTGCGGAATGGGGGTGTCAAGGTTTGAGCCTGGCACAATGCCAGTGCCCCCATGAAAATACTCTTTTCCTGGTTCCCACTGTGAGATGTGATCAGAAACAGAGCAGAGCAGGCTCCAGCTTAAGAATGAAAGGGAAAAAACTTTATAAAGCTACAACTATAAAAGAAACACACAGAACACAGGATGAAAACCTTCCACATTTCCTCCTCCTCCCCCCACTAGATTTCCAACACATCACAGTAAGACAAAACCTTGGATTTTGAATTCACTTGCCACCCCTCAGATAACTCACTCTCAGTCCATCACCACCCCTCAGACAATCAACTCTCAGTTCCTCAAGAAGAGAAGAATTCCTCTTGCACCATTGGCTTCTGCAGGAAACACAGTTGAAACCTCTCGTGTTTCCATGTCACGCATGGCACCGCCTGGAGAACATTTGCCATCATGACATCTTCCTTCCATGTCCAGTGCTCTCACCACTGCACATGGACCAGAGCTGCTTCTAGGGTTTTCCTTTTAAGGGTGCTTTCTCCAGCTCCAAAAAGAGCACAGTCTCACCTTTGGGACACCTGTGTCCCCCCAAATTTAAACCCCCTGGGGCCGAGGGGTCTCGAGAACAGAGATCATCTTCCTCTTCTTCTCTGAAGAATGGAGGGCACCACCTTCCTCTCCCATTGTCTCTGTTCACACACTCCTTCACATCACTGCACTCTCCTGGCTCTGAGCCATTGCCTCCCCCTAAACGCAGTCTCGGTGTCACAGGAACACAAGTGGTTCTGCCCATGGCTATACAAGAAAAGTCCAGCCAAAGGGCCACTCCATCATCTCCTCCCACCTAGGATTCTTCTCAGCTTCTCTCAAACCTCTTTCACTTGCACCAACTTGCACCACACTTGCCCATCTCCTGTTATCCTGCTATCCCATCACCTCTAGGAGGATCAGCATTTGCAAGGTTTCCATCATCCACAAGAAAAGGGTTAAAAGTCCCAGGCCCTTCCCATCCATGAACTCCCACAGCAGGCTGCCCTGCCAGGCACCCCCCTTCTCCTTCACTCCAGCAGCCTTGCTATCACATGCACAGGTTCTCTCCCTCTTTCTCCCTCCGGCGGGGGTGGGGTGGCTGCCCAAAGCCTCGCAGTGCTCCTTCCTTCACCCTTCCATCTCGCAGGGGCCTCCTCCCTTCTGTCCCAGGCCTGGCCTACATCCTCTGGCCACATGGCCTCCCCTCCCCCGCTGAGCTCGGAGCTGGGCAGGGGAGGTTTGTTCTCTTCCAGGACCAGAACACAAGAGAGCTTCCCCCGGGAGTTCACAGCTTTTAACTGCCTGTGTTCTCAGAGGCATATCCATGCCCTCAGTGGACAAACTAGGTGCCAATATTAAAATCTGAACACCTATTGGTCTGACCACAGCATCCCAAAAAAACTCACTTCCTCTCAAACCACGACAGGGGGAGGAGGGGGAGTCACTGGGAGTTGGGGTGCCATGGGAATGGGTGTGCCCAGGGCTAGGGGGACTCAGGGATGGGAGTCCCAGGGGGACGTGGGCTCCAGGGATTTTGGGTCATGGGATAGGGATGCTGGGGAATGGGGCTTCCCGTGGGAATGGGGGTCCTGGGAGAATCAAGGTCCTGGGGAAGTAGATTGCAGGGGATAGAGTGAACAGGAGAGGGTTCCTTGGGAATGGGGTCCTGGGCCATGCAGATCCTGGGGAGCGTCAGTACTGTGATGGGTGTCCCAAGGATGAAGGGATATAAGGAATGGGAGTGCCATGGTTGGGTTCCCAGGGGAATGGGTAGTGCCAGGGATTTGCAGGTGGTGAATGGGCAAAGGGGTCACAGCTCCTTCCCAGGGTGCCTCAGATTTTGGGGTGACCCAGATCCCAGCACAGCCCCCACCCTGCAGCACCCCAGGGTTGCCCTGGGAGTCTCTGTGTCTCTGCCCCACACACCCCTGGGTCAGGTCTCTCCATTTCTTGGCTCAGCCATTCCAGACAACACTTGATGCCCAATTGGTTGAGACAAAATTATACATCCGGAGAATAAAAGCAAAAATTTTTCCCACACCATTATATTTCCAAAAAGTACAAACTCAGCAAAAATCAAACTGACAATATATAAAATGCTCTGGTTTGGAGAATCCATTGCTTTCTGAACAAGTCCCTCACAATAAAAACACAAACAAATCACAATTAAATGAGACTGTTTGGCTCCCCTTAGGAGCCCATTGGTGCATCCCACAGCAGCATTTACTTGTGGATGACACAGAGTGTGGAATCTCCCTGAGTGTCAGCAGCTCCATGGGATAGTTCCCTGCCTGCTGGGCAGAAACCCAGCCCCCAAGGAAGCCATTTCTTGCCCCATCTTTAGGAACTCTCCCCATTTTTCTCATTCCCATCCTGAAACTTGATTGGCTTCCCATGGAGGAAGGGGAGAAGCTCTGTCCATCCTTGGGATGGTGCACAGGAATCTGTGGAAATGCCCATGTGTGCCTCAGGCTCTGATTCCCTGGTAAATCCACTCCAGCCTGCCCTGAATTCCCCTGCCTGGCCACTCCCTGCTTCTGCCATGACACCCCTGTTCCCCGGCCCTTCATATGCAGCCCCTGCTCAATATTTCCACACTTTTCCCTCACTTTGGGTGTGCACATCCAGAGCCCAAACAGTCTTTCTGGAAGGTTCTAAAGGGCTGCAGGTTTTGTTCAAGAAGAAGTGTCCAGGTCATGTGGTTGAGTAGATTGTTGTTGTCTTTGCAGTAATTTTCTGTTTTTTTCAGTCCCTTGGGGACAGGGACAAAATTATCAATTGCTACATTTCCTGGCTGGTTCCTCCACAGCTGGCCCTGCAGGGGTGGTTTCCAGCCAGCCCTGCAGGGCTGCTCTGAAAACCATCAAAGGCCCTCACAGAGCCACTGCTTGGGCTCCCTTTGGGGTTTGTGCTTCTTACAGGGCTGAGCAAACCACAGGCAGGCCTTTTCCCCCACAGAATTCTCAACTCTGCAGCAGCTCTAAAGCTGCCAGAATCAAAGCCAAGGGGGCAGGTGGGACCCTGATGTCCTGGCTGCCACCTGGGGCTGGGCAGAGCAGGGCTGGGCAGTGGCCATCCCTGTGCAATGGGGCTGGGCTACGGCTGGGCCCCACCCTTGGATTGACAGGGGCCCTCAGGATGTGCCACCCCTGGGACAGGCACCCGGCCAGGAATGTGCAGGGACATTTCTGGAACTGCTACCCCATGGTAAAGGTGCCCCTATTCCAGGAAGCATTACCTCCTGGGACAGGATCCTGCCAGGACAGGGCACCCCTGGATGTGCCCCCCCAGGACAGAGCTGCCCCCCTTTCCCATCTGAAACTGAGCACAAATGGCCTCTTCCTTCTTGTCCAGGAAAAGGAAATTGAAAGTGTTGAGGGGGCACAGCTTAAAACCCCAATTGCCCAAAACATCCCCACTCTTCCCTGCACCCCCTACACCCCATTTTCCCCCTCCCCTGGGGTCCCCCGACCTGTTCCCTGCTCAGGTGCTCCTCAGGGTTGCTTTACCAGGAACCGGGGGTGAAGGGATATGGCATAAAAGTGAGGGAAAGAAGGAAAAAAGAGAAATACAGGGAGGAAAATAGGAAGGGCCAAGGAGGGCACAAAGGCAGTGCTACTGAGGACCCCCATGTGATACCTGCCCAGGAAACACTCACCCCATGTGGGCAGTGCTGTGCCGTGGGTCACTCCAAAACCTGAGCCACCCTGTGAAGGAACTGTGACCCCTGTGCCCCCTCACCCACTTCCCATCCTGGCACCCCCATTCCCTCGGGACCCCAGCCGTGAGATCCCATTTCCTTCTGTTCCCCCTTCCCTAGGACCCCATACTTTGACTGCAATTCCCAGGATCTCCAACCCCAAGGAACCCCATCCTGGTCATTCCAGTCCCTAGGACCCCCCTTTCCTTGGGGGCCTTGATTCCCCTAAGACCCCATTCTCACAGGGCCCCCCTTTCCCCTGGCATCTCAGTCCCTTGGCCAGCACTCTATAATACAGATCCCTGGTGGCCACAATGCTCTGGGACCCTCATCCCCAAGTCTGAGTCCACTCCATCCCTGGACACCCCATTCCCCTGGACACCCACCCCCGGCTCCCTACCTACACCACCTCAGGCTCCAAATTCTGGCAACACCATGACCCCACCATGTCCCACCATCATCCCCATGTCCCACAAGGTGCCCACCCTGCCCTCATCCTATCCCCACCCTGCCACTACAAAGGGCCACCTACGCATGGGGACGAGACGTGACCTCACTTCCTTCCCCTTCATCCGAAGAGCCACCAGCCAGGGGAGTGGTGGCCACAGCAGCGAGTGACAGTCAGTCCACATGGCTGGGGACACCGGGATGGCCAGGAAGGTGGCGCTGCTCCTGAGGGGTGAATGCCCTGGGCATGGGGCTGACACTCCCAGGATGGGCCCTGGTGAGGCAGAGACCAGTAGGGAGGGGGCACAGGGGGACTGCAGGGTCTCCTGAGGTCCCAAAAGGCAGCAGAGCCAGAGCATGAGGTGACCAGGGCCGAGGGGTGGCTGTGGGGACAGGAAAGTGGGGACAAGTACAGGGGAACAGGGATTTGGGGAAGCATCATGGGGCTGGTGGGGGTGACTGCTGCAACCACGGAGTGGCTGTGGAGTCCCCATTTCTGGGTGTCCACAGTGTCCCCATGTCCAAATTGAGCAAGGGCTAGCTGAGGTGTCTCTGTCCCCAAGGGATCCTTGCCACACTATGACAATTTATGGACACCCCCACACCCAGTCCCTCTCTGCCAATGTCCCTGTGATGCCACCCTCACCCAGCCCTGTGCTTCTCCCTTCCAGCCCTGACCCTTGGCCTCGCTGGTCAGTCCTTGAGGGATGCCATGGCCCCACTCTGCTGTCCCCAGCCCCATGCTGGCCCTGGCAGGCTGGTGTCCCCTGTCACCTGCAGGTTCCCAGACCACCTAGCTTCTCCTGGAGCCCCCCTGGAGGTGGGCAGTGATGTAGGACCAGGTGACACTGACCTGCCAGGGCTCGGGGAGTACCGGTGCCACCACCTGGTACAAGGATTGGTGGCGCTAGTGGCAGGAGAAACAGGACCACTTCACTGTCACCGAGAGTGGCACTTACATGTGTGACCGACCTGGCACTGGGAGCAGCCCCCCCGTGACTGTCTCAAATGGTGAGGGGGGTTAGGTTGTCTCCAGCCTGGCACCCACGGGGACCCCGAGGGCTCTGGATGGGCTCCACTCCATGGGTCCCCTCCTGGTGTGACCAGAGCTTGTCCCCTGCACACGGGGACATCCCAGAGCATCTCAGAGTGGAGGCACCCCAGTTCTGGATTTGAGAACCCCTGGTTCACTGGATATGTTCCAATTCGTGGGTCCTTGAGAAAACTGAATGCGCCTGGTGTCCTAAGACTCCTGTGTCCTGCAGCCCGACTAGTGCTGCAGGTGTCGACGTGGGAGCTGCTGGAGGAGGACACGGTGACACTGCGCTGCTGGTGCTGGGAGAACATGTCGGTCACTGGGGTGCGATTCTACCATGGGGACAAGGAGGTGGGGAGGTCCCTCATTTGGGACCGAGCTGTCCCTGTCCCCTCTGCAGCTGAACCACAGCAGCCGCTACAGCTGAGAGGGCCGGGTGGACTCCAAGGTGGCACCTTTGGCGCTCTCGGCGCCAGTGAGAGTGCACGGTGAGCACCCCCACAGCCACCACCCCAATACCCCCACATCCCCTCCTCAGGGACTCAGGCTCACAAATCCCCTTTTCTTCTCCTTCCCAGAGCTCTTCACGGTGCCGGTGCTGGAGGTCCCCCCCTGACTCTCAGCTGCCTCAGCACCCCCAGCCCCCTGCGGCCCCGAGTCCCCCTCCTGCACGTGTTCTACCAGGACAGGCAGGAGGTGGGAGGCCCGCAGGGGTCCCCACAGCTGCTGGTGCCCGCCATGGGGGTATCTCACTCGGGGAATTACATCTGCGAGATGCGCTCCGAGGGGCGGGGCTGTGCAGACAGGTAGCGCCCGGTTCCGCATCACAGTGTGCTGTGAGTGCGGGGATGGGCACGGGGAGCACCCCCCAGAGCCTTCTCGTGTGCCCCTGCCCTGTTTGGGGATCCCCATTACTGGCCGGGTTCCCACCCTTCCCTGGTACCTCACCAGATCCCCCAGCCCTACGTGGGTACCCTCATCTTCCCCGTTATCTCTTTCCACCTCCACCCATTACTGCTGGGGTCACCCTCTGTGTCCCCCCATTCCTTACTGGGGTCCCTTTATCTGTCCCTGGTTCAACCACAGCCCTCTCTGATCTCCCCCCATTGTCCTCGGGTCTCACCATTCCCTCCCTTGGTCTACATACCTTTCCTGGGGTCTCCCCATCTTCCTCTCCAGGTGTCCCCTCCCTGAACAATTCCATCCCTTCTTGGGGTCCTGTTCCAATCCCCCCTCCTATCTCTGCACCCTCTTTTCCTCAGTGGGGTTCCACTTCCCCTCTTCTATGCCTCTTCCCTACTGTCCCCTGGTGTTGCCACCTCCCGCAGGGGTCCCGCTCTTGGGGGTGTCCCTGTCAGTGCAGACTCCCCGGGCCCAGGTGGCATTCGGGGACCGCCTGGCACTGAGCTGCACGGTGGCTGCATGGACAGGTCCCCTGTCCTTCTCCTGGCACTGGGGAGTTTGGGGGCACTGCTGAGCACCGGCCCCCTGCCTGGAGATGTGCCATGCTGGGGACAATGACAGCGGCCAGTACCAGTGCTGTGTCAGCAACAGAGTGGCTGAGAGTGTCCCCCTGAATGTCACCATCCTGGGCAAGCAGGACCCTCGGGCTGGTGGTGACCTCACCCACAGCACCCCCATCCCTCCTTGCCATGTGCCAGCCCTGTCTCTGTCCCCACAGTGCCCGTCGCCAATTCCACCATCACCCCCGGTCCTCTGTCCCACCAGGTGCATGCAGGTGATCCCGTTACCCTGTGCTGCTTGGTGCAGGTGGGTGTCACCGACATGTTTTATGAAAAATCCTTTCCTTAGGATTTTTCCCTCCTGAGAAGCTGAGAGGCCTCAGGAACAAACTGTAAACAATTCTTATCTGCTGCTGTGGAATGCAACAGGGGGAATCTGTGATTGGTCTCATCTGGTTGTTTCCAATTAAGGGCCAATCACAGTTCACCTGTCCAGACTGTCTCGGTCAGAGACAAGCCTTTGTTATTCATTCCTTTTCTATTCTTAGCTTAGCCATCTGATGAAATCCTTTCTTCTATTCTTTTAGTATAGTTTTAATATATTATCTATCATAAAATAATAAATCAAGCTTTCTGATACATGGAGTCAACTTTCTCGTCTCTTCCCTCATCCTGGGACCCTTGTGAACAATACCACAGGTGAGCTCAGCCCCTGTCACCTTCACCTCGCTGCACAATGGGCAGGAGGTGGCCCAGGGTCCCCTCCTGGAGCTTGGAGCTGTTGATGTGGGACATTCGGGCACCTACCAATGCGTGGCCACCAACCAGCTGGGACAGACAGGCACCAGGCACTCAGCCCAGAGCTAGTCCTAGAGGTGACAACACAGGAGCAGGGCACAGGTGGGGTCACATAGGGTAACACGGGGGCTGCAGGACCCCCAGGCTTCTAGGTGACCCCAATGTGTCCCCCTCTGTCCCCAGCAGTGGCTTCAGGGCTCAGCAGGTCCCTGCTGTTCCTGGTCCTGCTCCTGGCTGTCATCGGGGCCTGTCACCAGTGGCACCGCCGAGGTGGGTGACAATGGGGATTGTTGGAATCCCAGGCGTTAGAGTGAAGCCCCCCCAGAGTGTGAGGGCTGTAGGGTGGCACCAACAGCTCCTGACTTGGGTGAAGCTGAGCCTGAAGAGACCTCAGCTGGGGGTCCTGGGGGATTTGGGGGAGGTCCTGAGGGGTCGTGCAGTAAAGCTGGGGGGTATGTCAGGGGGTTTGGGAGAGTCTGGGGACTCTGTGGTCTCAGTGGATTCAAAGGGTGGCTGGTATTTTGGGGGTTTCAGGGATGCTTGAGGGTCCTGGGGACAGTCAGGGTCCTGATGGTGTACAGAGGCCCTGAGGACCCCACAGTCACCCCTCATGACTTTCCTTTGCAGCCCTCAGGAAGCAGCAAGAAAGGTGAGTGGGGGTCTCCAGGCCTAAACCCCCATTTTACTCCCACCACAAAACCCCCCATGCCTACAGACTTCCCTTATGCCCACAGGGCCCCGCCAGAGCCCTCAGCTCCCCCAGAGGTGGGGGAGGTGCTGTACAGTGATGTCATGAGCACCAAGAAGGCAGGTGGTGAGTACAGGGGGGACACAGGGGCACATCACCCACGGGTGTCACCCTCCACCCAGGTCCTCACAACTGCTGTCTCTCACAGGGGCCCCCTGGGCCACATCTCCCCAGGTGACCTATGCAGAGCTGCCAGGACCCACAGGAGACAGCGGGACCCCAGTGACATCTGTGAGAATGTGCTGTGACACTGGGGGCACAGGGGGCACTGGAGTCCCTGCTTGAGGGCACCCCCAGCTCCCATGGGTTCCCAACTTGCCTGGGGGGTGGTCATGATAGTGGGGCCTTGGAAAAATGTCAAGATAGACTCTGAAATGTTAAGCTTTGCATTGCACCTATGTAAGTAGTATGATAAATTATGTGGTTGTTAGATGTGATGATTGTTTAGCAATTAAAAATAATTATTGTATAATCATAAGAAGAATCATGAGAAACTGTATGTTCTTAATCTAAGGAGGCTGTGCTTGGCTGAAATCTATGTATACAATTGAACAATACAAGTTTAATATTTAACATGAAAGTTATATAATGGTAGAATATAAAAGCATATTCATCCTGAACCTATGTCGGAGTCAGATTTGGGTTTGAACCCCTGACACCCAGAGCTCTTCAATAAAAGCACCTGCATATAATCATTTCTCGTGATTGTGTGTTCCTGAACGCTAACAGCCACGAGTGGGGGCTCCCATGTGGGGCTGCCCAGGGCTCCCCATTCCAGTGTTCCCAGAGCTCCCAGTACCCCCAGGGGCTCCCCATTCCCTCCCCCTGTGCCAGGGGGCACAGGACAATTGTCCCTCTTACTGGACACAAAACGCAGCTTTTCGATTAAACCAGGAGAAATGGTTTTTGTTTTTTCAGCTCTGCCATGCTCTGGTCAGGAAGGAGGAGGGTCCCAGTAGGTTTTTAAACCAATCCTTCTCAGTTCTCAAGATTCAGAATTCAAAGGGTCACAAAAGGAACAATTTCTAAGGAAAGCCCCCAACAAGGAACAAACCCCAGAGGCTGCCCCCAGCACGTTTCCTCCACCAGGAAGAACTTGGCAGGCTCAGGCCCTTCCTGGCTCTGATGGCCAAATTGGCCTTCAGGAGGCTCTGGATTTTCTCCCCTGTCTCAAACCCCTCCTCTGCCATGTTCCCCACAAGATGATGTCACAAAGGACCTGTGGGAGTGCCAGAGCCACCCTCTTTCCAGGGCAGTCAGGATCAAGCCATGGCACAGGGTAGGGCTCAGCTTCCAGTCAGTTCCAGGGGCTCTGGACACCCCTCCAGGTCAAGGCAACTGTGTCCTGCACTCTGCTGCCACAGGAATGGGGTCAAAGGCTTTGGCAATGTCCATTGGGTCACCACTTGTTTGCCTCACACTCCAGCTCATCCTGGAATTCTGGCATGTCCTCTCTCCAGAACAGCCTGTGTTGCAAGTGGCACTTGGTTCTGGCCCCTACAGTCCCTGTCAGTGTCCACTCTCCACTGGACTCATGCTCTGGCCATGTAGGGCTCTTGTCAGGGGCATTCCCTGGAAATTGTTCCTTTTCTGACCCTTGGGATTCTGAATCTTGTTGCTGTTGCTGTTGGTTTTGTTCTCTCATTGCTGTTTGCAGGAAATTGTTCTTCTCTCAGCCCTTTGAGATCTTTGCCTTCTGTGCCTCCACTGGGAGGGGGAGGGGCAGCAGACTCTGGTTTTTAGTGGCAGCCCAGTATTGGAGAATCCCATTCCTAAGCCATATATAGCTGAACAAAGAAACCCCATTTCTGCCAGTTTAACCCAAAAGCTGCATTTTGGGCCAATAGCAGGGGTCCTGTGCCTCCCTGGCATTGGGAGGAGCAATGGGGAGCCACTGGGAACATGGAGGTATATCTTGGGGTGGTTTTATGATGATGCCCTGTTCCTGATTGTCTGCTTTATGCCCAGCAATGGCTGCTGTAGGTTTAAAGTGGGTCTGGGAGAGGGTGGGAGCCTCGGAGCTCCTGTGCAGGCTTTGTTCAAAGCCTCCCTCTGAAGTGTGCTGGGTGCAGTGTGGTGTGGATCAGATGTTATTTTGTGGCTTAGCTAGCTTGGCTTTTTGTTAGCAAGTTTTTATTTTTTTTCTTCCCCTGGCTTGCAGAGGCTGCAGTATCAATCCTTTGGTGGCTTCTGTTTTATTTTTCTCTTGAACTGTTTAGCTTAGTTTTGGTCTGAGATCAAACAATTGCCTAGACCATCAACTGCAAGCCTGAAGGAGCTGCCCCAGTCAGCCCAAGAGATCAGGAAAAGATGAACCAACGAGAGAAAGGACATCAAAATCCACCAGCTTCATCTGCTGTGAGGAGGAGATCAATGCCAGAAGTTCAACAGGTTCCCACCTGTTTTGCCCAAGCTGCTGCACGAACTCTTGTTTCTCCCTTCTCTGAGACAAAAGCCAGCCCTGATTTTGTCCCACTTTTACCGCACAGACAGCCCGTTTATTTCTTGTCCTGGGATTTTGGGGTTTTTTGTTCTGCTGTGGTGTGAGAGACTGTCCAAAATATCCCTCATCTGCCTCACAACTGTCATTGAGAGACCACTCAGAAGACCACTTTGTCCCTTTCCTAGCCACAGTAGACACGCCAAGCCAGGGGGTTTCATGACCTGAAGGTGTTGCTAAGCTGCCGTCCCCACAGGTGCAGTTCCCTGCACGCGACACTGGACACATTGAGGCACTGTGTTCTTTTCACAACAATAATCTTGGACGCTGTCTACCTCTTGGCCAGGCTGGACTTTTCCTCCCTGAGTTTTTGGGTGGTCTCCTACAGAAGACCCTCCTCGTTCATCTACAACCACCATGACAGACAAGCTGAGATGACAGAAGCCTCTCCACCAGAGAAGGCCCCGAGAAATCCCCATGTGAGAAAAGGCCTCCCTCACACTTTCCAAGGACTGGAGGCCCCAGCCCAGGGGGAGGCGAGCTGACCAAAGCCAGATGGATGACTGCAGGTGCAGGCACTGAACCACGAACACAATGACTTCCGTTCGTTGCAAGGTGGACTGTGTGTACCCCCTTTTCAAATACCATTCTATACAATAGATTTAGTTTCGAAATAATCCCCTTCCCCCTCATCGAAAAGGGTATAATTGGAGTCCAGATGGACTGCATCTCTGAGATCTCCCTGGGATGTGATCTGGTGAACCTCTTCGGCTGGACACCGAAGGACCTCCGCCATTCTCATGTTTTGGTAGCTATAACCCCCCCCTTTTTCTTTCCCTTCCTTATTTTTTCCTTTTTCCCTAATTTTCTCCCCAACGCATTTTTTGCTGTGGTTATTTTAATAAAGTCTATTGTGTTGATTAACCTGCAAACCCCCTTGTACCGTGTTGGTTATTTGCACCCTGAAATCAATCTAAAAGAACCTCTACGAAACCCGTCCATAGGGACGGATCGTGACATAATTGGCGTCACGGACAGCTCCGGTAGACAATTCCCAAACCCAAATTGAAAATTCTGTCTCCGGAATTTTGTAAAAGATTTCTTGGTGCAAAAAGGGGGAAAAACTGTTGCTGTTGTACTTGTGTATCTGGACTGTCTAGGAAGGAGGGGACACCTTGAAGAAACTAAGTAGGGCCTCTCAGGCAGATTTGTCCCTTCACCTACCCAGGGACGTGGGGGAAACACAGCAAGGGTTGCATGATTGATTCCCTGGTGTAGTTCTGATTCCCTCACAAATAAACTGTCTTGTGTGTGTGTATGTGTATTTGGACTGTCTGGGAAGGAGGGGAAACCTTGAAGAAACTAAGTAGGGCCTCTCAGGCAGATTTGTCCCTTCACCTACCCAGGGACGTGGGGGAAGCACAGCAAGGGTTGCATGATTGGTTCCCTGGTGTAGTTCTGATTCCCTCACAAATAAACTGTCTTGTGTGTGTGTGTTTGTACTGTCTGGGAAGGAAGGAACACCTTGAAGAAACCAAATAGGGCCTCCCAGGCATGTTAGTTCCTTCATCATTTAGGGAGAAGTTGAGGGAAAACACAACCAAGGGCTGTGTAATTGTGTAACTTAGGCTTACATATCTCTCTGTAGTGGTTTTGGTCCCTCACAAAAAGAGTGAACACCTCAATGCCAAGTTAGAAGCTGAATTTTATTCTTTGGTTTCTAAACAAAATGCAAAACCTTCTCCTGGTGGAGAAACTTGGGCGGAGAACAATTGGTTTAATTTAGAAAATGTCATTGATAGAATATGTTCTCTGCAACATGAATCAAAGTTTAAATTGGGCCGCAATAAAACTGTTATATGCTCAGTTTTGGGAGCCTGCCTCACAGCAGCCGTGGAAAATCACCTTAAGCGAAAAAGTGAGGAAATGGTAATAATAAACTCCCTTCAAAATTTGGTTGAAATTTTACAAAAACAGCTAAATGAAGATAGAAATGAGATCTATAAGTTATGGGCTGCTCTTAGGGAAGAACACAACAAGAATACACAACACAGTAGCTTCTCCTCTACAGAGGCAGAAGAAAAAGAAACACCTCACATTAAACAAATTTATCCTCACAAAGAACTTGAAACAGTAAAACAAAATTATCCCTACAAAGAATTTGAAACAGTTAAAAATTGTGGAGAACATTGCTGTCCTTGTTTAAGGCCTTTTATTAAAACTGAATATAATTATCTTAATGATGAGGACACGGACCCACACATTACAACTAAACAAATACCTTTCAGCACCACCGAATTAGCTAAACTGAAAAAAGAATTCTGGCGCCTCCCACAAGAATCGGAAACAGAATATGTTTTCCGGGTGTCTCTTACTGGCGGAGATCAAATAAAACTTACTGAACAAGAAGCCAGTGGGTACTGGGGACATGGTGTCTTTTTAACAACTGGAGATAAGCGTGACTCCTGGTCCCTGACACAGCATGCGGCTTTTTGGGCCGGGGGAATAAATCCCCTGGAAAGAGGAGATCCCCTGGCAATCGTTAGTACTCCTGACCAGCTTTTAGAAAGTGTACACAAAGCCGCTTGCCTGCAAACGATTCATGAGAAAAAATTAATCCCTGGTTTTGAATCCCCAATGCAATTGCCTGTGAAGCCAGAACTAATGACCCCTTTAATTCGTGGGCTTCCAGAAACACTTAAACCTACAGCAATTACTATACAAAAAACCGTAATGGCTTTAGGCCCTGTAGAAAGGCTAGAAAGATTTTTTAATAATTCCACTGACCAGACGGTGCCAAGTGACTCAGCCTCTATGCCATATTCTCCTTCACAGTCCACAGCTACACATTCCTATTTATCCACCAGCACACGTAAAATTTGGACTTGGGGGAGGTGGCAGTAGATTTGATTAATTACTGCAGGCAGTATGGAACTGTAAAAGGTCCTGAGGAAAAACCAGAAAAGGCAAAGGGTGTTCTATCCATCGTGACCCCTCACACTGAAAATGCAGAACAAGGAAAACAACTCTCCAACCGCCAGCAGTGGTGGTTGCTAGGGGTCAAAAAGGGGGTCCCTAGAGACCTGATGGACGGTTTGCCACTTGAAAAACTGCAGAAAATAATAAATAACGGGCACGGTAGAAAGCCAAAATCCCCAACACAGCCTAGCACACCATTCTGCTCTCCTTCCAAAAAACTCACAGACACTCCCTCCGACATGCCAACTGTGTCACAGCCTCTGTCACAGAACACAAACACTGAGCCAAAATTAACCCTATCTCAGCTTCTTTCGCACAATCTGAACAGTGAAGCCCTAGTTGCCCCTCTTTCACAAAATGCTGTAAGTAAACCAGAAGTAACAATTTCTCAACTCCTTTCACAAAGTCTAAGTAACATAACAGTCCCCCACACTGCCCCCCCGAACACAGTGAACTTACATCAACCGAGCTTTCGGGAAACTAGTATCTCCGCCGCTTATAAGTGAGCGAAGAGGTGGAGACTGGGTTTATTTAAGAATGCTCACTAAAAACACATCAGGTGACATATTAATTACAGCCATAACAGGCCCCAAAAGAGTTTTAGTAAGCTTTTTAGTTGATACTGGGGGCCCAAATTTCTGCACTGACACATAAAGATGCCAAGAAGTGTGGAGTAGTTCCAACAAAAAGACAATGTTGTGTTCTTAACGCTTTAGGAACTATAGAATCTATGAATGTTGCTTTAGTGAAAATTACACTCCCTGGAGACGAAAAACAGTTAACTGTAAAAATGGTAATTGGGGACATCCCAAATAATTTATTGGGGATGGATGTCCTGGCAGGGAGGCAATGGGAAGATTCTGATGGTTTTTTGTGGTCTTTTGGCACTCTGCCACTTAAAATCAACTTGCTCCAAACCGCACCCGCACTGCCTTACAGTAAAACAATAAATGTTAAACAATACACCTTGCCTTCTGGAGCTAGAGAAGGCATTAAACCAGTAACTCAAGATTTGCATAGCCAAGGTGTAATAATTCATACACACTCTCCTTTTAATTCTCCAGTGTGGCCAGTTCGAAAACCCAACAGAAAATGGAGATTGACAGTCGACTACCGTCGGCCTAATGCCAACACTGACCCTCTCACAGCAGCTGTTCCCAACTTAGCTGAATTAATAATAGCAATACAGGAAAAATCTCACTCAATCATGGCAACTATAGATGTTAAAGACATGTTCTTTATGATACCTATACAGCCAGAGGACATGGATCGCTTTGCTTTCACATGGGAGGGGCAGCAATACACATTCACTAGACTACCCCAAGCCTACAAACACTCCCCCACACTAGCTCACCATGCTTTAGCACAAGAATTAGAAAAAAATACCTAAACCTGATACTGTAGCTGTTTATCAATACATTGATGATATTTTGGTAGGGGGAGAGGAAATTGAGGAGGTGGGGGAACACCAGCAAAAGATAATTTCTCATTTAGAAAGCCTAGACTTAAAAATTCCCCCAGAGAAAATACAAAAACCCTCTCAGGAAGTGAAGTTTTTGGGAATTTGGTGGAAAGCAGGAATGACATGTATCCCACCTGATACCATAACTTCTTTAGAACAGATTAAAATGCCTGAAAACAGGAAAGACTTTCAGCAAGTTTTAGGACTATTAGTATTTTGGAGGAAGCATATCCCAGACTTTTCAATTATTGCTAGGCCTCTTTATAATCTACTGAGGAAAGGAGTGAAGTGGGATTGGACCCCCTCTCAGGAGGAAGCATTGCAATTACTAATCTTTGAGGCAACAGCCTAGCAAGCCTTAGGGCCTATCCATCCTAAAGACCCGTTTCAGGTGGAATGGGGGTTTGCTTCCTCAGGGTTGTTGGTACACATTTGGCAACGGGGTTCCGAGGGTCCAACGAGGCCTGTTAGTTTCTTTTCCCGTGGATTTAAGGATGCTGAGAAAAGATACACTATCTGGGAGAAAGGATTGTTTGTTGTTAGTTTAGCCCTTATAGAAGTGGAGAAGATTGCACGACAACAGGCTATGACTCTGAGAGGTCCCTTTAAGGTAATCAAAGCTGTCACAAACGGGACTCCTCCGCCCGATGGTATAGCGCAGAAATCATCAGTAAGAAAGTGGTACGCCCAGATAGAACATTACTGTCAAATTTTTCCATTAACAGGAGGTGCTGTAAAATTGTTAGCAATCCAAGACACTGAGGGTCTGGCTGATAACCAAGATAAACCTGCTTCTGTAATAAAGGTAGCACCCCCTTCTCCTCTGACCTAGCGGCGAGTTCTTGGTTTACAGATGCTTCTGTGAAATGAGAAGGGAAGGTTTGGAAGTACAGAGCAGCTGCTTTACATATTTCATCTGGTGAAAAAATTATCACTGAGGGAGAAGGAAGTGCTCAGGTTGGGGAACTTATAGCTGTTTGGAGTGTTTTCCAGCGTGAGGCTCAAAACACTTCTCTTGTTTACATCTACACTGATTCTTATGCAGTATACAAAGGTTGTACTGAGTGGCTCCCCTTCTGGCAACAAAATGACTGGGAAGTTAACAGAATCCCGGTATGGCAAAAGGAAAAGTGGCAAGAAATTTTAGAGATTGCTAGCAAAGGAAATTTTGCTGTGGGGTGGGTAGCTTCTCACCAGACAGACGGAAACCTAGCAGGAGAATGGAATAACAAAGCTGATGAACTAGCAAGGTTGAGTCCCCTGAAAAAGGAAACGATCTCAGAGGAATGGAGTCAGCTATTAGAATGGCTGCACGTAAAAAGGCAGCACTCAGGTGACAAAGATTTGTAAACAGAAGCCCATGCTCGTGGTTGGCTGGTTACCAGGGAAATGTGCAAAACGTGTATCAGCCTGTGAGCAGTGTCGCAGGCGACTGGAGAGACATCCTTTAGAAGATGACACTCTGCATTTAAGGAAAGGTAAAGGCTTATGGGACGCATGGCAGGTAGATTATATTGGTCCCTTTAAGAAGTCAGCAGGTAAACATTATGTGTTGGTAGGGGTAGAAATTGTATCTGGGCTGGTACAAGCTGATGCCTTTAAAAGAGCTACAGGTGACAATACGGTTAAAGCTTTGCAAGACTGGTTTGGAACCTTCCCAGCCCAAAGAAATTCAATCTGATAATGGATCTCATTTTACAGCTAAAGTAGTACAAGACTGGGCAAAAAGCGAGGGTATTAAGTGGATTTTTCATACTCCTTATTACCCCCAAGCTAACGGGATCGTGGAAAGGACGAATGGTCTTTTGAAATGATTCCTCAAGCCACAAAAGGCAAATTGTGACTGTCGGCTATGGGAAGCTGTTAAAGGAGTAAACAGCAGATGGGGGGGTGAATGGTTGCCCCAAAGTTACTGCTTTCTATCCTACACCTCCAAGCATCATTCCCTCATTGCAAGGTCCTGACAACCCAACAAATCCATCACATTACCCTGGACAACCTGTCCTAGTGGACCTGCCCACCATGGGTGAGGTACCACTGGTGCTGAAAACCCCTTTGAACAAATATGCATGGGTTGCATCTGATGCTCTGGGAAAAGAGCACCGGATAAACACATGCTGGATAATCCCTTCATTTTAACCTTTTCCTGCCTCTCAGTGGCAGGATCTTTTGTTGTTTTTGCTTTTGCAGAGGAACCCCAAGGGACATGAGGAACACTTGAAACATGGTAACATTACTAATACTTTCCTGTATCCTACCACAACTTCTTGGACAACGTCCTGCTGAGTGGTCGTGGTCCGAAGCCACCATCCATCACACCAATGTGCTAGGATCGTATCAGGGGCCAACACCCGAACTTGGCAACCGTAGTGCTGCATGACTCCAAGGTATATCGTCCAAATGAGTGGGGATGGGACCGAGATGATTTGATTCGGACTCTAACCGGGACAATTGGTGAGTCAATTGCGATAGTATGCAGGAAAGTCGAGGGAACCCTTCATGAGAAAGCCACCGCCATCACCATTGCTGGAAATTTTATGGAGGCAGGTGGAAGAAATTATTTGAATATCCCTTCTGCGAAATTGTGTCCCACAAAGAAGTGGGGATGCACCAAATCGACAGATTCCCTTATTGTTTGCTGCCGCCAGGAACATATTGGTAATCATACTCTGGGCCTCAAAACTAACAATGTTGCAATTACAAAAAATTGTAAGGATGAACCATTTGATTGCTGGTACAATTTTACTCTAGCTAAACCCACTTACATGACATGCTGGTGGCAAAATGACACTGCTGAACCATTAGGATTAAGGGGCTTGGCTTATAGATTTAAGATAAATGTTGTACCAAAACTCACACTGACCACAGTAATTATGCCTCCATGGATGGGAGGAATTGAGAGTACAAAGCCCACTCAAGATACACTTCCACTGACAGAAAGCACACAGCACACTCTGAGCTCAATGTTTACACCTGTTACACTTCAGTGGACAATAAACACAAAGCCCACGCTGAGTACAGTAGTCACATCTCAACGGGCAAACACCACAAAATTTGCTCTGAACACAGTAATAGTCCCCCAGCAGAAAGAGAATGCAAGCACACATCACACTTTAAACACAACAGTTACATCCAGATCAGTAAAAGCGACCAAAAATCCCTTTCCCGAATGGCCTTGGTCCCAAGCTTTTGTACAATCCACTGGGTCTATGGGAAGTGTTAGAGGTCTAAACTTAACAATAGTAGTTATACATGAAAATCAGTTGTACACTGTCCTAGGGTGACTGTTATCCCCATTCGTGTGTGTGTAATTTATGCTAGATATTATGTTCTGTGCCTTTAAGACTGGTGGAGTGAAGGTTTTGTTTTGGCCTCTTATCAGCCACTCGGCGGGACATCCAGATAGCACCAGTGCATGTTGCTGTTTTTTTGCTTCTTGCCCCTGGTTTTTGCTTCTGCTCTTGCTTCTGCTTCGCTTCTGCTTTGCTTGCTCTTGCTTTCTTTCCCCCCGCCATTAGTTAATTTAGCTAAACAGTCCAAATTCCTTTCTGGACTGTTCCCCCCACCCCGTTGGACCTGCTGACTGCTCCGGACTGGGATTTGGAACACGGAGAGAGAGAGTTTACACCTTGTGACTGCAGCAGCTGCCTCAGCGCCGGAGGGACTGATAACAGAGCAAACCCCCAGGAGAGACTTTTCTGAATTTGTCATCTTTTTTGGAGCAGTGGAAGAGTGGTGTCATCCGGTATTGTTCATTGTGTGTGCTGGGGGGTGCTGTGCTTATCAAATAAACAGGTTCTTTCCACTTCTCTCCGAGGAATTCTTCCCGAACCGGTTGGGGGAAGGGCGTGTGGGTTTGTTTTTTGGAGAAGCCCTTTTTGGGGATTCTCTCCCAAATTTGCCCTAAACCAGGACATACACTAGACAAGAATGGGAAAAACAAAAAACCTGGCAGCTTCAAGGAGTAGTGGGAGAAGAGATTAGTGTAGGATGTTGAATGGTTAATGGGACCACCTATAGCAAAGCAGTTGCAATCAGTGTTACCACAAATCAGGAAGACAAACGCGAGCAAGTCTGTATGCACCCAAGCGTACAAGACTGTTGGAACAGCTTTACCTTAACCCACACTGCAGAAGTAGTTTGTCTCTGGTTCAAAGATACCAAAGGCCTGTCTTTTAAATTTGTTATATATGCTAAAGCCCAACCTACTACTGTTGCCACTTCAGCCCAACCACCGGTCATGCTTATCCCAAGAATTTTTGAAATTGGACCTTATATAATTAGGAAAACTGGACAACAACAAATATTGTTTAATCCAGCGTGGTCTCTCAAACAAGTCAAATTGTTAATGCAAAACAATGTTTCAGACATTCAGCCAGCTTGCTCTCCGTTTTTGCAGACCTCTTTTGAGGGCTGGACCACTTGGCTCCAGAAACGAAGTTCTTTCCAAAGACGGACACCAAGGGACGTGACCGGTGTTGTGGGAACAGGATTGGGAATTCTGAACAGTATTGATTCAGAGGTACTGATGAATAAATTGGCAGCCACGGCTAAAGATTTGACTCAATTGCAGCAACCACTAAAGTCGTCCCTATTGGCCTTAGGTACGCACCAGTGGCTGCTATCAAACATCCTACCAAATTGGGAAAGAGTAAACGTAAATGATCACAAATTGGTAATTGGTGCAATTGGTGCAACTCAAAACAATGTTTCTTTGGCTCTCAGCTGTATCCAGGCACAATTGTGGATGCAGTCAGTCGCTGCCTCAATTATAAGGGAAGGTGAAGAAGGCACTTTCCCCACTGAAATTCGGAAAATAATTTGGGACAGTGCCTCTGACTTTGAAAGAGAATTCCAATCCTGGTGGAATCTGGTGAATTTTACCTATGACCCCATTTCAAACACAGCCACTGCTTTTTTGTTAACCATACGCAATGCTTCAGTTCACTTGATTTTCCCTGTTATTGCACTAGGACTGAATCAGGACAGAGCTGTTCTCTTTCCCTCAGAACATAGAGAATGGGCCCGTCAAACAAATGGCAAACTGGTTATTTGGACTCTTGTATAGTCCGAGAACAGCAAGGGTTCATCTGTGAAAGCAATGCAATCATAGCTCAGGACATTTGTTTAGACACAGAGCAAAGTATTTGTCGTTTTGAAATCCATCCAAACAAAACTTCTGAAACAGTCCTTCTATACATTGGCAATGGGTGTGCATGTTTTAGAACTGCTTGTGACATTGTATTTGTAGAAAATGTTGTAGTAGATACCAAAAATTATTCAAATTTTTGTGTTTGCAATTTTACTAAGATTTCAGGATGTGATTTTTCTTATGAAGCTCCAGTTACCTCTCACTATTCGTTGCAATCTAACTATACTTTGATCCACAAGCTGATGCCTACCCCTATTGGGATGAATCTCACTTTGGTTAGACAACTGCTGCTCCATCAAGACCTGATTGAGATCCTGGAAAAGATCAAGAAAAATGGACAGAAAACCCTGGTGACTGTTCATCACAACGTGAAACGGATACATCGTGTCATGGAAAGGGTGAAGAAAGATTCCGAGCACAGGTGGTGGGACACTCTTTTTGGGTGGTCTCCTACTGCCACAGGTGTTCTGAATCATTTGTGTCACCCCATTGTTATCCATTTGATTCTGATCTCGCTTGGTTTTTTGTCAGCAGTTCTGTTTGTCATGAGTTGGAGAATGATGAAACGTCTAACTAGACTGACATCCATAGTTAATGCACACATCTTGGCTGATATTCTCCACACTGTGGACATCCCCAAGGCTTTTGATACAAAGCAATTATGAATTAAGTAAATGTGTTTAAGAATAATTTTGATTACAGTTATGATTTAGTGAAATTTTTTAAAATAATTTTTAATAAATTTTAAAAATAATTTTTAAAATTGATATTTGTATTATGATTTGTTTATTGATTTTGTTTTGATTATTTGGGATTTGTTGTTTGCAAATTGTTCAAATTGTTATGAAATTAATATTATTTTGATTAATTAGTTATTTTAAAAATTGTAAAAAAATTGATATTTAAAATAATTAACTATTTGAAAATTGTTATAAAATTGATGTTGTTATAATCAATATTAATTACGTTTTTATGTTTGTTTATTGTTTTCCCAGTTTCCCTTTTTTTTTTTTTTTTCTCCTATCTTTTTTTTTTTTCTTCCTTATCTCTCCCCCTCTTTTTCTTACCTTTCGTAACCCTTCATTTTTCCGGGGTTATACTACCAAAGTGTGGCGAGTCCTGAAGATCAACAACGTTCCAGATGAAGACTTCCTTCTTCAAGACAGTCGTGAGTCACGGGGTCGTGTGAGAGTCTGTGCGAAATATCCCTCATCTGCCTCACAACTGTCATTGAGAGACCACTCAGAAGACCCCTTTGTCCCTTTCCTAGCCACAGTAGACACGCCAAGCCAGGCGGTTTCATGACCTGAAGGTGTTGCTAAGCTGCCGTCCCCACAGGTGCAGTTCCCTGCACGCGACACTGGACACATTGAGGCACTGTGTTCTTTTCACAACAATAATCTTGGACGCTGTCTACCTCTTGGCCAGGCTGGACTTTTCCTCCCTGAGTTTTTGGGTGGTCTCCTACAGAAGACCCTCCTCGTTCATCTACAACCACCATGACAGACAAGCTGAGATGACAGAAGCCTCTCCACCAGAGAAGACCCCGAGAAATCCCCATGTGAGAAAAGGCCTCCCTCACACTTTCCAAGGACTGGAGGCCCCAGCCCAGGGGAGGTGCACGGGGGGAGGCGAGCTGACCAAAGCCAGATGGATGACTGCAGGTGCGGGCACTGAACCACGAGCACAATGACTTTCGTTCATTGCAAGGTGGACTGTGTGCACCCCCTTTCCAAATACTATTCTATACAATAGATTTAGTTTCGAAATAATCCCCTTCCCCCTCATCGAAAAGGTTATAATTGGAGTCCAGATGGACTGCATCTCTGAGATCTCCCTGGGACGTGACCTGGTGAACCTCTTCGGCTGGACACCGAAGGACCTCCGCCATTCTCATGTTTTGGTAGCTATAACCCCCCCTTTTTCTTTCCCTTCCTTATTTTTCCTTATTTTTCCATTTTTCCCTAATTTTCTCCCCAACGCATTTTTTGCTGTGGTTATTTTAATAAAGTCTGTTGTGTTGATTAACCTGCAAACCCCCTTGTACCGTGTTGGTTATTTGCACCCTGAAATCAATCTAAAAGAACCTCTACGAAACCCGTCCATAGGGACGGATCGTAACATGTGGGCATGTGTAAAGCTGTGGAAGTTCAATATCTGGCATTTACTAAATTCTTTTCCAGTGCCATGCAGGCACTTTTTTTCTAAAAAAAGAGGGTTTTTTTCACTTTCACTCAGTGGCATTCATTTTTCTCATTGGCAAAAGGGATTAATGAAGCTCTTATCTTTGAAGGAAACACTCATTCCAGAACATTTTCTTCTAAATTTGTATGTAAACCAAGATGGGCACTGGGAGGAGGAGCCCCTGGATTCTCTGGGAGCAATAGAGAGGTACAGGGAAGAGGAGTTAGGAACCCCTGGGGATACTGGGAGCACTGGGAAGGGGAGTGGGAAGTACCTGGGGGTACTGGGAGGGGAACAGGGGAACCCCTCATGGTACTTGGGGTAGAGAATGAGGAGTACTTGGTGCCTATGCATCTCCCCCCAAGTTGTGACCTGCTCCTGAACAGGATGGGAAACCACAGGAGCTGTGGAGGGAGAAACTCCAGCGCCCCCAGTGCCCCCAGTGCCCCACTTCTCCTCAGTGTTGTGGCACATTCTCATAGAGGTCACTGTTGTCCTGTGGTTGCTCATGGGGTCGCAGGGTGGCCGCAGCCTGGGGTAGGTCACCAGGGTGTGCTGGAGGGGGGAGATGTGGAAGGGCCCTGCAAGAGACACCGTCTGGGGTATGAGGGTGGGGCAACACCTGTGGGTGACATGTCCCTGTCCCCATCTCCCATACTCACTTCCTGCCCTCTTGGTGATCACATCTTTGGTGTCTAGCACCTCCCCCTCCTCCAAAGCAGCTGGGGAGGGCCCTGGGGGGAAAAGGGGGTGTTGGGAGGAGTCTGTAGAGAGAGAAAAAAGGGTCCTGTCTGGAGTGTCTCACTCACTTCCCCAGGGGCTTCCTGACAGCTGCAAAGGAAAGGGTGGAGGAAGTGACAATGGAGTCCCCAGAGCCCTTGAACCCCTGGGGGTCCTCTGGACCTCCAAACCTCCCTGGGACTCCTGAACTCCCACCAGACCCTTGACTGTCCCCAGCACTCTTGAGCACCCTGAAGCCCCACAGGACCCCTGAATCATTCCCGTACCACCAACCCCCCCTTTTACCGCTGAACTGCCAGAACCCAAGCTTTCCCAGACAGGGAGGGGCATCCCATGAACTATCCCAGGACTCCTGAAGCCCCCTCAAAATCTCTGCACAACCCTCTTATACTTCTCAAGCCCAACCAGGAGCTCCCAGTACCATCATAATATTCCTCAAGGCCCCCCTGGAATGATACAGAAGCACCTGAAGACCCTCTGGAATCCAGAGCCAAAGTCAGTTGTTGCTGTCCCATTGTCTGCCCCCGGTGTGGGGACCTCCCTTTGACCAGAGGATCCCCATCCATATCCATTGTCATCCACCCAGACGATGACACTGGTGCCAGCCCCCAAAGACAGCCACGAGCAGGATCAGGAACAGGAGGGACCCAGTGACCCCTGCGGCCACTGCTGGTGACAGAGAGGGACACATAGGGGTGTAAGAGATGGTCCAAAGTTTCCCTCATTCTTGCCTCACGACCATCACAAAGACAGAGACTGGGACCCTGAGGACCCTGTCTGGAGTTCTGGCCTGGTTGAGGTGGATGCTCACCAAGTGATTGTTTGCAGGTGTGCTTACCTCCACAGTACACTGCTTCAAGCAGAGACTGACAAGGAGTGACACACCCTATATCTTTACACCTGCTTCATGACAATAGCCCATGAATTTCCCCACCTCTTGACCAAATGAACTTTCTGGGGTAACTTTGGCGGTCCCCACAGAAAATCCCTAATCTGTTTCACAACTACCATGATGGATGGAGATTGAAGCCCCCTCCCAAGGACTGAGACCCCCATAATTCTGAGACAGGGGCAATGGCCTGACTGAAGTGAGGTATCTGCCAAGTGTTGACTGCAGATGTGTTCACTGGACCAAGACTGGTTCCCCATGGGAACCAGTCCTGAGACAATGGGTCCTGCTCACTGCTGAGATTGACTTATCCTGTTTTGGAACATGGACTGTCTGTACCTGTTTTCAAGAGACTTATTCTCCATTGTCTTTTGCCTGTTTCCCCCTCAGTAGAGGACTATAATAGCCGCCTGAGTGAACCAAGGCTTTGAAATCTCCCCAATGTGACAAGGTGGATCTACTGGCTAGTCGTCAAGGATTTTGTCTTTACGTCTGGTAGCTATAGCCCTTTCCCCTCTTTCTCTCTATCCTTTATCTCCTTCTCTAATCCCTCTATTGCATTTGCTGTGGGCACTCAATAAAAAGTGCATTTGTTTTGATTAATATTGAAATCCCGTCCGTGTTGTTTTTTGCACTCTGAGATCAGTTAACAAACCATCACGACCCCCGCTTATACAAGCGGACTGTGACATGGGGTCACCCAGAATCTCGGGGGTGCTGGAGCCCCCAAGGGACCCCACATGACCTCACCTATGCCCCTTTGACCCTGTGGTGTCACCTTCAGGGCCAGTTATGGGCTGGGTGCAGGAACACATGGTGCTCGTCCAGCTGGTTGGTGGCCATGCACTGGCAGGTGCCAGAAATTCCCACATCAATGTCCCCGAGCTCCAGGAGGGGACCCCAGGCCACCTCCTGCCCATTCCACAGCAAGGGAAAGTTGACAGGTGCTGAGCCCACTTGCACCAAGCAGCACAGGGTCATGGGGTCACCTGCGTGCACCTGGTGTGACAGGAGACTGAAGGTGATGGTGGCATTGGCCATGGGCACTGTGGGGCCACAGACAGGGCTGGCACTTGGCAAGGTGGGAGGGGGGTGCCATGGGTGGGGTCACCCCCAGCCCGAGGGTCCCGCTCACCCAGTTCAGCGACATTCAGGGCGTCATTTTCGGTCACGCTGTCCCCATCACTGATCTGGCACCGGTACTTGCCGTTGTCATTGCCCCAAACGTGCCATAGCTCCAGGTGGGACTGGCACCCAGCAGTGCCCCTGAGCCCTCCCGGTGCCAGGAGAAGGACTGGGGACCTGTCTCTGCAGCCACCTCACTGCTCACCACCAGGCGGTCCCTGAGTGCCACCTGTCCCGGGGGGCTGCACTGACAGGGACAACCCTAAGAGTGGGACCCCTGCAGGAGAAGGGGACACACGAGGGATTGGGGACCCAGGAGGGGTGGGGGACATGGGAGGGGAAAGAGGGGCATTTTTGGAGGGGAGTGGAGAGGATCCCAGTGCGCAGAAGGGGACCCTGGGAGGCATGCTGGGACCTGGGGAAAATGGCGAGACCCCATGAAAAGGGGGAGAAACCCAGGCAGGGATGGGGAACCACACAGGAGACTGAAGAGACTAAGGAAATGATTTGGTGTTTAGAGATGGGCGGGTGGACCCAGGGTAGGAAGAGAGACCAGAAGGAGGAGCAGGGGATCTTTGAAGGGGTGGGGAATCCAGGTAGGCTTAGGGAGGACAAAGAGAGGGATGAGGAGTCAGGATGGGGAACGGGGCAGTCATGGGGGAAACCAAGAAAGCAACTTTGGGTGATCCTTTATCCCAAGAGGGATGAAGGATTCAGGCAGTGGTGGGGAAACCTCGGAGGATGTCAGGCTTTCCTGCACTCACTGTGCACTGTCTCTGTCACCAGCTCCAACTCCCTCCCTGTGACACCAAAGCGCTCACCCAGCCCCTGCAGCGGTACTGGCCGCTGTGGTTCAGCTACAGAGGGGACAAGGACAGCTCGGTCCAATCGCTGAGCCCCACCCCAGTTTCTTCCTGTCACGGTTGAAGGACACCGAGGTGACCATGTTGTTTGCCAGCCCTGGCAGCGCAGTGTCACTGTGTCCCCCCTCCAGAAGTGCCAGTGCCGGCGCATGCAGCACCAGCAGGTCTGGGGGACAGAGGAGTCCTGTCACACATGATGGCACTGAGACCCCCCCATTGGGTCACACCCAGTGCACCAGGGGTCCTCAATTCCAACACAGGGCTCCCCCACACTCGGATGATCTGGAATGTCCCCAGAGCAGGGGACAGGCTCTGGTCACACAGGAGATGACCCCTGGAGCGGAGCCCATCCAGAGCCCTTGGGGTCCCCGTGGGTTCCGGGCTGGGGACACCCAAAGCCCCCGTCACCCTTTGGGATTCTCATGTGGGGGCTGCACCCAGTGCCAGGTCTGTCTCACGTGTAGGGGCCGCTCTTGGCGACAGTGAAATTGTTGCGTCTCCTCTGACACCAGCTCTTCCTGTCCTTATATCAGGTGGTGGCCCCTGTGGTCCCTGAGCCCTGGCAGGTCAGTGTCACCCGGTCCCACAGCACCGCCAACTTCCAGGGGGGCTCCACGAGGATCTGGGTGGTCTGGGTGCCTGCAGGTGACAGGGGACACCAGCCTGTCAGGGCCAGAGTGGGGCTGGGGGGAGCGGGGAGGGGCTGTGGCATCCCCTGAGGACTCACCAGTGAGGCTGAGGGTCTGGGCTGGAAGGGAGAAGAGACAGGGCTGGGTGGGGGTGGCACCACGGGGACAGAGGCAAGGGGTCACAGAGTGTTGGGGCCGTCCTCAAACTGTCTCCATGGGGACAGCAGTTCTTGTGAGAAAGTGCATTGAGGTGGTCCCCAAAAGATTTGGGAGAGGCAGGGGACAGGTCTGTGTCACAGCCATCCATGCACCACATCTGTGTGGCAGAGATGCCTTGGGAACAAGGACACTGAGGCCACCCTGGGCTGAGGCAGAACATGGGGACACTGTGGACACCCCGGGCACAAGGACACCACGGACACAGCCCGTGCTGGCCCAGGTCACCCCCACCAGCTCATGATCCCATCCCCATGATCCAATCCCCTTGGCCAAATCTGTTGAGGATTTTTTGCAGATTGAGGAGTTTTTGCTGGACTATGGCCATATTCAGCCGATGAACAATCCAGCCTGCTTGTAATAATGGACAATGGACACATTCACAAACATTGAAAAATGGACATATTCAGAAAAGAGGTCAGTATATCCTTGAAAAAGTTACAAGAAGAAGAGTAATTAGGACTCAGCAGGTTTGTCAGTGAGCTTGGGAAAGTAAGAAAAAAGAGAAGTCATGGGTGGGTGTCAAGGTTTGAGCTTGGCGCAATACCAGTGCCTCCTTGAAAATACTCTTTCTCTGGTATTTACTGTGAGATGTGATCAGAAACAGAGCAGAGCAGGCTCTAGCTTAAGAATGAAAGGAAAAAAAACTTCATTAACCTAGGACTGTAAGGGAAACTCACAGAACACAGGATGAAAGCTTTCCAAATTTCTTCCCCCTCCCCCCACCAGATTTTTAACACATGACAGTAAAACAAAACCTTGGATTTTCAATTCAGTTGCCACCCCTCAGATCACTCACTCTCAGTCTATCACCACCCTTCAGATAATCAATTCTCAGTCTCTCAAGAGGAGAGGAGCCTCTCTTGCACTATGAGCTTTTGCAGGAAACACAGTTGAAACCGCTCGTGTTTCCATATCATACATGGCACCGCCTGGAGAACATTTTTGCCATCGTGACCTCTTCCTTCCATGTCCAGTGCTCTCACCACTGCACATGGACCAGAGCTGCTTCTAGGGTTTTCCTTTTAAGGGTGTTTTCTCCAGCTCCAAAAAGAGCACAGTCCCTCACCTTTGGGACACCTGTGTCCCTCCAAATTAAACCCCCTGGGGCTGAGGGGTCTCGAGAACAGAGACCATCTTCCTCTTCTTCTCTGAAGAATGGAGGGCACCACCTTCCTCTCCCATTGTCTCTGTTCACACACTCCTTCACATCACTGCACTCTCCTGGCTCTGAGCCATTGCCTCCCCCTAAACGCAGTCTCGGTGTCACAGGAACACAAGTGGTTCTGCCCATGGCTATACAAGAAAAGTCCAGCCAAAGGGCCACTTCATCATCTCCTTCCACCTAGGATTCTTCTCAGCTTCTTTCAAACTTCTTTTTCACTTGCACCAACTTGCATCACACGTGCCTATTTCCTATTATCTTGCTATCCCATCACCTCTAGGAGGATCAGCATTTGCAAGGTTTCCATCATCCACAAGAAAAGGGTTTAAAGTCCCAGGCTCTGCCCGTCCATGAACTCCCACAGGAGCCTGCCCTACTGGCCACCCCCCCTTCTCTTTCACGCTGGCAGCCGTGCTATCACAGGCACAGGTTCTCCCCCTCACTCTCCTTCCGGGGGTGGGGGGGGGAGGGGGATGGCTGCTCAAAGCCTCGCAGTGCTCTTCTACCCTTCCATCTCGCAGGGACCTCCTCCCTTCTGTCCCAGGCCCGGCCTACCTCCTCCGGCTGCATGGCCTCCCCTCCCCCACCCAGCTCGGAGCTGGGCAGGGAGGTTTGTTCTCTTCTAGGACCAGAACCAAAGAGAGCTTCCCCCGGGAGTTCACAGCTTTTAACCCCCTCTCTTCTCAGAGGCTTATCCATGCCCTCAGTGGACAAACTAGGTGCCCATATTAAAATCTGAACACCTATTGGTCTGACCACACCATCTTAAAAAAACTAATTTCTTCTCAAACCACGACTGTGGGCCAGACAACCACAGCAATATGCATGAAAAATTAGATGATCCATGCAGCATTCTATTTTAGATGCCTGAACAGTTAGGGTTAACCAATCATGTATTAGCTAGAGACGCGTGGACAGTAGAGACATATTATAAATACAGTCTTTTTAGGGATAATAAATTTGGCTACTGGATCATATTGGTTATGGTGTGATGTCCCTGAACCTCCACACCCTGCACACATCCTCACGGTTCGTGTCACCTTCTGTCCCTGCATCCTAGTTCCCTTGTCCAGCCCCTTATCCCCAGAGCTACCAGAGCCCAAAGGTGCCAGTCACCACATTCCTGTCCCCACAGCCCCATCCCCAAATTCCTGCCCCCAGTTCCTGTGCCCAAAGCCACCCTACATCCCCAGTCCCACCAAGGTCCACTGTGGGTAACATGGACTGGCACTGCTGGCATTGGGGACATCAGGGGACCCCGTAGCTCTCCTGTGCCCACTCCCTTTCCCCATCCCCAAGATGTCAGCCCTGTGTCCGGGGCACTCACCTCACAGGACCAGTGCCACCTTCCTGGCCATCCCGGTGTCCCCAGCCATGTGGACTGGCTGTCACTCACTACTGTGGCCACCGCTCTCCTGGCCGGCAGCTCTTCAGATGAAGAGGAAGGAAGTGAGGTCATGTCTCGTCCCAGCCTGGAGGCAGCCCTTGGTGGAGGCAGGGTGGGGGCAGGATGGCCACAAGCTGGGCACTGGCTGGGGACATGATGGAATAGTCTGGGGACATGGTGGGGGATGTTACTGTCAGGAGTGTGGTGCTCCGGGGATGTGGGGAACCAAGGATGGGTGTCCAGGAGAATGGGGGTCCAGGAGAATTGGGGTCTTCATGCGTGGGGGGATTCAGGGATGGAGATGCGGTGGGAACATGGTCCCCAGGGATTTGGAGTCATGGTACGTGGGTGCCCGGGTGTCGTGGTTTGAGAGGAAATGGTTTTTTTTAGGATGGTGTGGTCACGCCAATCGGTGTCCAGATTTTAATATTGGCACCTGGTTTGTCCACTGAGGGCATGGATATGCCTCTGAGAACACAGGGGGTTAAAAGCTGTGAACTCCCACTGGAAGTTCCTTTTGAGTTCCGGCCCTGGACCAAAGGAGACCTCTCCCCTGTCCAGCTCCGAGCTGGGCAGGGGGGGAGGGGAGCCATGTGGCCGGAGGGAGGTAGGCCAGGCCTGGGCCGAAGGGTGGAGGAGCATTGCACTGCGAGGGCTTCGGGCAGCCATCCCCCATTCCCCCCCCCCGGAGGAAGAGAGAGAGAGCAGACTGTGCCTGTGATAGCGCGGCTGGAGTGAAGGAGAAGGGGGAGGGTGCCCAGCAGGGCAGCCAGCCGTGGGAGTTCATGAACCAAACCGGCAGAGTCTGGGACTTTTAACCCTTCTTGGGACGATGGAAACCTTGCAAATGCTGATTCCTCCTGGAGTTGGTGAGATTGAGAGAAGTTGAGAAGAATCCTAGGTGGGAGGAGATGATGGAGTGGCTTTTGGCTGGACTTTTCTTAGATAGCTATGGACAGAACCCTTGAGTTCCTGTGACACAGAGACTGCATTCTAGGGGGAGGCAATGGCTCAGAGCCAGGAGAGTGCGGTGATGTGAAGGTGTGTGAACAGAGACGACGGGTGAGGAGGGTGGTGGTGGTGCCCTCCGTCTTCGATGAAGAAGAAGAGGAAGATGATCTCTGTTCGAGAGACCCCTCAGCCCCAGGGGGTGAAACATGGGGGGGACAGGTGTCCCAAAAGGAGAGGGACTGTGCTCTTTTTTGGAACTGGACAAAGCATCCTTAAAGAGAAAAACCCTAGAAGCAGCTCTGGTCCATGTGCAGTGGTGAGAGCACTGGACATGGAAGGAAGAGGTCACGATGGCAAAAATGTTCTCCGGGCGGTGCCACACGTGACACGGAAACACGAGAGAAGTTTCGACTGTTTCCTGGGTGAAGTCTGTGGTGCAAGAGGGGCTCCTCTCTTCTCAAAGAACTGAGAACTGATCATCCAAAGAGTGGTAACGGAATTAGGAAATTTGGTGGGGGGAGGAGGAGGAAATTTGGAAGGTTTTCATCCTGTTCTGTGTGTTTTTTTCCCTGTAGTTTTATGTTAATAAAGTTTTTTTCCTTTCAATCATAAGTTAGAGCCTGCTCTGCTCTGTCTCTGATCACATCTCACAGCAGATACCAGGAAAAGAGGTTTTCTCATGGAAGCACTAGCATTTCGCCAGGCTCAGACCATGACACCGGGGAAAAAGGGACACTCGGGAATAGGGGTTCTTGGGGAAGAAGCCCACGGGATGGGATGAAAGCAATGGTGGTGCTGGGCAATTGCAGTCCTGGGATGGGGGTCCCAGGGAGGAGACAGCAAGGCCATGGGGGTCCCATGGTTGGGTTCCCAGGGAAATGGGGTGCCAGGGATAGGTAGTGTATGGGTGGGCACAGGAGTCAGAGCTCCTTCCTGGGGTGCCTCAGATTTTGAGGTGATTGAGAGCCCAGCACAGCCCCCACCCTGCACCACCCCAGGGCTGTCCTGGGATGCTCTGGGTTTCTGCCCCACATACCCTTGCATCAGGTATCCTCATTTCCTGGCTCAGCCATTCTAGGCAACACTTGATGCCCAATTGGTTGACACAAAACTATACATCCAGAGAATAAAAGCAAAATCTTTTCCACACCATTATTTTCCCAATAAAGCATAAATTCAGCAAAATTCAAACTGACAAGGTATAAAATGCTCTGGTTTATAGAATCCATTGAACATTTGCCCTCCCAACAAGTCATTCACAATAAAAACACAAACAAATCACAATGAAGTGAGGCTTTTTGGTTCCCTTTAGCAGCCCCTTGCTGCATCCCAAAGCAGCGTTTGCTTGTGGATAACAAAGAGTGTGGAATCTCCCTGAGTGTCCAACAGCTCCATGGGATTGTTCCCTGCCTGCTGGGCAGAACCCAGCCCCCAAGGAAGCCTTTTCTTGGGCCATCTTTAGGAACTCTTTCTTTTTTTTCTCCCCATTCCCACCCTAAAATTGATTGACTTCCCTTGGAGGAAGGGGAAAAGCTCTGTCCATCCTGGGGACAGTGCACAGGAATCTGTGGAAATGCCCATGTGTGCCTCAGAGTCTGGTTCCCTGGTAAATCCACTCCAGCCTGCCCTGAATTCCCCTGCCTGGGCACTCCCTGCTCCTGCTGTGACACCCCTGTTCCCCAGCCCCTCATGTGCAGCCTCTGCTCAATATTTCCACACTTCTCCCTCTCTTCTGGTGTGCACATCCAGAACCCAAACATTCTTTCTGGGAGGTTCCAAAGGGCTGCAGGTTTTGTTCAAGAAGGAGGGTCCTAGGCAGGTTGTTGAGCAGATTGTTGTGCAATTTGTAGTAGTTCTGGGACTCTCTCAGTTGGTTACCAAGAGGAACAAATGATCAATTGCTGCATTTCTGGACTGGTTCCCCCACAGCTGCCCGTGCAGGGGGGTTTCCAGCCAGCCCTGCTCTGAAAAACATCAAAGGCCCTCGCAGAGCCACTGCTTGGGCTCTCTTTGGGGTTTGTGCTTCTTGCAGAGCTGAGCAAATCACAGGCAGGCCTTTTTCCCCCACAGAATTCTCACCTCTGCAGCAGCTCTAAAGCTGTCAGAATCAAAGCCAAGGGGGCAGGGGGGACCCTGAGGTCCTGGGTGCCACCTGGGGCTGGGCAGAGCAGGGCTGGGCAATGGCCATCCCTGTGCAATGGGGCTGGGCCATGGCTGGGCTCCACCCTTGGATGGCCCCTAGCTTCAATTTGGAGGAGTTTGGGAGCTCCTTCCTGCCCAGGGCTCCATTCCCCAGCTGCTCTTGGTAGCTCAGATCCTGCAGGGGACAAGCAAGAATGGAGAAGTCTGGTCCCTCCCAGAGCTGCCATGCCCCAGGAGAGCACCCCCTTGCCCAGCATGTGTCCCCCCTGGGACAGGATCCCTCCAGGACAGGGGCTCCCTGAATGTACCCCCCCCAGGACAGAACCAAACCCCCCACCATGTGACAAAGGTGTCTAATGGCCTCTTCCTTTTGCTGCAGGAGAGAGAAAGTGAAAGTGTTGTGGGGACTAAAGCTGGACATCTGCATTCTCAACAGCCTCCCCAACGCTCCCTGTGGACCCCTCACCCCTGTTTCCCCCACCCTGGGTTTCCCTCAGGCCATTCCCTGCTCAGGTGCCCCCAGGATCATCAAGGCACAAACTGGGGGCTTGTGAAATTTAGGGTTAAAATGATGGAAATGGTAATAAAGAGATAGAAAAGACACTGCATTCTGGGTGGGCTCAAACCCAGAGCCCTTCAGAATCTGTCTGGGGTGACCCCCAGGCCGCTGGCACCTTTTGAGGGCTGTGCTGGCCTTTGGTAACCCTAAAATCTGTGGCACCCAGGGAAGGAGCTGTGACCTAAGGCCCTTCCTAAGCACTTCCCATCCCTGGAACCCTTATTTCCCCTGGGAATCCAACCATGGGAGCTCCATTCCTTATGTCCCACCCTCTCTGCAACCCCCATCCCACTACTTACATTCCCCAGGATCTCCATGGCCCAGGACCCCATTCCCAAGGAACCCTCTCCTGTTCATTCCAACCCCTGAAATCCCCCTTCCCCAAGAACCTTGATTCTCCCAATAACCCTCATTCCCACAGAATCCCCAATTCCCCTAGCATCCCCATCCCATGACCTCAAATTCCTACATTCCCTTGGGACTCCCATCCCCAAGTCCCCCATTCCCATGGCCCCTCATCCCCAGTGATTCCCCTGCTTCAGGACCACAATTCCCATGGACACCTATCCCTGGCTCCCTAAACAAACCGAGCCCCCCCAATCTTGGGATCCCCAAGTCCCTGTTTGTCTCACCCAGCTTTGTCCTTATTCTGTGCCTACCTTGTGGCCACCCTGCCCCCACCAAGGGCCACCTACACGTGGGGACGGACATGACTTCGCTTCCTTCCCCTTCATCCAAAGAGCCGCTGGCCAGGAGAGCAGTGGCTACAGCAGTGAGTGACAGCCAGTCCACATGGCTGGGGACAGCAGGATGGCTGGGAAGGTGGCACAGGTCCTGTGGGGTGAGTGCCCTGGGCGCAGGCCTGACACCATGGGGATGCAGAAGGGAGGGGGCACAGGAGGGCACAGGGGGGCTGCAGGGTCGCCTGATGTCCCCAATGCCAGCAGTGACACTCCATGTTACCCACAGTGGACCTTGGTGGGACTGGGGATGTAGGGTGGCTTTGGGGACAGGAACAGGGGGCAGGAATTTTGGGATGGGGATGTGGGGACAGGAATGTGGGGACTGGCACCTTTGGGCTCAGGTAGCTCTGGGGATAGGGACAAGGGAACTGGGATGCAGGGACCGAAGGGGACAAGAACAGTGAGGATGTGGCCATGGGGATGGGATCATGAGCTGGTGGAGGTGACCTGGGCCAGCATGGGCTGTGTCCATGGTGTCCTCATGCCCGGGGTGTCTACCGTGTCCCCATGTTGTGCCTCAGCCCAGGGTGGCCTCGCTGTCCCTGTTCCCAAGGCATCCATGCTACATGGATGTGGTGCGCGGGTGGCTGTGATACAGACATGTCCCGCTGCCTTTCCAAATCTTTTGGGGACCAACCCCGTGCACTTTTTCACAAGAACTGCTGTCCCCATGGGGAGATTTTGGGGACAGCCACCAGACCCCATGTCCCTGTGCTGCTGTCCCTGCAGTGCCACCCCCACCCAGCCCTCTCCCTTCTCCCTTCCAGCCGAAACCCTCAGCCTCCCTGGTGAGTCTTCAGGGGATGCCATGGCCCCATCCTGCTGTCCCCAGCCCCACGCTGGCCCTGGCAGGCTGGTATCCCCTGTCAGCCTCAGGTGCCCAGACTACCCAACTCCTCGTGGAGGCCCCCTGGAGGCCGGCGGTGCTGTGGGACCCGATGACACTGACCTGACAGGGCTTGGGGAGCGCTGGTGCCACCACCTGGTACAAGGACGGGCGGCGATGGTGGCAGCAGGGGCGTGACCGCCTCAGTGTCACCGAGAGTGGCATGTACACGTGAGACAGACCCGACACTGGGCTCAGCCCCCCTGTGACAGTCCTAAATGGTGAGACGGTATCTTAAATGATCAGGGTGGCCCCTGAGCTGTCTGGGTGGGCTCCATTCTGCGGGTGAACTCACTCCTCTCAGCCTCTCGTATGGGGAGAGCTTGTGCCCTGTACACAGGGACATCCCAGTGCACTCCAGTGCACCCAGATGTTTCCGGTGCCACGGGCACCCACCTCGGACCTGTTTCGAGCCCCTTAGTGAGATGGGACCCTCCTGTCCCACAGACCAGCTGGTGCTGCAGGTGCCATCATGGGCGCTGCTGGAGGGGGACAGAGTGACACTGCGCTGCTGGGGCAAGCAGGACAACCGGGTCACCAGGGTGTGATTCTACAGGGATGAGAAAGATCTGGGGGGTGTTCCTCAGGGGAACCGTGCTGCCCCTGTCCCCTCTGCACCTGAACCACAGTGGCCACTAAAGCTGCAGGGGCTTGGTGTGGTCCTGGCCGTCACAGTCAGCAGCAGTGACAGTGACAGTGCAGGGTGAGTACCCCCACGGATTTAACTCCAATCTTCTGACACCCCCAAAGCCACTTTTGTGAGGACTAGGAGTCACAGTCCTCACTTTCCCTCTCCTTCCCAGAGATCTTCCCGGTGCTGGTGCTGGAGAGTCTCCCTGAGCCCACCAAGGGGTCCCACCTGACTCCCAGCTCCCTCAGCACCCCCAGCCCACTGCAGCCCTGAGCCCCCTTCCTGCACATGTTCTACCAGGACAGGCAGGTGGTGGGGGGCTGGCAGGTGTCCCTGCAGCTGCTGATGCCCACCGTGGGAGTCTCCCACTCGGAATTACAGCTGGCAGGTGTGTTCTGAGGCGGGGGGGGGGGCATGCAGGAGAGCAGCGCCCGGCTCCGCATCATGGTGCACAGTGAGTGCAGGGATGGACACAGGGAACCCCCTCAGCCTCCCCAGCTCCCTCAGCAACTCTTGGGGACCCCCAGCCCTCCCTGATACCTGCCCTGGGGCACTCAACGTTTCTTGGATCCCTCCTTGTCTCCCCCCCTCCTTTCTAGGGTCCCTGCTTGGGTCCCCCAGCCTTACATGGGTACCCCCATCCTTCCCAACACCTTTTCTCTGTCCTGCCATCCCTGCCCGGGGTCCCTCCCCAGGTCCCTCCATTCCTGGCTCCTCTCTCCCCATTCCCCACTGGGTCCCCTCCACCCCTCCCTAGGGGCCCCCACCCCTCTCTGAGGTCCCTTCAAGTTCTCCAGTTCCCACCATCCTCTCCCCTGAGTCCCCCTCCTTGTGTCGCCCCCCTCGGTCTTCAGGTGTCTCCTCCCTGAACTCCCCATGCTCCACGGGGTTCCTTTCCAAGCCCCCCCCAATTACTGTGCCCCCTCTCCCTGGCCATCCCCGACCTCCTGTGTCCCTCACTGTCCCCTGCTGTTCCCCCCTACCACTGGGGTTTCACTCTCAGAGGTGTCCTTTTCAGCACAGCCCCCCAGGAGACAGGTGGCACTGGGGGACTGCCTGGTGCTGAGCTCCATGGTGGCCATGGGGACAGGTCCCTTGACCTTATCCTGGCACCAGGAGGGCTTAGGGGCACTGCTGGGCACCAGCCCCTGCCTGGAGCTGTGGCACGTTGGGGACAATGACAGCGGCTGGTACCGGTGCTGGGTCAGTGACAGGGACAGCATGGCCGAGAGTGACGCCCTGAATGTCACTGTCCTAGGTGAGCGGCACCCTTGGGCTGGGAGTGACCCTGCCCACAGCACCCCCATCCCACCTTGCCAAGTGCCAGCCCCGTCTGTGTCCCCTCAGTGCCTGTGGCCAATGCCACCATCACCCTCAGTCCCCTGTTACACCAGGTGTGTGCAGGTGATGCCACCCTGCACTACTCAGTGCAGATGGGCTCAGCCCCTGTCACCTTCACCTGGCTGCACAACGGGCAGCAGGTGGCCCAGGGTCCCCTGCTGGAGCTCAAGGACATCGATGTGGGACATTCGGGAACCTACCAGTGCATGGCCACCTGGGACAGGATGGGCACTGCGTGTTCCAGGCATTCAGCCCAGAGCTGGTCCTGGAGATAATACCTCACTCACGCTGGGTCACAGGTGGGTTCACATGAGGTCGCCAGGGTGTTCAGCACCCCTGGGGTCCAGGGTGACCCCAATGTGTCCCCTCTGACCTCAGCAGTGGCTGTGAATGTCGGCAGGACCCTCCTTTTCCTGTTCCTGCTCCTGGCTGTCATCGGGGGTTGTCACTGGTGGCACCAGCAGGTGGGTGAGCATGGTGGGGGGATGGGGATCCTGGAGTGAGGGGAAGCCCCCAGAGTTGGGGCAGAGATCAGGGATCCATTGGGAATCGGGGCTGCAGTGGGGATTTGGGTGTCCCATGGGTTAGTGGAGCTGGCGAGGTCCCATGAAGTTCCAGGGGTTCCAGTGTCCCCATGGTCATGCCCTTCCCTTTTGTTTGCAGTCACCAGGATGCTCCAAAACAGTTGAGTGGGGGGCTTGGGCTGGGACCTCCTTTCCCTCTCTCCAGACACAACCCAGACCACCCCTTATCCCCACAGGACACCCCCAGAGGAGAGGGCGGTGCTGGACCCACATGTCGTGGTCACTGAGTGGGCAGGGGGTGAGTATAAGGGGTGACAGGGACACGTCACCCACGGGTGTCACCCTCCACCCAGCTCCCCAGAACTGGTGTCACTCTCAGGGGCCCCACGGGTGTCACCCAGTCTTGCCCCCCCTTGGGATCCACAAGGGACCAACGCAGAGCTGTCTGGAACCTCCAACGGACAGCGGAACCCCCGTGACTATGAGAATGTGCTGTCACGCTGGGGGCACTGGGGGGCATTGATTCCCCTCAGGGCCCTTTTCTTCCTCTTCACAGCACCACATGGAGCTCCTCCTTCCCCCTCCCAGTGCTGGGGAGCACATGACCCTTTTCACTCTTATTGTACCCAAAATGCAACTATTGGTTAAACTGCGTGAGAAACAAGACTCACTCATTCAAATTTTAAAATATTTAATAGGGGATAAAAGGGACAGTAAACAGCTGTGCTGGGTGATTGGCAACTGCCAGAGGCACACCGTTGACAACAACAATTCTTCTTACATACCTTTTCATTGTATTGGATAAATACAGACTCAGGAGGGTTATACGTATTTTCAGTTTACATGTTCTGGGAAGCCTTTTGCTTGGTTTGATTCTTGATTCATTTTCATAAAGTACATGCCATCCTGCAGATTAAATTTATATATTTTATGTCCTCACAAGGCCCCCCTGTTCTGTGGTTTGACAGTTCTTGATGACCGAAGTGTCTGTGGTAAATTCCTCTTTGCATTCTTTCTTTCAATATTTATTTACTTGCTGCTTTTCAATGTGTTCTTCTCATACAGATAAGTAACTCCACCAGAACATTAAATCAACATTAGCTATTTCACAAAATAATCTGAGTTATTCTCACCATTGTCACTTAGTTACACAAATAAAGGCATTAGCTACATCTGCAACAGTTAATGTTGTAATACACAAAACATTGTCTCTATCTTGATATTTTAAGAGAGCCTAAACTTGAATATATTTTTCACACTAAAATATATTCTACAGAAATTAGGGTAAAAGGCTGACAAATTGTAGTGTATCAAAGGCAGTTAAAAAGTGATTACAAAGTGTATTGTATCAAAATAATTCATGAAAACCAGTATAATAGAGAAAGCCAGTGACTTCATAGTCATTCATAAAAGGGAGAAGGTGCATTGAAGGGTTTGTTTGATTCCTCCTTACCCTGCTTGGATTTTGTCAGCAATAAATTCAATTCATATCTCTAAATCCGAGGCAGGTTTATCCATGACAGGATTTGATGAGTGATCTCTCCTGCTCCTTGTCTCAACCCAGGAACCCTTTGTTCAATTTTTTCTCCCCATCCAGGTGTGGAGGGCAGTGAGAGAGCGGCTGTGGTGGGTGCGGGGCATCCAGCCATTGTCCATCCACAGCAAGGCAAGGAGGTGGAGGAGGAGGGTCCAGGTCAGGTTGTTGAACAGATTGCTGTGAGACTTGCAGTAGTGCTGGGGCTCTCTCAGTCCCTTGGGCACAGGGACAAAAAGATCAATTGCAGTATTTCCAGACTGGTTCCCCCACAGCTGGCCCTGCAAGGGGTGGTTTCCAGCCAGCCCTGCTCTGAAAACCATCAAAGCCCTCGCAGAGCCACTGCTTGGGCTCCCTTTGGGGTTTGTGCTTCTTGCAGGGCTGAGCAAACCACAGACAGGCCTTTTCCCCCACAGAATTTTCACCTCTGCAGCAGCTCTAAAGTTGCCAGAATCCAAGCCAAGTGGACAAGGGGGGAACCCTGATGTCCTGGCTGCCACCTGAGGCTGGGCAATGGCTGGGCCCCACCCTTGGATGAACACTGCAACAACATCAGCCACTCCACAATATGTATCTCTATCCCAACACTAACAACATCGCAATATTTAATCAACAATATAATCAATAAGGTAATATCAAGTCATATAATATCCAGCAAAAGTCAACTTCCATTCACTTGTTTCTCACAATACATACCAATAAAGAACTGTTATTCCTGTTCCCACATCTTTGCCTAAATCTCCATTGTTGTGGTGTGAAGCTATGTCCTGTCCCTCAGAATATCGGGATAGGATATTGTGCCAACTTCTTCCTTCCCTTCCCCCTGCCCTCTTGCCCTCTTCCTAAGTGCTGTCTGTCAAGTTCCACATTCCAGTAAGGGCATCATGTGATTGGCAGAAGTTCAAAAGATGCTTCTCACACCTGGGGTCATTGGCCTGTCCAGGTGTCATTGTCCCCTGAGACCCTCCCCCTCCCACCTGGTTGGTGGCTCACCTATCCTCTTCCTCCCCCCACCCTGTGGGCTTAAAAGACTCTGAAACCATGCGGTCAGGATTCTGTTGGAGTTGTTACCGAGATTCAGAACTCTGTCACCCTGGAATAAACTCTGGATTTAACCTTCTGGCGGAATCCGCTCTCTTTCTCTTCACCATCGCCTGAACTTTTTCCACTAGAGGTAAACTGAGTTTCTACTTTGCTTGGACTCATTCTGAGTGCCTAGCTGCCAGCCAGCCAAAGGTGTCTCTGAAGGTGAAACATTCACAGCTGCTACCTTTTGAGCACTAGGGCTGGACAAGCCCAGGCACACTCCACTGTGCAATATTGGGATTTTTTATTCCAATATCCATAATTTCAAAGTTATTATAGTTCAGAGAGAAGGGGGTCATATTTTTCATTCCAAGGGAGGTTCCCACCTTGTTCAGCTTCCTTGACAGAGCTGAAGAAAGAAACACTATTCTGCCAGTTTAACCAAAGAGCTGCATTTTTGTCCCAGGAGCAGGGAACTGGGTCCTGTGCCCCTTGGAACTGGGATGGGCAACAGTAAGACACTTTACTGGGAGCACTGGAAGGAGAATTGCAGAGCCACTAAGCACATGGGGTTTAAGAGGAACAAATCTGATTTTGATTTATGCTTTAGCATATGCTACACGTGAGGTGAAAAATGACTCTTTGGGTTGTACATGTGCTGGGAACCCTGTCCCTGGTGAGGCTTCATGCAACAGATGATCAGGGGAGAGAAAGCTTCAGTGATCAGGCTGTTATTGACTCCCACTGGCTGGTGGGACAGATGCCCAGGAAAAATGTATGGGAAAAAATCCCCGGGAAATCAGGCTGTGGGAAGAACCCTTGCAAATAAAAGCAGCAAACTGTGACAGAAGATGAGTGTTTTGCTTTGGGTTTCTTGGAGGGATCAGGGGCTCGCTCAGAGGGTCAGCTTGGCCTTCCTCCCCTGTAGGATTCACATTCTCTGAACCTCGGCGAAGCAGTGAGAGAAGCAAAAAATGATCAAAGCAATTCTTATCTCATTTACTGCTCCTGTGTTGTTCACAAGTGGAATGCATTGTGGAAGTGTCGGCGATGGAGAGAGACGGGGAGACTGACTTGGTGATCAAAATCTGATTTTATTGTGGGATACAAGAGCTTATATACTATTTCAGGGAGACTAGTAATGTGTACTACAATGATTAGGTTAAAATCACATACATAAACTTATGCATGTAACAGTATCTCTTGCTTGCAGAGTTTAATGGGATTTTCTTTTTCTGGTAAACCCGTGTGATTAAATCTTCTTGTAATCTAGGTCTAATTTTCAAGGTTCTGTTTTGCTTTTGCCAAGGCATCCTGTTATCAAATCTCTTATGTTAACCAGGTCCAAAGTCCATCATCCGTCTTGTGTTCCCCAACATTCAAACATGGAAGATTGCTTACCTGAAGGGAATTGGTAATGGGATTCTGGTGTGAGTGTTTTCATGCACTGACCAATTGAATCCAGGTGTGTGTGTGTCAGGACTGTCTGCTGACAGTCATGAGATTCTGTGCAGTGGAGTGCAGTTGAGTGCTTGGCAGATTCAATTTAGGTGTAATGTAATATAATATAGAATAATATAGTATAGTAAACTAATTAATTAGCCTTCTGATAAGATGGAGTCAGATGCATCATTCCTCCCAGACATCAGGCAAAAATATTACCAATACTCTCCCCCTTTGCCTTTTCCTCCCAGTGGTCCTTCTTCCCTGTCTGCACCCATTCTTCCCTGCTTTGCTGCTTCCCCGAGGCAGCTCATTCCTGCTTGTACTGGACGTTCCTTCATTGCTTCCCTGAGGAGCGGATGCTGCCTGCACCCACCCACCGCCTCTGCTGCATTTCCCATGCTGCCCACAGCACCGAGCTTGCTGCAGCTGCCCACCGCAGCACCAGCCCATGGTAGCCAGCCCAGAGCCACCAGTGTCACAGCACCAGCCCGCAGCCAGCCCGCAGCAGCCAGCCTGCAGCCATCACTCACTGATGCCAGAGACATGCAGGTGCCATCCTTTGAGATCACACCCAGCCACTCACAAAAGCCATGTGGGCTCGGCCTGGCTTGCAGCACACACATTTCCATCTGCTGAGCTGATGCCCACAGAGCACCTGGGCTTCTTGTGGTAACACGGTCCCTGTCCTCTGTTTCTCTCTCTATCCCTTTCCCTTTCTAGTCCCTTCTCTCCCCCTTCGGTAAGAACATTTACCCTCCTTTATCAAGAAACAGTGCTCAGATATAATATTGCCACGTTTGTGCTTCATTTTCATCTGAGAAACCTTTCAGAAGGCATCCTCCCCGACTCCCCCTTTTACAGCGGGATTGGACAGGAGTAGTGGGAGGGGGAATGGGGAAGCCCTGGCTGTACTGCAAGCAGTGTGGGGAGAGAATAGTTCAATCACTGAGGGTACTTGGGCGCTTGGATGGGGCTGGGGAGCCCCTGCAGGTATGAGAAAAGGGATTGGGGAGCCCTTGGAGGTAGTGGGAGAGGAAATGGGGAGCACAGAGCATCCTGTGTAGCCTCCCCCTGACCCATGACCTCCTCCCATGGAAGGATGGGCAAGCACAGGAGGCATGGAGGGAGCATCCCCAGTGTCACCCAGTGCCTCCAGCTTCCCAGAGCATCACAACTTTTGGTGTAGATTGTCACAGATGTCGCTGGGTTCCCATGGTTGCCTTTGCATTTCCATATATGTTGACTAAGGATCCTCCACCAGGGGTGGCAGGGGCCCTGGGGGGGGCTGGGGGGACCCTGTGGGAATAAGGGGGTGTGTGGAAGGAGATGGGAAGTCCTGGGGGTTTTGGTAAAAGGTGTATCATGGCTGGAGCCTGCAGTCACCTTTCCTGGTGCTTCCTGGCATCTGCAAAGGAAAACTGGAGGGGTGACTTTGGAGATCCAGGGGCCCCCATCCACCCTTGGGAATGCTAAACCACCACCAGACATACAATTCTCACCAGGACCCCCCAGTATCCCTGATGCCCCCCAATATCCCTGAACCACCCCACTTGCACCAACACCCTGAGCCCCCAGGATTCCAAACCTTGAAGGGAGGGGGACCCCTCATAGAACCCCTAACATCTCTACACAACCCTTCAACAACTCCCCAGGGTGCTGAGCCATGGTCACTGGGGGCTCAGCCCCTCCGAAGTCAGGGGCTGTAGGTGCCGCCCTATGGCCCTCCTTCTCTGGGGACCTGTCCTCCCCTCTCCATGACCCATGTCCCCCCATTGTCACCCACCCACATGGTGCCACCAGTGACAGCCCCCAATGACACCCACGAGCAGGAGCAGGAACAAAAGGGCCCCACCAACCCCTGAGGCCACTGCAAGAAACAGAGGGGGACGCATAAGGATCACCTATTGTGGTAGTCACATGCCCTCTGAACAGAGAGAAGCTGTGAGACAAGCAGAGAAGGAAAACACAATTCTTATCTCGCTTGCTGTGCCTGTGTTGTGCTAAAGTAGAATGCAATATGGAGATTGTTTACCCAGTGTGAGGATGTTTTGTTCCCTTGGCCTATCAGGGCCAAGAAGTGTGTGTGTGTGTTTGGGACTGTCATGGGACAGTCACGAGAGAATTGGAGATGAGTGCAGTTCTGTGCAGTTGTGAGCAGGAGTGTGCATGGCAGTTTCAGTTTAGATGAAATGTACATACATGTATAATAAAGTAATTCATTAGCCTTCTGATGATAGAGTCAGATGCATCATTCTCTCTCCCTTCGTTGTAACATCTTTGATTTAAAATAAACCATCACCCCAGGGGTCCTGCACTCCCTGGTGACCCTGCATAACCCCACCTGTGTCCCTGTGTCCCTGTGGTGTCACCTCCAGGGCCAGCTCTGGGCTGAGTGCTCTGAACATGCCGTGCCCGTCGGCCTGGTTGGTGGCCACACTGGTAGGTGCCTGAATGTTCCACATAGATGGCCCTGAGCTCCAGGAGGTGACCCTGTGCCGCCAGATGTAGGTGACAGGGGCTGAGCTCACCTGCACTATGCAGTGCGGGGTCGCGGGGTCACCTGGGTGCAGCTGGTGTGACAGGGGAGTGAGGGTGACGGTGGCATTGGCAACAGGCACTGGGGTGAGTCAGGGCTGAGGCTGCAGGGAGGGGCTGGCAGCTGGTGTTGGGATAGGGACGTGGGGGATGGGTGGGATGGGGGATGTCAGGGATGTGGTCACACCACAGAGGGGCGAGGGAACACAGGGCACCTCGCAGCTTTAATTCCCTGAGTGGGAGACTCCCATGTCAGGCTCCAGCAACTGCAGGGACCTCTCCAGCCCTGCACCACCTGCCCATAACGGTAGAACACGTGCAGGAGGGGGCTCGGGCCATAGGGGGCTAGGGGTGCTGAGGCAGCTGAGAGTCCCCAGGGGGGACCCCTGGGTGGGCTCAGGGGGACCCTCCAGCACCAGCACTGGGAAGAGCTCTGGGAAGGAGAGCGGAGGGGGATTTGTGAGCCTGGCTCCCTGGAGAGGGGCTGTGGGGGTGTCAGGGTGGCGGCTGTTAGGTGCTACCCCTGCATTGTCACTGTCACGGGCCCTGACTCCTTCCACCCCAGGATCTCACCTAGACTTTGCAGCAATAGCTGCCGCTGTGGGGCAGCTGCAGAGGGGACAGGGACAGCTCGGTGACATCGGGGAACACCTCCAGTTCAGTCTCCTCGCGGTAGAGGCACACCTCGGTGACTGGGCTGTTCAAAGAGCCCCAGCAGCGCAGTGTCACTGTGTCCCCCTCCAGCAGTGCCCGTACTGGCACCTGCACCACCAGCTGGTCTGGGGGACAGAGTGGATTTGTCACATCATAGGGATTTGAAGAGTCCCAGTGACATCAGGACCCCCACTGGGTCACACCCAGTGCACCAGATGTCATCAGTTCCATAAACAGGGTCCTCTCACACTGGGATGCTCTGGGATGTCCCCAGAGCAGGGGACAGTCTCTGTTCACACAGGAGGTGACCCATAGAGCGGAGCCTAACCAGAGCCCTTGGGATCCCTGCGGGTGCCAGGCTGGGGACACCAAAACCCCCCTCACCATTGAAGACTATCAAGGGGGGGGCTGAGCCTAGAGCTGGGTCTGTCACACCCCTCGGTGCCTTTCATGGTGAAAATGCCCTTGTCAGGTCCCTGCTGCCCCTAGCGCTGCCTGTTTCTGTACCAGGTGGTGGCACCAGCGGTCCCCGAGCCCTGGCAGGTCAGTGTCACCCGGTCCCACAGCATCATTAGCCTCCAGGGGGGCTCCACGAGGAGTTGGGTGGTCTGGGCACCTGTGGGTGACAGGGGGCAGCAGCCTGCCAGGGCCACAGCGGGGCTGGGGACAGCGTGGTGGGGACATGGCACCTCCCAAGTGTTGTATTGCACTAAATAGTTTATGTAGTTGTTGTTGTTGCACTGGTGATGGGCAATTTCTACTGGGCATGTTGGGTCAAGTAGACGGGTTTTCCCCCTCCCTCATTACATGGTCTCCCCCTCACATCCCCCCCCTGTTATACACATGGTCTGCTCCATAGGTAATTCGCCCCTCCCCAATGGCATCCCATTGGCTCCGGTCCTCTCTCCCCCACCCCCATCCCCTAGGGTATAAAACCTCCTGTGTGAGAGTTACCTGCCCTCTTTTCTACCTGGGTGACCCCATCACCTGTGTCTTGCACCAAGCCAATAAACAAGATACTTGCACCCACGAGGAGAAGAGCGCCTCTCATCTTTTACTTTCGTCTATGCAGGTCCGTGTGGGCTAGAGTCTTAAGCTAGCCAGATTGGACTCATATAAGGCCCAGGAAAAACATGGATTACCGCACCCAAGGACTCAACAGAGAGGTTGAGGGTCTGGGCTGGAAGGGAGAAGGGACAAGGCTGAGTGGGGGTGGCACCATGGGGACAGCGGCACAGGGGCATGGGGTGTGGGGCCTGTCCCCAAAAGGTCTCCACAGGAGCACTGATGTGGCACAGATGTCTTGAGGGCAGGCACATGTGGCCAAGCCATCTCAGGCTTGGGACCCCGTGTTAGTACAGGTCACCCCTGCCAGCCCCACAGCCACATCCCCAGGGCCCTGTGCCCATGATCCCATTCTCATGGCACCTGTCCCCATGGCCTAAACACATGGTGCTTATCCCCTTGTCCCTGTCCCTGCATCCCTGTGGCACTGTCCCCAAAGCTGCCCCAGCCCCAAGGCTCCTTCTGCCACATCCTTGTCGCGACATGTCCATCCCCCTGTTCCCGTCCCCACATCCCAATTCCCCTGTTCCTTTCCCCACAGCCACCCCAGAACTCTGGTTACACTGGGCTCCATACCCTGCTGGCATTGGGGACCTCAGGAGACCCCGCGGCCCTCCTGTGCCCCCTCCCCTCCCTATCCCCAGGGTGTCAGGCCCGTGCCCAGGGCACTCACACCACAGGACCAGTGCCACCTTCCCGGCCATCCCGATGTTCTCAGCCTTTGTGGTCTGGCTGTCACTTGCTGCTGTGGCCACCACTCCCCTGGCTGGCGGCTCTTCAGATGATGGGGAAGGAAGCGAGGTCAGGTCAGTCCCCATGTAGAGGTGGCCCTTTGTGGGGGCAGGGTGGGGGTAGGGTGGCCACAAGCTGAGCACAGGCTGGGGACATGATGGAATAGTCTGGGGACATGGTGGGGGATGTTACTGTCAGGAGTGTGGTGCTCCGGGGATGTGGGGAACCAAGGATGGGTGTCCAGGAGAATGGGGGTCCAGGAGAATTGGGGTCTTCATGCGTGGGGGGATTCAGGGATGGAGATGCGGTGGGAACATGGTCCCCAGAGATTTGGAGTCATGGCATGTGGGTGCCAGGGTTGATTGTGCAGGGAGAAAAAGGGGACCCTCAGGAATAGGTGTCATGGGGGAAGAAGCAGCCCATGGGATGGTATCAAGGCAATGGTGGTCTTGGGCAATGGCAGTCCTGGGATGGGGGGGCGCCAGGAAGGAGAGACCAAGGCAATGGGGGTCCCATGGTTGGGGTGCCAGGGGAATGGGGGTGCCAGGGAAGGGCAGTGGCTAGGGGCCCAGTGGGTCATAGATCCTTCCCTGGGTACCTCAGATTTTGGGTGACCTATGGCCCAGCACAGGCCCCCTGGGGTGCTCATTTCTTGGCCAGGCATCACATGGGGGTCCTGGGTAGCTCTGGTTCCATGACCTTCCCCACCCTTGAATTTTTCCTCTCTTTTTTAAACTTTTTTCCTTCTTCTCCTCACTTTTTTGCCTTGTCTCCTCCCCTCTGGTTCCTGGCTCAGCAGTCTTAGGGAGCACCTGAGCAGGGAACGGGTTGGGGGGACCCAAGGGAGGGGGAAAATGGGGAGTAGGGGGTGCAGGGAAGCGTGGGGAGGCTGTGGGGGATGGGGTTTTTGGGCTGTGCCCCCTCAACACTTTCCCTTTCCTGTTCAAGAAGGAAGAGGCCGTTTGTCCTGAGTCAGATGGAAAAGAGGGGGTTCTGTCCTGGTGTGGCACACCCAGGGAGTCCTGTCCTGGGGGGGTCCTGTCGCAGGGGGTGACACATCCTGGCATAGGGGGTCCTTTCCCAGGGGGTTGCAGTACCAGAAATGTCCCTGCACATTTTGGGTCAGGCGCCTGTCCCAGGAGTAGCACATCCTGGGGACCCCTGTCAATGCAAGAGTGGGGCCCAGCCATGGCCCAGCCCCACTGCACAGGGATGGCCATTGCCCTGCTCTGCCCAGCCCCAGGTGGCAGCCAGGACCTCAGGGTCCCCCCTGCCCCCTTGGCTTTGATTCTGGCAGCTTTAGAGCTGCTGCAAAGGTGAGAATTCTGTGGGGGAAAAAGGCCTGCCTGTGGTTTGCTCAGCCCTGCAAGAAGCACAAAACCCAAAGGGAGCCCAAGCAGTGGCTCTGGGAGGGCCTTTGATGTTCTTCAGAGCAGGGCTGGCTGGAAACCATCCCCTGCAGGGGCAGCTGTGAGGGAAACCAGTCTGGAAATTCTGCAATTGATCTTTTTGTCCCTGTGCCCAAGGGACTGAGAGAGCCCCAGCACTACTGCAAGTCCCACAGCAATCTGCTCAACAACCTGACCTGGACCCGCCTCCTCCTTGCCTTGCCATGGATGGACAGTGGCTGGATGCCCTGCACCCACCACAGCCGCTCTCTCACTGCCATCTGTACCCTGATGGGGAGAGAAAATTGAAGAAATTGTTTCTGGGTTGAGACAAGGAGCAGGAGAGATCACCCACCAAATCCTGTCACGGGTAAACCTGCCTCGGATTTAGAGATATGAATTGAATTTATTGCTGACAAAATCCGAGCAGGATAAGAAGTCAAATAAACCCTTCAATACACCTTCTCCCTTTTATGAATAACTATGCAGTCATTGGCTCTCACTATTCTATTGGTTTTTCTAAATTTTTTTGGAATAATACACTTTGTAATCACTTTTTAACTGCTTTTGATACACTACGATTTGTCAGCCTTTTTATCCTAATCCCTGTGTAAAATATATATTTTATCATTGATAAATATGTTAGAGTTTAGGCTCTCCCAAAATATCAAGATAGAGACAATGTGCTGTGTATTACAACATTAACTGTTGCAGATGTAGCTAATGTCTTTATTTGTGTAACTAAGTGACAATGGTGAGAATAACTCAGATAATTTTGTGAAATTGCTAATGTTGATTTAATGTACTGGTGGAGTATTTCAGCTGTATGACAAGATAACATTGAAAAGAAGCAGGTAAATAAATACCAAAAGAAAGACTGCAAAGTGGAATTTACTACTGATGCTTTGCTTATCAAGAACTCTCAAACTACAGAACAGGGGGACCTTGTGAGCACATAACATATATAAAATTAATCTGCAGTATGGCATGTACTTTATGAAAATGAATCAAGAGTCAAACCAAGCAAAAGAATTCCTGGAACATGTGAACTGGAAAGAATATTTTAATATGTATAACCCCCCTGTGTATGTATTTAACCAATATAATGAAAAGGGATGTAAGAAGAATTGTTGTAGTTAATGGTGTGCCTCTGGCAGTTGCCAAGCACCCAGCACACTGTTTACTGACCCTTTTATCCCTGTCCTAGTTTAGGGCATATCTGGGAGAGAATCTCCAAAGGGGGGGCCCTCCCGAAAGCAAATCCACACAGCCCCTCCCCCCAGCCGGTTCTGGAAGGATTCCTCAGAGGGAAGTGGAAAGAACCTGTTTATTTAACAGGCATAGCACCCCCCAGCACACAAAGTGAACAATACTGGATGACACCATTTTTTCACCACTCTGAAAAAGATGACAAATTCAGAAAGTCTCTCTTGGGGGTGGTCACTCTGTTACCAGTCCCTCCGGTGCTGGGGCAGCTGCTGCAGGCTGCAAGGTGCAAACTTTTGGGATTCCCAGGTCCCAGTCCAGAGCAGGTTCGAGTGGGTCCAAAAAAGGAAGGAGATACAGTCCAGGGAGAAATTTGGACTGTTTAGCTAAACTAGCTAATGTGTAGAAGCAAGAGCAAGCAGAAGCAAAGCAGAAGCAAGAGCGAGAGCATAGCAAAAAGCCAGGCAAAAAGCAGCACAATGTACTATCTTGTCAGTATGTCCTGCCAGCCATGGGGGAGCAGCTGATAAGAAACCAAAACAAAACATTCATTCTTCAGCGCCAGTCTTGAAGGCACAGAACATAATATCCAGCATAAACATCACACACGAATGGTGATACAAGCATCCTAACATCACCCGAGGATAATCCCTTGCGGTAATCCGTGTTTTTCCTGGGCCTTACATGAGTCCAATCTGGCTAGCTTAAGACTCTAGCCCACACGGACCTGCATAGACGAAGGTAAAAGACGAGAGGCGCTCTTCTCCACGTGGGTGCAAGTATCTTGTTTATTGGCTTGGTGCAAGACACAGGTGATGGGGTCACCCAGGTAGAAAAGAGGGCAGGTAACTCTCACACAGGAGGTTTTATACCCTAGGGGATGGGGGTGGGGGAGAGAGGACCGGAGCCAATGGGATGCCATTGGGGAGGGGCGAATTACCTATGGAGCAGACCACGTGTATAACAGGGGGGGGATGTGAGGGGGAGACCATGTAATGAGGGAGGGGGAAAACCCGTCTACTTGACCCAACATGCCCAGTAGAAATTGCCCATCACCAGTGCAACAACAACAACAACATAAACTATTTAGTGCAATACAACAATCCCTTATTAAACACTTACAAATTTTAAAGAGTGAGCCTTGTTTCTCACACTGTTTAATCAAAAGCTGCATTTTGGGTACAAGAAGAGTGAATAGGGTCATGTGCTCCCCCAGCACTGGAAGGGGGAATGAAGAGTCCCGTGGGGTGCTGGAAAGAGGAGGAAAGGACCCATGGGGGAACTGATGCCCCCCAATGCCCCCCAGTTTCACAGCAAATTCTCGTAGTCACAGGGCTGTCCCTCGCAGGGTCCCGACAGCTCCACGTTGGCCACTTGTAGATCCCAAGGTGGGCCTGGTCCAGGGGCCACCTGTAGGGGCCCTGAGAGTGACACTGGTTGTGGGGACCTGGGTGGGGGGTGACTCCCGTGGGTGACGTGTCCCTGTCCCCCCACCCCCATAGTCACCCCAGGCACACTCAGTGCCCATGACGTGGGAGTCCAGAACTGCCTTCTCCTCCAGGGGGCTGCTGTGGGGATAAAGGGGGGGCTGGGTGGTGTCTGGGGAGGGGGAAATGGGAGTCCCAGCCCAAGCTCCACACTCACCTGTCCTGGGGCTTCCTGGCAGCTGCAAGGGAAAGGGGAGGGGGTGACCATGGGGACCTTGGGAGCCCTGAACCTTCCTGGGACCTTGGCATCTCCAACCACCCATGGGACTCCCAAATCCCCCTTGAAGCCCCAATTCCCACTGAACCCCTGATTCCCCTCGGAAACTCCGAGCACCCCTGAACCCCAAGAGCTTCTGCACCACCGTAGGGTCCTCAACCCCCTGGTTTCTGCCATCCTCTGAGCCTCCAGAACCCCAAGTCTGGCAGGGAGGGGGACCCCAAGCTACCCCAGGATCCCAAAAAGATTCCCCAACATCCTGCACATCTCTCCCGGAGCTCCCCAAACCCTCCAGGAGCTTGCTGTGCTACCCCAATGTTCTTCAACGACCATGCAGGAATGGCTGAGAAGCTCAACCAAGACCCTCCAAATTCCCCCCACATCCCCCAGGACCCCCAGCTGAGGTCACTGTGAGCTGTTTCCCCCAGCTCAGAGACCCTGGGTGCTGGTGATCTCTGCCTCCACTCTGGGGGCTTCCCCTCACTCCCAGACCCCCATCCACCACCATTGTCACCCACCCCGGTGGTGCCACCAGTAACAGCCCCCATGACAGCCAGGAGCAGGACCAGGAACAGGAGGGTCCTGCTGACATTCACAGCCACTGCTGGGGACACAGGGTGACACATCAGGATCACCCATCACCCCTGGGTCCTGAACACCCCAGTGGCCCCATGCGACCCCACTTGTGGTCCAGGGTGAGCAAGGCGTCACCTCCAGGGCCAGCTCAGGGCTGAGTGCCTGGAACACGCGGTGCCCGTCCTGTCCCAGCTGGTTGGTGGCCACGCACTGGTAGGTGCCCGAATGTCCCACATCAATGTCCCTGATCTCCAGGAGGGGACCGCCAGGCACCTCCTTCCCATTGTGCAGCCAGGTGAAGGTGACAGGGGCTGAGCCCACCTGCACCGAGCAGCGCAGGGTCACGGGGTCACCTGCATGCACTTTGTGTGACAGGGGACCAGGGGTGATGGTGGCATTGGCCGTGGGCACTGTGGGGACACAGACAGGGCTGAGGCCACAGGGAGGAGCTGGCAGCCGGTGAGGGGGGATAGGGACAGGGGGGATGAGTGTGGGGGGGATGTTGGGGATGGGGTCACACCACAGAGGGGTGAGGGGACACAGGGCAGAGGCAGGGGACACAAGAAAGTTGTCTGGGGGACATGGTCATCCCCAGGCAGGGGACCCAAGCAGGTTGTGGAGACTCCTCATGCCTATCCCTGTACTCACTGCGCACCATGACGCAGAGCTGGGTGCTGCTCTTTCGCAGGACACCCCCTCGGAGCCCCCCTGGCAGCTGTAATTTCCTGAGTGGGAGACACCCAAGGCGGGCACCAGCAGCTGCGGGGACCCCTGTGGGTCTCCCACCACCTGCCCGTCCCGGTAGAACACGTGCAGGAGCGGGGCTTGGGGCTGCAGGGTGCTGGGGGTGATGAAGCATCTGAGATTCAGGGGGGACCCCTCAGATGGCTCACAGGGACCCTCCAGCACCGGCATCGAGAAAAGCTCAGGGAAGGAGAGGGGAGGGGGATTTGTGACCCCAATTTCCTGAGGAGGGGCTGTGGGGGTGTCGGGTTGGTGGCTGTGGGGTGCTCACCCTGCACTGTCAGTGTCACCAGCACTGACTTTTTCCACCCCCAGGATTCCACCCAGCCCTCGCAGCGGTAACAGCTGCTGTGCTTCAGCTGCAGAGGGGACAGGAAAAGCTTGGTCCCATCATGGAGTCTCCCCAGTTCCTTCTCCTTGTGGTATAAGGACACCTCGGTGACCGGTTTGTCCCATCAGCCCCAGCAGTGCAGTGTCACCATGTCCCCCTCCAGCAGCACCAGCCAGTCTGGGGCCAGGGGGGTCCTGTCACACTGGATGGCACTGGGACCCCCCCATTGATTCACACCCAGCGCACCAGGGGTCCCCAGTTCACACAAAACTGGGATGCTCTGGGATGCTCCCAGAGCAGGGGACGGGCCCTGGTCACACAGGAGGTTACCCATGGAGCAGAGCCCACCCAGAGCCCTTGGGGTCCCGGTGGGTGCCAGGCTGGGGACACCCAAAAATCCCTCACCATTTAAAACTCTCACAGGTGGGCTGAGCCTGGTTCCAGGTCTGTCACACTAGTAGGTACCTTTCATGTTGACAGTGAAGTGGTCAGATCCTTCCTGCCCCCAGCACTCCCCGTCCTTGTACCAGGTGGTGGCACCAGCGGTCCCAGAGCCCTGGCAGGTCAGTGTCACCCGGTCCCACAGCACTGCCGGCCTCCAGGGGGGCTCTGCGAGAAGCTGGGTGGTCTGGGTGCCTGCAGGTGACAGGGGACACCAGCCTGGCAGGGCCAGCGCAGGGCTGGGGACAGTGGGGTGGGGACATGGCATCCCCCGAGGACTTATCAGCGAGGCCGAGGGTCTGGGCTGGAAGGGAGAAGGAGCAGAGCTGGGTGGGGGTGTCACTGCAGGGACAGGAGCACAGGGGCAGAGGGTGTGGGAGCTGACCCCAAACTGTCTCTGTTGGGGCACTTGTGTGGCACAGATGTCTCAAGGACAGGGACACAGCAACCAACCCATGCTGAGGCATGGGGACCCTGTGCTGGCTGAGGTCACCCTTGCCAGACCCACAGCCACATCCCCATGGCCCTCTGCCCATGGTCCCATTCCATTGGCACCTGTCCCCATGACCCAAGCACACGGTGCTTGTCCCCTTGTCCCTGTCCCTGCATCCCTGTTTCTCTGTCCCTGTCCCCACAGCTGCCTCAGCCCCAGGGTTCCTTCAGCCACATCCTTGTCCCCACATCTCCTTCTCCCTATCCCTGTCCCTACATCCCAGTTCCCACATCCTTTTCTCCTGTTCCTGTCCCCACGGCCACCCCACAACTCTGGTTACACTGGGCTCCATGCCCTGCTGGCCTTGGGGAGCTCAGGGAACCCCACAGCTTCCATGTGACCCCTCCCCTCCCTGTCCCCTGGGTGTCAGGCTCGTGCCCGGGGCACTCACCCCACAGGAGCAGCACCACCTTCCCAGCCATCCCGGTGTCCCCAGCCATGTGGACTGGCTGTCACTCTCTGCCAGGGTGGCTGTCCCCTCGCTGGTGGCTCTTTGGCCAAAGGGGAAGGAAGCAAGTTCAGGTCTCACCCTCATGCATAAGTGGCACCTGGTGGGGGCAGGGTGGCTACAAGCTGAGGACAGGCTGTGGGCAGGGTGGGGACAGGATTGGGACAAGGCTGGGTGGGACAAGGTGGGACAACATGGGGTTCCCAGGTGTGGAGGGCTTGGTGGGTTTGTGGACCTGGGGATTGGTGTCTGGGGGAAAGGGGGGTCCAAGCAATGGGGTCCCTAAGGAGTGGGGGTCCTGAGGAGGGGGAGTCACTGGGAATGGGGGGGGAGTGGCATGGGAATGGGGGTCCCCCGAGCTGGGGGGACTCAGGGATGGGAGTCCCAGGGGAATGTGACCTCCAGGGATTTGGGGTCATGGGATGGGGTTGCTGGGGGAATAAGGGGTCCTGTGGGAATGGAGGTCCTGAGAGAATCAAGTTGCTGGGAGAAGAAGGATTTCAGGGGGTGGAATGAACTGGAGAGGGTTCCTTGGGAATGGGGTGCTGAGCCATGGAGATCCTGGGCAATGTCAGTAGTGGGATGGGGGTCCCAAACAAGGTGGGACCTAAGGAATGGAAGTCACATGGTTTGATTTCCGGGGAAATGGCAGTGCCAGGGATGGTCAGTGGCTAGGTGGGCCCGTCACTCTCAGCTCCCTCCTAGGGTGCTTCGGGTTTTGGGTTGCCCCAGGGCCCAGCACAGCCCCCACAAGGTGACGGTGGCCTGGGGGTCCCCCCAGACAGATTCCAATATGCTCTGGTTGTGTGGAGCTGCTGCAGAGTTGAGAATTCTGTGGGGGGAAAAAGGCCTGCCTGTGGTTTGCTCAGCCCTGCAAGGAGCACAAAACCCAAAGGGAGCCCAAGCAGTGGCTCTGTAAGGGCCTTTGATGGTTTTCAGAGCAGGGCTGGCTGGAAACCCACCCATGCAGGGGCAGCTGAGAGGGAACCAGTAAGGAAATGTAGCAATTGATCATTTGTTCCTCTTGGTAAGGGACTGAGAGAACCACAAACTACTGCAAATCCCACAACACTCTGCTCAACAAACTTACCAGGACCCTCTGTCTTGAACAAAACCTGCAGCCTTCTGGAACCCCATGGAAAGTGTAATATATGGTAGAAATAATTCATGCTATATATGTGTTTAAAATATTGTAAAATCCAAACTATGTATTTGACTACCCTGGCTGGGAGTAGAGTCCTATTTCCATTCAATTAGTTCCCAGAAAACATTAAGATAATACCAAGTCTGTTATAGTATGAATGAAACCTTCCTGGGCCATGATTGCTGACTTCCCTGGAACGTCTAAGCCAATCACGAGGACCTGCACCTGGGAAGATTGCATCTACAAAACTCAAGCACCAGCACAACTCTTCTACATGTGAATATCGGCTCTTCCAAAGGGTTCAGACAACCATCCAGACACCTGGACTGACTTTTGTATATTTCTGCACATGTACAGCCCCAGTTCTACAGTCGTATCTCGGTTCACCCAGCGCCGACACCTGGGGTTGATGCTGCCTTAGCTGCGGTGGTTTTTCAAAATTCTATTTTTGTTAATGATCTAATAAATATTTGTTAAATTTCATTAAAAATTTGGCTACTGATTTGATCAATTATACCAGAAAAAATGTTTGGGTTCAGGCTGTGGCCGCCAGAAGAGAGGGAAAAGTGTGGAAACATCGTGCAGTGACTCTGTCCTGCAGCCATGGTGGAACTGTGGGGTGTGACCTTGTCTCGATTCCAGGTGTCCCCAAAGCTGCTCCACCCCTGCCCTCCTCACTTGACTGATAAGCTGAGGGTTTGCAGGAATTGTGCCATAAAGCCACCAGAGATGTTGCTGTGGACCCGAGACCAGCCTGGGGTCAGGCGCCGCCTTCCTTCCATCCAGGATCATGGAGAGCGGTAACAGGTGTTGTACAGGGCTTGTGCCTGGCCCCGGGACACTGCTACGCTGCCAGTGGGCACTGGGATCCAACCTGCTGCCTTGGCAGCTTCTGCCCACTGCTGGTGGTGGTGCTGGGACTGATTGGTGCCCGTGAGTTTGCAAAAGGAGCAATTTCCCCACCTCCCTCCCCTCCAAGGCTGCCATGGCCCCTGAGGGGATGGCGCTCAACCAGGGCGCCCCCTGCTGGCCTGGGGTGCTCCCTGCAGTACCCCCTCCTGGCTGCGGTTATAACTGCCACCAAAATGAAGGTGCTGAGTGGGAGGGAAAGTTCTGGGTTTGTGTTGTTTGTTCTGTTCTGGTTTATAAATTTCACAGGAAAGAGCTGTTATTCCTTTTCCTACACTTTAGCCTGGAAGCCCCATCATCTTTGAAATAAAAATATGTATTAGACATGGGTCTTCTTTCCATTCCAGGAAGGTTCCAACTTTCCTTGGCAGATATTTCTCATTTAAATGAGTTGTGAAATCCTGGGTTCCAGTGTGGATGGGACAGACACCCCAAGAGAAGACACTGTCAGAGACTTGGCCACCTCATGCTTGGCCTTTTAAGCCAGTTCAGCCACCAAGGGCCCGTCTTCCCGCATGGCACTTCTGGTCACCTGGCCACTTAGGAGCTGATTTTGGCAGAGCGTCACACTGTCCCCAGTGTGCCATGGCTGACAGACTGATGGACAGACAGGGCCCTGTCTCACCAAAAGCAGGGCCTGACCCACCCCTGCCACACACAGCTGTTCCAAAATATTTCCAGACATCAAACTTTTTCTGTCTCTGACACCCTGCCTTTTGCCATGGCCTGATCCCCACTGCCCTGGCAAAGGGGGAGGCTCTGGAACCCCCACAGGGCCTTTGTGAGATCCTTGTGTGGGGAACATGGGGGAGGAGGTGTTTGGGACAGGGGACAAGAGAATCCAGAGCCTGCAGAAGGCTGCTTTGGCCTGGCAGGTTCCTCTGGCGGAGGAAATGGGCCGGGGGAAATGTCTGGGGTTTGTTCCTTGTTGTGGCTTTCCCTGGAAATAATTTCTTTTGTGACCATTTGGACACTGAACCGTGTTGCTGTTGCTGTTGGTTTTATTCTCTCTCGTTGCTGTTTCAGTAAATTGTTCTTCTCTCAGCCCTTTGGGATCTTTGTACCCCCACGGGGAGGCAGAGGGACGGTTTTGGTGGCAGCACACACACAAGTGGGTGCCCTTGGGTGGGGACACCCAGTTCCCCCCAGTTCCCCCCCAGCATTACAGCACATTCCCATAGATGTCACCGGGTTCCCATGGTGACCCCTGGGGTCCTTGCAGCCCCATGTAGGTCACCTAGGGTTCCTGTAGGGTGGTAGCACAGGGGGACACTGCGAGAGAGATGGGCTGTTGGATCTTGGTGGGGTGACACTCGTGGGTGAAGTGTCCCTCTGCATATGTCCCCCCCTGTACTCACCCCCTGCCCTTTTTGTTTTCACGACATGGGTGTACAGCACCTCCCCCTCCTCTGGGGGTCCAGGGGATCCTGGGGGGCCCTGGGGGAATAAAGGGGATGTGGGGGAGGGAATGGGAGGTCTTGGGTGTTGGGGTTAAAGGGAAGAGTGGGGTTTGAGCCCCCCACTCACCTTACCTGGTTCTTCCTGGCAGCTGCAAAGGAAAGATGGAAGGGATGACTGTGGGGTCCCAGGGCCCTGACACCTCTCAGGATTCCTGAACCCTCATGGGACTCTCAGTTTCTCACTGGACCCCCAAGCATCTCTGGAGCCCCCCAGAACTCATGAACCTCACCAGCGCCCCCAGCCAACTCAGCCTCCAGAACCCAAAGCCCAGCAGGGACAGAGACCCTCCCCTTAACACCTCCAGGGCCCCTGAAAGAACCGCAACATCCCTGCAGGACCCTCCACCACCTCCCAAACCCTACAGGAGCCCCAGACATGGTCACAATTCTGGAGCTGTGGGTGCTGCCCTATTGCTCCCCAGCTCTGGGGGCCTCACCAGCTCTCTGGGACCCTAACCAGCTCCCTGGGACCCTCATCCCTTCATTGCCACCCACCCACACAGTGCCACTGGTGCCAGGCCACAATGACACCCACAAGCAGGAGCAGGAACAAAAGGGCCCCACTGACCCCTGCAAGAAACAGAGGGGGACACAATGGGATCATCCTGAACCCCACGGGTCTGGAACACCCTGGTGACCCCGTGGGACCTCACCTGTGACCCAGAGTGAGTGAGGGGTCACTTCCAGAGCCAGCTCAGGGCTGAAGGCCTGGAACATGCGCTGCCCGTCCTGTCCCAGCTGGTTGATGGCCAAGCACTGGTAGGTGCCTGAATGTCCCACATTGGCAACCCTGAGATCCTGGAGGGGACCCCGGGCCACCTCCTGCCCATTGTGCATCCAGGTGAAGGTGACAGGGGCTGAGCCCACCTGCACTGAGCAGTGCAGGGTCACGGGGTCACCTGCACGCACTTTGTGTGATGGGGGACCGGGGGTGATGGTGGCATTGGCCACGGGCACTGTGGGGACAGAGACAGGGCTGGCAAGTGGTGAAGTGGGATGGGGATCCCATGGGTGGGGTCACCCCCAGCCCAAGGGTCCTGCTCACCCAGGATGGTGACATTCAGGGGGTCACTCTCGGCCACGCTCTCCCCGTCACTGACCCAGCACCAGTACTGGCCGCTGTCATTGTCCCCGGCCTGATGCAGCTCCAGGCAGGGGCCTGTGCCCAGCAGTGCCCCCGAGCCCTTCCAGTGCCAGGAGAAGGACAGGGGACCTGTCCCCGTGGCCACTCAGCACCAGGCGGTCCCCGAATGCCACCTGTGCCCCAGGGGGCTGCACTGACAGGGACAACCCCAAGAGCAGGACCCCTGCAGGAGGGAGGGACAGCAGGGTACAGTGAGGGACCTGGGGGGGTCAGGGAGGGGCAGGGGGACCCCACTGAGTGAGAGAAGGCAAATATATTGGGGGGGTCTTGGAAACAGGGGGGATGGGGTGTTAGGGAGGGCCCACCTCCACACTGAGAGGGAAGGGGGTGACGCCAGAAGGGTACACAGACCCAGGGAGGGGATGGTGTGACCTGGAGAACATGTGGGGACCTTAGAGAGGGGTGGGGGGGCCTAGGGAGAAGTGACGGGACCGGGTGAAGGATGGGGAGACATTCCAGAAATGGGGGATCTTGGGAGGCACCAGGGGTGGGGATGGCAGGACATGGAAAAGGTGTCAGGTATGGATGCGAGTACCATGTAGAACTGGGGTACCCAGGGAGGGAACTGAGAAAGGAGTGGGGGAGCCAGGCAGGGATCCAGGAAAGGTTGGGTGCCATAGGGCAGGTTTCAGGGAAGAGGACTTGGGCTGACCAGGCAGTGACAGTGGACCCGAGGAGGCTCAGGGGGCTCCCCGTGCCCATCCCCGCACTCACTGAGCACTGTGACGAAGAGCCGGGCACTGTTCTTCTGCACAGCCCCCCCTTGGAGTGCACCTCGCAGCTGTAATTCCCCGAGAGGGAGACCCCCATGGCAGGCACCAGCAGCTGCAGGGACTCCTGGGGACTCCCACCACCTGCCTGTCTGGGTAGAACACGTGCAGGAGGGGGGCTTGGGGCCACAGGAGGCTGGGGGTGCTGAGGTAGCTGATATTCAGGGGGGACCCTAGGGTGGGCACCGGGGGACCCTCGAGCACCGGCAATGAGAAAAGCTCAGGGAAGGAGATGGGAAGGCGATTTGTGACCCCAGATTCCTGGGGAGGGGCTGTGGGGGTGTTGGGTTGGCAGCTGTGAGGTGGCTCACCGTGCACTGTCACTGTAACCGGTGCTGACTTTTTCCACCCCCAGGATTTCACCCAGCCCTCACAGTGGTAGTGGCTGGGGTGGTGCAGCTGCATAGTGGACAGGGACAGATCAGTGACATCGGGGAACACCTCCAGTTCTTTCTCCTCAGGGTAGAAATACACCCAGGTGACTGTTCTGTTCCACTGACCCTGGTAGCGCAGTGTCACGGTGTCCCCCTCCAGCAGTGCCCGTGCTGGCACCTGCAGCACCAGATCATCTGGGGGACAGAGGGGTCCTGTCACACCCGGTGGCACTGGGACGCCCAGTTGGTCACATCGAGTCCACGAGGGGTTCCCAGCTCCAGCACAGGTTCCCCAATCTCTGGAATGCACTTGGATGTACCCAGAGCAGGGGACAGGCTCTGGTCACACAGGAGGTGACCCATGGACTAGAGAACACCCAGAGCCCTCGGGGACCCTGTGGGTGCCAGGCTGGGTGCCCCCACCATTTGAGACTCTTACAGGTGGGTTGTGCTTGCTGCTGGGTCTCTCACACTCGTAGGTGCCCCTCTCGTAGACAGTGAAATGGTCGTGTCCCTGATGCCACCAGGGCCTCCCATCCTTGTACCAGGTGGTGGCACCAGCAGACCCCGAGCCCTGGCAGGTCAGTGTCACCAAGTCCCGCAGCACCACCGGCCTCCAGGGGGGCTCCACCAGGAGCTGGGTGGTTTGGGTACCTGCAGGTGACAGGGGACACCAGCCTGGCAGGGCCAGCACGGGGCTGGGGACAGTAGGGCGGGGCCATGGCATCCCCCGAGGTCTCACCAGTGAGGCCAAGGGTCTGGGCTGGAAGGGACAAGGAACAGGGCTGGGTGGGGGTGGCACTGCAGGGACAGCGGCACCCGGGGTTCAGGGTGTGTTGGGGCTGTCCTGAACTTTCCCCATGGGGACAGACGTTCTTGTGGGGAAGTGTGTGTGAGTGGTCCCCAAAAGATTTGGAAAGGCAAGGGGATATGACTGTGTCACAGTCACCCGTGCAACACATCTGTGTGGCACAGACACCTTGGGAACAGGGACACCAAGGCCACCCTGGGCTGAGGCACAACATGGGGAAACTGTGGACACCCCGGGCACGAGGACACCATGGACACAGCCCATGCTGGCCCAGGTCACCCCCACCAGCTCATGATCCCATCCTCATCATCCTATCCCCATGGCCACATCCTCACCGTTCTTGTCCCCTTCTGTCCCTGCATCCCAGTTCCCTTCTCCCTATCCCCAAAGCAACCTCAGCCCAAAGGTGCCAGTCCTCACATTCCTGTCCCCACATTCCCATCCCAAAATTCCTGCCCTCTGCTTCTGTCCCCAAAGCCACCCTACATCCCCAGTCCCACCAAGGTCCACTGTGGGTAACATGGAGTGTCACTGCTGGCATTGGGGACATCAGGAGACCCCAGAGCCCGCCTGTGCCCCCTCACATCCAAATCCCCGGGGTGTCAGGCCCATGCCCAAGGCACTCACCCCACAGGACCAGTGCCACCTTCCTGGCCATCCCAGTGTCCCCAGCCATGTGGACTGGCTGTCACTCACTGCTGTGGCCACTGCTCCCCTGCCTAGTGGCTCTTCGGATGAAAGGGAAGGAAGCAAGTTCAGGTCTCGTCCCCACGTGTAGGTGGCCCTTGGTGGGGGCAGGGTGGCCACAAGCTGAGGAGAGGCTGGGGACATGATGGGATAGTCTGAGGAAATGGTGGGGGATGGTGTTGCCAGGAGTGGGGGGCTCTGGGGATGTGGGGAAACAAGAATGGGTGTCCAGGAGAATGTAGGTCCCGGAGAAATGGGATCTCCATGCGTGGGGGGATTCAGGTCTGGGGGTTCTGTGGGAGCATGGTCGCCAGGGATTTGGGGTCATGGCATGGGGGTGCCAGGGTTGGGGGTGCAGGGGGAAAAAGGGGAGCCTCGGGAATAGGGGTTCTGGGGGAAGAAGCAGCCCATGGGATGGGATGAAAGCAATGGTGGTCCTGGGCAATGGCAGTCCTGGGATGGGGATCCCCAGGAAGGAGAGACCAAGGCAATGGGGGTCCCATGGTTGTGGTACCAGGAGAATGGGAGTGCCAGGGATGGGCAGTGGCTGTGGGGAGCAGTGGGTCTCAGCTCCTTTCCACGGTGCCTCAGATTTTGGGGTGACCCAGGACCCAGCACAGCTTCCCTGGGGTGCTTGTTTCCTGGCCAGGCATCACATGGGGGTCCTAGGTAGCTCTGCTTCTGTGCCCTCCCCTGCTCTTGACTTTTTCATCTCTTTATTTATCTTTTTTCCTTCTTTTCCTCACTTTTCTGCCATGTCCCCTCCCCCCCAGTTCCTGACTCAGCAATCCTGTGAAGAACCTGAGCAGGGAACATGTTGGGGGGACGCGGGGGGGGGGGGGGGGGAAATGGGGTGTGAAGGGTGTAGGGAAGGGTGGGGAGGATGTGGGGGATGAAGGTGTTGGGCTGTGCCCCCTCAACACTTTCGCTTTCTTTTTCCTGGACAAGAAGGAAGAGGCCGATTGTGCTGAGAGTCAGATGGGAAATGGGGGGTGGGTGGGGGGGGTTCATTCCTTGGGGGGGTGGGGCACATCCAGGTGGGTCCTGTCCTGGGAGGATCCTGTTCCATGGGGTAGCACATCCTGGCATGAGGGGACCTTTTCCACTGAGTGGTGGTTCCAGAAATGTCCCTGCACATTCCTGGCCGGGTGCCTGTCCCAGGGGTGGCACATCCTGAGGGCCCCTGTCAATCCAAGGGTGGGGCCCAGTCATGGCCCAGCCCCATTGCACAGGGATGGCCATTGTCCAGCCCTGCTCTGCCCAGCCCCAGGTGGCACCCAGGACCTCAGGGTCCCCCCTTGTCCCCTTGGCTTTGATTCTGGCAGCTTTAGAGCTGCTGCAAAGGTGAGAATGCTGTGGGGGGGAAAACGCCCTGTCTGGTTTGCTCAGCCATGCAAGAAGCACAAAACCCCAAAATGAGCCCAAGGAGTGGCTCTGAGAGGGCCTTTGATGGTTTTCAGAGCAAGGCTGGCTGAAAACCACCCCTGCAGGGCCAACTGTAGGGGAACCAGTCCAGAAATGCAGCAATTGATCATTTTGTCTGTTTGCCCAAGGGACTGAGAACTACTGCAAATCCCACAGCAATCTGCTCTACTACCTTACCTGGACCCTCCTCCACCTCCTCCCTGCCTTGCCGTGGATGGACAGTGCCCGGATGCCCCACACTCCCCACAGCCGCTCTCTCACTGCCATCCGCACCTGGATGGGGAGAGAAAATTGAGCAAAGGGTTCCTGGGTTGAGAAAAGGAGCAGGAGAGATCACTCATCAAATCCTGTCATGGGCAAAACTGCCTTGGATTTAGAGATACAAACTGAATTTTTTGCTGACAAAATCAGAGCAGGATATGGAGAAGTCATATAAACCCTTCAAGACACCTTATCCCTGTTATGAAAAACTATGCAGTCATTGGCTTTCACTCTTCTATTGGTTTTTTAAATTATTTTGATATAATACAGTTTGTAATCTTTTTTTAACTGCTTTTGATACACTACAATTTGTCATCCTTTTATCCTAATCTCTGTGTAGAACATATATTTTAGTGTGATGAATATATTATAGCTTAGGCTCTCCCAAAATATCAAGATAGAGACAATGTTTTGTGTATTATAACATTAACTGTTGCAGACGTACCTAATGTCTTTATTTTGTAACTAAGTGACAGTGGTGAGAATAACTCAGATTATTTTGTGAAATAGCTAATGCTGATGTAATGTATTGGTGGAGTATCTCATCTGTATGAAAAGAACACATTGAAAAGTAACAAGTAAATAAACACCAAAGGAAAGAATGTTAAGAGGAATTTACCACTGACCCTTCGTTTATCAAGAACTGTCAAGCCACAGAACAGGGAGGCCTTGTGAGGGCATAAAATATATAAATTTAATCTGCAGGATGGCATGTACTTTATGAAAATGAATCAAGGATCAAACCAAGCAAAAGGATTCCCGGAACACATAAACTGGAAAGAATGTTTGAATATGTATAACCCTCCTGAGTATGTATTTAACCAATACAATGAAAAGGTGTGTAAGAAGAATTGTTGTAGTTAACCCTGTGCCTCTGGCAGTTGCCAATCACCCAGCAGGCTGTTTACTGACCCTTTTATCCCTTATTAAACATTTTCAGATTTTCAAGAGTGAGCCTTGCTTCCCACACTCTTTAATCAAAAGCTGAATTTTGGGTACAATAAGAGTGAAAAGGGCGGTGTGTCCCCCTGGCCCTGGGAGGGGGAATGAGGAGCCCCATGGGTTGCTGTGAAGAGGAAGAAGAGACCCCTGAGGGGAATTGATGCCTCCCTGTGCCCCCAGTGTCACAGCATGTCATCATTGTCACGGGGGTCCCACTGTCCCTTGTAAGGTCCCGACAGTTGGTCATCTCTAGATCCCTAAATGGGTCAGGGCCAGGGGACACCTGTGGAGGCTGTGAGAATGACACCGATTGTGGGGACCTGGGTGGGGGGTGGCACCCGTGGGTGATGTGTCCCTGTCCACTCTCTGAATTCTCTCACTGCCCGCTTGGTGCCCACTTTCTCTTTCCTGCAGCAGAAAGAAGAGGTCATTGGTCTAGTATTTAGAATCCTTCTAATCATTGCTCTCCCAACAAGTCATTCACAATAAAAAGAAAAACAAGCCACAAAGAAATGAGACTTTTTGGTTCCCCTTAGCAGTCCCTTGGTGCATCCCACAACAGCATTTGCTTGTGAATACTGCAGAGTGTGGAACCTCCCTGAGTGTCCAACAGCTCCATGGGAATACTCCCTGCCTGCTGGGCCGAACCCAGCCCACAAGGAAGCCTTTTCTTGGGCCATCTTTAGGAACGCTCCCAATTTTTCTTATTTCCACCCTAAAATTGATTGACTTCCCATGGAGGATGAGGAGAAGCTCTGTTCATCCTTGGGACAGTGCACAGGAATCTGTGGAAATGCCCATGTGTGCCTCAGAGTCTGGTTCCTGGTAAATCCACTCCAGCCTGCCCTGAATTCCCCTGCCTGGACACTCCCTGCTCCTGCTGTGACACCCCTGTTCCCCAGACCCTTGTATGCAGCCCCTGCTCAATATTTCTACACTTTCCCCTCTCTTCTGGTGTGCACATCGAGAACCCAAACATTCTTTCTGGGAGGTTCCAAAGAGCTGCAGGTTTTGTTCAAGAAGGAAGGTCCCAGGTCAGGTTGTTGAGCAGATTGCTGTTGTCTTTGCAGTAGTTTTGTGGTTTTCTCAGTCCCTTGGGGACAGGGAGAAACTTATCACTTGCTACATTTCTGGACTGGTTCCCCTACAGCTGGCCCTGCAGGGGTGGTTTTCAGCCAGCCTTGCTCTGAAAACCATCAAAGGCCCTCACAGAGCCACTCCTTGGGCTCATTTTGGGGTTTTGTGCTTCTTGCATGGCTGAGCAAACCAGACAGGGCGTTTTTCCCCCCACAGCATTCTCACCTTTGCAGCAGCTCTAAAGCTGCCAGAATCAAAGCCAAGGGGACAAGGGGGGACCCTGAGGTCCTGGGTGCCACCTGGGGCTGGGCAGAGCAGGGCTGGACAATGGCCATCCCTGTGCAATGGGGCTGGGCCATGACTGGGCCCCACCCTTGGATTGACAGGGGCCCTCAGGATGTGCCACCCCTGGGACAGGCACCCGGCCAGGAATGTGCAGGGACATTTCTGGAACTGCCACCCATGGGACAGGACCTGCCATGCTAGGATGTGTCACACCATGGGACAGGATGCCTCCAGGACAGGACCCCCCTAGATGTGCGCCCCGCAGGAATGACCCTCCCCCCCCCCCCACCCCGTCCCATCTGACTCTCAGCACAATCGGCCTCTTCCTTCTTGTCCAGGAAAAAGAAAGCGAAAGTGTTGAGGGGGCACAGCCCAACACCTTCATCCCCCACATCCTCCCCACCCTTCCCTACACCCTTCACACCCCATTTTCCCCCCCCACCCCGGGGTCCCCCCAACCTGTTCCCTGCTCAGGTTCTTCGCAGGATTGCTGAGTCAGGAACTGGGCGGGGGAGGACATGGCAGAAAAGTGAGGAAAAGAAGGAAAAAAGAGAAATAAAGAGATGGAAACGTCCAGGGCTGGGGAGGGCACAGAAGCAGAGCTACCTAGGACCCCCATGTGATGCCTGGCCAGGAAACAAGCACCCCAGGGAAGCTGTGCTGGGCCCTGGGTCACCCCAAAATCTGAGGCACCGTGGGAAGGAGCTGAGACCCACTGCCCCCCCCAGCCACTGCCCATCCCTGGCACCCCCATTCCCCTGGCACCCCAAACATGGCATCCCCATTCCTTATATCCACCCATCCCTGGGACCCCCATCCCAGTACTGACATTCCCCAGGATCTTCATGGCCCAGGATCCCTCATTCCCAAGGAACCCTCTCCTGTTCATTCCATCCCCTGGAATCCTCCTTCCATGAGGACCTTGGTTCTCCCATGACCCCCATTTCCATGGGATCCCCGATTCCCCCAGCAACCCCATCCCATGACCCCAAATCCCTGGAGGCCACGTTCCCCTGGGATTACCATCACTGAGTCCCCCCAGCTCTGGGGACTCCCATTTATATGACCCCCCCCCCCCCATTCCCAGTGACTCCCCCTCCTGAGGACCCCATTCCCCAGACACCCCATTCCTGAGACCCCCCCATTCCCTTGGACACTCATCCTTGGCTCCTCAAACAGACTGTGATCCCACTCCTGAGATCCATGTCCCATGTTGTTCCACCCAGCCTTGTCCCCATCTTGTGCCCAGCTTGTGGCCACCCTGCCCCCACCAAGGGCCAGCTATGCACGAGGACAAGACGTGACCTCACTTCCTTCCCCTTCCTCCGAAGACCTGCCAGGTAGGGGAGCAGTGGCCACAGCAGTGAGTGACAGCCAGTCCACATGGCTGGGGACACTGGGATGGCTGGAAAGGTGGCACTGGTCCTGTGGGGTGAGTGCCCTGGGCATGGGCCTGACACCCCGGGGATTTGGATGTGAGGGGGCACAGGCGGGCTCTGGGGTCTCCTGATGTCCCCAATGCCAGCAGTGACACTCCATGTTACCCACAGTGGACCTTGGTGGGACTGGGGATGTAGGGTGGCTTTGGGGACAGAGGCAGGGTGCGGGAATTTGGGGATGGGAATGTGGGGACTGGCACCTTTGGGCTGAGGTTGCTTTGGGGATAGGGAGAAGGGAACTGGGATGCAGGGACAGAAGGGGACAAGAACGGTGAGGATGTGGCCATGGGGATGGGATCATGAGCTGGTGGGGGTGACCTGGGCCAGCATGGGCTGTGTCCATGGTGTCCTTGTGCCCAGGGTGTCTACAGTTTTCCCATGTTCTGATTCAGCCCAGGGTGGCCTCGCTGTCCCTTTTCCCAAGGCGTCCGTGCCACACAGATGTGTTGCACAGGTGGCTGTTATACAGGCATGTCCCCCTGCCTCTCCAAATGGGGACCACTCACACACACTTTCTCACAAGAACTGCTGTCTCCATGGGGACAGTTAGGGACAGTCCTGACATCGCATGTCCCTGTGCCTCTGTCCTTGCAGTGCCACCCCCACCCAGCCCTGTCCCCTCTCCCTTCCAGCCGAAACACTCAGCCTCGCTGGTGAGTCCTCGGGGGGTGCCATGGGCCCACCCTGCTGTCCCCAGCCCCACGCTGGCCCTGGCAGGCTGGTGTCCCCTGTCCCCCGCAGGTGCCCAGACCACCCAGCTCCTTGTGGAGCTCCCCTGGAGGCTGGCGGTGCTGTGGGACCCGTTGACACTGACCTGCCAGGGCTTGGGGAGCGCTGGTGCCACCACCTGGTAAAAGGACTGGTGGCAATGGGGGCAAGAGGGATCTGACCACCTCACTCTCACTGAGAGTGGCACCTACATGTGTGGCAGACCCTGCACTGGGCTCAGCCCCCCCGTGAGAGTCTTAAATGGTGAGGGGTGTTTGGGTGTCCCCAGCCTGGCACCCACAGGGACTCTGAGGGCTCTGGGTGCGCTCCACTCTATGGTCACCTCCTGTGTGACCAGAGCCTGTCCCCTGCTCTGGTGACATCCCAGAGAATTCCAGTGTGGGGGGAACTCAATTGGCAGGTCCCAGTGCCATTGGGTGTTACAGAACCCCTCTGTCCCCCAGGCTGGCTGGTGCTGCAGGTGCCCGCATGGGCGCTGCTGGAAGGGGACACTGTGACACTGCGCTGCTGGGCCTGGTGGAACTGCACGGTCAAATCTGTGTCCTTCTACCACGAGGGGAAGAAACCGGGGGGACTCCATGATGTGACCAAGCCGTCCCTGTCCCCTCTGCAGCTGAGCCAAAACTGCAGTTACTGCTGCAATGGCTAGGTGGACTACTGGGGGTGGGAGGAGTCACCACTGATGACAGTGACAGTGCAGGTTGAGCATCCAAGAGCATCCCAGTGTGGGGGGACCCATGTTGGAATTGGCAGTCCCTGGTGCGCTGGATGTGACCCAATGGGTGGATCCCCATGAAAACAGGACTCCTGTTGTGACAGGACCCCCATGTCCCACAGCCCAGTTAGAGTTGCAAGTGTCGGTGGGGGAGCTGCTGGAGGGGGAAATGGTGACACTGCACTGCTGGCACTGGCAGAACAACTTGGTCACCGGAGTGCAATTCTACCATGGGGACAAGGAAGTGGTGAGGTCCCTCTGTGGGGCTGATATGTCCCTGTCCCACCTGCAGCTGAGCCACAGCGGCTGCTACAGCTGCAGGGACTTGGTGGGCTTCAAAGTGTTACTGTGGGCACAGTCGGTGACAGTGACAGTGCATGGTGAGCACCTCCATGGTGTGCACAGTGAGCACCCCCACTGCTTGAACTCCAATACCCAGACACCCCCAAAGCCCCTTCCCAGCAGACTCAGAGTCACAGTCTTCTCCCTCCCCTCTCCTTCCTTTAGCTGTTCACAGTGATGATGCTCGAGGGACCTTCTGAGTCCACCGAGGGGTCCCCCATGAATCTCAGCTGCTTCAGCCCCCCCAGCACCCTGCAGCACCAAGGCCCCCTCCTGCACGTGTTCTACCGGGAAGGGCAGGTGGTGGGGGGCCCGCAGGGGTCCCACAGCTGCTGATGCCCACCATGGGGATCTCCCACTCAGGGAATTACAGCTGGCAGGTGTGCTCTGAGGGGCGGGGCCGTGTGGAAGAGCAGCGCCCGGCTCTGCATCACGGTGCGCAGTGAGTGCAGGGATGGGCACGGGGAGCCCCCACAGCCTCCTCATGTCCCCTGCCTGGGTACCTCCATGAACCCCAGACACCTTTCCCGGGTCCGTCCAACTCTGCCCTGTGTCCCCTCACACCTCCATGGTGTGACCCTATCATTGATATCTCTCATAACACCCATTCCCCCTGTCCCTATCCCCCCTCACCGGCTGCCAGCTCCTCCCTGTGCCCTCAGCCCCGTCTTTGTCACTGCAGTGCCCATGGCCAATGCCACCATCACCCCTGGTCCCCTATCACACCAAGTGCATGCAGGTGACAACGTGACCCTGCACTGATCGGCGGGTGGGCTCAGCCCCTGTCACCTTCACACGGCTGCACAATGGGCAGGAGGTGGCCTGCGGTCCCCTCCTGGAGATCAGGGAAATCCATGTGGGAGATTTGGGCACCTACCAGTGTGTGGCCACCAACTAGCTGGGACAGGACGGGCACCATGTGTTCCGGGCACTCAGCCCTGAGCTGGCCCTGGAGATGATACCTCGCTCACCCTGGGTCACAGGTGGGGTCACATGGGGTCACTGGGGTTTTCAGGACCCCTGGGGTGATGGGTGACCCCAGTGTACCCCCGTCCATCCCCAGCAGTGGCTGTGAATGTCAGCAGGACCCTCTTGTTCCTGGTTCTGCTCCTGGCTGTCATTGGGGGCTGTCACTGGTGGCATTGCCGGGGTGGATGACAATGGGGGGGTTGGGGGTCCTGGAGTGAGGAGAAGCCCCCAGAGTGGGGGCAGAGATCAGCAGGACCCAGGGCCCCTGAGCTGGGTGAAACTGAGCCTGCAGTGACCTCGGCTGGGGGTCCTGGGGGGTGTGGGGTGAATTTTGAGAGTCTTGGTTGGGCTCCAGGGCCATACCTGGGTGGGCTTTGAGGAACATTGGGGTGGCACTGGGAGCTCCTGGAGGGTTTGAGGAGCTTTTGGAGGACAATGCAGGGATTTGAGGGGATCTTTTTGCTATGTTGGAGGCATTTGGGGGGGTGCTCCTTCCTTCCAGGCTTGGGGTTCTGGCTGCTCAGAGGGTCAGGGTCTGTCTTGGTTTGGAAAAGACAGGAGTCTGCTAAGGAAGGCAAGAGCCTCCCCTGATATGGAGAATGTAGACCCTCCCCACCCCTCTGAATTGCTAAAAATTTTAAATTAAGGGGCTCTCAGGCAAAAAATATGGGAGCAGGAAATAACAGTTCTTTAATAGGGAAGATAAAATAAAAGGATATAATAAATGGTGCAGTACACTAGAACAACACTGACAGAGTCAGAACTCAACCTGACACCCTATTGGTCAGGGTGTTGGTAGCAGTCCAGTTGGAAATGTGGCTGCAGTCCTCCTGAAGTGTCAGGTGTGGTTCTGTTGGAGCAGGGGGTCCTGTAGAAAAGGATGTATTCTTCTTCTGAAGATCGACTGGAAGAAAAGGCAGCTGCTAGTCCTCTGGGGAATCCAGTGGAGAAAGACGTGCTGGTGTTTCAGAACCTCCGGATTATATCTGGGTGGCAATGCTTGGCTGCTCCCTCTGGGTGAAGCATCTCACAATGGGATGTTATAGTTCTTATCAGCCATGCAGTGACATTCAATACCTTGTTATCAGCAGATGTCCCCTACCGTGGGAGGAGTGATTGTGATCACTCAGAGAGAGAGAAAAGGAAAATTGCCCACTTGACAAAAGGCAATTGCCATACAGATGGTAATAGAATACGTCTTGACTTGCAATCTGGATCAGGGACACCGGGAGGGTTGGGGACACTGGGGAGGTTGGGGGCACTCTGGTGGTGCAGACATTCTAGGGGGTTCAAGTGTGCCTGGATGTCTGGGAGGAATCCAGAGTTCTCTAGGAATCAGGGCTGCAGTGGGGATTTGGGGGTCCTGTGGGTGGTTGGAGCTGCTGAGGTCTCAGGAAAGTTCAGGGGTCCTGGGTTCCCCACAGTTACTCCCTCCTCTTTTCCTTGCAGCTGCCAATAAGCCCCAGGACAGGTGAGTGGGGGGCTCAGGCTGAGACTCCCCTTTTCCCCTCTCCAGACACCATCCAAACCCCCTTTATCCTCACAGGATCCCCCCAGAGGAGGGGGCAGTGCTCGACCCCTGTCACCAACATGTTTATGGAAAATCCTTTCTTTAGGATTTTTCTTCCTGAGAAGCTGAGAGGCCTCAAGAACATAATGTGAACAATGATTATCTGCTGCTGTGGAATGTAACAGGTGGATCTGTGATTGGTCTCATGTAGTTGTTTCTAATTAATGGCCAATCACAGTCTACCTGTCTCCAGCTGTTTCGGTCAGTCTGAGCCTTTGTTATTCATTCTTTTTCTACACTTAGTGTTTTGGTTCAGGGCAAATTTGGGAGAGAGCTCTCAGAGGGGCCCCCCTAGGAAATCGAATTTTACCACCCCTTCCTCAACCGGTCTAGGAGAAAATACTTCCTTGGAGAAAAGTGGATAAAAACTGTTTATTAAACAAGAAAACTTAATATTAAACAATAAAACCCCCTGCTGCTCTAAAGGAGATGACAAACTTAGAAAGTCTTCTCTCCAGATTTCAGTTCAGCTCACTCAGTCTCTTATCAGTCCCTCCGGCGCTGGAAATGCCGTGGCCCAGGCCTGGCCCGGCCCACCGATGCAAGCTGCTGGTGCTCTTATGGTTGTTCAGTCTAGAGCAGGTGTGAACAGGTCCAGAGAAAGGGGAAAAAAGAAAAAAAAAGCACAGTCCAGGGAACTTCTTTGCCTCAGCTAGCTAAACTAACTAAAAAGCAAGAAAAAAAAGACAGCCCTGTCCTGCCGTCTGTTCATCCGCAGAACCACTCAGTCCAGAAGCAGGAATGTGTAGGAGTGAGTTCAGTGTCTGAAAACAAACTGTGCGCCTCTTCTCCCCCCCTCAATCCTTGAAGCAAGTCTTAAAGGTGCAAAACTTACTATTCAGCATAAACTGAACGAGACGATTGGGGATAAAAGCATCATATAGTCAACCTAGGACATTCCACCCCTTATCTTCATATTGTCAGCTTACTACTAAAACTAATATATATTCTAACTCTATAAACACATACATCATACATTTAATATACAGCTATATACAGATAATGGTAGTAACATTTAGCAAACAGTGGTATTTACACGTAGGTCTCACTCAACAATGAGATCTCCTTGAGGTACACATCGTGTTCTTCTATCTCTTTGCATTATTCACCATGTGGAACTTTTTGTCTTTGAGCAAAGACAACCCCACGAATGGGTTTGTCTGTACTCGAGGCAGAATTGATTTAAACTGTTTTCTCTAACAAACTTCTGACATGTACTACTGGGACTTTGTCTTCATCTACTCTATGTAAAGGCTCAGATTGGGCAGGGCCCACTCGGTTAGTAGAGCCTCGGGTGTTAACTAGCTAGGTGGCTTTTGCCAGATGCTGCTCCCAGTTTTTGAAAGACCTCCTACCTAATGCTTTCAAAGTGGTTTTCAACAGTCCATTGTAATTCTCTACTTTTCTTGCAGCCGGTGCATGGTAGGGAATATGGTACACTTACTCAATGCCATGTTCCTTAGCCCAGGTGTTGATAAGGCTGTTCTTGAAGTGAGTCCTATTGTCTGACTTAATCCGCTCAGGGGTTCTATGTTTCTACAGGACTTGTTTTTCAAGGCTCAGGATGGTGTTCCGGGCAGTAGCATGAGACACAGGGTAGGTTTCCAGCCATCCAGTGGTGGCTTCTACCATGGTCAGCACGTAGTGCTTGCCTTGGCATGTCTGGGGCAGTGTGATGTAGTCGATCTGCCAGGCCTCGCCATAATTGTACTTGGACTACCGCCCACCATACCACAGGGGCTTCACTCGCTTGGCTTGCTAGATGGCAGCACACGTCTCACAGTCATGGATAACTTGAGAAATACTGTCTATGGTTAGATCTACTCCTCGGTCTCGTGCTCACTTATAGATGGCATCTTTACTTTGATGACCTGAGGCGTTGTGGGCTCACCGAGCTAGGAATAACTCTCTTTTGTGTTCTCAATCTAGGTCTATCTTTGACACCTCTATCTTTGCAGCCCGGTCTACTTGCTCATTGTGTTGGTGCTCTTCATTAGCTCTGCTCTTGGGGACATGGGTATTTACATGGCGGACCTTCACAGGTAGCTTCTCTACCTTGGTAGCGATGTCTTTCCACTCATCGGCAGCTTAAATCGGTTTTCTTCTACGTTGCCAGTTAGCTTCTTTCTACCTCTCCAGCCATCCCCACAGAGCATTGGCTACTATCTATGAATCAGTGTAAAGGTAGAGCCTTGGCCACTTCTCTCTCTCAGCAATGTCCAGGGCCAGTTGAATGGCTTTGAGCTCTGCAAGTTGGCTTGATCCACCTTTTCCTTCGGTAGCTTGAGCAACTTGCCGTGTGGGGCTCCATACGGTTGCTTTCCACTTTTGTTTTATTCTCATAATGCGACAAGAACTGTCAGTGAAAAGAGCGTAGCGCGTTTCTTCTACTGGCAGTTCATTGTATGGTGGAGCTTCTTCAGCATATGTCACTTCTTCTTCTTCATCAGCAAGACTAAAGTTTTCACCTTCCGGCCAGTTTGTAATTATTTCCAGAATCCCAGGGCGATTCAGTTTTTTAATACGGGTGCGCTGTGTGATCAGAGCGATCTATTTGCTTCATGTGGCACTGGTGGCATGGTGCATAGAGGGAACCTTTGCTTTGAACATCCACCCCAGTACTGGCAGTCGGGGTGCTAGGAGGAGTTCTGCTTCAGTGCTTATTACTTCTGAGGCAGCTTGGACTCCTTCATAGGCTGCTAAAATTTCTTTTTCTGTTGGGGTATAGTTGGCTTCAGACCCTCTGTAGCTTCGACTCTAAAATCTAAGTGGTCGGCCTCGAGTCTCCCCAGGCACCTTCTGCCAAAGGCTCCAGGACAAGTCATGGTTTTTGGCTGCAGAGTAGAGCACATTCTTCACCTCTGGTCCTGTCCTGACTGGGCCAAGGGCAACTGCATGAGTGATTTCCTGCTTGATCTGGGTGAAGGATTGTTGCTGCTCAGGGCCCCAGTGGAACTTGTTCTTCTTACGGGTAACCAGGTAGAGAGGGCTCACAATCTGACTGTACTCAGGAATGTGCATTCTCTAAAAGCCTATGGCACCTAGGAAGGCTTGTGTTTCTTTCTTGCTGGATGGTGGAGACATTGCTGTGATCTTGTTGATGACATCAGTGGGAATCTAACACCGTCTATCTTGCCACTTCACTCTCAGAAACTGGATCTCTTGAGCAGGTCCCTTGACTTTGTTCTTTTTGATGGCGAAGCCAGCTTTCAGGAGAATCTGGATAATTTCTCTTCTTTTCTCAAACACTTCTGCTGCCGTCTTCCCTCATACAATGATGTCATCAATGTATTGCAGATGTTCTGGAGCTTCACTCTTTTCTAGTACACTCTGGATCAGTCCATGGCAGATGGTGGGACTGTGCTTCCATCCGTGGGGCAGTTGGTTCCAGGTATACTGCACTCCCCTCCAGGTGAAAGCAAACTGAGGCCTGCAGTCTGCTGCCAGAGGAATGGAGAAAAATGCATTGGCAATGTCAATAGTGGCGTACCACTTTGCTGCTTTGGACTCTAGCTCATATTGGAGTTCCAGCATGTCTGGCACAGCAGCGCTCAGTGGTGGAGTCACTTCATTCAATGCACGGTAGTCCACAGTCAATCTCCATTCTCCCTCAGATTTACGCACAGGGCAGATGGGGCTGTTGAAGGGTGAGTGGGTCTTGCTGACCACCCTTGGCTCTCCAGCTCATGGATCATTTTGTGAATGAGGATCACGGCATCTCGATTCGTCCGATACTGCCGGAGGTGCACTATCGAGGTGGCAATTGGCACCTGTTGCTCTTCCACCTTCAGAAGTCCTACTGCAGATGGGTTTTCTGACAGTCCAGGCAAGGTGCTCAATTGCTTGACGCCCTCTGTCTCTACAGCAGCTATTCCAAATGCCTATCTGAATTCCTTTGGGTACTTGAAATACTTACTTTGGAGGAAGTCTATGCCTAAAATGCATGGGGCCTCTGGGCCAGTCACAATAGGGTGTTTCTTCCACTCGTTTCTAGTCAGGCTCACCTCAGCTTCCACCAAAGTGAAATCTTGGGATCTCCCTGTCACACCGGCAATAGAAACAGACTCTGTCCCCACATGTCTCGATGGGATTAATGTACATTGCGCACCAGTGTCGACCAAAGCTTTGTATTCTTGTGGTTTAGATGTGCCAAGCCAATGAATTTACACAGTCCAAAAAACACGGTTTTCTCTAGCCTCTACTTGGCTAGAGGCAGGGCCCCTCTAAGCCTGGTTATCCTTCTTTCCCTGGACATATGTCTTGGAGGTTCCTTCAAGGGCATCAAAAATATTGTCATTATCATCATATATGACAGTTCAGTTACTGGCTACTGGAGCTGCTTCCTTTTTGGAACTTCCTCTCTGAGTCTTCAGTTCACGCACCCGTTGTACCAGAGCAGCAGTGGGTTTTCCATCCTATCTCTTCATGTTTTCTCTACAATCACGCAGGAAGAACTACAGCTCAGCTAATGGGGTGTACCTTCTCTCTCTGTCTGGGGAGCGTCTGCATTGGGCACCAGAACCTCTGATCTGTACTGCTGAGATTTGAAGAAGGTCTTCTTTAATCTCTTCTCTGAGCTTCTTGTGATTCTCCTCTATCTTATCCTCTAACTTTTGCAGACGTATTTCCACTGCTGCGATTCTGGCATGTGTCGGGTCATGCACAGCGTCTGCATATGCTCGGAGTTTCTTTGCCATATCCAGCACGGTCTCCTCACCATCATCTCGCTTCATTGTTGCTAGAGCAGAAGCATATTCATGTGGCCCGAGTCATACAAGTTTTCTCCACATTACAGATGTGCATGGTACCAAGTCTGGGTTTACAGTGTTTACATCACCTGAGAAGACAATCTCTGCCACTGCCATTTCCCTCAAGCGTTGGATCCCTTGCTCTATGGTCTTCCACTGTGTTTGCTGCATATAGAGATCGTCTGCACACAGGTATCTTTGTGCAACACTTCCCAGGACCCGTGCCCATAGGCTGTGAGGGTTAGCTCCCCTCATCATTCCTTGGTCAATGACAGGATCATGTGACAGGGATCCCAAATTCCTGGCTTCACTACTATCCAAAACTGTAGCCTCACCTGCAGCATCTCAGAGACGGACTAACCAACTAATTATGGATTCATCAGGCTGCCGGGTATAATCCTTCTTTAGGCCACGAAGGTCTTTCAGGGAATAGGACTCAATATTGGCTTCTGAGGCTGTGTCAGTTTCAATAACTTTGGGCTTTTTATCAGTAGCTGGTGGTGAGGGTCCTTCCCCTGGATCATCATCGTCAGTCACTGGCCGATTGGTTTTGCTCAGGTGCTTCTTTCTTGCAGCAACTGCCAGTGGCTTAGGCTTACTGTCTGGTTCAGCTCCAGCCTGAGCAGCTGGAGTGTTGGCTGCCTCCTGAGTGATTGTAGTAGCTGCTGCTTTATCTCCTTGCCTGCCTGCTTCTGTCTGCTGTTCTTTAGTATCTAGCAGGGTGCGATAAGTGTAGGCCAGGGCCCAGCTTATTGCAATGAGACTTTTTTCCTTAGAGTCACCATGGCATTTCTCTTTCAGGTATTTTCCCACCTCAGCTGGGTTCTGAATTTGTTCACATGGAAAATCCCAGTCTACAGGATCAGAAAATTCTTTCAGGGTTTGGCCCATATTTTCCTGTTCTCCACACTACTCATCATTTTTCATGCCTGAGTCTACTTCTGGGTCGGGGGTCTTGTCAGCTCCTCTGGACATCTCAGCCTTCATTCTAGAGAAGCTGCAGACTATATAGAGGAAGCTTACCACATTAAATGCCAGAAACATGATCTCCTTACTATTCAGGGGAAACTGAACATTCTCCAAAAGTGACATAACAGATTCAGAGGAGAAGAAGGAAAGGAAAGGCTGGAAAGTCTCATTCTCTGCTCCTCCTCTAACAAACTGGGTGCAATTACTAATAAATTCCCAAAACATACTGCCGGAACTAGGACATGGGGTAGGACGAAGAAACCATAAACCATACATATTGTAAGCAGACTCCAGTAACTTTGTAAATGCCCTATAAATCATTATCACCAAGGCCAGCAAAATAGCTATTCCAATCCGTGCCCCTGTACTGTGAAAATTACGTCTTAGGGACAATAATCCAAGTGACCAGAAAGGTATTGAAACCTCAAAAAGGCTTATAGACCAGAACCACATGAAGGCCTCCACCCCAAGAGACATTATGAAATCAAGCAACATGGCTACTTACTGCTTTAACTCACTACAGAGCAACCACAACCAACATGCAATCAATAATGCTTTTTTCCACTTTCTCGAGTCACGCGTTGGGCGCCAATTGATGTGTTTGTCTTGGTTCAGGGCAAATTTGGGAGAGAACCCTCAAAGGGGCCCCCCTAGGAAATCGGATTTTACCACCCCTTCCTCAACTGGTCTAGGAGAAAATACTTCCTTGGAGAAAAGTGGATAAAAACTGTTTATTAAACAAGAAAACTTAATATTAAACAATAAAACCCCTTGCTGCTCTAAAGGAGATGACAAACCCAGAAAGTCCCCTCCCCAGATTCCAGTTCAGCTCACTCAGTCCCTTATCAGTCCCTCCGGTGCCGGAAATGCCGTGGCCCAGGCCTGGCCCGGCCCACCGATGCAAGCTGCTGGTGCTCTTATGGTTGTTCAGTCTAGAGCAGGCGTGAACAGGTCCAGAGAAAGGGGAAAAAAAAAAAAAAAAGCACAGTCCAGGGAACTTCTTTGCCTCAGCTAGCTAAACTAACTAAAAAGCAAGAAAAAAAAGACAGCCCTGTCCTGCCGTCTGTTCATCCACAGAACCACGCAGTCCAGAAGCAGGAATGTGTAGGAGTGAGTTCAGTGTCTGAAAAATAAACTGTGCGCCTCTTCTCCCCACCTCAATCTTTGAAGCAAGTCTTAAAGGTGCAAAACTTACTATTCAGCATAAACTGAATAAGACGATTGGGGATAAAAGCATCATATAGTCAACCTAGGACACTTAGTTAGCCTTCTGATGAAATTCTTTCTTCTATTCTTTTAGTACAGTTTTAATATAATATGTATCATAAAATAATAAATCAAGCCTTCTGAAACATAGAGTCAACTTTCTCATCTCTTCCCTCATCCTGGGACCCCTGCAATCACTGTCACAGACCCCCACATTGTGGGCACTGAGCGGCCAGGGGGTGACTACAGGGGAAGACAGGGACACTTTAGCCATGGGTGTCACCCCACTCAGTTCCCCACAACCGGTGTCACTCACAGGGCCCTCCCATGCCACATCCCTCAGGTAACCAACATGGCCCTGCCAGGATCCCATGGGTGACAGCGAGACCCCAGTGACATCTATGAGAATGTGCTGTGACACTGGGGGCACTGAGGGTCCCTGCCCGAGGGCACCCCCCCTGTGTCCCCTCCACCTCAGCGCCTGTGGGTGTCCACCATGCCTAGGGTGGTGGCAACAAGTGGAGGGTCCCATGTGGCGCTGCCAAGAGCTCCCCATTCCAGTGCTCCCAGTACCCCCAGGGACTCCCCATTCCCTCCCCCAGCGCCAGGGGCACAGGACCTTTGTCCCTCTTATTAGACCAAAACTGCAGCTTTTTGATAAAACCGGGAGAAATGGTTTTTGTTTGCTCAGCTCTATCTGGTAAGCCTGGGAAGGAGGAGGGTCCTGGTCAGGTTGTTGAGCAGATTGTTGTGGGATTTGCAGGATTTTTGGGTCTCCCTCAGTCTCTTGGGAAACAAAATGATCAGTTGTTGCATTTCCAAACTGGTTCCCTTGCAGCTGCCCCGCAGAGGGGAAGGAGCTGCTGCTCCCTGTTTGTCTCCTCTCGAAGACACCTGGCCACGGGCTCGGGGATCTTCCGCAGTGCAACCCCGTTGCCTCGGGAATGGATCCAGCAGCTGCCGAGTCCCTTGAGCCCACCCCAGCTCAACCAATCCCCACCCCAGCCCTGCCCTGTACCCCTGCATGCTGCCCCCGGTGCCCAAAGCCCCACCAGGTGCTCCCCGAGCAGCATCTGAGCCCCGGAGCTGCTGCAGAGCCTTGACCGGGCCCAGCCCTGGGGCAGGCAGGGGCCCTGGGAAGTGCCAGGAGGGCAAAGGGGACCAGGGACACAAAGGAAGGAGCCCCTGGCATTGCGGGAGCGGAGTCCCAGCCTCAGGTCACTGTCGCGGGCTTCAGCTGCCATCGCACTGTGTTTTGCGGAGAAAATCAAAAACTCCACAACTTTGTAGAAGTTGTAAAGCCGGTATGTTTATTGCAGCACTGGACGCATGCGGGGATTACTCCCCTTAAAAGGCATGCGTACCTCTGGGATCTTCAGGTCCTCTTTTATCTTTCCCCTCAAATACATATGCATACAATTTCACAATAGGTTCATACATATTCATTTTACAGACTTCTCGTGATGTTTAGCGCTAGTTCTTTTGTTATCAGAAAGAATTCCTACGCCAAGTTGACCTGTCTCCCCCCCCTTATCTCTGCTCTTCACTGAATCAATTTTTCTGAGTTCAGACTAAACAGCTAAGATTCCAAGGCTTAACTAAAAGATGTACATTTAACTTAAATCAAAATGGATTTCTACCCTGGAACCTGGAAAATTTCTACTTTGTCTCAATTGCCAGGGCTGGGACTGTCCCGGGCTGTGGGGACTGACAGTAACCATGCATCCCGAGCGGCTGTGACAGCGTGTCCGAGGCAACTGCCGCCCTGCGTTGGGAGCAGCTGTTGCCATGGCAACAGGACCAACAGCTCTCGGCACCCGCGGGTGTCCTGGAACAGGCTGGGGGGATCGGGGAGGGGCTGGGGTTGCCCAGTGCTAGGAAGGGCAAATCCAAGGGAAGGCAGAGATGGAATTGCGGCAGCTGAGAGGCGCCCAAGGCTGCGAGAGGAGCAGCCCTGCAGGGAGCAAGGAGGGGCACAAAGGGCTCTGGAGATTCCCCCACAGCATGTGGTGTTCTAGATAAGTAATATAATAGTTGGTTCTTGAAATAAACAGGGCAGGAGATATCTCTCCTTTTTTGATGCCTTTATTAAAAGCAATCAGCTCACGGTTGGGAGGCCCGATGGATCCGTGGGTTCGCCATCACAGCTCCCTGGAATGACTCAGAGGAGGAGGCAAATGCAGCTTTGTCCACCAGGGGGCAGAGCTGGGTGGTCCAGCCTCACGAGAGCAGGCGGGGGTATACACCCCCGCGATCCCGATTTTGAGTTGGCAGTCTCGGGTCCTGGCTCCAACCAACATCTTAAGTTGTGGTGAGAGACCATTAAGGTTTTCAGAATCTCTGCTTGCTTCTCACCTCACCCCTGATGTCTAGAGACCACTTTGATCTCTAAATTCGCTATTGGCTTGCTGGTTTAGGGGTTTATTAATTGTGTTTGGAATGGGGGCTTGCCCCATTGTATTTTGGCTCTAAACTTATCTGCATATCCACTCCTGGTCCCCTCCCCTCTACCATCTGGGGGGAGGATGCCATCCTCCCACCTGGCCACAAGCAGGGTGATGCTGATACAATAGAGTGAATTCTCAACCATAGATGGCTAACGAGTGATTACAACAAGCAGCTAACAAAAGCACTCCTCTGCCAGAACTGGTTAAACTTGTAATTCTACAACTTTTTGGAGAAAAAAAAAATGGGTAGCCCTTTTTTTGTTCATAACAGTTCTCACAATTAAGAGATATATATTATGCAGAATGTTATTGCAATATGTCATCCCACAGTCCTCTTTCCCTTCCAGTTGTAACAGCCTTAGTAGTCAGGACATTCAGAGAAAGCCAGCTTGTTACGAGGAGGCAAAGCATAGCAACACCAATGAAGATGTAAAAAGTAATCTCCACCAACAGACAGCAGAAGAAGAGTTGATTGACAAAACTTTGGGGGGGCCTAAGGATATAAAGGATGTAAAAAGATATATCTTGGATATAAAAGATATAAGAGGCAGAGCAGCCATATTTTAGAGGAGCACAGGGCTGGTAGTCACAGGGACTCTCAGCTCTTTTTACTTATTCATGCTTTTGTTGTAATTTTGTTAAGGTTTAATAAATATTTGAAATTTTAAAAATCAGCAGTCATTTCTCTCACCTTGGAAACCCAAACAATTTTCCCTCCCAGGGAGCCTTTTCCCTGGCCTATTTGGAGCCAGGCTGCAGCTGCCCAGCCCCTGTTGCTTCTCCTCCACTCCCCCAAGGTTTCTTTGCTACACTGTAGTCCCCACACCCCCTGACCTCGTAGAACACCCAGTGTCTCCTGCTACAGCCGCAGAGTTTATGATATGTTATGAGTAGAAAAGTTACCCATTTTTTTAAAGGTTTCAGAGTTCACGGGTTGGGCCAGTTGCTGCCAGGGTGGAGTTCTAACTGTTTGTTGTTGATAGTTTCATAGTGATAGTTGTAATCACCTGTTAATAGTTGCTTCTTAACTAGTTGTTTGTCAGAACTCAGGTCATCCCTCTGGAAGTCTAGAATTACCAGGACCTTTGCCAGGGGGTTCAGAGACCCTGGCACACAGTCCAGAACACCAGTGGGTTCGATTATGATCCATGGAGCAAATTGCCAGCTTTGTATGAAGACCTGAAAGCCACAGCAGTTTAAGTAGTGTAATAATAAAATTAGCACTGGGTGAAAATGTAGATGTTGGGATTTTTAGAATAGGGGTTTTGGGTTCAAGATGGAGGGACTTGGGCGTGTCTAGCCTTTCTTCTTCTTCTGTACCTCAATCTTCAGTGGTGATGTTGGCACTTTTAGATTGGTTTAGAGTAGGAAGTCACTGTCTAAACATAGGTGATAGGTATGGGAAAGTAATTGTAAACATGTTATACGTAGTTTTTAGTATAAGGAGATAACACTGCCCCGGGGGCAAGGCAGAGTGCCTGGAACTGTCCTGCTGGATGGACCTTGGCAGGGCAGGAGGAAAAATTTTAGAGATAAGATACAATAAACAATTCTGAGACTGAAAACCGATGAGCTTTGATTCATCCTTTGAACGCATGGGCCGAAGCAGAGACTTTTCATGCATCTTGGGGTCGCAGAGCCCTGCGCTCATCCAAGAGTTGTTGATGGTTGAGAATTCCCCTTTTTTGTTGAGTACCACCTGGCTGCTGCCTGGAGGATGGCACCCCCTCTGGGACGGTGAAGAGAAATGGACGATGGGACTGGCATGAAAATGAGGAAACCCTTCACCAAACATAGCAAAACTCCCTAAAAACAATGAGCCAACATGGAATTAAGAGATTGAAGTGATGTCTAGACATGAGGAATGGAATCCAGTGTCTGCTGAGACCCTTTTTACCTGTCACCCTAACCTAAAAAGACGTTGGCTAGAAAGAGGACCCCAAATGCCAAACCAAAAAGCTGAGAATCTCCTGCTGCTCTCGTGAGGACAGAAGCCCCAGCTCTGCCTGCTGACCAGCAGACAAAGCTGCATTTTTCCTCCTCCTCCATGCCACTCTTGGAAGCAGCGGCGGTGTGAGCGCGACCCGTTGATTCTTCCCACCTGAGCTGATTTTTTATTAAGGCATTAAAAAGAACAAAGATCTCTTGCCCTATTTATTTCATGATACATCTCATCTACCACTCTGGGACTTTGCTCATCCCTGCATTCTCGGCTTGCTACTCTGAGGTTCCTCCTGCAGCTCCTTTAGCTTTCAGAAGGGCACTGGGATCGGCTCCCCCTGTGAGTTTGTAAAGGAAGCCTTTTCCCCATCCATTTCCTCTGGCTGCGTCTGCCATTGCCCCATGGAGGGACATGGCTGAAGCTTGAACAGCTGTGGGGGAGCAGCGCTGGCTGTGCCTGGAACTGCACTGAAGGGGAAAGTGCCTTTGGCCAAGAGGCAGCTGGGACTGGGTTTGTGGTTCTGTTTGTTGTTGCTGCCATTGTTGTTGTTTGCCTGTCTTGTCATATATATTCCAGTAAAGACCTGTTATTCCTTTTCTCATATATTTGCCTGAAAGCCCCATAATTTCAAAGTTTCAATACTTTGGAAGGAAGGGGGCCATATTTTCCATTCCAAGGCAGGTTCCTGCCTTCCTTTGCAGACACCTTTAAAGCAGGATACCATCCCTTTGGCAGCAGGGGACAGGGCACAATTTCCTTGACCTGGAGGGTTGTCCAGAGTTCCTGGAACTGATTGGAACCTCAGTCTCACCCAGTGCCATGGACTCATTCCTAGAAAAATGGAAGGCTCTAGAGCACCCACAGGCCTTGATGACATCCTCCTGTGGAGAAAAAGGCAGAGAAGGGGTTTGAGACAGGGGACAAGAGAATCCTGAGCTTCCTGGTGGTCACTTTGGCCATCAGAGCAACCAGGGCCCTGCCAGGGTCCTCTGGTGGAGGAAACGTGCTGGGGGCAGCATCTGGGGTTTGTTCCTTGTTGGGTGCTTTCCCTGGAAATCGTTCCTTTTGTGATCCTTTGGATCCCGAACCTTGTTGCTGTTGGTTATATTCTCTCTTGTTGCTGTTTCAGGAAATTGCTCTTCTCTCAGCCCTTTGGGATCTTTGTGTCTCCACAGGGAGGGGGAAGGGCAGCAGCCCCTGGTTTTTATTGGCAGCCAGAACTGGAGAAACCCATTACTAAAGTACGGCAAAGCGGAACAAACACCTTTTCTTCCAGTTTAACTAAAAAGCTGCATTTTGGTGCCACTAACAGGCAAATGAGTCCCGTGTTCCCCTGGCACTGTCAGGTGAGGAACCATGGGTGCACTGGGAGTGATGAGAGTGGGATTGCAGAGCCACTGGGAGTACAGGAGTAGTGGGAGATAGAATTGGAAACACCTGGATATACTGGGAGCAATGCAGAGACACTGGGAGGGGAAATAGGGAGCCCCTGTTTGTACAGAATGGGGAAGTCTCTGAGGGTACTGGGAGCATTTGGATGTGGAATGGGGAAGAACTCATGGTAGTGGGAGGTGGGTGGGGAAGCCCTTGGGGCTTTTGAGGCATGGGGAGCTCTGGGTGCCCTGTGCAGCCTCACACATGACCCTGACTTGCGACCACCTACCCATGAATGTTGGGCACCCACAGGAGCAGTGGGGGGACACACATCTGTGGCTGCCCATGGGTGGGGTCCTCCACTACCCCCCAGTTCCCCCAGAGCCCCCCAGTGCCTAGCCATGTCCCAAGTGTCACAGCACATTCCCATAGATGTCACCAGGTTCCTGCGGTCACCCCTGGGGTTGCCGCAGCTCCTTGTAGGTCTCCTGGGGATCCTGGGGTGTAGTGGCACAGGGAGACACTGCGAGAGACACAGGCTGTGGGATCTGGGTGGGGTTAGACTCGTGGGTGACGTGCCCCTCTGCATGTGTCCAACACCGAACTCATTCCCCGGTCTGCTTGGTGGTTCACAACGTGAGTACACACCACCTCCCCCTCCTCTTGGGGGGCCAGGGGATCCGGGGGACACTGAGGGAATAAAGGGGATGTGTGGAAGGGAATGGGAGGTCTTGGGGGATGGGGTAAAAGGGGAAAGTGTGGTTTGAGCCCCCCACTCACCTTTCCTACTGTTTCCTGGCAGCCGCAATGGAAAGAGGGGAGGGATAACACTGGAGTCCAAGTGCCCTGACCCCTCTTAGGATTCCTGAGGTCCCCCTGGAACCATCAATTTCTCCCAGGAACCCCAAGCATCCTTTGATGCGCCCAAGAACCCCTGAACCACCCCAGTGCTCTGGACCCACTAAGCCCCCAGAAGCCCAAGACTGGCAGGGAGTGGGACTCTCCAAATTCTCCCAGAATCACTGCAAGAACCCCCCACATCCCTGCAAGACCCCCCAACACCACCCAAAATCCTTAAGGACCCTGAGCAAAGGTCCTGAGCGCTCAGCGCTGCCAAAGTCAGGGGCTGTGGGTGCCACCCCATCACCCCACATTCTACGTGGCCTCCCACCTCCCCAGCACCACCGTTGTCCCTCTTGTCACCCACTCATGATGTTCCATTGGTGCCAGCCCTCAGCTATACCCATAAGCAGAACCAGGAAGAGGAGGGACCTGGCAACTCCTGTGACCACTGCTGGGGACAGAAGGGACACGTCAGGGTCACCTGTCACTCTGGGGGTCCTGCAATCCCAATGACCCTGTGTGACCCCACCTGTGTTCTTGTGTCCCTGGGGTGTCACCTCCAGTGACAGGTCAGGGCTGAATGCCTGGCACACACGGTGCCTTTCCAGCTGGTTGGTGGCTACGCACTGGTAGGTGCCTGAATGTCCCACATTGATATCCATAAGCTCCAGGAGCGGACCCTGGTCCACCTCCTGCCCATCATGCAGCCAGGTGAAGGTGGCAGGGGCTGAGCCCACCTGCACCGAGCAGCGCAGGGTCACAGGGTCACCTGTGCGCACCTGGTGTTACAGGGTATTCTGGTTTGAAAACAAAACCAGTGAGAGACTCCAAGGCAGAAATACAATTGATAGGAAAAGGGAAAAAAAAAAAAAAACAACAAATACATGCAATAATACAAAAGAAAAACCACTGAGAGTCTGAATACAACCTGACACCCTGTTGGTCAGGGTGTTGGTAACAGTCCAGTTGGATTGGTGGCTGCAGTACTTCTGGAGTGGTAGATGTGGCTCTGTTGGAGCAGTGATCCTGTAGAAGGGTGTAGTCTTCCTCTGAATATCCAGTGGAAAAGCTGTTCCTCTGGGATTTCGCTGGAAAGACTGCTTGTTCTGTCCCAAAACCCAGATTATATCCAGGTGGGGATTCTTTGCTCCTCCCCCCTGGGTGGAGCATCTCATAATGGGGTGTTATCATTCTATGAGTCATGCAGGTGGTCCATTAAACAGAAGTGGCTCCCAGAGGGAGTTATCTTTGAGTCATGCAGCAAGGCATTGGTGGGCCCATTAACAGGAGATAAGGAAAAACAGTGCCCCTCCTGGTTTCAGCAGCTCTTGATGATGGGAATAGAATACATCTTTTTATTGTAACCTAGGACACAGAGGACCAGGGCTGATGGTGGCATTTACTACAGGCAGTGCGAGGGCGGAGATGGGGCTGAGGCTGGAGGGAGGAGCTGGCACCTAGTGTTCGGTAGGGGTATGGGGAAGGGGTGGAGAAGCTATGGGAGGCTGTGGGTGAAGGACACCCAGAAAAAGTGTGTCCTGCTCCCACAGAACTGTGTCCTGTGGTGGTGGTGGCCATTACTTAAAGTGGGATGCCATGGGTGGGGTGAGGGTGGGATGGCTGCTATGGGAGATGCTGTGGGTCCTGCACACATGATGGTGACATTCAGGGGGACGCTCTTGGCCATGCTGTCCCCATCACTTGTCCAGCAATGATAGTGGCCGCTGTCCTCATCCCCAATGTGGGGACTGGTGCCCAACGGTGCCCCCAAGCCCTCCCGGTGCCAGGAGAAGGACAGGGGACCTGTCCCCATGGCCACCGTGCAGCTCAGCACCAGGCAGTCATCCATTGCCACCTGTCCCCCAGGAGGCTGAGAGCACAGGGACACACCTGAGAGCAGGACCCCTGTGGGGGGATACAACATAATTGGGGGATACAGGGAGGTACAGGGGGCGTTGGGGTAGGAGGGGAGTAAATGGAAGCCCAGTGTGGCACAAGGGACCCCAGGGAGAGCTTTGGTGACCCAGGCCGTGAGAGGGAACAAGAGAATGGACAGAGGGGATTCAGGGAGAGACATGGTGGGCTCAGAGAGGTGTGGGGAGTCCCTAGGGTTGAACGAGGGCACGGGGGAAAGAATGGAGACAATATGGGGGGGCTCTCACGTAGGGCTGGGGGAATTTTTGCTGTGGGCCCTCATTCCCATCCCTGCACTCACTGTGCACAATGGGACAGAGTTGGGTGCTACTCTTCCGCATGGCCCCACCCTCAGATCGCACCTGGCAGCTGTAATTCCCTGAGTGGGAGACCCCCACAGTGGGCACCAGCAGCTGCAGGGACCCCTGTGGGCCCCCCACTACCTGCCCATCCTGGTACAACATGTGCAGGAGGGGCTGCAGGGGGCTGGGGGTGCTGAGGCAGCTGAGATTCAGAGGGACCCCTCAGTGGGCTTGGGGGGGACCCTCCAGCACTGGCATGGGGAAGAGTGCTGGGAAGGAAAAGATGGGACAGTCGTGACCCCCAGCCTGGGGAGGGGCTGTGGAGGTTTTTTGGTATGGGGGTGTTGGGGTGTCCAGCTGTCTGGGTGGCAGCTGTGGGGTTCTCCCCGTGTGCTGTCACTGTCACCAGCACCGACTCCTCCCACCATGGTGATACTCTGGAGCCCACCCAGCCCTCACAGTGATAGTGGCCACTGTGGTGCATCTTCAGGGAGAGGAGGGACAGCTCAGGCCCTCAGAGGGACACACGCAGATACTTCTTATCATGGTAGAAGCGCACCCCGATGACCAACTTGTTCCACCAGACCCGGCTGTGCAGTGTCACTGTGTCCCTGTGTCCCGCTCCAGCATGGCTGGTGCTGGCACCTGCAGTCCCAGCCAGTGTGTGGGACATAGGATGCACTGCTGTGTGCTGGGATGCACTGGGGTGTCCCTGTGTGCAGGGGTTGAGCTCCCATCACATGAGCAGAGTGAGGCCACCCACACAGTTAAGCCCACCTGGAGTCCTGTGGAGGGCACCCACCTCTATAACCGCCTGCACCATCTAAGACTCACAGGGAGGGTGAGCCCACTGCCAGGTCTGTCACACGAGTAGATGCCACTCTCACTGACAGTGAAGTGGTTGCATCCCTCCTGCCCCCAGCACTGCCCATCCTTGTATCAGGTGGTGGCACCTGCGGTCCCCGAGCCCTGGCAGGTCAGTGTCACACAGTCCCACAGCACCGCCGGCCTCCAGGGGGGCTCCACAAGGAGCTGGGTGGTCTGGGCACCTGCGGGTGACAGGGCCGGCGATGGGCTGGGGACAGAGGGGTGGGGCCCATGGCATCCCCCGAGGACTCACCAGCAAGGCTGAAGGTCTGGGCTGGAAGGGAGAAGGGACAGGGCTGGGTGGGGGTGGCATCGTAGGGACAGAGGCACTCGGGGTACAGGGTGTGGGGGCTGTCCCCAAACTGTCCTCATGGGGACAGCAGTTCTTGAGAGAAAATGCATGGGATTGGTTCCCAAAAGCTTTGGCGGGGCTGGGGGACATGACTGTGTCACAGCCACCTGTACACCATATCCGTGTGGGAGAGACACCTTGGGAGCAAGGACACTGAGGCCACCATTGGCTGAGGCCAAGCTTGGGGACACTGTGGACACCCCGGGCATGAGGACACCACGGACACACCCCTTGCTGGCCCAGGTCACCCTGTGAGACTCTGTCTGAAGTTTCTCTCATCTGCCTCACGATCATCATTGGGGACCACTGAAGAAAAGACCCTCATCTGAAATTTCTGGCCCTGTTGGAGAAAGTCCCTTGCCGAGAACTCTAAGACCTGAGAATAGCTCCTGAGCTATTGTTCACATGTGTGTTTGCTGTATGCTACACTGAGCCCGATGAAAGAAGAAGGGGGCACCTTGCCTGTTTTTGCAACAATAGCCTTGGAAATTGTCCTACCTCTCGGCCTGGCTGAACTTCTGAGTTTTGGGTGGTCCCCCACAGAAGACCCCTCACTCTTTTTGCAACTGCCGTGACAGACAGACTGAGATGTAAGAAGCCTCTCCATCAAAGACTGAGACATGAAATCCCTATGAATTCCCATGAAAAGATCTTTCCCCAGTCTTTCCAAGGACTGGGACTGAAACCCCTAACTGAGGGTGAGGTGTGTGGGGGGAGGCAAGGTGATCAAAGCAAGATGGATGTGGCAGGTGCAAGCAGTGGACCAAGAAGACAATGGTTCTTGCCTACTGCTGAGAACATGGACTGTGTGTACCCTTCTCTAAATACCATTCTCTCCCCAAAGACACAATAGACTACCTTTGATTCTGTCTCAAGATTCATCCCCTTCCCCCATCAAAAAAGTGTATAATAAGAGTTCAGATGAACTGCAACTCTGAGATCTGCCCCGGACATGACCTGGTGAACTCCATCAGATGGACATCAAATGACTTCACAGTTTCTACGTTTGGTAGCTATATACCTTCCTTTCTCTTCCTCCCTCTTTTCCTTATTTTTTCACTTTTTCCCCCAATTACTCCTTAACACATTTTGCTGTAGTTGCTCAATGAAGGTGCATTTGTTTTGATAATCATTGCAACCCCCTGTGTCTTGTCAATTTTTGCACCCTGAGATGAGGTAACAAACCATCACGAAACCCATTCGTAAGGACAGATTGTGACACATCCCTACCAGGTCATGATCCCTTCCCCATCATCTCATCCCCATGGCCACATCCTCACAGTTCTTGTCTCCTTCTGTCCCTGTATCCCAGTTCCCTTGTCCCTATCCCAAAAGCTACCGGAGTCCAAAGGTGCCAGTCACCACATTACTGTCCCCACATCCCCATCCCAAAATTCCTGTCCCCAAAGCCACACTACATTAGTCACAGTCCCACGAAGGTCCACTATGGGTAACATGGACTGGCACTGCTGGCATTGGGGACCTTAGGGGACCCTGCAGACCTGCTGTGCCCCCTCCCCACAGGTCTCTGCCTCACCAGGGCCCATCCTGGGGGTGTCAGGCCCATGCCCGGGGCATTCACCCCACAGGAGCAGCGCCACCTTCCCGGCCATCCCGGTGTCCCCAGCCATGTGGACTGGCTGTCACTCACTGCTGTGGCCACTTGGCTTTTGGGTGGAGGCTCTATGGCCAGAGGAAGGAAGCGAGTGTCATGATCTGTCCCTACGGATGGGTTTTGTGGTGGTTAGTAAGGAATCTCAGGGTGCAAAAAAAACCCGACAAGGTACAAGGGGGTTTTGCAGCAATAATCAAAATAAATGCACGTTTATTGAATGACCACAGCAAAATGCGATAGAGGGATTAAGGGAAAGAAAGATAGAGAAAGAGAGAAAAAGGGGAATATAGCTACCAAACGTAGAGATGAAGTCCTTAGGTCCAGTGCAGTTGAGGATCTGCCTGCTATGTTGGGGAGATCTCAGAGATGCAGTCCATTCTGGACCCTAATTATACTGTTCTTGATGACGGGGAAAGGAAATTATTTTGAAACTGATTCTATTGTATAGAAATAATGGTATTTGGAAAAGGGGTACACGCAGTCCACTTTGCAATAAACGAAGGCCATTGTTTTCATGGTCCAGTGCCCGCACCTGCAGTCATCCGTCTTGCTTTGGTCAGCTCGCCTCCCCCCGTGCACCTCCCCCAGGCTGGGGGCTCCAGTCCTTGGAAAGTGTGAGGGAGGCCTTTTCTCACATGGGGATTTCTCGGGGTCTTCTCTGGTGGAGAGGCTTCTGTCATCTCAGCCTGTCTGTCACGGTGGTTACAGATGAACGAGAGGAGTCTTCTGTGGGAGACCACCCAAAAACTCAGGGAGGAAAAGTCCAGCCCAGCCAAGAGGTGGGACAGTTTCCAAGATTATTGTTGTGAAAAGGACACAGTGCCTCCTTCGTCTCATTGAGCTCGGTGTAGCGTGCAGGGGACTGCATCTGTGGAAACAACGACTTAGCAGCACTTTCAGGTCATGAAACCCCCTGGCTTGGCGTGTCTACTGTGGCTAGGAAAGGGACAAAGAGGTCTTCTGAGTGGTCTCTCAATGACAGTTTTGAGGCAGATGAGGGATATTTCGGACAGAGTCTCACAGCGAGGTCATGTCTCATCTTCACGTGTTGGTGGCATCTGGTGGGGGCAGGGTGGAGACATGGTGGGGACACGGTGGGACATCATTTTCCCAGGAGTGGGGATCTCAGGTGAGCTAAGGATAGGAATGGGATTTCCACAGGAATGGCAGTAAAGTGAATGGAGGTTTGGAGCAGACAAATCACAGGGGATTGGGGTCCAAGGGAATGGGGGTCCCAATCATTGGGGATGCTCAAGGATGGGGTTCTCATGGGAATGTGGGTAACAGGGATTTGGGGCATGGGATGGGGGAAGTGAGGAAAAGGAAGGCCTTGTGAGAACTGGGGTAATGGGGAGGGTGTTAGTGGGAATGGCAGTCCCAGGACAGGGATGTCAGGGAAGGGCGGCCTGAAGAACGGGAGTCCAATAGTTGGGTTCCCAGGAGAATGGGGGTCCCAGGGATGAGCAGTGGCTGAGATGGGCAGTGTCTGGCTGGGCCTGTGGGTTGCAGATCCTTCACTGGGTACCTCAGATTTTGGGGTGACCCAGAGCATCCCTCAGGGTGCTCCGTGCTTGGGGGGCTACCCAGAGGGATTACTGGGGGATCTGGGGGGCTGCAGGGCCGTGTCTCCCACCCTTCACAAGGATTATCCCTCTCTTTACTTCTAATTTATCCATATTTTTCTCACTTTCATCCTACCCAGTTCTTGGTTTCCTGATCCCAGGGAGCACCTGAGCAGGCATCACTTTTAGGGGACACTGGGGAGGAGGAAAAAGGGGGTGAGGGGGCTGCTGGGAGGGGTGGGAGGGCTGTAAGGGATGGGGTTGTCTGGCTTTGCCCCCCCCCCCAACCCAAAATTTTCATTTTCTCTTTCCTGCAGCAGAAGGAAGAGGCTGTTTGTGTTCAGGGTCAGATGGGGTGGGGGGATTGTGTCCTGCGGAGTACCTGTGCCAGAGATGGCACATGCTGGGGACCCCTGTCCTGGAGCTCTGCCACCCCACTGTCCCCAGTGCAGCACTGTGGCTTTTGGGGTGCCACAACCTTGTATGTATCCCATCCCTTCTATGCCCCCCTCATTTCCCCTTTGGGAAACCTCCCAGTTGTATTCTGTTATCCCATCCCACAGCCCCCAAAGACCATTCTGGGGGTAAGAAGCCACCAGGGGGGTGACAGTGGGTGGTGACATGGGGTGGTTGTCAGTCAGGGATAGCACAGACCCCCCCCACAGTCTCCCCTAATCACGCCCACCTCATCACACCCTCAGGGTCTCAGCACTGGGAAAGACCAGACAGATGAGACCCCCCCAAATGAAACACTCATGACCTCCCTGACCATCAACCTTGTGTCCAGAGCACCAAAGGAAAATCCTGCCCTCAGTCCCCTAGCACCGGGATAGAAAAATGCAGCTTTATCCCCCTGGAAATGCCTGACCTGTCCCCAAATAGATGCCTCAAAAAGGAAGGAGCTCCCAAATTCCTCCTCCTTGAAGCCAGTGGCCATCCAAGGGTGGGGCTCAGCCATGGCCCAGCCCCACTGCACAGGGATGGCCATTGCCCAGCCCTGCTCTGGTCAGTCCCTGGTGGCAGCCAGGACCTCAGGGTCCCCCCTGCCCCCTTGGTTTTGATTCTGGCAGCTTTAGAGCTGCTGCAGAGGTGAGAATTCTGTGGGGGAAAAAGGCCTGCCTGTGGTTTGCTCAGCTCTGCAAGAAGCACAAACCCCAAAGGGAGCCCAAGCAGTGGCTCTGCGAGGGCCTTTGATGTTTTTCAGAGCAGGGCTGTCTGGAAATCCCCCCTTGCAGGGATAGCTGAGAGGGAACTAGTCCAGAAATGCAGGAATTGATCTTGTGTTCCTCTTGGCAAGGGACTGAGGGAGCCCCAAAAATCCTTCAAATCCCACAACAATCTTCTCAACAACCTGACCGGGACCCTGCACCTTCCTGAGCTGACCAGACAGAACTGAACAAACAAAAACATTTCTCCTGGTTTCACCAAAAAGCTGCATTTTCATTCCAATAAGAGGGACAAGGGTCCTGTGCCCCCTGACACTGGGGGAGGAAATGGGGAGCCCCTGGGGGTACTGGGAGCACTGGGAGCACTGGAACGGGGAGCTCTGGTCAGCCCCACATGGGAGCCCCCACTTATGGCCACCCCCCCCCGAGTATGGTGGGCAACCACAGGACCCAGGGGGGACACACAGGGGGTGTTGTCAGGCATGGAGTCCCAGTGCCCCCAGTGCCCCCAGTACCCCCCAATGCCTCCGGTGCCCTGAGTGTCACAGCACATCCTCATAGATGTCACAGGGGTCCCACTGTCCCTAGTAGGGTCCCAGCAGCTCCGCGTTGGTCGTTTCTAGACCCTGACGTGGGACAGGACCAGGGGACATCCATGGAGCCCTGAGAATGGCAACAGTTGTGGAGACCTGGGCAGGGGCGACACCTGTGGGCGACGTGTCCCCATGTCCCAGGTACTCAGCCCCTGCCCATTCAGTGATCACCACTGGGGGTCCAGCTCCTCCCCCTCCTCCGGGGGGGTCCTGTGGGGATAAGGGTGGTGTCTGGGGAGGGGGAAAGGGGGGTCCCAGCCCAAGCTCCCCACTCACCTGTCCTGAGGCTTCCTGGCAGCTGCAAGGTAATTGGGAGGGGGTGACTGTGGGGACCCCGGGACCCTTGAACCTTCCTGGGACCTCAGCAGCCCTGTTAGCGTTCAGGAACACATAATCACGAGAAATGATTATATGCAGGTGCTTTTATTGAAGAGCTCTGGGTGTCAGGGGTAAAGACCCAAATCTGACTCCGACATAGATTCAGGATGAACATACTTTTATACTCTACCGTTATATAACTTTCATGTTAATTATTAAACTTATATTGTTCAATCGTATACATAGATTTCAGCCAAGCACGGCCTCCTTAGATTAGGAACATACAGTTTCTCATGATTCTTCTTATGATTATACAATAATTATTTTTAATTGCTAAACAATCATAATGATAGTGGCGCCCTGGAAAATGCTAAGATAAACTCTGAAATGTTAAGCCTTGTGTTTTACCTGCATAAGTAGTATAATTGCTAGCTGAAATGATTGTTTAGTAATTAAAATAATTATTGTATAATCATAGGAAGAACAATGAGAAACTGTATGTTTCTTGTCTAAGGTGGCCATGCTTGGCTGAAATCTATGTATACTATAGAACAATGTAAGTTTAATAATTAACATGAAAGTTATATAACAGCAGAATATAAAAGCATGTCCATTCCGAACCTATGTCGGAGTCAGATATGGGTCTTTACCCCTGACACCCAGAGCTCTTCAATAAAAGCACCTGCATATAATCGTTTCTCGTGATTATGTGTTCCTGAACGTTAACATTTTTGGCGACCCAGATGGGACCCTCTGAGTTCTGCTGAGCGAGTTCGCAACACAAACAAGCTCCAGCCGGCACTGAGGGATTCTCAGGGAGCCCATCGGCCGCGACCGCCTCTGCCGCTCACAACGTCCCCAGGAGAGAGGTAAGGTGCTTTTATCTTGGTTTGGGTGCCTGCCAATAAGACGCAGCAAAAGCTACGTTTGGTTGGGCTAAGGAATTCCTGCTGGTATTGCCTAGGTGCCGTTCCGTAAGACAATCACGAAAGTGTTGCTGATTCGGCATTTGGTATTTTGGATGGAGAAACTCAAAGGGATTTTGGGCAGCAATGCCTCTATTCCACAAACTTCTCCTTTGGAGTGCTTCTTAGCACATTGAAAACCGGGTAATTTTGGGGAAGAATTGCATAAAGCTAAGTTGATTGATTATTGTAATACATGGTGGCCAGAATATTTCTTGGAGAATGGCGAAAAATGGCCAAAATATGTGACTTTGCAATAAAGCACCATTTCACAGTTAATGTCGTTTGGTAAGCAAGAAGGAAAATGGGATGAGTTTCCGTATGTTGATTTGTTTTTCTATTTACGGGAAAAGCCAGAATGGCAGGATGAATGTGGATTAAAGGTGGTTAGAGCGTCTGCAAGTGACAAGTGTGGGGTTTGTGAGAAACGTTGTCTAAAACACTTGGCGTTGAAAGAAAGTCTGAGTAGGGAAAATTATGCAGATATTGATTTATGCAGGTAGCTCCAATAAGACCAAGGGAGCACAGCCCTACCCCACCTGCTTCATCTGTCCCTATCCCACTGCCTTTCCCTACCTCACCTGATCCTGGACCTGTCTCATCTAGTACACCTTTCCCTCTTTTTTCTCCTCTCCCATCGTCACCTGATCTCTCTTCCTCGGAAGATGAGGAAAACCTAACTGTGATAGAAAGGAGGGGGAGAGATGCAAGTGAAAAAAATAGCAATAGTAACAAATCAACGACCCCAGTAGCCCACAGAACCCGAAGCCGGTCAAACCTTGCCCCGGTTGTGGAAAGAAAAGACATAGGCAGACAAAAACGGACCGTGATTGCCCCCTTGCGACAAGGTGTAGGAGCAGAAGGGCCAGTGTATGTAAAAGTGCCCTTTTCTCCTGCAGATTTAATTATTTGGAAACAGTCAGCTGGAACTTATAGAGAAAACCCTGATAAGGTGGCACGGGTAGTAAAAATGATCATGAAAACTCAGAATCCTGACTGGGATGATATGCAAGTGTCCTAGGTTGACTTAATATTAGATACATTAATGGATTCCTCCGAGAAAGAAATGGTACTTAAAGCAGCCAAAGAAAGGGCAAGTGAGGATATCAGAAATGGGCTCGTAACAGGAAATTTAGATCTCAATTTTCCAACTGAGGATCCAAAATGGGACCCTAATTTACTTTGTGATATGAGAAGACTACAGAAATATCAGGAGTAGATCCAAATAGGAGTTCAGAATGCTGTGCCCAAAACCATAAATTGGTCTAAACTATATGAAGTTCGCAGGAAAAGAAAGAATCTCCCACTGCGTTTTTTGAGAGGCTTAAGGAGGCAGCAAGGAAATACACAGATCTCCAAATAGACACAGAACAAGCAAAGGTTCAGCTCTCTCTCATATTCTTGGGACAATCACAAGACGATATTCGGAAGAAATTGCAAAAATTAGATGGGGAGGAATTAAGGAATCTGGATAAGCTACTTGAGGTAGCCTGGAAGGTATATAATAATCGCGAAAGAGAAGCTAGTAAAAGGCAACAGCAAAATCTTTTGGCAGTAGTACAAGGAAAAGGTAACCCAAATTTCAGGGGACATGGCAGAGGTAGTCGTGGTAGAGGACCAATTATGCAAGGGTTAAGCCTAAATCAATGTGCGTATTGCAAGCGGGAGGGGCATTGGAAGAGAGAGTGCCCAAACAACCGGTTTCACCAGGGCAATCAGTTCCAGCAGGAAAACATTGCCAAGGCGATGGTGTTAGGTGAATATAACAGCTGACTAGATGTGGAACCCGTAAAACAGGTTAAAGAACCTGTCATAACTATACAGCTAGGGCATAAGGAAGTCAAATTTCTAGTAGATACTGGAGCTACCTATTCTGTGCTGAATGATCTACAAGGAAAAATTGGAAATAAGCAAACAACAATAGTTGGGGCTACAGGGAAGGAGGAAAATCAGCCATTCTTGCAACCCCTAGATTTGTGCTTTGGGAACAAGACTTTAATGCATGAATTCCTATATGTACCTGAGTGTCCAATTCCGCTTTTAGGGAGAGATCTGCTGGCGAAACTTGATGCAGTAATAACCTTTGAAAACGGGGAACATGTAATGAAAATACCTGAATCAAAGACGGGACAGATTTTAATGATCAAAGAAAAAACAGTTCCCTCTATCCCTAGGGAGGTAGAAGATGCAGTGATTCCTTATGTATGGGAAATGGATATACCAGGGAAATCTAAATTGGCACAACCAGTGCATGTAGAGTTAAAGGAAGCGGCAAGGGCTGTACAAATCAAACAGTATCCCATAAAATCAGAAGCATGGCAAGGAATAGTAAAGACTATTGAGAAATTCTTGAAGTACCATATTTTAGAAGAATGTGAATCAGAATTTAACACACCAATATTTCCAGTAAAGAAACCAAATGGTGAATATAGATTAGTGCAGGATTTGAGAGCAATAAATAAAATAACAAAAGCCATTTATCCAGTGGTAAGAAATCCCTACACATTGCTAACATCCGTAAAGGAAATATATAAATGGTTTACTGTAATTGATTTAAAAGATGCCCTTTTTCTGCATTCCCCTTGACAAAGAAAGTAGGAAACTGTTTGCCTTTGAGTGGGAAAACCCAGAGAACAGAAGAAAGACCCAGCTCACCTGGACACGATTACCACAAGGTTTAAGAACAGTCCGACCTTATTTGGAAACCAACTGGCAAAGGAGCTGGAAATTTGGACCGAAAATGGGCAAGTACCAAGAGACCAATACCTATTGTTGCAGTATGTTGATGATATACTAATAGCTACAGAAGAAAAAGCAACCTGTATAAAGGTAACCAATGAGATTTTGAATTCACTGGGAATGGGAGGTTACCAAGTATCCAGAGGAAAGGCACAAATTGCCCAACAGACTGTGATCTACCTGGGATGTGAAATTTCACAAGGGCAACGAAAACTAGGTACTAACCGTATCCAAGCTATCTGTGCTATTGCAGAGCCCCAGAACTTACATGAGCTGCGAGTCTTCCTCGGGATGGCAGGATGGTGTCGCTTGTGGATCATGGACTATGGACTGATTGTGAAACCCCTGTACGAAGCTCAGAAAACGCAGCCATTCACCTGGGGCAAGCCACAGAAGGAAGCCTTCCTAAAACTAAAAGAGGCACTGACGACTGCTCCAGCATTAGGGTTACCTGATCTGTCTAAAGATTTTCAGCTGTTTGTACATGAAAGGCTACGCCTAGCACTAGGAGTCCTGACCCAACGTCTGGGAAGCTGGAAAAGGCCAGTGGGCTACTTTTCCGAACAACTTGACAACATAAGTGCGGGGTGGCCTCCATGTCTGCAGGCGGTCGCAGCCACTGTAATGCTGATACAAGAAGCCAGGAAGCTTACTATGGGAAGACACATAGATGTCTATGTACCACACATGGTAACCACTGTCTTAGAACAGAAGAGGGGCCATTGACTATCTCCAAGCAGATGATAAAATTCCAGGTAGTCCTGACTGAGCAGGATGATGTCACATTAAAAACAACTAACCTTTTGAATCCAGCTTTGTTCCTAGGTACCACAACTGAAGAAGGCCCATTGGAACATGACTGTGTAGAGGTAATAGAGTACACCTATTCAGCAAGAGAAGACTTGAAAGACGTCCCACTAGAGCAGCCAGAGTGGGAGCTATTTACAATGGAAGCAGCTTCGTGGAAAATGGAACCAGATACGCCGGATATGCGGTAACAACAGTCAGCACAGTAGTGGCAGCAAAGCTATTACCACCAAATAGATCTGCCCAGAAGGCAGAACTGGTTGCTCTAACCAGAGCACTAGAATTAAGTGAAGTGAAAAAGGTAAATATATGGACTGACTCAAAATATGCCTTTGGAGTGGTGCATGTACACGGAGCACTGTGGAAAGAAAGGGGTTTATTGTCTTCTCGAGGTACGCACATTAAACACCAAGATGCAGTCCTGCAATTGATAAAAGCAGTACAAAAACCTGAGCAAGTGGCAATTATACACTGTAAAGCACACCAATCAGGAAACTCCAAAATCTGTGAAGGAAATCGAAAGGCAGACTGGGCAGCCCGACAGGTTGCTCGAGAGGTGCAAACAACAATGGCATTGATACCTTCAAAGCTCAATATATCCCAATTTAATCTGCCTCCAAAACCAAGATATTCAGTAGAAGATGAGAGACTGGCATGTTTACTAAATGCACAAAAGAACTCGGAAGGATGGTATTTGACTGCACAAGGACAAATAGTGGTACCCCCCTTGATAATGAGAGAAGTTCTACAAATTAAACATAACGAATGTCATTGGGGTGCAAAGGCATTGGTAAAATTGCTAAAGCAGAGTTTAATTTCGGTACGGATGTTAACAATGGCAAAATCAGTCATGTCAAAAATGTGATATCTGCTTGAAAAACAACCCAGTGGCTAGGCGACAGGCACAGCTAGGAAGAATTCAGATAGGAATAGAGCTAGGAGACTATTGGCAGGTAGATTTTGTAGAATTGCCAAGAACTCGAGGATACAAATACCTGTTAGTAGGGCTTGACACATTTTCTGGATGGCCAGAAGCCCTTCCCTGTTGCACAAACCAAGCAAAAGAAACAGTTAAGTGGTTACTACAGGAAATTATTCCCAGGTTCGGGGTAACCCTAGGGGTATCATCAGATAGGGGGCCCCATTTCATAGCTACAGTAGTAAAAGAAGTAGGTAGATTGCTGGGGATAACTTGGGACCTCCACACACCACGGAGACGCCAGTCAAGTGGACAGGTAGAGAGAATGAATCAGACACTAAAGAGGCAAATCAGTAAAATATGCCAAGAAGCCAAGCTGCAGTGGCCCCAGGCTTTGCCAATAGCACTGTTGAGGATTAGGATAAAACCTAGGAGAGGGATGTCAGTCAGTCCTTATGAGATATTGTATGGGAAACCATATGAATCTCCTGAGCCTAACCCTAATGTACATATTACAGGAAAACAGGAAGTGTATAATTATGTTCTGTCTCTTGGGAAAACTTTAGCTCGGCTCTGGAGCATCCTCGTGTGGAATAGACCAATAACTCTTGAGAACCCAGTTCATAATATACTTCCAGGAGATGAGGTGTACATTAAAAACTGGAACAAAGAACCGCTGAAAGAAAAGTGGAATGGACCCTATCAGGTACTGCTGACCACCTTTACAGCAGTGAAAGTAGCCGGCGTGGACCCCTGGATTCACTATACCCGAGTGAAGAAAGTCCATTCTGGATCACGGACTGTGTAAACTGTGGAACCAAGACTGCAGATAAGATGTGTTTAATTACTTTGAGAATGCTATTAGTAATTGTGCTAATGTTATGGTCATTAATGTGTTTGAGATGTGGAATGCAAAAGGATCAACTAACCACTCTTCATTCTAGAAAGAAGAGAGAGGCAGAAACACAAGTGATAAAAATTTCTATCGCAGTTCGAGCTGAGAATGTAATGATTGGATTAGTCAAAGATTTTGCCAAAATACAAAACACCAGTAGAATAACTGCCTGTCTGCCAATACCAAAGGCAGCAGGAGACCCAGTAAATTGGGGGATCATAACATCAAAACTACCTGAAATACAAAAGAACAAAACAATTGCATGCAAACAGGTACCCAAGTCGAGACAGGTGGTCAAGGAAACTTGGGAGAAAGTAGGAACATGGATGAGACCTATGAGCCAGAAAGACTGTATTCTAAGTGATGGCATACTAGGAACCCCTTTGGGACAGTCGGGAGGCACCACACAATGGCAATGCTATTTGCCACACTATAAAAAGATCATAGAAAATGTTACAGAAACCACTCTGGTATGGAAGTGTGAGGCCGAGGATCAGAAAGATCAGCTAGAGCCTTGGGACAGTGCGTGGTCTGTGAGTATACTTCAAAAATTCCAATATATGGCAAACACCCCTTGGTGTATTAAGTAGGAAGGTTCTGAGAATGAAACACATCCAGCAGTAACATACACTGCCACTAGTAGCAGAACGTGGGCAGACGTTGGTGGGCATGCAATAAAACTTATGACTGCACTTCTGATAAGGCAGAGATAAAACAGATGCCACCCCTGGCAGCAGCCCTACAGATTGGTTGTGCTTGCAGAGGGATCAAACATAAACAAGGCAAAATGAATTGTAAAGTAGTTGTAGAATGTACCAGGAGTACAATTAAAAGTCCAGGACAATTTGTATGGGCAACAAGCGATGGTACCTGGACAACACATCTGGACATCACTGTTTGGTTTCTTTACTGGAAATATTATGTCCTAACCTATTTCACAGATTCTATGTCTAGTCAGCTGCTATATTCTCCCAACACCATTGCCTTTGTAACATTTTCCTGCTGGAACTGATTGCCTTGGTGAAACCGGTCTGGTTTCAACAGAGAGGCTTTGGAAGAGATCTCTCTTCCTATGCCTCCCCCTTTTGCAATACGCACATTGATTTAGGCTTAACCCTTGCATAACTGGTCCCCTACCATGACTACCTCTGCCACGTCCCTTAAAATTTGGGTTCTCTTTTCCTTGTATTACTGCCAAAAGATTTTGCTGCTGTCTTTTACTAGCGGATCTTTCGCGATTATTATATACCTTCCAGGCTACCTTCAGGATTCTGAGTTTTCATAACCATTTTTACTACTCTTGACACCTTATCAGGGTTTTCTCTATAAGTTCCAGCTGACTGTTTCCAAATAATTAAATCTGCGGGTGAAAAAGGCGCCTTTATAAACACTGGCCCTTCTGCTCCTACACCTTGTCACAAGGGGGCAATCATGATCCATTTTTGTCTGCCTATGTCTTTTCTTTCCAAAACAGGGGCAAGGTTTGACTGGCTTCGGGTTCTGTGGGCTACTGGGGTCGTTGATTTATTACTATTGCTATCTTTTTCACTTGCATCTCTCCCCCTCCTTTCTATCACAGTTGGGTTTTGCTCATCTTTTGAAGAAGAGGGATCAGGTGACGATGGGAGAGGAGAAAAAAGAGGGAAAGGTGTACTAGATGAGACAGGTCCAGGATCAGGTGAGGTAGGGAAAGGCAGTGGGATAGGGACAGAGGAAGCAGGTGGGGTAGGGCTGGGTTCTCTTGGTCTTATTGGAACTACCTGTAAATCAATATCTGCATAATTTTCCCTACTCAGACTTTCTTTCAACGCCAAGTGTTTTAGACAACGTTTCTCACAAACCCCACACTTGTCACTTGCAGACGCTCTAACCACCTTTAATCCACATTCATCCTGCCATTCTGGCTTTTCCCGTAAATAGAAAAACAAATCAACATACGGAAACTCATCCCATTTTCCTTCTTGCTTACCAAACGACATTAACTGTGAAATGGTGCTTTATTGCAAAGTCACGTATTTTGGCCATTTTTCGCCATTCCCCAAGACATATTCTGGCCACCATGTATTACAATAATTAATCAACTTAACTTTATGCAATTCTTCCCCAAAGTTACCCTATTTGCAATGTGCTAAGAAGCACTCCAAAGGAGAAGTTTGTGGAATAGAGGCATTGCTGCCCAAAATCCCTTTGAGTTTCTCCATCCAAAAATATACCTCAAATGCTGACCCTGCAACGCTTTCGCGGTTGTCTTACGGAACGGCGCCTAGGCAATACCAGCAGGAATTCCTTAGCCCAACCAAACGTAGCTTTTGCTGCGTCTTATTGGCAGGCACCCAAACCAAGATAAAAGCACCTTACCTCTCTCCCGGGGACGTTGCGAGTGGCAGAGGCGGTCGCGGCTGATGGGCTCCCCGAGAATCCCTCGGTGCCGGCTGGAGTGTGATCAAGTCGCTGTCATGGTTTGAGCTAGGCGAAATGCTAGTGCTGCTATGACAATACTTCTTCTCTTGGTATATACTGTGAGATGATATCAGAGACAGAGCAGAGCAGGCTCCAACTTACGATTGAAAGGAAAAAAAACTGTATTAACTTAAAACTACAGGGAAAAACACACAGAACACAGAATGAAAACTTCCTAAATTTCTTCCTCTTTCCCCTACTAAATTTCTTAATTCCGTTACCACTCTTTAGATAATCAATTCTCAATTCTTCGAGAAGAGAGAAGTCCCTCTTGCACCACAGACTTTACTCAAGAAACAGTCGAAACTGCTCGTGTTTCTGTGTCACGTGTGGCACCGCCTGGAGAATATTTTGCCATTGTGACTTCTTTTTTCTATGTCCAGTGCTCTCGCCATTGCACATAGACTAGAGCTGCTTCTAGAGTTTTTCCCTTTAAGGATGCTTTGTCCAGTTTTAAAAAAGAGCACAGCTCTTCTCTTCTTGGGACACTTGTCCTCTCCAAATTTCACCCCCTGGGGCTGAAGGGTCTCCTGAACAGAGATCATCTTCTTCTTCTTTTTTTTCGAAGACGGAGAGCACTACCACTACCCTCCTCACCCATGGTCTCTGTTCACACACTTTCACGTCACCGCACTCTCTTAGCTCTGAGCCATTGCCTCCCCCTAGAATGCAGTTTCTGTGTCACAGGAACTGAAGAGTTCTGTCTATAGCTATCTAAGAAAAGTCCAGCCAAAAGCCACTCTATCATCTCTATTCACCTAGGATTCTTCTCAACTTCTCTCAATCTCACCAACTCCAAGAAGAATCAGCATTTGCAAAGTTTCCATCATCTCAAGAATAGTTAAAAGTCCCAAGCTCTGCCAGTTCAGTTCATGAACTCCCATGGCTGGCTGCCCTGCTGGGCACCCCTTCCCCCCCCCCTTCTCCTTCACTCCAGCTCGCTATCACAGGCACAAGCTGCTTTCTCTCTCTCTCTCCCTCCGGTGGGGGGGAGAAATGGGAGATAGCTGCCCGAAGCCCTCGCAGTGCTCCTCCACCCTTCGGCTCAGGCCTGGCCTACCTCCCTCCGGCTGCATGGCTTCCCTCCCCCCTGCCCAGCTCGGAGCTGGGCAGGGGGAGGTCTCTTCTTGTCCAAGACCAGAACTCAAAAGAAACTTCCCCTGAGAGTTCACAGCTTTTAACCCCCTGTGTTCTCAGAGGCGTATCTATGCCCTCAGTAGACAAACGAGGTGCCAATATTAAAATTTGAACACTGATTAGCGTGACCACGCTATCCCAAAAAAACTAATTTCTTTTCAAACCACGAACTCACTCAGCAGAACTCACAGGGTCCCATCTGGGTCGCCAAAAATGTTAGCGCTCAGGAACACATAATAACGAGAAATGATTATATGCAGGTGCTTTTATTGAAGAGCTCTGGGTGTCAGGGGTATAAACCCAAATATGACTCCGACATAGGTTCGGAATGGATATGCTTTTATATTCTGCTGTTATATAACTTTCATGTTAATTATTAAACTTGTATTGTTCAATCGTATACATAGATTTCAGCCAAGCACAGCCTCCTTAGATTAGGAACATACAGTTTCTCATGATTCTTCTCATGATTATACAATAATTATTTTTAATTGCTAAACAATCCTCACATCTAACAATTATATAATTTATCATACTTCTTACCAGGCGCAACACAAAGCTTAACATTTCAGAGTCTATCTCAACATTTTTCCAGGGCCCCACTATCAGTCCCAACTACCCACAGGACCCGCAAATCCCCACTACAGCCCTGATTACCATCGTAACCCTGATTCCACCCCAGACACCAGGCACCCCTGAACCCCCCAGAATGCCTGCAGCACCACAGGGCCTCAAATACCCTGAGTGTCCTAGACCATCTGAGCCCCCAAAAGCCCAAGCCTGATAGAGAGGGGCATCCCCCAAACACCCCCAGGATCCCAAAGTGAACCCTCAACATCCCTGCACGGCCCTCCAAGAACTCCCCAAACCAAACCCTGCTTTAGCTCCCAGTGTCAGCCCAATGTTCCTCAAAGCCCACTCGGGTATGGCCCTGGAGTCCAACCAAGACCCTCCAAAATCCCCCCACATCCCCCAGGACCCCTAGCTGAGGTCACCGTGGGCTCAGTTTCCTTCAGCTCAGGAGTGCTGGGTGCTGCTGATCTCTGCCCCCACTATGGAGGCTTCTCCTCACTCCAGGACCCCCAACCCCCCCATTGTCACCCACCCCGGCAGTGCCACCAGTGACAGCTCCCGATGACAGCCAGGAGCAGGAGCAGGAACAGGAGGGTCCTGCCGACATTCACAGCCACTGCTGGGGACACAGGGGGACACACTAAGGTCACCCTGAAGCCTGGGGGTCCTGAAAACCCCAGTGATGCCATGTGACCCCCACCTGTGATCCAGGGTGAGCAAGATGTCACCTTCAGGGCTAGCTCATGGCTGAGTGCCCAGAACACATGGTGCCCGTCCTGTCCCAGCTGGTTGGTGGCCACGCACTGGTAGGTACCCGAATGTCCCACATTGATGTCCCTGAGCTCCAGGAGGGGACTGCCAGGCACCTCCTTCCCGTTGTGCAGCCAGGTGAAGGTGACAGGGGCTGAGCCCACCTGCACTGAGCAGCACAGGGTCACAGGGTCACCTGACCACACTTGGTGTGACTGAAGGTGATGGCTGCATTGGCCATGGGCACTGTGGGGACAGAGAAGAGGCTGGCACCTGGTGAAGTGGGATGGGGGTGCCAAGGCCCGAGGGTCTCACTCACCCAGGATGGTGACATACTGGGCGACACTCTCGGCCACGATGTCCCCGATGCTGATCCGGCACTGGTACTGGCCACTGTCATTATTCCCAATGTGCCGCAGCTCCAGGCGGAGGCCAGTACCCAGCGGTGCCCCCGAGCCCTCCCAGTGACAGGAGAAGGACAGGGGACTTGTCCCTGTGGCCACTATCCTCTCAGCACCAGGCAGTCCCCCAGTGCCACCTGTCCCCCAGGAGGCTGTACCGAAGGGACACCACTGAGTGCAAGACCCCAGTGGGGGGACACAGGAGGGATTGGGGACATGGGGGCAGTGGGGAACACCAGGGAGCTGTGAAGGACTCAGGGAGGGGTAGAATTCGAGGGGGGGGGGATCCCCGTGAGGAAGAAGGGGGCCCAGAGATGTAGGGGGAGGCTTGGAAAGGGGTGGAAGGGACCCCCAGGAAGGATGGGAGATTCAGTGAGGGAACACATGGAGAGAGTTGAAGAGAGCCATTTTGAAGGTTTTGGGGACCCAGATGGGGGTGGTGGGACATATGGAGAATGGAGAGGTGCACCTAGGGAGTGGTGACAGGATCTGGTGAGGGATGCAGGCACCAGGGAAGGTGATGGAAGGAGCCAGGGAGAGACCGGGGAAGGCAGGGCAGCATGCAGAGAGTTCAGAAAGGATGGGGGACCCGAGAAGGCTGTGGGGGGTCCCCATGCCCATCCCCGCACACACTGCGCACCGTAATGCAGAGCTGGGCACTGCTCTTCCTCATGGCCCCACCCTCGCAGCACACCTGGCAGCTCTAATTCCCTGAGTGGGAGACCCCCATGGCAGGCACCAGCAGCTGCAGGGACCCCTGCTGGCCCCCTACCACCTGCCCGTCCCAGTAGAATACGTGCAGGAGGGGGACTTGGGGCTGCAGGTGGCTGGGGGTGCTGAGGCAGCTGAGAGTATCTGGGGGACCCCTCGGTGGGCTCAGGGGGACCCTCCAGCACCAGCACAGGGAAAAGCTCAGGGCAGGAGATGGGAGAGGGATTTGTGACCCTGAGTCCCTGGGGAGGGATTGTGGGGGTGTCAGGGTGCTGGCTGTGGGGTACTCACTGTACACTGTCACTGTCACCGGCACCTACTCCTTCCATCCCCATGATACCTTGGAGTCCACCCAGTCTCTGCAGCTGTCATGGCCTCTGTGGTTCAGCTGCAGAGAGGACAGAAACAGCTCAGTCCCATCCCTAAACAACTGCAGTTCCTTCTCCTCGTGGTAGAATGACACTCAGGTCAACGAATTATCCCGCCAGACCTGGCAGTGCAGTGTCACCGTGTTCTCCTCCAGTAGCACCCCTGCCAGCACCTGCAGCACCAAATGCCCTGGGACACAAGTGGGACCAGTCACACTGGAGGAGACCCGATGTGATCAGAACCCCCCCATTGGGTCACACCCAGTGCACCAGCAATCCCCAATTACAGCACAGGGGTACCCCTGTACTGGTATGCTCTGGAATGTCCCCAGAGTAGGGAACAGGCTCTGATCACACCAGGAGGTGACCCATGGAGTGGAGCCCACCCAGTGCCCTTGTGGTCCTCACAGGTGCCAGACTGGGGACACCCAAAACTCCCTCACCATCTAAGACTCTCACGGGAGTGCTGAGACCGGTGCTGGGTCTGTCACACTGGTAGGTGCCTTTCCTGGTGACACTGACGTGGTCGCATCCCTCCTGCCCCCAGCGTCACCCGTCTTTGTACCAGGTGGTGGCACTGGAGGTCCCCGAGCCCTCGCAGGTCAGTGCCATCCAGTCCCGCAGCACCGCTAGGCTTCAGGGGGGCTCCATGAGGAGCTGGGTGGTCTGGGCACCTGCAGGTGACAGGGCACACCAGCCTGCCAGGGCCAGCGTGGGACTGGGGACAGTGGGGTGGGGATATGGCATCCCCCGAGGACTCACCAGTGAGGCTGAGGGTCTGGGCTGAAAGGGAGAAGAGAGCCTGGGTTGGGGTGGAACAGCGAAGAGAGTGACACCTGGGGTACAGTGAGTGGGGGCTGTCCCCAAACTGTCATTGCGTGGCATGGATCCCTTTGGGACAGGGACATCCCCACACAACCCCCATCTTGCTCAGGCTGGACACTGTGACACACCATGCTGGCACAGGTCAACCCACCAGCTTCAAGATGCCTACCCAAATCCCTGTCCCCAAAGCCACCCCACAATCCCAGTTACCTCATGAACTGGCTCTGCTGCTTTTGGGGGACCTCAGGAGACCCCACAGACCCCCTGTGCCCCCTTCCCACTGGTCTCTTCCTCACCAGGGGCCATCCCTGGGTGTCAGGCCCCTGCCCGAGGCACTCACCCCACCAGAGCAGCACCACCTTCCCAGCCATCCAAGTGTCCCTGGCCATGCGGGCTGACTGTCACTTGCTGACAGGGCCAGCTGTCCCCTGGGTGGCAGCCTTTTGGTCAGGGTGTGTAGGGAAGACATTCTGTGCTGTTTTTGTGAGCTAGCAAAGGCCTCCAGAAGATAAGGAAGCCCTATATCTCTCCTGAAGGAAGATGCCAAGGTTGTCACCATGGAGACAGGATGAAGGAGAGAAAGTCAAGCGATATGGACTCTGGCTAGCGCACAGAGTGACATGGCTCCCTAATAACCTACTGGGAACTTTGTTTCTCTTATATGACCAATGAATGTGTATGCTGGATGGGTGTGTCTTGAAAAGTATAAAAGCAACATTGCAAAAATAAATCACGTTCTCTTGCACCTTTGATGGAGTCGTGTACTTTTGTACCGTGATGAACTCTATTATGACAAGGCTGGAAGGAAGAGAGGTTGTTATTAATAAAAAGAGTTACTCTTTTTTTTTTTTTTTTAAAGGGTTGCAGAGTTACAAGTTAAGTTGGGAGCTGGCTGCTGGCCCAAGAAGGTTCTTTGTTGGCTGAATGTTGTAATCATCTATTAAGTATCAGACGTTAACCCTCTATTGTTGAGAATCTTCTTTTTGTATCAGTACCACCCCACCTGGAGCCAAGTTGATAGCCCTTTTTTTGGACAGTGCAAGGAGGAGATATTGGAGTCCATGCAAATTACCTCAAGCCCAGAGTGCAACAGGAGAGGACCCCCACCACACTACCCAAAAAAAAACCCCAAAGCAGCAAGCCAATATAGAATTAAGAGATCAAAGTAGTGTCTGGACATCAGGGGCAAGAGTCCAGAGCCTGCAGAGATGCTGAGAACGAGGGTTGCCCCTCACAATGACCTAAGAAGATGTCAGTTGGAGCCAGGACCTGCCGGGGTCTCTCTCTCTCTCTCTAGCTGGTCAGAGTGACTCCGAGAAAAGTTCGAAAGTTTCTTTTCCCAGGCTGGTGCTTGAAGAAGGAGTCAGAGCTCTTAATTTCTTTGGTCTCAAGGTTGTTTATTGCATCTTACCTATAAAATTCTTTCTCCCTGTCCAGCCGAGATCCGTTCAGCAGGACAGTCAGAGGCACACCACCCACCCCCATGGCAGTGTTATCTTTATATACTACAAACTACATGTACAATATTTACAATTATTTTCTAATACCTATCATCTATATTAGACAGTGAGTTTCTACTCTAGACCAATCTAAAAGTGCCAACATCACCAGGCAAGATGGAGGTAGAGAAGAGGAAGAAAGGCTAAACACGCCCAAATCCCTCCATCTTGTCCCCAGAAACCCCTATACCAAAAATCCTAAAACTTACATTTACACTCCGTTATTATTTTATTCTTACACTATTTACACTATTGTTGCTTTTATCTCTTTCTATAAAAGTGACAATTTGCTCCGTGGTTTGTAATCGAACCTACTGGTGTTCTGAGCTGTGTGCCAGGGTCTCCGAGCCCCCTGAGTACCTGGCAAGAGTACCAAGAAACTCTGGACTCCCAGAGGGATGTCCTGAGTTACGACAAGGACCCTGGATGGCAGGCTGAGGAAGTGGAGCATGGGGTATACCTCATTGCTTTTGCGAGGTTGGGACCCCCAGCTCTGACCCCTAGTGGACAGAGCTGCACTTTCCTCCTCCTCCGAGCCACTCCTGGGAGTGACGACAGCGAAACCGCGGACCTGTCCAGCCTCCCAACCTTGAGTTAATCACTTTTAATAAAGGCATTAAAAGGAGAAAGATCTTCTGCCCTGTTTATTTCAGAGGTCACGTCTCATCCTCATGTGTAGATGGCACCAGGTAAGGGCAGAGTAGGGACAGGATGGGGACAAGGCTGGGTAGGACAAGGTGGGAAATGGAGCTCCCAGGACTGGGGGGCTCAGAGGCTTTAGTGAGCCAGGGATGGGGGGGACCATGGGAATGGGGATCCCTGGGGCTGGGGGGACTCAAGGATAGGAGTCCCAGGGGAATGTGGGCTCCAGGGATTTGGGGTCATGGCATGGGGGTCCAGGGATTGGGAGATCCTGTGATCATAGGGGGGTCCTGTGAGTATCAAGGTCCTGGGGGAAGGAGGATTTCAGGGGATGGAATGAACAGGAGAGGGTTCCTTGGAAATGGGGATCCTGGGGAATAGCAGCACTTGGATAGGATTGCCAGGGAGGGGGAACATAAGGAAGGGATTTTCCATGGTTGGGCTCCCAAAGGAATGGGGGTGCCAGGGATGGGCAGTGGCTGGGTGGGTCTCTGGATCGCAGCTCCTTCCACAGGGTGCCTCAGATACTGGGGTGACCCAGAGCCCAGCAAAGGCCCGGCAAGGTGCCGGTGGACTGGGGATCACCCCAGGGAGATTCTGAGTGCTCTGAGTCTGTGTGCCCCTAGCTCCCAGGGGCTTTCCCCTCTCTTCATTTCCATTTCCTTCCTTTGATCCCTCAATTTCACAATCCACCAGTTTGTGCCTTCACGATCCTGGGGAACTCCTGAGCAGAAAATGGCCTGAGGGAAGCCTAGGGTGGGGGAAGCAGGGGTGAGGGGTCTGCAGGGAGGGCTGGGGAGGCTGTGGGGGATGGGGGTGTCCAGCTATGCCTCCCAACACTTTCACTTTCTCTCTCCTGCAGCAGAAGGAAGAGGCCGTTTGTGCTGAGTGTCACATGGTGGGGGGAGCGGGTTCTGTCCTGGGAGGGCACATCCAGGGGGTTCCAGTCCTGGGGAGGTGCTGTCCCAGGGGGGACACATGCTGGCCAAGGGGGTCCTGTCCTGGGGCATGGCAGCTCTGGGGGCTGTCCAGACTTCTCCATTCTTCCTCATCCCCTGCAGGATCTGAGATGGCAAGAGCAGCTGAGAAATGGAAAACCAGACAGGAAGGAGCTCCCAAACTCTGCTCCTTGAAGCCAGTGGCCATCCAAGGGTGGGGCCCAGCCATGGCCCAGCCCCACTGCACAGGGATGGCCATTGCCCAGCCCTGCTGGACAAGTCCAAGGTGGCAGCCAGGACCTGAGGGTCCCCCTTGCACCCTTGGCTTTGATTCTGGCAGCTTTAGAGCTGCTGCAAAGGTGAGAATTCTGTGGGGGAAAAGGCCCGTGGTTTGCTCAGCCCTGCAAGAAGCACAAATCCCAAAGGGAGCCTAAGGAGTGGGTCTGTGAGGGCCTTTGATGGTTTTCAGAGCAGGGCTGGCTGGAAACACCCTCTGCAAGGCCAGCTGTGGGGGAACCAGTCCGGAAATGCAGCAATTGATGATATTGTTCCTCTTGGCAAGGGTCTGAGAGAGCCCCACTAGTGCAAATCTGTTATGAGTAAAAAAAGAGTTACCCATTTTTTTAAAAACAAACTGTAAAGTTTAAAAAGCTGGGAACTGATCGCTGGCCAAGAGTTCTTTTGTCAGTTAAATGTTGTAATCACCTGTTGAGTATCATTGAGTATCGCCATTTAACTGTATTATGGAGGATTCTTCTTTTTCAGTACCACCCTTGCCTGCTGCTGAGAAGATGAGAAGATGGCAATTCCCCCCCGGAAGGTGGGGAGGGAGAGGGAGAATTTGCACCTCAGGAGACATGCAAATTTAACTCAAAACCCAGACTACACTGGGACAAGAAGCCCACCAAATCCTGGAAAATACCCCAAAAGAGACGAGCCAAAGCAGCATTGAGAGGTCAGGGTGGTGTTTGTACAGCAGGAGGGAGGTCTAAAGCTGGCAGAGATGCTAAGAACATCAGTCACTCCTTGCCCTGATTCAAACGAAGTGAGTTGGACCCAGGACCCCCTGGACCGACAAGCCGAACTGAACCCGGGGTATATCCCCACTGCCCTAGCAAGGACAGAAATCCCGACTCTGCTCCTTGTGAACAGAGCTGCACAAATCCTCCTCTTCCGAGTCACTGCTGGGAGCAGCAGCAGGAATCTGTGGACCTGCCTACCCCCCCATTTTGAGCTGATCACTTTTAATAAAGGCATTAAAAAGGAGAAAGAATTCCTGCCCTGTTCATTTCAAAATCTCACACCGATGTGCTCAACAACCTGGCTGGAACCCTCCTCCTCCATTCTCTCTCAAACCTGCAGCCCTTTGGTACTTCCAGAATGAATAATTGGGTTCTGGCTTGGCTGCCAGACAAGAGGGAAAAGTGAGGAAATATGGAGCACGGGCTCTACCCCGCGGTTGTGGTGGGGCTGTGGGGAATGACCCTGTCTGGATTCCAGGTGGCCCCAAAGCTTCTCCATCCCTGCCCTCCTCACCTGCACAGGGCATGGGGGATAGACAGGGCTCTGACCCGCCCTTGCCCCACCCCTTCCAGGGTAACACATCGTAACAATGGCTTCGGACACGCTGTCACAGTCGGTTTGGACAGTCACGGGCTGTCCCGGCACTCGCAGCACAATGGCAGCTGGCCCCCTTCCTGGTGCTCTGGGACCACCATTGCAGTCCCTCCTTTCAACAGATCCCACCCCAGGGTCTCTGCTCCCCTGCTGTCTTGGGGTCTCCCCTCCACCATTTCGCTCCCTCCACGCTCAGGGCTCCCCAGTGGGGTCCTGGTCCCTCCATCCCAGCCCCTCCCACAAGCTTCCCCCCGCCCCTCACCCCCCCCCCCCCACCACCGGTCCTGACAGCCCTGCCCCCGACAGTGCCGGGGCCATCACTGGCAGAGGCTACCGGGATCCTGCAGGATGAGACGTTCCTCGGGCTGCCCCAGCTGAGCAGGGCCTGGCTCCCTCAAGCTGTCCTTGCTCACAGTACTCAGGCTCCAGCAGCCCCAGGCTGTTCCTTCAGGATGTGCTGACCACTCCCGGAGCACTGCCCTTTGATGAGAATGAGCCCAGGAGCACCCGAATGATCCCCAAGGCCTGGGATGATTCAGGTGCTCCCGGGCGCTGATGCTGTTGAGTCAGGGATGGAAAGAAAGACTCCAGACTTCAGGTGGATCAGAAGGCTCAAGAAGAATCTTTTTTAGCAAGAAGCAGTGAGCTTTATAGTCTCACTATACTCTTGCTAAGTGGGACTGGATTGGTCTCAAAGTAGAAAACATCTCACAATATTGGTGCCTATGAATAGCACGCTGTGAAGAACCGTAACTATAAACAATGGTTACAGAAGGAGAGATAATTGTTTGAATTCTTTTGATTCTAAGATTCCCAGGCTAAGTCTGGGAGAAATTGTCTCTGTTCTTACTTCAACTGAACTGAGGATATCCACAATTCCCCTTTTCATTTAAAGGAGGAGGCAGTGTTTGTAATCTCCTGAGAGAGCCCTTGCAGGAAAGAGAACAAACACAGCTCCAGAGGTTTACCAGCTATCCATCAAAACCTCAATCAAAATTGGCTCAGGACAGTCGAAGAGATCTCATACTATAAACTTTCTACCATTACATTCTTTTAATAAACTTAACTATTAAAACATTGTTACTCTGCTTGTAGCAGAGGCAGTCTAACTTGTCAACACCAATTTCCCAGTGTGAGTTGATGCCGACATGACAGAGAAGAAGGTATTAATAAACACGTGCACAAAATCAGATCAGCCAAATTTGACAAGATGAGCAACATCTGTTTGCCACAGCTGCAAGGCCTTTAGGCCTCTGTGGTTTATCCCAGCCTCTAAGGTGCTGCAGGTCAAGTCGTGGTTGGCATTCATTGAAATTGCTTTTTGCAGAGTTTGTGCACTTTGATAGAAGAACTGTAGTATATGATATAGATAACTCATGCTTTGGAAATTGTATAAAAATGATAAAGATCCAACCATGCATCTGACCCCCATGGCCAGAAGCAGGGCTTTTTATTTTCAAAAGATTTCCTGGACTCGCCCAGATAAAATCATGACCATTAACGAGTGAATGAGTCTTTCCTGGGCAATCAGCGACCATCTCCCAAGAATGTCCAGAACATTCACCAAACAAGACCTGGGAGAGATTACATTGGAAAACGGCGACGTCCTGTCTACATCTGAAAGGAAGACCATTTTGAGGAGCCCAGACAGCCATCCAAGCCTATGGACTGACTTTTGTACTGGACTGAATTCGTATAGTTCCCACTATACATATGTAGGAAATTATAGAAATCTTAAGTAATTTCTGCTCCAGGCAGAATAAACTCTGTATAAGCTGGATACCTGGAGCAGTTGGTGTGACACTCTGGGGAGACGCCGACACTACATTGGTTCGACCCAAGTTCACCCAGCATCAAAGTCCGGGGTTGACGCTGTCTTGGCAGTGGTGGTTTTTTAATATTCTATTTTTGGTTGTCGATCTAATAAATTTATAAAATTTTTTATGCATTTGGCTGATGATTCAATCATTTATAACAAGAACCATGCAAGGCTTTTGGCCTATGCAGTCATGTCCTCAGTGAACAACTCAAGTGATATAAATGAACTCAGGTCTGAATTGCATCCCCAAAGTTTTCAAAACAATTGTGTGTGTCTGCTGCATAAGCAGAATTTGACCAAATTCAGACACTTAAGAAAATGCTGGAAAGCCATGTCAACAGCCTTTAATACAACCAGGCCGAGCCTAACTTATGACGTTCCGGTGCTCCAAGCAGTCTATGAAGATGATGCCGTTTTTTTGGATCAGGAAGGCCAGCAGCAGCAGCAGCAGCAGCGGGTCTCTGAACCCTGCAGCGCTGGGCGGCCGAGGCCCAGGTCCTGGTGGACAGGCCAAGGAGCCCAGACCCCGCTCGTGGGGCGGGGTCTTCATTTTCACAGCCCGCCCCCACCATGCTGCCGCTGTCCCGGCACTTCCTCCGGCATTCCGCCCCTCCCCTGGCAGAAAGGGAGGAAGGGTTGGAGGAGTGGCCAAATGCCTCCTCTTCCCCCCACTCTTTCCAGGGCCACCGGTCCGTGTTGGCAAATGGGAAGGAGAGGTTTTTCTGGAAATATGAAATTTCTCCCTGCCTTTGGGGTTCTTGGCACCACCCACATCTGCCCAGGACAAGCGGGTGATCCGCGCTCCCTCCTGCGCCTCCCTCCCCCACAATACAAGTGATGGTCCCGCTGTCTGATTCGCAGCACCACCCCCATCCCCCCGGGGCGGGAGACCAGCGGCAGGATTCTCAGAAACCATCTCTCCCGCCTCGCAGATGGGAGCGTGGGGGGGGCCAAGGTGCCCCAAGCCCTGGGGGGAGCCCCACGGGCCAAGGGTACCTCCTGTCCAACAGAGAGTTGGTTCCAGGAAAACATTGGTCCCCAGAAAAGCACCGAGTTTCAGAGTTCTCAGTTTTTTTGGCACCCGCAGTCAATTGTCGAGAGGTGTCTCCTCTGCAGAACAGGCTGGTGTCTTCTTTCGCTGTCTCTGAAAGAGAGATATGGGTTGGGACTGTCCGAGGAAAGGTGAAGGGAGACTGGGCTGAAAGAGACTGGGCTGGTTACAGGCTCCAATGCAGGTGGCAAAGCACAGAACGGAGCCTCTGCAGAGTGAAACCGCTGCAGGGGCAGGCTGCGAAGCGGAGAGAGTAGCGGCTCCCAGCATGGCGGTGGCAGCCACCACAGATTGCAGAGGTTCTTTCCCTGCAGCTGGCACTGGCGGGTCCCTCTGCGCATGTCTGAAACTGTACTCACACCCCTGTCTGCTTGGTGATCACGATGTGGGTGTACAGCATCTCCCCCTCATCTGGAAGGGCCCGAGGGATCCAGTGGGGCCCTGAGAGAATAAAGAGGATGTAAGGGAGGGAATGTGAGGTCTTGGGGGTTGGTGTAAAACAGGAGAGTGTGGTTTGAGCCCCTCACTCACCTTTCCTGGTTCTTTCTGGCAGCTACAAATGAAAAACGGGAGGGGTGACTGCAGGGTCCACAGTGCCCTGACCCTTCTCAGGATTCCTGAATCCCCACCAGACCCTAAAATTCCCCCAGGACCCCCAAGCATCCCTGAAACCCCCACCAGAATTCATGAACCACCCCAGTGCCCCTGACTGTGAAAAATGTGTATTTTATGATCAGCTTTTCGCGAATATTAAAATGAATATTATATGTGTTAGAAATTAATGCTGTATTAATTCTCTTCAGTAGTGTGTTAAATATAGTTTTAGGTTATAAAAATTGTTAAAATAGAAACTATGCTATGTAGGATACTTTTTTTAAAGAAAGGACTTTCAGTGAGATAGCAGCCACAGAACACCTAAATCTTTCAGAGAAAAAGAATTTATTGCCTGTTGTGGTGTGAAGCTCTGCTTCCTCCTTGTTTCCCCCCTGCCCTCTTCCTAATTGCTGTCTGTCAAGTTCCACATTCCAGCTAGGGCATTGTGTTATTGGCAGAAGTTCAAAAGATGCCTTTCAGACCTGGAGTCTTTGGCCTGTCCAGGTGTCATTGTCCCCTGAAACCCTCTCTCTCCCACCTGGTTGGTGGCTCACCTATCCTCTCCCTCCCACCTCCCTGTGAGTTTAAAAGGTGCTGGAAACATGCAGTCGGGCTCTGTTGGAACTGTACTGAGATTCAGAACTGTGTCACCTTGGAATAAACTCTGGATTTAACTCTCCGGCAGAACATGCTCTTTTTCTCTTCACCATCGCCTGAACTATTTCCACTAGAGGTAAACTGAGTTTCTACTTCGTATGGGTCTATTCCAAGTGCCTGCCTGCAACTGCCTGCGAGCTTAAGGTGTCTCTGAGGAGAAATATCCCCAGCAGTCATCTCTAGCACAGTGCAATCAATAATTGCCCTCTTATCAGAAGAAAGAATTTCTTACCGCCTCGAAGGCCCTGTTAGGATTAGGAGGAAGAAGTTGATGAAGAGCAGGCCGAATCCTTTGTTTGAATGGAATTTATGCATCATGTATGAAGTGTATAAATATGCAACAGGCTGTTGTTTAACACCTTTGTTAACAGGTGTCCTTTCTCGGGCTTGTGCTGCCCAGAAAAAGGTACCCGGACAGCCGTAACTCTTTGTTTTTATTGTCTCATATTGTCTTAATTCAAATTGTCTAAATTATTTTTACTCTAATTGTATTATTATTTTTATAACTATTTTATTACTATTGAATCTTTAAAATTTTAAAAAACAAGTGATTGGTGTTTTTCACATCAGATATAATATTGCCCAATTTGTGCTTCATTTTCATCTGAGAAACCTTTCAGAAAGAATCCTCCCCAACTCCCCCTTTTACAGCAGGATGGGACGGGGTAGTGGGAGGGGGAATGGGGAAGCCCTGGGTGTACTGCAAGCACTGTGGGGAGAGAATGGGGCAGTCACTGAGGGTACTTGGGCACTTGGATGGGGCTGGGGAGCCCCTGCAGGTATGAGCAAAGGGATGGGGGAGCCCTTGGGGGTAGTGGGAGAGGAAATAGGGAGCACAGTGTTTTGCAGAGACAAATGAAACTCCACAACTTTGTGATAGTTGTAATGCAGGTATGTTTATCACAGCGCTGGACACGTGGAGATTACTCTCCTTAAAAGACGTGCACCTCTGGGAACTCCAGATCCTTTTTCATCCCCCTCTCAAATACATATGCATGCAATTTCACAATAGGTTTATACATATTCATTTTTACAAATTTCACGAGAAACTTGCCGCTAATTCTTCTTTATCAGAAAGAATTCCTAGGTCAGGTTGACCTGCTCTCACAGCTGTCTCTCTGTCTCCCCCCCTTATCTCTATCCTTTGGCTGGAGCAGTTTCTCTGAGCCTAGGCTTTTTACAAGAACAGGCAGTCAGACTAAACAGCTACGTTTTCAAGTTACAGACTTAACTCAAAGATGTACAGTTTACCTAAATCAAAATGGATTTCTACTCTGGAAAATTTCCAGTCTGTCTCTGAACCTGACATGTCCCCACTCAGTGTCGGGAATACGGCACCTGAAGTGTGACCCCTGCGAGCCCTTGGGAAGGTGCCCAGGACTGGGCAGTGCTCTCTGTCCCCACAGGAAGCCCTGAAAAAGGCACAGATCAAGGAGCAGAGAAGAGCAGAGCTGGAGGACAAGAGGGACCATCGGAGAGACGTGGAGGAGGAGCTGCAGCATCAGGAGCAGAAGCTGCTGCAGTGGGCGATGAGGATGAGGCTGGAGCAGGAGGAAGACGTGCGGGAACTGAACGCGGTAGGGCCGGCGCTCCCCTCTGTCACCTGGCACTGCTGAGCCTCCCCTGCTCCTTGTGCTCCCAGGCTCTTCCTCTCCTTCCCTGACCCTCCCTGCTCCCTGTGTCCCAGTGTGGCTCTGAGCCACAGACACCTCTTGTCCCCACAGCTGTTCCTCAATGCCAAGTGCAACATGATCTGGGACAAGCAAGTCCTGGAGAAGCGGATGATCCACAAAGAACTGGTGGAGGAGGAGAAGCGCCTGGACAAGATGTTGAAAGTGGAGCAGGAGAAGGGCATGGAGGTCCAGGAGGAGCTGGAGCGCCAGAGGAAGCAGGAGCTGATGAGGTGGGCAGAAGGCTCCCTCTTCCCCATGGAGGCATCTGGCCCATTCCAACCACACCAGCCCTGTCCATGCCAGGGTTCCCACAATGGGGAGCAGGATGGAGCCACAGGAAACCCTTCTGCTCTCGTATTTCCAGAGCCCGGCAGGACATTGTGAAACAGATGGAGCAGAATGCAGAGGAGTGGGCGCTGAGGGCTGAGGAGCTGTACCAGGAGGGCCAGAGGCAGCTGGAGCGACTGGAGCAGATGAAGAGGGAGGATTGGAAGGTGGGAGCAGGGAATGGGGGGTGCAGGGAAGTTTCCACCTGGCTGTAAAGGGATTGGCAGAGCTGGATCAGCCACACTCAGGGAGTGGGGGAAGCAGCCAGAAGAATCAGAGCCCTGGTCCCTTGGGGATATTGTGACATCCCAGGGAGGTGGCCCAAAGCCTCCCTGCCCTGAGTGAGGAGGAGGAAGGAGCACTCGGCTTGGTGGTCTCCAACCCTGCATGGCATTTCCAGGCCTGGGAGCAGAAACAGGGGCAAATCCATGCTGATACTAAATGTTTCAGCGTGGAGAGCCAGAGGCTGAAGGATCAACAGCAGGAGCAGGAGAGGCTAGAGGAGGACTGGGTGTGGGAGTAGGAGCAGCAGAAGACTGTAAGTGCAGCAGACTCCTGACGGGATGGGCAGGGGCTGCAGGAGCTGTCCTGGGGCTCTGTCCCATCGTGGGGCTCTGTCCCATCCTGAGACTCTGTCCCCTATAAGAGCACTAGGCTGCCTTGGAAGAGGAGAAGCAACAACTGCACCTGGAGAAGAAGGAGCTGGCCTGGCTTAGGGCCACACAGGAGCAGGCCCAGGCCTGGCAGGCAGAGCAGGTGAGTGGCCTAGGCACAGATGGTGTGCTCCCCTGCCACTGTCCCTGTCCCCAGACTGGCAAAAGGGCAGCGCCCTTGGAGGTGGGGGTTTGAAGGACCAGCCCCTGGAGCCAGGGGATGGCCTGGAGCTGGGCCAGCAGAGCCAAAGCCACAGCCAAGGGCTTTCATAGCTGTGCCTGAGGGAAGCCCAGCACTGTCCCCTATTTGGGCAGGATGCTCTGTGGGCCAAGAGGAACCAAGAGGTCGCAAACCAGGAATGGCGACGGTGGGAGCTGCAGAAGGCACGGAACAAGGCTGAGCTGGAGCAGCAGCTGAAGCAGGATCAGCTGGAGCAGTTGGCCCAGAAGGAGCAGTACCTGATCATGCAGGTGCAGCAAGACCACCAGGAATTCCAGAGGGTGCTCAGGTGAGGCACACAGGAACAAGACATGGCTGAAGTGGTGGCCAGGGTGCTCCCAGTTCCAGCTGATGGCTCTGGTGGCTCCAGTGCCAGCCCAGGTGCTGTGCCAGGTGTGGGGGGCTGTGGCAGGGTCCCTGAGGCAGCCCGGCTCTCCCACAGGGCCCATCAGGAGCAGCCGGAGTGGGAGAAGCTGGAGCAGGAGCAGAGGGAGCTCCGGCAGTGCGCCCATGCCGAAGATCTCCGGCGGCAGATCCAGGAGCTGCAGCAGCGGCGGCAGAGGGAGCGGGCGGCCGTCATTGAGGAGGTCCGGCGGCGGCAGCAGGAGGTCCGGCAGCGCAGCCAGCACCTCGCCCAGTTCAGGCAGCAGAAGGTGCAGGAGTTCAGGTCAGGGGCTGCTAGTGCTGCTTCCCTGGGCTCCTTGGGCTCCCCAAGTCCTTCATGGTGTCCCATCCTGGGCCACCTTCCAGCTCCCTCTGCATCCTCGGCAAATGGGACCTGCTGTGGGGCCACGGTCCCAGATCCACCCAGAGCCTGATGGATTCTTTCCTCTTCAGAGCCACCAGAATTCCTGACAAATATTTTGCCCAGGTGGAGTGCAGGGCCAGGAGCTGAGCCAGCAGAGCCCCCTCCTAGGCCTAGCCCCACCAGGAACCAGCTTGGATTCCCCACGGATTTGGGTCTCCGTTTCCATTGTCCTGGGTTACAAAGTGGGGTGTACCCAAGCAGTGTGTTCTCCTCCCAACTCCACTATGAAAAAAGTGTGTTTTATGATTGGCTTTTAGCAAATACTGAAATGAATATTATATGTGTTGTGTTAGAAAGTAATGCTGTATTAATTCTCTTAAGCAGTGTGTTAAATATAGTTTTAGGTTATAAGAAAATGTTAAAATAGAAACAATGCTATGTAGGATACTTTTTTTCCTAAAGAAAGGACTCACACTGAGGTAGGAGCCACAGGACACCTAAATCTTTCAGAGAAAGAAATTTTTACCCCATTATCAGGAGAACCTAACTTCTTCCCACCTTGCTCAGGCAGGACGACTCTGACTCCCTTAGGATTAAGAGGAAGAAGTTGACACTGACCAGACAGAATCATGTATTTGAATGGAATTTATGCAAAATGTATGAGATGTATGAATATGCAACAGGTTATTGTTTTTAAGGGTTAATCCTCTGTTAACGTGCGTCATTTTTCGGGCTTATGCTGAAAAAGGTACCTGGACATCTGTAACTCTTTGTTTCTATTGTCTCATATTGTTGTAATTCAAATTGTCCAAATTATTATTACTCTAGTTGTATTACTATTTTTATAACCATTTTAATACTATCAAGCTTTAAAAATTTAAAAAACCCCAAGTGATTGGCGTTTTTCACATCCACCATCCTGATGGACTGTGAATGGGTGGGTCACTCCCTGCAGCTGCCCAGTGCACAGCCTGAGCCCTCAGCCTGCAGGCTGGGTGTTCCATAAGGGAAGGAGGCAAACCCTGCAGGTAGTGCTGGTTTGTCTTTCCAAAGTGACACTGTCCCTGTGAGCAGCCTGTAGAGACCTAGGACATCAAGGATTCCCCAGAGCATCCCATGAGTCATATGAATACATAATTCCACTGTGAAATTCCCTGCCCTGGGGAGGTACTGAACATTTCTGCCTGAATCTGACCTTATGTAATCTGGGCTCTTTGGGGACTTGGGACACCAGCATTGCTCAAGGGACCCAGGGGAGGACCAGATCTTCCACAGGAGGACCAGACCTTCCACAGAACCACTGCTTTTGACAAGACTGCAACCATCACTTCAACAGGACTTAATCCATCACCCTGACGGGCAGAATGCCAGGTTGTACTCTGCCTTTGTGGTTTTAAGCCAGTTTTTCTGTATCATTGCATATGTTGTAAGATTTCTATTAAATTGTAATTCTGACCTGAAATCTCTCTCAAAGTATTTGTGCAGTGTTCATTTCTCCCACTGGTTTACTTTCAAACCAGCACATCCATTGATCGAGTTTTCCAATAAATAATATTTTCTGAGCAGTGTTTTCCACAGGGCTCTTGCTCTTCTCTTCTCCTCCTCCCAGAGCTCCCAAACCTGTGGCTTTACCTGCATGACCACAGAGAGGAAATGGGATGGAAAACCCCCCTGTGCCCTGGCAGCACAGGGATGGGAGTTGAGAGGAACAACAACCACCACAGGAAATTCTACAAGGATAAATCTGCTCCAGTCTCCTGTGGGCAAGTCCTCAGTCAGAACAGGAGGGGTAATGTTACTTCCCATCCTCTGGAAGGGCCCTCCAGGTCATATTTACAAAGAGTGAGTGCCAAGATCCGGACTAGAGAGGCCCTGGCTCCTGCCAGGTGGGCCTAAGGGACACTGGCATCCCTTGGACTGTGTGGATCCATGGCACAGCAGAGCCACAGGAGCTCACGGCTTTAGGTGACGCCAGGACACAATGTCCGTGATGTCATCCAGATCCGTAGGGGCAGAATCCACCTCTATTCTTGTGGTGACAGGGGGATCCCGACAGGGATTGAGCTGGGTGATGAAGTGAGCCCGACTGGGAATGGCCAAAACAGGCCCTTGGAACTGGCCCTGAGGCCCTGGGAGTCCTTGGCACAGATTCTCTCAGGATAGGGGATTTCAGGGAGCCCAAAGGGCATTGTGGGGCTTTGGCAGAGCTGCTGTGGAGACAGAGGGAATTCAACTGCCATGGCCTGATCCTGACTGCCCTGAGAAAGGGGGAGGCTCCGGAACCCCACAGGGCCTTTGTGACATCCTTGTGTGGGGAACACAGCAGAGGAGAGGTTTGGGACAAGAGAATCCAGAAACTCCTGAAGGCCTCTTTGGCCATCAGAGCAAGGAAGGTCCAGGGTCCTGCCAGGTTCCTCTGGTGGAGGAAACATGCTGGGGGGGAGTGTTCAGGGTTTGTTCCTTTTTGGTGGCTTTCCCTAAAAATGGCTCCTTGTGTGACAATTTGGACTCTTAACCATGTTACTGTTGCTGTTGGTTTTGTTCTTGCATTGCTGTTTCAGGAAATTGTTCTTCTCTCAGCCCTTTGGGATCTCTGTACCTCCACGGGGAGGGCGAAGGGCAGCAGCCCCTGGTTTTTAGTGGCAGCCCAGAACTGAAGAATCCCATTCCTAAACCCCAACAAAGCTGAACAAACACAATCTCTGCCAGTTTAACCAAAAAGCTGCATTTTGGACCAAATAAGAAGGAACTGGGTCCTGTGCCCCCTGGCACTCAGAGGAGTCTGGGAGCCATGGGTGTACTGGGAGCACTGGGAGTGGGAAAGGGCAGCACTGGGTGCCCTGTGCAGCCTCCCCCGACTCGTGGTCATCACCCTGGGCAGGGTGGGCCACCATGGGAGCCATGGGATGGGGACTCCCAATGTCCTCCAGTGTCACCGCACGTTCCCAGAGATGTCACTGGTGTCCTGCAGTCACCCATGTGGTACTGGTGGCTCTGCATGGGTCACCTGGGGGTCCTTGGAGGGGACCGCAGAGTAAGAGTAAGAGACACCTGGCTTGGGGTGACACCCATAGGTGACATGTCTGTGTTCCCACCCATACCCCATACTCACCCCCTGCCCACTTGGTGTCCAGCCCCTCCCCCACCTCCAGGGGATAAGGGGGTTCTAGGGGGCCCTGTGGGGATACGGGGGGCCTGAGGGGTGTCTGGGGAGGGGGTCAAGGAGAGTCATGGCTGGAACTCCCCACTCACCTGTCCTATGATTTCCTGAGAGCTGCAAGAAAAAGAAAATGGGGTGATCATGGGGTGCCCTGGGCACCAATCCCACCTGGGACATTTAAATGCCCACTGGAGCCCTGAGCTCCCACCAGACACTGATTTCTACTGGACTCCCAGGTCCCTGCACCCCAAATCACCTCTGAGGAGCCCCAGAACAGCTGAGCCACCCAGGTACTCCAACCCCCTCCCCAGGACCCCTAAACCACCTCGGGACCCTGATTCTTCACACGGCCCCTGAGGGCCTCTCAAGCCCCTAAGAACCCCAAGAATGGAATGCAGGGAAGCCTCCAAACTGCTCCAGGATCCCTGAAGAGCTCTCAACATCCCTGCACAACTCTCCAACACCTCCCTGAAAGGCCCCAGGAGATCCCAGTGACAACCCAATATTCCTCAAGGCCCCTCCTAGGACAGCCCAGGACCCTCCAGAATGCCCCCAAACCTGTGAGCACCCCAAGCAAATGTCACTGGAGGCTCAGCTTCCTCCAGGTCAAGGGCTTTTGGTGATGCCCTAATGGCCCCCCAAGGCTGTGGGGTTGCCCCCCACTTCCTGTAGGACCTTGTCCCCCTCCTTTGTCACTCACCCCTGCGGTGCCACCAGTAACAGCCCCCGATGACAGCCAGGAGCAGGAGCAGGAACAGGAGGGTCCTGCCGACATTCACAGCCACTGCTGGGGACAGAGGGGACACATTGGGGTCACCCTGAACCCTGGGGGTCCTGAACACCCTGGTGACTCCGTGTGACCCCACCTGTGACCCAGGGTGAGCGAGGTGTCACCTCCAGTTACAGCTTAGGGCTGAGTGCCCGGAACACGCGGTGCCCGTCCTGTCCCAGCTGGTTGGTGGCCATGCACTGGTAGGTGCCTCAATGTCCCACATTGATGTCCCTGAGCTCCAGGAATGGACCTTGGGCCACCTCCTGCCTGTTGTGCAGCCAGGTGAAGGTGACAGGGGCTGAGCCCACCTGCACTGAGCAGCTCAGGGTCACGTTGTCACCTGCATGCACCTGGTGTGACAGGGGACCAGGGGTGATGGTGGCATTGGCCACGGGCACTGCAGGGACAGAGACAGGGATGAGGGAACAGGGAGGGGCTGGCAGGTAGTGTGGGGGGATAGGAACAGGGGGATGGGTGTGGTGGGGGATGTCCAGGATGGGGTCACATCATGGAGGGGTGAGGGGACACAGGGCAAAGGTGCGGAGACACAAGAAAGTTGTCTGGGGGACATGGAGGTCCCCAGCCAGGGCATCTGGGGGGTCTCGGGGGGCTCCCCATGCCCATTATTGCACTCACTGGTGCACTGTGATGCAGAGTCGGGGGCTGCTCTTCCACACGTTCCCCCGATCAGAGCGCACCTGGCAGCTGTAATTCCCCGAGTGGGAGACCCCCACGGCGGGCAACAGCAGCTGCGAGGACCCCTGCGGGCCTCCCAGCACCTGCCCATCCCGGTAGAACACGTGCAGTAGGGGGGCTCAGGGCCGCAGGGGGCTGGGGGTGCTGAGGCAGCTGAGAGTCAGGGGGGACCCCTCCGTGGGCTCAGGGGGACCCTCCAGCACCGGCACCGAGAAGAGCTCTGGGAAGTAGAGGCGTGGGGGATTTGTGACCCTGAGTCCCTGGGGAAGGGCTGTGGGGGTGTTGGGGTGGCGGCTGTGGGGTGCTCACCCTACACTGTCAATGTTACTGGTACTGACTTCTTCAACCCCCAGTATTCCATCCGGCCCTTGCAGCAGTAGCGGCTGCTGTGACTCAGCTGCAGAGGGGACAGGGACAGCTCGGTGTCACTGCGAAGTTCCTCCAGTTCCTTCCCCTTGTGGTAGAAGGACACTGAGGTGATCGGTCTATACCACCAGCCGCGGCAGCGCAGTGTCATCGTGTCCCCCTCTAGCAGTGCCCGTGCTGGCACCTGAAGCACCAGCCAGTCTCAGGGACAGAGAAGTCCTGTCACAGCCGATGGCACCAGGACCCCCCCATTGGGTCACACCCAGCAAACCAGGGGTTCCCAGTTCCAGAACAGATTCCCCGCTCTGGGAGGCTCTGGGATGTCCCCAGAGCAGGGGACAGGCTCTGGTCACACAGGAGGTGAGCAATAGAGCGGAGCCCACCCAGAGCCCTTGGGGTCTCTGCAGGTGCCAGGCTGGGGAAAACCAAATACCCCCTCACCATTTAAGACTCCCATGGGAAGCTGAGCCCACTGCCTGGTCTGTCACACTCGTAGGTTCCAATATTGGTGACAGTGACATGGTCGCATCCCTGGTGCCACCAGCGCTGCCCATCCCTGTACCAGGTGATGTCACCGGCAGACCCTGAGCTGTGGCAGGTCATTGTCACCCGGTCCCACAGCACCGGTGGCCTCCAGTGGGGCTCCATAACGATCTAGGTGTTCTGGGCACCTGTGGGTGACAGGGGACACCAGCCTGCCAGGGCCAGCACTGGGCTGGGGACAGCGGGGTGGGGACATGGCGTCCCCCGAGGACTGAACAGCGAGGCCGAGGGTTTGGGCTGGAAGGGAGAAGGGACAGGGCTGGGTGGCGGTGGCATTGCAGGGACAGAACACAGGGGCACAGGGTGTAGGGGCTGTCCCCGTGGGGACAACAGTTCTTGTGGGAAAGTGTGTCTGTGTGGTCCCCAAAAGATTTGGCAAGGCAGGGGGACACGTCTGTGTCACAGCCACCCACGCACCACATCTGTGTGGCACAGACACCTTGGGAACAGGGATGGCAAGGCCACCCTGGGCTGAGGCAGAACATGGGGACACTGTGGACACACCAGGCATGAGGATTCCATGGACACAGCCCATGCTGGCCCAGGTCACCCCCACCAGCTCATGATCCCATCCCCATCATCCCATCCCCATGGCCACATCCTCACCATTCTGATCCCCTTCTTTCCCTGCATCCCAGTTCCCTTGTCCCTATGCCCAGAGCTACATGAGCCCAAAGGTGCCAGTCCCCACATTCCTGTCCCCACATTCCCATCCCCAAATTCCTGCACCCTGTTCTGTGCCCAAAGCCACCCTACATCCCCAGTCCCACCAAGGTCCACTGTGGCTAACATGGAGTGGCATTGCTGGCCTTGGGGACCTCAGGGGACCCCGCAGCCCCCCTGTGCCCCCTCCCCTCCCCATCCCCAGCCTGTCAGGCCCGTGCCTGGGGCACTCACCCCACAGGAACAGTGCCACCTTCCCAGCCATCCCAGTGTCCCCAGACATGTGGACTGGCTTTCACTCGCTGCCAGAGGTGGCTGTCCTCTCGCTGGTGGTTCTTTGGCCAAAGGGGAAGGAAGCGAGTTCAGGTCTTGTCCTCACATGTAGGCGGCACCTGGTGGGGGCAGGGTGGCCACAAGCTGGGGACAGGTTGTGGGCAGGGTGGGGACAGAATGGGGACAAGACTGGGTGGGACAAGGTGGGACATGGGGTTCCCAGGAGTGGGGGCTCCGGGGGTTTGTGGACCCGGGGATGGGGGAGGCATGGGAATGGGGGTTCCCACGGCTGGGGGGACTCAGGGATAGGAGTACCAGGGGAACATGGGCTCCAGGGATTTGGGGTCACAGGATGGGAATGCTGGGGGAATGGGGGTCCCGGGGGAATTGGGGTCCTGGGAGGATCAAGGTGCTGGGGGAAAGAGGATTGTAAGGGATGGAATGAACAGGAGAGGGTTCCTAGGGAATGGGGTCCTGGGCCATGGAGAATCTGGGGAATGTCAGTACTGGAGTGGGGGTCCCAGGGAGGGAGGGATATAAGGAATGGGGTTGGGTTCTCAGGGGAATGGGGGTGCCAGAGATGGGCAGTGGCTGGGTCAGCCCGTGGGTCTCACCTTCTTCCCTGGATGCCTCAGATTTTGGGGTGACCCAGAGCCCAGCACAGCGCCCCTAAGGTGCCAGTGGCCTGAGGGTCACCCCAGACAGATTTTGAGGGTCTCCGGGACTCTGTCCCCACACTCCCAGTGAGTTTTCCATGTTTTTTCCATTTCTATCAATTAACCCCTTCAATTCACAAGCTGCCAGTTTGTGCCTTGATGATCCTGGAGAGCACCTGAGCAGGGAATGGGCGGGGGGCAGCCCAGGGTGGGGGAAGCAGGGGTGAGAGGTCTGCAGGGAGGTTTGGGGAGGCTGTGGGGGATGGGGGTGTCCACTTTCCCACCCAAACACTTTCACTTTCTCTCTCCTGCAGAAGAAGGAAGAGGCCATTTGACACCTTTGTCACATGGCGGGGGGCAGGTTCTTTCCTGGGGGGACACATCTCCGGGCTCCTGTCTCGGGCGTGTCCTGTCCCAGGGGGACACATGGTGAACAAGGGTGTCCTGTCCTGGGGCATGGCAGCTCTGGGGCAGTCCAGACTTCTCCATTCTTGCTCATCCCCTGCAGGATCTGAGCTCACAAGAGCAGCTTGGGAATGGAGGCCAGGGCAGGAAGGAGCGCCCAAACTCTGCTCCTTGAGGCCAGTGGTTACCCAAGGGTGGGGCCCAGCCATGGCCCAGCCCCACTGCACAGGGATGGCCATTGCCCAGCCCTGCTATGGCCAGCCCCAGGTGGCAGCCAGGACCTCAGGGTCACCCCTGCCCCTTTGGCTTTGATTCTGGCAGCTTTAGATCTGCTGCAGAGGAGAGAGTTATGTGGGGAAAAAGGCCTGCCTATGGTTTGCTTTGCCCTTCAAGAAGCCAAAACCCCAAAGGGAGCCCAAGGAGTGGCTCTGTGAGGGCCTTTGATGGTTTTCAGAGCAGGGCTGGCTGGAAACTTCCCTGCAGGGGCAGCTGTGGGGTAACCAGTCTGGAAATGCAGTAATTAATCATTTTGTTCCACTTGATAAGGGACAGATAGAAACCATGAACTACTGCAAATCCTACAACAATCGGCTGACAACCTGACCTGGACCATCCTTCTTGAACAAAACATGCAGCCCTTTGGAACCTTCCAGAAAGAAAGTTTTGGCTCAGGCTGGGGCCACCAGCTCAGAGAGAAAAGTATGGAAATATCGAGGAGGGGCTCTGCCAGTGGCCATGGTGGGGCTGTGGGGAGCGACCCTGTGGGGATTCCAGATGTCCCCAAAGGTGCTCCATCCCTGCCCTCCTCACCTGAGTGAAAGGCTGAGGCTTTGCAGGGATTGTGGTATAAAGCCACCAGAGGTGCTGCTGTGGACCTGAGACCTGCCTGGTGTCAGGAGCTGCCTTCCTTGCATCCAGGGTCATGGAGAGCAGTTGTGGGTGTTGTGCAGGCTTGTGCCTGGCCCCGGGACAGTGCTACGCTGCCAGTGGGCACTGGAATCAAACCTGCTGCCTTGGCGGCTTCTACCTGCTGCTGGTGGTGGTGCTGGGAGCAATTGGTGCCCGTGAGTTTGCAAAAGGAGCCATTTCCCATCCTGCCTCCCCTCTGAAGCTGCCATGGCCCCTGAGGGGGTGGAGCTCGACCGGGGCGCCACCTGCTGGCCTGGAGTGCTCCCTGCAGCGCCACCTGCTGGCCGCGGTTATAACTGCCATAAAATCAAACAGCGCTGGGCCGGAGGGAAAGTTCTCGGTTTGTGTTGTTTGTAATGTTCTGGTGTATAAATTTCCTCATAAAGAGCTGTAATTCCATGTCCTACACTTTGGCCTGGATGCCCCATCATTTTTAAAATTAAAAAAGTTTTAGAGATTGGTCTTCTTTCCATTCCAGGATGTTCCCACTTTCCTTGGCAGATATTTCTCTTTTAAATGAGTTGCCAAATCCTGGGTTCCAGTGTGGATAGGACAGACACCCCAAGAGAAGACATGGTCAGAGACTAGGACACCTCACGCTCTGCCTTTTAAGCCAGTTCTGCCACCAAGGGTCCTCTCCCTAGCTGGCACTTCTGGTCACCTGGCCACTCAGGAGCTGGCTTTGGCAGATTGTCACACTGTCCCCAGTGGGCCATGGCTAACAGACTGATGGACAGAATGGGACCTTTCTCAGCAAAAGCAAGGCCTGACCCACCCCTGCCACACAGAGCTGTTCCAAATTGTCTCCAGACATCAAAGTTTTCCTGTCTCTGACACCCCACACTGTGCCATGGCCTGATCCCGACTGCCCTGGAGAAAGGGGAGGCTCTGGAACCCCCACAGGGCCTTTGTGACATTGTGGTGTGGGGAACAGGGAAGAGGACGGGTTTGGGACAGGGAACAAGAGAATTCAGAGCCTACTAAAGTCTGCTATGGCCATAAGAGTAAGGAAGGTCCATGGCCCTGGCTTGTTCCTTTCTAGGGGGAATTTCCCAGGAAATCATTCCTTGTGTGACAATTTGGACTCAGAACCTGTTGCTGCCATTGGTTTTATTCTCTCTTGTTGCTGTTTCAGGAAATTGTTCTTCTCTCGGCCCTTTGGGATCTTTGTTCTCCCAAAGGGAGGTAGAAGGGCAGTTCTTGGTGGCAGCACACAGATGAGTGGCTGCCCATGGGTGGGGACCCCCAGTGTCCCCCAGTTCCCCCCAGTGTCACAGCACATTCCCACAGATGTCACCAGCTTCCTGCGGTTGCCCCTGGGGTCCCCGCAGCACCATGTAGGTCATCTGGGGATCCTGGAGGGTGGTGGCACGGGGGGACACTGCAAGAGACATGGGCTGTGGGATCTGGGTGGGGTGACACTCGTGGGTGTCTTGTCCCTCTGAGTGTGTCCCCACAAGTATTCACCCCCTGACCTCTTGGTGACCACAATGTGGGTGTACAGCACCTCCCCCTCCTCTGGGTGGGGGTGGGGTATCCAGGAGGCCCTGAGGAAATAAAGGGCATGTGGGGAGGGGAAAGGAGGTGTTGGGGTAAAAGGGGGGAATGTGGTTGGAGCCCCCCACTCACCTTTCTTGGTTCTTCCTGGCAGCTCCAGAGGAAAGAGGGAAGGGGTGACTGTGGGGTCCCAGGGCCCTGACCCCTCTCAGGATTCCTGATCCACCACGGGACCCTCAATTCCGCACAGGACCCCCAAATATCTCTGGAGACCCCCAGAATTCAGGAACATCCCCAGTGCCGCCGATCAAGAACTCAATGCCCAGCAGGACAGAGACACCCCAAAGATCCCCTGAAAGAACCCCAAACATCCCTGCAAGACCCTCCAGCACCTTCCAAACCCTATAGTACCCCCAGACAAGGTCACAGTTCTTTGCTGTGGGTGCTGCCCTATCGCTCCCCAACTCTGGGGCCTCTACAGCTCCCTGGGCCCCCTGTCACCCCCCATTTTCACCCACCCACACGGTGCCACCAGTGCCAGGCCACAGTGACACCCAGGAGCAGGACCAGGAACAAAAGGGCCTCAATATCCCCTGCGGCAGCTGCAAGAAACAGAGGGGGACACATCAGGGTCACCTATCACTCGGGGGTCCTGTCCTCCCTGGTGACTCCATGTGACCCCACCTGTGACCCAGGGTGAGCGAGGTGTCACCTCCAGGGCCAGCTTTGGGCTGAGTGTCCGGAACACGTGGTGCCCATCCTGTCCCAGCTGGTTGGTGGCCACGCACTGGTAGGTGCCTGAATGTCTCACATTGATGTCCCTGAGCTCCAGGAGGGGACTCTGGGCCACCTCCTGCCCGTTGTGCAGCCAGGTGAAGGTGACAGGGACTGAGCCCACCTGTACTGAGCAGTGCAGGGTCACATTGTCACCTGAGCGCAACTGGTATGACAGGGGACCGGGGGTGATGGCGGCATTGGCCATGGGCACTGTGGGGACACAGACAGGGCTGAGGCCACAGGGAGGGGCTGGCAGCCAGTGTGGGGGGATAGGGACAAGGGGGAATGGGTGTGAGGGGGGATGTCAGAGATGGGGTCACACCAAGGTGGGCTGAGAGGAAACAGGGCAGAGGGTGGGGGACCCAAGAAAGGTGTCAGGGAGACATGGACGTACCCAGGCAGGGGATCCGGGGGGTCTCGGGGGGCTACCCGTGCCCATCCCCGCATTCACTGTGCACCGTGATGTGGAGTCGGGCACTGCTCTTCTGCACGTTTTCCCCCTCAGAGCGCACCTGGCAGCTGTAATTCCCTGAGTGAGAGACCCCCATGGTGAGCACCAGCAGCTGTGAGGACTCCTGCGGGCCTCCCACCACCTGCCCATCCCGGTAGAACAAGTACAGGAGAGGGGCTCAGGGCCGCAGCGGGTTGGGGGTGCTGAGGCAGCTGAGACTCAGGGAGGACCCCTCGGTGGGCTCAGAGGGGCCCTCCAGCACCGGCACCAAGAAGAGCTCTGGGAAGGAGAGGCAAGGTGGGGACTGTGACTCTGAATCCACAGGGAGGGGGCTCTGGGGATGTCAGAAGATTGGAGTTTCAGCCATGGGGGGCTCACCATGCACTGTCACTGCTGCTGACCATGCCTGCCAGGTCCCCACCAAGCCCCCGCAGCTGTAGCTGCCACTGTGGTTCAGCTGCAGACGGGACAGGGACAGCTGGATCCCTCTGAGGAACCCCCACAGATCCTTCTCGTCCTGGTAAAATCGCACCCTGGTTACTGTGGTGTTCCACCGGCCCCAGCAGCGCAGTGTCCGCGTGTCCCCCTCCAGCAGCACCTGTGCTGGCACCTGCAGCATCAACCGGTCTGTGGGGCAGGAGGGTCCCATCTCCCTGAGGGGCTCGAGACAGGGTGCGCGTGGGACCAGGGACATCTGGGGTGCACTGGGATCCAGTGGGATACACTGGGATGTCCCTGCATACAGGGCACAGGCTCTCGCCACACTAGGGATGTGAGGCCACCCACGGAGCAGAGCCCACCCTGACCTGTCAGGGGCCACCCAGATAATTTAAGACCCCCCCTTACCATCTAAGACGCTTACAGAGTGGTTGCACCCACTGCCGGGTCTGTCACTCTCATGGGTGCCCTTCTCAGTGACAGTGACGTGGTCGCGTCCCTCCTGCAACCAGTGCCCCCCGTCCTTGTACCAGCTGGTGGCATCGTTGGTCCCCGAGCCCTGGCAGGTCAGTGTCACCTGGTCCCACAGTACCGATGACCTCCAGGGGGGCTCCACAAGGAGCTGGGTGGTCTGGGCACCTGCAGGTGACAGGGGACACCAGCCTGGCAGGGCCAGCAAGGGCCTGGTGACAGCGGGGTGAGGCCATGGCATCCCCTGAGGACTCACCAGCGAGGCCGAGGGTCTGGGCTGGAAGGGAGAAGGGACAGGGCTGGGTGGGGGTGGCACGGCAGGGACAGCAGCATGGGGGCATGGGCTATGGGGGCTATCCCCATGGGGACAGCAGTTCTTGTGGGAAAGTGTTTCTTGGTGGTCTCCAAGAGATTTGGCAATGCACGGGGACATGTCTGTTTCACAGCCACCCACACACCACATATGTGTGGCACAGACACCTTGGGAACAGGGATGGCAAGGCCACCCTGGGCTGAGGTAGAGCAAGGGGACACTGTGGAAACCCTGGGCATGAGGATTCCATGGACACAGCCCATGCTGGCCCAGGCTACCCCCACCAGCTCATGATCCCATCCTCATCATCCCATCCCCATGGCCACATCCTCACTATTCTTGTCCCCTTCTGTCCCTGCATCCCAGTTCCCTTGTCCCTATGCCCAGAGCTACCTGAGCCCAAAGGTGCCAGTCACCACATTCCTGTCCCCACATCCGATCCCCAAATTCCTCCCCCATGTTCCTGTCCCCAAAGCCACTCTACATCCCCAGTCCCACCCAGGTCAACTGTGGGTAACACAGACTGGCACTGCTGGCCTTGGGGACATCAGGGGACCCTGCAGCCCCCCTGTTCCCCCTCCCTTCCCCATACCAGGATGTCAGTCCTGTGCCCGGGGCACTCACCCCACAGGAGCAGCGCCACCTTCCCAGCCTTCCTGGTGTCCCCAGCCATGTGGACTGGCTGTCACTCACTGCTGTGGCCACCACTCCTCTGACTGGCAGCTCTTTGGATGAAGGAGAAGGAAGCAAGATCACGCCTGTCCCCGCGTGTAGGTGGCCCTTGGTAGGGGCAGGGTGGCCACAAGCTGGGAACAGGCTTGGGACATGGAGGGAGAGTCTGGAGACATGGTGGGACATGGAGTTCCCTGGAGTGGGGGGCTCAGGGGATGTGGGGAATCAAGGATGGGTGTCCAGGAGAATCGGGGTCCAGGGGAAGTGGGGTCTCCATTCCTGGGGGGCATTCAGGAATGGGTGTGCTGTGGAAACATGGTCCCCAGGGATTTTGGGTTATGCCATGTGGGTGTCGTAGTTGGGGGTGCAGAGGGGAAAAGGAGACCCTCAGGAATAGGGGTTGTGGGGGAAGAAGCAGCCCATGGGATGGGATCAAGGCAATGGTGGTGCTGGGCAGTGGCAGTCCTGGGATGGGGGTCCCCAAGGAGGAGAGACCAAGGCAATGGGGGTCCCATGCTTGTGGTGCCAGGGGAATGGGGGTGTCAGGGATGGGCTGTGGCTAGGGGCCCAGTGGGTCTCAGCTCCTTCCCTGTGTGCCTCAGATTTTGAGTGACCCAGGGCCCAGCACAACCCCCCTGGCATGCTCATTTCTTGGCCAGGTATCACCTGGGGGTCCTGGGTAAGTCTGCCTCTGTGCCCTCCCCTGCCCTTGACTTTTTGTCTCTTTATTTCTCTTTTTTCCTTCTTTTCCTCACTTTTGTGCCATGTCCCCTCAGCCCCAGTTCCTGGCTCAGCAATCCCGGGGAGCACTTGAGCAGGGAAGGGGTTGGGGGACCCCAGGGTAGGGGGAAAATGGGGAGTAGAGGGTGCAGGGAAGGATGCAGAGGCTGTGGGGGACAGAGGTGTTGGGCTGTGCCCCTACAAGTCTTTCACTTTTTTCTAGAAAAGAAGGAAGAGACCGTTTGCGCTGAGAGTCAGATGGGAAAGGGGCGCACTTCTGTCCTGGGGGGCACATCCGGGGGGTCCTGTCTTGAGGAGATCCTCTAAAAGGGGGTGACACATCCTGGCATGTGGGGTCCTGTCCCACGGGTGGCAGTTCCAGAAATGTCCCTGCACATTCCTGGTCAGGTACCTTTCCCAGGGGTGGCACATCCTGGGGACCCCTGTCAGTGCAAGGGTAGGGCCCAGCCATGGCCCAGCCCCACTGCACAGGGATGGCCATTGCCCAGCCCTGCTCTGCCCAGCCCCAGGTGGCAGCCAGGACCTCAGGGTCCCCCCTGTCCCCTTGGCTTTGATTCTGGCAGCTTTTGAGCTGCTGCAGAGGTGAGAATTCTGTGGGGGAAAAAGGCCTGCCTGTGGTTTGCTCAGCCCTGCAAGAAGCACAAATCCTAAAACGAGCCCAAGCAGTGGCTCTGTGAGGGCCTTTGATGGTTTTCAGAGCAGGGCTGTCTGGAAACCCCCCCTTGCAAGGGCAGCTGTGAGGGAACCAGTCCGGAAATGCAGCAATTGATCATTTTGTTCCTCTTGGTATGGGTCTGAGAGAGCCCCAGCACTACTGCAAATCCCACAACAATTGTGCTCAACAACCTGCTCAACAACCACTCCTCCTCCTCCCTGCCTTGCTGTGGATGGACAGTGGCTGGATGCCCTGCACCCACCACAGCTGCTCTGTCACTGCCCTCCACACCTGGATGGGGAGAGAAAATTGAGCAAAGGGTTCCTGGGTTGAGACAAGGACCAGGAGAGATCACTCATCAAATCCTGTCACGGGTAAAACTGCCTGGCAATTAGACATATGAATTGAATTTATTGCTGACAAAATCATAGCAGAGTAAGGAGAAGTCAAAGAAACCCTTCAATGCATCTTCTCCCTTTTATGAATGACTATGCAATCATTGGCTTTCACTATTCTATTGGCTTTTGTCAATTATTTTGGTTTATACAGTTTGTAATCTCTTTTTAACTGCTTTTGATACACTACAATTTGTCAGCCTTTTACCCTAATCCCAGTGTAGAGTATAAATTTTAGTGTGATAAACAAATTATACTTTAGGCTCTCTTAAAATATCAAGATAGAGACAATATGCTGTGTATTGTAACATTAACTGTTGCAGAAGTAGCCAATGCCTTTATTTGTGTAACTAAGGGACAATGGTAAGAATAACTCAGATAATTTTGTGAAATAGTTAGTGTTGATCTAATGTACTGGTGGAGGATCTCACCTGTATGAGTAGAACACATTGAAAAGAAGTAAGTAAATAAACATCAAAAGAAAGAATGCAAAGAGGAATTTACCACTGAACCTTCCATTGTCAAGAACTGTCAAAGCACAGAACAGGGGGGCTTTGTGAGGACATAAAATATATAAATTTAATCTGCAGGATGGCATGGACTTTATGAAAATGAATCAAGGGTCAAACCAAGCAAAGGATTCCCAGAACATGTAAACTGGAAAGAATGTTTGAATATGTATCACCCTCCTGAGTATGTATTTAACCAATACAATGAGAAGGTGGGAAAGAAGAATTGTTGTAGGTAATGGTGTGCCTCTGGCAGTTGCAAAGCACCCAGCCCACTGCTTACTGTCCCTTTTATTTGTTATTAAACATTTATAAATTTTATGACTGAGTCTTGTTTCTCAGAGAGCTTAATCAAAAGCTGAATTTTGGGTACAATAAGAGTGAAAAATGTTGTGTTCTCCCCCAGCAATGGGAGAGGGAAGGAGGAGCCCCATGGAGTGCTGGGAAGATGAAGAAGAGAACCTTGAGGGAAATTAATGCTCCCCAGTGCCCCCAGTGCCCCGCAGTGTCACAGCACATTCTCGTAGTCACAGGAGTCTCACTGTCCCTCGTGGGGTCCTGACAGCTCCACGTTGGTCACTTTGGATCCCAAGGTGGGGCAGGGCTGGGGGACACCCGTGGGGGCCCTGAGAGTGACACTGGTTTTGGGGACCTGCGTGGGGGGTTACACCCGTGGGTGACGTGTCCTTGTCCCTCCCCGTACTCACTCCTGGCCCACTTGGTGCCTACATGCAGGGGTCCAGCACTCCCCTCTCCTCTGGTGGGGTCCTGTGGGGATAATTGGGAGTCTGGGTGGTGTCTGGAGAGGGGGAAAGGGTAGTCCCAGCCCAAGCCCTCCACTCACCTTTCCTCGGGTTTCCTGACATCTGCAAGGAAAAGGTGAGGGGTGACTGTGGGACTCTGGGAGCATTGAACCTTCCTGGGACCTCAGCATCCCCAAACACCCAAGGGACCCCCAAATCGCCATGGCAGCCCCAATTCCCAATGGACCCCTGATTCCCCTCCAACACTCCAGGCACCCCTGAACCCCCCTGAACTTCTGCATCACTGCAGGGCGCCCAACCCCCCAGGTGTCCGCCATTCTCTGAGCCCCCAGAACTCCAAGTCTGGCAGGGAGGGGGAACCGAAACTCCCCCAGGATCCCAAAATGATCCCCCAACATCCTGCACATCTCTCCAGGAGATCCCCAAACTCTCCAGGAGCTCCCTGTGCCACTGCAATGTTCCTCAAAGCCCACCCAGGGATAGCCCTGGAGCCCAACTAAGACCCTCCAAAATTCCCCCAGATCCCCCAGGACCCCCAGCTGAGGTCACTGCAGGCTCAGTTTCCCCCAGCTCTAGGGCCCTGGGTGCTGCCGATCTCTGTCCCCACTCTGGGGGCTTCCCCTCACTCCAGGACGCCCATCCTCCCCCATTGTCACTCACCCCGGCTGTGCCACCAGTGACAGCCCCCGATGACCGCCAGTAGCAGGAGCAGGAACAGGAGGGTCCTGCCAACATTCACAGCCACTGCTGGGGACAGAGGGGACACATCAGGGCCACCTTGAACCCTGGGGATCCTGCACTCCCTGGTGACTCCATGTGACCCGACCTGTGACCCAGGGTGAGCGAGGTGTCACCGTCAGTGCCAGTTTTGGGCTGAGTGCCGGAACACGTGGTGCCCGTCCTGTTCCAGCTGGTTGGTGGCAGCACACTGGTAGGTGCCCCAATGTCCCACATGGATGTCCCTGATCTCCAGGAGGGGACTCTGGGCCACCTCCTGCCCGTTGTGCAGCTAGGTGAAGGTGACAGGTGCTGACCCCACCTGCACCGAGCAGTGCAGGGTCACGTTGTCACCTGAACGCACCTGGTGTGACAGGGGACCGGGGGTGATGGTGGCATTGGCCACGGGCACTGTGGCGACACAGTCACGGCTGGCACCGGCCGAGGTGGGATGGGATTGCCGTGGGTGGGGTCACCTCACCCCCAGCCCGAGGGTCCCGCTCACCCAGGACAGTGACATTCAGGGGGTCACTCTTGGCCACGCTGTCCCCGTCGCTGACGCAGCACTGGTACTGGCCGCTTTCATTGTCCCCAACGTGCCACATTTCCAGGCAGTGCCCCAGAGCCCTCCGGTGCCAGGAGAAGTACAGGGGACCTGTCCCCGCGGCCACATCGCAGCTCAACACCAGGCTGTCCCCGAGTGCCACCCGTCCCCTGGGGGGCTGCCCTGACAGGGACACCCCCAAGAGAAGGACCCCTGCGGGAGGGGGGGGCACCAGGGGACAGGCAGGGACCCGGGGAGGATGGGGAGGGGCAGGGGGACCCCAGTGAGGGAGAGGGAGTGCAGAGATGGGACTTGGAAAGGAACTCCGAGGGATGATGGGGAGTTCACAGAGAGGACACCTGGAGAGGGAAGGGGGTGACACAAGGGGACCCAGACAGGGCATGATGTGACCTGGGGAACTTGCAGGGACCTCAGAGAGGGGTGGGAGGACGCAGGGAGGAGTGAGAGGACCGGTGAGGGATGGGGGACACAGGCCAGGAATGGGAGACCTGGGAATGGACCCGAAGCAGGGATGGCAGGACACGGAAAAGGTGTCAGGGAAGGATGGGGGTATCCATGCAGGGCTGGGGGACTCAGTGAGGGACCTGAGAAAGGAGCGGGGGATGCAGGGAGGGATCCGGGAAAGACTGGGGGCCAAAGGGTGGGTGTCAGGAAGGACTGGGAATCCCCAGTGAGCCCTGGGGGACTCGAGCAGGCTGTGGGGGTTCCCCATGCCTATCCCCGCACTCACTGTGCACCGTGACGCGGAGTTGGGCGCTGCTCTTCTGCACTTTCCCCCCCTTGGAGTGCACCTTGCACCTGTAATTCCCCAAGTGGGACACCCCCATGGCGGGCACCAGCAGCTGTGGGGACCCCTGTGGTCCCACCACCTGCCCGTCCTAGTAGATCACGTACAAGAGGGGGGCTCGGGGCTGCAGGGGACTGGGGGTGCTGAGGCAGCTGAGAGTCAGGGGGGACTCCTCGGTGGGCTCGGGGGGACCCTCCAGCACCGGCACCGAGAAGAGCTCTGGGAAGGAGAGGCGAGGTGAGGACTGTGACTCTGAGTCAGCTGGGAAGTGGCTTTGGGCATGTCAGGAGATTGGAGTTCCAGCAGTGGAGTACTCACCATGCACTGTCACTGTCACTGCTGCTGACCGTGACATAAAGGACCCCACCAAGCTCCCGCAGCTGTTGCGGCCACTATGGCGTAGCTGCAGAGGGGACAGGGAGAGCTCGGTCCCCCTGAGGGCCCCCCCAGATCCTTCTTGTCATGGTAAAATCGCACCCTGGTGAGAGGGTTGTCCTGGTGGCCCCAGCAGCACAGTGTCACCATGTCCCCATCTAGCAGCGCCCGTGCTGGCACCTGCAGCACCAGTCTGTGGGACAGGAGGGTCCCATCTCACTGAGGGGCTCGAGACAGGGTGTCTGTGGAACCAGGGACATCTGGGTGCACTGGGATTCACTGGGATATCCCTGTGTGCAGGGCACAGGCTCTCGCCACATGGGGGGTGTGAGGCCACCCACAGAGTGGAGCCCACCCAGACCTGTCAGGTCTAGGGTCGGCTGTCTGTCTCTGCCCCCAGACACGCTTAGGATGGTTCTTGCACGCTGGGCTTCAAAGGATGAGACTGGACGCTAGGTTTTTTCGGTCTTCAGTTTGTTTATTATCTCTTATCTAAAAAGTCCTTTTCCCTGCCTGAAGGATCTGACCAGCACGGCAGCCAAAGGCACTCTGCCCACCCTTAAGGCGGCCGCATCTTTTATAACAAAAACTACGTATATCATATTTACATTTTTGTCCCCAATACCTATCATCTTCGTCACTAAGTACACCCTCATCCCAGACCAATCCACAAGTGCCAACACCACCCCAGAAGATGGAAGACAGGAAGAAGAAGGAAAAGCCTGGTAGCACACCCTGATTCCTCCATCTTGTCTCTACCACCCCCCTGTACCGAAACCCCAAAATTTGTAATTCACCCTATAATAATATCTTCCCTTCACTATTTACACTTGAGTGGTTCTCGCATGTTCCATTTCCTCATACATCGGTGGCACATCTCTAGATAGATCAAAATCAAGCCACCAAGTGCTTTTGGCAACATTCCAGGACTCCCGAGCCCCCCAAGGGTTCTCTCGGTAGCTCTGGACATCAGGAGTGATGTGCTGAGCTCCCACAGTCAGGGGCCATCCAGATCATTTAAGATCCCCCCTCACCATCTAAGACGCTTACAGAGCGGCTGCGTCCACTGCTGGGTCTGTCACACTCATAGGTGCCACTCTTGGTGACAGTGACATGGTCCTGTCCCTGCTTCCCCCAGGGCCGCCCGTCCCTGTACCAGGTGGTGGCACCAGCCCGAGCCGTGGCAGTCCAGTGCTACCCAGTCCCACAGCACCGCCGGCCTCCAGCGGGGCTCCACAAGGAGCTGGTTGGTCTGGGCACTTGTGGGTGACAGGGGACACCAGACTGCCAGGGCCAGCGTGGGGCTGGGGACAGCTGGGTGGGGCCATGGCATCCCGAGGACTCACCAGCAAGGCCGAGGGTCTGGGCTGGAAGGGAGAAGGGACAGGGCTGGGTGGGGGTGGCACTGCAGGGACAGCAGCACGGAGACACAGGGTGTGGGGGATGACCCCATGGGGACAGCAGTTCTTGTGGGAAAGTGTGTCTGGGTGGCCCCAAAAGATTTGAGAGGCAGGGGGACATGTCTGTGTCACAGTCACCTTTGTACTACATCCGTGTGGCACAGACACTTTCGGAACAGGGCCACCAAGGACACCCTGGGCTGAGGCACAACATGGGGACACTGTGGACGCCCTGGGCACAAGGACACCATGGACACAGCCCATGCTGGCGGCGCAGGTCACCCCCACCAGCTCATGATCTCATCCCCATGATCCCATCCCCATGGTCACATCCTCACCGTTCTGGTCCCCTTCTTTCCCTGCATCCCAGTTCCCTTGTCCCTATGCCCAGAGCTACATGAGCCCACATCCCCATCCCTAAATTCCTGCACCCTGTTCCTGTCCCCAAAGCCACCCTACATCCCCAGTCCCACCAAGGTCCACTGTGGGTAACAGAGAGGGGCACTGCTAGCCTTGGGGACCTTGGGGGACCCCACAGCCCCCCTATGCCCCCTCCCTCCCCATCCCCAGGATGCCAGGCCCATGTCCAGGGCACTCACCCCACAGGAGCAGCACCACCTTCCTGGCCATCCCAGTGTCCCCAGCCATGTGGAGTGGCTGTCACTCACTGCTGTGGCCACCACTCCCCTGGCTGGCGGCTCTTCAGGAGAAGGGGAAGGAAGCAAGGACACGTCTGTCCCAATGTGTAGGTGGCCCTTGGTGGGTGCAGGGTGGCCACGAGCTGGGCACAGGCTGGGGACAAGGGTAGGTGGTACAAAATGGGATATGGGGTTCCCAGTGGGCTTGGGGACCTGGGGATGGGTGTCCAGAGTGTTGTGGTGTGAAGCTCTGCTTCCTCCTTGTTTCCCCCCTGCCCTCTTCCTAATGGCTGTCGTTCCAGTTCCACATTCCAGCCAGGGCATCGTGTGATTGGCAGAAGTTCAAAAGATGCTTTTCAGACCTGGAGTCATTGGCCTGTCCAGGTGTCATTGTCCCCTGAGACCCTCCCCCTCCCACCTGGTTGGTGGATTACCTATCCTCTCCCTCCTACCTCCCAGTGAGCTTAAAAGGCGTTGAGGCCATGTGGTCGGAACTGTACTGAGATTCAGAACTGTGTCACCTTGGAATAAACTCTGGATTTAACTCTCCAGCAGAACCCGCTCTTTTTCTCTTCACCATCGCCTGAACTTTTTTCACTAAAGGTAAACGGAGTTCCTACTTCGTATGGGTCTATTCCAAGTGCCTGCCTGCAACTGCCTGCGAGCTTAAGGTGTCTCTGAGGAGAAGTATCCCCAGCAGTCATCTCTAGCACAGTGCAATCAATACAGAGGAATGGGGGGTGCCAGTAATGGGGTCCCTGAGAAATGGGGGTGCTGGGGAGGGGGTGTCACAGCGGATGGGGGTGCCATGAGAATGGGATTACTCAGGGCTGGGGGGACTCAGGGATGAGAGTCCCAGGGGAATGTGGGCTCCAGGGATTTGGGGCCATGCCATGGTGATGCTGGGGGAATGGGGGATCCTGTGGGAATGGGAGTTCAAGGGAGAATCAAGGTCGTGGGGGAAGGGAGATTTCAGGGGCTGGAAAGAACAGGAGAGGGTTCCTTGGGAATGGGGTGCTGGGCCATGGAGATCATTGGGAATGTCAGTACTGGTTTGGGGGTCCCAGGCAAGGTGGAACCTAAGGAGGGGGACTCCCATGGTTTGGTTCCAGGGGAATGGGGGTGCCAGGGATGGGCAGTGGCTAGATGGAGCCATTGGTCCATAGCTCCTTCCTAGGGTGCCTCCGAATTTGGGTGACCTAGAGCCAGCACAGCCCCTACAAGGTGCTGGTTGCCTGGGCTTCGACCCAGGCAGATTCCAAGATGCTCTGGGTATGTAGGGTTGCTGCAGAGGTGAGAATTCTGAGGGGGAAAAAGGCCCTCCTGTGGTTTACTCAGCCCTGCAAGTAGCACAAATCCCAAAGGGAGCCCAAGCAGTGGCTCTGTGAGGACCTTTGATGGTTTTCAAAGCAGGGCTGGCTGAAAACCCCTCCCTGCAGGGGCAGTTGAGGGGAACCAGTTCAGAAATGCAGCAAGTGTTCATTTGTTCCTCCTGGTAAGGGACTGAGAGAAACCACAAACTACTTCAAATCCTACAACAATCTGCTCAGAACCTGCCAGGGACCCTCCTTCTTAAACAAAACATGCAGCCTTCTGGAGCCTCATGGAAAGAATGTTTGGGTTCAGGCTGTGGCCGCCAGTCAAGAGGGAAAAGTGTGGGAATATCGGGCAGGCATACTGCCTGTGGCCATGGTGGGGCTGTGGGGAGTGACCCTGTCTGAATTGCAGGTGTCCCCAAACCTGCTTCACCCTGGCCTCCTCACCTGAGTGAAAGGCTGAGGGTTTGCAGGAATTGTGGTATAAAGCCACCAGAGGTGCTGCAGTGGACCCGAGACCTGCCTGGGGTCAGGAGCTGCCTTCCTTCCATCTGGGATCATGGAGAGCAGTTGCGGGTGTTGTGCAGGGCTTGTGCCTGGCCCTGGGACACTGCTACGCTGCCAGTGGGCACTGGGATCCAACCTGCTGCCTTGGCGGTGTCTGTCCACTGCCGGTGGTGGTGCCGGGACCTATTGGTGCCCGTGAGTTTGCAAAAGGAGCGATTTCCCCTTCTCCCTCCCATGCGAGGCTGCCATGGCCCCTGAGGGGATGGAGCTCGACCAGGGCGCCCCCTGCTGGCCTGGAGTGCTCCCTGCAGCGCCCCCTGCTGGCCGGGAGTGCTCCCTGCTGTGCCCCCTGCTGGCCACGGTTAAAACTGCCACAAAATAAAACGGCGCTGTGCAGGATGGAAAGTTCTGGGTTTATGTTGTTTGTTCTGTTCTGGTTTATAAATTTCCCAGTAAAAAGCCGTTATTCATTTTCCCATACTTTTGCCCGGAAGCCCTATTATTTTTAAAATTAAAAAAATTTTTAGAGATGGGTCTTCTTTCCATTCAAGGAATGTTCCCACTTTCCTTGGCACATATTTCTCTTTTAAATGAGTTGCTGACTTCTGGGTTCCAGCGTGGACGGACAGCCCCCCCAAGAGAAGACATAGTCATGGACTTGGCCACCTCATGCTCTGTCTTTTAAGCCAGTTGGGCCACCAAGGGCCCTATCCCCAGGTGGCACTTCTGGTCACCCGGCCACTCAGCAGCTGGCTTTGGCAGAGTGTCACATTGTCCCCAGTGTGCCATGGCTGACAGACTGATGGACTGACGGGGCCCTGTCTCACCAAAAGCAGGGCCTGTCCCACCCCTGGCACACACAGCTGTTCCAAATTGTCTCCAGACATCAAACTTTGGAAAAGTCTCTGACACCCCACTCTGAGCCACGGCCTGATCCCAACTGTCCTGGGAAAGGGGGAGGCTCCAGAACCCCCACAGGACCTTAGTGACATCCTTGTGTGGGGAGCACGGCAGAGGAGGGGTTTGGGACAGGGGACAAGAGAATCCAGAGCCTCCTGAAGGCCACTTTGGCCATCAGAAGAAGGAAGGTCCAGGGTCCTACCAGCTTTGGGAACTCTCTGGGGCTTGTTCCTTTTTGGTGGCTTTCCTAGGAAATCGTTCCTTGTGTGGCAATTTGGTCTCTGAACCTTGTTGCTGTTGCTGTTGGTTTTATTCTCTCTCATTACTCTTTCAGGAAATTGTTCCTCTCTCAGCCCTTTGATATCTTTGTGCCCCCACAGGGATCGAGAGGGGCAGTTTTTAGTGGCCGCACACCCACGAGTGGGTGATCATAGGTGGGGACCCCCAGTGCCCCCAGTTCCCCCCAGTGTCACAGCACATTCCCGTAGATGTCACTGGGTTCCTGCAGTCACCCCTGGAGTCCCCGCAGCTCAGCGTAGGTCACCTGGGGATCTTGGAGGGTGGTGGCACGGGGGGACACTGCGAGAGACACGGGCTGTGAGATCTGGGTGGGGTGACACTCGTGGGGTGACATGTCCTTCTCCATGTGTCCCCCCCCATGCTCACCCCCTGCTGTCTTGGTGACCACGACATGGATGTACAGCACCTGCCCCTCCTCTGGGGGGGGGGCAGGGGATCCGGGGGGGCCCTGAGGGAATGAAGGGGATGTGGGGGAAGGAATGGGAGGTCTTGGGTGTTGGGGTAAAAGGGGAGAGTGGGGTTTGAGCCCCTCACTCACCTTTCCTGCTGCTTCCAGCAGCTGCAGGGAAAGAGAGGAGGGGTGATAGTGGGGTCCCAGGGCCCAGACCCCTCTCAGGATTCCTGAACCCCCAAGAGACCCTCAATTCCCACAGGACCCCCAAGCATTCCTGAAGCCCCCAAGAATTCATGAACATCCCCAGTGCCCACAATCATCTCAGCCTCAAAAACCCAAAGCCCCCATCCCCATGGTCACATCCTCACCATTCTGGTCCCCTTCTTTCCCTGCATCCCAGTTCCCTTGTCCCTATGCCCAGAGCTACCTGAGCCCAAAGGTGCCAGTCATCATATTCCTGTCCCCACATCCCCATTCCTAAATTCCTGCACCCTGTTCCTGTCCCCAAAGCCACCCTACATCCCCAGTCCCACCAAGGTCCACTGTGGGTGACAGAGAGGGGCACTGCTGGCATTGGGGACTTCAGGGGACCCCTCAGTCCTCCTATGCCCCCTCCCCTCCACATCCCCAGGGTGCCAGGCCCCTGTCCAGGGCACTCACCCCACAGGAACAGTGCCACCTTTCTGGCCATCCCAGTGTCCCCAGCCATGTGCACTGGCTGTCACTCACTGCTGTGGCCACCACTCCCCTGGCTGGCGGCTCTTCGGATGAAGGGGAAGGAAGTGAGGTCACGTCTTGTCCTCGTGCACAGGTGGCCCTTGGTGAGGGCAGGGTGGCCACAAGCCGGGCACAGGAAGGGGACGATAGTCAGTGGGACAAGGTGGGACATGGGGTTCTCAGGAGTGGGAGCTCAGGGGCTTTAGGGACTTGGGGATGGGTGTCCACGAGAATGGGGTGACTCAGGGATGGGGTCCCTGGGAATGGGGGTTCTGAGGAGGAGGAGGAGTCACTGGGAATGGGGGGTGCCATGGGAATGGGGTTGCCCAGGGCTGGGGGGACTCAGTGATGAGAGTCCCAGAGGAACGTGGCCTCTAGGGACTGGGGGTCATGGGATGGGGATGCTGGGGAAATGGGGGTTTCTGTGGGAATGGGGGTCCTTGGAGGATCAAGGTGCTGTGGGAAAGAGGATTGTCGGAGATGGAATGAACAGGAGAGGGTTTCTTGGGAATGGGGTGCTGGGCCATGGATATCCTGGGGAATGGCAGTACTGGGATGGGGGTCCCAGGGTGGGGGGGACACAAAGAATGGGGGTCCCATGATTGGGTTCCCAGGGGAATGGAGGTGCCAGGGCTCGGCAGTGGCTGGATGGGCATGGGGGGTCTCAGTTCCTTCCCAGGATGCCTCGGATTTTGGGGTGACTCAGAGCCCAGCACAGCCCTCGCCCTTCAACACCCCGGGGTTGCCCTGGGGGTCTCTGTGTCTCTGCCCCACACACCCCTGGGTCAGGTCTCCCAGTTTCCTGGCTCAGCCATCCCAGACAACACTTGATGCCAAATTGGTTCAGACAAAATTATACATCCATAGAATAAAAGCAAAAATCTTTCCCACACCTTTATTTTCCCAAAAAAGTACAAACTCAGCAAAAATCAAACTGACAAGATAGAAAATGTTCTGGCTTAGAGAATCCATTGCTTTCTGAACAAGTCACTCACAATAAAAACACAAACAAATCACAATGAAATGTGACTGTTTGGATCCCCTTAGGAGCTCCTTGGTGCATCCCACAGCAGCATTTGCTTGTGGATGACACAGAGTGTGGAATCTCCCTGAGTGTCCAACAGCTCCATGGGATTGTTCGCTGCCTGCTGGGCATCAACACAGCTCCGAAGGAAGCCTTTTCTTGGGCCATCTTTAGGAACTCTCCCCATTTTTCTCATTCCCACAATGAAACTTGATTGACTTCCCATGGAGGAAGGGGAGAAGTTCTGTCCATCCTTGGGACAGTGCACAGGAATCTGTGGAAATGCCCGTGTGTCAGAGGCTCTGATTCCCTGGTGAATCCAATCCAGCCTGGCCTGAATTCCCCTGCCTGGACACTCCCTGCTCCTGCTGTTACACCCGTGTTCCCCAGCCCCTCATCTGCTGCCCCTGCTCAATATTTCCACACTTTTCCCTCTCTTCTGGTGTGCACATCCAGAGCCCAAACAATCTTTCTGGAACGTTCCTAAGGGCTGCAAGTTTTGTTGAAGAAGAAGGGTACAGGTCATGTTGTTGAACAGATTGTTGTTGTCTTTGTGGTAGTTTTGTGGTTTTCTCAGTCCCTTGGGGACAGGGACAAAATGATCAATTGCTACATTTCTGGACTGGTTCCCTCACAGCTGCTCATGCAGGGGGTGTTTCCAGCCAGCCCTGCTCTGAAAACCATCAAAAGCCCTCACAGAGCCACTGCTTGGGCTCATTTTGGGATTTGTGCTTCTTGCAGGGCTGAGGAAACCACAGGCAGGCCTTTTCCCCCACAGAATTCTCACCTCTGCAGCAGCTCTAAAGCTGCCACAATCAAAGCCAAGGGGGCAGGGGGGATCCTCAGGTCCTGGCTGCCACCTGGGGCTGGGCAGAGCAGGGCTGGGCAATGGCCATCCCTGTGCAGTGGGGCTGGGCCATGGCTGGGCCCCACCCTTGGGTAACCACTGGCCTCAAGGAGCAGAGTTTGGGAGCTCCTTCCTGCCCAGGGCTCCATTCCCAAGCTGCTCTTGTGAGCTCAGATCTTTCAGGGGATGAGCAAGAATGGAGAAGTGTGGACCCCCCAGAGGTGCCATGCCCCTGGACAGGACACCCTTGTCCAGCATGTGTCCCCCTGGTACAGGATCCCCCCAGGACCGGAGGCCCCTGAATGTGCCCCTGCAGGACACAACCACCCCGGAATCTGTCAGGGGTGGCCCCCAGGCTGTGGGCACCTTGTTGGTGCTGTTCTGGGCCCTGCGTCACCCCAAAATCTGAGGTACCCAGGGAAGGAGCTGAGACCTACGGGCTCACCCAGCCACTGCCCATCCCTGGTATCCCCATTTCCCTGGAAACCAAAACATGGGACCCCCATTCCTTATGTCCCACCCTCTCTGAAACCCCCATCCCAGTACTGACATTCCTCAGGAACTCTATGTCCCTGCACCCCTCATTCCCAAGGAGCCCTCTCCCATTTATTCTATACCCTTAAATCCTCCTTTCCCCAGAACCTTGATTCTCCCAGGACTCCAATTCCCATTGGACTCCCCCATTCCCCCAGCATCCCTATCCCATGACCCCATGTGAGAGTCTGTCCGAAATATCCCTCATTTGCCTCACAACTATCATTGAGAAGACCACTGAGAAGACCCCCCCTGTCAAAAATCTGACTCTGTAGGACAAAGTTACACGCCAAGGGCCCTGAGACCTGAGAGCATTGCTAAGCTATTGTTTTCACAGGTGTGTTTTGCTGCATGCTACACTGAGCCCAATGAGAAGAAGAAGGGGGCACTGTGCCCTTTTTGCAACAATAGCCTTGGAAGCTTCTGAGTTTTGGGTGGTCCCCCACAGAAGACACCTCTCACTCGCTTGCAACTACCATGGCAGAAAAACTGAGATGACAGAAGCCTCTCCACCAGAGAAAAAAATGCGAGACATGAAGTCCCCATGTGCAAAGGCCTCCCTCACACTCCCCAAAGACTGGGACTGAAGCCCCCAGCCCGGGGAGGTGCGCGGGGGGAGGCGAGCTGACCAAAGCAAGATGGATGTTGCAGGTGTGGGCATTGGACCATGAAAACAATGGCCCTTGCCCACTGAGAGATGGACTGTTCGTACCCTTTTCCAAATACCGTTCTTTTTACAATAGATTCAGTTTTGACAATCTCCCTTACCCCCATCAAAAAGTTGTATAATTGGAGCCCTGATGAACTGCATTTTTGAGATCTCCCCAGGCGGATCCTCGACTGGACTGGACCTAAGGACTTTGTCTCTGTGTTTGGTAGCTATATTCCCCTCTTTCTCTCTCTCTCTTTCTCTATCTTTTTTTCTCCAATAATCCCTCTATCACATTTTGCTGTGGTCATTCAATAAAGGTGCATTTGTTTTGATTATCATTGCAAAATCCCCTTGTACCGTGTCGGTTCTTTTTGCACCCTGAGATCCCTTATGAACCATCATGAAACCCATTCATAGGGACGGATCGTGACACCCCAAATCCCTGGAGCCCACGTTCCCCTGGGACTCCCAGGGGGAGTGGTCATTTTTTGGGTCAGAGGACCAAAAAATGTCACTGTTTGCGTTTGGCGCAATGCCAGTGCGCCCCATGAAAATACTTCTACTTTGGTATTTACTGTGAGATGTGATCAGAGACAGAGCAGAGCAGGCTCTAGCTGAAGAATGAAAGGAAAAAAATACTTTATTAACTTAAGACTACAAGAGAAACACACAGAACAGAGGATGAAAACTTTTTAAATTTCTTCTTCCTCCCCACACTAAATTTTTAATTCAGTTACTACTTCTCAGATCACTCACTCTCAGTCTATCACTACTTTTTATATAATCAATTCTCAATTTTTCGAGAAGAGAGGAGTCCCTCCTGCACTACAGACTTCTTCAGGAAACAGTCGAAACTTCTTGTGTTTCCGTGTCACATGTGGCACCGCTCGGAGAACATTTGCCATCGTGACTTCTTTCTATGTCCAGTGCTTTCACTACTGCACATGGACTAGAGCTGCTTCTAGGTTTTTTTTTTTCTCTTTAAAGATGCTTTGTCTAGTTCTAAAAAGAGCACAGTGTCTCTCCCTTGGGGCACCTCTCCCCCCCCCCCCAAATTTCACCCCCTGGGGGCCGAGGGGGTCTCTTGAACAGAGATCATCTTCTTCTTTTGCTTCTCTGAAGATGGAAGGTACTACTCTCTTCATTCATCGTCTCTGTTCATGCACGCTTTTACATCACTGCACTCTCTTGGCTCTGAGCCATTGCCTCCCCCTAAAATGCAGTCTCTGTGTCACAGGAACACAAGTGGTTCGGCCCATGGTTATACAAGGAAAGTCCAGCTAAAGGTCACTCGATCATTTTCTCTCACTTAGGATTCTTCTGAGCCTCTCTCAACACTTTTTTCTAACTCTAGGAAGATCAGCATTTGGAAGGTTTTTATCATCTACAAGAAGGGTTAAAAGTCTCAGGCTCTGCCTGTCTAGAACTCCCCCAGCTGGCTGCCCTGCTGGGCACCCCCCCCCTCCCCGCCTTCTCTTTCACACTGGCCGTGCTATCACAGGCCCAGGTTCTCTCCCTCTCTCTCCCTCCGGGGGTGGGGAGAATGGTAGGGGATGGGGGATGGCTGTCCGAAGCCTCGCAGTGCTCTAACACCCTTCGAATCTCGCTTCTGTCTCAGGCTTGGCTTACGTCCGGCCACATGGCCTCCCCTCCCCCCGCCCAGCTCGGAGCTGGGCAGGGGGGAGGTTTGTTCTCTTCCAGGACCAAAACCCAAAGAGAGTTTCTCTCAGGAGCTCACAGCTTTTAACCCCCCGTGTTCTCAGAGGCATATCCAGGCCTTCAGTGGACAAACTAGGTGCCAATATTAAAATCTGAACACCCATTGGCTTGACTACACCATCTCAAAAAAACTCATTTCCTCTCAAACCACGACAGACTCCCATCCCTGAGTCCCCCCAGGCCTGGGCACCCCCATTCCAATGGCACCCCCACTCCCAGTGACTCCCCCTCCTCAGCACCCCCATTCCCAAGGGACCCCATCCCTGGGACTCTCCATTCCCCTGGACACCCATCCCTGGCTCTCAAAACTCACCAAGGCCCCACTCTTGGGAACCCCATGTCTCACCTTGTCCCACCCACCCTTGTCCCCATCCTGTGCCCAGCTTGTGGGCACCCTGCCCCCATCAAGGGCCACTTCCACTCGGGGTTGGGAGTGACCTCACTTCCTTCTCCTTCATCTGAAGAGCCGCCAGCCAGGGGAGCGGTGGCCATAGCAGCGAGTGACAGCCAGTCCACATGGCTGGGGACACAGAGATGGCCGGGAAGGTGGCGCTATTCCTGTGGGGTGAGTGCCCCGGGCACGGGCCTGACACCCCAGGGATAGGGAGGGGAGGGGGCTTAGCAGGGCTTCAGGGTCCCCTGAGGTTCCCAATGCCAGTAGAGCCAGAGCATGAGGTGACCGGAGCCATGGGGTGGCTGTGGAGATAGAAGAGAGGGGACAGGGATGTGGGAACAATAATAAAGGGACATGATGCATTGTTCACAGGGGTCTTAGGATGAGGGAAAAGACGAGAAAGTTAACTCCATGTTCAGAAGGCTTGGTTTATTATTTTATGATATATATTCTATTAAAACTATATTAAAAGAATAGAAGAAATTATTTCATCAGAAGGCTAAGCTAAGAATAGAAAAGGAATGAATAACAAAGGTTTATCTCTGACCAAAGCAGCCTGGACATGTGGACTGTGATTGGCCATCAATTAGTAACAACCAGTTGAGACCAATCACAGATCCACCTGTTGCATTCCACAGCAGCTGATAAGAATTGTTTGCATTTTGTTCTTGAGGTCTCTCAGCTTCTCAGGAGGGAAAAATCCTAAGGAAAGGATTTTTCATAGAACATGTTGATGACAGGGATAGAGATTTGGGGAGGCATAATGGGACTGGTGTGGGTGACCTGGGCCAGCACGGGGTGGCTGTGGCATCCCCAGTTCAGGGGTGTCCACAGTGTCCTGGTGTCCTGCCTGAGCAAGGGCTAGAAAAGGTGTTTCTCTCCCCAAGGGGTGGGTCCATGTCACACAAGGCCACTTTGGGGACAGCCCCCTCACCCCATACCCCGTGTGCCGGTGTCCCCATGGTGCCAACCCCACCCAGCCCCGTCCCTTCCAGCCCAGACCCTAGGCCTCGCTGGTGAGTCCTTGGGGGATGCCATGTCCCCACCCCGCTGTCCCCAGCCCTGCGCTGGCCCTGGCAGGCTGGTGTCCCTTGTTACCCGCAGTTGCCCAGACCACCCAGATCCTGGTGGAGCCCCCCAGAGGCCGCCGTTGCTGTGGGACTGGGTGACACTGACCTGCCACAGCTTGGAGACTGCCGGTGCCACCATCTGGTACAGGGATGGGGGGCACTGGTGGCAGGAGGGACGTAACCATGTCACTGTCACAGAGATTGGCACCTATGAGTGTGACAGACCCAGCAGTGGACGCAGCCGCTCTGTGAGCGTCTTAGATGGTGAGGGGGGATCTTAAATGATCTGGATGGCCCCTGACAGGTCTTGGTGGGCTCGACTCCAGGGGTGGCCTCACACCCCTCATGTGGCGAGAGCCTGTGCCCTGCACACAGGGACATCCCAGTGCATCACAGTGCACTCAGATGTCCCTGGTCCCATGGGGACCCACCTTGGACCTATCTCGAGCCCCTCAGTGAGATGGGACCCTCCTGTCCCAGAGACCAGCTGGTGCTGCAGGTGCCAGCACGGGTGCTGCTGGAGGGGGACACAGTGAAACTGCGCTGCCGGGGCCGCCAGGACAACCCTCTCACCAGGGTGCGATTTTACCATGACAAGAAGGATCTGGGGGGGAACCCTCAGGGGGACCGAGCTGTCCCTGTCCCCTCTGAAGCTACACCACAGTGGCCGCAACAGCTGCGGGGGCTTGGTGGGGTCCTTTATGTCACGGTCAGCAGCAGTGACAGTGACAGTGCATGGTGAGCACTCCCACTGCTGGAACTCCAATCTCCTGACACACCCAAAGCCACTTCCTAGCAGACTCAGAGTCACAGTCCTCACCTCCCCTCTCCTTCCCAGAGCTCTTCTTGGTGCTGGTGCTGGAGGGTCCCCCCGAGCCCACTGAGGAGTCCCCCCTGACTCTCGGCTGCCTCAGCACCCCGAGACCCCTGTGGTCTTGAGACCCCCTGCTGTACATGTTCTAGTGGGACAGGCAGGTGGTGGGGGCCTGCAGGTGTCCCTGCAGCTGCTGGTGCCCGATGTGGGGGTCTCCCACTCGGGGAATTACAGCTGCGATGTGCACCCCGAGAGCGGGCCTGTGCGGAAGAGCAGTGCTCGACTCCGCATCACAGTGCACAGTGAGTGCAGGGATGGACATGGGGAACCCCCACAGCCTCCTTGGCCCCCCCAATGCTGACTGGGGATCCCCAGTCCTTCCTGACAACTTCCCTGTGGCCCCCAACCTTTCTCGGATCCCTCCCTGGCTCCCCCCCACTCCTTTTTCAGGTCCCTCCCTGGGTCGTCCAGCCCCACATGGGTACCCCCATCCTTCCCTGACAACTTTTCCGTGTTCTGCCATCCCTGCTGTGGATCCATTCACAGGTCCCCCATTCCTGGCCTGTGTCCCCCCATCCCTCACCGGCTCCTCTCACCCCTCCCTGCATCCCCATACCCCTCTCTGAGGTCCCTGCAACTTCCCCAGGTCACACCATCCCCTCCGTGGGCCCCTGGGTCCCCTTCCTTGTATCACTGCCCTCCCTCTCCAGGTGTCCCCTCCCTGAACTCCCCATCATCCCTCGGGGTTCCTTTGCAAGCCCCCCCACCATCTCTGTGCCCCCTCACCCTCACTGGGGTCCCCCTTCCCCTCCCCAACCCCCTCGGGTCCCTCCCTGTCCCCTGTTGTTTCCCCCTCCTGCAGGCGTCCTGCTCTTGGGGGTGTCCCTGTCAGTGCAGACCCCCGGGGGAGAGGTGGCACTTGGGGACAGCCTGGTGCTGAGCTGCGCAGTTGCCAAGGAGACAGGTCCCCTGTCCTTCTCCTGGCACCGGGAGGGCTCAGGGGCACCTCTGGGCTCCGGCCCCCGCCTGGAGCTGGGCCATGATGGGGACAATGACAGCGGCCAGTACTGGTGCCGATTTGATCATTTATAACATGTAGGTGACATCCCGACGTGATCTGATACTGGGGTTCGGGAACCCCTTTTCCAACCTGGGAGGCGCCCTGCTGAGTTCAGCGGCCTGAGTGGGGATTGGATTCCGAAACCAATCAGATCCACAAAAAGAGCCACAACCAGAGCTGCGGACCCGAATTGAAGCCGTGTTCTGCAAACAGAACCACAGCCAAGGGAGATAAGAGGCCCGATTCTTGGCTTGGAAAGATCTAGAGAGATTTCCGAGACCCAAGGTTTTTTCATCCATAAAATTCAACATGCACGAATAGATCCATGCAAGAAAAAGAACCGTAAGTATTGTGTGGTTGGGTGGAGCGTGATGGGACACGTGTGTGAGACATGACATTGTCACGGAGCGAGTGTGGACCCCAAGACTGCAGTTCCACCATCCTGCGAGGGATGTGCTTAGTTGATGGGAAAGTGCAAGGTTTCTGTTTGAAAGACACGAGACACGGAGCTCGGGGAAAGTCTAGGGGGAAAACTGGTCATGTTTGAGGTTGGGAGGGGAGAGACAAGCCTGGAAAATTCCAGGAACCCGTTCACCATCTGAAATTGGAGAAAATGGGTAAGAAAAACAGCTCAAAAGTTGGCAGAGTGGTTCACTGTTCGACTTGGTCAGGCTGGCGTCTTTTCACGAGCCGGAAAATCCGACATCGTAAAGAAAAACGGGACTCGAGACGAGCGTCCCAGCGAAACGCATGAAGGTAAGAAAGATCGTAACTTTTCTTGAGAAAATGGGGTTGGGAAAGAGCAGATACCAGAAGAAAACTCAGGAGAAACCCTCATGAGTCCCCGAAAGAAGTCTACCAGAAATCCCGAGATAGTTCCCTGGGATGGATGCTGGAACACTGCGACGAGAACCCGCGGAGGGTGGGAAAGTCCAAGGAGAAAATGATCCATTTCTGTATGGGAAAATGGGGAGGGAGGGAGATCGGACAATACGTGGTCTGGCTGATATTCCGCACGTTCGAAACCTGGACTTGTGAGTCTTTGTTTGACCATGTGGCCAGCTGTAGTCCATGGGATCCTGAGGAAATCGAATACGCTGACGTATGAAGGCATGCTTGCTTGGGTCCATACCCAGTGTGAGCTCACTGGCGCACGGCTAAAGTGGGGAGGGAATGGGAACCGTTGGAAAATCTTCCACCCCCTTACCTTGTGGCCCCTCAACAGCCCGATCCCACGCAGGCACAAGTGGTGCCAGGGATACCTTCCGAGGTGGGGGCTCTGCAAGCCCAGGCGACTGCACCGCCACCACCACCAGAGCAGGCGGCGGCATCTGCTTTCTCACATGGCCACGTGGCTGCAATGCAGCCGCTGCCACAGGCATCTCTGAAAACCAAGGAGAGAAAGGTAGATATCCCCAGGGACGTCTCTCCCCCGGCACGCCGGTCAAGGCGGAGAACGAGGTGGTTGACTGTGGGGGAAAGTGGGGACGAGGAGGAAAAACTCGGTATCTATCCCTTGTGGGAGGTACCAACAGCTCCAGGGGTGATTGGATATGTCCACATCCCGATTGACACTAATGATGTAAGGGTGTTCAAAAAGGAAATGGGAAAATTAATGGATGATCCTTTGGGGGTGGTGGAGAGGTTGGATGAATTTTTGGGAACCAGCATATGCACCTATGAGGATCTCCAAGTGATATTAAGATCGCTGTTTAACAACGAGGAGAGAGACATGATCTGGTCAGCCGCAATCAGGGGTTGGGAAAGGTGGAACCCAAATGGGGGAGCTGGGGAGGAGCGATGGCCAAACCAAAAGCCATCTTGGGAAGCCCAGACAGAGGGGGGGAGGCAAAAGATGATAAATTTAAGAAATATGGTTATTCAAGGTATCAGGGAGGCGGTACTGAAGGAGCAGAACATGAGCAATATGCTCCGGGAATGTCAGGAGAAAGACAAAACCCCTACAGAGTGGTTGGAAAGACTCTGGAAGAGTCTGAGAATGTACTCAGGAACGGACCCTGATTCCCCAGTGGGGATGGTGTTGTTAAAAACACAGTTTGTGGCACAATCATGGGATGATTTTCGAAGAAAGCTGGAGAAGATAGACAGGGGGCAGGAGCAGGGATTGCAGGAACTGTTGCAGGAAGCCCAAAAAGTATACATGTGCCGGGATGAGGAAAAGCAGAAAATTCAAGCCAAGGTTCTTATGGCGGCAGTAAGAGAGGCTCAGGAGCAGGAATGGAGGAAGGACATGGCGAAAAAGGCGCCAGACAAGAAACTGGGTCCGTCTCAAGAGAAGGACTTGGGTGAACAAAAGTGGGATTTTGAGTGTTTTTACTGCAAACAGAAGGGGCACATTAAACGGAATTGCCCAAACAGAGCCAAAGACCAGGCAATGTTTCAGGAAGATTAGGGGTGTCAGGGGCTTTTCAGTTTGGGGTCTGGAACATCTAGGAAGCCCTTGCTAAAACTAAAAGTGGGACCCTACAAAGAAGAAATATGGTTTATGGTAGATTCGGGTGTGGAATGGACAATGGTGCTACAGCACCGAAGGGGTGCTCTCTGAGCGATGACTTCATGATGGTAACTGGGGCAAAAGGGGATCCTTTTGAGGTCCAATCATAAAGAATGCAGAAATAAATACGGGAAAAAGAAAGCACAGTGGTAATATTTTATTGGCAAAGGACGCTGTCATGGTCTGAGCTTGGCGAAATGCCAGTGCTTCTATGAGAAAACCTCTTTTCCTGGTATCTACTGTGAGATGTGATCAGAGACAGAGCAGAGCAGGCTCTAACTTATGATTGAAAGGAAAAAAACTTTATTAACATAAAATTACAGGGAAAAAACACACAGAACACAGGATGAAAACCTTCTAAATTTCCTCCTCCTCCCCCCACCAAATTTCCTAATTCCGTTACCACTCTTTGGATGATCAGTTCTCAATTCTTTGAGAAGAGAGGAGTCCCTCTTGCACCACAGACTTCACCCAGGAAACAGTCGAAACTTCTCGTGTTTCCGTGTCACGTGTGGCACCGCCCGGAGAACATTTTGCCATCGTGACCTCTTCTTTCCATGTCCAGTGCTCTCACCACTGCACATGGACCAGAGCTGCTTTTAGGGTTTTTTCTCTTTAAGGATGCTTTGTCCAGTTCCAAAAAAGAGCACAGTCTCTCTCCTTTTGGGACACCTGTCCCCCCCATGTTTCACCCCCTGGGGCTGAGGGGTGTCTCGAACAAAGATCATCTTCTTCTTTTTCTTCATCGAAGACGGAGGGCACCACCACCACTCTCCTCACCCGTCGTCTCTGTTCACACACCTTCACATCACCGCACTCTCCGGGCTCTGAGCCATTGCCTCCCCCTAGAATGCAGTCTCTGTGTCACAGGAACTCAAGGGTTCTGTCCATAGCTATCCAAGAAAAGTCCAGCCAAAAGCCACTCCATCATCTCCTCCCACCTAGGATTCTTCTCAACTTCTCTCAATCTCACCAACTCCAGGAGGAATCAGCATTTGCAAGGTTTCCATCGTCCTAAGAAGGGTTTAAAGTCCCAGGCTCTGCCGGTTTGGTTCATGAACTCCCACAGCTGGCTGCCCTGCTGGGTACCCCCCCCTTCTCCTTCACTCCAGCTGCGCTATCACAAGCACAGTCTGCTCTCTCTCTCTTCCTCCGGGGGGGGAATGGGGGAAGGCTGCCTGAAGTTCTCGCAGCACAATGCTCTTCCACCCTTTGGACCAGGCCTGGCCTACCTCCCTCCGGCCACATGGCTCCCCCCCCACCCCTGCCCAGCTCGGAGCTGGACAGGGGAGGTCTCCTCTGGTCCAGGGCCAGAACTCAAAAGGAACTTCCAGTGGGAGTTCACAGCTTTTAACCCCTGTGTTCTCAGAGGAGTATCCATGCCCTCAGTGGACAAACTAGGTGCCAATATTAAAATCTGGACACCGATTGGTGTGACCACACCATCCCAAAAAAACCATTTCCCCTCAAACCACGACAGACGCGGACTTTAACTTACTGGGGCAAGACATGATGCTTGCTCTGGGATTGGGGTTGGCGGTGGAGAAATCTCGACTCAAAATAAGACTTTATAGCCTCACTGTTCCAGATAAGGAAAAGATAGACCCAAGGGTGTAATATGTTCCAGGAGAAGTGGAGAGGCTGGACATAGAACAAATTTGGGTGGAAATTGAAAAACCAGAAGACCCCATACGGGTCAAACAATATCCCCTCTCCATGGAAGGGAGGAGAGGTTTGAAACCAGGGATTGGTGAATTAATAAAGAAAGGCACACCGGAGCTGTGCATGTCAAGGCATAACACCCCAATTCCGGTAGTCAGAAAACCGGACAGCAGCTTTAGGCTGGTGCAGGATTTATGGGCTGTGAATCAGAGGACTATGACTTTGTTTCCCACAGTCTCAAACCCTTACACATTGCTGAACAATCTCTCTCCAGAGGACACTTGGTACAGTGTAATTGACTTAAAGGATGCTTTCTGGACTTGCCCTCTTGCCGAGGACAGCTGCGATTATTTCGCATTTCAGTGGGAGGACCCGGAGACGAACAGGAAGCAGCAATTCAGGTGGACTACGTTGCCTCAGGGCTTCGTGGACTCTCCAAACTTATTTGGACAGGCACTTGAACAGGTTTTAAGTCATTTTGTACCAATTGGAGGGATAAAGCTTCTACAGTATGTAGATGATTTGTTGGTCGCAGATCAGGGGGAGGAGGAGGTAAGGGCCAGCACAATTGAGCATCTGAATTTCTTGGGAGAAAGGGGATTGAAGGTTTCAAAGTCAAAGTTGCAGTTCATAGTGCTGGAGGTCAGGTACTTGGGACATTGGTTAACTATGGGTGAAAAGAAATTGGACCCGGAAAGGGTGGCAGGGATTAGTGCCCTGCCACCCCCACAGACAAAAAGGGAGGTCCAGCAGCTTTTGGGGTTGTTGGGGTACTGCTGGCAGTAGGTTGAAAGTTACAATGAAAAGGTGAAATTTCTCTATGAGAAACTCACCATAGATCAGATCAAATGGATGCAAAAAGATGAGGAAGAATTCAGGAAAGTCAAGGAGGCACTCACTGCAGCACCAGTGCTGAGCCTCCCTGACGTGAGGAAACCTTTTCAGTTGTTTGTGGATGCTAGCAATCACACGGCACATGGGGTGACTGGGTAGGGATCAGGAGACCTGTGGGGTACTTGTCCCGGCTTTTGGACCCGGTCAGCAGGGGTGGGCCCACATGCTTGCAGGTGGTTGTGGCTGTGGCTTTTCTAGTGGAAGAGGCAAAAAAGGTGACTTTCAGGGCACCTCTGGTAATATTCGCACCACACAACGTGTGGGGCATACTACAGCAGAAAGCGGACAAATGGCTCACTGATGCAAGGTTACTAAAATTTCAAGCCATTTTGATTCACTTGCAGGACTTGGAAATGAGAACGACTGCGCAGAATCCTGTGCAGTTTCTGTTTGGAGACGCTGCAGAGAAATTGGTTCATGACTGCGTGGAGATAGTTGAGTTGCAAACCAAGATCAGGGAGGACTTGGAAGAAGAAGAATTAGACGAGGGGGAGAAGTGGTTTGTAGATGGGTCAAGCAGAGTGATTGAAGGAAAAAGAACATCAGGATATGTGGTTGTGGATGGGAAGACAGGAAAGGTGATTGAAGCAGGTCCCCTGAATGCATGTTGGTCTGCACAAGCATGCGAATTGTACATGGTTTTGAGGGCATTGAAGGGACTGAAAGGGAAAAAGGGAACAATTTTCACAGATTCAAGGTATGCCTTTGGGGTGGTTCACACATTTGGGAAAATTTGGGAAGAGAGGGGGCTATTCAACACAAGGGGAAAGGAGCTGATGCATGGGGAGTTGATCCGGCAAATTTTAGAAGCTTTAAGTGGGCTGGAGGAAATTGCAGTGGTCCATGTGAAGGGGCATCAGACAGGAATTCAGTTCCGGACCAGAGGAAACTATTTGGCAGATCAGGAGGCCAAAACCGTGGCACTGATGGTGGTAAGTACCCCAGAGATCGAAAGGGAAGAAACCCCTGACAATTCCCCCCCAGCTCTCACAAAAAAAAATTGAATGCTATGAAAAGATCGGAGGTGAATTGAAGGAAGGTAAGTGGAGGTTACCTGATGGGAGGGAATTAGTTTCCAGAGGTTTTACCAGAAGGGTTTTACGAAATTTGCACCAGAAAACGCACTGGGGGGCACAGGCCCTGGCAAAGCAATTTCTGAAATTTTTTGGGTGCAAGGGAATTTATGAATTGCAAGACAAGAGGTACAAGGGTGTTTGATTTGTCAAAAAGTAAACAAATCAAGAGCCAAAAAGGCTGCCCTGGGGAGCTGCCCCATTGCGTACTGACCATTTGAAAGAATTCAAGTTGATTTTACAGAATTGCCAAAGGTGGGAAGGTTCAAATTTGTACTGGTAATTGCGGACAAATTGACTCATTGAGTAGAAGCCTTCCCCAGCTCACGGGCTACGGCCCAGACAGTGGCCAGAAATTTGTTAGAGGAAATTGTACCCGGATATGGGGTAGTGAATTGCATCGATTTAGATCAAGAACACATTTTACATCAAAGGTTTTTAAGCAAATGGCCGAAGCACTGGGCATCCGATAGGAGTACCAAACTCCGTGGCACCCCCAAAGTTCAGGACAAGTGGAAAGAATGAATTAGACTTTGAAAGCACAGTTATCAAAATTAATTTTGGAAACAAAGATGTCCTGGCTGAAGTGTCTGCCATTGGCATTGCTTAATATCCGAACCATGCCTCATTCAGAAATGGGGCTCTCACCGTTTGAAATGCTATATGGAATGCCATATAAACATGGAATGCCGGTGGGACACCCCAGGTTTGAGGATGGTCAGATTCAACCATATCTCGTTGCAATCAACAGAAATTTACAGGAGCTCTGAAAACAGGGAATAGTGGCACAGAGTGCTCCTCTGGGGTTCGTTATTCACAAAATCAAACCAGGGTACAAGTTGTTTGTGAAAGTGTGGAAAGAGGTGCCGCTCTCTCCTCACTGGGAAGATCCTTTTCTTGTGCTCCTGACAACAGACACGACCATTCGCACAGTGGAGAAAGGCTGGACGCATGCGTCTAGAGTGAAAAAGGTCAAACAGCAGGAGGAAGCACCCAATTGGAGGGTCACTTCTTCCCCCGGCGACTTGAAGATCCGACTCAAACATCCTCGTAAACGGCCAACAGCGAGTGGATAAGTTGTATGCTGTCAGAGTGTGTATGCTTTCCGTTTGTACACTTTAAGTGTGAATATTGTCAGGGGGTTTTTGTGGTTCATTGCAGGAGGGGACAGAGGCCAAAGGGACTGTGTACCCAGTGTTTAGAAGAAGACCTTGAATTGACTGACCGTATCCTGACTTTAGCCACCAATTTGCATATCATTGAATTAGATTCTCAGGAGCGGTTTCGCATTTTTCAAAACGGGGTGCGTGGGAAGCTTAGATCTCAAGCAGAAATCTTGGATGTGGAGTGCCAGAAATCCATCAGGGTCTTGTGCAGTTCTGATGAAATGAGGATATCATGGTGGGGCGCCTTTAAGAGGAGTGCTCCTTGCAGCACCCCCTGCTGGCCGGGAGTGCTCCCTGCAGCGCCCCCTGCTGGCCGGGAGTGCTCCCTGAAGTGCCCCCTGCTGGCTGTGGTTATAACTGCCACAAAAATGAACACCTCTAAGCAAGAGGTAAAGTTCTGGGTGTGTGTTGTTTGTTCTGTTCTGGTTTATAAATTTCCCAGTTAAAAGCTGTAATTCCATTTCCTGCACTTTTGCCTGGAAGCCACATCATCTTTGAAAATAAAGAAAATTTTTGACTTGGATCTTCTTTTCATTCCAGGAACGTTCCCACTTTCCTTGGCAGATATTTCTCTTTTAAATGAGTTAGCAACTCCTGGATCCTAGCTTGGATGGGACAGACACCCCAAGAGTAGATATGGCCAGAGACTTGGCCACCTCATGCTCTGCCTTTTAAGCCAGTTGGGCCACCAAGGGTCCTGTCCCCAGGTGGCACTTCTGGTCACGCAGCCACTCAGGAGCTGGCATTGGCAGAGCATCACACTGTCCCCAATGTGCCATAGCTGAGATACTGATGGACAGACGGGGCCCTGTCTCACCAAAAGCAAGGCCTGACCCACCCCTGCCACACACAGCTGCTCCAAACTGTCTCCCGACTTCAAACTTTTCCTGTCTCTGTCACCCCTGCCCTTTGCCATGCCCTGATCCTGACTGCCCTGGCAATGGGGGAGGCTCCGGAACCCCCACAGGGCCTTTGTGACATCCTGGTGTAGGGAACACAGCAGAGGAGGGGTTTGGGATAGGGGAGAAGAGAATCCAGAGCCTCCTGAAGGCTGCTATGGCCCTGGCATGTTCCTCTGGTGGAGGAAACGTGCTGAGGGAAATGTCTGGCATTTGTTCCTCTTTAGTTGCTTTCCCAGGAAATTGTTCCTTCTGTGACAATATGGACTCTGAAACTTGTTGCTGTTATTTTTATTCTCTCTCACTGCTGTTTAAGGAAATTGTTCTTCTCTCAGCCCTTTGGGATCTTTGCACCCCCACAGGGAGGGAGAAGGGCAGTTCTTAGTGGCAGCACACACACGAGTGGGTGATCATAGGTGGGGACCCCCAGTGCCCCCCAGTTCCCCCGTGTGTCCCAGCACATTCCCGTAGATGTCACTGGGTTCCTGTGGTCACCCCTGGGGTCACCGCAGCTCCGCGTAGGTCATCTGGGGATCCTGGAGGGTGGTGGCACACGGGGACACTGCGAGAGACACGAGCTGTGGGATCTGGGTGGGGTGACACTCATGGGAACCATGTCCCTCTGTGTTTGCCCCACCCCGTACTCACCCCCTGCCCTCTTGGTGACCATGACATGGGTGTACAGCACCTCCCCCAGCTCTGGGGGGTCAAGGGATCCAGGGGGGCCCTGAGGGAATAAAAGGGATGTGGGGGAGAGAATGGGAGGTCTTGGGGTTGGGGTAAAGGGGAGACGGTGGTTTGAGCCCCCCACTCACCTTTCCTGGTGCTTCCTGGCAGCTGCAGAGGAAAGAGGGGAGGGGGGACAGTAGGGTCCCAGGGCCCTGAACCCTCTCAGGATTCCTGAACCCCCATGGGACCCCCATATCCCCTCAGGATCCCCAAGCCTCTCTGAAGCCCTCCAGAATTCATGACCATCCCCAGTGCCCCTGACCAAGAACCCAAAGCCTGGCAGGGACAGAGACTCCAGAAACACCCCTGGGGCCTCTGAAAGAACCACAACATTTCTGCAGGACTCTCCAGCACCTCCCCAAACCCACAGGACCCCGAGGCATGGTCACAATTCTGGGGCTCTGGGTGCTGCCCAGTCGCTCCCCAACTCTGGGGCCACTACAGCTCCCTGGGTCCCCTGTCTCCCCCTCATTGTCACCCACCCACATGGTGCCACCAGTGCCAGGCCGCAATGACACCCACAAGCAGGAGCAGCAACAGAAGGGCCCCACCGATCCCTGCGGCCACTGCAAGAAACAGAGCGGGACACATAAGGGTCACACATCACCCCAGGGGGTCTGGCACTTCCTGGTGACCCTGTCTGACCCCACCTTTGTTGGAGTGTCCCTGCAGTGTCACAGCCAGGACCAGATCTGGGCTGAGGCCCAAAACACATGGTGCCTGTCCCGTCCCAGCTGGTTGGTGGCCACGCACTGGTAGGTGCCCCAATGTCTCACATCGAAGTCCCCGAGCTCCATGAGGGGACCCCGGGCCACCTCCTGCCTGTTCCACAGCCAGGTGAAGGTGACAGGGGCTGAGCCCATCTGCACTGAGCAGCGCAGGGTCACATTGTCACCTGCTTGCACCTGGTGTGCCAGGGGACTGAGGGTGATGGTGGCATTGGCCATGGGAACTGCAGGGACACAGATGGGGCTGGCACCAGGTGAGGTGGGATGGGGTTGCTGTAGGTGGGGTCACCCCCAGCCCAAGGGTCCCTCTTGGGAAATTTTGGGTTGTTGTGGTGTGAAGCTATATCCTGTCTCTCCGGATACAGGGACAGGATATTGTGCCAACTTCTTCCTTCCCTTCCCCCTGCCCCCTTGCCCTCTTTCTAAGTGCTGTTTGTCAAGTTCCACATTCCAGCAAGGGCATTGTGTGATTGGCAGAAATTCAAAAGATGCTTCTCAGACCTGGGGTCATTGGCCTGTCCAGGTGTCATTGTCCCCTGAGACCCTCCCCCTCCCACCTGGTTGGTGGCTCACCTTTCCTCTCCCTCCCCCCTCCCTGTGGGTTTAAAAGGCACTGGAACCATGTGGTCTTTATTCTGTTGGAGTTGTTACCAAGATTTAGAACTCTGTCACCCTGGAATAAACTCCGGATTTAACCCGCCAGCAGAATACCGCTCTTTTTCTCTTCACCATTGCCTGAACCTTTTCCACTAGAGGCAAACTGAGTTTCTACTTTGCTTGGACTCATTCTGAGTGCCTAACTGCCAGCCAGGTGAAAGCATCTCTGAGGTGAAAAACCAGAGCTGATAACTTTGGGTAATATTGGGTGACCCAGGAAAGAATAAAGGGAGGGATGACAGCATTCAGGTAGTGGTGGGGAAACCCTCAGAGGATGTCGGGCTTCCATGTCCCCATCCTTGTACTCACGGTGCACTGTCACTCTCACCAGCTCCGACTTGCTCCAATATGACACCATCCAGACCCTGCAGCTGTAGCGGCCGCTGTGTTGCAGCTGCAGGGGGGTCAGGGACAGCTCGGTCCCATCCAGGGGCCCCCTCAGCTGCTCCTCTTCATGGTAGAAGTACATATCTCTGAGCTGTTCGTTCTGCCTGCACCGGCAGAGCAGTGTCACCGTGTCCCCCACCAGCAGTGCTTGTGCTGGCACCTGCAGCACCAGCTGGTCTGTGGGACAGAGGGGTCCTGTCACACCAGGGCCATCAGGAGTGTCATGATGGCACTGGGAGGAACCACCCATTGTGAGAGAGAAGTCTCCTTGCACAGAGATGCTCTAGGATGTTCCCAGAGCAGGGGACAGGCTTTGGTCACACAAGAGGTGACCATGGAGCGGAGCCCATCCAGAGCCCTCGGGGTCCCTGAAGGTGCCAGCCTGGGGACACCCAAACACCCCTAAATGTCTGAGACTCTGATAGGGGGGATGAGCCCGGTGCCTGGCCTGTCACACGTGTAGGTGCCACTCTTGGTGACAGTGAGGTTTTCATGTCCCTCCTGTCGCCCTGATTTTCTAGGATTTTCTAAGCCTTCTGATGTTTACATTCTTGTGGAGAACTTTCTCACACACTGTCTGTAGATAACACATTGTTTTGCATTCCTTTATGGAGGAGAAGAGACTTGATGGACTGTTGGTTTGCCCAGTGGCATTGGAGAGGTGGCACTGTCACCCTCCAATCCACTGTCACTTTTGGAAAACTAAAAATGTTGGAGTCAGGAAATAAACTTCCCATTTTGTTCTTCACCTTAGAGCAGTGGGGTGCATCTGGTTCTTTCGTGTTCCATAGTGACACCCTCCTGCCACCAGCTCTACACGTCCTTGTACCTTGTGGTGACACCAGTGGTCCCCAAGCCCTGGCAGGTCAGTGTCACCTGGTCCCACAGCATGGGCGGGGTCCAGGGGGGCTCCACGAGGAGCTGGGAGGTCTGGGGACCTGTGGGTGACAGGGGACACCAGCCTGCCAGGGCCAGCGTGAGGCTGGGGACAGCGGGGCGGGGCCATGGTATCCCCCGAGAACTCACCAGCGAGGCCGAGGGTCTGGGCCGGAAGAGAGAGGGACAGGGCTTGGTGAGGTGGCACTGCAGGGACAGCAGCACAGGGGCACAGGATGTGGAGGCTGTCCCCAAACTGTCCCTGTGGGGACAGCAGTTCTTGTGGGAAAGTGTGTCTGGCTTGCCCCCAAGATATTTGGATATTTGGCAAGGCAGGGGGACATGTCTGTGTCACAGCCACCTGTGCACCACATCCCTGTGGCACAGACACCTTGAGAACAGGGACACCGAGGCCACCCTGGGCTGAGGCAGAACATGGGGACATGGTGGACACCCCGGGCATGAGGACACCATGGACACAGCCCATGCTGGCCCAGATCACCCCCACCAGCTCATGCTTCCATCCCCATGGCCACATCCTCACTGTTCTTGTCTCCTTCTGTCTCTGCATCCAAGTTCCCTTGTCCCTATTCCCAGAGCTACCTGAGCCCAAAGGTGCCAGTCCCCACATTCCTGTCCCCACATCCCCATCCCCAAATTCCTGCCCTCTGTTCCTATACCCAAAGCCACCCTACATCCCCAGTCCCACCATGGTCCACTGTGGGTAACATGGACTGCCTCTGCTGGCCTTGGGGACCTCAGGGGACCCCACAGCCCCCCTGTGCCCCTTCCTCTCCCTACCCCAAGGTGTCAGGCCCGTGCCCGGGGCACTCACCCCACAGGAGCAGCGCCACCTTCCCGGCCATACTGGTGTCCCCAGCCATGTGCACTGGCTGTCACTCGCTGCTGTGGCCACCGCTTCTCTGGCTGGTGGCTCTTCAGATGAAGGGGAAGGAAGCGAGGTCACATCCGTCCCCTTGTGTAAGTGGCCCTTGGTGAGGGCAGGGTGGCTACAAGCTGGGCACAGGAAGGCAACAAGGGTGCATTGGACAAAGTGGGACCTGGGATTCCTAAGAGTGGAGGCTCAGTGGGTTTGAGGAGCCAGGGATGGGTGTCTAGGGGAATTGGGGGTACCAAGGATAGGGGTGCCATAGGAATGGGTGTCTCCCGGGTTGGGTGGACTCAGGGATGGGAGTCCCAGGGGAACGTGGGCTCCAGGGATTTGGGGTCATGGGATGGCAGTTGTCAGGAGTAGAGTGCTGAGGGAATGGCGATCTTGAGAGAACCAAGGCACAAGGGGAAGGAGGATTTCAGGGGTTGGAATGAACAGGAGAGGGTTCCTTGGGAATGGGGTGCTGGGCCATGGAGATCCTGGGGAGTGTCAGTACTGGGATCGGGGTCCCAGGGTTGGGGGGACATAAAGAATGGGGATGCCGTGGTTGGGTTCCCAGGGGAATGAGGGTGCCACGGATGGGCAGTGTCTTGGTGAGCCCATGGGTCTCAGCTCATTCCCTGGGTGCCTCAGATTTTGGGGTACCCCGGGCCCAGCACATGCCCCACATAATGCTGTCTGCCTGGGGGTCATCCCACACCAATTCCGAGGGGTTGGGGTCTGTGTCCCCACACCCCCTGCTCTGGCCAGCCCCTGCTCGGGCAGCCAGGACCTTAGGGTCCCACCTGCCCACTTCGCTTTGATTCTGGCAGCTTTAGAGCTGCTGCAGAGGTGAGAATTCTGTGGGGGAAAAGGCCTGCCTGTGGTTTGCTCAGCCCTGCAAGAAGCACAAAACCCCAAAGGGAGCCCAAGCACTGGCTCTGCAAGGGCCTTTGATGGTTTTCAGAGCAGGGCTGGCTGAAAACACCCTGGTAGTGGCAGCTGTGGGGGAATCAGTCTGGAAAGGCAGCAATTGATCATTTGTTCCTCTTGAGGGACTGAGAGAAACCACAAACTACTGCAAATCCCATGATAATCTGCTCAACAACCTGCCTGGGATCCTCCTTCTTGAACAAAATCTTCAGCCCTTTGGAACCTTCCAGAAAGAAAGTTTTGACCCAGGCTCTGACCATCCAATAAGAGGAAAACGTGTGGAAATATCGAGCTGGGGCTGTGCCCCATGGTCATGGTGGGGCTGTGGGGTGTGACTCTGTCTGGATTCCAGGTGTCCCCAAAGGTGCTCCATCCCTGCCCTCCTCACCTGAATGAAAGGCTGAGGATTTGCAGGAATTGTGGTGTAAAGCCAACAGAGGTGCTGCTGTTGACCCAACACCTGCCTGGGGTCAGGCGCTGCCTTCCTTCCATTCAGGATCATGGAGAGTGTTCGCGGGTGTTGTGCAGGGCGTGTGCCTGGTCCCGGGACACTGCTACACTGCCAGTGGGCACTTGGATCCAACCTGCTGCCTTGGCGGCTTCTCCCCGCTGCTGGTGGTGGTGCCGGGACCGACTGGTGCCTGTGAGTTTGCAAAAGCAGCGATTTCCCCTCCTGCCTCCTGTCCGAGGCCACCATGGCCCCTGAGGGGACGGAGCTCGACCGGGGCGCCCCCTGCCAGCCTGCAGTGCTCCCTGCAGTGCCCCCTGCTGGCCGCGGTTATCACTGCCACAACAATGATCTGCACTGAGTGGGAGGGAAAGTTCTGGTTGAAGTTGTTCACTCTTTTCTGGTTCATAAATTTCCCAGTAAAAAGCTGTTTTTCCTTTTCCTACACTTTGGCCTTGAAGCCTCATCATTTTTGAAATTAAAAAATTTTAGACATGGGTATTTTTTCAATTCCAGGAATAATCCCGCTTTCCTTGGTAGATATTTCTCATTTAAATGAGTCACCAACTTCTGGGTTTTAGTGTGGATGGGACAGACACCCCAAGAGAAGACACAGTCATGGACTTGGCCACCTTATGATCTTCCTTTTAAGCCAGTTGGGCCACCAAGGGTCCTCTCCACAGCTGGCACTTCTGGCCACCCAGCCACTCAGGAGCTGGCATTGGCAGAGCGTCGCTCTGTCCTCAGTGTGCTATGGCTGACAGACTGATGGACAGACGGGGCCCTGTCTCACCAAAAGCAAGGCCTGACCCACCCCTGCCAAACAGAGTTGTTCCAAATTGTCTCCAGACATCAAACTTTTCCTGTCTCTGGCACCCCACCCTGTGCCATGGCCTGATCCCGACTGCCCTGGTAATGGGGGAGGCTCCGGAACCCCCATGGGGCCTTTGTGACATCCTTGTGTGGGAAACACAGCAGAGGAGGGGTTTGGGATAGGGGAGAAGAGAATCCAGAAACTCCTGAAGGCCACTTTGGCCATCAGAGCAAGGAAGGTCCAGGGTCCTGCCAGGTTCCTCTGGTGGAGGAAAAGAGCTAGGGGGGAGTGTTCAGGGTTTGTTCCTTTTTGATGGCTTTCCCTGGAAATCATTCCTTGTGTGATAATTTGGACTCTGAACCGTGTTACTGTTGCTGTTGGTTTTATTCTCTCTCGTTGCTGTTTCAGGAAATTGTTCTTCTCTCAGCCCTTTGGGATCTTTGTACCTCCACGGGGAGGGAGAGGGGCAGCAGCTCCTGGTTTTTAGTGGCAGCCCAGAACTGGAGAATCCCATTCCTAAACCCCAACAAATCTGAACAAACACCATCTCTGCCAGTTAACCAAAAAGCTGCATTTTGAACCAAATAAGAAGGAACTGGGTCCTGTGCCCCCTGGCACTCAGAGGAGTCTGGGGAGCCATGGGTGTACTGGGAGCACTGGGTGCCCTGGGTGGCCCCCCTGACTCATGGTCATCACCTTGGGCAGGGTGGAACACCACGGGAGCAATGGGATGGGGACTCCCAGTGTCCCCCAGTTTCACCGCACATTCCCAGAGATGTCACTGGTGTCCTGCAGTCGCCCATGCGGTACTGGTGGCTCTGCATGGGTCACCTGGGGTGACTGTCCTTGGGGGGGACAGTAAAAGACACCTGGCTTGGGGTGACATCCATGGGTAACATGTCCGTGTCCCCACCCATCCCCCATACTCACCCCTTGCCCGCTCTGTGTCCAGCTCCTCCCCGTCCTCCAGGGATAAGGGGGTTCTGGGGGGGCCCTGCAGGGATAAGGGGGAGCCTGAGGAGTGTGTGGGGAGGGGGTCAAGGAGAGTCAAGGCTGGAGCTCCCCACTCACCTGTCCTGGGATTTCATGGCAGCTGCAAGAAACAGGATGGGCTGATCATGGGGTGCCCTGGGCACCAATCCCACCTGGGACATTTAAATGCCCACTGGACACCTAAGCCCCCAACAGACACTGATTTCTACTGGACTCCCAGGCCCCTGAACCCAAAACCACCCCTGAGGAGCCCCAGAACACCTGAGCCCTCCAGGTACGCTGACGGAGTCGACGGGAGACAAGCACATCCGATGATGATCAACAAGTCTCAGTTTATTGATTTAACATGCGTGCTCTTATAACCGTGATAATAAGGCTCATACATATTGCAAAACTAAAGCTCACTATTGGTTTGCTATAAAAGGTCAGCTCAACCTTTGCTATCAGATACTCAGGATGCCTATGTTTTCTCCCCTCATTAGCTAGTCTCTGCTTCTGCATCCCGTTATCGTATAACTTCCTGCTCAAGGACACTCTGGCCCTGCCAAAGGCCCCCCACCAGAGGCCCATTGCTTTACCAGCTGTATTTTATCATGTCCCTTCTCTTCAAGCCACGTCTCCACAAAACTCTCCACACTTCCCCCATTTTCTTTTTGAGCAAGAAGGTTTGTCTGCCAGGTTTTTTCTATCATTCGACTGACCATATTCTGAATGCAATTAAAAATACAAGGCAAAATAAGCAAAAGCATCAAAACTATGCCCAGTATCCCTATAGCATATGTTACAAGGTTTGATTATCTATCAGACCACAAAACTCCTTGGGAGACCACACAGGCAGGCCCACTAAGCACGTTCGAAAGGGGTTAGTAACTCCTCCTAAGCTAAAACAAAGCGATGATTGATTAGTTTGATTAGCAAGCGTTATCCATATATTGTATCTTGGCTGATTAAAGTGCGTTACTCCTACTACCCCAACTATCACAGCACTAAGCAACACAACAAAAATAAGCTTCATTTTTCCCTCTTATTTTTCTTCTTTTTCCTCTTAATCTTCAGCGTCCCTAACCGTTGTAATTTTAGATCCTGTAATTTTCTTAAGCATTGATCCAATTCTTCATTGAGATCCCCCTTAATGGGCCCTACTACAGAATGCTGTGTTAAGGGCACCAATTTTCTACACCTTGCAGACGCAATATAGGACCTACTTTGAGCTTTAACCCTTTTTACAATAAGATTTAATTCCCACCAATAATAGGCCAAAATCTTTTGTTCAGGTGCTTCAAAAAGATTTAAAGCCGAACCTATGCCCAATCTTGTTTGTTCCCTCAGCTCCCTTTGCCAGCTATCAAAACGATGGTCGTACCAGCACGTACCACACCACAATTGCCGGATCAAGACTGCTCTATCCAAAAGGTCTTACAGCAGCCCCCACAATACAATGCCACCCAAGCAGCACAACATGAACAATTACAATCAAGACAGTTCTGGTCCGCTGGGCCCCTTATGTAAAAAGATGACAGTGATTCAATAGTTTCAGTCAGTTCCTTAGTAGTCTGGCAGTGTGTCACAGCCCTGTCGATTGCCTTCGAGTGTCCCTTCAGCTGTATCAGTAGTGGCCGTAAGATCACTGGCAGCTTCTCCTCTAGTCGCTTCTTGTCCACTTCTGTCAGATTGCCCACCAACCGCTGCATTGAGAACAGGTTTAGTCCACTTTGCAGGTACCCACACAGCTCCTGCAGGGGTAGAAACACAGAGATATCCCCTTCCCCAAAACAGGACCTTAGTAGGATCCTTCCACAACCCTGTCTTGGGGTCCCTGTATCTTACCCATACTTCTTTTTCCTGCTCAGTAACCTCACTTGACTTGCAATGCAGTTCTGCTGGGGGTTGTCCTGCGTCCCCAAATACACACAAATGATTGATCACAAACAAACTTTTTAACAACCTTGCCTGGGGGTCGGTCACCCTTTCATGTTTGGCTAGATACCTTTTCAGGGTACCATTAGCCCTTTCAATAATAGCTTGTCCTGTTGGGGAATTTGGGATGCCTGTAATATGTTCAATCCCCCAATTCTTTAAAAATTTCTCTATCCTCTGACTGATATAAGCAGGACCATTATCCGTCTTAATTCTTTTTGGCGTCCCCATTACTGCAAAACAACTGTACAAATGTCTTTCCACGTGTATTGCTTTTTCTCCTGTCTGTGCTGTTGCCCAAATATATTTGCTGTAGGTATCAATAGACACATGCACATATTTTAGCCTACCAAAACTGAACACATGCGTAACATCCATTTGCCATAACTCATTTGATTGCAAGCCTTGCGGGTTTACTCCCATGCCTAGACCACCACCCCCATTGTGGTGGCTGCAAATTGGACCGGCCCTAACAATAGCTTTTGCTTCTGCCAGTGTCACCTTGAATTCTCGAGTTAGGCCTTTTGCATTTTGGTGAAACATGGAGTGAGCTTCCCTTGCTAGCTGTTGACTTGACATGGGTGTGCTCTGCACCACAGCAACCAATCTATCTGCTCTATCGTTCCCTTCCCCTAGACCAACATTCCACTTGTGGCTTCTAACATGAATCACAGCATAAGCGTGCTCCCTTGATCTTGTGGCCTTTTTTAGCTGTACTAGCAATTCGTACAGTCTCTGATTTTGTACCTCCTTTATGGAGGAATCTTCAATTCCAGCTACAACCCCAGCAACATACAAAGAGTCTGAAACAATATTCAGTGGTCCTTTAAGTTGTGATATTGCCCATACTACTGCCAAAAGTTCCATAGTCTGTAAACTGTCCACTGCCTCTGCCTGTAAGATCTGATGTTTCCATGATCCCTTCTCCTGCCAAGTTATTGCGGCAGTTCTTGACTTCCTGCCAGCATCTGTAAATGCAGTAGTAGCACCTGCAATAGGGGAACTTTCTCGCTTCGGGCGAGTAATCCAGTCCCATTCCCCTATCCACTGAACCGGAGCTGGTCGAAGCTTTCCTGTTTCAATAGGACAGCATGCACCTAAAAGTGCCTCCTGTAGTTCTTCTGAATTGTTCAGGTACCAGTCTAAGGTATCTTTTTTCATTGGTATCCTGATTACTGCTGGTTCAGTTCCCGCTACTTGTAATGTTCTCTCCCTGCCTTTCTTTATTAAGTCTGCTAACATTTCGATTTTTTGAAAAAGAGTTTTACTCTGTTGTAACGTGGAGGAAATCCATTCCAATACCCTTATCTCCCCCGTTTTCTTTTGCAACTGAGATAGTGCACTGAGAAGGTATTTGGGACTGTTCCAAATGGTTAAGTCTATTGCCAACTCCGGATCATGCCGATGGACCTGTCCTTGGGTAACACAGTCCATTATTTGCTGAAGGGTGTTTTCCTGTTCTGGAGTAGCACGGATTGGACACGACGGGTCTGTACCCTTAAGAAGCGGACGTATTTCATCCAATAATTCGTTCGGTATCCCAACAATTGGTTTTAACCACTGAAGATCACCCAATAGTTTCTGAGCCTCATTCAAAGTTGTAAGCTTTGTCTGCAGCTGCAACTTTTGTGGTTTAACTATCTGTTCGGACATGGACCATTCCCAAGTATTTCCATGGAGCCGTTGTCTGAATTTTCTCAGGGGCTATAACAAGAGAGTACTGTGCTAGTGTTGCCCGTATTTCCCGAATTTGCTGTTCTGTGAAAGGTGTAGGTTGGGCAAACAGTATATCATCCATATAATGATAAATTACTGTGCTCGGCCACTGTTTCCTTAAAGGTTGTAATGCAGAGTCAACATAGACTTGACATAAGCTAGGGCTATTGCGCATTCCCTGCGTCAATACAGTCCACTCAAACCTTTGATCAGGCCCTTCCCTATTAATGGCAGGTAGCGTAAATGCAAATCGCCTCATGTCCTGTGGGTGAAGTGCAATAGTGAAAAAACAATCCTTTAGGTCAATAATTAGTAGTGGCCAATCCTTTGGAATCATTGCAGGGTTAGGTAATCCTGGCTGTAACGCACCCATAGATTCCATTTGATCATTAACAGCCCGCAAATCGTGGAGCAGTCTATACTTCCCAGATTTCTTCTTTATCACAAAAATTGGAGTATTCCAGGGACTAGTAGATAGCCGCAGGTGTCCCTTCTCAAATTGTTCCGTTACCAATTGATGAGCATGTTGAAGACTTTCCTCTTTTAAAGGCCATTGCTTAACCCATACCGGGGTGTTAATTGTCCAGGTAATGGGAATCGGGAAAGTCCAAGCAATGGCTATTACCCCAAAGGGTGTTCATTAGTTAAGACCACTCCCAACTGAGTCAGGATGTCCCGCCCTATGAGGCACTGCATGGTAGGCGGCAATTGCACTATTGAAAAAATAGCTGTTAGCTGTTTTCCATCTATGTGAACCCGGAGAGAAGGATAATGACTCGCCAGGGTTAAACCTCCAACCCCGGTCACTGTGGTGGCTGCTGGTTGCAAGGGCCAGTGTTGAGGCCAACAACTAGGGCTGATAATGCTAGAATCTGCTCCAGTGTCTAACAAGCCTGAGAATGACCTTTTCTGTCCTTGAAATTCCACTTCCACTCTTTTCCTTGGTCTCTCAGAAAGATTCAGAGTCAGCAAGGTGAGACCTCCAGTGGACCCAAAACTCTTTTCACCCCTCTCTTGTCCTTTTATTGTTTGTAATCCCTTAGTCATTTGCTCCAGTGGCACCAATTGAGCAATTCTCTGTCCTTTATTAATTTGGAGTGGTGGGAAAGGTGTATGCACCATAACCATAATTTCTCCTGTATAATCCGCATCAATGACACCAGGTAAACAAACAATCCAAGCATAGACGCAGATGACCTCCCTAAGAGCAAAGCTCCCACCGTTCGACCCTGTATAACAACAGATCCCTGAATCCCCGTCGGGATTTTTTGTGGGTGTGGAGTCATCAGCGTACCCTCTACTGCCGCTGCCACGTCCAGGCCGAGGCTTCCTGTGGTGGCAGGTTGGAGACAGGGGAGGTTGGTAGTGCTGCAGTGACGCCTTGTGTCGGAGTGCGGCCACTGCAATTCGCGCTCCTGGCGGAGTTTCCCGACTTCCGCCGACAAGCGCCTGTATTGTGTGTATTCGAGCGGCATTTCTGGCACCAGATCCCTGTTGCTCGGCATTCCCGATGCATGTGACCCATGCCTCCGCATTGGTAACATCTCATCCGATTTCCTGTCGGAGCAGGGGTAAGTGCAGCTGACGCTTGAAGGAGTGCAAGGGCAACTAACACCTGATTCTGAGAAGCCTTTGCTTGTTCTTGAAACCCTAATCCCAGCTGATTGATAGCATCTACCAAACAGACTTGTGATCCTACCGGCATCTGTGCCATTCTTTCTAGTGCTTCTTCTATGGTCCAGTTTGCACCTAGTGTATTAATTACATTCCTTGTAGCTGAATTACAATTCTGAAGAGCACATTGTTTCAACAAAGCCCCTCTCATATACTCGGGTACCCCTGCCTTCTCAATCGCAGCAGCAGCTTTATCTATAAATGAACCGAACAATTCCTCCTGGCCCTGCTTAATTCCCATATACACGGGTACCCCTCCCGGTTCCTTCACTCTATCTATTGCTAATCTAACCAACCTCATTGCCTCTCGGCACTTGTCTGGTCCAATCAGAGCCTGTGCTTCAGTGCGAAGAAATGCTCCTAAACCCATAAGCTCATCCACAGTCACCCCATGGAGAGGGTCTCCTGGCTGCCGCTGTATCGCTACACACTCATTAACAAGCGCCTGCCAATGTGCATTAAATAAAAGTTGTTGATGCTGAGTGAAAATCAACTTCACTATCCCTCTGCAATCAGCAGGCAAAAGTACCTGAGTATTCCAAACATAATCCAACATCTGTCTTGCTGGTTCACTAGTTACCCCAAACTGACTAACAGTAGATCGCAATTGTGATAGCAATTTCCAATCGAGAGCAGTGATTGTTGCTAGTAATCCTCCACCAGCCTGTGCCTGGAAGGTCACCGGGCATGCTAGCTGGGTTGCCGCACTAACTGCGCCGTCATCCCCTCTCTCCAAGCCATCTTTTGCCAGTGCAGCCCAAGCCTCCCTTCGCTCCCTGGCAATGGCCTCCGCTAGGTCGCTTTCCGCCCCAGGGATCGGCTCATTACTCTGCGGGAATTCAGCAGCGGGTGGCCTTGGCCGTGGCCCCTGCTCTTTGGGGGGTGCAGAAGGCTCACAAGCAACCTCAGGACCGGCTCTGGTAGAAGGCGATGGTGGAGGCGGCAGGACCACCTTTGTGAACACAGGGGGTAAAGGAGTGGTCTGATCCTGCTCACTCCCATAACTCCTATTCTTGGTGTGAGCGGCGGATGCCTGCTCAGCTGCTTTCTTTTCTGCCTGATGCTGAAGAAGCTCATTGTGTACCACCCTCCAAAGCTTTCCCAACTTTCTAGCCGTCTTATCGTCCTCTAATGTAGCCTTCCATAATAAATCCCTGAATTTGCGCCACTCTGTCAACTCATGTTCAGTATGAGGATTTGCAAAAACTCCCTTGGCATACCCATATGCTAAAAGCCCCGGTAACTCCTTTTGTAAATCTATCTCCTTAACCTGCCGCTTTTGTAAAAAAGCGGTAAATAAATCATATGCTGCTTGCCTTTCCATACCTAATTCGTCAGCGCTGTTGCAGCCCCTCAAGGGCATACATCCGATGATGATCAACAAGTCTCAGTTTATTGATTTAACATGCGTGCTCTTATAACCGTGATAATAAGGCTCATACATATTGCAAAACTAAAGCTCACTATTGGTTTGCTATAAAAGGTCAGCTCAACCTTTGCTATCAGATACTCAGGATGCCTATGTTTTCTCCCCTCATTAGCTAGTCTCTGCTTCTGCATCCCGTTATCGTATAACTTCCTGCTCAAGGACACTCTGGCCCTGCCAAAGGCCCCCCACCAGAGGCCCATTGCTTTACCAGCTGTATTTTATCATGTCCCTTCTCTTCAAGCCACGTCTCCACAAAACTCTCCACAGTACGCCAACGCCCTCCCCAGGACCCCTGAATCGCCTCAGGACCCTGATTCTTCACACGGCCCATGAGCGCCCCTCAAGCCCCCAAGAACCCCAAGAATGGAATGCAGGGAAGCCGCCAAACTGCTCCAGGATCCCTGAAGAGCTCTCAACATCCCTGCACAACTCTCCAACACCTCCCTGAAAGGCCCCAAGAGATCTCAGTGACAACCCAATATTCCTGAAGGCCCCTCCTAGGACAGCTCAGGACCCTCCAGAATGCCCCCAAACCTGTGAGCACCCCAAGCAAAGGCCCCAAGCTCCATGGCTCCCCCCAGTCTGTGGGGCTTCCCTCCACTTCCTTAAGGACCTTGTCCACCTCCATTGTCACCCACGCTGGTGGTGCCACCAGTGACAGCGCCCGATGACAGCCAGGAGCAGGAGCAGGAACAGGAGGGTCCTGCCAACATTCACAGCCACTGCTGGAGACAGATGGGACACATCAGGGTCACCCTGTACCCTGGGGGTCCTGAACATCCGGGTGACCCCGTATGACCCCACCTGTGACCCCATCTGTGACCCAGGGTGAGCGAGGTTTCACCTCCAGGGCCAGCTTTGGGATGAGTGCCCAGAAAACGCGGCGCCCGTCCTGTCCCAGTTGGTTGGTGGCCGTGCACTGGTAGGTGCCCGAATGTCCCACATCGATGTCCCTGAGCTCCAGGAGGGGAACCCGTGACACCTCCTGCCCCTTGTGCAGCCAGGTGAAGGTGACAGGGGCTGAGCCCACCTGCACCGAGCAGCAAAGCATCACATTGCCACCTGCATGCACCTGGAGTGACAGGGGACCGGGGGTGATGGTGGCATTGGCCACGGGCACTGTGGGGATACAGACAGGGCTGAGGGCACAGGGAGGGGCTGGCAACTGGTGTGGGGGGATAGGGACAGGGGTAATGGGTGTGATGGGGAATGTCATGGATGGGGTCACACCACAGAGGGGTGAGGGGACACAGGGCAGAAGCGGAGGGACACAAGAAAAGTTTCAGGGGGTCATGGATGTACCCAGGCAGGGGACTCAGGGAAGCTGTGGGGGCTCCCCATGCCCATCCCCGCATTCACTGCACACCGTGATGCGGAGCTGGGCGCTGCTCTTCTACACGGCCCCCCCCTTGGAGCGCACCTGGCACCTTGTAGCTGTAATTTCGCAAGTGGGAGACCCCCACGGCGGGCACCAGCTGCTGTGGGGACCCTTGTGGAACCCCCACCACCTGCCCGTCCCAGTAGAACACGTGCAGGAGGGGACTCGGGGCTGCAGGGGCTGGGGGTGCTGAGGCAGCTGGGAGTCAGTGGTGACCCCTCGGTGGGCTGGGGGGGACCCTCCAGCACTGGCACCGGGAAGAGCTTAGGGATAGAGAGGGGAGGTGAGGGCTGTGACTCTGAGTGTGCTGGGAAGTGGCTTTGGGGGTGTCAGGAGATTGGAGTTCCAGCAGCGGGGGTGCTCACCATGCACTGTCGCTGTCACTGTCCCGGACTGTACCCACTGTGACACCTGGGACTCCACCAAGCCCCCGCAGCTGTAGTGGTTGCTGTGGTTCAGTTGCCGGTGGAACAGCGACAGCTCAATCCCATTGAGGGGCCTCCCCACCTCCTTGTCCCTATGGTAGAATCGCACCCCAGTGACCGGCTTGTTCCGCCAGCGCCGGCAGTGCAGTGTCACCGTGTCCCCCTCCAGCAGCGCCTGGGCCGGCACCTGCAGCAGCAGTGGGTCTGGGGGACAGAAGGGTCCAGTCACACCCAATGCACCAGGACCTCCCATTGGGTCACATCCAGCGCACCAGAGTCCCCAATTCCATTGCAGGGTCTCTCCACACTTGGATGCTCTGGAATGTCCCCAGAGCAGGGGACAGGCTCTGGTCATACCACGAGGTGATCCATGGAGCAGAGTTTATCCAGAGCCCTTGGGGTCCCTGCAGGTGCCAGGCTGGGGACACATAAACCCCCCCTCACCGTGTGAGACTCTCAGGTGGGGTTATGCCTGCTGCCGGGTATGTCATATGTGTAGGTGCCACTCTCGGTGACAATGAAATGGTTGCGTCCCTGCTGCCTCCAGCGCCGCCTGTCCCTGTACCAGGTGGTGTCACTGGCGGTCCCCGAGCCCTGGCAGGTCAGTGTCACCCGGTCCCACAGCACCGCTGGCCTCCAGGGGGGTTCCACCAGAAGCTGGGTGGTATGGGGACCTGCGGGTGACAAGGGACACCAGCCTGCCAGGGCCAGCATGGGGCTGGGGACAGCGGGATGGGGACATGGAATCCCTTGAGGACTCACCAGCGAGATCGAGGGTCAGGGCTGGAAGGGAGAAGGGACAGGGCTGGGTGGGGGTGGCACTGCAGGGACAGAGGCACAGGGGCACAGGGTGTGGGGACTGTCCCCAAACTGTCCCTGTGGGGAGAGTAGCTTTTCTGGGAAAGTATGGGGGGGTGGTCCCCAAAAGATTTGGAGACTCCAGGGGACATGTCTGTGTTACAGCAACCTGTGCACCACATCCATGTGGCACAGACACATTGGGAACAGGGACACCAAGGCCAACCTGGGCTGAGGCAGAGCAAGGGGACACTGCGGACACCCCGGTCATGAGGACACCATGGACACACCCCATGCTGGCCCAGGTCACCCCCACCAGCTCATGATCCCATCCCCATCATCCCATCCCCATGGCTACATCCTCACTGTTCTTGTCCCCTTCTGTCCCTGCATCCCATTTTCCTTGTCCCTATCTCCAGAGCTACCTGAGCCCAAAGGTGTCAGTCCTCACATTCCTGTCCCCACATCCCCATCCCCAAATTCCTGCCTCCTGTTCCTCTCCCCAAAGCCTCCCTGCATCAGTCACAGTCCCTCCAAGATCCACTGTGGGGAACACAGACTGGCTCTGCTGGCATTGGGGACCTCAGGGGACCCTGCAGCCTCCCTGGGCCCCCTTCCCTCCCCATCCCCAGGGTGTCAGCCCCGTGCCTGGGGCATTCACCCCACAGGAGCAGCGCCACCTTCCCAGCCATTCCGGTGTCCCCAGCAATGTGCACTGGCTGTCACTTGCTGCCGTGGTGGCTGTGACAGAGACCATCCCCTTTCCCATTTGACTCTCAGAGCAAAGTGCTTCTTCCTTCTTGTCCAGGAAAAAGAAACTGTTGTGGGGGCAGAGCCCAACACCTCCATCCCCCACAGCCTCCCCACTCTTCCCTGCACCCCCTACTCCCCATTTTCCCACTCCCCTGGGTCCCCCCAACACGTTCCCTGCTCAGGTGCTCCCTGGCATTGCTGAGCCAAGAACCAGGGATAAGGGGACTTAGCACAGAAGTGAGGAAAAGAAGGAAAAAAGAGAAATAAAGAGGAAAAAGTCAAGGGCAGGGGAGGGCAAAGAAGCTGAGCCACCCAGGACCCCCATTTGATGCCTGGCCAGCAAATGAGCACCCCAGGCAGACTTTGTTGGGTCCAGGGTCACCCCAAAATCTGAGGCACCCAGGGAAGGAGCTGTGACCCCTGTGCCCATCCAGCCACTGCCCATCCCTGCCACTCCCCTTCCCCTGGGATACCAACCATGGGAACACCATTCCTTATATCCCCCATCCCTGGGGACCCCCATCCCAGTCCTGACATTCTTCAGGATCTGCATGGCCCAGCACCCCATTCCCAAGGAACCCTCTCCCATTCATTCCAACCCCTGAAATCCTCTTTCCCCCAGGACCTTGGTTATCTCAGCGACCCCAATTCTCTCAGCACTCTACTCCTGACAACAACCATCACATGATCTGAAATCCCTGGAGCCCACATTCCCCTGGGACTCCCATCCCTGAGACCCCCAACCCTGGAGACCCCCATTTCCACGGCACCCCCATCCCAGTGATTCCCCCTCTTCAGAACCCCCATTCAGCAGCAGCCACATCCCTGGGACCCTCCATTCATCTGGACACCAAAACCTGCCTCCCCAAACCCACTGAACCCCCCACACCTGGGAACCCCATGTCCCACCACATCCCCCCCACCCTCATCGCATTCCTGTGCCCAGCTTGTAGCCACCCTGCCCCCACCAAGGGCCACCTACACGCGGGGACAAGGTGTGACCTCACTTCCTTCCCCTTCATCCGAAGAGCCGCCAGCCAGGGCAGCGGTGGCCACAGCAGTGAGTGACAGCCAGTGCACATGGCTGGGGACACCAGGATGGCCGGGAAGGTGGCACTGCTCCTGTGGGGTAAGTGCCCCGGGCATGGGCCTGACACCCTGGGGATGTGGAGGGGAAGGGACACGGGGGGCTGCGGGGTCCCCTGATGTCCCCAAGGCCAGCAGAACCAGTCTGTGTTACCCACAGTGGACCTTGGTGGGACTGTGACTGATGTAGGGTGGCTTTGGGGACAGGAACAGGGGGCAGGATGGGGATGTGGGGACAGGAATGTGGGGACTGGCACCTTTGGGCTCAGGTAGCTCTGGCGATAGGGACAAGGAAAATGGGATGCAGGGACAGAAGGGGACAAGAACAGTGAGGATGTGGCCATGGGGATGGGATGATGGGGATAGGATCATGAGCTGGTGGGGGTGATCTGGGCCAGCATGGGCTGTGTCCATGGTGTCCTCGTGCTCAGGGGTGTCCACCATGTCCCCATGTTCTGCCTCAGCCCAGGTTGGCCTTGGTGTCCCTGTTCCCAATGTGTCTGTGCCACAGGGATGTGGTGCACAGGTTGCTGTAACACAGACATGTCCCCCTGCCTCTCAAATCTTTCAGGGACTACCCAGACACACTTTCCCACAAGAACTGCTGTCCCCGAGGGGCCAATTGGGTACAGCCCCACTCCCCGGTACCCCAGGTGTGGTATTGTTCACAAGAGTCCCAGAATGAGGGAAGAGACGAGAAAGTTGACTCCATGTATCAGAAAGCTTGATTTATTATTTTATTATATATAATATATTAAAACTTTACTAAAAGAATAGAAGAAAGGATTTCATCAGAAGGCTAAGCTAAGAATAGAAAAGGAATGAATAACAAAGGCTTGTCTCTGACCGAGACAGGCTGGGCAGGTGAACTGTGATTGGCCATTAATTAGAAACAACCAGATGAGACCAATTACAGATCCACCTGGTGCATTCCAGAGGCGCAGATAAGAATTATTTACAGTTTGTTCCTGAGGCCTCTCAGCTTCTCAGGAGGGAAAAATCCTAAGGAAAGGATTTTTCATAAAACATGTCAGTGACATCTCACCCTTTTTATTTTAAATAAATTAAAAAGAAAAGTGTTTGCAGTTTTGTCTGCTGAGCCATGCAGAGGAAAGAACAAGCACCTGAGAGGCTATGTGTTGCCAATCAAAACATCAATCAAATGCTGGTGTGGAGCCATCAGGGAGATTCTTCACCTGCAAAACACCAAATTCCATCACATCACCAAAACAATCTTAAGATATAAGAAAATGCAAAAACAATGCAAAGAAAGTTCATTGCTTCAAGTCCAAACTGCTGTTTCAGGAAAAAGTCCAAACTGAAGATGTTCCTCTTTGACATCGCTGAAAATCCCTTTTGGTCCTGAAACAGGCTTGCAAAATTTTGAGCTCCTAGCTCTTTCAACTCTTTTTTTTTTTTTTTCTGTCTAAAAGAGCACCAGCAGAGAGGAGCCACTGAGACCCTGCGGGGGCCCTGGCCCTCGTGGAAGGAACAGGGATCCCAGACCTGGCCTACAGAACGGTGGCCCTGGCCCTCGTGGAAGGAACAGGGATCCCAGACCTGGCCTACAGAACGGTGGCCCAGGCCCTCGTGGAAGGATCAGGGATTCCAGACCTGGCTCACAGAACGGTGGCCCAGGTCCTGACGGGGGAAGCAAAGCCCCCAAGCCCAACAGGCGCTGGCCGGGCGGAGACCCTGGCCCAGGTAACCGAGCCAAACGGCCCAGACCCGGCCCGCGGAGTGGGCTCTGTGTTCTCGCAACCCGGCACCCTGCTGCCAATGCTCTGGGCAGCACGAGTGACCGAATGCTTCATCCTCTCTGAACCGGTACAGACCAGCAGCTGGGGAAGAGAAGCTTCCCCAGGGATCATCACCCCAGATCTGCGGATACTTTGTCCCCAGAGCAAGTGAGCGGTGTTTACTTTCCACTGTTTCTCCTGCCTCTGCAATGCAAATGCAAAAGGCTTTCCTCCTTTCTGCCCCTCAGTACCACCCCCACTCCCTCCAGACTGGGGACCAGAGGCGGAACCCTCAGAAGCCACCTCCCCCACGCCCCTGGGGCGCACGGCGGGAGTCAGGCATTCCAACCCCCAACGGGAACCTCCGAACCAAACTTGAATCGGCCCGCGAAAAACGCTGAGTTTGAAAGCAGGCAGACGGGCTGAGCCTGCAATCAGCTGTCGAGCCACAACCCCCCCACGGAGGGGCAGGCCGGCGTCCCCTTCCCCTGCCTCAGCTCCCCCCGCAGGGGCAGCCTCAGGACAGCCCGAAAAGCTCGGGGGGGAATCTAGGCTGATCGCAGGCGCCGCGGCAGCCGCTGCGGGGAGCAGCAGGGCCACAGGCGGCTCCGATGATGGTTCCGCTTGGTGGTTGCTGATCTCAGCCTCCTCCACCGGCATGGCAGGCGAAGGCGAGGCTGCCGCGGGGGTCGGTGGGGGCTGCAAAGCTGGAGGGAGCGCATCCCCCGCCGGGCTGGGGACAGCAGCTGTGTCTTCTCCGGGTACCGGAAGCTGCAGCGCAGGTGCAGACAGCAAAACCGGCAGAGCCGACACGGGAGGTGGTGGGACAGCTGCGGGGGGCGGCAGGGGCGCGGGATCGACCCCTGCCGGCACCGCTGTGAACGCAATTGCTGGCTGCAATGCAGAAGGGGAAGGGACAGGGGCGGCAGCTGCCAGCTCTGGGACGGGCTGCTGTCGATCATCGCTGCTGTTGCGTGTGCAACTCAGGCAAAGCCGCGGGAGGCAGTGCTTCTGCCACAGGAACGCCGACAAACTCTGCTGGAGGCGACGGGTCCAGTCCGGCTGCGAGCAGTGCCGCGGGAGGGGCCGGCAGGTGGTCTCCCACTCAGGGAATTACAGCTGCCAGGTGCGCTTCGAGGGGGGGGGACGTGCAGAAGAGCAGCGCCTGACTCCACGTCACGGTGCACAGTGAGTGTGGGGATGGGCACAGGGAGCCCCCCGAGACCCCCCCGGATCCCCTGCCTGGGGATCCATGTCCCCCTGAAACTTTTCTTGTGTCCCTCTGCTTCTGCCCTGTGTCGCCTCACCCCTCTGTGGTGTGACCCCATCCATGACATTTCCCATCACACCCATTCCCCCTGTCCCTATCCCCCCACACCAGTTGCCAGCCCCTCCCTGTGCCCTCAGCCCTGTCTGTATCCCCACAGTGCCAGTGGCCAATGCCACCATCACCCCCGGTCCCCTGTAACACCAGGTGCATGTAGGTGACAATGTGACGCTTCGCTGCTCGGTGCAGGTGGGCTCAGCCCCTGTCACCTTCACCTGGCTTCACAATGGGCAGGAGGTGGCCCCGTGTCCCCTCCTGGAGTTTGGGGCCATCGATGTGCGACATTCGGGCACCTACCAGTGCAGGGCCACCAACCAACTGGGACAGGACGGGCACTGCGTGTTCTGGGCACTCAGCCCTGAGCTGGCCCTGGAGGTGACACCGCAAGACACAAGGACACACATGGATACAGGTGGGGGTCACACAGGGTCACCTGGGAGTGCAGGACCCCTGAGGTGATGGATGATCCTAATGTGTCGCCCTCTGTTTCTTGCAGTGGCCGCAGAGGTCGGTGGGGCCCTTTTCTTCCTGCTCATGGATGTCATTTGGCCTGGCACTGGTGGCACTGTGTGGGTGGGTGACAACTGAGGGATGGGGGTCCCAAGGAGCTGTAGAGGCCCCCAGAGTTGGGGAGCATTAGGGCAGCTTCCACAGCCTCAGAATTATGACCTCTTCTGGGGGTACTGTAGGGCTTGGGGAGGGGCTGGAGGGTCTTGCAGGGATGTTGGCATTTCTTTCAGGGGCCCTGGGGGGGTTGGATGGGGGGTCTCTGTCCCTGGTAGGCTTTGGGTTCTTGAGGCTGAGTTGGTTGGGGGTACTGAGGATGTTCATGAATTCTGGGGGGCTCCAGAGATGCTTGGGGGTCCTGAGGAGATTTGAGCGTCTCTTGGGTGTTCAGGAATCCTGAGAGGGGTCTGGGCCCTGGGGATCCCACAGTCACCCCTCCCCTCTTTCCTCTGCAGCTGCTGGAAGCAGCAGGAAAGGTGAGGGGGGGGCTCAAACCACCCTCTCCTCTTTTACCCCAACACCCAAGACCTCCCATTCCCTCCCCCACATCCCCTTTATTCCCTCAGGGGCCACCCGGATCTCTCAGCCCCTGCCAAGAGCAGGGGGAGGTGCCGTACACCCATGTGGTGGTCACAAGAGGGCAGGGCCTGAGTATGGGGGGGGACAGACACAGAGGGGCATCTCACCAATGAATGTCACCCCACCCAGGTCCCACAGCCTGTGTCTCTTGCAGCGTTCCCCCGTGCCGCCACCCTCCAAGATCCCCAGGTGACCTACGCGGAGCTGCGGGGACCCCAGGGGCGACCGCGGGAACCCGGTGACATCTGTGGGAATGTGCTGTGACACTGGGGGGAACTGGGGGCACTGGGGGTCCCCATCCATGGGCACCCACTCGTGTGTGTGCTGCCACTAAAAACTGACCCTCCCCTCCCCATGGGGGCGCAAAGATCCCAAAGGGCTGACAGAAGAAAATTTCCTGAAACAGCAACGAGAGAGAATAAAACCAACAGCAACAAGGTTCTGAGTCCAAATTGTCATAAAAGGAATGATTTCCTGGGAAAGCCACAACAAGGAACAAACCCCCAATGTTTCCGCCAGCACGTTTCCTCCACCAGAGGAACCTGATGTGGACCTGGACCTTCTTGCTCTGATGGCCAAAGTGGCCTTCAGGAGGCTCTGGATTCTCTTCTCCCCTCTGCCAAACTCTTCCTCTGCTGAGTTTCCCACACCAGGATGTCACAAAGGCCCTGTGGAGGTTCCGGAGCCTCCCCTTTTCCCAGGGAAGTCAGGATAAAGCTATGGCACCAGGTGAGGTGTCAGAAACAGGAAAAGTTTGATGTCTGGAGACATTTTGGAATACCTCTGTGTGGCAGGGATGGGTCAGGCCTTGCTTTTGGTGAGACAGGGCCCCATCTGTCCATCAGTCTGTCAGCCATGGCAAACAGGGACAGTGTGACGCTCTGCCAAAACCAACTTCTGAGTGGCTGGGTGACCAGAAGCGCCAGCTGGGGAGAGGGTCCTTGGTGGCCCAACTGGCTTAAAAGGCAGAGCGTGAGGTGGCCAAGTCTCTGACTGTGTCTTCTACTGGGGTGTCTTTCCCATCAATGCTGGAACTCAGGATTTGGCAACTCATTTAAAAGAGAAATATCTGCCAAGGAAAGTGGGAACATTCCTTGAATGGAAAGAAGACCGATGTCTAAAACTTTATTTAATTTCAAAAATGATGAGGCTTCAAGGCCAAAGTGTAGGAAAAGGACTAACAGCTTTTTATTGTGAAATTTATAAACCAGAACAGAACCAACAATACAATTCCAGAACTTTCCCTCCCGCTCAGCGCAGATCATTGTTGTGGCAGTGATAATCACGGCCAGCAGGGGGTGATGCAGGGAGCATTCCCAGCTGGCAGGGGACGCTGCAGGGACAGCGCCCCACCAGCAGGGGGCGCCCCGGTCGAGCTCCATCCCCTCAGGGGCCATGGCGGCCTCACATGGAGGGCAAGAGGGGAAATTGCTGCTTTTGCAAACTCAAACTGCTTTTGCAACAATCAGTCCCAGCACCACCACCGGCAGTGGGCAGAAGCCGCCAAGGCAGCAGGTTGGATCCCAGTGCCCACTGGCAGTGTAGCAGTGTCCCGGGACCAGGCACACGCCCGGCACAACACCCGCAACTGCTCTCCACGATCCCGGATGGTAGGAAGGCAGCGCCTGACCCCAGGCAGGTCTCGGGTCCACAGCAGCACCTCTGGTGGCTTTACACCACAATTCCTTCAAACCCTCAGCCTTTCACTCATGCGAGGAGGGCAGGGATGGAGCAGCTTTGGTGACACCTGGAATCCAGACAGCGTCACTCCTCAGAACTCCACCACAGCCGCGGGCACAGCCCCTGTTCAATATTTCCAAACTTTTCCCTCCTGACTGGAAACCACAGCCTAACCCAAAACATTCTTTCCATGAGGTTCTAGAAGGCTGCAGGTTTTGTTCAAGAAGGAGGATCCCAGGCAGGTTGTTGAGCAGATTGTTGTGGGATTTGCATTAGTGCTGGGGTTCTCTCAGTCCCTCACCAAAAGGAACAAATGATCAATTACTGCATTTCCGGACTGGTTCCCTCACAGGTGCCTTTGCAGGGGTGCTTTCCAGCCAGCCCTGCTCTGAAAACCATCAAAGGCCCTCACAGAGCCACTGCTTGGGCTCCATTTGGGGTTTGTGCTTCTTGCAGGGCTGAGCAAACCACAGGCAGGCCTTTTGCCCCCACAGAATTCTCACTTCTGCAGCAGCTCTAAAGCTGCCAGAATCAAAGCCAAGGGGGCAGGTGGGACCCTGAGGTCCTGGCTGCCACCTGGGGCTGGGCAGAGCAGGGCTGGGCAATGGCCATCCCTGTGCAGTGGGGCTGGGCCATGGCTGGTCACACCCCTTGGGTAACCACTGGCTTCAAGGAGCAGGAGTTTGGGAGCTCCTTCCTGCCCAGGGCTCCATTCCCAAGCTGCTCTTGTGAGCTCAGATCCTGCAGGGGATGAGCAAGAATGGAGAAGTGTGGACCCCCCTGGAGGTGCCATACCCCAGGACAGCACCCCTTGTCCAGCATGTGTCCCCCCTGGGACAGGATGCCCCCAGGACAGGAGGCCTCTGAATGTGCCCCCAGGACAGAACCACACCCCCTCCCACCCCCATACTCCCCCTCGCCCCGTGTGACACATTTCGCACAAATGGCCTCTTCCTTCTTCTTCAGGAGAGAGAAAGTGTTGGGGAGGCAAAGCCAGACACCCCCATCCCCACAGCCTCCCCAGACCTCCCTGCAGACCCCTCACCTCTGCTTCCCCCACCCTAGGCTGCCCCCAACTTCTTCCCTGCTCAGGTGCCCCCCAGGATAATCAAGGCACGAACTGGGGGCTTCTGAATTTGCGGTGTAAAATGTTGGAAAAGGAAATAAAGAGAGGGAAGAGAGGGAAAAGTCACTGGGGGCTGGCAGGGCACAGAATCAGGGCACCTCGGAATCTGTCAGGGGTGGCCCCCAGGCTGCTGGCACTTCGTGGGGGCTGTGCTGGGCCCTGGGTCACCTCAAAATCTGAGGTACCCAGGGAAGGAGCTGAGACCCACGGGCTCTCCCAGCCACTGCCCATCCCTGTCGCCCCCATTTCCCTGAAAACCGATACATGGGACCCCCATTCCTTATGTCCCACCCTCTCTGAAAACCCCATCCCAGTACTGACATTCCTCAGAAACTCCATGTCCCAGGACCCCTCATTCCCAAGGAACCCTCCCATTCATTCTATCCCCTGAAATCCTCCTTTCCCCAGGACCTTGATTCTCCCAGTACTCCAATTCCCACGGGACCCCCCATTCCCCCAGCATCCCCATCCCATGACCCCATGTGAGAGTCTGTCCGAAATATCCCTCATCTGCCTCACAACTATCATTGAGAAGACCACTGAGAAGACCCCCCCCTGTCAAAAATCTGACTCTGTAGGACAAAGTTACACGCCTAGGGCCCTGAAACCTGAGAGCATTGCTAAGTTACTGCTTTCACAGGTGTGTTTTGCTGCATGCTACCCTGAGCCCAAAGAGAAGAAGAAGGGGGCACTGTGCACTTTTTGCAACAATAGCCTTGGAAGCTTATCCCACCTCTTGGCCTGGCTGGACTTCTCCTGAGTTTTGGGTGGTCCCCCACAGAAGACACCTCTCACTTGCTTGCAACCACCATGGCAGACAAACTGAGATGACAGAAGCCTCTCCACCAGAGAAAAAAATGCGAGACATGAAGTCCCCATGTGCAAAGGCCTCCCTCACACTCCCCAAAGACTGGGACTGAAGCCCCCAGCCCGGGGAGGTGCGCGGGGAGAGGCAAGCTGACCAAAGCAAGATGGATGTTGCAGGTGCAGGCATTGGACCGCGAAAATAATGGCCCTTGCCCACTGAGAGATGGACTGTTCGTACCCTTTTCCAAATACCGTTCTTTTTACAATAGATTCAGTTTCAAAATAATCCCCCTTTCCCGCATCAAGAAGGTGTATAATTGGAGCCCAGGTGGACTGCATTTTTGAGATCTCCCCAGGCGGGTCCTTGACTGGACTGGAACTAAGATTTCGTCTCCACCTTTCATAGCTATATTCCCCTCTTTCTCTATCTTTTTCTCTCCATTAACCCCTCTATCGCATATTGCTGTGGTCATCCAATAAAGGTGCATTTGTTTTGATTATAATTGCAAACCCCCTTGTGCTGTGTCAGTTCATTTTGCACCCTGAGATCCCTTACGAATGATCATAAAACCCGTTCATAGGGACGGATCGTGACACCCCAAATCCCTGTAGCCCACGTTCCCCTGGGACTCCCATCCCTGAGTCCCCCCAGCCCTGGGCACCTCCATTCCCATGGCACCCCCACTCCCAGTGACTCCCCCTCCTCAGCACCCCCATTCGCCAGGGACCCCATCCCTGGGACCCCCCATTCCCCTGGACACCCATCCCTGGCTCCCAAACTTACTGAGCCCCCCACTCTTGGGGACCTCATGTCCCACCTTGTCCCACCCACCCTTGTCCTCATCCTGTGCCCAGCTTGTGGCCACCCTGCCCCCATCAAGGGCCACCTATGCACAAGGTCGAGACATGACCTCGCTTCCTCTCCTTCATCTGAAGAGCTGCCAGCCAGGGGAGCAGGGGCCACAGCAGCAAGCGACAGCCACTCCACATGGCTGGGGACACTGGGATGGTAGGGAAGGTGACGCTGCTCCTGTGGTGTGAATGCCCTGGGAACGGGCCTGACACCCCAGGGATAGGGAGGGGACGGGGCTCAGGGGGGCTGCAGGGTCCCCTGAGGTTCCCAATGCCAGTAGAGCCAGAGCATGAGGTGACCGGAGCCATGGGGTGGCTGTGGAGATAGGAGAGAGGGGACAGGAATGTGTGGACAATAATAAGGGGACAGACATTTGAGGAGGCATAATGGGGCTGGTGTGGGTGACCTGGGCCAACACGGGGTGGCCATGGCATCCCTAGTTCAGAGGTGTCCACAGTGTCCTTGTGTCCTGACTGAGCCAGGGCTAACAAAGGTGTTTCTGTCCCCAAGGGGTCCATGTCACACAAGGACACTTTGGGGACAGCCCTCTCACCCTGTACCCCGTGTGCCTCTGTCCCTGCAGTGCCACCCCCACGCAACCCTGTCCCTTCTCCCTTCCAGCCAAGACCCTCGGCCTCACTGGTGAGTCCTCAAGGGATTCCATGTCCCCATCCCGCTGTCCCCAGCCCCATGCTGGCCCTGGCAGGCTGGTGTCCCCTGTCAGCTGCAGGTGCCCACATCACCCAGCTCCTCGTGGAACCCCCCTGGAGGTCGTCAGTTCTGTGGGATCGGGTAACACTGACCTGCCAGGACTTGGGGACCACTGGTGCCATCAGCTGGTGCAAGGATGGGGGCACTGGTGGCAGGAGGGACATGACCATGTCACTGTCACGGAGGTTGGCATGTATGAGTGTGACAGACCCAGCAGAGGGCGCAACCGCTCTGTGAATGTCTTAGATGGTGAGGGGAGATCTTAAATTATCTAGGTGGCCCCTGAGAGGTCTGGGTGGGCTCGACTCCGTGAGTGGCCTCACACCCTTCATGTGGCGAGAGCCTGTGCCCTGCACACAGGGACATCCCAGTGAATCCCAGTGCACCCAGATGTCCCTGGTCCCACAGACACCCTGTCTCGAGCCCCTCAGTGAGATGGGACCCTCCTGTCCCAGAGACCAGCTGGTGCTGCAGGTGCCAGCACGGGCGCTGCCTGGAGGGGGACACAGTGACACTGCGCTGCCGGGGCCGCCAGGACAACCCTCTCACCAGGGTGCGATTTTACCATGACAAGAAGGATCTGGGGGGGGGCCCTCAGGGGGACCGAGCTGTCTCTGTCCCCTCTGCAGCTACGCCACAGTGGCCGCAACAGCTGTGGGGGCTTGGTGGGGTCCTTTATGTCATGGTCAGCAGCAGTGACAGTGACAGTGCATGGTGAGCACCCCCACGGCTGGAACTCCAATCTCCTGACACACCCAAAGCCACTTCCCAGCAGACTCAGAGTCACAGTCCTCACCTCCCCTCTCCTTCTCTGAGCTCTTCTCGGTGCCAGTGCTGGAGGGTCCTCCCGAAGCCACCGAGGGGTCCCCCCTGAATCTCAGCTGCCTCAGCACCCCCAGCCCCCTGTGGCCCTGAGCCCCCCTCCTGCATGTGTTCTACCGGGACGGGCAGGTGGTGGGGGGCTCGCAGGGGTCCCCACAGCTGCTGGTGCCCGCCGTGGGGGTCTCCCTCTCGGGGAATTACAGCTGCCAGGTGCGCTCCGAGGGTGGGGCCGTGTGGAAGAGCAGCGCCCGACTCCGCGCCATGGTGCACAGTGAGTGCGGGGATGGGCACGGGGAGCGCCCACAGCCTCCTCGGCACCCCCAATGCTGACTGGGGATCCCCAGTCCTTCCTGACAACTTCCCTGTGGCCCCCAACCTTTCTTGGATCCCTCCCTGGCTCCCCCCCACTCCTTTCTCAGGTCCCTCCCCGGGTCGCCAGCCCTACATGGGTACCCCCATCCTTACCTGATACCTTTTCCGTGTCCTGCTATGGGTCCATTCCCAGGTACCCCATTCCTGGCCTGTGTCCCCCCATCCCTCACCAGCTCCTCTCACCTCTCCCTGCATCCCCATACCCCTCTCTGAGGTCCCTGCAACTTCCCCAGGTCACACCATCCCCTCCGTGGGCCCCTGGGTCCCCTTCCTTGTATCACTGCCCTCCCTCTCCAGGTGTCCCCTCCCTGAACTCCCCATCATCCCTCGGGGTTCCTTTGCAAGCCCCCCCACCATCTCTGTGCCCCCTCACCCTCACTGGGTCCCCCTTCCCCTCCCTGACCCCCCCCAGGTCCCTCCCTGTCTCCTGGCGTCCCCCCCTCCCGCAGTGGTCCCGCTCTTGGGGGTATCCCTGTCAGGGCAGACTCCCGGGGGAGAGGTGGCACTTGGGAACAGCCTGGTGCTGAGCTGTGCAGTGGCCAAGAGGACAGGTCCCCTGTCCTTCTCCGGGCACCGGCTGGGCTTGGGGGCACCTCTGGACTTTGGCCCCCGCCTGGAGCTGGGCCATGATGGGGACAATGACAGTGGCCAGTACCGGTGCCAGGTCAGCAGCAGGGAAAGTGTGGCCGAGAGTGACCCCCTGAATGTCACCGTCCTGAGTGAGCGGGACCCTGGGGCTGGGGGTGACCCCACCCACAGCATGTCCATCCCACCTCACCAGGTGCCAGCCCTATCTGTGTCTCCACAGTGCCCGTGGCCAATGCCACCATCAGCCCCAGTCCTCTGTCACACCAAGTGTGTGCAGGTGACGTGACCCCGCGTTGCTCGGTGCAGGTGGGCTCAGCACCTGTCACCTTCACCTGGCTGCACAACAGGCAGGAGGTGGCCCAAGGTCCATTCCTGGAGCTCAGGGACATCGATGTGGGACATTCAGGCACCTACCAGTGCGTGGCCACCAACCTGCTGGGGCAGGACGGGAACCGTGTGTTCCGGGCCTGAACTCAGCCCTGAACTGGCACTGACGGTGTCACCTCGCTCACCCTGGGTCACAGGTTGTGTCACATGGGGTCACCGGGGTGTTCAGGACCCCCAGGGTTCAGGGTGACCCTGATGCGTCCCCTCTGTCTCCAGCAGTGGCTGTGAATGTCAGCAGGACCCTCCTGTTCCTGCTTCTGTGGGAAAGACATTCTGTGTTGTTTTCGTGAGCTAGCAAAGGCCTTCTGAAGAAAAGGAGAAGCCCCACATCTCTCCTGAAGGAAGACCAAGGTTGTCACCATGGAGACAGAGTGGAGGAGAGAAAGTTAAGCGATATGGACTCTGGCTAGCTTACAGAGTGACATGGCTCCCCAATAACCTACTGGGAACTTTGTTTCTCTTATATGACCAATGAACATTGAATGTGTATGCTGGATGGGTGTAAGTGTCTTGAAAACTATAAAAGCAATGTTGCAAATAATAAATCTCTCTCTTGCACCTTTTGATGGAGTCGGGTACTTTTTACCGTGTCGTACTCTATTGCGACATGCTTCTGCTCCTGGCTGTCAGCGGGGGCTGTCACTGGTGGCACTGCTGGGGTGTGTGGCAATTGGGGGGGATGGGCATCCTGGAGTGAGGGGAAGCCCCCAGAGTGGGGGCAGAGATCAGGGATCCAGAGGGAATCAGGGCGGCAGGGGGGATTTGGGGGTCCCGTGGGTGGTTGGAGCTGCTGAGTTCCCAGGAAGGTTCAGGGGTCCCGGAGTCCCCTCGGTCACCCCCTCCCCTTTCCCTTGCAGCCACCTGGAAGCTCCAAGACAGGTGAGTGGGGGGTTCTGGCTGGGACTCCCCTTTCACCCTCCCCAGACACCCCCAGACCCCCCTTATCCCCACAGGACACCCCTGGAGGAGGAGGCTGTTCTCAACACCCACGTTGTGGGCACTGACTGGGCCAGGGTTGAGTGCAGTGGGTTACACTGGGCAATGTTACGCACAGGTGCCATCCCCCACCCAAGTAATGCACAACTGGTGTCACTCTCAGGGCCCCCACGGGTGTCCCCCAGCCCTGCCCCACCTTGGGATCCACAAGTGACCAATGTGGAGCTGTCAGGATCCTACAAGGGACAGTGGGACCCCCGTGACTACGAGAACATGATGTGACACAGGGGTACTTGGAGGCACTGGGGGGCATAGATTTCCCTCAGGGGTCTCTTCTTCCTCTTCCCAGCACCCCACACAGCTCCTCATCCCCTCTCCCAATGCCAGGGAAGCACATGACATTTTTCACTCTTATTGTACCCAAAATGTAGTTTTGTGATTAAATTGTGTGAGAAACAAGGCCGATGTGTTAAAATTTGTAAATGTTTAAGAAGGGATAAAAGAGTCAGTAAACAGCATGCTGGGAGCTTGGCAACTGCAAGAGGCACACGGTTCACTACAAAAATTCTTCTTACACACCTTTTCATTGTATTGGTTAAATACATACTCGGGAGGGTTATACATATTCAAATCTTCTTTCCAATTTACATTCTGGGAATCCTTTTGCTTGGTTTGACCCTTGCTTAATTTTCATAAAGTCCATGCCATCCTGCAGATGAAATTTATATATTTTATTTCCTCACAAGGCCCCCCTTTTCTGTGCTTTGACAGTTCTTGATAAAAAAAGGGTCAGTGATAAATTCCACTTTGCATTCTTTCTTTTGCTATTTACTTGCTACTTTTCAATGTGTTCTTCTCATACAGATGAGATCCTCCACCAGTACATTAAATCAACACTAGCTATTTCACAAAATTATCTGAGTTATTCTCACCATTGTCACTTAGTTACACAAATAAAGGCATTAGCTACTTCTGCAACAGTTAATGTTGTAATACACAGCGCACTGTCTCTACTTGATTTTTTGGGAGAGCCTAAACTATATTTATCACACTAAAATATATATTCTACACAGGGTTAGGGTAAAAAGGCTGATAAATTGTAGTGTATCAAAAGTAGTTAAAAAGAGATTACAAACTGTATTATACCAAAATATTATACCAATTACCAAAAATACCAAATTGTATTATACCAAAAAACAATAGAATAGTGAAAGCCAATGACTTCATAGTCATTCATAAAAGAGAGAAGGTGTATTGAAGGTGTATTAACTTCTTTTATCCTGCTCTGATTTTGTCAGCAATAAATGCAATTGATATCTCTAAATCCAAGGCAGTTTTACCCATGACAGGATTTGATGAGTGATCTCTCCTGCTCCTTGTCTCAACCCAGGAACCCTTTGCTCAATTTTCTCTCCCCATCCAGGTGTGGAGGGCAGTGAGAGAGCGGCTGTGGTGGGTGCGGGGCATCCGGCCACTGTCCATCCACGGCAAGGCATGGAGGAGGAGGAGGGTGCAGGTCCAGGTCAGGTTGTTGAGCATTGTTGGTGTGGGATTTGCAGTAGTTCTGGGGCTCTCTCAGACCCTCACCAAAAGGAACAAAATGATCAATTGCTGCATTTCCGGACTGGTTCCCCCACAGCTGCCCCTGCAGGGGGGGCTTCCAGCCAGCCCTGCTCTGAAAACCATCAAAGGCCCTCACAGAGCCACTGCTTGGGCTCGTTTTGGGTTTTGTGCTTCTTGCAGAGCTGTGCAAACCACAGGCAGGCCTTTTTCCCCCACAGAATTCTCACCTGTGCAACAGCTCTAAAGCTGCCAGAATCAAAGCCAAGGGGGCAGGGGGACGCTGAGGTCCTGGCTGCCACCTGGGGCTGGCCAGAGCAGGGCTGGGCAATGGCCATCCCTGTGCAGTGGGGCTGGGCCATGGCTGGGCCCCACTCTTGCATTGACAGGGGTCCCCAGGATGTGCCACCCCTGGGATAGGCACCCAACCAGGAATGTGCAGGGACATTTCTGGAACTGCCAGCCCCTGGTAGAGGTCCGCCCATGCCAGGATGTGTAACTCTCTGGGACAAGATCCTCCTAGGACAGAACCCCCCTGGATGTGCCCCCCCAGGACAGAACTGCCCCCTTTTCCCATCTGAAACTAAGCACAAACGGCCTCTTCCTTCTTGTCCAGGAATAAGAAAGAGAAAGTGTTGAGGAGGCACAGCCCAGCCCCTCCATCCCCCACAGCCTTCCCACCTTTCCCTACACCCTCTACTCCCTATTTTCCCACACCCCTGGGTCGCCCTAACCCCTTCCCTGCTCAGGTGCTCCCAGGGATTGCTGAGTCAGAAATTGGGGGTGAGGGGAAATGGCAGAAAAGTGAGGAAAATAAGGAAAATAGAGAAATAAAGAGAGGAAAACGTCAAGGGCAAGGGAGGGCACAGAAGCAGAGTCACCCAGGACCCCCATGTGATGCCTGCCAAGGAAACGACCACCCCAGGAGAGCTGTCCTGGGCCCTCGGTCACTCAAAATCTGAGGCACCCAGGGAAGAATCTGAGACCCCTGTGCCCACTAAGCCACAGCCTGTCCCTGGCACCACCATTCCCCTGGGAACCAACCATGGGACCCCCATTGCCTTGGTCTCTCCTCCCTGGGACCCCCATCCCAGGACTGCCATTGCCCAGGACCACCATTGCCTTGATCCCATCCCATGGGCTGCTTCTTCCCCCAGAACCCCTATTCCTGAGGGTCCCCCTTTTCCCCCTGCACCACCAACCCTGGAACCCACATGCCATGACCCCATATCCCTCAGGACCCCCACAGCACCCCCATCCCCAAATGCCCCCAGGCAAGGAGATCCTAATTTCCCTGGAACCCTGATTCTCCTGGACAACCATCCTTGGTTCCCCACATCTCCCTGAGCTCCCCACTCCTCACAACACCATCCCCCACCATGTCCCCAGACTATCCCATCATGTCCCCAGCCTGTGCCCAACTTGTGGCCACCCTGCCCCCACCAAGGGCTCTCTCCACTGGGGGACGGATGTGACCTCGCTTCCTTCCCCTTCATCCAAAGAGCCACCAGCCAGGGGAGCGGTGGCCACAGCAGTCAGTGACAGCCAGTCCACATGGCTGGGGACACTAGGATGGCTGGGAAGGTGGCACTGCTCCTGTGGGGTGAGCGCCCTGGGCACGGGCCTGACACCCTGGGGATGGGGAGGGAAGGGAGCACAGGGAGGCTGCAGGGTCCCCTGATGTCCCCAATGCCAGCAGGTGCCACTCCATGGCACCTTTGGGCTCAGGTAGCTCTGGGGATAGGGACAAGGAAAATGGGACGCAGGGACAGAAGGGGACAAGAACAGTGAGGATGTGGCCATTGGGATGAGATCATGGGGATGAGATCATGAGCTGGTGGGGGTGACCTGGGCAAGCATGGGGTGTGTCCATGGTGTCCTCATGGCCGGGGTGTCCGCAGTGTCCCCATGTTCTGTCTCAGCCCAGAGTGGCCTCAGTGTCCCTGTTCCCAAGGTGTCTGTGCCACAGGGATGTGGTGCACAGGTGGCTGTGACACAGACATGTCCCCCTGCCTCACCAAACCTTTTGGGGACCCCCCAAACACACTTTCTCACAAGAATTGCTGTCCCCATGGGGACAGCTGGGGACAGCCCCCACACCATGTGCCTCTGTCCCTGCAGTGACACCTGCACCAAGCCCTGTCTCTTCTCCCTTCCAGCCCAGATCCTCCCCTCGCTGGTGAGACCTCGGGGGATACCATGGCCCCACCCCGCTGTCCCCAGCCCCACTCTGGCCCTGCCAGGCTGATGTGCCCTGTCACCCTCAGGTGCCCCAACTTCCCAGCTCCTCGTGGAGCCCTCCTGGGTGCCAGCGGTGCTGTGGGACCAGGTGACACTGACCTGCCAGAGCTCAGGGACTGCCAGTGCCACCACCTGGCACAAGGATAGGTGGCAATGGGGGCAACAGGGACGCGACCACGTCAGTGTCACCGAGAGTGACACCTACACATTTTACAGACCCGGCAGTGGGCTAAGCCGCACTGTGAGAGTCTTAAATGGTGAGGGGGGTTGGGTGTCCCCAGCCTGGCACCTGCAGGGACCCTGAGGGCTCTGGATGGGCTCCGCTCCATGGGTCAGCTCCTGTGTGACCAGAGTCCATCCCCTGCTCTGGGGACATCCCAGAGCCACCCATTGTGGAAGGACCCCCATGTTGAAATTGGGGACCCTTGATGTGCTGGGTGTGACCCAGTGGGGGGTCCCGATGCCATCGGATGTGACAGGACCCCTCTGTCCCTCAGACTGGCTGGTGCTGCAGGTGCCGGTGCGGGTGCTGCTGGAAGGGAACAGGGTGACACTGCGCTGCCGGGGCTGGCAGAACAGCACTGTCAAATCGGTGTCCTTCTAGTGTGAGCGGAAGGAACAGGGGGGGCCCCGGTGGGCCCAAGCTGTCCCTGTCCCCTCAGCAGCTGCACCACAGTGGCAGCTACAGCTGCAAGGGCTGCGTGAGGTCCTGGGGTTGGAAGTACTCAGCACTGGTGACAGTGACAGTGCAGGGTGAGCACCCGAGAGCACCCCTGTGTGGGGAGAGCCAGTGCTGGAATTGGGGATCCCTGGTGCGCTGGGTGCGACCTAATGGCGGGATCCCCATGAAAACGGGACCCCCAGTGTGACAGGACCACCACTGCGTCCCGCAGCCTGGTTAGAGCTGCAGGTGTCGGTGCGGGAGCTGCTGGAGGGGGACACGGTGACACTGCACGGCCTGTGCTGGCAGAACCACCCGGTCACCGAGGTGCGATTCTTCCATGGGGACAAGGAGGTCGGGAGGCCCCTCTATGGGGCCGAGCTGTCCCTATTCCTTCTGCAGCTGAGTCACAGTGGCCACTACTGCTGCGGAGACCGGGTGGCATCTGAAGTGTCATTGTGGGTACAGTTGGCGCCAGTGACAGTGCACAGTGAGCACCCCCATGGCTGGAACGCCAATCTCCTGACACCCTCAAAGCCACTTCCCAGGCAACTCAGAGTCACAGCCCTCACCTCTCCTCTCTATCCCTGAGCTCTTCCCGGTGCCAGCGCTGGAGGGTCCCCCCGAGCCCACCGAGGGGTCCCCCCTGACACTCAGCTGCCTCATCACCCCCAGCTCCCTGCGGCCCCGAGTCCCCCTCCTGCATGTGTTCTACCAGGACGGGCAGGTGGTGAGGATCCCATAGGGGTCCCCGCAGCTGCTGGTGCCCGCCATGGGGGTCTCCCACTCGGGGAATTACTGCTACAAGGTGCGCTCCGAGGGGGGGAACGTGCGGAAGAGCAGCGCCCAGCTCCGCATCACGGTGTGCAGTGAGTGTGGGGATGGGCACAGGGAGCCCCCACAGCCTCCTCTGGTCCCCTGGTTGGGCACCTCCACATCCCCCAGACACCTTTCTTGTGTCCCCCCACCTCTGCCCAGTGTCCCCTCACCCCTCTGTGGTGTGACCCCATCTCCAACATCACCCACCACACCCATCCCCCTCTGTCCTTATCCCCCCACACTGGCTGCCAGCCCCTCCCTGTGCCCTCAGCCTTGTCTCTGTCCCTACCGTGCCCGTGGCCAATGCCACCATCACACCCAGTGTCCTGGAGGTGACATTGCAGGAGTCAGGGACACATGGGAACACAGGTGGAGTCACACAGGGGCACCAGGGAGTGAAGGACCCCCAGGGTTATGGGTGACTCCTTTGTGTCTCCCACTCTTGCAGTGGCTGAAGGGGTCAGTGGGGCCCTTTTGTTCCTGCTCCTGCTTGTGGGTGTCATTGTGGTCTGGCACCAGTGGCACTGTGTGGGTGGGTGACAATGGGGGGAAGGGGGTCCCAGGGAGCTCTAGAGGGCCCCAGAGTTGGGGAGCAATAGGGCAGCACCCACATTTCCAGAATTGCGCCCTTTGCTGGGGGTGCTGCAGGGCTTTGGGAGGTGGTGGAAGGTCCTGCAGGGGTGTTGGGGGTTCTTTTAGGGGCCCTGGGGGCATTTGGGGGGGTCTCTGTCCCTGCTAGCCTTTGGGTTTTTGAGGATGAGTTGGTCGGGGCACTGGGAGAGTTCATGAATTCTGCGGGGCTCCAGAGATATTAGAGGGTCCTGTGGGAATTGAGGGTTCCTTTGGGGGTTCAGGAATACTGAGAGGGGTCAGGGCCCTGGGACCTCACAGTCACCCCTCCCCTCTTTCCTCTGCAGCTGCCAGGAAGATCCAGGAAAGGCGAATGGGGGACTCAAACCACACCTTCCCCTTTTACCCCAAACCCCTCCCCCACATGCACTTTATTCCCTCAGGGTCCCCCCGGATCCCCTGGTCCCCCCAGAGGAGGGGGAGGTGCTGTACACCCACGTCGTGGTCCCCAAGAGGGTAGGGGGTGAGCATGGGGGGGACACACACCGAGGGACGTCACCCTCGAGTGTCACCCCACCCAGACCCCACAGCCTGTGTCTCTTGCAGCGTCCCCCTGTGCCACCACCCTCCAGGATCCCCAGGTGACCTGCGCGGAGCGGCGGGGACCCCAGGGGCGACTGCGGGAACCCGGTGACATCTACGGGAATGTGCTGTGACACTGGGGGGAACTGGGTGTCCCCACCCATGGGCACTCACTCATATGTGTGTGCTGCCACTAAAAACTGCCCCTCTCCCTCCCCGGGGGGGCACAAAGATCCCAAAGGGCTGAAAGAAGAAAAATTTTCTGAAACAGCAACGAGAGAGAATAAAACCAACAGGAACAGTAACAAAGTTCAAAGTCCAAATTGTCACTAAAGGAACAATTTCCAGGGAAAGCCACAACAAGGAACAAACCCCGAACACTTCCCCCCAGCTCGTTTCCTCCACCAGAGGAACCTGGCAGGGCCTTGGACCTTCCTTGCTCTGATGGCCAAAGTGGCCTACAGGAGGCTCCGGACACGCTTCTCCTCTGTCCCAAACCCCTCCTCTGCCCTGTTCCCCACACAAGGATGTCACAAAGGCCCCATGGGGGTTCCGGAGCCTCCCTGCTTGCCAGGGCAGTCAGGATCAAGCCATGGCACAGGGTGGGGTGTCAGAGACTGGAAAACTTTGATGCCTGGAGACATTTTGGAGCAGCTGTGTGTGCCAGGGGTGGGTCAGGCCTTGCTTTTGCTGAGACAGGGCCCAGTCTCTCCATCAGTTTTTCAGCCTTGGCACACTGGGGACAGAGTTACGCTCTGCCAATGCCTGGCTGCGTGACCAGAAGCGCCAGCTGGGGAGAGGGTCCTTGGTGGCCCAACTGGCTTAAAGGGCTGAGTGTGAGGTGGCCAAGTCCTTGACCCTGTCTCCTCTTCGGATGTCTGTCCCATCCACACTGGAACCCAGGAGTTGCTAACCCGTTTAAATGAGAAATATCTGCCAAGGAAAGTGGGAACATTCCTGGAATGGAAAGAAGACTCATGCCTAAAACTTTTTTTTCATGTCAAAGATGCTGGGGCTTTCAGGCCAAAGTGTAGGAAAAGGACTAGCAGCTCTTTACTGGGAAATTTATAAACCAGAACAGAAAAAACAACACAAACCCAGAACTTTGCCTCCCGTTCAGCACAGCTGGTTTTTGTGGCAATTATAACTGCGGCCAGTAGGGTGCGCTGCATGGAGCACTCCCGGCCAGCAGGGGGCGCCCTGGTCGAGCTCCAGCCCCTCAGGTGCCATGGTGGCCTCGGACAGGAGGGAGAAGGGGAAATCGCTGCTTTTGCAAAACTCACGGGCAACAATTGGTCCCAGCATCACCACCGGCAGCGGGCAGAAGCCGCCAAGGCAGCAGGTTGGATCCCAGTGCCCAACAGCAGCGTAGCAGTGTCCCGGGACCAGGCACACACCCTGCACAGCACCCGCAACTGCTTTCCATGATCCCGGATGGAAGGAAGGCAGCGCCTGACACCAGGCAGGTCTTGGGTCCACAGCAGCACCTCTGGTGGCTTTACACCACAATTCCTTCAAACCCTCAGCCTTTCACTCAGGTGAGGAGGGCAGGGATGGAGCAGCTCTGGGACACCTGGAATCCACACTGCAGAGCTCCAGCATGGCCAGGAACATAGCCCGTGCTCGATATTTCCACAGTTTTCACTTCCTGTCTGGAAACCACAGCCTAAACCCAAACATTCTTCCCTTGAGGTTCTAGAAGGCTGCAGGTTTTGTTCAAGAAAGAGGGTCCCAGGTCAGGTTGTTGAGCAGATTGTTGTGGGATTTGCAGTAGTTCTGGGGCTCTCTCAGTCCCTTACGAAGAGGAACAAATGATCAATTGCTGCATTTCTGGACTGGTTTCCCCACAGCTGCCCCTCCAGGATTGTTTCCAGCCAGCCCTGCTCTGAAAACCATCAAAGGCCCTCACAGAGCCACTGCTTGTGCTCCCTTTGGGGTTTGTGCTTCTTGCAGGGCTGAGCAAACCACAGGAAGGCCTTTAGTCCCGACATAATTCTCACCTCTGCAGCAGCTCTAAAGCTGCCAGAATCAAAGCCAAGGGGACAAGGGGGGGACCCTGAGGTCCTGGGTGCCCCCTGGGGCTGGCCAGAGCAGGGCTGGGCAATGGCCATCCCTGTGCAGTGGAGCTGGGCCATGGCTGGGCCCCACCCTTGGGCCACCACTTGCTTCAAGGAGCAGGAGTTTGAGAGCTCCTTCCTGCTCTGGTCTCCATTCCCGAGCTGCTCTTGCCGGCTCAGATCCTGCAGGGGACGAGCAAGAATGGAGAAGTCTGGACCCCCCCTGGAGCTGCCAACCCCCAGCACAGGACCCCCTTGTCCAGCATGTTCCCCCCCTGAGACAGCATCCCTCCAGTGTGGGAGCTCAGCACATCACTCCTGATGTCCAGAGCTACCGAGAGAACCCTTGGGGGGCTCGGGAGTCCTGGAATGTTGCCAAAAGCACTTGGTGGCTTGATTTTGATCCATCTAGAGATGTGCCACCGATGTATGAGGAAATGGAACATGCGAGAACCACTCAAGTGTAAATAGTGAAGGGAAGATATTATTATAGGGTGAATTACAAATTTTGGGGTTTCGGTACAGGGGGGTGGTAGAGACAAGATGGAGGAATCAGGGTGTGCCACCAGGCTTTTCCTTCTTCTTCCTGTCTTCCATCTTCTGGGGTGGTGTTGGCACTTGTGGATTGGTCTGGGATGAGGGTGTACTTAGTGACGAAGATGATAGGTATTGGGGACAAAAATGTAAATATGATATACGTTGTTTTTGTTATAAAAGATGCGGCCGCCTTAGGGGTGGGCAGAGTGCCTTTGGCTGCCGTGCTGGTCAGATCCTTCAGGCAGGGAAAAGGACTTTTTAGATAAGAGATAATAAACAAAACTGAAGACCGAAAAAAACCTAGCGTCCAGTCTCATCCTTTGAAGCCCAGCGTGCAAGAACCATCCTAAGCGTGTCTGGGGGCAGAGACAGACAGCCGACCCCAGACTCCAGGACAGGAGCCCACCAGATGTGCTCCCCCAGGACAGAGCCTTCCTCCCCCGTGTGACACTCAGCACAAACAGCCTCTTCTTCTGCATGAGAGAGAAAGTGAACGTGTTGGGGGGGCACAGCAAGACACCCCCATCCTGCACAGCCTGCCTGTCCTCCCTGCAGACCACTCATCCCTGCTTCCCCCATCCTGGGCTTCCCCCAACTCCTTCCCTGCTCAGGAGCTCCCCAGGATCATCAAGGCACAAACTGGGGGCTTGTGAAATTGAGGGATGAAATTATGGAAATGGAAATAAAGAGAGGGAAAAGTCACTGTGGTGTGGGGACAGAGACTCGGAGACCCTCAAAATCTGCCTGGGGTGACCCCCTGGCCACTGGCACCTTGTGGGGGCTGTGCTGGGCCCTGGGTCACCCCAAAATCTGAGACATCCAGGGAAGGAGCTGAGACCCACGGGCTCACCCAGCAACTGCCCATCCGTGGCACCTCCATTTCCCTGGGAACCAACCATGGGACCCTCATTCCTTATATCCCCCCCCACTCTGCAACCCTCATCCTACTACTGACATTCCCCAGGATCTACAGGGCCCAGCAACGCGTTCCTAAGGAATCGTCTCCCATTCATTCCATCCCCTGAAATTCTCCGTTCCCCAGAACCTTGATTCTCTCATGACCCCCATTCGCACAGGAATCCTCATTCCCCCAGCATCTTCATCCCATGACCCCAAATCCCTGGAGCCCACGATCCCCTGGGACTTCCATCCCTGAGTCCCCCCAGCCCTGGGACCCCCCCATTCCTCTGGACACCCATCCCTGGCTCCCCAAACTCTCTGAGCCCCCCACTCCTAGGAACCCCATGTCCCACCATGTCCCACTCAGCCTTGTCCCCTTCCTGTTCCAACCCTTCCCACAGCCTGTCCCCACAGCCACATCCCCATAATCCCATGCTTGTGGCCACCCTGCCCCCACCAAGGGCCACCAACACATGACTACAAGACCTGACCTCGCTTTCTTCCCCTTCACCCAAAGAGCCACCAGCGAGGGGACAGCCACTCCTGGCAGCAAGTGACAGCCAGTGCACATGGCTGGGGGCACCGGGATGGCCGGGAAGGTGGCGCTGCTCCTGTGGGTTGAGTGCCCTGGGCACGGGTATGACATCCCAGGGATGAGGAGTGGAGGGGGCACAGGGGGACTGCAGGGTCCCCTGAGGTCTCCAAGGCCAGCAGTGCCAGAGCATGAGGTGACTGGGGTCATGGGGTGGCTGTGGGGACAGGGGAAGTGGGACAGGAATGTGAAGACAATAATAAGGATACAGAGATTTGGGGAGGTATCATGGGGTGGTGTGGGGTACACAGGCCAGCAAGGGGTGGCTGTGGCGTGCCCAATTCAGGGGTGTCCACAGTGTCCTGGTGTCCTGACTGAGCAAGGGCTAGACGAGGTATTTCTGTCCCCAAGGGGTCCATGTCACACAAGGACACTTTGGGGACAGCCCTCTCACCCTGTACCCCATGTGCCTCTGTCCGTGCAGTGCCACCCCCACCCAGCCCTGTCCCTTCTCCCTTTCAGCCCAGGCCCTTGGCCTCGCTGGTGAGACTTTGAGGGATGCCATGTTGCCATCCCGCTGTCCCCAGCCCCGCACTGGCTCTGGCAGGCTGGTGTCCCCTGTCAGATGAAGGTGCCCAGACCACCCAGCTGCTCGTGGAGCCCCCCTGGAGGCTGGCGGTGCTGTGGGACCAGGTGACACTGACCTGCCAGGGCTCAGGGACCGCTGGTGCCACCACCTGGTACAAGGACGGGAGGCCGAGGTGGCAGCAGGGACGCGACCATGTCACTGTCACCGAGAGTGGCACCTACACGTGCGAGAGACTCGGCAGCGGGCTCAGCCCCCCCCGTGAGAGTCTCAGATGGTGAGGGGGGTTTGGGTGTCCCCAGCCTGGCACCCATGGGGACCCCGAGGGCTCTGGGTGGGCTCTGCTCCATGGGTCAGCTCCTGTGTGACCAGAGCCTGTCCCCTGCTCTGGGGACATCCCAGAGCATCCCTGTGCAAGGAGACTTCTCTCTAACATTGGGTGGCTCCTGGTTCCTCCTGGTGCCACCATGACCATCCTGATGCCCCTGGTGTGACAGGACCCCTCTGTTCCCCACACTGGCTGGTGCTGCAGGTGCCAGCACGGGCACTGCTGGAGGGAGACACAGTGACACTGCGCTGCCGGAGCTGGAAGAACAAACCATTCACAAGCGTGTACTTCCACCACGATGGGAAGAAATGGGAGGGGTTCCCCTTTGTGACCATGCTCTCCCTGTCCCCCCTGTTGCTGCACCACAGCGGCCGCTACCGCTGTGGCAGCTGGGTTGTGTCACAGTGGAAGGAGTCGGAGCTGGTGACAGTGACAGTGCACAGTGAGTGCAAGGATGGGGACAGGGAAGCCCGACATCCTCCGAGGGTTTCCCCACCACTTCCTGAATCCTTCATCTCTCCCTTTACTCCTCCCTGGGTCACCCAAAATTGCCCAAGTCCCTCTTGGTTTCCCCCATGACTGCCCAGTTCCCCCTCCTGATCCCTCATCCCTCTCTTTGTCCTCCCCATCCCTCCCTGGATTCCCCACCCCTTCCAAGGTCCCTGCTCCAACCTCTGGTCTCCCTTCCTTCCCTGGGTCCACCCGCCCATCTCTAAACCCCAAATCACTCCCTGAGTCTCTTCAGTCTCTCGTCTGGCTCCCCATCCCTGCCTGGGTTTCTCCCCCTTTCCATGGGGTCTCGCCATTGTCCCCAGGTACCAACATGCCTCCCAGGATCCCTCCTGATCACTGGGATCCTCTCTGCATCTCTCCAATCCCCCTCTTTCCTCTTCCCTGTCCCCCACCCCTGAGTCCCCAATCCCTCCTGTGTCCTCCCCCGCAGGGGTCCCGCTCTTGGGGGTGTCCCTGTCAGTGCAGCCCCCTGGGGAACAGGTGGTACTCGGGGACAGCCTGGTGTTGAGCTGCACAGTGGCTACAGGGACAGGTCCCCTGTCCTTCTCCTAGCACCAGGAGGGCTCAGGGGCACTGCTGGGCACTGGCCCCCACCTGGAACTGTGCCATGTTGGGGACAATGACAGCGACCAGTATCAATGCCGGGTCAGAGATGGGGACAGTGTGGCTGAGAGTGACCCCCTGAATGTCACCGTCCTGGGTGAGCAGGACCCTGGGGGGGGGGGGTGACTCCACCCACGGCACCCCCATCCCACCTCAGCTGGTGCTAGCTCTGTCTGTGTCCCCACAGTGCCTGTGGCCAATGCCACCATCACCCCCGGTCCCCAGTCACACCAGGTGCGCGCAGGTGACAACATGACCCTGCGCTGCTCAGTGCAGGTGGGCTCAACCCCTGTCACCTTCACCTGGCTGCACAACAGGCAGGAGGTGGCTCGGGGTCCCCTCCTGGATCTCAGGAACGTCAGTGTGGGACATTCAGGCACCTACCAGAGTGTGGCCACCAACCAACTGGGGCAGGACGGGAACCGCGTGTTCCAGGCACTCAGCCTGGAACTGGCTCTGATGGTGTCACCTTGCTCGCCCTGGGTCACAGATGGGGTCACACGGGGTCACTGGGGTGTTCAGGACCCCCAGGGTTCAGGGTGACCCTGATGTGTCCCCTCTATCCCCAGCAGTGGCTGTGAATGTCAGCAGGACCCTCCTGTTCCTGCTCCTGCTCCTGCTCCTGGCTGTCATTGGGGGCTGTCACTGGTGGCACCACTGGCGTGGGTGACAATGGGGGGGATGGGGGTCCTGGAGTGAGGGGAAGCCCCCAGAGTGGGGACAGAGATCAGGGATCCAGAGGGATTTAGGGCTGCAGGGGGGATTTGGGGGTCCCGTGGGTGGTTGGAGCTGCTGAGGTCCCAGGAAGGTTCAGGGCTCCCAGGGTCCCTATGGTGTTAGAATATAATCCAAATATTTTGCAGTGGAGCGTGCCTGGGCTTTTACGGCCTTAGTGCTCAAAGGTAGCAGCTGTGGTTTTTCACCTCAGAGACACCCTTGGCTGGCTGGCAGTTAGGCACTCAGAATGAGTCCAAGTAGAAACTCAGTTTACCTCTAGTGGAAAAAGTTCAGGCGATGGTGAAGAGAAAAGAGCAGATTCTGCCGGAGGGTTAAATCCAGAGTTTATTCCAGGGTCACAAGAGTTCTGAATATCAGTAACAGCTCCAACGGAATACGGACTCATGGTCCCAGTGCCTTTTAAACCCACAGGGAGGGGGGAGGGAGAGGATAGGTGAGCCACCAACCAGGTGGGAGGGGGAGGGTCTCAGGGGACAATGACACCTGGACAGGCCAATGACCCCAGGTCTGAGAAGCATCTTTTGAACTTCTGCCAATCACACGATGCCCTTACTGGAATGTGGAACTTGACAGACAGCAATTAGAAGGAAGACAAGGGGGCAGGGGGAGGAGAAGTAAATTGGCACACCTGAGAGACAGGATCACACCGCAACACCACGGTCACCCACTCCCCTTTTCCTTGCAGGTGCCAGGAAGCTCCAAGTCAAGTGAGTGGGGGGCTCAGGCTGGGACTCCCCTTTCCTCTTCCCCAGACACCACCCCACATGCCTTATCCCCACAGGACACCCCCGGAGGCAGGGGCTCTGCTCAACACCCACGTCGTGAGCACCGAGTGGGCAGTGGGAGAATTCGGGGGAGGGACAAGGACATGTCACCCACAAGTGTCACCCCCCACCCAGGTCCCTACAACCGGTGTCACTCTCAGGGCCCCCACGGGTGTCCCCCAGCCCTGCCCCACCTCGTGATCCACACGTGACCAACGTGGAGCTGTCGGGATCCCACAAGGGGACAGTGGGACCCCCACTGAGTGTGCTCTGACACTGGGGGCACTGGGTGTCCCTGCTCCAGGGCACTCCCAGTGTCCCCCCCCTGGGTTGCCCATGATTGGGGGGTCCCATGAGGGGCTTCCCAGAGGTCCCCGTCCCAGTGGTCCCAGTACCCCCAGGGGCTCCCCATTGCACCCCCCCCCCCCCCCCCCCCCCCCAGTGCCACGTGGCACAGGACCCTTTTCCCTCTTATTGGACCCAAACTGCAGCTTTGTGATTAAACCGGGAGAAATGGTTTTTGTTTGTTCATCTCTGCCTGGCCAGCTCGGGATTGAGGAGGGTGCTGGTCAGGTTGTTGAGCAGATCGTTCTGGGATTTGCAGGATTTTTGGGGCTCCCTCAGTCCATTGGGACAGGAACAAAATTATCAACTGGGGCATTTCAAAACTGGTTTCCTCTCAGCTGCCCCACAGAGGGGAAGGAGCTGCCGCTCCCTGTTTGTCTTCTCTCAGTGACAGTGGCGAAGGGGTCAGGGACCTGCGGCAGTGCCACCCTGTCACCTTGGGCACAGATCCGGCAGCTGCCAAGCCCCACGAGCCCACCTGAGCTCAGCCCAGCCCTGCCTGGTTCCCAAACCCGCACCCGGTGCTCCCGGAGTGGCATCTGAGCCCCGGAGCTGCTGCGGAGCCCCGGCCGGGCCTGGCCTTGGGGCAGGCGGGGGCACTGGGAGCTGCCAGAAGGCACTGGGCGGAGGGCACCGGGGACCCCGGGGAGGAGCCCTCGGCGCTGCAGGAGCTGAGTCCTGCCCTCGGGTCACTGTTGCCTGTCGCAGCTGCTATCCTGCTGCGAGAGCTAGGACTGTCCAGGGCTGCGGGGACCAACGGTGTCAGTGTCCTGAGGGGGCGATTTTGGAGTCTCCCCCTGTTGTTTCCAGGACCCCCCCTGTTGCATCGTTCACAGGGGTCCCAGGATGAGGGAAGAGACGAGAAAGTTGACTCCATGTTTCAGAGGGTTGGTTTATTATTGTATGATATATAATATATTAAAACTATACTAAAAGAACAGAAGAAAGGATTTCATCAGAAGGCTAAGCTAAGAATAGAAAAGGAATGAATAAAAAGGCTTGTGTCTGACCTAGACAGTCTGGACACATGGACTGTGATTGGCCATTAATTGGAAACAACCAGATGAGACCAATCACAGATCCACCTGTTGCATTCCAGAGCAGCAGATAAGAATTGTTTACAGTTTGTTCTTGAGGCCTCTCAGCTTCTCAGGAGGGAAAAATCCTAAGGAAAGGATTTTTCATAGAACATGTCGGTCACACCCCCCCCTCCCCGATCCCCCATCCCCCAGCCGCTCCAGGGCTGTTGGGGACATCTCGCGACAGCCGCTGCTGCTCACCACGGCTGGGCCTGGCGACAATCGCGACATCCGTATCCACCAATGGCTACACGCAACAGCCACCCCTGCCCGGGATCTGCCTCCCGCCATCCTGGGGACACCCCAGGGTCCCGTGTCCCCAACCCCAGAGGGTCCCATGTCCCCCAAAACCCTCCTGGGGTAACCTCTGCCCCCCCAGACCCCCCGATCCCTCCCGTCCCCCCGGGCTTGGCGGAGGCTTTGCAGCAGCTCCAGGGCTCGGAGCCCGCCTGGGGAGCACTGGGTGTGGGGTTGGGCACTGAAGGGGCACCGGGAGAGGAATCGGGCAGGGCTGGGGAGGGGGGATTTGGCACCGGGTGCGGGGTTTGGGCCACCGGGGGGCATCTGGGGACACCAGGCAGGTCTGAGAAGGGAGGGTTCGGGCACCGGGTGTGGGGTTTGAGGCACCGGTGTTAGCGTTCAGGAACACATAATCACGAGAAATGATTATATGCAGGTGCTTTTATTGAAGAGCTCTGGGTGTCAGGGGTAAAGACCCAAATCTGACTCCGACATAGGTTCGGGATGGATATGCTTTTATATTCTATCGTTATATAACTTTCATGTTAATTATTAAACTTACATTGTTCTATAGTATACATAGATTTCAACCAAGCATAGCCACCTTAGACTAGGAACATACAGTTTCTCATTGTTCTTCTTATGATTATACAATAATTATTTTAATTACTACTACTTATGCAGGTAAAACACAAGGCTTAACATTTCAGAGTTTATCTTAGCATTTCCTAGGGCGCCACTATCACCGGGAGACACCAGGGGGCACGTGGGGGCAGCGGCAGGGCTGGGCTGGATGGGGATCAGGCACCGGGTGGATTTTGGGAGATTTTAGGGTGATTGGGGGAATTTGGAGGGCATTTTGAGGTGATTTTGGGTGACTTTGGGGGCTATTTCGTGGGTTTTTGAGGGTGGTGAGGAAATTAAGAGTGGTTTTGGGGTGATTTTAAGAGATTTTGGGGGTGATTCAAAGGCGATTTTGGGGAAGTCTGGTGAGATTTGGGGTGATTTTGGGCAGATTTTGGGGAGTTTGAGGGGATTTTGGGGGATTTAGGAGATATTTTGTGGGGAATTTGGAGGATTTTGGGGACTTTAGGGATGATTTGGGGAAATTTTGGGGCAATTGGGCATAGAGGTTTTGAGGGATTTGGGGGGATTTGGGGATGATTTTGGGTTGATTTTGGTGGGTTTTCAGGGGATTTTAATGGTATTTTGGAGGCAATTTTAATGGGAGTTTTTGGAAGCAATTCTGGGGGGGATTTTGGGGTCTCACCCATCCTTTCCTGCAGCCCACAGGTGCCTCCAGCCTCATCGTGCTGTTCGACGATGTCACCAATGTCACCACTGCCCCCAGAGCACTTCCCTCACTCAGGGACAAACCCAAAACCATCTGGATCATCACCAGGGACCTGATCTGGGAGCTCATGTGAGGGTCCCAAAATCCACCATTTTCCCCCCAAATCTGCAATTTTTTTCACCATAAATTCTGGGACTTTTCCCCCCAAAATTCAGGATTCTTTCACTGAAAATTCAGGATTTTTTCCCCCAATTTTCAGGATTTTTTAACTGAAAATTCAGGACTCCCCTCTTTCCCCCCCCCCCCCTCCCCCCAATATTCAGGATATTTAAAAAAAAAATAACGATTTTTTCACTGAAAATCTTGTGAGTTTCCCCCCCAAAATCTGGGGTATTTTCCACAAAATTCAGGGTATTTTTCCCCAAAATTTGAATTTTTTCCCCCCCAAAATCTGGGGTATTTTTCCCCGTGTCCATGATCATGGTCCATGTCCCCCAGAATTCTCAGGGATTGGCCCCCAGCCTCACTCATCATTGGCCCCGAGGAATTCCAGCAGATGCAGGAGGCGGCTCAGCCCCCGCAGCAGCTCGGGGATCGGCTGCAGATCCTCAAATCCCACCAGGACACAGCTTTTGTGAGCATCTCCTGATTCCCTGAGCCCCAATTTCCCAATCCTGAATTTCCAGATCCCAAATTTCCCAATCCTACTTTTCCTGATCCCGATTTTCCCGATCCTGCTATTCCTGGTCCTGAATTTCCTGAGCCAAATTTTCCTTATCCCAAATTTCCCAATCTTGGTCTTCCCCATCCCAAATTTTCTGATCCCGCTTTTCCTGATCCTGCTTTTCCTGACCCTGCTTTCCCTGATCCTGCTTTTCTGATCCCAATTTTCCCAATCCCGATTTTCCCAATCCCACTCTTCCTGATCCCGATTTGCTGGATCCCAATCTTTCCGATCCCGATTTTACTGATCCAGGGAATGCCTCAGGATGTCCCCAGGAATGACCCCCAGGAATGGCTCTGGGAATGTCCCTGGGATGCCTCGGGATGTCCCCAAAATGTCCATGGGCTGTCCCATGGATGTCCCCAGGAATGACCCCCAGGAAGACCCTGGGAATGCCTCGGGTGTCCCTGCGATGTCCCCAAGCTGTCCCCTGGGAATGTCCCCAGGGATGCCCTGTGATGTCCCCACGATGTCCCCTGTCCCCACAGGAGCAGCTGCAGCGAGTGCAGAGCGCAGAGCTGGGCAGGGACCAGCAGCAGGATGGGAACAAGGACAAGGACAGGGACCGGGATGAGGACAACGACAAGGACAAAGAGGGGGAGAGGGCAAGGAAGGTGAGACTGGAGCCATTTTGGAGGAATTTTGGGGTAGTTTTGGAGGAATTTTGGGGCATTTGGTGTCTCTCACCCCAAAAATCTCAACCCAAAATTTGATGGATTTTGTGGGGGATTTTAGGGGGATTTTGAAGACATTTGGGGGATTCTGAGGGATTTGGGGAATTGTGGGGGTATTTTGTGGGTGATTTTGTGAGGGCTTTTGAGGGGATTTTGTGATTATTTTTATGAGATTTTGGGGGGCATTTTGGGATGACTTTGTGGGGATTTTGAGGGTGGATTTGTGGGAAGATTTTGGGATCTCACCCATTTTTTTCCCCACAGATTTCAGGCCCCTCCAGCCCTGTTGTGCAGCTCCAGGATGTGAGGAGAGCCCCAGGCCCAGTGCCCTCACCTCAGGTGTCTTGGTTTGGATAAGACAGGTGCCTGCTAAAGAAGGCAGGAGTTTCCCCTGAAATGGAGAATGCAAACCCTCCCCACCCCTCCAAATTGCTATGAATTTTAAATTAAGGGGCTCTCAGGCAAAAAAAATACGGGAGCAGGAAATAACAGTTCTTTAATAGGGAAGGGGGGAAAAAACATAAAATGATAAAATAAAAACAATGCAGTACACTAAAATGACAGAGTCAGAACTCAACCTGACACCCTGTTGGTCAGGGTGCTGGCAGCAGTCCAATTAGAAAAGTGGCTGCAGTCCTCCTGAGGTGTCAGATGTGGTTCTGTTGGAGCAGGGGGTCCTGTAGAAAAAAGGGTGATTCTTCCTCCGCAGATCCGTGGAAGAAGAAGCAGCTGCTGTTCCTCTGGTGAATCCAGTGGAGAAGCTGTGCTGGTGTGTCAGAATCTCCTGATTATATCTGGATAGCAATGCTCGGCTCCTCCCTCTGGGCGGAGCATCTCACAATGGGATGTTACAGTTCTTATCAGCCATGCAGTGACATTCAATAGCCTCTTATCACGGGATGCCCCCTGCTGAGGGAGGAGTGATTGTGATCTCTCAGGGAGAGAGATAAGGGGAAATTGCCCACTTAACACCTAGACAACTGCCATACAGATGGTAATAGAATACATCCTGCCTTGCAATCCAGAACATCAGGACAAACCCAAAACCATCCGGATCTTCACCAAGGACGTGATCTGGGAGCCCATGTGAGGCTGGGGTATTTGGGGACCCCAGAAGGGATTTGGGGACCCTCAGGGACTCAGGGGGGAAGTTGGACCCAGAATATAATTGGAGACTTGGAGAGGATTTGGGGACCCAGGTGGGATTTGGGGACTCAAGGGGAATTTGGGGCCCTGAGGGATTTGGGCACTCAGGGGAATTTGGGAGCCAGAGGAATGTGGGGACCCATAGGGACTTGGTCATGCAGATGGGATGTGAGGACACAGGGGACACCAGGAGCTGTCCCCATGTCCCTGATCCTGGTCTGTGTCCCCCAGAATTCCCAGAGATCGGCCCCCGGCCTCGCTCATCATCAGCCCTGAGGAATTCCAGCGGATCCAGGAGGAGGCTCAAACCCCACGGCAGCTCAGGAATTGGCTGCAGATCCTCAAATCCCACCAGGACGCGGCTTTTGTGGGCATCTCCTGATTCCCTGAGCCCCAATTTCCCAATCCTGAATTTCCTGATCCAAATTTTCCCAATCCTGCTTTTCCTGATCCTGATTTTCCCACTCCCCTTGTGCCAGGGCTCCGGCAATGTCCCGGGACTGTCCCTGCAGGAGACCCTGGGAATGTCCCCAAGGAATGTCCCAGGAATATCCCCCAGGAATGCCCGGGAATGTCCCAGGATATCCCGGGCCTGTCCTGCAAGAGGCCTGGGAATGTCCCCAGCCGTGTCCCTGTCCCCAGTGTCCCCAGCGGCGTCCCCAGCAGTGTCCCTGTCCTGCAGGAGGTGCGCAGCCGGGCCCGCAGCGCCCTCTCCTCTCCTCTCCTCCCCTCCCCTCCCCTCCTCTCCCCTCTTTTTTTCCCGTTCTCCTTTCCTCATTTCCCTTTTCCCATTCCAATTTCCCATTCCAATTTCCCATTCCCATTTCCCTTTTCCTCTTTTTTCCCCCTTTTCTCTCCTTTTCCCCCCTTTCCCTTTTCTCTCCTTTCCCCTTTCCTTTTCCCTTTTTCTCTCTTTCCCCTTCCCCTTTTCCCTTTTTTCTTTTCCTTCATTTTCCCTTTCTTTTCCCTCTCTTCCTTTTTCCCCCTTTCCCCTTCCCCACCTTATACACTCCACAATACTGGAACCAGACCACAGCTTTTCCATTCCCAAGTTCCCAAATTCCCAAATTCCCAAATAATTCCCAAATGCTTCCCAAATTCCCAGCAACAAGCTGGAGGTGCTCCAGCAGATAGAGCAGTACCAGAAGCAGCCAGCCCTGAGGGCCGAGCAGAAATTCCAGGAGGGCCAGAGGTTCCTGGAGCACCTGGAACAGATGAAGAGGGAGGATTGAGAGGGCAGAGATTCCTGGTGGGAATTTGGGAATCAGGAACTTGGGAATTCTGGTTGGAAGGGTTGGGAAGAGCTTGGGGGCAGCATGGGGCAGGATCAGGGCTCTGGTGGCCTTGGGGATGTGGTGGCATCAGCAGGAGGGGACACGGAGCTGCTGGGGATGGCATGGGGTTCAGACACCCTGTGACTGTCCCAGCACTCGTAGCACGATGGCAGCTGGGCCCCTTCCCAGTGCTCTGGGACAGTCCCTCCTGGAGCAGTCCCTCCTTTCCGCAGACCCCACCACAAGGTCTCTGTGTCCCCCTCATCCTGGGGTCTCCCCTCTGCCGTTTCGCTCCCTCCATGCTCGGGGCTCCTCAGTGGGGTCTCAGTCCTCCCATCCCGGCCCCTCCCACCTGGTGCCCCCTGGCCCCTCTGGCCTTGACCCTGACAGCCCTGGGGCCGGCACCGGCAGAGGCTGAAGAGCTCTGGCAGGATGAGATGTTCCTTGGGCAGTGCTGGCTGAGCGGGGCCCGGCTCCCTCATGCTGTCCTTGCCCACAGCACTCTGGCTCCAGCAGCCCCAGGCTGCTCCTTTGGGATGTGCTGACCCCTCCCAGAGTGCTGCCCTTTGTTGGGAACAAGCTCAGGAGCACCCAAATCATCCGCAAGGCCTGGGCCGCTGATGCTGTTGAGTCAGGGATGGAAAGAAAGACTCCAGTCTTCAGGTGGATCAGAAGGCTCAAGAAGAATCTTTTTTAGCAAGAAGCAGTGAGCTTTATAGTCTCACTATACTCTTGCTAAGTGGGACTGGATTGGTCTCAAAGTAGAAAACATCTCACAATATTGGTGCCTATGAATAGCACGCTGTGAAGAACCATAACTATAAACAATGGTTACAGAAAGAGAGGTAAGAATTGTTTGAATTCTTTTATCTAAGATTCCCAGGCTAAGCCTGGGAGAAATTGTCTCTGTTCTTTCTTCAACGGAACTGAGAATATCCACAATTCTTCCTCTTCGTTTAAAGGAGGAGGCAGTGTTTGTAATCTCCTGAGAGATCCCTTGCAGGAAAGAGAACAAACACAGCTCCAGAGGTTTATCAGCTATGCATCAAAACCTCAATCAAAATTGGCTCAGAATGGTTGAAGAGATACTATAAACTTGCTACCATTACATTCTTTTTATAAACTTTACTATTAATAAAAAAATTGTTAGTCTGCTCATAACACAGGCAGTCTAACTCGTCAACACCCATTTCCCAGTGTGAGTAGATGCCCACATGACAGAGAAGAAGGTATTAATAAGCATGTGCACAAAATCAGATCAGCCAAATTTGACAAGATGAGCAACATCTGTTTGCCACAGCTGCAAGGCCTTTAGGCCTCTGGGGTTTATCCCAGCCAGTAAGGTGCTGCAGGTCAAGCCTTGGTTGGCATTCATTGAATTGCTTTCTGCAGAGTGTGTGCACTTTGATAGAAGAACCATGCAAGGCTTTTGGCCTATGCAGTCATGTCCTCAATGAACAACTCAAGTGATATAAATGAACTCAGGTCTGAATTGCATCCCCAAAGTTTTCAAAACAATTGTGTGTGTCTGCTGCATAAGCAGAATTTGACCAAATTCAGACACTTAAGAAAATGCTGGAAAGCCATGTCAGCAGCCTTTAATACAACCAGGCCGAGCCTAACTTACGACGTTCCAGTGCTCCAAGCAGTCTATGGAGACGATGAGCTTTATTTTTTGGATCAGGAAGGCCAGCAGCAGCCGCAGCAGCAGCAGCAGCAGCAGCGGGTCTTAGGACCCTGCGGTGCTTGGCAGGCCGAGGCTCAGGCCCTGGTGGGTGGGCCAAGGGGCGCAGATCTGGCCCATGGGGTGGGGTCTTCATTTTCACAGCCCGCCCCCACCATGCTGCCGCTGTCCCGGCACTTCCTCCGGCATTCCGCCCCTCCCCCGGCAGAAAGGGAGGAAGGGTTGGAGGAGTGGCCGAACACCTCCTCCTCCTCCCCCCTCCCCTCTTTCCAGGACCACCGGTCCGTGTTGGCAAATAGGAAGGAGACGTTTTTCTGGGAATATGAAATTTCACCTGACTGTGGGGTTCTTGGCACCACCCACATCTGCCCAGGACCAGCGGGTGATCCGCGCTCCCGCCTCCGCCCCCCTCCCCCACAATACAAGTGATTGCCCCGCTGTCTGATTCGCGGCACCACCCCCATCCCCCTGGGGCAGTAGACCAGCGGCAGCATTCTCGGAAACCATCTCTCCCGCCCCGCAGACGGGAGCAGGGGGCCGAGGAGCCCTGAGCCCCGGGGGGAGCCCCACCCAACAGGCAGTTGGTCCCACGAAAACCTTGGTCCCCAGAAAAGCACTGAGTTTCAGAGTTCTCAGTTTTTTCGGCACCAGCAGTCAATTGTCAAGATGTGCGTCCGCTGCAGAACAGGCTCGTGTCTCCTTTTGCTGCCTCCGCCTCAGGAGAGCACGGCTCGGAACTGTCCGAGGAAAGGCGAAGGGAGACTGGGCTGGAAGAGACTGGGCTGGTTACAGGCTCCAATGCAGGCGGCGAAGAGCAGAACGGGGCCTCTGCAGGCGGTGGCGGGCAGAGTGAAACCGCTGCAGGCGCAGGCTGCGAAGCGGAGAGAGCAGCGGCTCTCGGCATGGCGGCGGCAGCCACCGTAGATCGCAGAGGTTCTTCCCTCGCCGCTGGTGCTGTCCCTTTGCATGTGTCCCTTTGCCTGTGTCCAACCCTGTACTCACACCCCTGTCTGCTTGGTGACCACAACGTGGGTGTACAGCACCTCCCCCTCCTCTGGGGGGACCGGGGGATCCGGGGGGGGGCCTGAGGAAATAAAGAGGATGTGGGGGAGGGAATGGGATGTCCTGGGGGTTGGCAGGAGAGTGTGGTTTGAGCCCCTCACTCACCTTTCCTGGTGCTTTCTGGCAGCTACAAATGAAAAAGGGGAGGGGTGACTGCAGGGTCCCCAGGGCCCTGACTCTTCTCAGGATTCCTGAACTCCCACCAGACCCTAAATTTCCTGCAGGATCCCCAAGCATCCCTGAACCTTCCCCAGAATTCATGAACCACCCCAGTTCCCCCGACCAACTCTGCCTCAAGAATGCAAAGCCTGGCAGGGACAGAGACCTCCAAATGCCCCCAGGGCCCCTGAAAGAACCCCCAGCATCCCTGCAGAACCCTCCAGCACCTCCCCAAACCCTACAGTGTCACAGACACATTTTATGAAAAATTCCTTTCGGTAGGGTTTTTTCTCCTGAGAAGCTGAGAGGCCTCAGAAATGAAATGTAAACAATAATTATCTGCTGCTGTGGAATGCAACAGGTGCATCTTTGATTGGTCTCATGTGATTATTTTTAATTAATGGCCAGTCACAGTCCAGCTGTCTCAGATTCTCTGGTCAGTCAAGATATTATTATTCCATTCCTTTCCTTGCTAGCCATCTGATCAAATCCTTTCTTGTACTCTTTTAGTATAGTTTTATTATATCATTTTCTTTTAATATAATATATATCATAAAATAATGAATCAGCCTTCTGAAACATGGAGTCAAGATTCTCATCTCTTCCCTTGTCCTGGGACCCCTGCGAACACTGCCACACTACAGGATCCCCAGACAAGGTCACAGTTTTGGTGCTGCGGCTGCTGCCCTATGGTTCCCCAACTCTGGAGGCCTCTACAGCTCTCTGGGCCCCCCCATCCCCCCATTGTCACCCACCCACACAGAGCCACCGGTGCCAGCCTCCAATGACACCCACGAGCAGGAGCAGGAAGCAAAGGGCCCCACCGACCCCTGCGGCCATTGCAAGAAACAGAGGGGGCACATCAGGGTCACCCTGAACCCCAGGGGTCCTTCACTCCCTGGTGACCTTTTGCAACCCTACCTGTGTTGCAGTGTCCCCACAGTGTCACCTCCAGGGCTAGCTCTGGGCTGAGTGCCCGGAACACGTGATGCCTGTCCTGTTCCAACTGGTTGGTGGCCATGAACTGGTAGGTGCCGGAATGTCCCACATCGATGTCCCTGAGCCTCAGGAGGGGACCCCGGGCCACCTCCCAGCTGTCACACAGCCAGGTGAAGGTGACAGGTGCTGAGCCCACCTGCAGTGAGCAGCGCAGGTCACAGGGTCACCTGCACACACTTAGTGTGACAACAAGGGACTGAGAGTGATGGTGACATTGGCCATGGGCATTGTGGGGACACAGATGGGGCTGGAACATGGCGAGGTGGGATGGGGGTGCCATGGGTGGGGTCACACCTAACCCAAGGGTCCTGCTCACCCAGGACGGTGACATTCAGGGGGTCAGTCTCGGCCACACTGTCCCTGGTACTGACCCAGCACTGGTACTGGCCGCTGTTATTGTCCCTAACGTGGTGCAGCTCCAGGCAGGGTTCGGTGCCCAGCAGTGCCCCTGAGCCCTCCCGGTGCCACGAGAAGGACAGGGGACCTGTAACTGCAGCCACTGTGCAGCTCAGCACTAGGCAGTCCCCGAGCGCCACCTGTCCCCCGGGGGGCTGCACTGAGAGGGGCACCCCTTAAGACAGGACCCCTGCAGGAGGGGGAGACACCAGCAGACAGTTAAAGACCTGGCGTGCTTGGACAGGGGCAGAGGGACAACAGTGAGACAGGGGGCACAGAGATTGCGAGAGGGGGGTTGGAAAGGAACCCAAAGGAAGGATGGGGGTTAAGGGAGGGGACACCTGGATGCGGAGATGGGGGACTGCAGGGAGGGTATGGGGACCCAGGGAGGAGATGATAGGACTTGGGGACCATGGGGGGACCTCACAGAGGAGTGAGGGGATGCAGAGAGAGGTGACAGTAGCCAGTGAGAGATGATGGGACCCTGGCAGTAATGGAGGTACCAAGGGAGGGGACCGGAGAAGGCTGTGGGGGCTCCCCGTGCCCATCCTCACACTCACTGTATACTGTGACGCGGAGCCGGGCAGTACTCTTCCGCACGGCCCCACCCTCGGAGTGCACCTCACAGCTGTAATTCCCCGAGTGGAAGACCCCCACGGCGGGCACCAGCAGCTGTGGGGACCCCTGTGGGCCCCCCACCACCTGCCCAACCCAGTAGAACACGTGCAGGAGGGGGGCTCTGGGCTGCATGGGGCTGGGGGTGCTGAGGCAGCTGAGTCAGGGGGGACCCATTGGTGGGCTCAGGGGGACCCTCCAGCAGAGGCACCAGGGAGAGCTCTGGGAAGGAGAGGGGAGGGGGATTTGTGAGCCCGAGTCCCTGGGGAGGGGCTGTGGGGGTGTTGGGGTGGCAGGTGTGGGGTGCTAACCGTGCACTGTCACTGGTTGTGACTGTGCCCACAATGGCAGCTTGGAGTTCACCCAGCCCTCGCAGCTGTGGTAACAGCTGCTGTGGTGCAACTGCAGAGGAGACAGGGACAGCTTGGTTCCCATTGAAGGACCTCCCCACCTCCTTATCCACATGGTAGGATTGCACCTGGGTGACTGACTTGTCCTGCTGGCTCCGGCAATGCAGGGTCACTGTGTCCCCCTCCAGCAGCTCCCACGCCGGAACCTGCAGCACCAGTTGAGCTGCGAGACACGGGAGTCTTAGGACACCAGGGGCATTACATTTTCACGAGGATCCCCAAACTGGAACACATCCAGTGCACCATGGGTCCCCAATTTCAACATGGGGTTCCCCCACTCTGGGATGCTCTGGGATGTCCCCGTGTGCAGGGGATGGGTTCTGATCACATAAGGATGTGACCAATGGATCAGAGCCCACTCAGATTCTCTGGTGTCCCCGTGGGTGCCAGGCTGGAGAAACCAAACCCCCCTCACCATCTAAGACTGTCACAGGGGGGCTGCGCCCGGTGCCAGGTTGGTCACACTCATAGGTGCCACTCTTTGTGACATCAAAGCGATCCTGTCTCTCCTGCCCCCAGCACCGCCTGTCCTTGTACCAGGTGGTGGCACCAGGTGGCCCCGAGCCCAGGCAGGTCAGTGTCACCAGGTCCTACAGCACCACCAGCCTCCAGGGAGCTTCACGAGGAGCTGGGTGATCTTGGCACCTGTGGGTGAAGGGGACACCAGTCTGCCAGTGCCAGTGCGGGGCTGGGGACAGTGGGTCAGGGACATGACATCCCCCGAGGACTCACCAGCGAGGCCAGGGGACAGGGCTGCGTGAAGGTGGCATTGCAGGGGCAGCAGCAGGGGGGCACAGGGTGTGGGGGCTGTCCCCAAATTGTCATAGTGTGGAACAGACCCCTTGGGGACAGGGACAGCTGGTCTAGCCCTTGCTCAGGACATGAGGACACTGTGGACACCCGGATATGGGGACTTCCCAGCCACTCCATGGTGCAGTGGTCACCCCCCCCATGATGCTTTCCCAAATACCTGTCCCCCTGTAATTGTCCCCACTTTCCTGTCCCTACAGCCACCCAACAGCCCCGGTCACCTCGTGCTCTGGGTCTGCTGCCACTGGGGACCTGAGGGCACCCTGCAGCCCCCCTGAGCCCCCTCCCCACTACTCTCTGCCTTACCAGGGCCCATCCCTGGGCTGTGAGGGCCATGCCTGGGGCACTCACCCCACAGGGGCAGCGCCACCTTCCCAGCCACCCTGGTGTCCCCAGCCATGTGGACTGGCTGTCACTCCCTGCTGTGGCCACCATTCCCCTGTCTGGCGGCTCTTCGGATGAAGGGGAAGGAAGCGAGGAACATCTTGTCCCCACATGGAGGCGGCGCTTGGTGGGGGCAGGGTGGCCACAAGCTGGGCACAGACTGGGGACACCTGTGCACCTGTGATCACCTGTGATTGGATAGTCTGGGGACATGGTGGGGGATGCTGTTGCCAGGAGTGGGGGGTTCAGGGGGATGTGGGGAACCAAGGATGGGTGTCCAGGAGAATGGGCATCCAGGGGAATTGGGGTTTCCATGCCTGGGTGGATTCAGGGATGGGGGTGCTGTGGGAACATGGTCCCCAGGGATTTGGGGTAATGGCATGTGGGTGCCAGGGTTGGGGATGGAGGAGTGAAAAGGGGACCCTCGGGAATAGGGGTTCTGGGGGAAGAAGCAGCCCATGGGATGGGATCAAGGCAATGGTGGTCCTGGGCAATGGCAGGTCTGGGATGGGGGCCAGAGGGAGGAGAAACCACAGCAATGGGGGTCCCATGGTTGGGTTCCCAGGGGAATGGTGGTGCCAGGGATGGGCAGTGGCTGGGTGGGCACAGGGGTCACAGCTCCTTCCCTGGGTGCCTCAGATTTTGGGTGAGCCAGGGCCCAGCAAAGCCCCTACACTGCCGCACCCCAGGGCTGTCCTGGGAAGTTCTCTGCCCCATACACCCGTGGGTCAGGTCTCCCCATTTCCTGGCTCAGCCATCCCAGGCAACACTTGATGCCCAATTGGTTCAGACAAAATTATACATCCATAGAATAAAAGCAAAAATCTTTCCCACACCATTATTTTCTCAATAAAGAACAAACTCAGCAAAAATCAAACTGACAAGGTATAAAATGCTCTGGTTTATAGAATCCATTGCTTTCTGAACAAGTCACTGCAAAAAAACCACAAACAAATCACAATGAAATGAGACTGTTTGGCTCCCCTTAGGAGCCCATTGGTGCATCCCACAGCAGTGTTTGCTTGTGGATGACACAGGGTGTGGAATCTCCCAAAGTGTCCAACAGCTCCATGGGATTGTTCCCTGCCTGCTGGGCAGCAACCCAGCCCTGAAGGAAGCCATTTCTTGGGCCATCTTTAGGAACTCTCTCCGTTTTTCTCATTCCCACCCTGAAACTTGATTGACTTCCCATGGAGGATGGGGAGAAGCTCTGTCCATCCTTGGGACAGTGCGAAGGAAGCTGTGGAAATGCCCTGTGTGCCTCGCAGTTTGATTCCCTGGTAAATCCACTCCAGCCTGGCCTGAATTCCCCTGCCTGGCTACTCCCTGCTCCTGCTGTTACATCCCTGTTCCCTAGAACCTCATGTGCAGCCCCTGCTCAATATTTCCACACTTTTCCCTCTCTTCTGGTGTGCACATCCAGAACCCAAACAGTCTTTCTGGGATGTTCCAAACGGGCTGCAGGTTTTGTTCAAGAAGGAGGGCCCCAGGTTAGGTGGTTGAGCAGATTGTTGTGGGATTTGCAGTAGTTTTGTGGTTTTCTCAGTCCCTTGGGCAAAGGGACAAAATGATCAATTACTGCATTTCCGGACTGGTTCCCTCACAGCTGCCCTTGGAGGGGGGGCTTCCAGCCCGCCCTGCTCTGAAAAACCACCAAAGGCCCTCACAGAGCCACTGCTTGGGCTCTCTTTGGGGTTTGTGCTTCTTGCAGGGCTGAGCAAACCACAAACCCTTTTTCCCCAACAGAATTCTCACCTCTGCAGCAGCTCTAAAGCTGCCACAATCAAAGCCAAGGGGGCAGGGGGGATCCTCAGGTCCTGGCTGCCACCTGGGGCTGGGCAGAGCAGGGCTGGCCAATGGCCATCCCTGTGCAGTGGGGCTGGGCCATGGCTGGGCCCCACCCTTGGACTTTCATGGGTCCAGGATGTGCCACCCCTGGGACAGGCACCCCATCAGGAATGTGCAGGGACATTTCTGGAACCACCAGCCCTTGGGACAGGTGTCCCCATGCCAGGATATGTTACCTTCTGGGACAGGATCCCCCCAGGACAGGATGTGCCCCCCTAGGACTCCCTTTCCCATCTGACTCTCAGCACAAACAGCCTCTTCCTTCCTGTCCAGGAAACAGAAAGTGAAAGTGTTGAGGGGTGTAGCCATGATATTTTCTGAAATATCCCTTTGCCAGGATTTTTTCTCCTGAGAAACTGAGAGGCCTCAAGAACAAAATGTAATACCTATCTGCTGCTGTGGAATGCAACAGGTGCATCTTTGATTGGTCCTTGTTGGTTGTTTCTAATTAATGGCCAATCACAGTCAGCTGGCTTGGACTCTCTGAAGAGTTACGAGCTTTTGTTATTGATTCTGTGAAATACAAAGATGTGTTTGGTGTCAGGTACATATAGGCAATGTCTGTATTTGTGATTGCGATATGTGTGGAGTCCAACAATGGGACAGTTGCAAATTCTAATAATAACTGAGGAAAGTAAAGCATGGAAGAAGGCCTTTGAACCCATCCTTTGTTTGCAATTAACCTTGGTTGATTTAGGAGCATTTGAAGTAAATCGTTAAGGATGTTGCTTTTTGCTTGTAGTCAGGCCTTAAAGAGTGCTGCAATAGTAACCTTTTATTTTTAAAGTATAATTTTAGAATATTGCTTGTATCCTTGAAACTATAGCTTTGGAATATATATAAAGGAAATATGCTTATCTCACGCCTTAACAAAACCAAGAAAGCTTGAGAAAGGAAGATGAACATCATCTCAAGGATTTGTGTGTCGACCAAGGGAAACTGGACATCACTGTTATGAGATTTATGGTCATTGTAATTAAAAGGTAGACCCACATCTGGGGAGCTGGACTTCACCAGATGGGATTCGTCTTTATTCTTGCAGAAACCCAGACTAATATTTCGGAAATCACCACCCCCATCTGGGGGGGTTACTCTCTTTTGGGACGCATCATGAGAAAAACTAAATCACAATAGTGTATAGAATTGTGATGTAAAAACTTGGAATAGAAACTGCTGAGAAAGCTTATGAGTACCCCTATAAATACCTGTAAGCCCCAACTATCGGCGTGCAGTTGGAGGGAAACTTCCCCCACTGTACCCAGCCCTGTATTGTTCATACTTTACCACATTAATTAATAAATTGATTGCTGCTTGAATATTGGCATAGTCAAGCTTCTTATTTATAACAATTCCATTCCTTTTCCTTTGCTGGCAAGCCTTCTGAGGAAATCCTTTCTTCTATACTTTTAGTATAATTTTAGTATTTTTTAGATATATATATATATATATAAATATATATGTATATATAAAAAAAAATTAATAAATCAAGCCTTCTGAAACATGGAGTCAGATCCTCGTCTTCTCTTCCCTCGTCCTGGCACCCCTGCAAACATCACCACAGAGGGGGTACAGACCAACACCTCCATCCCCCACAGCCTCCCCACCCTTCCCTACACACCCCTCTCTCCATTTTCCCCCTACCCTGGCTCCCCCTAACCCCTTCCCTGCTCAGGTGCTCCCTGGGGTTGCTGAGCCAGAAACCGGGGGTGAGGGGACCTGGCACAAAAGTGAGGAAAATAAGGAAAAAAGAGAAATAAAGAGAGGAAAAAGTCATGGGCAGGGGAGGGCATAGAGGCAAAGCTACCCAGGACCACCATGTGATGGCTGCCCAAGAAAGGAGCACCCCAGGGGGGCTGTGCTGGGCCCTTGGTCACCCCAAAATCTGAGGCACCCAGGGAAGGAGCTGTGACCCCTGTGCCCATCCAGCCACTGCCCATCCCTGGCAACCCCATTCCCCTAGGAACCCAACCATGGGAGCCTCATTCCATATATGCCCCCATCCCTGGGACCCCCATCCCAGTACTGACATTCTCTAGGATCTCCATGGCCCAGCACCCCATTCCCAAGGAACACTCTCCTGTTCATTCCAACCCCTGAAATACTCCTTCCCCCAGGACCTTGGTTCTCTCAGGACCCAGCATTCCTCCGGCACTCTACTCCCATGACCCCAAATCCCTGGAGCCCATGTTCCCCTGGGATTCCCATCCCTGAGTCCCCCCAACCCTGGGACCTCCCATTCTTCTGGACACCCATCCCTGGGTCCTCAGACACACCGAGCCCCCCAGTCTTGGGAATCCCATGTCCCACTGTGTCCCATACAGCCTTGTCTCCATCCTGTGCCCAGCTTGTGGCCACCCTGCCCCCACCAAGGGCCAACAACATGTGGGGACGGATGTAATCTCGCTTCCTTCCCCTTCATCCAAAGAGCCGCCAGCCAGGGGAGCAGTGGCCACAACAGTGAGTGACAGCCAGTCCACATGGCTGGGGACAGCGGGATGGCTGGGAAGGTGGCGCTGCTCCTGTGGGGTGAGTGCCCCGGGAATGGGCCTGACACCTTGGGGATGGGGAGGGAAGGGGGCACAGGGGGCTGCGGGGTCCCCTGAGGTCCCCAATGGCAGCAGTGCCAGTCCCTCTTACCCACAGTGGACCTTGGTGGGACTGGGGATGTAGGGTGGGTTTGGGGACAGGAACAGGGGGCAGGAATTTGGGGATGGGGAAGGTCAGGACAGGAATGTGGGGACTGGCACCTTTGGGCTCAGGTAGCTCTGGGCATAGGGACAAGGGAACTGGGATGCAGGGACAGAAAGGGAAGAGAATGATGAGGATGTGGCCATGGGGATGGGATGATGGGGATGGGATTATGAGCTGGTGGGGGTGCCCTGGGCCATCATGGGCTGTGTCCATGGTGTCCTTGTGCCTGGGTTGTCCACAGTGTCCCCATGTTGTGCCTCAGCCCAGGTTGGCCTTGGTGTCCCTGTTCCCAAGGTGTCTGTGCCACAGGGATGTGGTGCACGGGTGGCTGTGACATAGACATGTCCCCCGCCCTCACCAAATCTTTTGGGGACTACCCAGACACACTTTCTCTCAAGAACTGCTGTCCCCACGGGGACAGTTTGAGGACAGCTCCCACACCCTGTACCCTAGGTGCCGCTGTCCCCACGGTTCCACCCCTACCCAGACCTGTCCCTTCTTCCTTTCAGCCCAGACCCTCGGCCTCGCTGGTGAATCCTCAGGGATGCCATGGCCCCACCCCACTGTCCCCAGCCCCACACTGGCCCTGGCAGGCTGGTGTCCCCTGTCACCCGCAGGTGCCCAGACCACCCAGATCCTCGTGGAGCCCCCCTGGATGGTGGTGCTCTGGGACTTGGTGACACTGACCTGTCAGTGCTTGGGGACCCCCAGTGCCACCACCTGGTACAAGGACAGGCAGTCCTGGGAGCAGCAGGGACGCGACCATGTCATTGTCACCGACACTGGCACCTACAAGTGTGACAGACACGGCAGCTGGCACAGCCCCCTTGTGAGAGTCTCAGATGGTCAGGGGGGATCTTAAATGATCAGGGTGGCTCTGCTCTGTGGGTGGCCTCACACACCTTGTGTGGCGAGAGCCTATGCCCTGCCCAGAGGTACATCCCTGTGCACCCCAGTGCACCCAGATGACCCCGGTGCCATGGGGACCCATCTTGGACCTGTCTCAAGCCCCTCACTGAGATTGGACCCTCCTGTCCCACAGACCTGCTGGTGCTGCAGGTGCCATTGTGGGCGCTGCTGGAGGGGGACATGGTGACACTGCACTGCCGGGGCTTGTGGAGCAACCAGGTCACCAGGGTGCAATTTTACCGGGATGAGAATAATCTGACACGGTTCGTCAATAGTACCAAGCTGTCCCTGTCCCCTCTGCAGCTGAACCACAGCGACTGTTACCAGCGGAAGGGCTTGGTTATGTCCTTTATGTCACATGCAGCAGCAGTGACAGTGACAGTGCAGGGTAAGCCCCCCAATGGCTGGAATTCCAAACTCCTGACACCTCCAAGTGGTGTCTTCCCAGTGGACTCAGAGTCAAAGTCCTCACCTCCCCTCTCCTTCCCAGAGCTCTTCCTGGTGCCAGTGCTGGAGGGTCCCCGCGAGCCTTTAGGAGACACAGGGTCTGCTAGAGCTCCGTGGAGGGCAGAGGCTGAAAGAGAAAATGTTGAGTCACAGTGAAATAGCAAGAAGCCCCTGTCTTCCGCATTTTGGACCCTAGCTGATTTCTCTGTAACCCCGTAGGTCACTTCTCCTTAATCCCTGCTATTGGACAATTTCTGATCCCCCCTTACCTTATATAATGGGCTGGTTTAGCCCATTCTAGTTAGAAGAGACGTCGCTGGAACCCTTCACAGGCCCTCCAATAAAGCCATTGCTGTGGAACGCCAGGACAAGCCTTCTCCTCTCTTGTGTCTGCCTGCTGGCTGGCCTGGCCGCTTTAGCAAGCAAAAGAGCTGGAATCAAAAGAGCTGATAATCACTAAAAAGAGCTGATAATCCTTATTCTTGCTAAAGGATACCAGTGGCTAAGACCTGCTTGGGTAGTCAGGCAGTCTGTCCTGTAGAGGACTGAGCTATCCGGCCCGGGCTGCCAGCTTGGGGGCAAATCTGCTACCAGCTGTACGTTGGGGCAGAAGCCCACTGAGGGGTCCCCCCGAATCTCCCCTGCCTCAGCACCCCCAGCCTACTACAGACCGAACCCCTCTTCTGCACATGTTCTACTGGGATGGGCAGGTGGTGGGGGGCAGTACAGAAGAGCAGCGCCCGGCTCCGTGTCACGGTGTGCAGTGAGTGCGGGGATGGCCAAGGGGAGCCCCCACAACCTCCTCGGGTCCACTGTCTAGGGACCTCTCTTGTCCCTCTGACACATTTCTTGGGTATCCTCGCCTCTGCCGCATATCCCATCAGCCCTCAGTGTTGTGACCCCATCCCTGACATCCCCACCACACCCATCCCCCCTGCCCCTACCCTCCCACACCGGGTGCCAGCCCCTCCCTGTGGCCTTAGCCCTGTCGGTGTCCCCGCAATGCCCATGGTCAATGCCACCATCACCCCCAGTGCCTTGTCACACCAGGTGCGTGCAGGTGAGCCCATGACCCTGTGCTGCTCAGTGCAGGTGGGCTCAGCCCCTGTCACCTTCACCTGGCTGCACAATGGGCAGGAGGTGGCCTGGAGTCCCCTCCTGTGGCTCAGGGCTGGGGATATGGGACATTCGAGCACCTAACAGTGCATGGCCACCAACCAGCTGGGACAGGACAGGCAATGCATGTTCCGGGCACTCAGTCCTGAGCTGGCCCTAGAGGCATCACCACGGGACACAGGGATACAGGTGGGGTCACATGGGGTTACCAGGGAGTGCAGGACCCCTGGGGTTCAGTGTGACCCTGATGTGTCCCACTCTGTTTCTTGCAGTGGCCCTTTGGTTCCTGCTCCTGCTCGTGGGTGTCATTGTGGCCTGGCACCAGTGGCACCGTGTGGATAGGTGACAATGGGGGGCCGGGGGTCCCAGGGAGCTGTAGAGGCCCCAGAGTTGGGGAGCCATAGGCTGGCACTCACAGCCCCAGAATTGTGACCTTGGCTGGGGGTGCTGTAGGTTTTTGGGAGGTGCTGGAGAGTCCTGAAGGGATGCTGGGGTTCTTTCAGGGGCCCTGAGGGCCTTTGGTGGGGGGGGGTCTCTTCACATGCTGGATTTTAGGTTCTTGAGGCTGAGTTTGTCAGGGGCACTGGGGAGGTTCAGGAATTCTGGGGGGCTTCAGGGATGCTTGGGGGAATCCTGAGGGGAAATTGAGGGTCCTGTGGAGGTTCAGGAATCCTGAGAGGGGTCAAGGCCCCGGGACCCCACAGTCACCCCTCCCCTCTTTTCCCTGCAGCTAACAGGAAGAACCAGGAAAGGTGAGTGAGGAGCTCAAACCACCCTCTCCCCTTTTACCCCAACCCCCAAGCCCTCCCATTCCCTCCCCCACATCCCCTTTATTCCCTCAGGGGCCCCCCAGATCCCCAAGCCCCCCGAGACGAGGGGGAGGTGCTGTACACCCAAATTGTGGTCACCAAGAGGGCAAGGGGACACGGAGGGGGACACACAGAGAGGAACACATCACCCCACGAGTGTCACCCCACCCAGATCCCACAGCCCGTGTCTCTCACAGCGTCCCCCCGTGCCACCACCCTCCAGGATCCCCAGGTGAACTACGCGGAGCTGCAGGGACCCCACAGTTGTCTGCAGGAACCCGGTGACATCTACGGGGAATGTGCTGTGACACTGGGGGGACCTGGGGGGCACTGGGGGCCCCCATCCATGGGCACCCACTCATGTCTGTGCTGCCAAAAAACCAGCCCCTCTCCCTCCCTTTGGGGACACAAAAATCCCAAAGGGCTGAGAGAGAAACAATTTCCTGAAACAGCAATGAGAGAGAATAAAATCAACAGCAACAGCAACATGGTTCACTGTCCAAAGGGTAGCAAAACAAAGTATTTCCTGGGAAAGCCCCCAAAAAAGAGGCGAATCCCAGATGATTCCCACAGCAGGTTTTCCTCCACCAGAGGAACCTGCAGGGCCCTGGACCTTCCTTGCTCTAATGGCCAAAGTGGCCTTCAGGAGGCTCTGGATTCTCTTGTCCCCTGCCCCAAATCCCTCCTCTGCCGTGTTCCCCACATGAGGATCTCACAAAGGCCCTGTGGGGGTTCCAGAGCCTCCCCCTTTGTAGAGCAGTCGGGATCAGGCTATGGCACAGGGTGGGGGGTCAGATACCCAAAACGTTTGATGTCTGGAGACATTTTGGAACAGCTGTGTGTGGCAGGGGTTGGTCAGGCTTTGCTTTTGGTGAGACAGGGCCCCGTCTGTCCATCAGTCTGTCAGCCATGGCACGCTGGGGACAGTGTGACACTCTGTCAAAGCCAGCTCCTGAGTGGCTGGGTGACCAGAAATGCCACCTGAGGAGAGGGCTCTTGGTGGCCCAAATGGCTTAAAAGGCAGAACATGAGGTGGTCAAGTCCCTGACTCTGTCTTCTCTTGGGGTGTCTGTCCCGTCCACGCTGGAACCCAGGAGCTGGCAACTCATTAAAATGAGAAATATCTGCTGAGGAAAGTGGAAACGTCCCTGGAATGGAAAGAAGATCCATGTCTAAAACTTTTTTTAATTTCAAAATTAATGGGGCTTCTAGGCAAAAGTATAGGAAAAGGAATAACAACTTTTAACTTGGAAACTTATAAACCAGAACAGGACAAACAACACAAACCCAGAACTTTGCCTCCCACTCAGCGCAGCTGATTTTTGTGGCAGTGATAACCGCGGCCAGCAGGGGGCGCTGCAGGGAGCACTCCCGGCCAGCAGGGGGCGCTGCAGGGAGCACTCCCGGCCAGCAGGTAGCGCCCTGGTCGAGCTCCATCCCCTCAGGGGCCATGGTGGCCTCGGATGGGAGGCAGGAGGGGAAATCGCTCCTTTTGCAAACTCACGGGCACCAATCAGTCCCGGCACCACCACCGGCAGTGGGCAGAAGCCTCAAAGGCAGCACTGCTGGCAGCGTAGCAGTGTCCTGGTGCCAGGCACATGCCCTGCTCAATATCCATGGCCACTCTCCATGATCGTGAGTAGAAGGAAGGCAGCACCTGACCCAGGCAGGTCTCGGATCCACAATAGCCCCTCAGGAATTGTTGGCTTTAGGCCACAATTCCAGCAGACCTTTAGCCTTTCACTCCCTTTTCCTCCTTCAGCCCTGGCACAGCAGCTCTGGGAATGTTGAATTGCCCTGGGATTTGGAAGAAAGCTGCTGCTCGGTGGTGACTCCGCCCGGGCTCCTCAGGGGGCTCCAGAGCACCTTTGGAGTTCCTGCTGTTCCTGGGCCACTGCTGGTTCTGACACCGCAGCCCTGGGGGAGGAGAGCAGAGCCACAGCCCTGAGGGCTCTGCAGCTGCACCTGGAGCACAGGGAGAGCCTAGTCTGGGAGCAGCAGTGCCTTGGGAGAGCAAAATGGGGCAAAATTGGATCTGTTTGGGCCGATGCCCCTGTTCTGCTCTGGGAGAGGCAGACCCTTAAGGAGGTGCTGTAATTAGGCTGGGGTTCCTAAATTTCAGCTGCATTCCTAAAGCATCCCTGTGCACAAACACATGGCTCTGCGTCCTCTCCTGGGTATTTTGGGATCCTGGGGCTGAGGCGGGAGCAGCTGGAGCAGGTGGCCCACAGGAACAGCAGGCCTGGTCTACTGGAACAGCACCTGGCCATGCAGGTGGAGCAGGGTTGCTGGGATTTCCTCAGGGTGCTCAGGTAAAGCCCATGGGGCCGGGCCATGTTGGGGCACCGCTTGCCATTCCTGCCCCCCCCCCAGATTTTGGGACAGAGCAGTGACACCCATCGGACTCCCAAACACCACAGGGCTCGGGCACAGCCTCACAGGAGGCTGGCCCAGGCCTTGGGGATGATTTGGGTGCTCATGGGCTCATTCCTGACAAAGGGCAGCGCTCCGTGAGCGGTCAGCACATCCTGAAGGACCCACCCGGGGCTGCTGGAGCCTGAGTGCTGCGGGCAAGGACGGCATGAGGGAGCCAGGCCCCGCTCAGCTGGCGCTGCCCGAGGAACATCTCATCCTGCAGGAACTTGGCAACCTCTGCCGGTGCCGGCCCCAGGGCTGTCGGGGGGAGCGGCCGTAGGGACTGGGAAGCAGCAGGTGGGAGGGGCCGGGATGGAGGAACAGGGCACAGAGGAGCCCTGAGCATGGAGGGAGTGAAATGGCAGAGGGGAAACCTCAGGACAGGGGGGAGCAGAGACCCTGCAGTGTGGTCTGTGGAAAAGAGGGACCGCAATGGTGGTCCTGGAGCACTGGGAATGGGCCCAGCTGCCATTGCGCTGCAAGTGCCGGGACGGTCACAGGGTGTCCGAACCGACTGTGGCAGCGTGTCCGAAGCCACTGTCGCGATGTGTTGGGAGCGAGCATGTCCAGGGTAAGGCCCCCAATGCTCTTGGAAGTGGAGGGGTACCCTGGAAAGGGTGTGGCAGGGGCAGGCATAGACAGGGCACCTGTCTATTCCCCATGCCCTGTGCAGGTGAGGAGGGCAGGGATGGAGCAGCTTTGGGGCCACCTGGAATCCAGACAGGTCACTCCTCACAGCCCCAGCATGGCCGGGGGCGGAGTCAGTGCTTGGTATTTCCAAACTTTTCCCTCTTGCCTGGCAGCCGAGCTAGAACCCAAATATTCCTCCTGGGCCGTTACAAAGGGCCGCAGGTTTGAGACAGGAAGGAGGAGGGACCTGGTCTGCTTGCAGTGGAAAATATTACTGTCTTTGCAGGATATTTGGAGCTATCTCAGATCCTTTCTGCTAGGGACAAAGTGATCAGTTCCTGCAGTTCTGGACTGGTTCCCTCACAGCTGCCCCTGAAGGGGCGGTTTCCAGCCAGCCCCTGCTCTGAAAACCATCAAAGGACCTCGCAGAGCCACTGCTTGGGCCCCCTTTGGGTTTTATGCTTCTTGCAGGGCTGAGCTAACCACAGGCAGGCCTTTTTCTACCCCACAGAATTCTCACCTCTGCAGCAGCTCCACAGACCCAGAGCCCCTCAGAATCTGTCAGGGGTGACCCCCAGGCTGCCGACACCTTGTAGGGGCTGTTCTGGCTCTGGGTCACCCAAAAATATGAGGCACCCAGGGAATGAGCTGAGACCCACTGGCCCACCCAGCCAGTGCCTATCCCTGGCACCTCCATTCCCCTAGGAATCAACCATTGGATCCCATTCCTTGTGTCCCACCTTGTCTGGGACCCCCATCTTAGTACTGAAATTCCCCAGGATCTCCATGGCCCAGGACCCTATTGCAAAGGAACCCTCTCCTGTTCATTCCATCCTCTGAAATCCTCCTTCCCCCAGAACCTTGCTTCTCTCAGGAACCCAATTCTCACAGGAACTCCTATTCCCCCAGCATTCTTATCCCATGACCCCAAATCCCTGGAGCCCACAGTCCCCTGGAACTCCCATCCCTGAGTACACCCAGCCCTGGGGACCTCCATGCACATGCTCCCCCCATCCCCAGTGACTCCCCCTCTTCAGGACCACCATTCCCATGAGCCCCATCCCTGTGACCCCCCCCATTCCCAGAGACCCCATCCCAGGCTACTAAAACCCCCTAATCCCCCCAGTCATAGCAACCCCATGTCCTACTGTGTGCCACCCAGCCTGTCCCACTCCTGTCCCCACCCTCCCCACAGCCTGCCCCCAGCTTGTGGCCACCCTGCTCCCACCAGGTGCCACCTATGCATGAGGATGACACCTGACCTCGCTTCCTTCCCTTTTGGCCAAGGAGCCACCAGCGAGGGGACAGCCACCCCCGGCAGGGAGTGATAGCCAGTCCACATGGCTGGAGACACCGGGATGGCCAGGAAGGTGGTGCTGCTCCTGTGGGGTGAGTGCCCCGGGCAAGGGCCAGACACTCTGGGAATGGGGAGGAGATGGTGCACAGGGGGGCTGCGGGGTCCCCTGAGGTCCCCAAGGCCAGCAGGGCATAGAGCCCAGTATGACCAGAGTTGTGGGGTGGCTGTGGGGACAGGAACATGGGACAGGAATGTGGGAACTGGGATGTCGGAACAGGGACAGGGGGATGGAGATGTGGGGCCAAGAATGTGGAAAAAGCAGTCTTGGGGGTGGGGCAGCTGTGGGGACAGGGACAGGGGAACAGGGAAGCAGAGACAGGGACAGGGGAAAAGCACCATGTTGATGGGCCATGGGTACAGGTGCCAATGGAATGGGACCATGGGCAGAGGGCCATGAGGATGTGGCTGTGGGGCTGGCAGGGGTGACTTGTGCCGGCACAGGGTCCCCATGCCTGAGCATGGGTTGGCTGCTGTGCCCCTGTCCTCGAGACATCTGTGCCACACTGGTGCCCCCACAGAGACCTCTTGGGGACAGTCCCATACCTCGTTCACTTATGCCTCTGTCCCCAGAGTGCCACCCCCACCCAGCCCTGTCCCTTCTCCCTTTCAGCCCAGACCCTCGGCCTCGCTGGTGAGTCCTCGGGGGATGCCATGGCCCCACCCCGCTGTCCCCAGCCCCACTCTGGCCCTGGCAGGCTGGTGTCCCCTGTCAACCGCAGGTGCCCAGACCACCCAGATCCTCAGGGAGCCCCCCTGGAGGCCGGCGGTGCTGTGGGGCCCAGTGACACTGACCTGCCAGGGCTTGGGGCCACCTGGTGCCACCACCTGGTACAAGGATGTGTGGCGCTGGGGGCCGAAGGGACCCAACCACTTCACTGTCACCAAGAAGGGCACCTATGTCTGTCTCTGCCCCCACACACGCTCAGGATGGCTCTTGCATGCTGGGCTTCAAAAGATGAGTCTGGATGCTAGGTTTTTTCGGTCTTCAGAATTGTTTATTATTTCTTATCTATAAAGTCCTTTCTCTGCCTGAAGGATCTGACCAGCACGGCAGCCAAAGGCACTCTGCCCACCCCTAAGGCGGTCGCATCTTTTATAGCAAAAACTACGTATATCATATTTACCTTTTGTCCCCAATACCTATCATCTTCGTCACTAACTACACCCTCATCCCAGACCAATCCCCAAATGCCAACACTACTCCAGAAGATGGAAGACAGGAAGAAGAAAGAAGAGCCTGGTGGCACGCCCTGATTCCTCCATCTTGTCTCTACAACCCCCCTGTACCAAAACCCCAAAATTTGTGATTCACCCTATAATGATATCTTCCCTTCACCACTTACACTCGAGTGATTCTCGCATGTTCCATTTCTTCATACATCGGTGGCACATCTCTAGATGGATCAAAATCAAGCCACCAAGTGCTTTTGGCAACATTCCAAGACTCCCGAGCCCCCCAAGGGTTCTCTCGGTAGCTCTGGACATCAGGAGTGATGTGCTGAGCTCCCACAGGCACCTACCAGTGTGATAGACCTGGGAGCGGGCTCAGCCCCGCAATGACTGTCTCAGACGGTGAGAGGGGTGTCCCCAGCCTGGCACCTACGAGGACACCAAGGGTTCTGGCTGGACCCGGTTCCATGGGTCACCTCCTGGTGTGACCAGAGCCCGTCCCCTACTCTTGGGACATCCCAGAGCATCCCAGTGTGGGGGGATCCCAGTGTTTTAACTGGGGACCCCTGGTGAGCAGGGTGTGACCAGGCGGGGGGAGTCCCAGTAGCAATGGGTGTGACCCCTCTGTCCCCCAGACGATCTGGTGCTGCAGGTGGCGGCGCCAGCACTGCTGGAGAGGGACACGGTGACACTGCGCTGCTGGGGCTGGTGGGACATGTCAGTCACCTCAGTGTCCTTCTACCACGATGAGAAGGAAGTGTGGGAGCTCCGAGATGGGACTGAGCTGTCGCTGTCAAATCTTCAGCTGCAGCACAGCGGCCGCTACCACTGTGAGGGCTTGGCGCAGTCCTGGTTTTCAGTGAGGTCGTCAGTGTCGGCACCAGTTACAGTGACAGTGCATGGTGAACACCCCACAGCTGGCATCCTGACACCCCCATAGCCCCTCCTCAGAGACTCAGGCTTACAAACCCCCATTCCCCTCTCCTGCCCAGAGCTCTTCTCGGTGCCTGTGCTAGAGGGTCCCCCAAGCTCACTGAGGGGTCCCCCCTGACTCTCAGCTGCCTCAGCACCCTCAGCCCCCTGCGGCCCCGAGCCCCCCTCCTGCATGTGTTCTACCAGGACAGGCAGGTGGTGGGGGTTCCACAGGGGTCCCCACAGCTGCTGGTGCCCGCTGTGGGGGTCTCCCACTTGGGGAATTACAGCTGCCAGGTGTGTTCTGTGGGGGGAGCTGTGCGGAAGAGCAGCGCCCGGCTCCGCGTCACGGTGCACAGTGAGTGCGGGGATGGGCATGGGGACATGGGGAGCCCCCACAGCCTGCTCAGGTCCCCTGCCTGGGCACCTCCATGTCCCTCTGACACCTTTCCTGGGTCCCCCCACCTCTGCCCTGTATCCCCTCACCCCTCTGTCTTCTGACCCAATCGCCAAAATCCCCCATCACCCCCATCCCCCTGTCCCTGTCCCCCCACACCAGCTGCCAGCCCCTCCCTGTGGTCTCAGCCCTGTCTCTGTCCCCACAGTGCCTGTGGCTAATGCCACCATCACCCCTGGTCCCCTGTCACACCAGGTGCGTGCAGGTGACAGCATGACCCTGCGCTGTTCAGTGCAGGTGGGCTCAGCCCCTGTCACCTTCACCCGGCTGCACAACAGGCAGGAGATGGCCTGGGGTCCCCTTCTGGAGCTCAGGGACATTGATGTGGGACATTCAGGCACCTACCAGTGCATGGCCACCAACCAGCTGGGACAGGACGGGCACCACATATTCCAGGCACTCAGCCCAGAGCTGGCACTGACGGTGACAACTGGGTCACTGTGGGTCACAGGTGGGGTAACATGGGGTCACTGGAGTGTTCAGGACCCCCAGGGTTCAGGGTGACCCTGATATGTCCCCTCTGTCCCCAGCAGTGGCTTTGAATGTCGGCAGGACCCTCCTGTTCCTGCTCCTGCTCCTGGCTGTCATCAGGGGCTGTCACTGGTGGCACCACCGGGGTGGGTGACAATGGGGGGGATGGGGGTCCTGAAGTGAGGGGAAGCCCCTCAGAGTGGGGGCTGAGATCAGCAGCACCCAGGGCCCCTGAGCTGGGAAAACGGAGCCTGCAGAGACCTCGGCTGGGGGTCCTGGGGTATCTGAGCAGAATATGAAGAGTCTTGGTTGAGCTCCAGGACCATCCCTTGGTGAGCTTTGAGGAACATTGGGGTGGCACAGGGAGCTCCTGGAGGGTTTGGGGTGCTCCTGGAGAGATGTGCAGGGATATCAGGGGATCTTTTTGGGGTCCTTTGGGAGTTTGGGGGTGCCCCTCCCTGCCGCACTTGGGCTCTGGGGGCTCAGAGCCCAAGGGGGTGTTGGGGGCCCTGTGGTGGTGCAGAAGTTCTGGGGGCTTCAGGGGTGCCTGAAGTGTCCGGCGGGAATCAGGGGTCTGGTGTGAATTGGGGCTGCAGTGGGGATTTGGGGGTCCTGTGGGTGGTTGGTGCTGCTGAGGTCCCGGTGTCCCCACAGTCACCCCATCCCCTTTTCCTTGCAGCTGCCAGGATGCTCCAGGACAGGTAATGGGGTGCTCAGGCTGGTACTCCCCTTTCCCTCTTCCCAGACCTCACCAGCCCCCCCCACCCCTTATCCCCATAGCAGCCTCCCAGAGGAGGGGGCAGTGCTGGACCCCGGTGTCGTGGGCACCAAGCGTGCAAGGGATGAGTACAGGGGGTGACAGGGTCACGTCACCCACGAGTGTTGCCTCCCACCTAGGTCCCCACAACCAGTGTCTGTCTCAAGGCCCCCACAGATGTCCCCCAGCCCTGCCCCACCTCAGGATCCACAAGTGACCAATGCGGAGCTTTAGGGACCCTATGAGGGACAGTAGGACCCCTGTGACTATGATGATGTGCTGTGACACTGGGGGCACTGGGGGCACTAGGGGCACTGGGGGCACTGGAACTCCCTGCCTGAGGGCACCCTCTGTGTGTCCTTTCCCGGCTCCCGTGGGTGCCCACCATGCCCGGGGTTGGCCATGAGTGGGGGGGGTCCCATGTAGGGCTGTCCAGAGCTCCTCATTCCAGTGCTCCCAGTACACCCAGGGGCTCCTGATTCCCTCCCCCAGTGCCTGGGGCACAGGACCCTTGTCTCTCTCTTTGGACCCAGGGCTGAGCAAACCACAGACAGGCCTTTTTCCACCCCCAGAATTCTCACCTTTGCAGCAGCTCTAAAGCTGCCAGAATCAAATCCAAGGGGGTGAGGGGCACCCTCAAGTCCCCTAAAATTCTGCTGGATTGCGGGATAAAGATGTCCAAGAACATCCAGGGTTGGACAACACTGCTGGATTGATGGACACCCAAGAAAATCCAGGGTTAGCCAATAAGATTTGAGATTTTACAATACCCATGGGTGGATATTAAGAAGTGACTTGAAAGTAACAGGTATCTTGTTGTCTTGTTGTGAGTGAGAATGAGTGCAATATTAAAGAAATAAAAGTGAGTGAGTGGGAATGAACGTAAGTATATTTTATATGGATTGCTTATTTAAAGTTTAAGTTTATTTTCTGGAGGAAGGTGGATTGTAGTTTTCTGTTCTGTGAAGAGTGGGAGATGTTTGAGCTGTCAGGGGAGGGGACTGGAGCAGGGAGTCAGAAGCCAGGGACGTGCGGGCGGGGCCCTGGGGAAATGAGACAGGGAACCAGAGAAAGGGGCTGGGACACCCTGGAAATGTTGCCTCTCCCTGTTTCCAGTTTCACTGCTCATGCCAGGAGCTCCAGACTCCCTACCTGTCTCAGCTTCTCTGCCTGTGTCAGGAGTTTCAGCCCTCCCCATCTGTACTGACTGTGATCACTCCCATCCCCGCCGTGACTCTGGAGCCACCTGCTCCTGCCTCTGTCTCTTTGTTGATTCTGGCTTTCCTGCTGACTTCTGCTCCTAACTCGTTCCTTTTATTGGTTCCAGCCTCACTGCCGACCCCGCTCTTGTCTCTGTGATTCCAGCTCTCCCTGTATCTATGGGAGGGGTTCAGGTGGGAGGCAGAGCCCCGGTGTGGTCAGGGTCCCAGGAAGAGAGTAGGGATGCCTGTTTCTGCTGCAGCGGGGGAGGGCACCCACACTTAGAGGGGAACTTGGGGGTGCTTCAGGGGCCTTGTGAAGAAGTGGGAAGATCATGGACTCTGTTTTCTGGGGAAAGAATGCCATCTGGAGCCTTTGATAACCTGAGAAGCAGGCCCCCAAGAGAAAGTATTAGAATTTGTGGTTGATTCTGGGGCGGAGAGAACTTGTGTGGTGCAGATTCCGGGGAGATGTGATATGGGTGGTGACACGGTGGAAGTGGCAGGGGCAGGAGACGGGTTTAAAACCCCTGTCATTGAAGATGCAGTAATTAGGGGGGAGACCGGAATAAGACTAGGAGATGTCTTGTTGGTTCCTGAGGCAGGCATCAGCTTGTTGGGAAGAGACTTGCAGATGTGACTGGAAATGGGGGTTGTACCAGAAGAGGAGAGAGCTGTGGATTTATTTTTAGAGATAAACTAGTTGTATGTACACTAAAGTGTGTGTCTTGGTTCAGGGTAAATTTGGGAGAGAACTCCCAAAGGGCTCCCCTAGGAAATCGGATTCTACTACTCTTCTTTTAACTGGTCTAGGAGAAAATACTTTTTTGGAGAAAAGTGGAAAAAAACTGTTTATTAAACAAGAAAACTTAATATTAAACAATAAAATTTCTTGCTGCTCTAAAGGAGATGAAAAACTCAGAAAGTCTCCTCCCCAGATTCCAGTTCAGCTTACTCAGTCCTTTATCAGTCCTTCTGGCGTTGGAAATGCTGTGGCCCAGGCCCGGCCCGGCCCACCAATGCGAGCTGCTGGTGGTCTTATGGTTGTTCAGTCCAGCGCAGGTGTGAACAGGTCCAGAGAAAGGGGAAAAAGGAAAAAAAAAGCACAGTTTAGGGAACTTCTTTGCCTCAGCTAGCTAAACTAACTAAAAAGCAAGAAAAAAAAGAGAGCTTTGTCTCGCTGTCTGTTCATCTGCAGAACCACCCAGTCCAGAAGCAGGAATGTGTAGGAGTGAGTTCAGTGTCTGAAAACAAACTGCAGGCCTCTTCTCCCCCCCTCAATTTGTGAAGCAAGTCTTAAAGGTGCAAAACTTATTATTCAGCATAAACGGAACGAGACGATTGGGGATAAAAATATCATATAGTCAACTTAGGACATTCTACTCCTTATCTTCTAATTGTCAGCTTACTACTAAAACTAATATATATTTTAACTCTATAAACACATACATGATACGTTCAATATACAGTTATACACAGAGAATGGTAGTAACATTTAGCAAACAGTGATATTTACACGTAGGTCTCACTCAACAATGAGATTTCTTTGAGGCGCACATCGTGTTTTTTTTATTTCTTTGCATTATCTACTATGTGGAACTTGGTCTTTGAGTAAAGACAACTCTACGAATGGGTTTGTCTGTACTCGAGGTAGAATTGATCTAAACTGTCTTTTTTAACAAACTTTTGACATGTACTACTGGGACTTTGTTTCTATTTACTTTATGTAAAGGTTCAGATTGGGCAGGGCTCACTCAGTAGAGTTTCGGGTGTTAACTAGCTAGGTGGCTTTTGCTAGATGCTGCTCTCAGTTTTTGAAAGATCTCTCACTTAATGCTTTTAAAGTGGTTTTCAACAGTCTATTGTACTTCTTTACTTTTTTTGCAGCTGGTGCATGGTAGGGAATATGGTACACTCACTCAATGCTATGTTTCCTAGCCCAGGTGTTGATAAGGCTGTTCTTGAAATGAGTCTTATTGTCTGACTCAATCTGCTCAGGGGTTCTGTGTTTCTACAGGACTTGCTTTTTAAGGCTCAGGATGGTGTTTTGGGCAGTAGCATGAGACACAGGGTAGGTTTCCAGCCATCCCGTGGTGGCTTCTACCATGGTCAGCACGTAGTGCTTGCTTTGACGTGTTTGCGGCAGTGTGATGAAGTCAATTTGCTAGGCTTCTCCATACTTGTACTTGGACTACTGCCCACTATACTACAGGGGCTTCACTCGCTTGGCTTGCTTGATGGCAGCACACATTTCACAGTAATGGATAACTTGAGAAATACTGTCTATGGTTAGATTTACTCCTCGGTTTCGTGCTCACTTATAGGTGGCATCTCTGCTTTGATGACTTGAATTGTCGTGGGCTTACGGAGCTAGGAATAACTCTTTTTTGTGTTTTTAATCTAGGTCTATCTTTGACACTTTTATTTTTGCAGCTCGGTCTACTTGCTCATTGTTTTGGTGCTCTTTATTAGCTCTGCTCTTGGGGACATGGGTATTTACATGGCGGACTTTTACAGATAGCTTCTTTGCTTTGGTAGCGATGTTTTTTTACTCATTAGCAGCTCAAATCGTTTTTTTTTTCTGTGTTGCTGGTTAGATTTTTTTTATTTTTCCAGCCATTTTCACAGAGCATTGGCTACTATTTATGAATCAGTGTAAAGGTAGAGCTTTGGCTACTTTTCTTTCTCAGCAATGTTTAGGGCTAGTTGAACGGCTTTGAGCTCTGCAAGTTGGCTTGATTTACTTTTTCTTTCGGTAGCTTGAGCGACTTGTCGTGTGGGGCTCTATACGGCTGCTTTCTACTTTCATTTCATTCTCACAATGCGACAAGAACTGTCAGTGAAAAGAGCGTAGCGCGTTTTTTCCGCTGGCAGTTCATTGTATGGTGGAGCTTCTTTAGCACGTGTCACTTTTTCTTTTTCTTCATCAGCAAGACTAAAGTTTTCACTTTCTGGCCAGTTTGTAATTATTTCTAGAATTTCAGGGCGATTCAGTTTTCTAATACGGGCGCGCTGTGTGATCAGAGCGATCCATTTGCTCTGTGTGGCACTGGTGGCATGGTGCGTAGAGGGAACCTTTGCTTTGAACATTTACTTCAGTACTGGTAGTCGGGGTGCTAGGAGGAGTTGTGCTTTAGTGCTTATTACTTCTGAGGCAGCTTGGACTCTTTCATAGGCTGCTAAAATTTCTTTTTCTGTCGGGGTATAGTTGGCTTCAGACTCTCTGTAGCTTCGAGTCTAAAATCTAAGTGGTCAGTTTCGAGTCTCTCCAGGCACTTTCTGCTAAAGGCTCTAGGACAAGCTATGGTTTTTGGCTGCGGAGTAGAGCACATTCTTCACTTCTGGTTTTGTCTTGACTGGGCTAAGGGCAACTGCATGAGCGATCTCTTGCTTTATTTGGGTGAAGGCTTGTTGCTGCTCAGGGCTTCAGTGGAATTTGTTCTTCTTACGGGTGACTAGGTAGAGAGGGCTCACAATTTGACTGTACTCAGGAATGTGCATTTTCTAAAAGCTTATGGCACTTAGGAAAGCTTGTGTTTCCTTCTTGCTGGATGGTGGAGACATTGCTGTGATCTTGTTGATGACATCAGTGGGAATTTGACGCTGTCTATCTTGCTACTTTACTCTCAGAAACTGGATTTTTGAGCAGGTCTTTTGACTTTGCTTTTTTTGATGGCGAAGCCGGCTTTTAGGAGAATTTGGATAATTTCTCTTCTTTTCTCAAATACTTCTGCTGCCGTCTTCTCCCATACAATGATGTCATCAATGTATTGCAGATGTTCTGGAGCCTCACTCTTTTTTAGTATACTCTGGATCAGTCTATGGCAGATAGTGGGGCGGTGCTTCCACCCCTGGGGCAATTGGTTCTAGGTATATTGCACTCCCCTCCAGGTGAAAGCAAACTGAGGCCTGCAGTCTGCTGCCAGAGGAATGGAGAAAAATGCATTGGCAATGTCAATAGTGGCATACCACTTTGCTGCTTTGGACTCTAGCTCATATTGGAGTTCCAGCATGGTTGGCACAGCAGCGCTCAGTGGTGGAGTCACTTCATTCAATGCACGGTAGTCTACAGTCAATTTCTATTTTCCCTCAGATTTACGCACAGGCCAGATGGGGCTGTTGAAGGGTGAGTGGGTCTTGCTTACTACTCTTTGGTTCTCTAGCTCACGGATCATTTTGTGAATGGGGATTACGGCATTTTGATTCGTCTGATACAGCCCGCGGTGTACTATCGAGGTGGCAATTGGCAGTTGTTGCTTTTCTACTTTCAGAAGTCTTACTGCAGATGGGTATTCTGACAGTCTAGGCAAGGTGTTCAATTGATTGACGCTTTCTATCTCTACAGCAGCTATTCTAAATGCCTATCTGAATCTCTTTGGGTTTTTGAAATACTCACTTCGGAGGAAGTCTATGCCTAAAATGCATGGGGCCTCTGGGCCAGTCACAATAGGGTGTTTCTTCTACTCATTTCCAGTCAGGCTCACTTCAGCTTTCACTAAAGTGAAATCTTGGGATCTCCCTGTCACACTGGCAATAGAAACAGACTCTGCTTCTACATGTCTCGATGGGATTAATGTACATTGCGCACCAGTGTCGACCAAAGCTTTGTATTCTTGTGGTTCAGATGTGCCAGGCCAACGAATCTACACAGTTCAAAAAACACGGTTTTCTCTAGCCTCTACCTGCCTAGAGGTAGGGCTCTTCTAATCTTGGTTGTCTTTTTTTCTTTGGACATATGTTTTGGAGGTTCTTTCAAGGGCATCAAAAATATTGTCATTATCATCATATATGACAGTTTGGTTACTGGCTACTGGAGCTGCTTCTTTTTTGGAACTTCTTCTTTGAGTCTTCAGTTCACGCACCTGTTGTACCAGAGCAGCAGTAGGTTTTCTATCTCATCTCTTCATGTTTTCTCTAAAATCACGCAGGAAGAACTACAGCTCATCTCATGGGGTGTACTTTCTCTCTCCATCTGGGGAGCATTTGCGTTGGGCACTAGAACTTCTGATCTGTACTGCTGAGATTTGAAGAAGGTCTTCCTTAATCTCTTCTCTGAGTTTCTTGTGATTCTCTTCTATCTTATCTTCTAACTTTTGCAGAAGTGTTTCTACTGCTGCGATTTTGGCATGTGTCGGGCTATGCACAGCGTCTGCATATGCTTGGAGTTTCTTTGCCATATCCAGCACGGTTTCTTCACTATCATTTCACTTTATTATTGCTAGAGCAGAAGCATATTCATGTGGCCTGAGTAGTACAAGTTTTCTCCACATTACAGATGTGCATGGTATCAAGTCTGGATTTACAGTGTTTACATCATCTGAGAAGACAATCTCTGCTACTGCCATTTCTCTCAAGCATTGGATCCCTTGCTCTATGGTCTTCTACTGTGTTTGCTGCATATAGAGATCGTCTGCACACAGGTATCTTTGTGCAACACTTCCCAGGACTCATGCCCAGAGGCTGTGAGGGTTAGCTCCCCTCATCATTCTTTGGTCAATGACAGGATCATGTGACAGGGATCTCAAATGCTTGGCTTCACTACTATTCAAAACTGTAGCTTTACTTGCAGCATCCCAGAGACAGACTAACTAACTAATTATGGATTCATCAGGCTGCTGGGTATAATCCTTCCTTAGGCCACGATGGTCCTTCAGGGAATAGGACTCAATATTGGCTTTTGAGGCTGTGTCAGTTTCATTAACTTTGGGCTTTTTATCAGTAGTTGGTGGTGAGAGTCTTTCTTTTGGATCATTATCGTCAGTCACTGGCCGATTGGTTTTGCTCAGGTGCTTCTTTCTTGCAGCAACTGCCAGTGGCTTAGGCTTACTGTCTGGTTCAGCTCCAGCCTGAGCAGCTGGAGTGTTGGCTGCAGCCTGAGTGACTGGGGTAGATGTTGCTTTATCTCCCTGCCTGCCTGCCTCTGTCTGCTGCCCTTTAGTATCTAGCAGGGTGCGATAAGTGTAGGTCAGGGCCCAGCTTATTGCAATGAGACTTTTTTCTTTAGAGCCACCATGGCACTTCTCTTTCAGGTATTTTCCCATCTCAGCTGGGTTCTGAATTTGTTCACATGGAAAGTCTACAGGATCAGAAAATTCTTTCAGGATTTGGCCTGTATTTTCTCATTTTCCACACTACTCATCATTTTTTATGCCTGAGTCTACTTTTGGGTCAGGGGTCTTGTCAGCTCCTCTGGACATCTCAGCCCTCATTCTAGAGAAGCTGCAGACCATATAGAGGAAGCTTACCACATTTAATGCCAGAAACATGGGCTCCTCACTATTCAGGGGAAACTGAACATTCTCAAAAAGTGATATAACAGATTCAGAGGAGAAGAAGGAAAGGAAAGGCTGGAAAGTCTCATTCTCTGCTCCTCCTCTAACAAACTGGGTGCAATTACTAATAAATTCCCAAAACATACTGCTGGAACTAGGACGCGGGATAGGACGAAGAAACTATAAACTATACATATTGTAAGCAGACTCCAGTAACTTTGTAAATGCCCTACAAATCATTATCACCAAGGCCAGCAAAATAGCTATTCCAATCCGTGCCCCTGTACTGTGAAAATTACGTCTTAGGGACAATAATCCAAGTGACCAGAAAGGTATTGAAACCTCAAAAAGGCTTATAGACCAGAACCACATGAAGGCCTTCACCCCAAGAGACATTATGAAATCGAGCAACATGGCTACTGACTGCTTTAACTCACTACAGAGCAAGCACAACCAACATGCAATCAATAATGCTTTTTTCTACTTTCTCGAGCCTCACATTGGGTGCCAATTGATGTGTTTGTCTTGGTTCAGGGTAAATTTGGGAGAGAACTCCCAAAGGGCTCCCCTAGGAAATCGGATTCTACTACTCTTCTTTTAACTGGTCTAGGAGAAAATACTTTTTTGGAGAAAAGTGGAAAAAAACTGTTTATTAAACAAGAAAACTTAATATTAAACAATAAAATTTCTTGCTGCTCTAAAGGAGATGAAAAACTCAGAAAGTCTCCTCCCCAGATTCCAGTTCAGCTTACTCAGTCCTTTATCAGTCCTTCTGGCGTTGGAAATGCTGTGGCCCAGGCCCGGCCCGGCCCACCAATGCGAGCTGCTGGTGGTCTTATGGTTGTTCAGTCCAGCGCAGGTGTGAACAGGTCCAGAGAAAGGGGAAAAAGGAAAAAAAAAGCACAGTTTAGGGAACTTCTTTGCCTCAGCTAGCTAAACTAACTAAAAAGCAAGAAAAAAAAGAGAGCTTTGTCTCGCTGTCTGTTCATCTGCAGAACCACCCAGTCCAGAAGCAGGAATGTGTAGGAGTGAGTTCAGTGTCTGAAAACAAACTGCAGGCCTCTTCTCCCCCCCTCAATTTGTGAAGCAAGTCTTAAAGGTGCAAAACTTATTATTCAGCATAAACGGAACGAGACGATTGGGGACAAAAGCATCATATAGTCAACCTAGAACAGTGTGTCAGGTTGGAAATGTGTGTGTGCATTCTATTCCTATCTGTGGAGCAGTTATCTTGTGTTAATTAGGCAGTTTTTCTTTTTCTCTTCTCCAACCAATCCTCCCTCTATGGAGATACCTTCTGTTAATGGGCCATTGAGTCTCACTGCATGACTGAAAAAATTCCAGCATCCCATGGGAGAAGCTCCGCCTAGAGGGAGGAGCCAAGCATTCCTAGCTGAATACAATCAGAAATCTGGAAAACCACAGGCAGCCTTTTCCCACTGGATTCCCAGAGGAGCAGCTGTCTTCTCCACTGGATTCCCAGAGGAAGCCCAGGCCCATCTACACCACCTCTGGATCTTCAGAGGAAAACTCCACCCTTCTACGGGATCACTGCTTCAGCAGAACCACACCTGTCACTGCAGGAGGGCTGCAGCCACCATTCAATGGGACTGCTACCAACACCCTGAGCCACAGGGTGTCAGGTCATAATCTGAGTCTGTCAGTAGCTTTTTTGTTTTCCTAGTAAAGAACTGTTATTCCTATTCCCATATCTTTGCCTGAGAGCCTTTTAATTTCAAAATCATAATAATGTGGAGGGAGGGGGTTTACATTTTCCATTTCATGGGAGGCTCCTACCTTCCTTAAGCAGACACCTGTCTTTTCAAACCAAGACAGTGTGTTAAATCAGAAAAAAAAAAGAGGGGGGTAAAGAAAAGAAAAAAAGAAGAAAAGAGATTTTGAAAAAGAAAAAAAGATGTTTAACAGACTCTAAGATATTGGACTTTGGAATAATGATAACTTTGTACTGGAGGATGACAGGAGTTTGAATACAATTTCTGTATGAAGGGCAGGGAGGTGCCTTAACACATGGTTGTTTGGAGGTTTTTCAGTGCCGAACTGGGGATCAGGAAGATCTAACAGAACAAGCCCTCCTAGAAGGGGAAAGAAAATATGTTGATAGTTACGTCCACATGGCTACAACGAAAAAAGAATATCAAGGACACCTGGGGACGCCCAGTTGAAGGTTGTCATGTTTAGGAGGTGTTTGGCCACTCTCAGTGAATGGAAATGTCTCAGGGGCTGTGGCAGGGGCTGATTTATGGGGGTGACCCAGTGCAGTAACTCCCAGTGTTCGCCCACCCGATGGAGGCAGTGCAGGGCATGGATTGCGTGGGTATCACTGGGGGTTGGAAGCTGGCTTGGTTGTGCCAGGGTCTGGAGGATGCGGGGTTGCCGGATATGCTCACTGGCCCGAGGGTGGTACTGGGTGCAGATCACACGGCTTTGTTGCTGAGGAGTGGTCTGGCTCAGTGGTGGAGCTATCAGGGGTGGCTCCCAGCCTGCCCGGGTCCTGAGTCCGGGATGGTAGCCTTGGCCCTAGTAGGTGGGTGGAGGGAGAGAGAGAGAGAGAGAGAGGGGCCGAGAGGGAGGCGAGGCATGGCCTAGGGTCCCTGTGGAGGTGGTGGTCAGCGAGTCCTCCCCTGCCACTGGATCGAGCCGCGGGCAGGGTCTGCCCTTGCCGTGGCCACTTTGGTGCAGGTGGTGGCAGCAGGGGCAGGGCGAGGGACAGCGTTGAAAGCGCTGCTGTGAAAAGAGAGAGGTGGACCAGTGCAAGAGATAAGATCAAGGCAGAGATAGCCATAATCTCTCTCTGGCTCTCCAAACCTCGCAAAGTTGTTTCTTTTTTAAAACAAAATTTCTTTTTTCTTTCCGTTTGTTTCTTTTTTCTTGCTGTTAGGATGAGGGGGCTTTTGTTCTGAGGAATGCGTCTGTGATACTAAAACAGTTAAATATTGCCCTGAGGGTAAAAACAATAGATGTGGTTCATCTTGTGTTAAAATTGGCCAGGCCTTTCTTGTTTAACTAATTTTAGCTCACAGAAAGAAGAATTTGCCTCTGCAGTTGTTAGCACAGCTGGATACAAGAAGAAGAGGCATGGTGGCTGTGGAAAAAAGCTTTTTGCTAAACCCAAAAAGTTTTGGGGAATGCTGAGGGCAAATGCTGATGTAGTATTGTCTTCCTTTTATCACTGTCCCTGTTCTATTAAGAAGTCCTTTTCAGGTACTACTGAGGCAGCAATCGGAACCAGGGAAAGAGGGTGGATTCATGCCAGCAGAATCAAAGGACTTGTGAAGGAACCTGAGGAATGGACTATCACATCTAAACTAGGTGATTGTCGCATAGTTCACAGGAGTCCCAGGATGAGGGAAGAGACGAGAATCTTGACTCCACGTTTCAGAAGGCTTGGTTTATTATTTTATGATATATATTATGTTAAATCTATACTAAAAGAACAGAAGAAAGGATTTCATCAGAAGGCTAAGCTAAGAAGAGAAAAGGAATCAATAACAAAGGCTTGTCTCTGACCGAGATAGTCTGGACATGTGGACTGTGATTGGCCATTAATTGGAAACAACCAGATGAGACCAATCACAGATCTCCCTGTTGCATTCCAGAGCAGCAGATAAGAATTATTTACAGTTTTTTCTTGAGGCCTCTCAGCTTCTCAGGAGGGAAAAATCCTAAGGAAAGGATTTTTCATAGAACATGTTGGTGACAGGTCATACCAAATTGACTTTCAAAAGGGGACCGTGTGGTAATGGCTTGGGAAGACCTATTTGTGAAAAACAGGTTCCGTCTCCTGTGAAAATCTAAAACTTTTAATAAAGGACAATAGGAAACAAGGACTATAGAGCAAAGGTTATTACGGCTGGGTGCATCTTGGCACTCAGCCAAAAGCACGCTTCTCTTCAGAGATACCCCTTAAATACCTTTTCCATTACGTCAGCCTGTTGCATATTCATAGACACTTATGTATAGTAAACTATTTTTCTGAACTAGTTAGCATATTGCAAGAACTGTTTAGTGTGGCTCCTCCTTGGGTCTGCTTTTTTAGAGCATGCATATTCCTTGGTTGTGGCTTTAATCCTTTTCTATCATTACCTTCAGTTTTGGGTCTTGGTCCACACTGTCTTCAGATGCTGGGTGTTGATGGTTGGCATATCTGGACAGGTGTCCTCATCCTATTGAAATGAATAGGGCAGGAGATCTTTCTCCTTTTTAATGCCTTTATCAAAGGAAATCAGCTCAAGTGGGAAAACCCCAACAAGCCTGGGGTCACACTGCAGCTGCTCTCCCAAGTGCCTCAAAGAAGGACATAAGCATAGCTTTGCTTGCTAGGAGGCAAACCTGGGGCTTCTGTCTTGCACAAGCACTAAGAATATTTCTTGCTCACTTTTCTGGTTTGAACTTCATGGTCCTGGCTCTGGCTGAGGTCCTCTGTGGCTGGGGCAAGGGGTAACAAAGGTTTTCAGCATCTCTGCAGGCTCTGGACTTTGTTCCTCATACCCAGACATCACCTCAATCTCCTAATTCTGTGTTGGATCGTTGCTTTAAGGGTCTTTTTCCTGGGTTTGGCTGGGGGCTTCTCTCATTGCATTCTGAGTCCGAGGTTATTTGCATGTCAATCTCCCAGGAAACAGCAGGGTGACGCCCAGCAGCTGCCCCTGTGGGACACGGCAACCCGGGCCGGTCCTTGCCCCTGGGACCCCCCGTGCTACTCCCGCGGGGCCCCGTCTGGCTTGGCTGGGACCCGCGCCGAGGTGGGGGGGGGGGGGGGCCGCCAATCCGGGGGGGGCCTGTCCCCGTGGGCACCACCCGTGGGGCTCCCCGCCGGGACCAGCGCTGAGGGAGGGGGGTGGGCCCTCACTCCCGGATCACCCCCGGCACGGGCGGGCCAGCACCGAAAGGTGGGGGTGGGGCCCCACCGCTCCCGGGTGGTGAAGCAGTGGCGGGGCTGGCTTGGGGCACTATTAAGAACAGGCAATTAAAAGGAAACTGTTAACAGGAGATTACAACATGAAATTATTGACAATAAATAGTTAGAACTCTAACTTAGCAGTAATTGGTTTAACTTGTGAACTCTGCAACCCTTTAAAAAAATGGGCAGCTTTTTTTATTCATTACACTATGTTCATTGGATGTTATCCCATCCAAGCAGGCATTTTAACACAAGCATCCTTACCTCAGCTATTTCACTACTGTCTTGGTTCAGGGTAAATTTGGAGAGAACTTTTAAAGGGCTCTTCTAGGAAAGCAGATTCAATCAGCTTCTCTCCCCAACTGGTCCGGGAGAAAATACTTCTTTGGAGAAAAGTGGAAAAAACTTGTTTATTAAACAATAAAATTTAAACAGTATTAAACAATAAAACTCCTTGCTGCTCTAAAAGAGATGAAAAACTCAGAAAGTCTCCTCTCTAGATTCCAGTTTAGCTCACTCAGTCTTTTATCAGTCTTTCCAGCACTGGAAATGCCGCGGCTCAGGCCCGGCCTGGTGGCCACAGATGCAAGCTGCTGGTGCTCTGCTGGGTGTTCAGTCCAGAGCAGGCTTAAACAGGTCTAAAGAAAAGGGAAAAATGAAAAAAAACTACAGTCTAGGGAACTTCTTTACCTCAGCTAGCTAAACTAACCAAAAGCAAAATAGAGCTCTGTCCCACTGTCTGTCTATCTGCAGACAACACAGTCCAGGAGCAAGAATGTGGAGGAGCGAGTGCAGTGTCTGAAAACAAATTGCGCACTTTTTTCCTCTTCTTTCTCTGGAACAAGTTTTAAAGGTGCAGAACTTATTATTCAGCATAAACAGAACAAGACGATTGGGGATAAAAGCATCATATAGTCAGCCTAGGACAACTACCATGTCCAAGCTTAATTTACAACAGTAATAAAAACTGTATCTTTATCACTGTTATAGAAACATATTGTAATACTGGATTTTCACAAATATTAAAAAGGATTTTATAGGTCTGGTGTTAAAATAACTTTGCTATAAAGTGGTGACTCTCCGAAGACCCCCTGGGATGGGGGGGTCGTGTGTGTCATGTTCATGTAGGGGCACTTTTGGGAGGTCTGTGCAAGGAGGACAACACATCGGACAAGTGTGAGAACACTGGGTGACACAGCTCCACTAAGCCCCACCTATTTCAGCCTAAGCCCCGCCCCTCACACCTGAGGCACAACCCCCAATTCCGCACCCTGGCCCGGGGCTCCTCCCGGAGGTCCCTCATAGCCCGCCGTCTCCAGCTTTCACCACCAGGATTTCAGTCTGTCCATCCTGGTGTCTCCCCTCAGCTCCCAGACCCCCACACCCCGAAGGATGTCCAGCTCCTCCCGCTGACCCCCGGCCCTTCTGTCCCCTCTGGAAGCGTCCCTGACACCCCGCAGCCGATCCCGGCAGAGAGCCCAGAGCTCCTGCTGGGATCCCTCAGTGTCTGGGGAGCGCCAGGTGGGGAGAGGGCTTTTGGTCCCTCAAACTTTTCTTTTCAGCAGGTCATGGGCTCCAGTGACCCTGTCATGATCTCTGAGGATGTGCCAAAACATCCTCGAGAGCTGCTCTCCTTCAGGCCCAAGTTCAAGACCATCCAAGTGATCACCAAGGACCTGATCCAGAAGCTCATGTAAGGTTGTGCCCAAGCCCTGAGGGATTTTCAGGGCCCAGCAGGTGTTAGTGCAGCATCCCAAAATATCTGGGGAGCAGGGATTTTCCCTTTTCTTTAGACCTGTTTAAGCCTGCTCTGGACTGAACACCCAGCAGAGTGCTCTGACCACTCCTGGGGATCCTGCCCCCTGCATCCCAGCCTGGTTCCACTTTCACCACACTTTCCCTTCCTGCCTCGCCCCAAAACAAGAGAGCTGTGTTCCCACAGCTTCCCCAGCACTTCCCACATTGATCTGGGCTGGCTTGGTGGCTGAATGGCCAGTTCAGGGAGCACAGGGAGCTATTGGGGTCTCCGTGCCACTGAGCTCTCTCCCTCTGCTCCCCAGCATTTCCCAGGAGAAGCCCCAACCATGTCTCATCATTGAGGAAAAGGAATACAAGAGGAAAAGGAATCAGCTCGAGTCCTGACTGAGGTGGAGTGCTAGGACAGGCTGAAGACCCTGAGAGCCAGACAGGATGCTGCTTTTGTAGGCAGTTCACTTCCAATTTCCCCCTTTTCCTGCTCCCTGGCAGGCTCTAGGGGTGGTGGCTTCAACAAGGGGGTCCCTTTTGTCCCTAATGTTTTGGGGCACAGGGGAGGCTGCAGGGCTCAAGGCTCCTCTGAGAGCTCATGCAGCATCCCTGAAATTGTGCCCAGCCCTATCAGCCTTCCAAGGGCATGGGGTGTCTGCCCAGAGGTGTTGGGAGGGGTGCCCATGGCCATGCCAGGGCTCCAGGAGCCCAACATATTCCCACTCATGCCAGGAATATGGCACCTGAAGTGTGACCCCTGCGAGCCCTTGGGAAGGTGCACAGGATTGGGCAGTGCTCTCTGTCTCCACAGGAAGCCCTGAAAAAGGCCCAGATCGAGGAGCAGAGAAAGGCAGAGCTGGAGGACAAGAGGGACCATCGGAGAGACGTGGAGGAGTAGCTGCAGCAGGAGGAGCAGAAGCTGCTGCAGTGGGCGATGAGGATGAGGCTGGAGCAGGAGGAAGACGTGCGGGAACTGAACGCGGTAGGGCAGGTGCTCCCCTCTGTCACCTGGCACTACTGAGCCTCCCCTGCTCCCAGGCTCTTCCTCTCCTTCCCTGGCCCTCCCTGCTCCCTGTGTCCCAGTGTGGCTCTGAGCCACAGACACCTCTTGTCCCCACAACTGTTCCTCAATGCCAAGTGCAACATGATCTGGGACAAGCAAGTCCCAGAGAAGCAAATGATCCAAAAGGAACTGATGGAGGAGAAGCGCCTGGACAAGATGATGGAAGTGGAGCGGGAGAAGAGCATGGAGGTCCAGGAGGAGCTGGAGCGCCAGAGGAAGCAGGAGCTGATGAGGTGGGCAGAAGACTCCCTCTTCCCCATGGAGGCATCTGGCCCATTCCAACCACACCAGCCCTGTCCATGCCAGCGTTCCCACGATGGGGAGCAGGATGGAGCCACAGGAAACCCTTCTGCTCTCGTATTCCCAGAGCCCAGCAGGACATTGGGAAACAGGTGGAGCAGAATGCAGAGGAGTGGGCGCTGAGGGCTGAGGAGATGTACCAGGAGGGCCAGAGGCAGCTGGAGTGGCTGGAGCAGATGAAGAGGGAGGATCGGAAGGTGGGAGCAGGGAACAGGGATGCAGGAAGGTTTCCACCTGGCTGTAAAGGGATTGGCAGAGCTGGATCAGCCACACTCAGGGAGTGGGGACAGCAGCCAGCAGGATCAGAGCTCTGGTCCCTTGGGGACATTGTGACATCCCAGGGAGGTGGCCCAAAGCCTCCCTGCCCTGAGTGAGGAGGAGGAATGAGCACTTGGCTTAGTGGTCTCCAGCCCTGCATGGCATTTCCAGGCCTGGGAGCAGAAACAGGAGCGACTAAAGCAAATCCATGCTGATATTAAACATTTCAACGTGGAGAGCCAGAGGCTGAAGGATCAACAGTGGGAGAAGGAGAGGCTGGAGGATGAGTGGGTGCTGGAGCAGCAGCGGCAGAAGACTGTAAGAGCAGCAGGCTCCTGATGGGTTGGGCAGGGGCTGCAGGAGCTGTCCTGGGGCTCTGTCCCACCCCGGGGCTCTATCCCACCCTGGGCTCTATCCCACCCTGGGCTCTGTCCCATCCTGGGGCTCTGTTCCACCCTGGACTCTGTCCCACCCTGGAGCTCTGTCCCACCCTGGGGCTGTGTCCTCTTGTCTTGGTTTGGATAAGACAGGTGCCTGCTAAAGAAGGCAGGAGCTTCCCCTGAAATGGAGAATGCAAACCCTCCCCACCCCTCCAAATTGCTATGAATTTTAAATTAAGGGGCTCTCAGGCAAAAAAAATACGGGAGCAGGAAATAACAGTTCTTTAATAGGGAAGGGGGGAAAAACCATAAAATGATAAAATAAAAACAATGCAGTACACTAAAATGACAGAGTCAGAACTCAACCTGACACCCTGTTGGTCAGGGTGCTGGCAGCAGTCCAGTTGGAAAAGTGGCTGCAGTCCTCCTGAGGTGTCAGGTGTGGTTCTGTTGGAGCAGGGGGTCCTGTAGAAAAAGGGTGATTCTTCCTCCGCAGATCCGTGAAAGAAGAAGCAGCTGCTGTTCCTCTGGTGAATCCAGTGGAGAAGCTGTGCTGGTGTGTCAGAATCTCCTGATTATATCTGGATAGCAATGCTCGGCTCCTCCCTCTGGGCGGAGCATCTCACAATGGGATGTTACAGTTCTTATCAGCCATGCAGTGACATTCAATAGCCTCTTATCACGGGATGCCCCCTGCTGAGGGAGGAGTGATTGTGATCTCGCAGGGAGAGAGATAAGGGGAAATTGCCCACTTAACACCTAGACAACTGCCATACAGATGGTAATAGAATACATCCTGCCTTGCAATCCAGAACACCTCTGTAGGAGCACAAGACTGCCTTGGTGGCAGAGCAGCAACAACTGTGCCTGGAGAAGGAGAAAGAGCTGGCCAGGCTCAGGGGCACACAGGAGCGGGCCCAGACCTGGCAGGCAGAGCGGGCAAGTGGCCCAGGCACAGGTGACGTGCTCCCTTGCCACCATCCCTGCCCCCACCCTGGCAAAGGGGCAGCACCCCTGAATGGGGGGGGTCTGCAGGACCAGCCCCTGGAGCCAGGGGATGTCCTGGAGCAGTGCCGGCGGAGCCAAAGCCGCAGCCAAGGGCTTCCATAGCTGCCCCTGAGGGAAGCCCAGCACTGTCCCCTATTTGGGCAGGAGGCTCTGAGGGCCAAGAGGAAACAAGAGGTTGTAAACCGGGAATGGTGGTGGCAGGAGCTGGAGAAGGTGCAGAAGAAGGCCGAGCTGGAGCAGCAGCTGAAGCAGAATCAGCTGGAGCAGGTGGCCCAGAAGGAGCAGTACCTGGCCATGCAGGTGCAGCAAGACCGCCAGGAATTCCAGAGGGTGCTCAGGTGAGGCACACAGGACCGAGGGATGACTGAGGTGGTGGCCAGGGGGCTCCCAGTTCCAACTGGTGGCTCTGGGGGCTCCAGTGCCAGCCCAGGTGCTGTGCCAGGTGTGGGGGGCTGTGGCAGGGTCCCTGAGGAAGCCCGGCTCTCCCACAGGGCCTATCAGGAGCAGCTGGAGCGGGTGAAGCTGGAGCAGGAGCAGAGGGAGCTCCGGCAGCGCGCCCATGCCGAAGATCTCCGGCGGCAGATCCAGGAGCTGCAGCAGCGGCGGCAGAGGGAGCGGGCGGCCGTCATTGAGGAGGGCCAGCAGCAGCAGCAGGGGGTCCGGCAGCACAGCCAGCACTTTGCCCAGTTCAGGCAGCAGAAGGTGCAGGAGTTCAGGTCAGGGGCTGCCAGGGCTGCTTCCCTGGGCTCCCTGGGCTCCCTGAGTCCTTCCCGGTGTCCCAGCCTGGGGCCACCTCCCAGCTCCGTCTGCATCCTCAGCAAACTGGACCTGCTGTGGGGCCACAGTCCCAGATCCACCCGGAGCCTGATGGATTCTTTCTTCTGCAGAGCCACCGGAATTCCTGACAAATATTTTGCCCAGGTGGAGCGCAGGGCCCGGAGCCAAGCCAGCAGAGCCCCCTCCTAGGTCCAGCCCCACCAGGAACCAGCTTGGATTCCCAACGGATTTGGGGCTCCGTTTCCATTGTCCTGGGTTACAAGGTGGGGTGTACCCAAACTGTGTGTTCTCAACTCCACTGTGAAAAATGTGTGTTTTATGATTGGCTTTACTCAAATATTGAAATGAATATTATATGTGTTGTGTTAGAAAGTAATGCTGTATTAATTCTCTTAAGCAGTGTGTTAAATATAGTTTTAGGTTATAACAAAATGTTAAAATAGAAACTATGCTATGTAGGATAATTATTTTTCTAAAGAAAGGACTCACACTGAGCAGCCACAGGACACCTAAATCTTTCAGACAAAGAGAATTTTTTACCCCATTATCAGGAGAACCTAACTTCCCACCTCGCTCAGGCAGGACAACGCCATTAGGATTAAGAGGAAGAAGTTGACACTGACCAGACAGAATCATGTATTTGAATGGAATTTATGCAAAATGTATGAGATGTATGAATATGCATCAGGTTATTGTTTTTAAGGGTTAATCCCCTGTTAATGTGTGTCTTTTTTCAGGCTTATGCTGAAAAAGGTACCCGGACATCTGTAACTCTTTGTTTCTATTGTCTCATATTGTCCTAATTCAAATTGTCCAAATTATTATTACTCTAATTGTATACTATTTTTTATAACCATTTTAATACTATCAAGCTTTTAAAATTTAAAAAACCCCAAGTGATTGGTGTTTTTCACATCCACCATCCTGATGGACTGTGAATGGGTGGGTCACTCCCTGCAGCTGCCCAGTGCACAGCCTGAGCCCTCAGCCTGCAGGCTGGGTGTTCCATAAGGGAAGGAGGCAAACCCTGCAGGCACTGCTGGTTTTTCTTCCCAAAGTGACTCTATCCCTGTGAGCAGCCTGTGGAGACCTAGGACATCAAGGATTCTCCAGAACATCCCATGAGTCATAAAAATACATAATTCCACTATGAAATTCCCTGCCCTGGGGAGGTACTGAACATTCCTGCCTGAATCTGACCTTATATAATCTGGGCTCTTTGGGGACTTGGGACACCAGCATTGCTCAAGGGACCCAGACCTTCCACAGGAGGACCAGACCTTCCCCAGGACCACTGCTTTTGACAAGACTGAAACCATCTCTTCAACAGGACTTCATCCATCACCCTGACGGGCAGAATGCCAGGTTGTGCTCTGCCTTTGTGGTTTTAAGCCAGTTTTTCTGTATCATTGCATTTATTGTAATCTTTCTATTAAATTGTAATTCTGACCTGAAATCTCTCTCAATGTATTTGTGCAGTGTTCATTTCTCCCACTGGTTTACTTTCAAACCAGCACATCCATTGACTGAGTTTTCCAATAAATAATATTTTCTGAGCAGTGTTTTCCACGGGGCTCTTGCTCCTCTCTTCTCCTCCTCCCAGTCCTCCTAAACCTGTGGTTTTACCTGCATGACCACAGAGAGGAAATGGGATGGAAAATCCCCCTGTGCCCAGGCAGCACAGGGATGGGAGTTGGGAGAAACAACCACCACAGGAAATTCTACAAGGACAAATCTGCTCCAGTCTCCTGTGGGCAAGTCCTCAGTCAGAACAGGAAGGGTGATGTTACTTCCCATCCTCTGGAAGGGCCCTCCAGGTCATATTTACAAAGAGTGAGTACCAAGACCAGGACTAGAGAGGCCCTGGCTCCTGCCAGGTGGGCCAAAGGGACACTGGCATCCCTTGGACTGTGTGGATCCATGGCACAGCAGAGCCACAGGAGCTCATGGCTTTAGGTGACGCCAGGACACAATGTCCCTGATGTCATCCAGATCCGTAGGGGCAGAATCCATCTCTATTCCTGGGGTGACAGGGGGATCCCAACAGGGACTGAGCTGGGAGATGAAGTGACCTCAACTGGGAATGGCCAAAGCAGGCCCTTGGAACTGGCCCTGAGGCCCCGGGAATCCTTGGCACAGATTCTCTCAGGAGAGGGGATGTCAGGAAACCCAAAGGGCATTGTGGGGCTTTGGCAGAGCTGCTGTGGAGACAGAGGGAATTCAACTGACATGGACTGATCCTGACTGCCCTGGCAAAGGGGGAGGCTCCAGAACCCCCACAGGGCCTTTGTGACATCCTTGTGTGGGGAACACAGCAGAGGAGGGGTTTGGGATAAGAGAATCCAGAGCCTCCTGAAGGCTGCTTTGGCCATCAGAGCAAGGAAGGTCCAGGGCCCTTCCAGGTTCCTTGGGTGGAGGAAATGAGCTGGGGGGGAGTGTTCAGGATTTGTTCCTTTTTGGTGGCTTTCCCTGGAAATCGTTCCTTGTGTGGCATTTTGGACTCTGAATCTTGATGCTGTTGCGGTTGGTTTTGTTCTTTCATTGCTGTTTCAGGAAATTGTTCTTCTCTCAGCCCTTTGGGATCTTTGTGCCTCCATGGGGAGGGTGAGGGGCAGCAGCCCCTGGTTTTTAGTGGCAGCCCAGAACTGAAGAATCTCATTCCTAAAGCACGACAAAGCTGAACAAACACCATCTCTGCCAGTTTAACCAAAAAGCTGCATTTTGGACCAAATAAGAAGGAAATGGGTCCTATGCCCCCTGGCACTGGGAGGAGTCTGGGGAGCCATGGATGTACTGGGAGCACTGGGAGGGGGAAAGGGGAGCATTGGGTGCCCTGCACAGCCCCCCCTGACTCATGGTCATCACCCTGGGCAGGGCGGGCTACAATGGGAGCCATGGGATGGGGATTCCCAGTGTCCCCCAGTGTCACAGCACATTCCCAGAGATGTCACTGGTGTCCTGCAGTTGCCCATGTGGTACTGGTGGCTCTGCATGTGGTACTGGTGGCTCATCTTGGGGTCCCTGGGGGGAACAGCGGAGGGCTTGTAAGAGTCAGCTGGCTTGGGGTGACACCCATGGGTGACATGTCTGTGTCCCCACCCATCCCCCATACTCACCCGCTGCCCACTCAGTGTCTAGCTTCTCCCCCACCTCCAGGGGATAAGGGGGTTCTGGGGGGTCTTGCAGGGATAAGGGGGGCCAGAGGGGTGTCTGGGGAGGGGGTCAAGGAGAGTCATGGCTGGAACTCCCCACTCACCTGTCCTGGGATTTCCTGAGAGCTGCAAGAAAAAGAGGATGGGGTGATCATGGGGTGCCCTGGGCCCCAACCCCACCTGGGACATTTAAATGCCCACTGGAGCCCTGAGCTCCCACCAGACACTGATTTCTACTGGACTCCCAGGTCCCTGCACCCCAAATCACCTCTGAGGAGCCCCAGAACACCTGAGCCACCCAGGTACTCCAACCCTCACCCCAGGACCCCTGAACCGCCTCAGGACCCTGATTCTTCACACGGCCCCTGAGGGCCTCTCAAGCTCCCAAGAACCCCAAGAATGGAATGCAGGGAAGCCTCCAAACTGCTCCAGGATCCCTGAAGAGCTTTCAACATCCCTGCACAACTCTCCAACACCTCCCTGAAAGGCCCCAGGAGATCCCAGTGACACCCCAATATACCTCAAGGCCCCTACTAGGACAGCCCAGGACCCTCCAGAATGCCCCCAAACCTGTGAGCACCCCAAGCAAATGTCACTGGAGGCTCAGCTTCCTCCAGGTCAGGGGCTTTTGGTGATGCCCCAACGGCTCCCCCCAGTCTGTGGGGCTTCCCCCCACTTCCTGTAGGACCTTGTCCTCCTCCATTGTCACCCACCCCAGGGGTGCCACCAGTGACAGCCCCCAATGACAGCCAGGAGCAGGAGCAGGAACAGGAGGGTCCTGCCGACATTCACAGCCACTGCTGGGGACAGAGGGGACGCATTGGGGTCACCATGATCCCTGGAGGGTCCTGAACACCCTGGTGACCCCATGTTACCCCACCTGTGACCCAGGGTGAGCCAGGTGTCACCTCCAGGTCCAGCTCAGGGCTGAGTGCCCGGAACATACGGTGCCTGTCCTGTCCCAGCTGGTTGGTGGCCATGCACTGGTAGGTGCCTGAATGTCCCACATCGATGTCCCTGAGCTCCAGGAGGGGACTCCGGGCCACCTCCTCCCCATTGTGCAGCCAGGTGAAGGTGACAGGTTCTGAGTCCACCTGCATGGCAGTCCACTGAGCATGGCAGGGTCACGGGGTCACCTGCGGGCACCTGGTGTGACTGGGGACCGGGGGTGGTGATGGTGGTGTTGCCCGATCCGAGTAGAAAGACACAAAACAACAAAGTTGTTTTATGTGGTGCTTTATTGAGGGCCCTGGGGACTTGAGGACTACCGTCCAAAGTCAGAGCCCCGCTCTTGTAAACAAATCACAGGGTTTAAATACCTTTTTGAAGTCTGATTAGCTCATCACAAATTTTGCTTCCCTAAGTCTACGTGCCTGCTCTTAACGCTTTCTTTGATTGATTAGTTTATTGTACTTTCAAAGACTACATTCTTTAAGATAATTTATTTCTTGCGCTCTACTGCTTTTAAACTATAGATGACAATTTGTTCTTAACTGCACATTCTTTAGATAAACTAAGAATTTTCCTCTTCAGCAAGCTTCGCTGATTTCTTCTAACTTCTTGGTAACAGTTTCTACAACACAGGTTACAAATTGACTACTGGGCTTACCAAAGCCTTAGCATAACTACGACTAATACAACTTAATATCTGAAATTCTGATTTTATGGCAACAGTGGCATTGGCCACGGGCACTGCAGGGACACAGACGGGGCTGAGGCCACAGGGAGGGGCTGGCAGCTGGTGTGGGAGGATAGGGATGGGGGGGATAGGTGTGGTGGGGGATGTCATGGATGGGGTCACACCATGGAGGGTTGACAGGACAGAGGGCAAAGGCGGGGGGACCCAAGAAAGGAGTCAGGGAGACATGGACGTATAAAGGCAGGGGGACTCAGGGAGGCTGTGGGGGCTCCCCATCCCCATCTCTGCACGTATTGCGCACCATGACGCGGAGCCAGGCGCTGCTCTTCTGCATGGCCCCCCCCTCGGAGCGCACCCGGCAGCTGTAATTCCCCGAGTGGGAGACCCCCACAGCGGGCACCAGCAGCTGTGGGACCCCTACAGGCCGCCCACCACCTGCCTGTCCCGGTAGAACACGTACAGGAGAGGGGCTAGGGGCTACAGGGGGCTGGGGGTGCCGAGGCAGCTGAGAGTCAGGGGGAAACCCAGGGTAGGCTCGGGGTGAACCTCAAGCACTGGCATTGAGAAGAGCTCTGGGCAGGAGAGGGGAGGGGGATTGGTGGCCCCAAGTCTCTGAGGAGGCGCTGTGGGGGTGACAGGGTGTGGGCTGTGGGGTGCTCACCGTGCACTGTCACTGTCACTGTCACAGGCACTGACAGCCACAACTTCTCTGACACCCAGTATTTCACCCGGCCCTCACAGAGGTAGCTGCCACTGTGGATCAGTTGCAGAGCGGACAGGGACAGCTCGGTGCCATCGTGGAGCCCCCCCAATTCCTTCCCATTGTGGTAGAAGGACACAGAAGTGACTGACTTGTCCTGCTGGCAATGACAGCGCAGTGTCACTGTGTCCCCCTCCAGCAGCGCCCAAACCGGCACCTGCAGCACCAGACTGACTGGGGAGCAGAGGGGACCTGTCACACCCGATGGCACTGGAACCCCCCACTGGGTCACATCCAACGCACCAGGGGTCGCCAATTCCAACACGGGGTTCTGCCCACTCTGGAATGCTCTGGGATGTCCCCAGAGCAGGGGACAGTCTCTGGTCACCCAGGAGGTGACCCATGGAGTGGAGCCCACCCAGAGCCCTCGGGGTCCCTGTGGGTGCCAGGCAGGGGACACCAAAAAACCCCTCACCATCTGAGACTGTCACGGGGGGGCTGTGCCCAGTGCTGGGTCTCTCACACGTGTAGGTGCCACTCCCAGTGACAGTGAGCTGCTCAGGTCCCTCCTGCCACCAGCTCTTCTCATCCTTGTAACACGTGATGACACCGGTGGTCCCCAAGCCCTGGCAGGTCAGTGTCACCCGGTCCCACAGCACCGCCGGCCTCCAGGGGGGCTCCACGAGGAGCTGGGTGGTCTGGGCACCTGCGGGTGACAGGGGACACCAGCCTGCCAGAGCCAGTGTGAGGCTGGGTACAGCAGGGTGGGGCCATGGCATCCCCCGAGGACTCACCAGGGAGGCCGAGGGTCTGGGCTGGAAGGGAGAAGGGACAGGGCTGGGTGGGGGTGGCACTGCAGGGACAGCAGCATCCGAGTACAGGGTGTGGGGGCTGTCTCCAAATGGTCCCCGTGGGGACAGCAGTTCTTGTGAAAAAATGCGTGGGGATGGTCCCCAAAAGATTTGGCAAGACAGGGGAACCTGTCTATGTCACAGCCACCTGTGCCCCACATCCCTGTGGCACAGACACCTTGAGAACAGGGACACCGAGGCCACCCTGGGCTGAGGTAGAACATGGGGATACTGTGGACGCCCCAGGCATGAGGACACCATGGACACAGCCCATGCTGGCCCAGGGCACCCCCACCAGCTCATAATCCCATCCCCATCATCCCATCCTCATGGCCACATCCTCACTGTTCTTGTCCCCTTCTGTCCCTGCATCCCAGTTCCCTTGTCCCTGTGCCCAGAGCTACCTGAGCCCAAAGGTGCCAGTCCCCACATTCCTGTCCTGACCTTCCCCATCCCCAAATTCCTGCCCCCTGTTCCTGTCCCCAAACCCACCCTACATCCCCAGTCCCACCAAGGTCCACTGTGGGTAAGAGGGACTGGCACTGCTGCCATTGGGGACCTCAGGGGACCCCGCAGCCCCCTGTGCCCCCTTCCCTTCCCATCCCCAGGGTGTCAGGCCTGTTCCTTGGGGCATTCACCCCACAGGAGCAGCGCCACCTTCCCAGCCATCCTGGTGTCCCCAGCCATGTGCACTGGCTGTCACTCGCTGCTGTGGCCACTGCTCCCTTGGTTGGCGGCTCTTCGGATGAAGGGGAAGGAAGCGAGGTCACACCTTATCCTTGTGCGTAGGTGGCCCTTGGTGGGGGCAGGGTGGCTACAAGCTGGGCACAGGCTTGGGACAAGGGTGGGTGGGACAAGGTGGGACATGGGGTTCCCGGAAGTGGGGGGCTCAGGGCGTTTTGGGACGTGGGGATGAGGTGCCTGGGGAAGGGGGGGTCCTGAGGATCGGGAGTCACTGGGAATGGGGGTGCTGAGGAGGGGGAGTCACTGGGAATGGGGGTGCCATGGGAATGGGGGTGCCCAGGACTGGGGGGACTCAGGGATAGGAGTCCTAGGAGAACGTGGTCTCCAGGAATTTGGGGTGATGGAATGGGGGTCCCATGGGAATGGACCTGTGGAGAATGAAGGTGCTGGGGGAAGGAGAATTTCAGATGGAATGAACAGGAGAGGGCTCCTTGGGATTGGGATGCTGGGCCATTGAGATCCTGGGGAGTGTCAGTTCTGGGATGGTTGTTGCAAGGCTGGGAGTACATAAGAAATGGGGATCCCATGTCTGGGTTCCCAGGGGAATGGCAGTGCCAGGGATGGGCAGTGGCTGGGGGCCCCATGGGTCTCAGCTCCTTCCCGAGGTGCCTCAGATTTGGGGTGACCAGGGCCCAGCACAGCCCCCCTGGGTTGCTCATTTCCCGGGCAGGCATCACACGGGGTTCCTGGGTAATTCTGCCTCTGTTCCCTCCCCTGCCCTTGACTTTTTGTCTCTTTATTTCTTTTTTTCTTTATTTTCCTCACTTTTGTGCCATGTCCCCTCACCCCCAGTTCCTGGCTCAGCAATCCTGGGGTGCACCTGAGCAGGGAACAGGTTGGGGTGACCCAGGGTAGGGGGAAACTGGGGAGAGGGGGGCAGGGAAGGGTGGGGAGGCTGTGAGGGATGGAGGTGTTGCACTGTGCAGCCCCACAACACTTTCTTTTTCCTGGACAAGAAGGAAGAGGCTGTGTGGAGAGTCAGATGGGAAAGGGAGGCAGTTCTGTCTTGGGGGGGCACATGCAGGAGGGTCCTGTCCTGAGGGGGATCCTGTCCCAGGGGTGGCACATTTGGGGGCCTCTGTCAATGCAAGGGTGGGGCCCAGCCATGGCCCAGCCCCACTGCACAGGGATGGCCATTAACCAGCCCTGCTTTGGCCAGCCCCACGTGGCAGCCAGGACCTCAGGGTCCCCACAGCCCCCTTAGCTTTTATTCTGGCAGCTTTAAAGCTGCTACAGAGGTGAGAATTCTGTGTGGGAAAAAGGCCTGCCTGTGGTTTGCTCAGCCGTGCAAGAAGCACAAAACCCAAAGGGAGTCCAAGCAGTGGCTCTGGGAGGGCCTTTGATGGTTTTTATAGCAGGGCTGGCTGGAAAATCTCCCCTTCAGGGGCAGCTGTGAGGGAACCAGTCTGGAAATGCAGTAATTGATCATTTTGTTCCTCTTTGTAACGGACTGAGAGAGCCCCAGCACTACTGCAAATCCCACACCAATCAGCTCACAACCTGACCTGGACCCTCCTCCTCCCTGCCTTGCCATGGATGGACAGTGGCCAGATGCCCTGCACCCACCACAGCCGCTCTCTCACTGTCCTCCACACCTGGATGGGGAGAGAAAATTGAGCAAAGGGTTCCTGGGTTGAGACAAGGGGCAGGAGAGATAACTCATCAAACCCTGTCATGGATAAAACTGCCTTGGATTTAGAGATATCAATTGCATTTATTGCTGACAAAATCAGAGACGGGTAAGGAGAAGTGAAATAAAACCTTCAATATACCTTTCTCCTGTTATGAATGACTATGCAGTCATTGGCTTTCACTTTTATATTTATTTTAACAAAATATTTTGTTTAATTACAGTTTGTAATCTCTTTATAACTGCTTTTGATGCACTAAAATTTTTCAGCCTTTTTACCCTAACCCTGGGTAGAATATACATTTTAGTGTGATAAATATATTATAGTTTAGGCTCTCCCAAAAAATCCAGATAGGGACAATATGCTGTGTATTACAACCTTAACAGTTGCAGAACTAGCTAATGCCTTTATTTGTGTAACTAAGGGACAATGGTGAGAATAACTCAGACAATTTTGTGAAATAGCTAATGTTGGTTTAATGTACTGGTGGAGGATCTCATCTGTATGACAAGAACACAGTGAAAAGTAGCAAGTAAATAAACAGCAAAAGAAAGAATGCAAACTAGAATTTACCAATGACCCTTCGTTTATTAAAAACTGTCAAAACACGGAACAGGGGTCCTTGTGAGGACATAAAATATATAAATTTAATCTGCAGGATGGCATGTACTTTATGAAAATGAATCAAGGATCAAACCAAGCAAAGGATTCCCGGAACATGTAAACTAGAGAGAATGTTTGAATATGTATAACCCTCCTGGGTATGTATTTTACCAATGGAATGAAAAGGTGTATAAGAAGAATTGTTGTAGTTAAGGGTGTGCTTCTGACAGTTGCCAAGCACCCAGCCCTCTGTTTACTGTCCCTTTTTTCCCTTATTAAACATATAAAATTTTAACAAGTGAGCCTTGTTTCTCACACAGGTTAATCAAAAAACTACATTTTGGGTACAATAAGAGAGAAAAATTTTGTGTGCTCCCCCGGCACTGGGAGAGGGAAGGCGGAGCACCGTGGGGTGCTGTGAAGAAGAAGAAGGTTCCCCTGAGGGCAAGCGATGCCCCCCAGCACCCCCAGTGTCCCCCAGTGTCACAACGCTCACATAGTCACAGGAGTCCCACTGTCCCTCGTAGGGTCCCGACAGCTCTGCGTTTGTCACTTGTGGATCCCGAGGTGGGGCAGGGCCAGGGGACACCAGTGGGGTCCCTGAGAGTGACAACGGTTCTGGGAACCTGGGTGGGGAGTGACACCCGTGGGTGACATGTCCCTGTCCCTCCCTCACCCTGTATTAACCCCCTGCCCATTCAGTGCGCACAATGTGGGGGTCCAGCACCGCCCTCTCCTCCAGGGGGGTCCTGTTGGGATAAGGGTGGGTCTGGGTGGTGTCTGGGGAGGGGGAAAAGGGAGTCCCAGCCAGAGCCCCCCACTCACCAGTCCTGGGGCTTCCTGGCAGCTCCGAGAGAAAAAGGAGTGGGTGACCGTGGGGACACCGGAACCCCTGAACCTTCCTGGAACCTCGGCATCTCCAACCACCCACGGGACCCCCAAAATCCCCACTGAAGCCCCAATTCCCACAGGATCCATGATCTCTACCTCCACTCTGGAGGCTTCCCTTCTGTCCCAGACCCCCACCCCCCCCATTGTCACCCACCCCGGTGGTGCCACCAGTGACAGCCCCCAATGACAGCCAGGAGCAGGAGCAGGAACAGGAGGGTCCTGCCGACATTCAAAGCCACTGCTGGGGACAGAGGGGGACACACTGGGGTCACCCTGAACCCTGGGGGTCCTGAACAACCCGGTGACCCCGTGTGACCCCACCTGTGACCCAGGGTGAGCGAGGGGTCGCCAACAGGTCCAGCTCAGGGCTGAGTGCCCGGAACACACAGTGCCCATCCTGTCCCAGCTGGTTGGTGGCCATGCACTGGTAGGTGCCTGAATGTCCCACATCGATGTCCCTGAGCTCCAGGAGGAGACCCCAGGCCACCTTCTGCCCGTTGTGCAGCCAGGTGAAGGTGACAGGGGCTGAGCTCACCTGCACCTAGCAGCGCAGGGTCATGTTGTCACCTGCACACACCTGGTGTGACAGGAGACTGGGGAGTGATGGTGGCATTGGCCACAGGCACTGTGGGGCAGAGACAGGGCTGGCACATAGCGAGGTGGGATGGGGGTGCTCTGGGTGAGGTCACCCCCAGCCCAAGGGTCCTGCTCACCCAGCACAGTGACATTCAGGGGGTCACTCTTGGCCACGCTGTCCCCGTCGCTGACCCGACACCGGTACTGGCCGCTGTCATTGTCCCAAATGTGCCGCATCACCAGGTGGGGGCTGGTGAGCAGCAGTGCCCCCAAGCCCTCCTGGTGCTAGGAGAAGGACAGGGGACCTGTCCCCTTGGCCACTGTGCCACAGGTGGTCCCTGAGTGTCACCTGTCCCCCGGGGGGCTGCACTGACAGGGACACCCCCGAGAGCAGGACCCCTGCGTGGGGCAGAGGAGGGATTGGGGACACAGAAGGGGCAGGGGGGAACAGGAGGAGAAAGAAGGGTGTGGAGCAGGGGCCTTGGAAGGGGTGGGGAATCCAGGGTGGTATGGGGAGGACGAAGAGGGATAAAGAATCAGGAGGGGGAACTGGGCAGGCATGGAGGAAACCAAGAGGGACTTTTGGGTAATTTTGGGTGACCCAGGGAGGAGTAAAGGGAGGGAAGAAGAATTCAGGCAGTGTTGGGGAAACCCTCAGAGGATGGCGGGCTTCCCTGTCCCCATCCTTGCACGCACTGAGTACTGTCACTATCATGCTCTTAGATGTGCTCCTCTTCGACACCAGATTGGTCACCTGGCCCTCGAAGAGGTAGTGGCTGCTGTGGCTCAGCTGCAGAGGGGACAGGGACAGCTTGGTGCCATCGCGGAGCCCCCCCAGTTCCTTCCCCTCGTGGTAGAAGGACACCTTGGTGACGGTGTTCTGTGAGCCTCGGCAGCGCAGTGTCACCATGTCCCCCTCCAGCAGCGCCCACGCTGGCACCTGCAGTACCAGATTGCCTGGGGGATAGAGGGGTCCTGTCACACCTGATGGCACCGGGACCCCTCACTGGGTCACACCCAGGGTACCAGGGGTTCCCAGGTCACACAATTTTTCTCCCACACTGGGATGCTCTGGGATGTCCCCAGAGCAGGGGACAGTCTCTGGTCACCTAGGAGGTGACCCATGGAGCAGAGCCCACCCAGAGCCCTCAGGGTCCCTACGGGTGCCAGGCTGGGGACACCCAACCCCCCCTCACCATTTAGGACTGTCACAGAGGTGCTGTGCCTGGTGTCGGGTCTGTCACATTGGTAGGTGCCACTCTCAGTGACAGTGATGTGGTCAATTCCCTGCTGCCTCCAGGGCCCCCCATCCTGGTACCTGGTGGTGGCACCGGCGGTCTCCGAGCCCTAGCTGGTCAGTGTCACCCGGTCCCAGTTCACTGCTGGCATCCAGGGGAGCTCCATGTGGAGCTGGGTGGTCTGGGCACCTGCAGGTGACAGGGGACACCAGCCTGCCAGGGCCAGCGTGGGGCTGGGGATAGCGGGGTGGGGCCATGGCATCCCCCAAGGACTCACCAGGGAGGCCGAGGGTCTGGGCTGGAAGGGAGAAGGAAAGGGCTGGGTGGGGTTGGCACTGCAGTGACAGAGGCACTTGGGGTACTGGGTGTGAGTGCTGTTCCCCAAACTGTCCCCGTGGAGACAGCAGTTCTTGAGAAAAAATGCGTGGGGGTGGCCCCCAAAAGATTTTGAAAGGCAGAGGGACATGTCTGTGTCACAGCCACCCATGCACCACATTCATGTGGCACAGACACCTTGGGAACAGGGACACTGAGTCCACCCTGGGCTGAGGTAGAACATGGGGACACTGTGGACACCCCAGACACGAGGACACCACAGACACAGCCCTTGCTGGGCTTGGAGTCACCCCAAAATCTGAGGCACACAGGGAAGGGACTGAGACCCCTGTGCCCAACAAGCCACTGCCCATCCCTGGCACCCCCATGCCCCTCACATTGAATGTGGCACTCACATTCATTATGTCTCCCCATCCCTGTGACCCCCATCCCAGTACTGACATTCCCCAGGATCTCCATGGCCCACCACCCTATTCCCAAGGAACCCTCTCCTGCTCATTCCATCCCCTGAAATCCTCCTTCCCCCAGAACCTTGATTCTCTCAGGACCCCCATTCCCACGGGACCCCCCACTCCCCCACACATCCCTGGGGGTCTCTGTGTCCCTGCCCCACACACCCGTGGGTCAGGTCCTCCCATTTCCTGGCTCAGCCATCCCAGGCAACACTTGATGCCCAATTGGTTGAGACAAAATTATGCATCCATAGAATAAAAGCAGAACTCTTTCCCACATCATTATTTTCCAAAAAAAGTACAAACTTGGCAAAAATCAAACTGACAAGGTATAAAATGTTCTGGTTTCTAGAATCCATTGCTTTCCCAACAAGTCACTCACAATAAAAACACAAACAAATCACAATGAAATGAGACTTTTATTCTCTTTAGCAGCCCCTTGTGCATCCCACAGCAGTGTATGTTTGTGGAGAACACAGAGTGTGGAATCTCCCTGAGTGTCCAACAGCTCCATGGGATTGTTCCCTGCCTGCTGGGCAGCAACCCAGCCCCCAAGGGAGCCTTTTGTTGCACCATATTTAGAAACTCTCCCCATTCTCACCCTGAAACTTGATTGGCTTCCCATGGAGGATGGGGATAAGCTCTGTCCATCCTTTGGACAGCGCACAGGAATCTGTGGAAATGCCCCTGTGTGCCTCAGGCTCTGATTCTCTGGTAAATCCACTCCAGCCTGGCCTGAATTCCCCTGCCTGGACACTCCCTGCTCCTGCTGTGACACCCCTGTTCCCCAGCCCCTCGTGTGCCCAGTATTTCCACCCTTTTCCATCACTTCTGGTGTGCAAATCCAGAGGCAAAACATTCTTTCTGGAAGGTTCCAAAGGGCTGCAGGTTTTGTTCAAGAAGGAGGGTCCGGATAAGGTTGTTGAGCAGATTGTTGTGGGATTTGCAGTAGTGATGGGGCTCTCTCAAACCCTTACGAAGAGGAACAAAATGATCAATTATTGCATTTCTGGACTGGTTCCCTCACAGCTGCCCTTGCAGGGGTGGTTTCCAGCCAGCCCTGCTCTGAAAACCATCAAAGGCCCTTGCAGAGCCACTGCTTGGACTCTTTTGGGTTTTGTGCTTCTTGCAGGGCTGAGCAAACCACAGGCAGGCCTTTTTCCCCCACAGAATTCTCACCTCTGCAGCAGCTCTAAAGCTGCCAGAATCAAAGCCAAGGGGGTTGGGGGCACTCTGAGGTCCTGGCTGCCAAATGGGGCTGGCCAGAGCAGGGTTCGGCAATGGCCACCTCTGTGCAGTGGGGCTGGGCCATGGCTGGTCACACCCTTGGGTAACCACTGGCTTCAAGGAGCAGGATTTTGGGAGATCCTTCCTGCCCAGGGCTCCATTCACCAGCTGCTCTTGTGAGCTCAGATCCTGCAGGGGACGAGCAAGAATGGAGAAGCCTGGACACCACAGAGCTGCCAGGCCCCAGGACAGGACCCCCTTGCCCAGACTGTGTCACCCTCTGACAGCATCCTCCCAGGATGGGAGTCCCCCAGATGTTCTCCCCCAGGACAGAACCTGCTCCCCTCCTGTGATAAAGGTGTCAAATGGCCTCTTCCTTCTTCTGCAGGAGAGAGAAAGTGAAAGTGTTGGGGGGGGGCACAGCCAGACATCCCCATCCCACACAGCCTCCCCAGCCCACCCTGCAGACCCCTCACCCCTGCTTGCCCCACCCTGGGCTTCCCCGAACTGCTTCCCTGCTCAGGTGCCCCCTATGATCACCAAGGCACAAACTGGGGGCTTGTGAATTGGAGGGGTTAAATGATAGAAATGGAAAAAAAAAAAGAGGGAAAAGCCACTGGGGTGTGGGGACACAGACCCAGACTTTCTTGGAATCTACTTGTGGTGACCCTCCCAAATCACCAGCACCTGGTGGGGGCTGTGCTGTTCTCTGGATCACCCCAAAATCTGAGGCACCCAGGGATGGAGCTGAGACCCACAGGCTCACCCAGCCACTGCCCATCCCTGGCACCCCCATTTCCCTGGGAACTGAACCATGGGAGCCCCATTCCTTATGTCCCCCCATCCTCTCTGCAACCCCCATCCTAGTACTGACATTCCCCAGGATCTCCATGGCCCAGCACCCCATTCCCAAGGAACCCTCTCCTGTTCATTCCATCCTCTACAATCCTCCTTTCCCCAGAACCTTGATTCTTCCAGGAACACCCATCCCCCCTGCACCCGATCTTTAGCAGGGTGACCACATCCCGTGACCCCCAATCCCTGGAGCCCACGTTCCCCTGGGACTCCCATCCCTGAGTCCCCCCAACCCTGGAGACCCCCATCCCCGGGTCCCCAAACCCCCTGAGCCCCCACTCCTGGGAACCCATGTCCCACCTTGTCCTACCCAGCTTTGACCCATCCTGTCCCCAGCTTGTGGACACCCTTCCCCCACCAGGTGCCAGCTACGCATGAGGGCGAGACATGACCTCGCTTCCTTCCCCTCTGGCCAAAGAGCCACCAGCGAGAGAACAGCCACCCCTGGCAGCGAGTGACAGCCAGTCCACATGGCTGAGGACACCAGGATGGCCGGGAAGGTGGCGCTGCTCCTGTGGGACGAGTGCCCTGGGCATGGGGCAGACACCCCGGGGATGGGGAGGGGGCACAGGGGGGCTTTGGGGTCCCCTGAGGTCCCCAAGGGCAGCAGTGCCAGAGCATGAGGTGGCTGGAGCCATGGGATTGCTGTGGGGAAAGGGGAAGGGGGACAACATCGTGGGGACAATATTAGGGGGACAGAGATTTGGGGAGGCATCATGGGGTTGGTGTGGGTGACCTGGACCAGCACGGGGTGGCCGTGGCATCCCCAGTTCAGGGATGTCCACAGCGTCCTGGTGTCCTGACTGAGCAAGGGCTAGACAAGGTGTCCCTGTCCCCAAGGGGTCCATGTCACACAAGGACACTTTGGGGACAGCCCCCACACCCTGTACCCCATGTGCCTCTGTCCGTGCAGTGCCACCCCCACCCAGCCCTGTCCCTTCTCCCTTTCAGCCCAGACCCTTGGCCTCTCTGGTGAGTCCTTGGGGGATGCCACAATCCCGCCCGACTGTCCCCAGCACCGCGCTGGCCCTGGCAGGCTGGTGTCCCCTGTTAGCTGCAGGTGCCCGGACCACCCAGCTCCTCCTGGAGTCCACCTGGAGGCCACTGGTGCTGTGGGACCGGGTGACACTGACCTGCCAGGGCTTGGGGACTGCCGATGCAACCACCTCGTACAGGGTCGGGCAGCACTGGTGGCAGCAGGGAATTGACTGCCTCACTGTCACCCTGAGTGGCACCTACATATGTGACAGACCTGGAACCGGGCTCAGCACCCCCGTGAGACTCTTAAATGGTAAGGGGTTTTGGGTGTCCCCAGCCTGGCATCCACGGAGACCCCAAGGGCTCTGGGTGGGCTCTGCTCCATGGGTCACCTCCAGTGTGACCAGACCCTGTCCCTTGCTCTGGGGACATCCCAGAACATCTCAGTATGGGGGAACCTCGTGTTGGAATTGGTGACCTCTGGTGTGCTGGGTGTGACCCAATGGGGGGTCCTGATGCCATCAGGTGTGACAGGTCCCCTCTGTCCCCCAGACTGTCTGGTGCTGCAGGTGCCGGTGCGGGCGCTGCTGGAGGGGGACACGGTGACACTGTGTTGCCGGGCGCAGCAGAACAGCACAGACACCTCGGTGTCCTTCTACCACAAGTGGAAAGAACTGGGGAGAGTCCGCGGTGGGACCGAGCTGTCCCTGTTCCCTCTGCAGTTGAACCACAGTGGCACCTACAGCTGCAAGGGCCTGGTGGGATCCTGGGGGGGGAAGAAGTCAGCAGGGGTGACAGTGACAGTGCAGGGTGAGCACCCCAGAGCACCCCAGTGTGGGAGGAGCCCATGTTGGAATTGGGGATCCTTGGTGCGCTGGGTGTGACCCAATACGGGGATCCCCATGGAAATGGGACCCCTGGTGTGACAGGACCCCCGTGTCCCACGGCCCAGTTAGAGTTGCAGGTGCCAGCGCAGGAGCTGCTGGAGGAGGACACACTGACACTGAGCTGCTGGGGCTGCCAGGACAACCCGGTCACCGGAGTGTGATTCTGCCATGGGGACAAGGAGGTGGGGAGGTCCTTCAATGGGGCCGACCTGTCTCTGTCCCCTCTGCAGCTACACCACAGCGGCCACTACCGCTGCGGGGGCTGGGTGGGCTCCAAAGCATCACTGTGGGCACAGTCGGCGCCACAGACAGTGACAGTGCACGGTAAGAACCCCCACGGCTGGAACTCCAATCTCCTGACACCCCCTGTTACAATCTGTCCCTATGGACAGGTTTCGTAGACGTTCTTTTAGATTGATTTCAGGGTGCAAAAAACCGACATGGTACAAGGGGGATTTGCAGGTTAATCAACACAATAGACTTTATTAAAATAACGACAGCAAAAATGCATTGGGGAGAAATAAAGGGAAAAAGGGAAAAATAAGGAAAAATAAGAAAGGGAAAGGAAAAAGGGGGGGTTATAGCTACCAAAATGTGAGAATGGTGGAGGTCCTTCGGTATCCAGCCGAAGAGGTTCACCAGGTCACATCCCAGGGAGATCTCAGAGATGCAGTCCATCTGGACTCCAATTATACCCTTTTCAATGAGGGGGAAGGGGATTATTTCGAAATCAAATCTATTGTAAAGAATAGTATTTGGAAAGGGGGTACACACAGTCCACCTTGCAACGAACGAAAGTCATTGTGTTCGTGGTTCAGTGCCTGCACCTGCAGTCATCCATCTTGCTTTGGTCAGCTTGCCTCCCCCCGTGCACCTCCCCTGGGCTGGGGGCTCCAGTCCTTGAAAAGTGTGAGGGAGGCCTTTTTTCACATGGGGATTTCTTGGGGTCTTCTCTGGTGGAGAGGCTTCTGTCATCTCAGCTTGTCTGTCAAGGTGGTTGTAGATGAACAAGAGAGGTCTTCTGTAGGAGACCACCCAAAAACTCAGGGAGGAAGAGTCCAGCCAGGCCAAGAGGTGGGACAGTTTCCAAGATTATTGTTGTGAAAAGGACACAGTGCCTCCTTCGTTTCAACATGCTCGGTGTAGCGTGCAGGGAACTGCACCTGTGGAAACAGCAACGCTTTCAGGTCATGAAACTCCTTGGCTTGGCGTGTCCACTGTGGCTAGGAAAGGGACAAAGCGGTCTTCTGAGCAGTCTCTCAATGACAGTTGTGAGGCAGATGAGGGATATTTCAGACAGACTCTCACACCCCCAAAGCCCCTTCCTAGCGGACTCAGAGTCACAGTCCTCACCTCCCCTCTCCTTCCCAGAGCTCTTCTCGGTGCCAGTGCTGGAGGGTCCTCCCGAGCCAACCGAACGGTCCCCCCTGACTCTCAGCTGCCTCAGCATCCCCAACCCCATGCGGCCCCGAGCCCCCCTCCTGCACGTGTTCTAATGGGACGGGCAGGTGGTGGGGGGCCCGCAGGGGTCCCTGCAGCTTCTGGTACCCGCTGGCGGGGGCCTCCCACTCGGGGAATTACAGCTGCCAGCTGTGATCCGAGGGGCGGGTCCGTGCAGAAGAGCAGCGCCCGGCTCCCCGTCACAGTGCGCAGTGAGTGCGGGGAAGGGCACAGGGAGCCCACAGACACCCCCCGGATCCCCTGCCTGGGTGCGTCCATGTCTCCCTGACACATTTCTGGGGTCCCTCCGCCTCTGCCCTGTGTCCCCTCACCCCTCCGTGGTGTGAACCCATCCCCGACATCCCCCACCACGCCCATCTCCGTGTCCCTATCCCCCCACACCATCTGTCAGCCCCTCCCTGTGCCCTCTGCCCTGTCTCTGTCCCCACAGTGCCTGTGGCCAATGCCACCATCACCCCCGGTGCCCTGTCACACTAGGTGCACGCAGGTGACAACATGACCCTGCACTACTCAGTGCAGGTCGGCTCAGCCCCTGTCACCTTCACCTGGCTGCACAATGGGCAGGAGGTGGCCCGGGGTCCCCTCCAGGAGCTCAGGGACATCGATGTGGGACATTCGGGCACCTACCAGTGTGCTGCCACCAATCAGCTGGAACAGGACAGGCACTGCATGTTCTGGGCACCCAGCCCTGAGCTGGCACTGACGGTGACACCTGGCTCACCCAGGGTTGCAGGTGGGGTCACACGGGGTTGCCGGGGTGTTCAGGATGACCGCAGTATATTCCCCTCTGTCCCCATCAGTGGCTGTGAATGTCAGCAGGACCCTCCTGTTCCTGCTCCTGCTCCTGGCTGTTATCGGGGGCTGTAACTGGTGGCACCACCGGGGTGGGTGACAGTGGGGGGGGGATGGGGATCCTGGAGTGAGGGGAAGCTCCCAGAGTGGGGGCAGACATCAGCAGCACCCAGGGACTCTGAGGTGGGGAAAACGGAGCCTGCAGTGACCTCAACTGGGGGATCTGGGGGGATTTGGGGGGAATGTTGAGGGTCTTGTTTGGGCTCCAGGGCCATCGCTTGGTGGGTTTTGAGGAACATTGGGGTGGCACAGGGAGCTCCTGGATCTTTTGAGGATCTCCTGGAGAGATGTGCAGGGATGTAGGGGGATCTTTCTGGGATCCTGGGGGAGTTTGGGGGTGCCCCTCCCTGCCAGACTTGGTGTTCTGGGGGCTCAGAGAATGGTGGACAGCAGGGGGTGTTGGGGGCTCTGCGGTGATGCAGAAGTTCTGGGGGGTTCAGGGGTGCTTGGAGTTGCCGGGGGCTGTCTTTTTAGCTGGTCAGAGTGACCCCGACTAAAGTTCGAAAGTTCCTTTTCCCAGCCCGGTGCTTGAAGAAAAAGTCAGGGCTCTTCATTTTTTCGGTCTCAAGATTGTTTATTGCATCTTATCTATAAGGTTCTTTCTCCCTGTCCAGCCGAGATCCGTTTGGCAGGACAGCCAGAGGCACTCCCCCCTCCTCCAGGGTGGTGTTATCTTTATATACTACAAACTACGTGTACAATATTTACAGTTATTTTCCAATACCTATCATCTATATTAGACAGTGAGTTTCTACTTTAGACCAATCTAAAAGTGCCAACATCACCAGACAAGATGGAGGTAGAGAAGAAGAAGAAAGGCTAGACACGCCCAAATCCCTCCATCTTGTCACCAGAAACCCCTATACCAAAAATCCTAAAACCTACATTTAGACTCTGTAATTATTTATTCTTACACTATTTACACTATTGTGGCTTTTATCTCTTTCTATAAAGGTGACAAGTTATTCCGTGGTTCATAATCGAACCCACTGGTGTTCTGGGCTGTGTGCCAGGGTCTCCGAGCCCCCTGGCAAGGGTCCCAGGAAACTCTGGACTCCCAGAGGGATGTCCTGAGTTCCGACAGGAGTGTCCAGGAGGAATCAGGTGTCCAGTGGGAATCGGGGCTGTAGGGGGGATTTGGGGGTCCCGTGGGTGGTTGGAGATGCCAAGGTCCCAGGCAGGTTCAGGGCTCCCAGGCACCCCTTGGTCATCCCCTCCGCTTTTCCTTGCAGCTGCCAGGAAACCCCAGGACAGGTGAGTGGGGGGCTCAGGCTGGGACTCCCCTTTCCCCCTCCCCAGACACCACCCAGACCCCCCCTTATCCCCACAGGATCCCACCAGAGGTGAGGGCACTGCTGGACCCCTAGTCGTGGGCACCGAGTGGGCCAGGGGTGAGTACAAGGAGGGACAGGGACACGTCACCCATGGGTGTCAACTCCCAACCTGGTCCCCACAACTGGTATCATTCTCAGGGGCCCCACGGGTGTCCCCCAGCCTTGCCCCACATCGGGATCCACAAGTGACCAATGTGGAGCTGTCAGGACCCCAGGAGGGGCAGCAAGACTCCCATGACTACGATGACGTGCTGTGACACTGGAGGCACCGGGGACACTGGGGGGCTTCAATTCCCCTCAGGTGTCTCTTCCTCTTCTTCCCAGCACCCCACGGGACTCCTCCTTCCCTCTTCCAGTGCTGGGGGAGCACATGACCCTTTTCACTCTTATTGTACCCAAAATTCAGCTTTTGATTAAACTGTGTGATAAACAAGGCTCACTCATAAAATTTGTAAATGTTTAATAACAAATAAAAGGGACAGTAAACAGCCTGCTGGGTGCTTGGCTACTGCCAGAGGCACAGGGTTAACTACAACAATTCTTCTTACTGAGACAGAGTAAAATTTTCCAGGCTCCAGGGTAGAAATCCATTTTGATTTAGGTTAAATGTACATCTTTTAGTTAAGCCTTGGAATCTTAGCTGTTTAATCTAAACTCAGGAAATTTCTTCAGTAAAGGGCAGAGATAAGGTGGGGGAGACAGGTCAACTTGGCCTAGGAATTCCTTCTGATAACAAAAGAACTAGCGCTAAATGTCACGCAAAGTCTGTAAAATTAATATGTATGACCATATTATGAAATTGTATGCATATGTATTTGGGAAGAAAGATAAAAAGGGGACCTGAAGATCCCAGAGGTACGCATGCCTTTTAAGGGGAGTAACCTGCGCATGTGTCCAGCGCTGCAATAAACATACTGGCTTTACAACTTTTACAAAGTTGTGGAGTTTTTGATTTTCTCCGCAAAACATTACACACCTTTTCATTTTATTGGTTAAATACATACCCAGGAGGGTTATACATATTCAAACATTCTCTCTAGTTTACATGTTCTGGGAATCCTTTGCTTGGTTTGATCCTAGATTCATTTTCATAAAGTTCATGCCATCCTGCAGAGTAAATTTATATATTTTATGTCCTCACAAGCCCCCCACCCCGTTCTGTGGTTTGAGAGTTCTTGATAAATGAAGGGTCAGTGGTAAATCCCACTTTGCATTCTTTCTTTTGCTGTTTATTTACTTGCTTCTTTTCAATGTGTTCTTGTCATACAGGTGAGATACTCCACCAGTACATTAAATCAATATCAGCTATTTCACAAAATTATCTGAGTTATTCTCACCATTGTCACTTAGTTACACAAATAAAGGCATTAGATATTTCTGCAACGGTTAATGTTATAATACACAACACATTGTCTCTATCTGGACATTTTGGGAGAGCCTAAACTATAACATATTTATCACACTAAAATGTATATTCTACCCAGGGTTAGGGTAAAAAAGCTGACAAACTGTAGTGCATTAAAAGCCGTTAAAAAGATATTACAAACTGTATTATACCAAAATAATTAGCAAAAACCAATAGAATAGTGAAAGCCAATGACTGCATAGTCATTCATAACAGGGGAAAGGTGTATTGAAGGGTTTATTTCACATCCCCTTATCCTGCTCGGATTTTGTCAGCAATAAATTCAATTCAAATCTCTAAATCCAAGGCAGTTTTACCCGTGACAGGGTTTGATGAGTAATCTTTCCTGGTCCTTGTCTCAGCCCAGGAACCCTTTGCTCAATTTTCTCTCCCCATCCAGGTGTGGAGGGCAGTGAGAAAGTGGCTGTGGTGGGTGCAGGGCATCTGGCCACTGTCCATCCATGGCAAGGCAGGGAGGAGGAGAAGGGTCCAGGTCAGGTTATTGAACACATTAGTGTGGGATTTGCAGTAGTACTTCTAGGGCTCTCTAAGAACCTCACCAAGAGGAACAAAATGATCAATTACTGCATTTCCGGACTGGTTTCCTCTCTGCTGCCCTTGCATGGGAGGTTTCCAGCCAGCCCTGCTCTGAAAACCATCAAAGGCCCTCCCAGAGCCACCGCTTGGGCTCCCTTTGGGTTTTGTGCTTCTTGCAGGGCTGAGGAAACCACAGGCAGGCCTTTTCCCCCCCCACAGAATTCTCACCTTTGCAGTAGCCCAAAAGCCGCCACAATCAAAGCCAAGGGGCAGGGGGGACCCTGAGGTCCTGGATGCCACCTGGAGCTGGCCAGAGCAGGGCTGGGTAATGGCCATCCCTGTGCAGTGGGGCTGGGCCATGGCTGGGCCCCACCCTTGGATGGCCACCCCAACCACATCAGCCACTCTACAATACGTATCTCAATCCCAACACTAACAAAATCACAACATTTAATCAACAATATAATCAGTAATGTAATATCCATTTATATAATATCCAGGGAAAGTCAACTTCCATTCACTTGTTTCTCACAATACATAGCAGTAAAGAACTGGTATTCCTGTTCCCACATCTTTGCCTAAAAGCCCCATAATTTAAAAGTTATAACAGCTCATAGAGAAGGAGGTCGTATTTTCCATTCCAAGGGAGGTTCCCAACCTTGTTGAGCTTCCTTGACAGAGCCGAACAAAGAAACACCATTTCTGCCAATGTAACCAAAGAGCTGCATTTTTGTCCCAGGAGTAGGGAACCAGGTTCTGTGCCCCCTTGGAACTGGGATGGGGAAGAGTAAACCACTTTACTGGGAGCAGTGGGAGGGGGATTGCAGAGCCACTAAGCACAATGGGGTTAAGAGGAACAAATCTGATTTTGATTTATGACTCAACATGTGCTACCCATGAGGTGAAAAATGACTCTGTGGGTTGACCATGTGCTGGGAACCGTGTTCCTGGTGAGGCTTCACGCAACAGATGATCAGGGGAGAGAAAGCTTCAGTGATCGAGCTGTGAGTGACCCCCACTGGCTGGTGGGACAGATGCCTGGGAAAAATGTCTGGGAAGAAATTCCCGGAAATCGGGCTGTGGGAACGGCCTTTGCAAATAAAAGCAGCAAACTGTGCCACAACAGGAGTGTTTTGCTTTGGGTTTCTTGGAGGGATCAGGGGCTCGCTCAGAGGGTCAGCTTGGCCCTCCTCCCCTGTGGGATTCACATTCTCTGAACATGGGAGAAGCAGTGAGACAAGCAAAGAATGATCCAAACAATTCTTATCTCATTTACTGCTGCTGTGTTGTTCACAAGTGGAATGCATTGTGGATGATTGTTTACCTGAAAGGAATTTGTGATTGGATTCTGGTGTGAGCCTTTTGATTCACTGACCAATTGAATCCAGGTGTGTGTGTGTCGGGACTGTCGGCAAACAATCATGAGATTGTGTGCAGTAGAGTGCAGTTGAGTGCTTGGAAGATTCAGTTTAGGTGTAATGTAATATACTATAGAATAATATAGTATAAAAAAGTAATTAATGAGCCTTCTGAAAAGATGGAATCAGATGCACCATTCCTCTCAGACGCTGGGCAAAAATATCACTGATAATCCCCCTTCTCGCCTTTTCCTCCCAGTGGTCCTTCTTCCCTGTCCACACCCCTTTTTCCCTGCTTTGCTGCTTCCTTGAGGCAGCTCATTCCTGCTCATCCTGGAGATTCCTTCATTGCCTCCCCCAACGGAGCAGATGCTGCCTGCACCCACCTGCCTCCTCTGCCGCATTTCCCATGCTGCCCACAGCACTGAGCCTGCTGCACCTGCCCACCACAGCACCAGCCCACGGCAGCCAGCCCAGAGCCAGCAGTGCCACAGCACTAGCCCGCAGCCAGCCCGCAGCAGCCAGCCTGCAGTCATCTCTCGCCGATGCCAGAGACACGCAGGTGCCATCACTTGCTGATCACACCCAACCATTCACAAAAGCCATGTGGGCTGGCCGTGGCTTGCAGCACACACACTCCATCTGCTGAGCTGATGCCCACAGAGCGCCCGGGCTTCTTGTGGTAACGCTGTCTCTGTCCTCTGTTTCTCTCTCTATCCTTTTCCCTTTCTACTCCCTTCTCTCCCCCTTTGGTAAGAACATTTACCCTCCTGTATCAATAAACAGTGCTCAGATATAATATAGCCATGTTTGTGCTTCATTTTCATCTGAGAAACCTTTCAGAAGGAATCCTCCCCAACTCCCCCTTTTACAGCGGGATGGGAAAGGGGTAGTGGGAGGGGGAATGGGGAAGTCCTGGGTGTACAGCAAGCACTGTGGGGAGAGAATGGGGCAGTAACTGAGGGTACTTGGGCACTTGGATGGGGCTGGGGAGCCTCTGCAGGTATGAGCAAAGGGTTGGGGGAGCCCTTGGGGGTAGTGGGAGAGGAAATGGGGAGCAGAGGGTGCCCAGTGTAGCTTTCCCCTGGCCCATGACCACCTCTGTTGGAAGGATGGGCAAGCACAGGAGGCATGGAGGGAGCACCCCCAGTGTCACCCAGTGCCTCCCGCTTCCCAGAGCATCACAACTTCTGGTGTAGATTGTCATAGATTTCTCTGGGTTCCCATGGTTGCCTTTGCAGCTCCATGTACGTTGCCTGAGGATCCTCCACCAGGGGTGCCAGGGGGTCTGGGGGGACCCTGTGGGAATAAGGGGTTGTGTGGAAGGGTTTGGGTAAAAGGTATGTCATGGCTGGAGCCTGCAGTCACCTTTCCTGGTGCTTCCTGGCATCTGCAAAGGAAAACTGGAGGGGTGACTTTGGAGATCCGGGGGCCCTCATCCACCCTAGGGAATCCTGAACCACCACCAGACACACAATTCTCCCCAGCCCCCCCCAGTATCCCTGAAGCACCTCACTTGCACCAACACCCTGAGCTCCCAGAACCCCAAGCCTGGAAGAGAGGGGACCCCTGATAGAACCCCAAACATCCCCATCCAACAGCTCCCCAGACCTCTGAGCCATGGTCAATGGGGACTCAGCCCATCCCAAGTCAGGGGCTGTGAGTGCCACACTATGGCCCCCCTCCTCCGGGGGCCTTGCCACCTCTCTCCATGACCTCTGTCTCCTTATTGCCACCCACTCACAGGGTGCCACCAGTGACAGCCCCCGAAGACAGCCAGGAGCACGAGCAGGAACAAAAGGGCCCCACCAACTCCTGCGGCCACTGTAAGAAACAGAGGGAGACATATCAGGACCAGCCATCTCCCCAGGGGTCCTGCACTCCCTGGTGACCCTGTGAGACCTCACCTGTGTCCCTGTGTCCCCATATTTTCACCGTCAGTGCCAACTCAGGGCTGAGTGCCCGGAACACGCAGTGCCTGTCCTGTCTCAGCTGGTTGGTGGCCACGCACTGGTAGGTGCCCGAATGTCCCACATCAATGTCCCTGAGCTCCAGGAGGAGACCCCGGACCACCTCCTGGCTGTTGTGCAGCCAGGTGAAGGTGACAGGGGCTTGGCCCACCTGCACTGAGCAGCACAGGGTCATGTTGTCACCTGCATGCACCTGGTGTGACAGGCGACCGGGGGTGATGGTGGCATTGGCCACAGGCACTGCGGGGATAGAGACAGGGCTGGGGCCAGAGGGAGGGGCTGGCAGCTGGTGTGGGGGGAGAAGGACAGGGGGGATGGGTGTGATGGGGGATGTCGAGGATGGGGTCACAGCACAGAGGGGTGAGGGGACACAGGGCAGCGGCAGGGGGACACAAGAAATGTGTCAGGGAGACATGGACGCACCCAGGCAGGGGATCCGGGGGGTGTCTGTGGGCTCCCTGTGCCCTTCCCCGCACTCACTGCGCACTGTGACGGGGAGCCGGGTGCTGCTCTTCTGCACGGACCCCCCCCTCGGATCACAGCTGGCAGCTGTAATTCCCTGAGTGGAAGACCCCCATGGCGGGCACCAGCAGCTGTGGGGATGCCTGCGGGCCCGCCACCACCTTCCCATCCTGGTAGAACACGTGCAGGAGAGAGGCTCGGGGCCTCAGGGGGCTGGGGGTGCTGAGGCAGCTGAGATTCAGGGGGGACCCCTCGGTGGGCTTGGTGGGACCCTCCAGCACCTGCACTAAGAAGAGCTCTGGGAAGGAGAGGAGAGGGGGATTTGTGACCCCAAGTTCCTGGAGAGTGGCTGTGGGAGTGTTGGTGTGGCAGCTGTGGGTTGCTCACTGTGCACTGTCACTGTCACCGGTGCTGACTCCTGCCACCCCCAGGATTTCACCCAATAATTGCAGCTGTAGCTGCGTGGTGCAGCTGCAGAGGGGACAGGGACAGCTCGGTGCCATCGGGGAACACCTCCTGTTCCTCCTCCTCATGGTAGAAGGACACCTCAGTGACTATGCTGTTCCACTTGCCCTGGCAGCACAGTGTCACCATGTCCCACTCCAGCAGTGCCCACGCTGGCACCTGCAGCACCAGCCATTCTGGGGGACAGAGGGATCCTGTCACACCTGATGGCACCAGGAAACCCAGTCCCACAGCACCGCTGGCCTCCAGGTGTCTCCACGAGGAGCTGGGTAGTCTGGCTGCCTGTGGGTGGCAGGGAACAACCAGCCTGCCAGGGCCAGTGTGGGGCTGGGGACAGCAGGGTGGGGCCATGGCATCTTCTGAGGACTCACCAGCGAGGCCGAGGGTCTGGGCTGGAAGGGAGAAGGGACAGGGCTGGGTGGGGGTGGCACTGTAGGGACAGCAGCACAGGGGTACTGGGTGTGGGGGATTCCCCCCAACTGTCCCCATGGGGACAGCAGGTCTTGTGGGAAAGTGTGTGGGAGTGGTCCCCAAAACGTTTACAAGGCAGAGGGACATGTCTGTGTCACAGCCACCCGTGCACCACATTCATGTGGCACAGACGCCTTGGGAAAAGGGAAACCAAGGCCACCCTGGGCTGAGGCAGAACATGGGGACACTGTGGACAACCCAGGCACGAGGACACCACGGACACATCCTATGCTGGCCCAGGTCACCCCCACCAGCTCATGATCCTATCCCCATCATCCCATCCCCATGGCCACATCCTCACCGTTCCTGTCCCCTTCTGTCTCTGCATCCCAGTTCCCTTGTCCCTATGCCCAGAGCTACCTGAGCCCAAAGGTGCCAGTCCCCACATTCCTGTCCCCCCATCCCCCAAACCAAGGATGGGTGTCCAGGAGAATGGGGGTACAGGGGAATTGGGGTCTACGTGCCTGGGGGAAACCAGGGATTGCGGTGTTGTTGGAATATGGTCCCCAGGGATTTGGGGTCATGGCATGTGGGTGCCAGGGTTGGGGATGCAGGGGGGAAAAGGGGACCCTTGGGAATAGGGGTTCTGGGGGAAGGAGCAGCCTATGGAATGGGATCAAGGCAATGGTGGTGCTGGGCAATGGCAGTCCTGGGATGGGAGTCCCCAGGGAAGAAAGAGCAAGGCCACGGGCGTCCCATGGTTGGGGTGCTAGGGGAATGGGGGTGCAAGGGTTGGAGGGTGGCTGGGTGGGCACGAGGATCTCAGCTCCTTCCCTTGGTGCCTCAGATTTTGGGTGACCCAGGGCCCAGCACACCCCCTCTGGAGTGCTCGATTGCTGGGGATGGGGGTCCTGGGTGACTCTGCTTTTGTGCCCTCCCCTGCCCTTGACTTTTTCCTCTCTTTATTTCTCTTCATTCCTTATTTCCTCACTTTTGTGCCATGTCCCCTCAGCCCCAGTTCCTGGCTCAGCAATTCCGTGGAGAACCTGAGCTGGGAAGAGGTTGGGGGGATCCGGTTGCGGGGGGGAAATGGGGAGTAGGGGTTGCAGGGAAGAGTAGGGAGGCTGTGGGGGATGGAGGTGTTGGGCTGTGCCCCCTCAAAACTTTGTTTTTCCTTGACAAGAAGGAAGAGACTGTATGTGCTCAGTTTCAGAGGGGAAAGGGAGGCAGCTCTGTCCTGGGGTGGCACATACATGGGGGGCCTGTCCTGTGAGGATCCTGTCCCAAGGCCTGACATATCCTGGCATGGGGGGTCCTGTCCCAGGGGGTGGCGGTTCCAGAAATGTCCCTGCACATTCCTGATAGGGTTCCAATACCAGCAGTGGCACATTTGGGGGCCTCTGTCAATGCAAGGGTGGGGCCCAGCCATGGCCCAGCCCCACTGCACAGGGATGGCCATTAACCAGCCCTGCTCTGCCCCAGCCCCACGTGGCAGCCAGGACCTCAGGGTCCCCACAGCCCCCTTAGCTTTGATTCTGGCAGCTTTAGAGCTGCTGCAGAGGTGAGAATTCTGTTGGGGAAAAAGGCCTGCCTGTGGTTTGCTCAGCCGTGCAAGAAGCACAAAACCCAAAGGGAGCCCAAGCAGTGGCTCTGGAAGGGCCTTTAATAGTTTTCAGAGCAGGGCTGGCTGGAAATCCCTCCCTGCAGGGGCAGCTGTGAGGGAACCAGTCCGGAAATGCAGTAATTGATCATTTGCTCCCCTTGGTAAGGGACTGAGAGAACCACAAACTACTGCAAATCCCACAACAATCTCCTCAACAACCTGCCTGGGACCCTCCTTCTTGAACAAAACCTGCAGCCCTTTGGAACCTTCCACAAAGAATGTTTTGACTCAGGCTGGGGTCATCAGCTAAGAGGGAAATGTGTGGAAATATCGAGCCGGGGCTCTGCCCATGGCCATGGTGTTGCTGTGGGGAGCGACCCTGTCTGGATTCCAGGTGTCCCCAAAGGTGCTCCATCCCTGCCCTCCTCACCGGAGTGAAAGGCTGAGGGTTTGCAGGAATTATGATGTAAAGCCACCAGAGGTGCTGCTGTGGACCCGAGACCTGCCTGGGGTCAGGCGCTGCCTTCCTTCCATTCGGGATCATGGAGAGCGGCCGCGGGTGTTGGGCAGGGCATGTACCAGGCCCTGGGACACTGCTACGCTGCCAGTGGGCACCGGGATCCAACCTCCTGCCTTGGCAGCCTCTGCCCGCTGCCGGTGGTGGTGCCAGGACCGATTGTTGCCCGTGAGTTTGCAAAAAGAGAGATTTCCCCTCCTGCCTCCTGTGCGAGGCCGCCATGGCCCCTGAGGGGATGGAGCTCGAGCGGGGCACCCCCTGCTGGCCGGGAGTGCTCCCTGCAGCGCCCCCTGCTGGCCACAGTTGTATCTGCCACAAAAACAAACAGCGCTGAGCGGGAGGGAATGTTTGGGGTTTGTGGTTTTTGTTTCCTTCTGGTTTATAAATTTCCCAGTAAAAAGCTGTATTTCTTTTCCTACACTTTGGCCTGGAAGCCCTATCATTTTTGAAATTAAAGAAAGTTTTAGACATGGGTCTTCTTTCCATTCCAGAAACATTCCCACTTTCCTTAGCAGATATTTCTCATTTAAATGAGTTGCCAACTCCCTGGTACCAGCGTGGATGGGACAGACACCCCAAGGGCAGACAGGGTCTGGATTTGGCCACATCATGCTCTGTCTTTTAAGCCCGTCGGGCCGCCAAGGACCCTCTCCACAGGTGGCACTTCTTGTCACCCGGCCACTCAGGAGATGGCATTGGCAGAGTTCCACACTGTCCCTGTGTGCCATGGCTGACAGACTGATGGACAGACGGGGCCCTGTCTCAAGAAAAGCATGGCCTGACCGACCCCTGCCACACACAGCTGCTCCAAAATATCTCCAGACATCAAACCTTTCCTGTCTCTGACACCCCACCCTGTGCCATGGCCTGGACCCAACTGCCCTGGCAAAGGGGGAGGCTCCAGAACCTTCCCAGGGCCTTTGGGACATCCTCGTGTGGGGAACAGGGCAGAGGAGGGGTTTGAGATTGGGGACAAGAGAATCCAGAGCCTCCTGAGGGCTGCTTTGGCCATCAGAGCCAGAAAGGTCCAGGGCCATGCCAGATTCCTCTGGTGGAGGAAAACGAGCTGGGGGAAATGTTTGGGTTTTGTTTCTTTTGGGGGGCTTTCCCAGGAAAATGTTCCTTTTTTGACCATTTAGACGCCGAACCTTGTTGCTGTTGCTGTTGGTTTTATTCTCTCTTGTTGCTCTTTCAGGAAATTGTTCCTTTCTCAGCCCTTTGGGATCTTTGTGCCCCCACGGGGAGGGAGAAGGGCAGTTTTTGGTGGCAGCACACAGACGTGTGGGTGCCCATGGATGTGGATTCCCAGTGCCCCACAGTTCCCCCCAGTGTCACAGCACATTCCTGTAGATTTCACCGAGTTCCCGCGGTCACCCCTGGGGGTCCCCACAGCTCCGCGTAGGTCACCTGGGGATCTTGGAGGGTGGTGGCAAGGGGGAACGCTGCAAGAGACACAGGCTGTGGGATCTGGGTGGGGGGACACTCATGGGTGACGTGTCCCTCTGCGTGTGTCCCCCCCCATACTCACCCCCTGCCCTCTTGGTGACCACGATGCGGGTGTACAGCACCTCCCCCTCCTCTGGTTGGGCCAGGGGATCCGGGGGGGCCCTGAGGGAAGAAAGGGGATGTGAAGGAGGGAATGGGAGGTCTTGGGGTTTGGAGTAAAAGGGGACAGTGTGGTTTGAGCCCCCTACTCACCTTTCCTTGTTCTTCCTGGCAGCTGCAGAGGAAAGAGGGGAGGGGTGACTGTGGGGTCCCAGGGCCCTGACCCCTCTCAGGATTCCTGAACCCCCATGGGACCCTCAATTTTCTCACAGGACCCCCAAACATCTCTGGAGTCACCCAGAATTCATGAAGCTCTCCAGCGCCCGCAACCAACTCAGCCTCAAGAACCCAAATCCTGGCAGGGACAGAGACCCCCACACATCTTTCCAGAGCCGCTGAAAGAACGTCCAGCATCCCTGCAGGACCCACCAGCACCTCCCCAAACCTTCCAGGACCCCCAGACAAGGTCACAGTTGTGCAGCTGTGAGTGCCAGCCTATGGCTCTCCAACTCTGGGGGCCTCTACAGCTTCCTGGGACCCCCGTCCCCCCATTGTTACCCACCCACACGGTGCCACTTTTTCCAGGCCACAATGACAGCCACGAGCAGGAGCAAGAACAAAAGGGCCCCACAGACCCCTGCAGCCACTGCAAGAAACAGAGGGGGACACAATGGGGTCACCCATCACTCGGGGACCCTGCACTCCCTGTGGTCCCCCACCTGTGTTTCTGTGTGTTCCTGGCTCTTGTCGTGTCACCTCCAAGACAGTGGGTGTGATGGTGGCATTGGCCACAGGCACTGCAGGCACAGAGACAGGGCTGAGGCCACAGGGAGGGGCTGGCAGCTGGTGTAGGGGGATAGGGATGGGGGGATGGGTGTGATGGGGAGTGTCGGGGATGGTTTCACACCACTGAGGGGCGAGAGGACACAGGGCAGAGGTGGGGGGACACAAGAAAGGTGTCAGGGACACATGGAGGTCCCCAGCCAGGGGATCTTGGGTGTCTGTGGGGGCTCCCCCTGCCCATCCCCACACTAACTGCGCACTGTGACCCAGAGCCGGGCGCTGCTCTTCTGCACGGACCCCCCCCCCCCTCTGAGCGCACCTGGCAGCTGTAATTATGTGAGTGGGAGACCCCTATGGCGGGCACCAGCAGCTTCGGGGACCCCTGGGGGCGTCCCCCTCCTGCCCGTCCCGGTAGAACACGAGCACGGAGGGGGGTTTGGGGCCGCAGGGGCCTGGGGGTGCTGAGGCAGCTGAGAGTCAGGGGGGACCCCAGGGTGGGCGCGGGGATCCCTCCAGCACAGGCACTGAGAACATTTTTCAGGTGTGAAAAATGCCAATCACTTGTTTTTAAAATTTTAAAAGTTTAATAGTCGTGAAATGGTTATAAGAATAGTAATACAGTTAAAGTAATAATAATTTGGACAATTTGAATTAGGACAATATGAGACAATAGGAACAAAGAGTTATGGACTTCCAGGTACCTTTTTATGGGCAGCACAAGCCTGAAAAAGGACCCCCGCCAACAAAGGATTAGCCCTTAAAAGCAAAAACCTGCTGCATATTCATATACTTCATACATGATGCATAAATTCTGTTCAAACAAAGGATTTGTTTTGGTCATGGTCAACTTCTTCCTCCTAATCCTAGCAGCTCCTTCCAGGAGGGAAGAAGTTAGTTTCTTCTGATAAGAGGGCAATAAATTCCTTTTCTCTGAAATATTTAGGCTGTGGCTTTTAACTCATCCTGTGGCTGTTATCTTGCTGCAAGTCCTTTAATAAAAAAGTATCCTACATAGTGTAGTTTCTGTTTTAACTACAAAAGTTACCTTTTTAACTACACAACTACATTTATCATATTATTAAAATGTTAATACAGCAAAGTACATATAGTAAATATCTGTGTAGAGCCATCTAATATACACTTTTCACAATCCTCCCTCTTTCTTTTTATAATTAATTTGGCTTGAGCAGTATTCACGGCTTTCTAGGTTTCGTTAGCCGCTCATTTTCTTCACAGATCATTCTCACTTCTCTGAAGGGATCTTCTATGTTATTTTGTTTCTTTAACACCATAATTCTTTGCACTGTGTTTGTTGTAGCTAACTTTTGATCTATGGCCACCAATTGCATGACTTGAACTAAACTGGTGATGAGTCCAATGAAACAGGGGATCAAACAAGGAAGAAATATTAGACCAGCTGTAGCGTACAAAAGGAAGAAGTCTAATTTTTTCCACTATTCTATTCCTAGCACGTTATCTCACCAGCTAGTATTTAGCATTGATTCCCACTTTTGACCTGGTACATGGGCAATTTTTCTGAAATCATTGACTATATCTAGGACAGCATTCTCATTATCATCTACTTTTAAGCAACAATTAGAGGTATTAAATTTTCCACAAACACCCCCTTCTTCGGCCAATAGATAATCCAAAGCCAACCTGTTCTGATACACAGCTGCTCTTGTTTGGGTTTGTTGCCTTGATATTAATTCCACTGCCTGACCAGTTTTGTTCGTTATTATCTCTACAGTGGCTTGGAATCTTATAATACGATTTAGCATATAAATTGGGGTTTGATATCCCCAACTCCCATCTTGTGCCCAGGTGGCTGGCCCATATGTCTCAAATATGCGTTCAGGGGCCATTCTTCATCTCTCCATTTTTGGAATCCTCCAATCACTTCCCTTTTGTTTCTTTTTAGATCTTCATAAACTGGTGTCCCTATTTGATCCCCATCAAGTCTTGGCAAAAGAAAAAATCTTGGCTGTATGATTCCCAGAGCGCAGCTTCCTTTCCACTGAGAGGGGAGTTTTGGGTATGCTCTTTTTCCGCATATCCAAAATAAGCCGTCTGGAACTTTTCAATAGTCAAACTTTTGCTGATCTATATCCTCGCAATTTTGGAAATTTCTGGGATGACAAAGTAAGGATTTTTGCCTCTATCATTGCATTGAAAAAGTCTAATTTTATCATCATACTTACAATTTCCCTTCTTTCTTTTTTCCTGTGTCCAGTATATGGTTGGCTCTTCTGGGACCCACCATACAGAAGTTCTGTTACTAATCTTGTATCTTTTACAGGGAGTTTTTCTCACATCATGAATAAGCCTTTTCTCAGTGCGCCAGAGACATTCTTCTCTTATGACTATTGAACTTAAAACCTACCCCTCTGGTCGATTCTCCCTGCTTATGCTTGTTTGGTTCCACTTAAGGAGCTCATTTGGGCCCAGGCTGCTGCCTTTCCATGGCCATTCTTCTGACATCAAAGCCCCTCCACAGAGTCAACAATTGGTTATATTAAGTTCTCTGCTTATCCTTTCTCCCAATTCCACAAACTGATTTTTACCTATTCTTGAGATATCTATTTCTTTTTCTAATTGCTGTTCAAGTTTCGTATACAGATCATCAATTGAGATTGGCACAGGTTTAGGTGGTTTTACTGGCTTAGTCTTTGTGCTTATCAATTGCTCTTTTACTAAATCTTGTGCTTTGTTTCTAATAATGTAGGTGAAGCAAATCCATTTCTCCGCTTTTGGGCACTGACCTCCCATCCTGTTACCACTTGTTCTTAAGTTCTCTGCAATCTAATAATTTTTCCCAGTGTGCATGCAATTGCTTAACTTGGATGGGTTATAACAGTGACCGTTGACATGAATGTGAGTAATAAAAAAGGAACTTCGGTGTTCTTCCATATATAGCTTGCAGTAACACTTGTAACAGGGCCTTATCAATATCCCAAGAGGGAAGAGACTAAAAATGAGTGACAGAAGAAGGAATAGCAGAGGTCCAGTATTGCTTATACTCCCACTTCCCATGCCTATGGGGTTGCAACTCACAGCAGGTGATTTGATCTTGGTGGCGAATACAGAGGTCAATCTGGTCTTGCCTTTTATTTCCTTGTCACTTTCTCTTAGCTAATTTCTAGGCAAATCGTTTTTGACACTCCTTAACTGTAGTTTCCCACCGTTCTTCAGGTACCTCCCACTCAACAGGCACTAATAATTCCTATCTGCACAACAAAATTATTATTTCAGTTGCCTTGAGTTCTACTTGGATAGGAGATTGATTTGGTGCTTGACACTTCCTGCAACGAGGGCGTTGATTATGTGAACTACAATACCAATTCTTCCCACAATTCAAACATTTACATTTAACCCAGCTAGCATGTCAGGTATTTGGGTGAATCAAACAGGGTATTTGATATGGCACTGATGGAAGTTGCAACTCCTCTTCCTCCTTGTATAAGTCACAGGCTAAAGCCTGAACTCAAGAGTTCTCTGTTCGAAACAGTCCTGATCTTCTTGTTTGGAGTGGAAGTATTCCCCCCCAGGGAGAGTACTGGAGAGGTCTCAAAGCTTGTCTTGACGGTACTTGAAACCACTGGTATAAACTCTGTCTTATTTCTCAGTTAGGTGTGATTCCGTGTATATTTCTTGGCTTATTGGGGTCTCCCCAGTTCATTACCTCCTATTCCCCGTTTAAGAGTCAGTTTTGTATCAGCTGGTTCAGATGTTATCTTCTGCTCTTTAGGTTCTTCCACAGGTCTTTGATTATGCTGGCATGGATCCACCTTCCTTCCCTGGTCCAGATCGCAGCCTCAGTCGTCAGCAATACCTGAAAAGGACTTTCTCATTGTGGAGTTAAAGATTGTTCTTTCCATGTTTTTACTAACACTCCCTCCCCTGGATGAATATTATGGATTTAAAAATCTAAAGGTGTGGTTTGAGGGATTATTCTTTTTAACTGTAAATTTTCAAGAGTTTCTGCAATAGTGTTAACATATCTTCTGACTCTCATTTCCCCTACCTCATAGGTAGCATTTTCATGTTGAGTGGTTAGAAAAGGTAACTCAAACATCATTTCATAAGGTGACACCCCCAGATCTGATTTAGGTTGGGTTCGGATTCTCAATAAAGCTAAAGGTAGGCATTGTACCCATGACATTTGGGTCTCAATCATCAATTAGTCAAAGTTCTCTTTAAAGTCTGATTCATCTTCTCTACACAGCCAGAACTCTGTGGATGCCATGGGGTGTGTAACTCTCATTTTATCTCCAAGGCTTGAATTATTTGTTGTAACACCTTTGATGTAAAATGCGTTCTTCTATCTGAGTCTATCTTATTAACCATTCTATATCTGAGAATTATCTGTTCCAAAAAGCTTTTACTTACCATGTTGGCTGTGGCTTTGGCAGTGGGAACTGCTTCCACTCAATTAGTTCAATGGTCTGTCATTACTAATAAATACTTCTATCTTTGTACTTGGGGAAGTTCAGTAAACTCTGACTGGATGCTTTGAAATGGACCTCCTAATGTTGTTTTCCTCATTACTTTTTATTGATCTTTTGTCAAATTATACATCTTTCAGTTACTTGTTTTGCTACTCTAAAAATCTCAATACATCCATAATTCCTTAAAAAATGATCACACAAGGCTTGGGTACCCCAATGGGTTTTCTGATGCATGTCTTCTAATATTTTCTTAGTAATCATTTTATTAAGTAATTGTCTTCCATCAGGAAGTTTCTATTTCCTTGATTCATTTTGTTCACCTCCTATCTTGTTTAATTCTTTTTTCTCTGCTTTGCTAAAGTTTGGAATTTCCAATTTTTCCTCATTTGGAGTTGATATTAACATAACTCTCTCAGCTCTATTTTCTGCTGTATCCTGAGCTTCTTGATCTACCAAATTATTTCTTCTTATTTCTGGGGTCACTCCCTTTTGGTGTCCCTTTATGTGTACTATAGCTATCTCTTCAGGTAATTTTAGTGCCTCTAAAACTTCTAAAATGAGCCCTTCATGTACTAATCCTTTTTTTCTTGAATTAAGTAGTCTTCTTTCTTCCCAAATTTTTCCAAAGGTATGTACTACTCCAAAGCATACTTTGAATCGGTATATATAGATCCCTTCCTGTGAACTAAATATTCTAGTGTTCTTTTTGAGCATATAATTCACAGGTTTGAGCTGACTAGTTTGCAGGTAATTTTCCCTTTTCAATAGTTTGCATGTTTTTTTCCATCGACTACTGCATACCCTGACATTCTCTTTCCTTGTAGACATCTGGAGGACTCATCTACATCGATTATTTCCCCTTCTGAAAGGGCTTGTTCTTCAAGATCTTCCCGGACCTTTGTTTGGTATTCTATAATTTCTAGACAATTATGTATTAGGTTATCTGCTGGTTCTCTGTATAAGAATTGAGCTGGATTTAAACTTCTGTTTACTTCTAATGTCGGGTCATCACTATTTATTAAAATTGCTTCATATTTTAATACCCTAGAGTCTGTCAATTATTTCTCAGCTTTCTGATTTAACACATTTCGAACTGCATGAGGTGTGCACACAGTTAGTTTACCTCTAAAAGTAAGCTTACGACTTTCTTCTACAAGGATCGCAGTAGCTGCTATAGCTTGAATACATACAGACCAGCCGTGGCTCTCTGGGTCTACCATCTTTGATAAATAAGCTACTGGTCTTTTTACTCCTCCCCACTCCTGAACTAGAACTCTATGAGCTACCCCCTTTTCTACATTCGCGTATAGATGAAAGGGTTTTTCTAGTGAGGGTAAGCTTAGAGCTGGTATTGAAGCTAGGTTTGACTTCAGTTCTCCTAATTTAACATCATCTTCTTTGGTCTATTTTATATCATCTCCCTCTGTCAATTTTTCATACAAAAATTTGACTGCCTGGGTATATCCCTCAATCTATAATTTACAGTATCTCAATAATCCCAGTAGCTTTCTGATTTCCCTCTTTGTAGAGGGAGGGGGAAGGAATAAAATTCTTAAGATTCTCTCTGGGTTGAGCTTCCTACTACCTTTACTAATTAAGTGTCTAAGATATTTTACCTTTGGTTCTACAAATTGCAACTGTTCTTTTGATACCCTTAATCCTTTTTCCCCAAGAAAATTTAAAAGTTGTATAGTAGCCTCTCTTACTTCAACCTCAACTTCCCCAGACAGTAAAAGATCATCTACATATTGGATAATTTGTATTCTAGGAGGAATAGGGAAATCTTGTAGCATTGTTTCTAAAGCTTGCTTAAATAAATTTGGGGATTCCGTAAACCCCTGTGGTAATTTTGTCCATCTTAATTGCTGCTTTCTCTCAGTTTTTGGATCTTCCCATTCAAAGGCAAAAATATTCCAGCTCTCTTTGGCTAGTGGGCAAGCTCTAAAAGCATCTTTAAGATCCACCACACTAAACCACTGATGCTGGGGTGGGACTTTGAAGAGTATAAGGATTTGGTACTACTGGGTAGAGAGTTTGAGTTCTTTTTTTAACCTCCCTTAAATCTTGTACTAGTCTGTAACTCCCATCGGACTTCTTTATTAGGACAATCGGGGTATTATGAGGAGACATACAAGGTTCTAATGTCCCATCCTTTATTAGTCCTTCTATTATTGGCTTCAAACCTTCTCTTCTTTCTAAAGATATAGGATACTGAAGTACACATATAGGACAATCTTCTCTCTCAATTGTAACTTTTATGGGGTCAATATTTAATCCTCCCCTATTTCCTTCCCCAGCCCAAACTTCCTTGTTGATTTTTTCTTCATCTTCTTGGCTTAATTTTAAAACTCTAGCTGTCATTTTCCCATCTTCTGGTATAACCCCTATTCCTAATTGCACTTGTATGTCCCTCTCCAATAAGTTGTTACCTGCCCCTGGGACCAATAAGACATCTCCCATCCAAATTTTAGTTTCCTCCTCAATTACCACATCTTTAATGACCGGAACTGTAAAACTTTCACCTTTTGCCCCTGTTACTTTTGCCATATGTTTGCTCACACTATATCCTTTTGGAATATCTAACAGGCAGGTTCTTTCTGCCCCTGTGTCTACAACAAATTCCAATTCTTCTTCTTGGGGACCCACTTCTAAAGTTATCACAGGCTCCAGATGGTATTTGTCCCCTAAAAAATAGAGCCTATGGCCTCTTTATTCTTCTTCTGTGCTTGTCTCTTTAAAGATTTTCAGATCTTTTGCCTGCTTATGATAAAATTTCTTATAATGCCCTTTGCCCCCACTGTAATGACAGACAATTCCTTAATGCTCTTGAGACTTGGTTTGTACTGGGGTCCTATTCCTTTCCCTTCCCCTGTCTCCACCACTTTCATATCTAGGAGTAGTGCCTGTATGGTTTTGATTTTTTTGGAAATTGTTTTCTCACATGGTGGCTACCATAAGTTTTGTTTTCAATTTAGCTTTTTCTTCATCTCTCCGGACATAGACCCTCTGAGTTCCCTTTAATAGATTCTCTAATGATCTACTATGCCAATCCTCAATTTTTTCTAATTTTTTACTAATATCTGGCTAAGCATTTGAAACAAAGTTAACCCTTAATAATGCTTTTCTCACATCATCTTCAGGGGCTGTCTCAGAATATTGTTTCATAGTTCTCTTAAGTCTGTCTAACCATTCTATTGTAGTCTCTTCCTTCTTCTGCTGTGCTTCAAAAGCCTTTTTAGCATTTTGCTCTGGGAGTGCTTCCCCTTTTATTCCTTAAATAACTAAATTACGATATTCATTCATGTGATTCCTCCTCTCCTCAGTATTTTGACCCCATTCAGGAGGTGCAGTTGGCATTTTGTCTTCTCCGGGAGGCCCCTGCGGATTATCTTTTTCCCAAGCCTTTATTCCAGCTGCTCTGATTAATTGCCTCTCTTCTTGAGAAAATAATATTTTTATTATGGATTGCATTTCTTCCCAAGTGTAAATGTTTGAGCCTAAAAATTGGTCTAATTGTTCAGCTGTACCTATGGGATCCTCGAAGATCCTTTTGATCTCTTTCTTAAAATTTCTTTCAGAAGAAGTCAGAGGGGCATTTACAAAACCCAGTCTGCCCCCTCCCATGGGAACCTCTCTTAATGGAAACAGTCTAATTCCTTCATCTAACTCTTTCCCTTTTTTATCTTCTATAGTCTTTCTCTCGTTGTTTGAGAAAGAATTTGGAGAGGGCTGCCTTTTAGCTGAGCTCCTAGTATTTTGATCCGGTGCTTCTTCTAGGAGGACAGAGTTTCCCTGAACAGCCGGAGCTGTGGTTACCAAGGGAACAGAGCTCAGGGCAGGATGGGGGCTGAGGTGGGGGTTATCCCACCAAAGCTTGGTCCTCCAAGGGTGGGGCACAGGCGTGGTCTGCTGCTGAAAATGCCAGAGGAGGGAGCGTTTTCGGGGGTGTCGTGGTTTGAGGGGAAATGGTTTTTTTGGGATGGTGTGGTCATGCCAATCGGTGTCCAGATTTTAATATTGGCACCTAGTTTGTCCACTGAGGGCATGGATACACCTCTGAGAACACAGGGGGTTAAAAGGTGTGAACTCCCACTGGAAGTTCCTTTTGAGTTCTGGCCCTGGACCAGAGGAGACCTCTCCCCTGTCCAGCTCCGAGCTGGGCGGGGGGGGGGGAGGGGAGCCATGTGGCCGGAGGGAGGTAGGCCAGGCCTGGGCCGAAGGGTGGAGGAGCATTGCACTGCGAGGGCTTCGGGCAGCCATCCCCCATTCCACCCCCCGGAGGAAGAGAGAGAGAGCAGACTGTGCCTGTGATAGCGCGGCTGGAGTGAAGGAGAAGGGGGGAGGTGCCCAGCAGGGCAGCCAGCCGTGGGAGTTCATGAACCAAGCCGGCAGAGTCTGGGACTTTAAACCCTTCTTGGGACGATGGAAACCTTGCAAATGCTGATTCCTCCTGGAGTTGGTGAGATTGAGAGAAGTTGAGAGGAACTCTAGGTGGGAGATGATGGAGTGGCTTTTGGCTGGACTTTTCTTGGATAGCTATGGACAGAACCCTTGAGTTCCTGTGACACAGAGACTGCGTTCTAGGGGGAGGCAAGGGCTCAGAGCCAGGAGAGTGCGGTGATGTGAAGGTGTGTGAACAGAGACGACGGGTGAGGAGGGTGGTGGTGGTGCCCTCCGTCTTCGATGAAGAAGAAGAGGAAGATAATCTCTCTTCGAGAGACCCCTCAGCCCCAGGGGGTGAAAGATGGGGGGGACAGATGTCCCAAAAGGAGAGGGACTGTGCTCTTTTTTGGAACTGGACAAAGCATCCTTAAAGGGAAAAACCCTAGAAGCAGCTCTGGTCCATGTGCAGTGGTGAGAGCACTGGACATGGAAGGAAGAGGTCACGATGGCAAAATGTTCTCCGGGCGGTGCCACACGTGACACAGAAACACGAGAAGTTTCGACTGTTTCCTGGGTGAAGTCTGTGGTGCAAGAGGGACTCCTCTCTTCTCAAAGAATTGAGAATTGATTATCCAAAGGGTGGTAACGGAATTAGGAAATTCGGTGGGGGGAGGAGGAGGAAATTTGGAAGGTTTTCATTCTGTGTTCTGTGTGTTTTTTCCCTGTAGTTTTATGTTAATAAAGTTTTTTTCCTTTCAATCATAAGTTGGAGCCTGCTCTGCTCTGTCTCTGATCACATCTCACAGTAGATACCAGGAAAAGAGGTTTTCTCATGGAAGCACTGGCATTTCGCCAGGCTCAGACCATGACAGGGGGTTACTGGACCATAGTGCCGAAAGCCCTCACGTGGTTAATGGTGGCTGAGTCAGCGGCTCCTGGCAGAGGCAAAGCATCAGCAGCGGCACTCAGCGTAGTTGGCACAGGCAGGGCAGCCGAGGAAGGGGCTGGGAGAGGGGCGGTTGAGGGTGGGACTGTCATAAATGAGAATTGTACCATGTAAATCTCTTTTTCTAATAAGAATTTATTAGATTAAAAAGCAAGCAGTGGCAAGCAAAGTACAGCGCTGGGCAGACGAGAGTCTTGCTCTCCTAAGGCAGACACCATTCTATCCTCAAGGTTTGCCTTTTATTGCCTTCTTCTCCCAGGTTTATGGATGACGTGTTCTGTCTTCTGCGCTTGCTCCTCTAGTTGCTAGGGGGTCTTTTTCTGCCTTCTGGTGGTCTTGGGAGGAAGACCAAGACCACCAGAAGGCAGAAAAAGACCCCCTTTTCCTCTCTGACCACTGGGTGAACCTTCCCTTGCCCTATAAGGCATATCTATAAAGTGAAAACTCTCTAAAGGCACTATACGTTTTCTGCAAGCTAAGCAATTCTTGCTAGGTTAATGCTTACCATATGTGGCTGCATATAGGTACATATTGTATTCTGCTGAACAAGCGGTTTTAACTATTTAGCTATTGCTTTTATATTGTAAAATTATTTAGCCATTGATTTAATTAATGAACAAACATATTGCTACTTATTACAGGATGGCTGGGACCGACGGGACCCCTGGCACGATCGGGGCGGTGGTCATAGACCATGAAGCAGGAGAGACCCCCGGTATGGCCATTAGGGCAACTGCAGACCAGGTGGCTGGAACTGCAGCAGACAAAGTCACCTTCAGGGCTGGAGTGTAAGCAGGGGCAGGTGGGGCTGCTGTGGGCAGCGCGCTCATACTTGGGACAGAATCCGTGGTGAGCGGGATTGAAGCGGGCAGCGAGCCGGAACCCGGGACTGGGACAGTCGGAGCTGAAATGGGCAACCAGCCAGGACCCAGGCTTGGCACTTCAATCGCCAATGGAGGGGGCAAGACTTGCAAAGGGTCCCACTCTTTCTCTGTTTTCTTTTCTTGTTCCCCTCCCTTTCCTTTTCCCTTTTTCTTTTCTTGTTTTGCTTTGGGAGTTTCTGATACTTTAAATATTTTTATTCTCCTAAAATCTCTTGTCCAACACATGGCATATTCTCTTTCTTCTAGATTATACGGTTCCTTCAAATTTACAAATTCATTTAAAGCCTGACAAATCCATTTTTCAAAAGAGCCGTACCTAGGCCAATAAACATGGTCAGATCTTATTTCCTTTATTGGCCATTCGAGCATACAGTATTGTATCCTCTTTACTTTGTCTTTTTTCCTTGTACAGGGGTTTTTTTCCCAGTTGGCTAACATACTCTTAGAGGGCTATCTTGGGGTATTTCCCTTGGTAATTTTTTTCTCCCGTTTTTCTTTACTGTATCCACCTTACTGGATTTCTGTCCCTTTTTTTTCCCCCTCAATATTCTATCTCTTTGTTCCCTGCTTCTGTTTTTCACTTTTTACTCGCAACTTAAATACCACTTTTCTTTTAACCTCTTACACCCAAAACAAACCTTTTTCCACACTGCTTTTCAATACAATACACCTCCCTTCAAGGAGATGTGGTAAAGCTTAAAATGCACAATCCACATTACCCATACTTTCATTTGTCTACATTCACTCACTTTTATTTCTCATTCACCCTCACACATTCCTTCATACCCTCAAGACACAAAGTGGATCCTTATCACCGGAAAATCACGGGTCTCTGTGGCCCCCTCCTTGCCTTGGGGTTGGCCTCCAGGTCTCAGTATCTCCAGGCCTCCTGGAAGGCTCTGACTCTGGTCGCTTCTGGTGCCCATTCTCCTGTAAGGCTGTCTGCGTGTCACTCACACTTATCAGCTACGGTCCCCCCACCTGTCCAGGGACAGCAGTCTGATGCACAGGTCACACAAACCCTTCAGCTAAAGCCCCCACCTGTCTAGGGACAACAGCCTGATGCACAGGTCACACAAACCCTTTGGCTACAGAGTCCCCACCTGTCCGAGGACAACAGCCTGATGCACAGGTCACACACACCCTTCAGCTAAAGCCCCACATGTCCAGGAACAACAGCCTGATTTGCAGATCCATTGACCCCCCTTCACCCCCGCCTGGGAAGTTGAGGCTGACTTTGTGTGTGACTCACTCTCACACACACAACAAGACAACAATAAGGTATCTTTTACTTTCACATCACCTATTACAAGTTTAGGTGTTTCTGGCCAGTCCTGGTGCTATTGGATATCCCTCCATCCAGCTGTGTTGTCCAACCCCAGATGCTCTTGGGTAATTTTTCCCTTAACGCTGCCGTGTTGTCCAACCCCAGATCTTGTTGGGTATTCTTCCCTCAATCCAGCTGTGTTGTTCAACCCCAGATGCTCTTGGGCATTTTTCTGTCCCTTAACCCAGTGGTGTGGCACAACTACAGATGCTCTCAGGTATTTATTTGGCTGTGTTGTCCAACCCTGGATGTTCTTAGGGCAGTTTTTTTTACCCCTCAATCTAGCTGTATGGTCCAACCCCAGATGCTGTTGGGCAAAATTTTCACCCCTCAATCTAGCTGTGTTGTCCAACCCTGGATGTTCTTAGGGCAGTTTTTTTTATCCCTCAATCTAGCTGTATGGTCCAACCCCAGATGCTGTTGGGCAAAATTTTCACCCCTCAATCTAGCTGTGTTGTCCAACCCCGGATGCTGTTGGGCAAAATTTTCATCCCTCAATCTAGCTGTGTGGTCCAACCCTGGATGCTGTTTGCTATATTCTCACTCCGGCAGAATTCTGCTCAACCCTGCTCTTGGATGTTCTTGGAATGCAAATCCCTCAACCCAGCAGGTTTGTTTAGGGGCCCCTCCTGTCCCGTTTCCTAGTGGATTGGGCTAGGAAACCTTGCTCCCTACTTCTGAGACCCAGTCCCAGTTACCCTGGGGGATTCTTTCACTCCTCTTATCACTCACTTCATCTCTTTACTGGCCGCTTTCCTTGCAGAAAGTTAGAAATGCAGCATGGGAGACTCTGCACTCACTTGGCAGGTCTAGGACAGCCAGCCCTCCTCTCATTCACACACATTCATCTCCCCCACTGTCGCCCTGAGAAATATTTACCAATCCCTTTTCCTTCCCGGGTTCTTCATGCGCACTACTAGTCTTAGGGGGCCAATTACCGTGGTTGTAGGGAGCCGTTTTCCTTTCTCTTTGTTTTATTGCCTCCTTTTGTCCACCGATTGTAACCTGTGTCTGTCGGTCACCCCAGGGGAAACAGAGCGAGGCTGCCAAATCAGGCGTGCCTCCCTACTCTGACTCTCCCAAAGCACCACCATCGAGGTGTGTTAACCACCCTCTGCTACCAATTGTGAAAAACACCAATCACTTGCTTTTTAAAATTTTAAAGATTTAATAGTAATAAAATAGTTATAAAAATAGTAATACAACTAAAGTAATAATAATTTAGACAATTTGAATTAAGACAATATGAGACAATAAAAACAAAGAGTTACGGACGTCCAGGTACCTTTTTCTGGGCAGCACAAGCCTGAAAAAGGATACCTGTTAACAAAGGATTAACCCTTAAAAACAACAGCCTGTTGCATATTCATACACTTCACGCATGACGCATAAATTCCATTCAAACACAGGATTCTGTCTGGTCATCGTCAACTTCTTCCTCCTAATCCTAACAGTGCCTTTGAGGCGGGAAGAAGTTCATTTCTTCTGATAAGAGGGCAATAAATTCTTTTTCTCTGAAAGATTTAGGTGTCCTGCAGCTGCTATCTCGCTGCAAGTCCTTTCTTTAAAAAAATGTATCCTACATAGCATAGTTTCTATTTTAACAATTTTTATAATCTAAAACTATATTTAACACACTACTGAAGAGAATTAATACAGCGCTACTTTCTAACACAACACATATAATATTCATTTTAATATTTGTGAAAAGCCAATCATAAAATACGCATTTTTCACAATGTACCAACCCAGTTCCCCCAACCAACTCCGCCTCAAGAACGCAAAGCCCAGCAGGGACAGAGACCCCCAAAGGCCCCCAGGGCCCCTGAAAGAACCCCCAACTTACCTGCAGGACCCTCCAGCACCTCCCCATACACTACAGTGTCACAGACACATGTTGTAAATTATCAAATCGGTAGCAAAATTTATAAAAAACATTTTATAAATTTATTAGATCAACAACCAGATAGAATATTATAAAACCGCCACAGCCAAGACAGCGTCAATCCCGGACTTTGACGCTGGGTGAACCTGGTTCAGACGGACATAGTGTCAGCGTCTCCCCAGTGGTTCACACGAACTGCTCCAGGTAGCCAGTTTATATACAGTTTATTCCGCCTGAAGCAGAAATTACCTAAGATTTCTGTACATCCCTTCATATATATAATGGGGACTATACAGATTCAGACCCGTACAAAAGTTAGTCCATAGGTTCGGATGGCTGTCTGAGCTCCTTGAAATAGTCTTCTTTTCACTTGTAACCAGAATGGTGCTGGTCCTCGATGTAATCTCCTCCAGGTGCAGTTCCTTGAATGTTTGGACATTCCTGGGAAATGGCTGCTTATTGCCCAAGAAGGACTCATTCATTCATTAACAGGCATGATTTTATCTGGGTGAGTCCGGGAAATCTTTGAATAGAAAGAAGGCACTGCTTCTGGCCATGGGGGTCAGAGGCATGGTTGGATCTTATAATTTTTATACAGTTACAAAGCATGAATTATCTCTATCATATACTACACACATTTTATGAAAAATCCCTTCTCCTAAGAAGCTGAGAGGCATCAGAAACGAAATGTAAACAATAATTATCTGCTGCTGTGGAATGCAACAGGTGCATCTTTCATTGGTCTCATGTGGTTATTTTTAATTAATGGCCAGTCACACTCCAGCTGTCTCAGATTCTCTGGTCAGTAAAAAGATTTTAAATATTATTCCATTCCTTTCCTTGCTAGCCATCTGATCAAATCCTTTCTTGTACTCTTTTAGTATAGTTTTATTATATCATTTTCCTTTAATATAATATATATCATAAAATAATAAATCAGCCTTCTGAAACATGAAGTCGAGATTCTCATCTCTTCCCTTGTCCTGGGACCCCTGCAAACACTGCCACACTACAGGACCCCCAGACAAGGTCACAGTTTTGGTGCTGCGGCTGCTGGCCTATAGTTCCCCAACTCTGGAGGCCTCTACAGCTCCCTGGACCCCCCATCCCCCCATTGTCACCCACTCACACAGTGCCACCGGTGCCAGGCCACAATGAAACCCACGAGCAGGAGCAGGAACAAAAGGGCCCCAGCGACCCCTGTGGCCACTGCAAGAAACAGAGGGGGCACATCAGGATCACCCTGAACCCCAGGGGTCCTTAACTCCCTGGTGACCCTATGCAACCCTACCTGTGTTGCAGTGTCCCCACGGTGTCACCTCCAGGGCTAGCTCTGGGCTGAGTGCCCGGAACACGTGGTGCCCGTCCTGTTCCAACTGGTTGGTGGCCATTGCACTGGTAGGTGCCCGAATGTCCCACATCGATGTCCCTGAGCTCCAGGAGGGGACCCTGGGCTACCTCCCAGCTGTCACACAGCCAGGTGAAGGTGACAGGTGCTGAGCCCACCTGCAGTGAGCAGCGCAGGGTCACGGGGTCACCTGCACACACTTAGTGTGACAAGGTGTGGGGAAGACATTCTGTGCTGTTTTCGTGAGCTAGCAAAGGCCTCCTGAAGAAAAGGAGAAGCCCCATATCTCTCCTAAAGGAAGACCAAGGTTGTCACCATGGAGACATAGTGGAGGAGAGAAAGTTAAGAGATATGGACTCTGGCTAGCTTACAGAGTGATGTGGCTCCCCAATAACCTACTGGGAACTTTGTTTCTCTTATATGACCAATGGACATTGAATGTTTATGCTGGATGGGTGTAAGTGTCTTGAAAAGTATAAAAGAAACGTTGCAAATAATAAATCTCTTTCTCTTGCACCTTTTGATGGAGCCGTGTACTTTTGTACCGTGTTGTACTCTATTGCGACATCAAGGGACTGAGAGTGATGGTGACATTGGCCATGGGCACTGTGGGGACACAGATGGAGCTGGAACATGGCGAGGTGGGATGGGGGTGCCATGGGTGGGGTCACACCTAACCCGAGGATCCTGCTCACCCAGGACAGTGACATTCAGGGGGTCACTCTTGGCCACACTGCCCCCGTTACTGACCCAGCACTGGTACTGGCCGCTGTCATTGTCCCCAACGTGCCGCAGCTCCAGGCAGGGTTCTGTGCCCAGCAGTGCCCCCGAGCCCTCCCAGTGCCACGAGAAGAACAGGGGACCTGTCCCTGCGGCCACTGTGCAGCTCAGCACCAGGCAGTCCCCGAGTGCCACCTGTCCCCCGGGGCGCTGCACTGAGAGGGGCACCCCTGAAGACAGGACCCCTGCAGGAGGGGGGGACACCAGGGGACAGTGAAAGACCTGGCGTGCTTAGACAGGGGCAGACGGACACAAGTGAGGGACAGGCACAGAGATTGCAGGAGGGGGGTTGGAAAGGAACCCAAAGGAAGGATGAGGGTTAAGGGAGGGGACATCTGGATATGGAAATGGGGACTGCAAGGAGGGTACAGGGACCCAGGGAGGGGATGATAGGACTTGGGGACCATGGGGGGACCTCACAGAGGAGTGAAGGGACCCAGGGAGAGGTGACAGTAGCCAGTGAGGGATGGGGGGACCCTGGCAGTAATGGAGGTACCCAGGGAGGGGACCCGAGGGGGGCTCCCTGTGCCCATCCCCACACCCACTGTGCACGATGATGCGGAGTTGGGTGCTGCTCTTCCACATGCCCCCCCCCCCCCTTGGAGCGCACCTGGCAGCTGTAATTCTGCCAGTGGGAGACCCCCATGATGGGCACTAGCAGCTCCGGGGACCCCTGTGGGCCCCCCACCACCTGCCCACCCCTGCAGAACACGTGCAGGAGGGGGGCTCGGGGCCACAGGGGGCTAGGGGTGCTGAGGCAGCTGAGATTCAGGGGGGACCTCACTGTGGGCTTGGGGGCCCACAGCCTCTTCAGCACAGGCACGGGGGAGAGTTCTGGGAAGGAAAAGGGAAGGAGATTTGTGACCCCGAGTCTCTGGGGAGGGGCTGTGGGGGAGTTGGGGTGGCAGGTGGGGTGCTAACCATGCACTGTCACTGGTTGTGACTGTGCCCACAATGACAGCTTGGAGTTCACCCAGCCCTCGCAGCTGTGGTAATGGCTGCTGTGGTGCAACTGCAGAGGAGACAGGGACAGCTTGGTTCCCATTGAAGGACCTCCCCACCTCCTTATCCACATGGTAGGATTGCACCTGGGTGACTGACTTGTCCTGCTGGCCCCGGCAGTGCAGGGTCACTGTGTCCCCCTCCAGCAGCTCCCACGCCGGAACCTGCAGCATCAGTTGGGCTGCAGGACATGGGAGTCTTAGGACACCAGGGGCATTCCGTTTTCATGAGGATCCCCAAACTGGAACACATCCAGTGTACTATGGGTCCCCAATTTCAACATGGGGTTCCCCCACTCTGGGATGCTCTGGGATGTCCCCGTGTGCAGGGGATGGGTTCTGATCACATAAGGATGTGACCCATGGATCAGAGCCCACTCAGATTCTCTGGTGTCCCCGTGGGTGCCAGACTGGAGAAACCAAACCCCCCTCACCATCTAAGACTGTCACAGGGGGGCTGCGCCCGGTGCCAAGTTGGTCACACTCATAAGTGCCACTCTTTGTGACATTAAAGCGGTCCTGTCTCTCCTGCCCCCACCGCCACCTGTCCTTGTACCAGGTGGTGACACCAGGTGGCCCCGAGCCCTGGCAGGTAAGTGTAACCAGGTCCTACAACACCACCAGCCTCCAGGAGAGCTCCACGAGGAACTGGGTGATCTGGGCACCTGTGGGTGAAGGGGGCACCAGTCTGCCAGGGCCAGTGAGGGGCTGAGGACAGAGGGGCAAGGACATAGCATCCCCTGAGGACTCACCAGCGAGGCTGACGGTCTGGGCTGGAAGGAAGAAGAGACAGCGGAGGGTGGGGGTAGCATCATGGGGACAGAAGCACGGGGGCAGAGGGTGTGGGGGCTGTCCCTATTTGTTCCCGTGGGGACAGCATTTCTTGTGGGAAAGTGTGTCTGGGTGGTCCCCAAAAGATTTGGCAAGGCAGGGGGACATGTCTGTGTCACAGCCACCCGTGCACCACATCTGTGTGGCACAGACACCTTGGGAACAAGGACACCAAGGCCACCGTGGGCTGAGACAGAACATGGGGACACTGTGGACACCCTGGGCACAAGGACACCACAGACACAGCTCATGCTGGCCCAGGGCACCCCCACCAGCTCATGATCCCATCCCCATCATCCCATCGCCATGGCCACATCCTCATGGTTCTTGTCCCCTTCTGTCCCTGCATCCCAGTTCCCTTGTCCCTTTCCTCAGAGCTACCTGAGCCCAAAGGTGCTAGTCCCCACATTCCTGTCCCCACATCCCCATCTCAAAATTCTTGTCTCCTGGTCCTGTCCCCAAAGCCACCCTATATCTGCAGTCCCACCCAGGGCCACTGTGGGTAAGAGGGAGTGGCACTGCTGGCATTGGGGACCTCAGGGGACCCCGCAGCCCCCCTATGTCCTATCCCCTTCCCATCCCCAGGGGGTCAGGCCCGTGCCCAGGGCACTCACCCCACAGGAGCAGTGCCACCTTCCCGGCCGTCCCGGTGTCCCCAGCCATGTGGACTGGCTATCACTCCCTGTGTTGCAGTTCCCTGCAAGGTGACCTGGTTCTGGGGGATCGGCACGGTGACCCAAATACAGGGTCACTCGGTCCACTCACTGCAGACACCAATATGGTGGATAGCAAATGGCCTTTATTCAAAGGTTTCAGGGGTATTTATGGCTTTAGGCAGTTTGTGTCACTTCCTTTGGCCTTGTCTTGGGTGTGGCTAGGTAGCCAAGGTCAACTGAAGGTGAGGAGGGGTCTTCCTGTCTACCCGTAACAGCCCAAGATCTTCCGGCCGCAATTCCTAACTCTCCCACATTTCCCCCCCCACCATGATTAGTAAAAATCTCATAAAGTTATAAAATGTAAAGGTTACAAAATTTCATGGGTTAGTAGGATCAGTGTAAAATCGTAAGTGTGTTAGTAACTTTAGCATGCTTTAAAGTAATTGTCGGCGCTTGAGAAACAAAATGTTAGTTGTTTCTAAACGCTTTTTAATGAATAACACTAGTTTGTCTAATATGCAAGGCCCGAAGATTAGGGTTAGTAAGATTATAGTGATTGGGCCTATTAGGGTAGAGATCAGGGTGGTGAGCCATGGAGACTGGTTGAACCACGACTCGAACCAGCCCTGTTGAGCTTCTCTGTCCATTTTTCTTTGGTTGAGCTGGTTTCTCAGTTCGGCCATGGAGTCTCTGATGACTCCGGTGTGGTCTGCATAAAAGCAGCATTCCTCTTTCAAGGCAGCACACAGGCCCCCTTGCTGCATGAACAAGAGGTCCAGTCCTCTCCTATTTTGGAGGACAACTTCTGAGAGTGAGGAAAGGGATTTTTCCAGCGAAGAGATGGATTTCTTGATTCTTTGCAGGTCCTCATCGATGGTCATTTGCAGCTGGGACCGTCCTTGGTGTTGGGTCGCTAGGGCTGAGACGCCTGTGGCCGTTCCAGCTGCTCCTAGGCTGAGCAGCATGGCTATAGTTAAACCTGTCAATATTTCTCTTTTGTGGAGATGGCTGGTTTGTTTGAAGAGGCAGTACACTTCTTCATCTGAGTGGTACAGGACTCTAGGAACAATCAGAACTTGGACACAAAAGTCGTTAGTGTGATCGAATTTTTCCGGAGACAGATCCACATCTCCGATGCAGCTGGGATCACCCACTGGAACTTCCCTCCCTTGAGTTTGCCAAATTCTTTGCAGACACTGCCCGTCTGCCTCTCCAAGGTTGCATTGCCAAAGCATTTGCCTTGGCCCGTAACATGACTTCGGGTGATGCCTCTCCGGGGGGTGTCCCATCTGCATTGGCGTGGATTGTTTGACTTTGAGAAGATGAACGGGAGATGGAAGGCAACACCTTCGTAAAAAGGGGGTTGTGCATCATAGCATAACCAGCATGATTCTGTGAAGTTCGGGTTGGACTGATTTAACGATATGAAGGTAGCATTTAACACGTTTATGAATGAATTGGAAAGGTTCGGTTCGGCTAGGGGACTGGATGGGGAGATTAGTTCTGAGTTCTGCGTATCGGGGCTAGAACTACTGTTAACTGCGATCTCTTCCTTGGGTTTGTTCGCTACTAGAACCAGATTGGGTCCGACTGATTGGGACATAGAGGCTGGGAGTCTGATAATTTGCACGTTCACCCACTCTTTCAACCCTTGAACAGCTACTGCCCATGTTCTGCCCGTGGTCCAACTGGGGTGATCTGGCTGCAAAACTGTCATGTTGTAGTTAGTGCATTTCCGAAATTTAGGGATTTTATGACTGTTTCGATGGAAATTGCCGTGGAAAAAGAAGGGTGTTTTGCAGCCGGTAGGTGCCCAGGTGAACTGCAAGAACTTGTCGGGCTCTTGTGGATCCCACCCAGGCCCTGACGATCTGGCATCTGTAACAATGGTTTCGCAGCCCCAATGCCCACAGTATCCCCACCCTGGGTGATTGCAGTAGCTTTTTCCTGAGTTTGAGGCTGGACACCAGTAGGATAGGTACGTTTGTGTGACTTCTGGGGAATGGGGGTCTACCTTTGGTCGTCCCAGAAACAGGTCGGTAAAGTGGAGTATGAAGGATGAGGTGTTTGGTGTGGTGACTCCTTTGAGCACCTTGCCACTGCTAAGGTGTCGCATGACCCACCTGAATGGCTGATAAGGGTAGTGGTCTGGGCTGGCTTGCCCTCTGGCGACAAGCCCCAACAGCAAGAGCACACAGAAACACTGTTGTTGTTTGGGTCTCACCCGCGCGGTTCTCTTGGGCACTGCTGGATGGCTTGGCGGTCCGTCCTCTGGAACGGGGATGTATGCGTCACGAGGACGCCCCACGAGCATGTCCTGTAAACAAAAACTCTCAACTCTCATCAGTCTCGTTCTGCTCATGGTTAAGATCGGGCTTGATTGACTTAAGCGGACACCATTTAATGTGCCCGTCCTTTTTAACAGCCGCATATCCCTGCCCCGTGAGCACCAATCTCCAACCCTGTTCCCACTCCCCCAGTTCGTTTTTGATCACCACCCGCGGGCCCTCATCTAATGCTTGAGGTGCCCAGTGTTTCTGAGCTGGACTGTTTGTTTCATCCCCCCTAGGGTATTGATTTAATGCTAGCAGCGCTGTTGCCAGGATGCGCACTTGGTCACCCAGGGGAATGGCATTGGAGAAGCTTTCTGCCTTTGCTAGCACTTCAAGCTTAGCTTTCAGAGTCTGGTTTGCTCTTTCGACGATGGCTTGTCCAGTGCTGTTGTATGGGATGCCCTGCACTAAGGCGATGTTCCATTTCGAGGAGAATGTCTGGACTGCCTTTGAGACGAAGTTTGGGCCGTTGTCTGTTTTGATTTGCTTTGGAACTCCAAGCCATGCCATGGCTGTCAGCCAGTGTTGGATGGTCACTTTGGAGTCCGTCTAGAGATGCTGTGTGGCCACAATCATGCCGCTGTACGTGTCTACAGTAACTGCGAGCCACGCTCGAGGTTTCAACAGCTGGCATTGTGTAAAGTCTGTTTGCCACACTTCTGAGGCTTTGAGACCTCTGGGGTTGACACCACTCGACCATAGTGGCGACTTCTGGCAATGTGGGCACGTTGTAACGACGTGCTTTGTGTCTGTGGTAGAAATTCCGCACTTTTTTTGCAAGCGCTTTCGCTCCGATGTGAAGGGTTTCGTGCAGCTGACGAGCTTCTTTCAGCGTCCATACGCCCTTTGCTGCGGCGTCAGCTTTGTCGTTGCCTATCTGGTAGAACCCTTTGATCGGGTCGTGGCTGTTGACGTGGATAACTGATATGGTACCTTTCCGTGAATAGAGTGCTTCCTCCAGCATCGTTGCCACTGGGGACGCTGACACACCTGGTCCGGACATGGCTAGGCAGAGTTTTGCCACAAATATGGAGTCAGTCACGATGTTGAGGTGTTCTTCTGGGAACAGTCCGCACGCTAGTGCCACAGCTGCTGCTTCAAGCTGTTGGACTGAAAGTGTAGGGTCGGTCGCCTTGACACATTGCCACTGTTCTCCTGACTGCCACACTGCCACCGCGGTGGAGGTCTGCGATGATGCATCTGTGAAGATGGTTGGCCCTGCCTGTGGTCGATCAACCACCTTGGGTGGTAGGTCGATATCGATGACTGTGAGCAGCCGAGTCCAAGGGGGTTTCTCAGCGTAGCGAATTTCTCCTCCAAAGCCTGTAAGGGCTATGGCTAGATATTCTGATATTGTTATTGACTGCGCAGAGAGCTGTTTGCGGAGAGGCAAGCTTATCTTGGATGGCTCGATCCTAGGAAGGTCACGCATGGTCCCTTTTTTATTTTTGCACTCGCCACCTCAAAGCCATTCGTCCTCAGGGTTTCGGAGACGGTTGACACCAGCTGGTCCACTTGTCTCGTGGTTGGTGCTGCGATCAGGATGTCGTCCATGTACTGCACGATGGTTACCGTTGGATTCCTTTGCCGAACAGGTGCTAGCGCTCAGTCCACGGTAATTTGGCAGATGGTAGGGGAGTTGAGCATTCCCTGTGGAAGCATCCTCCATTGGAAGCGTAGATTAGGCCGCTGGCTATTTGGGAAGGCGATGGAAAAGGCGAAACGCTCTTTGTCGTCTTCATGCAGGGGGATAGAAAAGAAGCAGTCTTTGATGTCGAGCACTGCACAAGGTTGTCCTCTCGGTATCATCGAGTTCATGGGTAGTGACATTTGGACAGGTCCCATAGGCTGGATTCGCTTGCTCACCTCCCGCAGGTCGTATAGGAGACGGAAGCCTTCACCAGACCGCTTAGGTATCACGAAAATTGGAGTGTTCCATGGACTTGTGGAGTGTTCTATGTGATTCTTGTGTAATTCACGACTAACCAACTCTAGGAGGGCAGTTATTCGAGGCTTTGACAGGGGCCACTGATCGACCCACACTGGGTCAGCTGATTTCCAAGTCAGCTTGATGGGCAATGGTGGGTATGCTACAGTGGCCCCTAAAATAAATTTGTCACCCTAACATCCAGCAGGGCAAGGGCATCTCTTCCCAGTAAGGGTGGACAGTCCGACATCATATATGTAGTGACGGTGATGGTTCTTCTTGGTCCTCTCTTGGTGCAGAGGGTCATTGACACTGGTTGGGCGCTCTTGTGGGCTCGGGACAGCCCTCCAACTCCGCCCACCATGGGGGCTGCTTCTAGCTTCCATGGTCGAGGCCAATGTATGCCTGGGATGACGGTGACATCTGACCCTGTGTCCACCCAAAAGGGAAGGCAGATGGCCGAGTCGTCGGAGCTGTTGTGGAGACGACACACTACCCACACAATCAGTGGGTGCTTGCCCACCTTCGCGGCAACGGCCACCCACGGGTCCCGTTCCCATGCTTTCATGGCCAAAGCCACCCAGGGACCTCTTCCCCAAGAGGCTGTTTGTGGTATTCCTGAGGCACAGGTGGGTTCAGTTGGACCACTGGCTGGGCAGCAAAGTTGGACATTCCCTGAGGGGTTGGCAGTGGTGGGCACGGGAACCCTGTGCCCCATTGAGGGTTGCTGTAGCTGGGCCGTTGCATGTTCCCAGTGGGAGGAGGCTGGATACGGCCCGGCTGCCCCCTCCCTCTGCCGTTTCCCTGATGCTTGGATCTGCATTCCTTAGCTACGTGCCCTTTCCTACCGCATGCCCAGCACGGTCCCCGAGGTTTCCCCTGACAGGGGGGAGCAGCTGCTGATGGGTGTCCTAACCAGGGACAGTTTATCGCCACGTGCCCACCCTGGCCACACTTAGTGCATGCCATGACACTCGTTATTGCAGTGTGAACTGCTGCTTGGATGGGAGCTAGGTGTTCCTCCTTAGCCACATGCCTGATCATGGCAGCTGTGTTAGATCCCTGTGGCAGTGATCTTAAAATGTCCTTTGTGGCTGAGTTACATTGTTGGCGTAGGCACTCTGCCAGCACTGGACCTTTTGCCTCTGAGGGTAGTGTGGAGGCGTCCAAAGCTGACTGCAGACAGTCCACAAACTGAGTGAAACTTTCACTCTCACTCTGTTTTATTGTAGTCCAAGGTGAAGGCTTGGCTACTACTTTAGAGGCAACACGAATGGCTTCTCGGGCAGCCCGAGTTGTTGTCATAATCTCTGGGGCCCTCAGGCCTTCTGCCTGTGCCTGGGGGGTGATCATTGTAGGGTCTGTGCCCATTAGCCTCTGTATGCTGGAGCCGTGCAGTGGGTGGTCTGCCCCTGTTACCAGGGCTAGCTGTTTAGTACAGTTATCTTCCCACTCTTGTTTAAATAAAATCATCCCTGCCCCGTCAAAAATCATTCGGCAGGTCTGCTTAATATCAAAAGGTAACATGTCGTCCCCCCAAAAACGCCATCAATTAGAGTTGAAACCATTGCCGAATTAATCCCCTTATCCGCGATCGCTTTAGTAATCGCCTGCACCTCTTTCGGGTTTACCAGGGAATAGAACCTTTGGTTCCCGCCGGGTCCCCCCACCCGGACCGGAAACACCAGTTTCGCTGACGGAGTCCACTCCGCGCATGCAACTTTTATTTTCCGCCAGTCTGTAAGTAGGGTTCAAGTTTTCCCTGATGTCCCCTTTACCCATGCGGGAGCGCTGTGGCTAGTTGCCTTGCGTGCCGCTGCCGTTCTTTTGTTAGAACTCGAGTCTGAGTCGGAGCTCCCCGACCCCCGCTCCGAATCCTCCGGATCGGAGGTCGACTCCGAGTCCCAGTCGGAAGTCGACTGCTCGGACGCTTCCGGACTGCTCCGCCTTTTTCCCGGGCTCCGACCCCGCCCCTTCTGGCGGGGGTCGGACCGTTCCCTCCCCCTGGGGTCCCCCCGCCTCCTGCTGGGGGAGGTCCTTGCCCTATAAGGACCGAAAGTGAGCTGAGCGCTCTGATTGGTCATACGCTCCGGCGCGGGGGCCACCCCGTTCCCCCTCTCGCCCGCGCATGCGTTGTTAAGCGGGCTGACTCCATTTCCGCCCGGCGCGGCTTCCTTTCTGCCCTGAACACACGCTTCCCCGCCATTTTCAAACGCATATGGAGGGGGTGCATTTTTGTCCTCCCCTTCGGGGCTCGGCGGTTTCGCCGCCGCCCTCACCTCCTCCGTGAGCTCCTGCCAAAACGACCGCGCGTCCTTCCCCCCCTCTGATGGTATGCCGATCTGCTCGGAGGGGTCCGGCGTTCACGGCTTTTCGCCGCCGGTTTGTTCTAAGTCCTCCGCGGTCTGTGTCGCCGCTCCCACCCCCAGCTGCGGCGTGGCCAGCAACCACGCTTTCGCAGCTTGCCAGGTGTCCTGCTCATTTCTTGCCTTTTGCAAGGCTTGCACAACCCTGCCCCATGACTTAAGAGCTTTTCCCGAGCCACAGGACATGGTTTCTTCAGCTAAAATCTTAGTACAATGGTCCCATTTCTCCGGATGGAGAATATCCACGGGGCTATCTATCGCCTCTAATTTAATAAGCTTCGAAATAGCGAGGCATAAATCCTTGAGTTCACAATCTATTCCCCACTGAACGTGCATTTGGGTTACGACCTTCGCGACGACTTCCATGTCCCTCACTGGTCCGGGAGCGTCCTCCCCGCCGCACTAGACCCGCTGTGCAGCCGCTGACCCCTGTCCAAGCGATTCCCGCACCCCGGGTACTGGTTCCCGGGTTTCGGCACCATCCCTGCCGGGGTGGCTGTCCCCTCGCTGGTGGCTCTTTGGCCAAAGGGGAAGGAAGCGAGGTCAGGTCTTGTCGTCATGTGTTGGTGGCCCTTGGTGGGGGCAGGGTGACCAGAAGCTGGGCACAGGTGGTGGGCAGGATGGGGACAGGATGGGGACAATACTGGGTGGGACAAGGTGGAACATGGGCTTCCCAAGAGTGGGGGGCTCAGTGGGATTGGGGAGCCAGGGATGGGTGTTCAGGGGAATTGGGAGTCCCAGGGATGGCATCCCTGGGAATGGGGGTCCTGAGGAGGGGGAATCACAGGGGATGGGGCCATGGGAATGGGAGTCCCCAGGACTGGGGGGACTCAGGGATGGGAGTCCCAGGTAACGTGGGCTCCACGGTCATGGAAGGAGGGTGCTGGGGGAATGGGGGTCTTGGAAGAACCAAGGCCCTGGGGGAAGGAGGATTTAAGGGGATGGAATTAACAGGAGAGGGTTCCTTGGGAATGGGGTGCTGGGCCATGGAGATTCTGGGGACTGTCAGTACTGGGATGGGGGTTGCAGAGACAGGGGGCATAAGGAATGGGGGTCCCATATTTTGGTTCCCACAAGAATGGAGGTCCCAGGGATGGGCAGTGGCTGGGTGAGCCCATGGGTCTCAGCTCCTTCCCTGGATCCCTCAGATTTTGGGGTGACCCAGAGCCAGCACAGCCCCTACAAGGTGCCAGCGGCCTGGGGGTACTCCAGTGTGCTCTGAGTCTGTGTCCCTGCACCCCCAGTGACTTTTGCCCTCTATATTTCCATTTCCATTGTTTTATACCTCAATTTCACAAGCCCCCAGTTCATGCCCTAATGATCCTGGAGAGCAACCGAGTAGTGAATGGGCTGGGGGCAACCCAGGGTGGGGGAAGAAGGGGTGTGGGGCCTGCAGGGATGGCTGGGGAGGCTGTGGGGGATGGGGGTGTCTGGCTGTGGCCCAGAAACACTTTCACTTTCTCTCTCTCCTCCAGAAGAAGGAAGAGACCGTTTGACATGTTTGTGACAAGGTGGGGGGGGGGGGGGGGGGGCTGGTTCTGTCCTGGAGGAGCACATCTGGGGGGCTCCTGTCCCAGGGGGATCCTGTCACAGGGGGAACACATGCTGGCCAAGGGGGTCCTGTCCTGGGGCCTGAGCTCTGGGAGGTAGCCAGACTCCTCCATTCTTGCTCGTCCCCTGCAGGATCTGAGCTGGCAAGAGCATCTTGGGAATGGAACTCTGGGCATGAAGGAGCTCCCAGACTTCTACTTCGTGAAGCCAGTGGTTATCCAAGGGTGTGACCAGCCATGACCCAGCCCCACTGCACAGGGATGGCCATTGTCCAGCCCTGCTCTGCCCAGCCCCATGTGGCAGCCAGGACATGAGGATCCCCCCTGCCCCCTTGGCTTTGATTCTGGCAGCTTTAGAGCTGCTGCAGAGGTGAGAATTCTGTGGGGGAAAAGGCCTGCCTGTGGTTTGCTCAGCCCTGCAAGAAGCACAAACCCCAAAGGGAGCCTAAGCAGTGGCTCTGTGAGGGCCTTTGATGGTTTTCAGAGCAGGGCTGGCTGGAAACTCCCCCTGCAGGGGCAGCTGTGAGGGAACCAGTCCGGAAATGCAGCAATTGATCATTTTGTCCCTCTTGGTAGGGGTCTGAGAGAGCCCCGGAACTACTGCAAATCTCACACCAATCTGCTCAACAGCCTGACCTGGACCCTCCAAGTTGAATAAAACCTGCAGCCTTCTGAAACCTCATAGAAAGAATGCTTTGACTCAGGCTGTGGCCATGAGATAAGAGGTAAACATGTTGAATTATCGAGCAGGGGTCTGCTGGCAGCGGTGGTGGAGCTGTGGGGAGTGACCCTGTCTAAATTCCTGGTGTCCTAAAAGGTCCTCCATCCCTGCCCTCCTCACTTGAGGGTTTGCAGGAATTGAGGCATAAAGCCACCAGAGATGCCCCGAGACCAGCCTGGGGTCAGGCGCTTGCCTTCCTTCTTTCTGGGATCATGGGGAGTGGTCAAGGGTGTTGGGCAGGGCGTGTGCCTGGCCCTGGGACACTGCTACACTGCCACTGGGTACTTCTGGGGTCGACTGTCTGTCTCTGCCCCCAGACACGCTTAGGATGGTTCTTGCACGCTGGGCTTCAAAGGACGAGTCTGGACGCTAGGTTTTTTCGGTCTTCAGTATTGTTTATTATCTCTTATCTATAAAGTCCTTTCTCTGCCCGAAGGATCTGACCAGCACGGCAGCCAAAGGCACTCTGCCCACCCCTAAGGCGGCCGCATCTTTTATAACAAAAACTACGTATATCATATTTACTTTTTGTCCCCAATACCTATCATCTTCGTCACTAAGTACACCCTCACCCCAGACCAATCCACAAGTGCCAACACCACCCCAGAAGATGGAAGACAGGAAGAAGAAGGAAAAGCCTGGTGGCACACCCTGATTCCTCCATCTTGTCTCTACAACCCCCCTGTACCGAAACCCCAAAATTTGTGATTCACCCTATAATGATATCTTCCCTTCACCATTTACACCCGAGTGGTTCTCGCAGGTTCCATTTCCTCATACATCAGTGGCACATCTCTAGATGGATCAAAATCAAGCCACCAAGTGCTTTTGGCAACATTCTAGGACTCCCGAGCCCCCCAAGGGTTCTCTTGGTAGCTCTGGTCATCAGGAGTGATGTGCTGAGCTCCCACAGGCACTAGGATCAAACCTGCTGCCTTGGCGGCCTCTGCCCGCTCCTGGTGGTGGTGCTGGGACTGTTTGGTGTCTGTGAGTCTGCAAAAGGAGCGATTTCGCCTCTTCCCCCCGTTTTGAGGCCGCCATGGCCCGTGAGGGGATGGAGCTCGACCAGCCCGCCCCCTGCTGGTCAGGAGTGCTCCCTGCAGCGCTCCCTGCTGGCCCCGGTTATCGCTGCCACAAAAACCAACAGCGCTGCGCAGGAGGTAAAGTTCTGGGTTTGTGTTAATTGTTCTTTTCTGGTTTATAAACTTTTCCAGTCTCTGACACCTAGCCCTTTGCCATGGCCTGGTCCCCACTGCCCTGGCAAAGGGGGAGGCTCTGGAACCCCCACAGGGCCTTTGTGTCATCCTTGTGGGGGGAGCACGGCAGAGGAGGGGTTTGGGATAGGGGACAAGAGAATCCAGAGCCTCCTGAAGGCTGCTTTGGCCATCAGAGAAAAGAAGGTCCAGAGCCCTGCCAGGTTCCTTTGGTGGAGGAAACATGCTAGGGGAAACATCAGGCGTTTGTTCCTTTTTGGTGGCTTTCCCAGGAAATAGTTCCTTGTGTGATAATTTAGACTCTGAACCTTGTTGCTGTTGTTGTTGGTTTTATTCTCTTTCGTTGCTGTCTCAGGAAATTGTTCTTCTCTCAGCCCTTTGAGATCTTTGTGCCACCACAGGGAGGGAGAGGGGCAGTTTTTGGTTGCAGCACAGACATGAGTGAGTGCCCATGGGTGGGGACCTCCAGTGCCCCCCAGTTCCCCCCAGTGTCACAGCACATTCCCATAGATGTCACCCGGTTCCCGGGTCACTCCTGGGGTCCCCACAGCTCCGCATAGGTCACCTGGGGATCCTGGAGGGTGGTGGCACAGGGGGAACGCTGCGAGAGACACAGGCTGTGGGATCTGGGTGGGGTGACGCTCATGGGTGACGTGTTCCTCTGAGTGTGTGCCCAACCATACTCAACCCCTGCCCTCTTGGTGACCACTACGTGAGGTGGTACAGCACCTCCCCCTCCTCTGGGGGGGCTGGGAGAACCTGGGGGGGAGCCTGAGGGAATAAAGGGGATGTGGGGTTTGGAGTAAAAGGAGACAGTGTGGTTTGACCCCCACACTCACCTTTCCTGCTGCTTCCTGGCAGTTGCAGAGGAAAGAGGGGAGGGTTGACTGTGGGATCCCCAGGACCCTGACCCCTCTCAGGATTCCTGAACCCCTACAAGACCTTCAAATTCCCACAGGACCCCTGAGCATCCCTGAAACCCCCCAGAATTCAGGAACATCCCCAGTGCCCCCAGCCAACTCAGCCTCAAGAATGCAAAGCCCACCATGGACAGAGACACACCAGACACCCCCAGGGTCCCTGAAAGAACCCCCAACATCCCTGCAGGATCCTCCAGCACCTCCCCAAACCCTACAGCACCCATATCCAAGGTCACATTTCTGAGGCTCAGGGTGCCGCCGAATCGCGCTCCAACTCTGGGGCCTCTACAGCTCCCTGGGCCCCCCATCCCCCCATTATCACCTGCCCACACAGTGCCATAAGTTCCAGGCCAAAATGACAGCCACGAGCAGTAGCAGGAACAGAAGGGCCCCACCAACCCCTGCAGCAGCTGCAAGAAACAGAGGGGGATACATCAGGGTCACCCTGAGCCCTGGGGTTCAGCGCTCCCTGGTGGCCCCATGTGACCCCACCTGTGACCCAAGGTGAGCCAGGTGTCACCTCCAGGGCCAGATCAGGGCTAAGTGCCCGGAACACACAGTGCCCATCCTGTCCCAGCTGGTTGGTGGCCACGCACTGGTAGGTGCCTGAATGTCCCCCATCGATGTCCCTGAGCTCTAGGAGGGGACCCCGGGCCACCTCCTTCCCGTTGTGCCACCAGGTGAAGGTGACAGGTTATGAGCCCACCTGCACTGAGCAGCACAGGGTCACATTGTCCCCTGCGTGCACCTGGTGTGACAGGGGACTGAGGGTGATGGTGGCATTGGCCATGGGCACTGTGGCAACAGAGACAGTGCTGAGGGCACAGGGAGGGGCTGGCAGCCGGTGTTGGGTGGATAAGGACGGGGGATAAGTGTGTGGGGGATGTCGGGGATGGGGTCACACCACGGAGGGGTGAGGGGACACAGGGCAGATGCAGGGGGCCAGACTCAAGAAAGGTGTCTGGGGGATATGGATCAACCCAGGCAGGGGATCCGAGGAGGCTCTAGGGGCTCCCCGTGCCCATCCCGGCACTCACTGCGCACCGTGATGCGGAGCCAGGCGCTGCTCTTCCACACGGCTACCCCCTCGGAGCGCACCTCGCAGCTGTAATTCCCTGAGTGGGAGATCTCCAGGCCGGGCAACAGCAGCTGCAGGGACCACTGCGGGCTCCCCGCCACTTGCCCATCCCTGTAAAACATGTACAAGAGAGGAGCTTGGGGCCGCAGGGAGCTGGAGGTGCTGAGGCAGCTGAGAATCAGGGGGTACCCCTCAGTGGGCTCGGGGGGACCCTCCAGCACAGGCACCTAGAAGAGCTCTGGGAAGGAGAGGGGAGGTGAGGACTGTGACTCTGAATCTGCTGGTAAGTGGCTTTGGTGCCAGGAGATTGGAGTTCCAGCAGTGGGGGTGCTCACCCTAAGCTGTCACTGTCACCAGTGCCGACTCCCAAAACTTCTCTGATGCCCAGTATTTTAGCAGTGGTAGTGGCCACTGTTGCAGTGGTAGTGGCCACTGTTTTGCAGCTGAAGAGCGGACAGTGTCAGCTCAATCCCATCATGGAGTCTCCCCAGTTCCTTCCCCTTGCAGTTAAAGGACACCGAGGTGACCGTGTTGTTTTGCCAGCTTTGGCAGCGCAGTGTCACTGTGTCCCCCTCCAGTAGTGCCTGTGCTGACACCTGCAGCACCAGCCAGTCTGGGGGACAGAGGGTACCTGTCACACCTGATGGCAACAGGACCCCCTATTAGGTCACACCCAGCACACCAGAGGTCCCCAATTCCAACATGGGTATTCCCACTCTTCGGGGTACTCTGGGATGTCCCCAGAGTAGGGGACGGGCTCTCGTAACACAGGAGGTGACCCATGGAGCGGGGCCCCCCCAGAGCCCTCAGGGTCCCTGCAGGTGCCAGGCTGGGGACACCCAAACGCCCCTCACCGTCTGAGACTGTCACAGGGAGGCTGAGCAGCCCACTGCCGGATCTGTTACAGGTGTAGGTGCCACTCTCGGTGACAGTGACGTGGTCTTCTCCCTCCTGCCTCCAGATCTGCCCGTCTTTGTACCAGGTGGTGGCACCAGTGGTCCCCAAGCACTGGCAGGTCAGTTTCACCTGGTCCCATTTCACCAGTGGTACCCAGGGGGTCTCCACGAGGAGCTGGGTGGTCTGGGCACCTGCAGGTGACAGGGGACACCAGCCTGCCAGGGCCAGTGCGGGGCTGGGGACACTGGGGTGGGGACATGGCATCCCCTGAGGACTCACCAGTGAGGCCGAGGGTTTGGGCTGGAAGGGAGAAAGAACAGGGCTGGGTGGGGGTGGCATCATGGGGACAGAAGCACAGGGGCAGAGGGTGTGGGGGCTGTCCCTAATTATTCCCGCGGGGACAGCAGTTCTTGTGGGAAAGTGTGTCTGGGTGGTCCCCAAAAGATTTGGAAAGGCAGGGGAACCTGTCTATGCCACAGCCACCCGTGCACAACATCTCTGTGTGGCACCGACACCTTGGGAACAGGGACACTGAGGCCACCCTGGGCTGAGGCAAAACATGGGGACACGGTGGACACCCTGGGCACAAGGACACCACAGACACAGCCCATGCTGGCCCAGGTTCTCCCACCAGCTCATGATCCCATTCCCATGATCCCATCCCCTTGGCCACATCCTCACCGTTCTTGTCCCCTTCTGTCCCTGCATCCCAGTTCCCTTGTCCCTTTCCCCAGAGCTACCTGACCCTAAACGTGCCACTCCCCACACTCCTGTCCCCACATCCTCATCCCCTAATTCCCGCCCCACGTTCCTATCCTCAAAGCCACCCTACATCCCCAGTCCCACCAAGGTCCACTGTGGTTAACACGGACTGGCACTGCTGGCCTTGGGGAACTCAGGGGACCCCACAGCCCCCCTGTGCCCCCTCCCTTCCTCATCCCAGGGTGTCAGGCCCGTGCCTGGGGCACTCACCCCACAGGAGCAGCGCCACCTTCCCGGCCATCCCGGTGTCCCCAGCCATGTGGACTGGATGTCACTCGCTGCTGTGGCCACCGCTCCCCTGGCTAGGGGCTCTTCGGATGAAACGGAAGGAAGCGAGGTCACGTCTGTCCCCACGTGTACGTGGCCCTTGGTGGGGGCAGGGTGGCCACAAACTGGGGACAGGCTTGGGACATGATGGGGTATACTGGGGACATGGTGGGAAATGGGGTTGCCAGGAGTGGGGGCGTCAGGGGATGTGGCTTGCCAAGGATGGGTGTCCAGGAGAATTGGGGTCCAGGGGAATTTGGGTCCCCATGCCTGGAGGGATTCAGGGGTGGGGGTGCCATGGGAACATGGTTCCGAGGGATTTTGGGTCAAGGCATGTAGGTGCCAAGGTTGGGGGTGCAGAAGGAAAAAGGGGACCCTCAGGAATAGGGTTTGTTGGGAAGAAGCAGCCTGTGGGATGGGATCAAGGCAATGGTGGTTGTGGGCAATCGCAGTCCTGGGATGGGGGTCCCAAGGGAGGAGAAACCAAGGCAATGGGGTTCCCATCATTGGGTTCCCAGGGGAATGGGTGTGACAGGGATGGTCAATGGCTGGGTAGGCACATGTTATGAACAAAAAAGTTACCTGTTTTTTTTAAGAGAAGGGGCTGCAGAGTTTTGAGTTGAGCTGGGAATTGATTGCTGGCCAAGAGTTCTTTGTTAGTGAAATGTTGTAATCACCTCTTGAGTATCCTTAAGTATCGCCGTTTAACTCTCTATTGTGGAGAATTTTTGTTTTTCAGTACCACCCTAGCCTGCTGCCAGGGGGATGGTGGGGAGAGGGAGATATTTGCATCTCAGGAGACAAATTTAATGCAAATAAATTGCATTTGCATTTAAATGCAATTTGCATTAAAATGCAAATTTATCTCAAAACCCAGACTGCATTGGGACAGGACCTTCACCAAATCCTGGAAAATATCCCGAAAGAGACAAGACAAAGCAGAATTGAGAGGTCAGGGTGGTGTCTCGACAGCAGGGCCGAGGTCCAAAGCCGGCAGAGACGCTTGAGAACCTTGGTCACTCCTCGCCCCAAATAAAAACTATGCCAGTTGGACCCAGGACCCCCTGGACTGACAATCCAAACTGAAAACCTGTGTATACCCCCACTGCCCTTGCGAGGACAGGACTCCTGGCTCTGTTCCCTAGAGGACAGAGCTGCAAATCCTCCTCTTCTGAGTCACTGTTAGGAGCAGCGGCAGAACTCCGCGGACCTGCCAAAGCCCCCATTTTGTGCTGATCACTTTAATAAAGGCATTAAAAAGGAGGAATATCTCCTGCCCCTGTTTATTTCAGCACGGGGGTCTCAGCTCCTTCCCTTGGTGCCTCAGATTTTGGGTGATCCAGGGCCCAGCATAGCCCTCCCTGGGGTGCTCATTTCCTGTACAGGCATCACATGGGAGTCCTGGGTAGCTCTGCTCATTTCCTGTACAGGCATCACATGGGGGTCCTGGGTAGCTCTGCTCTGTGCCCTCCCCTGACCTGGACTTTTTCCTCTCTTTATTTCTCTTTTTTATTTTATTTTCCTCACTTTTGTGCCATGTCCCCTCTCTCCCTGTTCCTGGCTCAGCAATCCTGGGGAGCACCTGAGTAAGGAAGGGGTTGGGGGGACCCAGGGGAGAGGGAAAATGGGGATTAGTCATTTCAGGGAAGAGTGTGGAGGCTGTGGGGGATGCAGGTGTTGGGCTGTGCCCCCTCAACACTTTCACTTTCTTTTTCCTGGACAAGAAGGAAGAGGCCATTTGTGCTGAGAGTCAGCTGGGAAAGGGCGGGTTCTGTTCTGGGGGGGTAGAGCCAGAGGGATTCTGTCCTGGGGGATCCTGTCCCAGGGGGTGACACATCCTGGCATGGGGGAGTCCTCTCCCAGGGGGTGGTGCTTCTAGATATGTCCCTGAACATTCCTTTTCGGGTGCCTGTCCCAGGGATGGCACATCCTGGGGACCCCTGTTAATGCAAGGGTGGAGCACAGCCATGGCCCAGCCCCACTGCACAGGGATCTCCATTGGTCAGCCCTGCTCTGGCCAGCCTCAGGTGGCAGCTGTTATGAGTAAAAAAGGGTTACCGATTATTTTTTAAAAAGGGTTGCAGAGTTTAAGTTAAGCTAGAAGCTGATCGCTGGGCAGGAGAGTTCATTTGTTAGCTAAATGTTGTAATCACCTGTTAAGTATCAAGTCGTTTACCATCTTCTCAGCACCACCCTCCCCTGCTGCTGGGAGGATGGCATCCCCCCGCCTCACCAGACAGGTGGAAGGGATGAGACTTCAGGAGTCTATTCAAATTATCTCAAACCCAGAGTGCAACAGGAGGGGACCCCCACCAAATCCAGGAAAAGACCCCAAGAGCAACGAGCCAAAACAGAATTAGGAGATCAAAGTAGTGTCTGGACATCAGGGGTGAGGTCCAAAGCCGGCAGAGACACTGGGGGCCTTGGTGACCCCTCACCATATCCGCAGAGGACGTCGGTCAGGGCCAGGACCCCTGGACCGGCAAATTGAAGTGAACATGGGACATACCCCATTGCCCTTGTGAAGACGGCATCCCCCCAGCTCTGCCTCTTAGGGGACAGAGCTGCACATTCCTCTTTCTCTGAGTCACTCAGGGGAGCTGCGGCAGGGCACCATGGATCTGTCAACGCCCCCCCATCCTCAGCTGATCACTTTAAATAAGACCATTAAAAAGGAGAAAGATCTCCTGGCCTGTTAATTTCAGAAGCCAGGACCTCAGGGTCCCTCTGCCCCCTTGGCTTTGATTCTGGCAGCTTTAGAGCTGCTGCAGAATTGAGAATTCTGTGGGGGAAAAAGGCCTGCCTGTGGTTTGCTCAGCCCTGCACGAAGCACAAACCCCAAAGTGAGCCCAAGCAGTGGCTCTGCGAGGGCCTTTGATGGTTTTCAGAGCAGGGCTGGCTGGAAACCGTCCCTGCAGGGGCAGCTGTGAGGGAACCAGTCCGGAAATGTAGCAATTGATCATTTTGTCCCTCTTGGTAAGGGTCTGAGAGAGCCCCAGAACTACTGCAAATCCCACACCAATCTGCTCAACAGCCTGACCTGGACCCTCATCCTCCTTCCTTCCTTGTCGTGGATGGACAGTGGCTGCATGCCCTGCACCCACCACAGCTGCTCTCTCACTGCCCTCCACACCTGGATGGGGAGAGAAAATTGAGCAAAGCGTTCCTGGGTTGAGACAAGGACCAGGAGAGATCACTCACTAAATCCTGTCATGGGTAAAACTGCCTTAGATTTAGAGATATGAATTGAATTTATTGCTGACAAAATCAGAGCAGGGTAAAGAGAAGTCAAATAAACACTGTAGTATATGATGTAGATAATTCATGCTTTGGAGATTGTATAAAAATTATAAAGATCCAACCATGCATCTAACCCCCATGGCTAGAAGCAGGCTTTTCATTTCTAAAAGATTTCCCAGACTCGCCCAGATAAAATCATGACCATTAATGAGTGAATGAGTCTTTCCTAAGTGATCAATGACCATTTCCCAAGAATGTCCAGAACATTCACTGAACAACACCTGGGAGAGATTACATCAGAAAACAGAAATGTCCTGGCTACAGATGAAAGGAAGACAATTTCAAGGAGCCCAGACAGCCATCCAAACCTATGCACTGACTTTTGTCCAGGACTGCATCTGTATAGTTCCCGTTATACATATGTAGGAACTTAGAGAAAGCTTAGGTAATTTCTGCTCCAGGCAGAAAAAACTGTATATAAGCTGGCTACCTGGAGCAGTTGGTGTCACACTCTGGGGAGACGCTGACACTACGTCGGTCTGTCCCAAGTTCACCCAGCGTCAAAGTCCAGGGTTAACGCTGTCTTGGCTGTGGCAGTTTTACAATATTCTATTTTTGCTTGTTGATCTAATAAATTTATAAATTTTTTTTATAAATTTGGCTGCCAATTTGATCGTTTATAACAAACACCTTCTCCCTTTTATGAATGACTACGCAGTCATTGGCTTTCACTATTCTATTGGTTTTTCCCAATTATTTTGGTATAATACAGTTTATAATCACTTTGTAACTGCTTTTGATACACTACAATTTTTCAGCCTTTTTACCCTAATCTCTCTGTAGAATATAGATTTTAGCATAATAAATATATTACAGTTTAGGCTCTCCCAAAATATCCAGATAGAGACAATGTGCTGTGTATTATAACATTAACCATTCCAAAAGTAGCTAATGCCTTTATTTGTGTAACTAAGGGACAATGGTGAGAATACCTCAGATATTTTTGTGAAATAGCTAGTGTTGATTTAATATAGTGGTGGAGGATCTCATCTGTATGAGAAGAACACATTGAAAAGAAGCAAGTAAATAAACAGCAAAAGAAAGAATGCAAAGAGGAATTTACCACTGACCCTTCATTTATCAAGAACTGTCAAACCACAGAACAGGGGGACCTTGGGAGGACATAAAATATATAAATTTACTCTGCAGGATGGCATGCATTTTCTGAAAATGAATCAAGGGTCAAACCAAGCAATAGAATTCCCAGAATATGTAAACTCAAAAGAATGTTTGAATATGTATAACCCTCCCGGGTATGTATTTAACCAATAGAATAAAAAGGTGTGTAAGAAGAATTGTTGTAGTTAACCAACCGTGTGCCTCTGGCAGTTGCCAAGCACCCAGCACAGCTGTTTACAGACCCTTTTATTTGTTATTAAACATTTACAAATTTTAAAGAGTGAGCCTTGTTTCTCACACAGTTTAATCCAAAAGTGTCATTTTGGGTACAATAAAAAAGGGGCATATGCCCCCCTGGAACTCGGAAGGGGAAGGAGGAGCCCAATGGGGTGCTATGAAGAGGAGGAAGGGACTCCTGAGGGGAATCAATGCCCTCCAGTGCCCCCCAGTGCCCCCAGTGTCACAGCATGTCATCATAGTCATGGGGGTCCCGCTGTCCCTCGTAGGTTCCTGAGAGCTCCACATTGGTCACATGTGGGTCCTGAGGTAGGTCAGGGCCAGGGGACACCCATGGGGGCCATGAGAGTGACACCAGTTGTGGGGACCTGGGTGGGGGGTGACACCCTTGGGTGACGTTACCTTGTCCCCTCCCTGAATTCTCCCAGTGCCCACTTGGTGTCAACTTTCACTTTCTCTTTCCTGCAGCAGAAAGAAGAGGTCATTGGTCTGGTTTATAGAATCCTTCTAACTGTTGCTCTCCCAAGAAGTCACTCACAATAAAAATACAAACTAACCACAAAGAGTTGAGACTTTTTGGTTCCCTTTAGCAGCCCATTGGTGCACCCCACAGCAGTGTTTGCTTGTGGATAACACAGAGTGTGGAATCTCCCTGAGAGTCCAACAGCTCCATGGGATTGTTCCCTGCCTGCTGGGCAGCAACACAGCCCCTAAGAAAGCCTTCTGTTGGGTCATCTTTAGGAACCCTTCCCTGCCTGCTGGGCAGCAACACAGCCCCTAAGAAAGCCTTCTGTTGGGTCATCTTTAGGAACCCTTCCTATTTTTCTCCCCATTCCCACCCTGAAACTTGATTGACTTCCCATGGAGGAAGGAGAGAAGCTCTGTCCATCCTTGGAACAGTGCACTGGAATCTGTGGAAATGTCCCTATGTGCCTCAGGGTCTGATGAGCTGGTAAATATATTCCAGCCTGCCCTGGATTCCCCTTCCTGGCCACTCCCTGCTCCTGCAGTGACACCCCTGTTCCCCAGCGCCTCATGTGCAGCCCCTCCTCAATATTTCCACACTTTTCCCTCTCTTCTGGTCTGCACATCCAAAACCCAAACATTCTTTCTGGGAGGTTCCAAAGGGCTGCAGGTTTTGTTCAAGAAGGAGAGTCTCAGTCAGGTTGTTGAGAAGATTGTTATTGTCTTTGCAGTGGTTTTCTCAGTCTCTTGGGCAAAGGGACAAAATGATCAATCGCTGTGTTTCCAGGCTGGTTCCCTCACAGCTGCCCCTGCAGGGACGGTTTCCAGCCAGCCCTGCTCTGAAAACCATCAAAGGCCCTCGCAGAGCCACTGCTTGGGCTCACTTTGGGGTTTGTGCTCCTTGCAGGGCTGAGCAAACCACAGGCAGGCCTTTTTCCCACACAGAATTCTCACCTCTGCAGAAGCTCTAAGGCTGCCAGAATCAAAGCCAAGGGGGCAGAGGGACCCTGAGGTCCTGGCTGCCACGTGGGGCTGGGGCAGAGCAGGTCTGGGCAATGGCCATCCCTGTGCAGTGGGGCTGGGCTATGGCTGGGCCCAACCCTTGCATTGACAGGGGTCCCCAGGATGCGCCACGGCTGGGAAAGGCACTCAGCCAGGGAATGTGCAGGGACATTTCTGGAACTGCCACCCCCTGGGACAGGACCCCAAATGCCAGGATGTGTCAGCCCCTGGGACTGGATCCTCCCAGGACAGGACCCACCTGGATGTGCCCCCCCAGGACAGAACTGCCCCCCTTTCCCAGCTGACTCTCAGCACAAATGGCCTCTTCCTTCTTGTCCAGGAAAAGAAAGTGAAAGTGTTGAGGGGGCACAGCCCAACACCTGCATCCCCCACAGCCTCCCCACCCTTCCCTGCACCACCTCTCCCCATTTTCCCCCTCCCCTGGGTCTCCCCAAGCCGTTCCCTGCTCAGGTGCTCCCTGGGATTGCTGAGTCAGGAACTGAGGGAGAAGGGGCATGGCACAAAAGTGAGGAAGACAAGGAAAAAAGAGAAATAAACACAGAAAAATGTCAAGGGCTGGTGAGGACACAGAGGCAGAGCCACTCAGGACCCTATGTGGTGCCTGCAGAGCAAACGAGCACCCCAGGGGGGCTATGCTGGGCCCTGGGGCACCCTAAAATCTGAGACACCCAGGGAAGAAGCTCAGACCCATGGGCTCACTGCCCATCCCCGGCACCTCCATTCCCTTGGGATAGCAACCATGGGATCCCCATTCCTTATGTCCCCCCACCCCAGTACTGACATTCCCCAGGATCTCCATGGCCCAGGACCCCCTTCCCAAGGAACCCTCTCCTGTTCGCTCCAACCCCTGAAATCCTCCTTCCCCCAGGACCTTGGTTCTCTCAGGAACCCCAATTCCCTCGGTACCCTACTCCTGACAACCGCCTGCCCATGACCCCAAATCCCTGGAGTCTACGTTCCTTTGGGACTCCCATCCCTGAGTCCCCCCAGCCCTGGAGACCCCCATTCCCACAGCCCCCCCACTCCCACTAATTCCCTTTCCACAGCACCCCCATCCCCCAGGACACACATCTCGGGCTCCCCAAACCCACTGAGCCCCCACTCTTAGGAATGCCATGTCTCATCTTGTCCCACCCATCCTTGTCACCTTCCTGTGCCCAGCTTGTGGCCACCCTGCCCCCACCAAGGGCCACAACCACGTGGGGACGGACGTGACCTCGCTTCCTTCCCCTTCATCCGAAGAGCCACCAGCGAGGGGAGTGGTGGCCACAGCAGTGAGTGACAGCCATTCTGCATTGCTGGGGACACTGGGATGGCCGGGAAGGTGGTGCTGGTCCTGTGGGGTGAGTGCTCTGGGCACGGGCCTGGCATCCCGGGAATGAGGAGGGGGCACAGGGGGGCTGCGGGTCCCTGAGGTCCCCAAGGCCAGCATTGCCAGTCCATGTCACCCACAGTGAACCTTGGTGCGACTGGGGATGTAGGGTGGCTTTGGGGATAGGAACAGGGGGCAAGAATGTGGGGATGGGGATGTGGGGACAGGAATATGGGGACTGGCACCTTTGGGCTTAGGTACCTTGGGGATAGGGAGAAGGCAACTGGGATGCAGGGACAGAAGGGGAGAAGAACGGTGAGGATGTGGCCATGGGGATGGGATCTTGAACTGGTGGAGTAGACCAGGGCCAGCATGAGCTGTGTCCATGGTGTCCTCATGCCCGGGGTGTCCAGGTATCCCCATGTTCTGCATCAGCCTAGGGTGGCCTCAGTGTCCCTGTTCCCAAGGTGTCTGTGCCACACAGATGTGGTGCATGGGTGGCTGTGAAACAGATATGTCCCCCTGCCTCACCAAATATCTTGGGGACCACCCCCATGCATTTTCTCACAAGAATTGCTGTCTCCATGGGGACAATGTAGGGACAGCCCCCACACCCTGTACCCTGGGTGCCGCTGTCCCAACGATGCCAGCCCCACCCAGCCCTGTCCCTTCTCCCTTCCAGCCCAGACCTTCAGCCTCACTGGTGAGTCCTCAGAAGATGCCATGGCCCCACCCCTCTCCGCTGTCCCCAGCCCCTTGCTGGCCCTGGCAGGCTGGTTTCCCCTGTCACCTGCAGGTGTCCAGACCACCCAGCTCCTCGTGGAGCCCCCTGGAGGCAACCGGTGCTGTGGGACCAGGTGACACTGACCTGCCAGGGCTCGTGGACCACTGGTGCCACCACCTGCTACAAGGATGGGCAGATTTGGGAGCAGGAGAGACACAATCACCTCAATGTCACAGACAGTGGCACCTACACCTGTAACAGACCCGGCACTGGTGATGGTCTCAGATAGTAAGGGGGATCTTAAATGATCTGGGTGGCCCCTGATAGGTCTGGGTGGGCTCGACTCCCCTGAAGGGAGGCCTCACACCCCTGAAGGGTTGAGAGCCTGTCCCCTGCACACAGAGACATCCCAGTGAATCCCAGTGCACCCCAGATGTCCCTGGTGCCATGGGCACCCACCTCGAACCTGTCTCGATCCCCTCAGTGAGATGGGACCCTCCTGTCCCACAGATGAGCTGGTGCTTCAGGTGCCAGCACAGGTACTGCTGGAGGGGGACATGGTGACACTGCACTGCCTGGCTGGTGGAACAACACAGTCACTGGAATGCAAATTTACAAGGATGAGAAGGATCGGTGGGGGCCTCTCTGGGGGACCGAGCTGTCCCTCTCCCCCCTGCAGCTGAATCACGGTGGCCACTACAGGTGCAGGGGCTTGGTGAGGTCCTTTATTTCACACTCAGCAGCAGTGACAATGACAGTGCACAGTGAGCACCCCCACAGCTGGAACTCCAGACTCCTGACATCCCCAAAGCCCCTTCCCAGCAGTCTCAGAGTCACAGTCCTCACCCCTCCTCTCCTTCCCTGAGTAATCCCCGGTACCTGTGCTGGAGGGGCCTCCCGAGACCACTGAGGGGTCCCTCCTGAATCTCAGCTGCCTCAGCACCCCCAGCCCCCTGCGGCCCCAAACCCCCCTCCTGCACGTGTTCTACCGGGATGGGCAGGTGGTGGGGGGCCTGCAGGGATCCCCACAGCTGCTGGTACCCGCCATGGGGGTCTCCCACTCAGGGAATTATAGCTGCAAGGTGCACTCCAAGGGCGGGGCCTGTGCAGAAGAGCAGTGCCCGGCTCCTCGTCACGGTGCACAGTGAGTGTGGGGATGGGCACAGGGAGCCCCCACAGCCTGCTTGGGTCCCATTCCTGGGCACCTCAATAACACTCACACACCTTTCTTGGGTCCCTCTGCATTTGCCCTGTGTCCCCTCACCCCTCTGTGGTGTGGCCCCATCCCTGACATCCCCCAACACACCCATCTCCGTGTCCATATCCCCCCACACCAGCTGCCAGCCCCTCCCCTGGCCTAAGCCCTGTCTGTGTCCCCGCTGTGCCTGTCACCAATGCCACCATCACCCCAGGTCCCCTGTCACACCAGACGCGCGCAGGTGACATTGTGACCTTGCGCTGCTCAGTGCAGGTGGGCTAAGCCCCTGTCACCTTCACCTGGCTGCACAATGGGCAGGAGGTTGTTAGCGTTCAGGAACACATAATCACAAGAAATGATTATATGCAGCTGCTTTTACTGAAGAACTCTGGGTGTCAGGGGTACAAACCCAAATCTGACTCCGACATGGGTTTGAGTTGAACTTTTTTTTATATTCTACCGTTATATAACTTTCATGTTAATTATTAAACTTATATTGTTCTATTGTATACATAGATTTCAGCCAAGCATAGCCTGCTTAGATTAGGAACATACAGTTTCTCATGGTTCTTCTTATGATAATACAATAATTAATTTTAATTACTAAGCAATCATAATATCTAACAATTATATCATTTATCATACTACTTATGCAGGTGAAACGCAAAACTTAACATTTCAGAGTTTTATCTTAACATTTTTCCAGGACCCCACTATCAAGGTGGCCCAGGGTCCCCTCCTGGAGTTTGGGGACGTTGATGTGGGACATTTGGGCACCTACCAGTGCGTGGCCACAAACCAGGTGGGACAGCACAGGCACCACATGTTCAGGGCACTCAGCCCAGAGCTGGCACTGGAGGTGACACCACAGTACACAAGGACACACATGGATACAGGTGGGGGTCACATGTGGTCACTGTGTGGTGCAGGACCCCTGGGGTAATGGATGATACTGATGTGTCCCCCTCTGTTTCTTGCAGTTGCTGCAGGGGTCAATGGGGCCCTTTTGTTTATGCTCCTGCTTGTGGCTGTCATCGTGGCCTGACACCGGTGGCACTGCCAGGGTGGGTGACAATGGGGGGATGGACGTCCCAGAGACCTGTTGAGGCCCCCAGAGTTGGGGAGCGATTGGGTGGCACACACAGCCCCAGAACTGTGACCTTGGCTGGGAGCCCTTTAGGGTTTGGGGAGGTGCTAGAGGGTTCTGCAGGGATGTTGAAGGATCTTTCAGGGGCTCTTGGAGCCTTTGGGGACTTTCTGACTCTGGTGGGCTTTGGGTTCTTGAGGCTGAGTTGGTTGAGGGCACTGGGAAGGTTCCTGAATTCTGGGGAGCTTAAAGGATGCTTGAAGGTCCTTAGAGGAAATTGAGGGTCCCATGGGGGTTCAGGAATGCTGAGAGGGTTCAGGGCCCTGGGACCCCACAGTCAACCCTCCCCTCTTTCCTCTGCAGCTGCCAGGAAGCCACGAGTAAAGTGAGTGGAGGGATCAAGCCACACTCCCCCCTTTTACCCCAAACCCCAAGACCTCCCATTCCCTCCCCCACATCCCCTTTATTTCCTCAGGGCCCTCCCGGATCCCCTGGCCCCATCAGAGGAGGAGGAGGTGTTGTACACCCACGTCGTGAGAACCAAGAGGGCAGGCGGTGAGGACAGGGGGGACACACACAGAGGGACACGTCACCCACAAATGTCACCTCACCGAGATCCCACAGCCCGTGTCTCTCCCCCAGCATAACCCTGTGTCTCCACCCTCCAGGATCCCCAGGTGACCTACGTGGAACTGCGGGGACACCAGGGGCAACCACGGGAACCCGTTGACATCTATGGGAATGTGCTGTGACACTGAAGGGAACTGGAGGCACTGGAGGTCCCCACACATGGGCACCCACACATCTACGTGCAACGACTAAAATCTGCCCTTCCTGCCCCCCATTGAGGACCAAGGTTCCCAAAGAGCTGAGAGAAGAACAATTTCCTGAAACAGCAACAAGAGAGAATAAAGCCAACAGCAACAGCAACAAGGTTCAGAGTCCAAATTGTCACACAAGGAACAATTTCCAGGGAAAGCCACAAAAAGGAAAAAAACCCCGACGATTCCCTCAGCAAGTTTCCTTCACCAGAGGAACCTGGCAGAGCCCGGGACCTTCCTTGCTCTGAGCGCCAAAGCGGCCTTCAGAAGACTCTGGATTCTCTTCTCCCCTGTCCCAAACCCCTCCTCTGCTGTTTTCCCCACACAAGGATGTCCCAAAGGCCCTGTGGGGGTTCCAGAGCCTCCCCCTTTGCCAGGGCAGTGGGGATCAGGCCATGGCAAAGGGCTAGGTGTCAGAGACTGGAAAAGTTTGATGTCTGGAGACATTTTGGAACAGCTATGTGTGGCAGGGGTGGGTCAGGCCTTGCTTTTGGTGAGACAGGGCCCTGTCCATCAGTCTGTCAGCCATGGCACACTGGGGACAGTGCAGCACTCTGCCAAAGTCAGCCCTTCAGTGGGTGCCAGCTGGGGAGAGGGTCCTTGGTGGCTCAGCTGGCTTAAAAGGCAGAGCGTAAGGTGTCCAAGTCCCTCATCCTGTCTGCTCTTGGGGTGTCTGTCCCATCCATGCTGGAACCCAGGATTTGGCAACCTGTGTAAATGAGCACTATCTGCCAAGGAAAGTGGGAACATTCCTGGAATGGAAAGAAGACCCATGACTAAAACTTTTTTTAATTTAGATGATGATGAGGCTTCCAGGCCAAAGTTTAGGAAAAGGAATACAGCTCTTTACTGGGAAATTTATAAACCAGAACAGAACAATCAACACAAAACTAGAACTTTTCCCTCCTGCTCCGCGCTGTTGGTTTATGTGGCAGTGATAACTGCAGCCATCAGGGGGAGCTTCAGGAAAAAAGCCTGGCCAGCAGGGGGCGCTGCAGGGAGCACGCCATGCCAGCAGAGGGCGCCCTGGTCGAGCTCCACCCCCTCAGGGGCCATGGCTGCCTCAGACAGGAGGGAGGAGGGGAAATTGCTCTTTTCCAAATTCATGGGCATCAATCGGTCTAGGCACCACCACCCCCAGCAGGCAGAAGCCGCCAAGGCAGCTTTTTGGATCCTCGTGCCCAGTGGCAGTGTAGCAGTGTCCCGGGGCCAGGCACACACCGTGCACAACACCCGCGACCGCTCTCCATGATACCAAATGGAAGGAAGGCAGCGCCTGACCCCAGGCAGGTCTCAGGTCTACAGCAGTACCTCTGGTGTCTTTATACCACAATTCCTGCAAACCCTCAGCCTTTCACTCAAGTGAGGAGGGCAGGGATGGAGCACCTATGGGGACACCTGGAATCCAGACAAGGTCACTCCCCAGAGCTCAACCACGGCCGTGGGGCAGTGGCACTTTTAGGTATTTCCACACTTTTCTCTCCTGTCTGGCGGCCAAAGTCCAATCCCAAACATTCTTTCCATGAGGATCCCGAAGGCTGCAGGTTCTGTTCAAAAAGGAGGGTCCAGGTCAGGTTGTTGAGCAGGTTGTTGTGGGATTTGCAGTAGTTCTGGGACTCTCTCAGTCCCTTACCAAGAGGAACAAATGATCAATTGCCGAATTTCTGGATTGGTTCCCGCACAGCTGCCCTTGCAGGGGGAGTTCCAGCCAGCCCTGCTCTGAAAACCATCAAAGGCCCTCCCAGAGCCACTACTTGGGCTCACTTTGGGGTTTGTGCTCCTTGCAGGGCTGAGGAAACCACAGCCAGGGCGTTTTTCTACCACAGAATTCTCACCTCTGCAGCAGCTCTAAAGTTGCCAGAATCAAAGCCAAGGGGGTGGGGGGCAACCTGAGCTCCTGGCTGCCACCTGGGGCTGGGCAGAGCAGGTCTGGGCAATGGCCATCCCTGTGCAATGGGGCTGGGCCATGGCTGGGCCCCACCGTTGGATGGCCGCTGGCTTCAAGGAACTGGAGTTTGGGAGCTCCTTCCTGCCCAGGCCTCCATTCCCAAGCTGCTCTTGCCAGCTCAGATCCTGCAGGGGACGAGCAAGAATGGAGAAGTCTGGACCCCCCCGGGAGCTCCCATGCCCCAGGAAAAAAACCCCTTGGCCAACATGTGTGCTCCCTGGTACAGGATCCCCCCAGGTCAGGAGTCCCCCAGATGTGTCCCTGCAGGATAGAACCTGCACTTCCCCCCACCCCGCCCCGCCACTGTGTGACACAGCACAAATGGCCTCCTCCTTCTTCTTTAGGAGAGAGAAAGTGAAAGTGTTAGGAGGGGCACAGCCGGACACCCCCATCCCCCATAGCCTCCCCAGCCCTCCCTGCAGGCCCCACATCCCTACTTTCCCCACCCTGGGCTTTCCCCAACCCCTTCCCTGCTCAGGTGCTCCCCAGGATCATCAAGGCACGAACTGGGGGCTTGTAAAAATGAGGGATGAAATGATAGAAATAGAAATAAAGAGAGGGAAAAGCCACTGGGGGTGTGGGGATAGAGACCCGGAGACCCTCGAAATCTGTCTGGGGTGACCCCCAGGCCCCTGGCACCTTGTGGGGGCTGTACTGGGCCCTGGGTCACCACAAAATCTGAGGCATCCAGGGAAGTAGCTGAGACCTACGGGCTCACCCAGCCACTGCCCATCCCTGGCACCCCCATTTCCCTGGGACCTGAAGCATAGGACCCCTATTCCTTATGTCCCACACTCTGAAAACCCTATGGCAGTACTGATGTACATTCTCCAAATCTCCATGGCCCAGGACCCCTAATTCTCAAGGGACCCTCTCCCGTTCATTCCATCCTCTGAAATCCTCCTTTCCCCAGAATCTTGATTCTCCCAGGACTCGAATTCCCATGGGACGCCCCATTCCCCCAGCATCCCCATCCCATGACCCCAAATCCCTCCAGCCCACATTCCCCTGTGACTCCCATCCCTGAGTCCTCTCAGCCCTGGGAACCCCATTCCCATGGGAATCACTCCCAGTGACTCCCCCCATTCTCCAGAGACCCCATCCCTGGGATCTCCCATTCCCCTGGACACCCACCCCTGTCTCCCATAACTCACTGAAGCCCCCCCCTCTTGTGAACCCCATGTCCCACCTTGTCCCACCCACCCTTGTCCCCATCCTCTCCCCACCCTGCCCACAGCCTGTCCCCAGCTTGTGGCCCCCCTGCCTCCACCAGGTGCCACCTATGCATGAGGGTGAGACCTGACCTCACTTCCTTCCCCTTTGGCCAAAGAGCCACCAGCCAGGGGACAGCCTCCCGTGGCAGCGAGTGACAGCCAGTGCACATGGCTGGGGACACCAGGATGGCCAGGAAGGTGCAGCTGCCCCTGTGGGGTGAGTGCCCCGGGTAAGGGCCTGACACCCTGGGGATGGGGAGGCGGCACGGGGGGGTGGGGTCCCCCGAGGTCCCCAAGGCCAGCAGTGCCAGTCTGTGTTACTCACAGTGGACCTTAGTGGGATTGCGGATGTAGGGTGTCTTTGGGGACAGGAAAAGGAGGCAGGAATTTGGGGATGGGGATGTGGGGACTGGCACCTTTGGGCTCAGATAGCTCTGGGCATAGGGTCAAGAGAACTGGGATGCAGGGACAGAAGGGGACAAGTACCCTGAGCATGTGGCCAAGGGGATGGAATCATGGGAATGGGATCATGAGCTGGTGGGGGTGACCTGGGCCAGCATGGGCTGTGTCCGTGGTGTCCTTGTGCCCAGGGTGTCCACAGTGTCCCCATGTTCAGGCTTAGCCCAGGGTGCCCTTGGTGACCCTGTTCCAAAGGTGTCTGTGCCACATGAATGTGGTGCACGGGTGACTGTGACACAGTCATGTCCCCTTGCCTTGCCAAATCTTTTGGGGACCACCCAGACACACTTACCCGCAAGAACTGTGTTCCCAGGGGCTCAGTTCAGGGACAGCCCCCACACCCTGTACCCTGAGTGCTGCTGTCCCCACAGTGCCTCCCCCACCTAGCCTTTTCTCTTCTCCCTTCCAGCCCAGACCCTCGGCCTTGCTGGTGAGTGCCATGGCCCCACCCTGCTGTCCCCAGCCCCATGCTGGCCCTGGCAGGCTCGTGTCCATTGTCACAGGTGCGCAGACCACCCAGCTCCTTGTGGAGACACCTGGAGGCCAGCGGTGCTGTGGGACTGGGTGACACTGACCTGCCAGGGCTCAGGGACACATGGTGCCACCACCTGGTACAAGGATGGGTGGCGCTTGTGGCAGCAGGCACCCAGCCACATCACTGTCATAGTGAGTGGCACCTACATTTGTAACAGACCTGGCAGTGGGTTCAACCTCCCCATGACTGTCTTAGATGGTGAGGGGGGATCTTAAATGATCAGGGTGGCCCCTGACTGATCTGGGTGGGCTCCATTCCGTGGGTGGCATCACACCCCTCGTGTGGCATGAGCCTGTCCCCAGGACACTTGGAAATCACAGTGTATCCCACTGCATCCCAGTGCACCCAGATGTGCCATGGGGACCCACCTCTGACCTGTCTCGAGCCCTTCAGTGAGATGGGACCCTCCTGTCCCACAGACCAGCTGGTGCTGCAGGTGCCAGCACGGGCACTGCTGGACGGGGACATGGTTACACTGCGATGCTGGGGCTGGTGGAACAACACAGTCATATGGGTGCGATTTTACCAGGACAAGAAGAATCTGAGGGAGCCCCTCAATGGGACTGATCTGTCCCTGTCCCCTCTGAAGCTGAACCACAGTGGCTGCTACAGCTGCGGGGGCTTGGTGGTGTCCTTTATTTCAGGGTCAGCAGCAGTGACAGTGGCAGTGCATGGTGAGCACCCCCACAGCTGGAACTCCAGTCTCCTGACATCCTCAAAGCCACTTCCCAGTGGACTCAGAGTCACAGTCCTCACCTCCCCTCTCCTTCCCTGAGCTTTTCACTGTGCTGGTGCTGGAGGGTCCCCCAAGCCCACTGAGGGGTTCCCTCTGACTCTCAGCTGTTTCAGCACCCCCAGCCCCCTGCACCCTAAGCCCCTCTCCTGCACATGTTCTACTGGGATGGGCAGATGGTGGGGGGCTGTCAGGGGTTCCTACAGATTCTGGGGCCCTCTGTGGAGGGTCTCCCACTTGGGGAATTACAGTTGCCAGGTGCACTCCCGAGGGGCGCTGTGCGGAAGATCAGTGCCCAGCTCCGCGTCACAGTGTGCAGGTATGGGCACAGGGAGCCCCCACAGCCTGCTCTGGTCCCCTGGTTGGGTACCTCCTGTCCCCCAGACAACTTTCCTGGGTGCTTCCATCATTCCCCTTGTACCCTTGCCCCTACATATGTGACCCCATCCACGACATCCCCCACCGCTTCCGTCTCTATCCCCCATATCAGCCGCCAAACCCTCCTCTTGCCTCAGCCCTGTCTCTGTCCCCGCAGTGCCTGTGGCCAATGCCACCATCACGCTCAGTCTCCTTTCACACCAGGTGCGCTCAGGTGACCCCGTGACCCTGCACTGTTCAGTGCCGGTGGGCTTAGCCCCTGTCACCTTCAGCTGGCTGCACAATGGGCAGGAGGAGGCCCGGGATCCCCTCCTAGAGCTCAAGGACATCAATGTGGGACATTCAGGTACTTACCAGTGCATGGCCACAAACCAGCTGGGACAGGATGGGCATAGCGTGTTCAGGTCACTCAGCCCAGAGCTGGCACTGGAGGTTACACTGCAGGAAAAAGGGACACACTGAGACACAGGTGGGGGTCACACAGGGTCCCTGTGTGGTGCAGGACCCCTGGCATGATAGGTGATAGTGATATGTAACCCTCTGTTTCTTGCAGTTGCTGCAGGGGTCAGTGGGGCCCTTTTGTTCCTGCTCCTGCTTGTGGCTGTCATTGTGGCCTGGCACCAGTGGCACCATGTGGGTGGGTGACAATGGGGGACAGGGATCCCAGGGACCTGTAGAGGCCCCCAGAGTTGAGGAGCGATAGGGCAGCAGCCATATCCCCAGAATTGTGACCTTGGCTGGAAGTCCTGTGCAGTTTGGGAAGGTGGTGGATGGTCCTGCAGGGATGTTGGAGGTTCTTTCAGGAGCTCTGGGGGGTGTCTGGTGTGTCTCTGTCTCTGGTGGGCTTTGGGTTCTTGAGGCTGAGTTGGTCAGGGGCACTGCGGGTGTTCATGAATTCTGGGGCCATTTCAGGGATGCTTTGGGGGTCCCATGGGAGTTCAAGAATCCTGAGAGGGGTCAGGGCCCTGGGACCCCACAGTCACCCCTCTCCTCTTTCCTCTGCAGCTGCCAGGAGGAACCAGGAAAGGTGAGTGGAGGGATCAAATCTCACTCTCCCTTTTAACCCCAATCCCCAAGACCTCCCATTCCCTCCCGCACACCCCCTTTATTCCCTCATGGCCCCCTCGGCTTCCCTGGCCCCACCAGAGGAGGGGGAGGTAGGGGGAGGTGCTGTACACCCATGTCCTGTTCACCAAGAGGGCAGGCGGTGAGTACGGGGTGGGGGGACATACGCTGCGCAACACGTCACCTACAAGTGTCACCCAACTCAGATCCCACAGCCTGTGTCTCTTTCAGTGTCCCCCCATGCCACCACCCTCCAGGATCCCCAGGTGACCTACGCAGAGCTGTGGGGACCCCACGGGTGACTGCGGGAACCCGGTGACATCTATGGGAATGTGCTGTGACGCTGGGGAGAACTGTGGGGCACTGGAGGTTCCCTCCAATGGGCACCCACACGTGTGTGTGCTGCCACTAAAAACTGCCCCTTCTTGCCCCGCATTGAGGCACAAAGATCCCAAAGGGCTGAGAGAAGAACAATTTCCTGAAACAGTAATGAGAGAGAATAAAACCAACAGCAACAGCAACAAGGTTCAGAGTAAAAAGAGTCAAAAAAGGAACAATTTCCAGGGAAAGCCACGGCAAGTAACAAACCCCAGATATTTTCCCCAGCACGTTTTCTCCTCCAGAGGAACTGTTGATAATCTTTTGCAGATTGAGGAGTTTTTGCAGACAATAGCCACATGCAGTCAATGCACAATCCAGCCTGCTTGTAATAATGGACAATGGACACAATTACAAACAATGAATAATGGACATATTCAGAAATGGGGTCCGTATATCCTTGAAAAAGATACAAGAAGAAGATTCATTAGGACTCAGCAAGTTTGTCAGCATGGGAAAGTGAGAAAAAAGAGAAGTCATGGGTGGGCCAGACGACCACAGCAAGACTTGTGAAAAATTAGATGATCCATTCAGCATTCTATTTTAGACACGTGAACAGCTAGGATTAACCAATACTGTATTAGCTAGAGATGCGTGGACACTAGAGACTTATTATAAATATAGTCTTTTTAGGGATAATAAACTTGGCTTCACTGGATCATATTGGTTATTTTGTGATGTCCCTGAAGCTCCACACCCCACAAGGAACCTGGCAGGGCCCTGGACCTTCCTTGCTCTGATGGGCAAAGTGGCCCTCAGGAGGCTCTGGATTCTCTTCTCCCCTATCCCAAACCCCTCCTCTGCTGTCTTCCCCACACAAGGATGTCCCAAAGGCCCTGTGGGGGTTCCAGAGCCTCCCCCTTTGCCAGAGCAGTGGGGATCAGGCCATGGCAAAGGGCTAGGTATCAGAGACTGGAAAAGTTTGATGTCTGGAGACATTTTGGAACAGCTGTGTGTGGCAGGAGTGGGTCAGGCCTTGCTTTTGGTGAAACAGGGCCCCGTCAGTCCATCAGTCTGTCAGCCTTGGCACACTAGGGTCAGTGTGGCACTCTGTCAAAGCCAGCTCCCGAGTGACTGGGTGACCAGAAGTGCCACCTGGGGAGAGGGTCCTTGGTGGCTCAGCTGGCTTAAAAGGCAGAGCATGAGGTGTCCAAGTCCCTGATCCTGTCTGCTCTTGGGGTGTCTGTTACCTTCACACTGAAACGCAGGAAATGGCAACTCATTTAAATGAGAAATATCTCCCAAGGAAAGTGGGAACATTCCTGGAATGGAAAGAAGATCCATGCCAAAAACTTTTTTTAATTTCAAAAATAATGGTACTTCCAGGCCAAAGTGTAGGAAAAGGAATTTCACCTCTTTACTGGGAAATTTATAAACCAGAACAGAACAATCAACACAGAACTAGAACTTTTCCCTACTGCTCAGCACTGTTTGTTTTTGTGGCAGTAATAACCACGGCCAGCAGGGGACGCTGCAGGGAGCACTTCCAGCCAGCAGGGGGCGCTGCAGAGAGCACGCCATGGCAGCAGGAGGTGCCCTGGCCGAGCTCACTTTCCTCAGGGGCCATGGTGGCCTCGCACAGGAGGGAGGAGGGGAAATCTCTCTTTTTGCAAACTCACGGGCAACAATCGCTCCCGGCACCACCACCGGCAGTGGGCAGAAGCCGCCAAGGCAGCTTTTTGGATCCTCGTGCCCAGTGGCAGTGTAGCAGTGTCCCGGGGCCAGGCACACACCGTGCACAACACCTGCGACTGCTCTCCATGATACCAAATGGAAGGAAGGCAGCGCCTGACCCCAGGCAGGTCTCAGGTCTACAGCAGTACCTCTGGTGTCTTTATACCACAATTCCTGCAAACCCTCAGCCTTTCACTCAAGTGAGGAGGGCAGGGATGGAGCACCTTTGGGGACACCTGGAATCCAGACAAGGTCACTCCCCAGAGCTCAACCACGGCCGTGGGGCAGTGGCACTTTTAGGTATTTCCACACTTTTCTCTCCTGTCTGGCGGCCAAAGTCCAATCCCAAACATTCTTTCCATGAGGATCCCGAAGGCTGCAGGTTTTGTTCAAGAAGGATGGTCCCAGGCCAGGCTGTTGAGCAGAGTGTTGTTGTCTTTGCAGTAGTTCTGGGACTCTCTCAGTCCCTTACCAAGAGGAACAAAATGATCAATTACTTCATTTCTGGACTGGTTCCCTCTCGGCTGGCCCTGCAGGCGGGGTTTCCCACCAGCCTTGCTCTGAAAACCATCAAAGGCCCTTGCAGAGCCACTGCTTGGGCTCCCTTTGGGTTTTGTGCTTCTTGCAGGGCTGAGCAAACCACAGGCAGGCCTTTTTCCCCCACTGAATTCTCTCCTCTGCATCTACTCCACAATCCCAGAGCCCCTTGGAATCTGTCTGGGGGACCCCAAGGCCACTGGCACCTTATGGGGGCTGTGTCAGGCCCTGGGTCACCCCAAAATCATTCCCTGACTCTCCTCAATCTCTTTCATGGTTCCCCATCCCTACCTGGTTCTGTCCTCCTTTCCATGGGGTCTCGCCATTGTCCCCAGGTCCCAACATGTCTCCCAGGGTCCCCTTTTGCTCACTGGGATCCTCTCCGCTCCCCTCCAATCCTCCTCTTTCCCCTCCTATGTCCCCCAGCCCTGCTGGGTCCCGAATCCCTCCTGTGTCCCCCGCCACAGGGGGTCCCGCTCTCAGGGGTGTCCCTGTCTGTGCAGCTCCCTGGGGGACAGGTGGCACTCAGGGCTGGTGCTGAGCCATGAGGTGGCCACAGCGACAGGTGCCCTGTCCTGCTCCTGGCACCGGGAGGGCTTGGGGACACTGCTGGGCACTTAACCCCACCTGTAGCTGCGGCACACTGGGGACAATGACAGCAGCCAGTACCATTTCACCGGGTCAGCAAAAAGGACACCGTGGCAGACAGTGACTTCCTGAATGTCACCGTCCTGGGTGAGGGAGACCCTCAGTCTGTGGGTGACCCTGTTAGTGTTCAGGAACACATAATCACTTGAAATGATTATATGCACATGCTTTTATTGAAGAGCTCTGGGTGTCAGGGGTACAAACCCAAATCTGACTCCGACATAGGTTCGGGATGGATATGCTTTTATATTCTATCATTATATAACTTTCATGTTAATTATTAAACTTACATTGTTCTATAGTATACATAGATTTCAGCCAAGCATAGCCTCCTTAGACTAGGAACATACAGTTTCTCGTTGTTCTTCTTATGATTATACAATAATTATTTTAATTACTAAACAATCATCACATCTAGCAATACTACTACTTACGCAGGTAAAACACAAGGCTTAACATTTCAGAGTTTTATCTTAGCATTTTTCCAGGGCCTCACAATCATTATCCCCCCTTTGAAAGCATTTTCACTTAACTATAGGTGTAAATGTTTTCACTTGATACAGTCCTTTACTTCTCAATTTATACTTGATGTTCTTCAAATCCAGGGTTGATGTAAAAGTTGTTGTGGATGCTATCACGGGCTGGAGAACCAGAAGATAGTGGGCGTGGATCTCGTGTCAGTGCTTTTATTATTTTCTGGTTCCAGGACATTTTCTTCTGTATTTCTCTCCTTAAGATGCTGTAAACTAACCAAATTGCTAAGAATACAATTAGTAAGATTATCACACTCTCAATTATAGATTTAATCCATGAACTCACATTCCACCCTAACCCTTTAAAGATTTTTCCTAACCAGCTTGTAGTCACATCCTTTTGCTCTTCTTTTGCTTCATGCTCTATTTGTTTCAACTGATTGATGTCATATTCTACATCTGCAGTTACATTTGGGATGTGAGCGCAGCAATGATCAACTCGTCCCGTTAAAAATCCACATACTCCATTGTCCTTCAGGAGTAACAAATCTAAGGCTAATCAATTTTGCAAAGTCATTTTTGTGGTGGCTTGTAATTGTATATGTAATTCTCTAAATCCTTCCTGGGTGACCCTTGCTAGTCTATCTACCTGACCTGTAAGTTTGTACAGCATCTCTCTACTCTGATAGTTTGCTATAGGACCGAGCAAAGACTCTAGGGGCCACCCAAATTTCACTAAACTAGAGGGTTCTTGCCAAGTGTCATCTGGATTTTCATTGTCTAGAACTTCTCATCTTGCTCTTATCTGCAGAAGTTCATGTTTTCCATTAAATGGGGACTTTTTCCATATTGGATATAAGGTTGGGAGGCCCAAAGAAATTTCCTTTACTTTCTCGTCTACAGGCAGATGTGTTGTCCAGGTACCATCGCTTGTTGCCCATACAAATTGTCCTGGACTTTTAATTGTACTCCTGGTACATTCTACAACTACTTTATAGTTCATTTTGCCTTGTTTATGTTTGATCCTTCTGAAAGCACAACCAATCTGTAGGGCTGCTGCCAGGGGTGGCATCAGTTTTATCTCTGCCTTATCAGAAGTGCAGTCATAAGTTTTATTGCATGCCCACCAACTCACTTTGTCTGCCCACATTCTGCTACTAGTGGCAGTGTATGTTACTGCTGGATCTGTTTCATTCTCGGAGCCTGCCCACTTAATACACCAAGGGGTGTTTGCCATATATTGGAATTTTTGTAATATACTCACAGACCACGCACTGTCCCAAGGTTCTTTCTGATCTTTGGCCTCACACTTCCATACCAGAATGGTTTCTGTAACATTTTCTATGACCTTTTTATAGTGTGGCAAATAGCATTGCCATTGTGTGATGCCTCCCGACTGTCCCATAGGGGTTCCTAGTATGCCATCACTTAGAATACAGTCTTTCTGGCTCATAGATCTCATCCATGTTCCTACTTTCTCCCAAGTTTCCTTGACCACCTGTCTCAACTTGGGTACCTGTTTTCATGCAATTGTTTTGTTCTTTTGTATTTCAGGTAGTTTTGATGTTATGATCCCCCAATTTACTGGGTCTCCTGCTGCCTTTGGTATTGGCAGACAGGCAGTTATTCTACTGGTGTTTTGTATTTTGGCAAAATCTTTGACTAATCCAATAATTACATTCTCAGCCTGAACTGCATTAGAAATTTTCATCACCTGTGTTTCTGCCTCTCTCTTCATTCTAGAATGAAGAGTGGTTAGTTGATCTTTTTGCATCCCGCGTCCCAAAGACATTAATGACCATAACATTAGCACAATTACTAATAACAATCTCAAAGTAATTAAACACATCTTATCTGCAGTTTTGGTTCCACAGTTTACACAGTCCGTGATCCAGGATGGACTTTCTTCACTCGGGTATAGTGAATCCAGGGGTCCACACCGGCTACTTTCACTGCTGTAAAGGTGGTCAACAGTACCTGATAGGGTCCACTCCACTTTTCTTTCAGTGGTTCTTTGTTCCAGTTTTTAATGTACACCTTGTCTCCTGGATGTATGTTATGAACTGGATTCTTGAGAATTATTGGTCTATTCCACACGAGGATGCTCCGGAGCCGAGCTAAAGTTTTCCCAAGAGACAGAACATAATTATACACTTCCTGTTTTCCTGTAACGTGTACATTAGGGTTAGGCTCAGGAGATTCATATGGTTTCCCATACAATATCTCATAAGGACTGACTGACATCCCTCTCCTAGGTTTTATCCTAATCCTCAACAGTGCTATTGGCAAAGCCTGGGGCCACTGCAGCTTGGCTTCTTGGCATATTTTACTGATTTGCCTCTTTAGTGTCTGATTCATCCTCTCTGCCTGTCCACTTGACTGGGGTCTCCATGGTGTGTGGAGGTCCCAAGTTATCCCCAGCAATCCACCTACTTCTTTTACTACTGCAGCTATGAAATGGGGCCCCCTATCTGATGATACCCCTAGGGGTACCCTGAACCTGGGAGTAATTTCCTGTAGTAACCACTTAACTGTTTCTTTTGCTTGGTTTGCGCGACTGGGAAGGGCTTCTGGCCATCTGGAAAACGCCAAGCCCTACTAACAGGCATTTGTATCCTCGAGTTCTTGACAATTCTACAAAATCTACCTGCCAATAGTCTCCTAGCTCTATTCCTATCCGAATTCTTCCTAGCTGTGCCTGTCACCTAGCTGCTGGGTTGTTTTTCAAGCAGATATCACATTTTTACATGACTGATTTTGCCATTGTAACATCCGTACCGAAATTAAATTCTGCTTTAGCAATTTTACCAATGCCTCTGCACCCCAATAGCATTCGTTATGTTTAATTTGTAGAACTTCTCTCATTATCAAGGGGAGTACCACTATTTGTCCTTGTGCAAATACCATCCTTCCGAGTTTTTTGTGCATTTAGTCTCTCATCTTCTACTGAATATCTTGGTTTTGGAGGCAGATTAAATTGGGATATATTGAGCTTTGAAGGTATCAATGCCATTGTCCTTTGCACCTCTCGAGCAACCTGTCGGGCTGCCCAGTCTGCCTTTCGATTTCCTTCACAGATTTTGGAGTTTCCTGATTGGTGTGCTTTACAATGAATAATTGCGACTTGCTTAGGTTTTTGTACTGTTTTTATCAGTTGCAGGACTGCATCTTGGTGTTTAATGTGCGTACCTCGAGAAGACAATAATCCCCTTTCTTTCCACAGTGCTCCGTGTACATGCCCCACCCCAAAGGCATATTTTGAGTCAGTTCACATATTTACCTTTTTCACTTCACTTAATTCTAGTGCTCTGGTTAGAGCAACCAGTTCTGCCTTCTGGGCAGATGTGTTTGGTGGTAATAGCTTTGCTGCCACTACTGTGCTGACTGCTGTTACCGCATATCCAGCGTATCTGGTTCCATTTTCCAAGAAGCTGCTTCCATCTGTAAATAGCTCCCACTCCGGCTGCTCTAGTGGGACGTCTTTCAAGTCTTCTCTTGCTGAATAGGTGTACTCTATTACCTCTACACAGTCATGTTCCAATGGGCCTTCTTCAGTTTTGGTCCCTAGGAACAAAGCTGGATTCAAAAGGTTAGTTGTTTTTAATGTGACATCATCCTGCTCAGTCAGGACTACCTGGAATTTTATCATCTGCTTGGAGATAGCCAATGGCCCCCCTTCTGTTCTAAGACAGTGGTTACCATGTGTGGTACATAGACATCTATGTGTCTTCCCATAGTATGCTTCCTGGCTTCTTGTATCAGCATCACAGTGGAAAAGTAGCCCACCGGCCTTTTCCAGCTTCCCAGACATTGGGTCAGTACTCCTAGTGCTAGGCGTAGCCTTTCATGTACAAACAGCTGAAAATCTTTAGACAGATCAGGTAACCCTAATGCTGGAGCAGTTGTCAGTGCTTATTTTTAGTTTTTAGGAAGGCTTATTTCTGTGGCTTGCCCCAGGTGAATGGCTGCATCTTCTGAGCTTCATACAGGAGTTTTGCAATCAGTCCATAGTCCATGATCCACAAGCGACACCATCCTTCCATCCCGAGGAAGACTCGCAGCTCATGTAAGTTCTGGAATAGCACAAATAGCTTGGATACGGTTAGTACCTAGTTTTCGTTGCCCTTGTGAAATTTCACATCCCAGGTAGATCACAGTCTGTTGGTCAATTTGTGCCTTTCCTCTGCATACTTTGTAACCTCCCATTCCCAGTGAATTTAAAATCTCAATGGTTATTTTTGTACAGGTTGCTTTTTCTTCTGTGGCTATTAATATATCATTAATATACTGCAACAATAGGTATTGGTCTTTTGGTACTTGCCCATTTTCGTTCTAAATCTCCAGCTCTTTTGCCAGTTGGTTTCCAAAGAGGGTTGGTGAGTTCCTGTCCCTTGTCGTGTCCAGGTGAGTTGGGTCTTTCTTCCATTCCCTGGGTTTTCCCACTCAAAGGCAAACTGTTTCTTACTTTTGTTGTCAAGGGTGATGCAGAAAAAGGCATCTTTTAAATCAATTACAGTAAACCATTTATATATCTCTTTTTACGGATGTTAGCAATGTGTAGGGATTTGTTACCACTGGATAAATGTCCTTTGTTATTTTATTATTGCTCTCAAATCCTGCACTAATCTATATTCACTATTTGGTTCCTTTACTGGAAATATTATGTCCTAACCTATTTTACAAATTCTATGTCTAATCAGCTGCTATGTTCTCCCAACACCATCGCCTTGGTAAGGTTTTCCTGCCAGAACTGATTGCCCTGGTGAAACCTGTCTGGGCACTCTCGTTTCCAATGCCCTTCCTGCTTGCAATATGCACATTGATTTAGGCTTAACCCTTGCATAACTGGTCCTCTGGTCCTCTACCACAACTACCTCTGCCACGTCCCCCGAAACTTGGGTTCCCTTTTCCTTCTACCACTGCCAAAGATTTTGCTGCTGCCCCCCACCAGCTTCTCTTTCGCCATTATTATACACCCTCCAGGCCACTCCCAGGATTCTGAGTTTTCATAACGATTACCCTACCCATGCCACCTTACCAGGACCTTCTCTACAAGTTCCAGCTGACCGCCTCTAAATAATCAAATCTGCAGGAAAAAAAAGGCACTTCTACAAACACTGGCCCCTCCACTCCCACATCTTGTCGCAGGGGAACAATCACAGTCCGTTTTTGTCTGCCTATGTCTTTTTCCCTCCACAACAAGAGCAAGCCCCGACCGGCTTCGGGTTCCGTGGGCCACTGGGGTCGCTGATTCATTACCACCACCATCTTTTTCACCTGCATCCCTCTCCCTCCTTTCTATCACAGTTAGGTTTTGCTCATCTTCTGAGAAAGAGGGATCAGGTGATGATGGGAGAGGAGAAAAAAGAGGGAAAGGTGTACTAGATGAGACAGGCTCAGGATTGGGTGAGGTAGGGAAAGGCAGTGGGATAGGGACAGATGAAACAGGTGGGGTAGGGCTGGGCTCCCTTGGAGCTACCTGTAAATCAATATCTGCATAATTTTCCCTACTCAGACTTTCTTTCAACGCCAAGTGTTTTAGACAACGTTTCTTGCAAACCCCACACTTATTACTTGCAGACGCTCTAACCATCATTAATCCACATTCATCTTGCCATTCTGGCTTTTCCCGTAAATAGAAAAACAAATCAACATACGGAACCTCATCCCATTTTCCTTCTTTCTTACAAAATGACATTAACTGTGAAATGGTGTTATATTGCAAAGTGCCGTATTTTGGCCATTTTTCGCCATTCTCCAAGAAATATTCTGGCCACCATGTATTACAATAATCAATCAACTTAGCTTTACGTAATTCTTCCCCAAAATTACCCGGTTTCCAATGTGCTAATAAGCACCCCAAAGGAGAAGTTTGCGGAATAGAGGCATTGCTGCCGAAAATTCCTTTGAGCTTCTCCATTCAAAAATATACCACAAATGCTGAACCAGAAATGCTTTCATGATTGTCTTACGGAACAGCGCCTAGGCAATACCACCAGGAATTCCTTAGCCCAACCAAGCGTAGCTTTCGCTGCGTCTTATTGGCAGGCACCCAAACCAAAATAAAAGCAACTTACCTCTCTCCCGGGGACGTTGTGAGCAGCAGAGGCGGTCGCGGCTGATGGGCTCCCTGAGAATCCCTCAGTGCCGGCTGGAGCTTGTTTGTGTTGCGAACTCGCTCAGCAGCACTCACAGGGTCCCATCTGGGTCGCCAAAATGTTAGCGTTCAGGAACACATAATCACAAGAAATGATTATATGCACATGCTTTTATTGAAGAGCTCTGGGTGTCAGGGGTACAAACCCAAATCTGACTCCGACATAGGTTCGGGATGGATATGCTTTTATATTCTATCATTATATAACTTTCATGTTAATTATTAAACTTACATTGTTCTATAGTATACATGGATTTCAGCCAAGCATAGCCTCCTTAGACTAGGAACATACAGTTTCTCGTTGTTCTTCTTATGATTATACAATAATTATTTTAATTACTAAACAATCATCACATCTAGCAATACTACTACTTACGCAGGTAAAACACAAGGCTAAACATTTCAGAGTTTTATCTTAGCATTTTTCCAGGGCCTCACTATCAACCCCACCCATGGCACCGACATCCCACCTTACCAGGTGCCAGCCCTATCTGTGCCCCCGCTGTGCCCATGGCCTATGCCACCATCATCCCCGGTCCCCTGTCACACCAGGTGCGAGCAGGTGACCCCGTGACCCTGCGCTGCTTGGTGCAGGTGGGCTCAGCCCCTGTCACCTTAACCTGGCTGCACAACAGGCAGGACGTGGCCCGGGGTCCCCTCCTAGAACTTGGGGACATCGATGTGGGATATTCGGGCACTGACAAGTGTGTGGCCACCAACCAGCTGGGACAGGAAAAGCATCTCATGTTCCAGGCACTCAGCCCTGAGCTGGATCTGGAGGTGACACCTGGCTCATCCTGGGTCCCAGGTGGGGTCACACAGGGTCGCTGGGTAGTTTAGGACCCTCGGGGTTCAAGGTGACCCCGGTGTGTCCCCTCTGTCCCCAGCAGTGGCTGCGAATGTCAGCAGGACCCTCTTGTTCCTGCTCCTGCTCCTGGCTGTCATCACGGGCTGTCACTGGTGGCACCACCGAGGTGGGTGACAATGGCAGGGGGGAAATGGGGATCCTGGAGTGAGGGGAAGCCCCCAGAATGGGGACATAGATCAGCAGACCCCAGGGCCCCTGAGCTGGGGGAAACTGAGCCTGCAGTGACCTTGGCTGGGGGTCATGGGGGATCTGGGGGAAGTTTGAGGGTCTTGGTTGTGCTCCAGGGCCATGCCTGGGTGGGCTTTGAGGAACATTTGGGTGGCACTGGGAGCTCCTGGTGGGTTTGGGGAGCTCTTGAAGGGCCATGCAGGGATTTTGGGGGATCTTTTTGGGTCCTGGGGGAGCTTGGGGGTCCCCCTTCCTGCCAGGCTTGGGGTTCTGGGGGCTCAGAGGGTAGTGGGGCACCAGGGAGAGTGCAGGGCACTGCCATGGTGCAGAAGTTCTGGGGGGTTCAGGGGGACTCAGAGAGTCCGGGGGGGATTCAGGGGTTCATTGTAAATTGGGGCTGCAGAGGGAATTTGGGGGTTCCGTGGGTGGTTGGAGCTGCTGAGGTCCCAGGAAGGTTCAGGGGTCCCGGGGTCCCCACAATCACCCCCTCCCCTATTTCTTGCAGCTTCCAGGAAGCGCTAGCACAGGTAAGTGCGGGGCTTAGGTTGGGACTCCCCTTTCCCCCTCCCCAGACCACTGAGACCCCTCCTTATTCCCACAGGACCCCCCTGGAGGAGGGGGCTGTTCTCAACACCCATGTTGTGGGCACTGAGTGGGCTCGGGGTGAGTACGGTGGGTTACACTGGTATACCTCACCAATGGGTGTCACCCCTCGCCCAGGTGCCCGCAACCGGTGTCACTCTCAGGGGCCCTGTGGGTGTCCAGCAGCCCTGCCCTGCCTCGGTGTAGTATATGATAGAGATAATTCATGCTTTTCAACTATAAAAATTATAAGAGCCAACCATGCCTCTGACCCCCATGGCCAGAAGCAGGGCCTTCTTTCTATTCAATGATTTCCCGGACTCACCCAGATAAAATCATGCCTATTAATGAATTAATGAGTCCTTCTCAGGTAATAAGCAGCTATTTTCCAGGAATGTCCAAACATTCAAGGAACTGCACCTGGAAGAGATTACATGGAGGACCAGCGATGTTCTGGCTACAAGTAAAAAGAAGACTATCTTGAGGAGCCCAGACAGCCGTCCGAACCTATGGACTAACTTTTGTACGGGTCTGAATCTGTATAGTCCCCATTATACATATGAAGGGATGTACAGAAATCTTAGGTCATTTCTGCTCCAGGCGGAATAAACTGTATATAAACTGGCTACCTGAAGCAGTTGGTGTAAATCACTGGGGAGACGCTGACACTACATCCTCCCAAACCAGGTTCACTCAGCGTCAAAGTCTGGGGTTGACACTGTCTTGGCTGTGGCGGTTTTATAATATTCAGTTGGTTGTCAATCTAATAAATTTATAAAACTCTTTTATAAATTTGGCTGCTGATTTGATCATTTACAACACTTGGCATCCACAAGTGACCAATATGGAGCTGTCAGGACCCCACAAGGGACAGTGGGATCCCCATGACTACGAGAGCGTGCTATGACCCTGGGGGCACTGGGGTGCACTGGGGACACTGGGGTGCACTGGGGACACTGGGGGTCCCTTCCCCAGAGCACCTCTTGTGTGACTCCCCCCCAGATTCTGTGCTCCAGGGTTGGCCATGTGTTGGGGGTTATGAGTAAAAAAGAGTCACCCATTTTTTTTTAAAAACGGATTTGCAGAGTTTAAGTTAAGCTGGTAGCTGATTTCTGGCCAGGAGAGTTCTTTTGTTAGCTGAATGTTGTAATCACCTGTTGAGTATCAAGTCCTTAACCCTGTATTGTAGAGAATTGTTCTATCACTACCACCCTTGCCTGCTGCCAGGAGGATGACAACCTCTCCCCCCCCACCCCTCCCCCCCGGACGATGGGAAGGGAGGAGATCTCAGGAGACATGCAAATATAGTCTCAAACCCAGAGTGCAACAGGAGGAGATCCCCCACCAAATCCCGGAAAATACCCTAAAAGCAACAAGCCAAAACAGAATTAAGAGATCAAAGAAGTGTCTCGACATGAGGGGCGAGGTCTGAAGCTGGCAGAGACGCTGAAAACCTCAGTCGCCCCTCGCCCCGATTGAATAAGACATCAGTTGGAGCCAGGACCCCTGGACAGGTAAACCAAATGGAACCCGGGGTATACCCCCATTGCCCTCATGAGGATGAGACTTTCGGCTCTGTCCCCTAGGGGACAGAGCTGCACTTTTCTCCTCCTCCAAGTCACTCCTGGGAGCGGCAGCAGGGAACCGTGGACCTGTCAACCCCCCATCCTGAGCTGATCACTTTTAATAAAGGCATTTAAAGGAGAAATATCTCCTGCCCTGTTTATTTCATCAGGGATCCCATGTTGGGCTGCCCAGAGCTCCTCATTCCAGTGCTCCCAGTACCTCCCGGGGCTCCTCATTTCCTCCCCCAGTGCCAGGAGGCACAGGACCCCTGTCCCTCTTATTGGACCCAAAATGCAGCATTTTGATTATAACAGGAGAAATGTTTTTTGTTTGTTCAGCTCTGCCTGGGTAGCTCTGGATTGAAGAGGGTCCCGGTCAGGTTGTTGAGCAGATCCTTGAGGTCTTTGCCGGATTTTTGGGGCTCCCTCAGTCCCTCAGTTGGTGACAGGAACAAAATGATCAATTGGGGCATTTCCGAACTGGTTTCCTCTCAGCTGCCTTGCAGAAGGGAAGGATCTGCCGCTCCCTGTTCATTCTCCCTTGGTGACACTGGCCAAGGGCTAGGGCACCTATGGCTGTGTTGCCCCGTCACCACAGGCACCGATCATGCAGCTGCTGAGTCCCTCTGGCCCACCTGAACTCAGCCCATCCCTGCCCCAGCCCTGCCTGGTACTCCTGCTCCAGTGCCCAAAGCTCCTCTCCTTGTACTCCCTGAATGGCATCTGAGCCCTGGAGCTACTGTGGAGCCCCAGCCGGGCCCGGCCCTGGGGCAGGCTGGCGCACCGGCAGGTGCCGGGAGGGCAGAGGGGACCATTGACCCCAGGGAGGAGCCCTCGGCACTGCGGGAGCAGAGTCCTGCCCTCGGGTCACTGTCACCGGTCGTGGCTGCCATCCCGCTGAGAGGGTTGGGACTGTCCTGGGCTGTGAGGACTGATGGTATTGCTGTGTCCCGAGGGGGGAATTTTGGGGTCTCACCCTGTCACTTCTAGGACCCCTCGATCCCCCATTCCCGCTCGGCTCCGGGGCTGTTGGGGACATTGGGAACAGCGCCACTTGCACCAGGGGCTGTTGGGGACATCTCACAACAGCAGCTGCCGCTCCCCATGGCCGGGCCTGGCGACAATTGCGATATCTGTATCTGCCAGTGGCAAAACACGACAGCAGCCCCTGCCCAGGATCCGCCTCCCTGCATCCTGGGGACCGTGTCCCCAATCCCAGTGGGTCCTGTGTCCCCCAAAACCCTCCTGGGGACACCTCACTTCCCTCCAGACCCCCCAGTCCCTCCTGTCCCCCCTGGGCTCAGTGGAGGCTCCGCAGAAGCTCCAGGGCTTGGAGCCTGCCCGGGGAGCGCCAGGTGCAGGGTCGGGCACCGAGGGGGCACTGGGAGGGGAACCAGGCAGGGCTGGGGAGGAGGGATTTGGCACCGGGTGCAGGGTTTGGGGCACCAGGGGTCACCAGGAGGCACCGGGGGGAACTGGGCAGAGCTGAGGAGGGGGGATCCGGGCACCGGGGGGATTTGGGGAGATTTTGGGAGATTTTAGGGTGATTTGGGGAATTTGGAGGGCATTTTGAGGTGATTTGGGGTGATTTGGGGGCCATTTGGGGTATTTTGGGGTGTTGTGGGGAAATTAAGAGGAGTATTGGGGTGATTTTAGGGGATTTGGGGGTGATTCAGAGGTGATTATGGGGAAGTCTGGTGAGATTTGGGGTGATTTTGGGGAGTTTGGAGAGATTTGGGGGGATTTATTAGATATTTGGTGCAGAATTTGGAGGATGTTGGGGTGATTTGGAGGATTTTGGGGGGATTTAGGGATGATTTGGGGCAATTTGGGTGTAGGGATTTTGAGGGGTTTGGGGGTTTTGCGGTTGATTTTGGTGGATTTTCAGGGGATTTTTGTGGTATTTTGGGGGCGTTTTTTATGGCAGTTTTTGGTGGGATTTTGGGAGAATTTTGGAATGATTTGGGGGTCTCACCCTATCCTTTCCTGCAGCCCATGCGTGCCTCCAACTCCATTGTGCTCCTCCACGATGTCACCGTCCCCCCTGGAGCACTGCCCTCATTCCGGGACAAGCCCAAAACCATCCAGGTCATCACCAGGGACCTGATCCAGGACCTCATGTGAGGCTCCCAAAATCTGCCATTTTCCCCCAAAAATCTGCGAATTTTACCTCCAAAATCCAGGATTACTTCCCCCAAAATTTGGGATTTTTTCACTGAAAATTTGGGATTTTTTCACTGAAAATTCAGGAATTATTCCCCCAAAATGCAGGCTATTTTTAAAAAATCAGGATTTTTTTACTGAAAATCTGGTGGTTTTTTCCCCCAAAATCTGGGATATTTTCCCCAAAATTCGGGATTTTTACCCCCAAGATGCAGGATTATTTTCCCCAAAATCTGGGATATTTTTCCCCTGTCCCTTATCCTGGTCTGTGTCCCCCAGAATTCTCAGGGATTGACCCCTTGCCTCGCTCATCATTGGCACCGAGGAATTCCAGCAGACGCAGGAGGAGGCTCAGCCTCCGCCGCAGCTCGTGGATTGGCTGCAGATCCTCAAATACTACCAGGATACGGCTTTTGTGGGCATCTCCCAATTTCCTGAGCCCAAATTTCCCAGTCCTGAATTTCCTGATCCCCCTTTTTCCAATCCTGCTTTCCCTGATCCCGATTTTCCTGATCCCGCTATTCCTGGTCCTCAATTTCCTGAGCCCAGTTTTCCCTACCACAAATTTCCCAATCTTGATCTTCCCAATCCCAAATTTTCTGACCCCGCTTTCCCTGATTTCACTTTTCTGATCTCAATTTTCCCAATTCCACTTTTCCTGATCCTGATTTTCTGGGTCCTGTTGTTCCCAATCCCAATTTTACTGATCCAGGGAATGCCCCGGGATGTTCCCAGGAATGTTGCCAGGAATGGCTCTGGGAATGTCCCCGGGAATGCCTCAGGATGTCGCCAGGCTGTCCCAGGGATGTCCTCACAATGTCCGTGGGCTCTCCCAGGGATGTCCCCAGGAATAACCCCCAGGAAGACCCCGGGAATGCCCCAGTCTGTCCCCAAGATGGTCCTGAGTTGTTCCCCAAGAATGTCCCCAGGGATGCCCCGTGATGTCTCTGCAATGTCCCCTGTCCCCACAGGAGCAGCTGCGGCAAATGCGGAGTGCGGAGCTGGGCAGTGACAAGCAGCAGGACAGGGACAGGGACAAGGACAGGGAGCGGGATGAGGACAAGGACAAGGACATGGATATAGACAAGGACAACAACAAAGAGAAAGAGGGGGAGAGGGCAAGGAAGGTGAGGCTGGAGCCATTTTGGAGGAATTCTGGAGGAATTTTGGAGGATTTTTGACAGAACTTTGGGGCATTTGGGGATCTCTCACCCCAAAATCTCACCTCAAAATTTGATGGATTTAGTGGGGGATTTTAGAGGGATTTTGAAGAGATTTGGGAGATTCTTAGGGATTTGGGGAATTCTGGGGTGATTTTGTGGAGGCTTTTGAGGGGATTTTGTGATTATTTTAATGAGATTTTGAGGGGATTTTGGGATGATTTTGTGGGGATTTGGAGGGTGGATTTGTGGGAAGGATTTTGGGGTGATTTTGGGGTCTCACCCCATCCTTTCCCACCGATTTCGGGCCCCCCAGCCCCGTTGTGCAGCTCTGGGATGTGAGGAGCGCCCCAGGCCTGGTGTCCTTCCCTCAGGACAAGCCCAAAACCATCTAGGTCTTCACCAAGGACATGGTCTGGGAGCTCATGTGAGGCTCGGGGGGGATTTGGGGACCCCAAAAGGGATTTGAGACCCTCAGGGACTCAGAAGGGATTTGGGGACTCAGGTGGAAGCTGGACTCAGAAGGGAATTGGAGACTTGGAGAGGATTTGGGGATCCAGGTGGGATTTGGGGACTCAGGGGGAATTTGGGGACCTGGGGGATTTGCGGACTATGGGGAATTTGAGACTCTGAGGGATTTGGGGATCATGAGAGATTTGGGAATTCAGGAGAATTTGGGCACTATGAAGAATTTGGGACCCTGGGGGGATTTGGGGACCCCGAGGGATTTAGTGATGCAGATGGGATTTGGGGACACAGGGGATATCAGGAGCTGCCCCCATGTCCCTGATCCTGGTCTGTGTCCCTTAGAATTCCCAGGGATCAGCCCCAGCCTCACTCATCATTGGCACCGAGGAATTCCAGTGGATCCAGGAGGAGGTTCAAGCTGCACGGCAGCTCAGGGATCGGCTGCAGATCCTCAAATCCTGCCAGGACACGGCTTTCGTGGGCATCTCCCAATTTCCCAAGCCCCAATTTCCTGATCCCAAATTTCTGGATCCCCCTTTTCCCAATCCTTCTTTTCCTGATCTCTCTTTTCCTACTCCCCTCGTGCCAGGGCTCCTGCAATGTCCTGGGACTGTCCCTGCAGGAGATCCTGGGAATGTCCCTAAGGAACATCCCAGGAATATTCCTCAGGAGTGCCCAGGAATGTCCCCAGGATATCCCAGGCTTTTCCCTGCAGGAGGCTCTGGGAATGTCCTCAGGAATGCCCCAAGGAATGTCCCCAGGAGTGTTCCTGTCCCTGTCCCACAGGAGGCCCAGGAATGTTCCCAGCCGTGTCCCTGTCCCACAGGAGGCACGCAGCCAGGCCCACAGTGCAGAGCGGCAGCAGGAGGAGCTGCAGGAGGTATGGGCCTGCTTAGAGCTGGAGCTGCAGCAGGAGCTGGAGCGGCGGGAGCTGCTAGAGCGTGCAGCGAGGATGAAGCTGGAGCAGGAGGACGAGATGCGGCAGCTGAACTTGGTATGTGTTGTGGTTTGAGGGGAAATGAGTTTTTTTTGGGACAGTGTAGTCACGCCAATTGGTGTCTAGATTTTAATATTGGCACTTGGTTTGTCTACTGAGGGCATAGATACGCCTCTGAGAACACAGGGGGTTAAAAGCTGTGAACTCTCATTAGAAGTTCACAATGGCAAAATGTTCTCTAGGTGGTGCCACACGTGACACAGAAACATGAGAAGTTTCGACTGTTTCCTGAGTGAAGTCTGTGGTGCAAGAGGGCCTCCTCTCTTCTCGAAGAATTGAGAATTGATTATCCAAAGAGTAGTAACAGAATTGAGAAATTTAGTGGGGGGAGGAAGAAAAAATTTAGAAAGTTTTCATCCTGTGTTCTGTGTGTTTTTCCCTGTAGCTTTAAGTTAATAAAGGTTTTTTCCTTTCAATCGTAAGTTAGAGCCTGATCTGCTCTGTTCTGTCTCTAATCACATCTCACAGTAAATACCAAGAAAAAAGTATTCTCATAAAAGCACTGGCATTTTGCTAAGCTCAAACCATGACAGTATGGCCGGAACCTTCCCCTTTTTCCTTTCCCATTTCCATTTCCATTCCCATTCCCATTCCCATTCCCATTCCTGTGTCCCATAGCTCCTGCTGACTGTCCGCTGCAGCTCCATCCTGGAAAGGCAGCTGGCAGAGAAGCAGCAGATCCAGGGGGAGCTGTGGGCAGAGGAGCAGCGCCTGGTGTGGCTCATGGACACTGAGCAGGAGAAGGAGCTGCAGCTGGAGGAAGAGTTGGAGCACCGCAGAAAGCAGGAGCACATCAGGTCTGTGCTTCCCTTTTCCTCTTCCCTTCTCCTCTTCCCTTTTCCCTTCTTTTCCCCTATCCCTTTCCCCTTATCTATTTTCCTTCCCCTGTTCTTTTTTCGCCTCTTGTCTTCTTCCTCTTCCTTTTCCTCTTTCTCCTGTCCCTTTTCCCCTTTTCCCCCCTTTCTCTTCTTTTCTCTTTCTCTCATTTCCCTTCTTTTCCATTCCTCCTTCCCTCTTTCCCCTTTCCCTCTTTTTTCCTCCTTTTCTCTCCTTTTCACTCCTTTCCCCTCCTTTTCCCTCCTTTCCTCTTTCCTTTTCCCTTTTTCCCCCTTTCCCCTTTCTGTTTTCCCTTTTTCCTTTTCCTTCCTTTTCCCTTTCTTTTCCTTCCTTTCCCTTTTTCCCCCTTTCCCCTTTCCGCTTTTTCCTCCTTTCCCCTTCCCCACCCTGTACACTCCACAATACTGGAACCAGACCAGAACTTTTCCATTCCCAAATTCCCAAATTCCCAAATAATTCCCAAATGCTTCCCAAATTCCCAGCAACAAGCTGGAGGTGCTCCAGCAGATAGAGCAGCGCCAGGAGCAGTGGCTGCTTAGGGCCAAGCAGAAATTCCAGGAGGGCCAGAGGTTCCTGGAACACCTGGAGCAGATGAATAGGGAGGATCACAAGGCTGGAGATTCCCAGCAGGAATTTGGGAATTTTGGAATTTGGGTTGGAAGAGCTGGGGACAGCACAGGGCGGGATTGGGGCTCTGGTGGTCTTGGGGATGTGGTGGCATCAGTGGGAGGGGACACAGAGCTGCTGTAAATTCCAGGGAAAGCATGCTTCGGGGATTGGGGATTTCTGGGAGTGGGGATTTCAGGGAATGGAGATCCCAGGGAATGGGATCAGGAAATTTGGGCTTGGGAAATTGGGGCTCAGGAAAAGAAGGATTGGGAAAAGGGGGATCCGGAAATTTGGGATCAGGAAATTAGGGCTTGGGAAATTGGGAGATGCCCACGAAAGCCGTGTCCTGGCAGGATTTGAGGATCTGCAGCCGATCCCTGAGCTGCCGTGCAGCTTGAACCTCCTCCAAGGAATGAGGGGGCCTGAGGAGGGGAATCCCAGGAATTCAGGATCCCAGGGAATTGTGGTCCCAAGGAGTGGGAGATCCCAAGGAATGGGGATTTCAGGGACTGGGGATCCTGACGAGGGAGATCCCAGAGGTTTGGGATCCCATGGAATTGGGATCTATAGCAGGGGAATCCTGAGGAATGAGGAATCCCAGGGGTTTGGGATCCCAGGAAATGGGGGATCCTGGGAAATTGAGGATCCCAGGCATTTGGGGATCCCCGGGAATGCAAGTCCCACAGAATTGGGATCCCCATGGGAAGGTGGGGTTTGAGGGGCTCTGCGGTGACGGGATCGGTGTCCCCGTGGTGTGGCCATGGTGTCCCCGTGGTGTGGCCAGGCCTGGCAGCAGTGGCAGCAGTGAAAGCAGCAGCTCCTGGCCAAGAACCAGCAGCTGCGACAGCATGACAGGGAGCAGGACAGGTGCACCAAGCTGCGGGCCCTGGAGGAGTAGCGCCAGAAGGGGGTGAGGGGGGGCTGGCAGGGCGCTGTCACCTCCCCCAGGGTGCTGTCACCTCCCCCGGGGCGCTGTCACGTCCCCAGGATGCTGTCCCACCCTGAGGCAATGTCCCCTCCCCAAGGTGCAGTCACCTTCCAGGGCTTCATCACCTCCCCAGGGCTTTGTCACCTTCCCAGGGCTCTGTCCCCCACTGTGTCCCTGTCCCCAGCCAATATCCCTGTCCCCAGCTGTGTCTCTGTCCCAGTGTCCCTGTCCCCAGTTGTGTCCCTGTCCCCAGGAGCGGGACATGGTGCTGGAGGCAGAGCGGGCGCGGCTGTGGCAGGAGAGGCAGCGGGAGCTGGACTGGGTCAAGGTCATGCAGGAGCATGAGTGGGGCTGGCAGGAGGCGCATGTGGGTGGCACAGCCACCCTTGTTCCCTCTCCGGTGCTCTGTCACCTCCCTGGGGCTCTGTTGCCTGTCGTAGGATGTCCTGGAGTGGTGGCACCGGGACCTGTCCCTTTCCCTAGTGTCCCCAATGGCTTCAATGTCCCCAGTGTCCCCTGTCGCTGTCACTGTCCCCAGTGTCCCCAATGGCCCCAATGGCCCCAGTGAACCCTGTCCCTGTCACTCTTCTCAATGTGCCCAGTGTCCCCGATGTCCCCACAGGAGGCTCTGTGCTCCAAGCGCAGCCAGGAGGTGGCAGAGCAGGACTAACGGCACCGGGAGCTGTCACTGTCCCCAGTGTCCCCAGTGTCCCCAGTGTCCTCAGTGACCCCTGTTACTGTGCCCAGTGTCCCCAATGACCCCAGGGTCCCCAGTGTCCCCAGTGCCACCAATGTCCCCAGTGTCCCAGTGTCCCCGCAGGATGCTCTGCACAACAAGCACAGCCAGGATGAGGCAGAGCATGCCTGGCTACACCAGGAGATGTCCCTGTCCCCAGTGTCCCCAAATAGAGATGTGGGGACAAAGATATAGAGAAAGGAACCTTGGGGTTGGGGCAGCTGTGGGGACAGGGACAGGGGAACAGGGATACAGGGACAATGGCCACGTACCATGCAGATGGACCATGGGGCAGGTGGGACCATGGGCACAAGGCCATGGGGATGTGGCCATGGGGCTGGTGGGGGTGACCTATGCCAGCACAGGGTCCCCATGCCTGAGCAAGGAGTGGCTCCAGTGTCCCTCTCCTCAAGACATCTGTGCCACACCAGTGCCCGCACGGAGAGCTTTTGGGGAAAGGCCCCATACCCCGTGTCCCTTTACCTCAGTCTCCTTGGGGCCACCCCCACCCAGCCCTGTCCCTTCTCCCTTCCAGCCCAGACCCTTGGCCTCGCTGGTGAATCCTTGGGGGATGCCACAGCCCCACCCCGCTGTCCTCAGCCCCATGATGGTCCTGGCAGGCTGGTGTCTCCTGTCACCTGCCGGCCCCCTGACCACCCAGCTCCCCTGGAGGCCAGTGGTGTTGTGGGACCAGGTGACACTGACCTGCCAAGGCTCGGGGACCGCAAGTGCCACCACCTGGTACAAGGAATGGGCGGCGCTGGAGGCAGGGGGCACCTGACCTCTTCACTGTCACTGAGAGCGGCACCTACACGTGTAACAGACCCGGCACCGGGCTCAGCCCCTCCGTGAGAGTCTCAGATCGTGAGGGAGGATCTTAAATGATCTGGGTGGCCCCTGATAGGACTGGGTGGGCTCGACTCCATGGGTGGCCTCACAGCCCTTGTGTAGTGAGAGCCTGTGCCTTGAAAACAGAAAAATCCCAGTGCACCCCAGTGCACCCAGATGTCCCCAGGGCCATGGGGGCCCACCTCGAACCTGTCTCAACCCTCTCAGTTGGATGGGACCCTCCTGTCCACCAAATGAGCTGCTGCAGGTGCCAGCACGGGTACTGCTGGAGGGGGACACAATGACAAAGAGCTGCCAGGGCTGGTGGAGTAACCCAGCCATATGGGTCCAATTTTACCAGGGTAAGAATAATCTGACGGGGTCCATCAATAGGACCCAGCTGTCCCTGACCCCTCTACAGCTGCACCACAGCAACTGCTACCTCTTCAAGGTCTTGGTTTGGTCCTGGTTGTCACATTCAGCAGCAGTGACAGTGACAGTGCAGGGGAAGCCCCGCCGTGGCTGGAACTTCAATCTCCTGACACCTCCAAAGCCACTTCCCAGTGGACTCAATGTCCTCACCTCTCCTCTCCTTCCCTGAGCTCTTCCTGGTGCCGGTGCTGGAGGGTCTCCCCGAGCCCACCATTGGGTCCCACCTGAATCTCATTTGCCTCAGCACCCCCAGCCCCCTATGCCCCCGAACCCCCCTCCTGCTCATGTTCTACTAGGACAGGCAGGTGGTGGGGGGCTCGCAGGGATCTCCACAGCTGCTGGGGGAATTACAGCTGCCAGCTGTGCTCCGAGTGGGGGGCCGTGCGGTAGATAAGCACCCAGCTCTGTGTCACAGTGTGCAGTGAGTGCGGGGGTGGACACAGGGAGCCCCCACAGCCTCCTTGGGTACCCTGTTGGGGGACCTCCATGTCCCTCTGAAACATTACTTGGGTCCTTCTGCCTCTGCCCCGTGTCCCCTCACCCCTCGGTGTTGTGACCTTATCCATGACAACCCCCATCACACCCATCCCCCACACCAGCTGCCAGCTCCTCCCTGTGGCCTCAGCCCTGTCTGTGTTCCCACAGTGCCCGTGGCCAATGCCACCATAACCCCCTCATCCCCTGTCACACAAGGTGCACACAGGTGACAATGTGACCCCGTGCTGCTCAGTGCAGGTGGGCTCAGCCCCTGTCACCTTCACCTGGCTGCACAACAGGCAGAAGGCGGCCTGGGGTCCCCTTCTGGAGCTCAGGGACAATGATGTGGGACATTTGGGCACCTACCAGTGCATGGCCACCAACCAGCTGGGACAGGATGGACACTGCATGTTCTGGGCACTCAGCCCTGAGCTGGCACTGACAGTGAAAACATGGGGGCACAGTGGCACAGGTGGTGTCACATGGGGTCACAAGGGAGTGCAGGACCCCTGGGGTGATGGGTGATACTGATGTGTCCCCCTCTGTTTCTTGCAGTGGCCACAGGGGTCATTGGGGCCCTTTTGTTCCTGGTTCTCGTTGTGGGTGTCATTGTGGCCTGGAACTGGTGGCACCATGTGGATGGGTGACAACGGGGGACAGGGATCCCAGGGAGCTGTTGAGGCCTGAGACTTGGGGAATGATAGTACAGCACCCACAGCCCCAGAACTGGGACCTTGGCTGGGGTTCCTGTAGGGTTTGGGGAGGTGCTGGAGGGTTGTGCAGTGATGCTGGGGGTTCTTTCAGCGGCCCTGGGGGTGTTTTGGGGGGTCTCTGTCCCTGGTTGGCTTTGCATTCTTGAGGCTGAGTTGTTCGGGGTACTGGGGAGGTTCATGAATTCTGGGGGGCTTCAGGGATGTTTGCGAATCCTGAGGAGAAATTGAGGGTTTTAAGGGGGTTCAGGAATCCTGAGAGGGGTCAGGGCCCTGGGGACCTCAGTCACCCCTCCCCTCTTTCCTTTGCAGTGGCCAGGAAGCTTTAGGAAAGGTGAGTGGGGGCTCAAACTACACTCCCCTTTCACCCCAACCCCCAAGATCTCTCATTCCCTCCACCACATCCCCTTATTCCCTCAGGAACGCCCCGGATCCCCCAGCCCCCTGAGACAAGGGGGAGGTAACCAAGAGGGCAGGGGGTGAGTATGAGGGGACACACACACTGAAGGACACATCACCCATGTTATGTTTGCCCAATTATCCCTCCATCAAAAAAACCAAACAAAATTTAAAGTAGCAGCAATTTTAATTGAGTAGCTTAGGATATACAAAATTGGATACAATTTGGTTAAAATAAGGGATAATTTGGTTCCAATAATAGCGCATAAGCAAAAAGATAACTGCGCAGTAAAAATAACCACGTGGGGTACAGGATGCAAGGTCCTTGGACACCTGCTACCTCATGTACAAGCTTGCCAAAAGAAAATTCCCCCTTTTATTCCATATGTCAATGCCATCTCCTCCCATTTTCAATTAATCACACTTCTACCTCCACCCCACCACGACCTTTACGGCGCAAGCTCCATCATCTTTTAGGTGGTCACACCATTCTTCAGTGGTCTTCTCTGGATGAAGGCCCTCTTCTTCCTCATTGTCCTTTGATGCACCTTTGGGTGACACACAAGCATTGAGCTAGTATAATGTGAGCCAAGCTAGTATAATGTAGGCCAAAACTAACATAATACCATGTTCCAAGCATCAAAGCAATAAATCTCATATGATTAACATATCCTTGAAACCTAACCAGTTTTTCCTTCTTTTCTGGTAAGTTTTAGTAACTGTTATCTCTTGCTCCTTCCTACTTAGAACATCTGCAGGAAAGGGGGGGGTTGGAAACCCTCCTCTCCCTTCCGTCTTTACATTTTTAACTATTTTATAATTCCTAAATATTAATTACTGTATCAATATTGATTACCGTTTCAATTTTGTCAGCAGGAATCATACCTATTTATCACACCCATGAGTGTCACCCCACCCAGATCCCACAGCCCGTGTCTCTCGCAGCATCCCCCTGTGCCAGCACACTCCAAGATCCCCAGGTGACCTATGCAGAGATGCGGGGACCTCAGAGGTATCTGCGGGAACCTGGTGAAATCTATGGGAATGTGCTGTGACACTGGGGGGAACTGGGGGGCACTGGGAGTCCCCACCCATGGGCAACCACTTGTGTGTTTGCTGCCATGAAAAACTGCCCCTCTCCCTCCCCATGGAGGAACAAAGATCTCAAAGGGCTGAGAGAAGAACAATTTCCTGAAAAGACAATGAAAGAGAATAAAAACAATGGCAACAGAAACAAGGTTCAGAGTCCAAAGGGTCACAAAACAAATTATTTACTGGGGAAGCCCCCAAAAGAGAGGCAAATCCCAGATGATTCCTGAGCACGTTTCCTCCACCAGAGGAACCTGCAGGGCCCTCAACCTTCCTTGCTCTGATGGCCAAAGCAGCCTTCAGGAGGCTCTGGATTCTCTTCTCCCCTGTCCCAAACCCCTCCTCTGCTGTGGTCCCCACATGATGATGTCACAAAGGCCCTGTGGGGGTTCCAGAGCCTCCCCCTTTGCCAGGGCAGTTGGGATCAGGACTTGGCACAGGGTGTGGTGTCAGAGACAGGAAAGGTTTGATGTCTGGAGACATTCTGGAATACCTCTGTGTGGCAGGGGTGGAACAGGCCTTGTTTTTGGTGGGAGAGGCCCTGTCTGTCCATCAGTCCGTCAGCCACGGCACACTGGGGATGGTGTGATGCTCTGTCAAAGCCAGCTCCCGAGTGGGGGGTGACCAGAAGTGCCACATGGGGAGAGGGTCTTTGGTGGCCCAACTGGCTTAAAAGGCAGAGCATGAGGTGGCCAAGTCCATGACCCTGTCTGCTCTTGGGGTGTCTGTCCCATCCCCCCTGGAACCAGGATTTGTGTTGTGGTTTGAGAAGAAATGAGGTTTTTTTTGAGATAGTGTGGTCACGCCAATCAGTGTTCAGATTTTAATATTGGCACCTAGTTTGTCCACTGAAGGCACAGATACGCCTCTGAGAACACAGGAAGTTAAAAGCTGTGAACTCCCAAAAGAAGTTCCTTTTGAGTTCCGGTCTTAAAAGAGACCAGACCTTCCCCTGCCCAGCTCCGAGCTGGGCCGGGGGGGAGAGGGGAGCTATGCAGCCGGAGGGAGGTAAGCCAGGCCTAGGCTGAAGAGTAGAAGAGCACTGCACTGTGAGGACTTCAGGCAGCCATCCCCCATTTTCCCCCTTGGAGGGAGAGAGAGAGAGAGAGCAGCCTGTGCCTGTAATAGCGCGGCTGGCGTGAAAGAGAAAGAAAAAGTGCCCAGCAGAGCAGCCAGCCGTGGGAGTTCATGAACCAAACCGGCAGAGCCTGAAACTTTTAAACATTCTTAAGATGATAGAAACGTTGCAAATGCTGATTCCTCCTAGAGTTGGTGAAATTGAGAAAAGTTGAAAAAAACCTAAGTGAGAAGAGATGATAGAGTGGCCTTTGGCTAGACTTTTCTTAGATAGCTATGACAAAACCCTTGAGTTCCTGTGACACAAAGACTGCATTCTAAAAAAAAACAATTGCTCAAAGCCAAAAGAGTGCAGTGACATGAAAGTGTGTGAACAGAGACGACCGATAAGAGTAGTAGTAGTGGTGCCCTCCATCTTCAAAGAAGAAGAAAAAAATGATCTCTGTTCAAGAGACCCCTCAACCCCAAAGAGTGAAATCTAAGAGAGACAAGTGTCCCAAAAAGAGAGAGACTGTGCTCTTTTTTAGAACTAGACAAAGCAATCTTAAAAAAAAAATACCCTAGAAGCAGCTCTAGTCCATGTGCAGTGGTGAGAGCACTAGACATAGAAAGAAAAAGTCACAGTAGCAAAATGTTCTCCAGGCAGTGCCACATGTAACACTGAAACACGAGAAGTTTCAACTGTTTCCTGGGTGAAGTCCGTAGTGCAAGAGAGACTCCTCTCTTCTCAAAGAATTGAAAATTGATTATCTAAAAAGTAATAACAGAATTAAGAAATTTAGTAGGGGGAAAAAGAAAAATTTTAGAAAGTTTTCATCCTGTGTTCTGTGTGTTTTTCCCTGTAGTTTTAAGTTAATAAAATTTTTTTCCTTTCAATTGTAAGTCAGAGCCTGCTCTGCTCTGTCTCTGATCACATCTCACAGTAAATACCAAAAAAAGAAGTATTCTCATAGAAACACTAACATTTTGCCAAGTTCAAACCATAACAATTTGGCAACTCATTTAAATGAGAACTATCTGCCAAGGAAACTGGGAATGTTCCTGAAATGGAAAGAAGAGCCATGCCTAAAATTTTCTTTAGTTTCAAAAATAAAAGTGTAAATAATACACTTCCAGGCAAAAGTGTAGGAAAAGGAATAACAGCTTTTTACTGCGAAATTTATAAACCAGAACAGAACAAACAACACAAAACCAGAACTTTCCCTCCTAGTCAGCATTGTTGGTTTTTGTGGCAGTGACAACCACAACCAGTAGGTGGCGCTTCAGGAAGCACTTCCAGCCAGCAGGGGGCGCTGCAGGGAGCACTTCCGGCCAGCAGGGGGCGCTGCAGGCAGCGCTCCCAGCCAGCAGAGAGCACTGCAGGGAGCACTCCGCGCCAGCAGGGGTCCTCCCAAGTCGAGCTCCATCCCCTCAGAGGCTATGGTGGCCTTGGACGGGAGGCAGGAGGGGAAATCACTCCTTTTGCACACTCACGGCACCAATCAGTCCTGGCACCACCACCGTCAGTGGGCAGAAGCCACCAAGGCAGCAGGTTGGATCCCAGTGCCCAGTGGCAGTGTAGCAGTGTCCCGGGTCCAGGCACATGCCCTCTGCAACAACCATGACCGCTCTCCATGATCGTCAGTGGAAGGAAGGCAGCACCTGACCCCAGGCAGGTCTTGGGTCCACAGCAGCCTCTCTGGTGGCTTTATGCCACAATTCCTGCAAACCATCAGCCTTTCACTCCCTTTTCCTCTTTCAGCCCTGGCTCAGCAGCGCTGGGAATGTTGAATTGCCCTAGGATTTAGAGGAAAGCTGGTGCTCGGTTGTGACTCTGCCAGGGCTCCTCAGGGGGCTGCAGAGCACCTTTGGAGTTCCTGCTGTTCCTGGGCCACTGCTGGTTCTGACACCGCAGCCCTGGGGGAGGAGGAGGAGAGCAGACCCATAGCCCTGAGGGCTCTGCAGCCACAGCTGGACACAGGGAGAGCCTAGTCTGGAAGCAGCAGTGCCTTGGGAGGCCAAAATGAGGCAAAATAAAATCTGTTTTGGCCAACACCCCTGCTCTGCTCTGGGAGAGGCAGACCCTTAAGGAGGTGCTGTAATTAGGGCTGAGGTTCCTAAATTTCAGCTGCATTCCTAAAGCATCCCTGTGCACAAACACATGGCTCTGCATCCTCTCCTGGGTATTTTGGGATCCTGGGGTTGAGGCAGGAGCAGCTGGAGCAGGTGGCCCACGGGAACAGCACCTGACCATGCAGGTAGAGCAGGGGTGCTGGGAATTACGCAGGGTGCTCAGGGGAGACCCATGGGACCGAGCCATGGTGGGGCATCACTTGCTATTCCTGCTCCCCCCAGACTTTGGGACACAGCAGTGACACCCATCAGGCTCCCAAACCCTGCAGGGCTCGGGCGCAGCCTCACAGCAGGTCCTGGCCCAGGCCTTGGGGATGATTCAGGTGCTCCTGGGCTTGTTCCCAAAAAAGGGCAACGCTCCGGGAGCGCTTGGCACATCCCGAAGTAGCAGCCTGGGGCTGCTTGAGCCCGAGGGCTGAGGTCAACGATGGCGTGAGGGAGCCAGACCCTGCTCAGCTGGCGCTGCCCCAGGAATGTCTCATCCTGCAGGAGCTTGGCAGCCTCTGCTGGTGCCAGACCTGGGGCTGTCGGGGGGCACAGCTGGAGGGGCTGGGGGGAAAGCGGGTGGGAGGGATCGGGATGGAGGGGCCGGGACTCCACTGGGGAGTCCCAAGCATGGAGGGAGCAAAATAGCAAAATGGCAGAGGGGAGACCCCAGGATGGTGGGGTAGCAGAGACCCTGCAGTGGGGTCTGCAGAAAGGAGGGGCTGCAATGGTTGTCCCACAGCATACCATCACGCTGCGTGTCCGAAGCCACTATTACGATGTGTCAGAACCGAGCATTGCCAGGGTAAGGCCCCCACACCTCCGGGAAGTGGAGGGGTATCCTGGAAGGGGTGTGGCAGGGGCGGGGCAGAGCCCTGCCTATTCCCCATGCCCTGAGCAGGTGAGTAGGGCAGAGATGGAGCAGCTTTGGGGCCACCTGGAATCCAGACAGGGTCACTCCCCACAGTCCCACCATGGCCGCAGGGCAGAGCTCCTGCTTGGTATTACTGAACTTTTCTCTCTTGTCTGGCAGCCAAGCCAGAACCCAAATATTCTTCCTGGGCCATTCCAAAGGGCTGCAGGTTTGAGACAGGAAGGAGGAGGGACCAAGAAATGTTATTGTGCAAAATGTTATTTTCTTTGAAGGGTTTTTGGGGCTCTCTCAGACCCTTGCTGCAAGGGACAAAATGATCAATTGCTGCATTTCTGGACAGGTTCTCTCACAGCTCCCCCTGTAGGGGGGTTTTCCTGCCAGCCCTGCTCTGAAAAGCATCAAAGGCCCTCATAGAGCCACTGCTTGGGCTCCCATTGGGTTTTGTGCTTCTTATAGGGCTGAGCAAACCACAGGCAGGCCTTTTTCCCTGTCCTAGGGCGACGTTAGGATGCTGTTATCCCCATTCATGTGTGTGTAATTTATGCTGGATATTATGTTCTGTGCCTTTAACACTGGCAAGGTGAGAGTTTTGTTTTGGGCCTCTTATCAGCCACTCGGCAAGACATACAGATAGCACCAGGACTTAGTGTTCCTTTTTTCTTTTTGCCCTGCTTTTTGCTTTCGCTCTTTCTTCTGCTTCGCTTCTGCTTTGCTTGCTCTTGCTTCCCCCCCCCCACCCCTTCTCATTAGTTCATTTAGCTAAACAGTCCAAATTCCTTTCTGGACTGTTCCCCCCCCCCACCCACCCCGTTTGGACCTTCCGAACCCGCTCCAGACTGGGATTTTGGGAACACCGAGAGTTTACACCTTGTGGCTGCAGCAGCTGCCTCAGCACCAGAGGGACTGATAACCCCCAGGAGAGACTTTCTGAATTCGTCATCTTTTTCAGAGAAGTGAGAGTGGTGTCATCCAGTATTGTTCATTTTGTGTGCTGGGGGGTGCTGTGCTTGTCAAATAAACAGGTTCTTTCCACTTCTCTCTGAGGAATTCTTCCCGAACCAGTTGGGGGAAGGGGCCGTGTGGGTTTGTTTTTTGGAGAAGACCTGTTTGGGGATTCTCTCCCAAATTTGCCCTAAACCAGGACATTCCCCCACAGAATTCTCACCTTTGCAGAAGCTCCACAGACTCAGAGCCCATTGGAATCTGTCTGGGGTGACCCCCAAGCTGCGGGCACCTTGTAGGGGCTGTGCTGGCTCTGGGTCACCCCAAAATCTGGAGCACTCAGGGAAGGAGCTGAGACCCAGGAGTCCATCCAGCCACTGCTCATCCCTGGGACCTGCATTCCTCTGGAAATCAAATCATGGGGCCCCCATTCCTTATGTCTCCCCCTCTTTGGAACCCCTATCCCAGTAATGACATTCCCCAGGATCTCCATGGCCCAGGACTCCATTCCAAGGAACCTTCAGAGCCTGCAGAACCCCAAGCCTGTCAGGGAGGGTCACCCCCAAACTCCCCCAGGACCCCAAAAAATCTCCCAACATCCCTCTACAGCCATCCAGGACCTCCCCAAACCCTCCAGCAGCTTGCAGTGCTACCACAATGTTTTTCAAAGCCCACCCAGGTATAACCCTGGAGCACAACCAAGACCCTCCAAATTCACCCCACACCCCCCAGGACACCCAGCCAAGCTCACTGCAGGCTCAGTTACCCCCAGCTCAGGGGCCCTGGGTGCTGCTGATCTCTGCCCCCATTCTGGGGGCTTCCCCTCACTCCAGGACCCCCATTCTGCCCCCCCCCCACCAATGTCACCCACCTCAGTGGTGCCAACAGTGACAGCTCCCAATGACAGCCAGGAGCAGGAGCAGGAACAGGAGGGTCCTGCTGATATTCACAGCCACTGCTGGGGACAGAGTGGGACACACCGGGGTCACCCTGAACCTCGGGGGTCCTGAGCAGCCCAGTGACTGCGTGTGACCCCACCTGTGACCCTGGGTGAGCCAGGTGACACCTCCATTGCCAGCTCACAGCTGGGTGCCCGGAACACGTTGTGCCCGTCCAGCTGGTTGGTGGCCACACATTGGTAGGTGCCTGAATGTCCCACATTGATGTCCCTGAGCTCCAGGAGGGGACCCCAGGCCACCTTCTGCCCATTGTGCAGCCAGGTGAAGATGTAAGGGGCTGAGCCCACCAAGCAGTGCAGGGTCATGGGGTCACCTGCACACACCTGGTGTGACAGGGGACCTGGGGTGATGGTGGCATTGGCCACAGGCACTGTGGGGACACAGAAGGGGCTGGTACCTGCCGAAGTGGGATGGGAGAGCTGTGGGTACTGTCACCCCAAGCCCGAGGGTCCAGCTCACCCAGGATGGTTACATTCAGGGGTGACTCTCCACCATGTTGTCCCTGTCTGTTGCGGTGTGATGTCATAGTTTGTCTCAGGTATCCGCTCCTTCCCAGGTGCCAATCACCTCTCCTTTCCCCCACCCTGACCCCTGTTGAGTGCTGTCTGTCAACCCTGGCATTCCAGAAGAGTGTTAAGTGATTGGCAGACTTCAAAAGATGCTCTGCATCCCTGGGGGCCATTGGCCCATCCAAGTGTCCCTTTCACCTGAGACCTGCCTGCCCTGCACCTGGTTGGTGGGATTCCTACCCCTTCCCTCCCCCTCTCCCTGGCATTAAAAGAGCCAGCAACCACACGGTTCAGGAGATTCTGTTAGAGCTGTTACGGGATTCAGAAGCTTGCAGGTTGGAATAAAGCTCTGGATCGAAACCCTCTAGCAGAACCTGACTCCTTTTCCTTCACCTCACCTTAAAGCTGTCTCTAGCACCCAGCTGCAGCATCCAGCTTAGCCAGAGGTGTCTCTGAGGTGAAAGCACCACAGTTGCTGCCTTTTGGTCAAGCAGCAGAGGCTAGTCAAGCCTGGACACGTCCCATATGGCTATATTGGTAATTATTCCAATACCCGTCACTGACCTAGTGCCGCTGTCATTTTCCCCTGCGTGCAGCAGCTCCAGGCAGGAGCCAGTGCCCAGCAGTGCCCCCGAGCCCTCCTGGTGCCAGGGGAAGGACAGGGGACCTGTCCTTGTGGCCACCGCACGGCTCAGCTGCAGGTGGTCCCTGAGTGTGCCACCTATCCCCCAGGTGGCTGCACTGACAGGGACTCCCCCAAGAGCAGGACCCCTGCTCGAGGAGGATAGAAATCAGACTGGGGGTCCAGGAAAGGGTGGGGGACATGGGAGAGGAAAGGGGGGGATTGGCAAGGAGTGGAGAGGATCTCAGTGAGCAGAATGGGGATGCATCATGAGGCATGTTGGGACCTGGGGACAATGGCAAGACCCCATGGAAATGCGGAGAGACCCAGGCAGGGATGGGAAACCAGACAAGAGGCTGAGAAAACTCAGGGAATGATTTGGGGTTTAGAGATGGGCAAGTGGACCCAGGGAAGGAAGGGAGACCAGAGGGTGGAGCAGGGACCTTGGGAGGGGTGGGCTCTGGGACACCAGGAGGGCTGAAGAGGATAAGAGAGGGATGAGGGATCTGCAGGAGTAACTAAGCAGTCATGGGGGAAAACCAAGAGGGACTTGGGAAATTTTGGTGACCCAGGGAGGAGTAAAGGGAGGGATGATGGACTCAGGCAGTGGTGAGGAAACCCTTGGAGGATGTCAGGCTTCCCTGTCCCCATCCTTGCACTCACTTTGCACTGTCACTGTCACCAGCTGCAACTCCTTCCACTGTGACACAACATTGATCACATAAGCTCTTGCAGCAGTAGCGGCCGCTGTGGTGCAGCTGCAGAGGGGACAGGGACAGCTCGGTCCCATCATGAGGCCCCTTCAGAGGCTTCACTTCATGGTAGAAATCTGCACTTGTGAGCTGTTTGTTCTGCCAGCTCCAGCAGTGCAGTGTCATCATGTCCCCCTCCAGCAGCACCCGTGCCAGCACCTGCAGCACCAGCCAGCCTGGAGGACAGAGAGGATCTGTCACACCAGGGGCATCAGGAGGATCATGATGGAACCGGGAGGCACCAGGGGCCAACCCATTGTGAGAGAGAAGTCCTCCAGTACTGGGATGCTCTGGGATGTCCCCAGAGAAGGGAAGGGGCTCTGGTCACACCAGGAGGTGACCCATGGAGTGGAGCCCATCAGGAGCCCTCAGGGTCCCCATGGGTGCACAGCTAGGGACATCCAATCCCCCCTCACCATCTAAGACTCTCAGAGGGGGGCTGAGCCCAGTTCCGGGTCTGTAATACTGGTAGGTGCCACTCTCGGTTACAGTGACTTTGTTGCCTCCCTGCTGTGCCCAGCGCGGCCCGTCCTTGTACCTGGTGGTGGCACCAGGGTCCCCGAACCTTGGCAGCTTAGTGTCACCCAGTCCCACAGCATCGCTGGCCTCCAGGGGGGTTCCATGAGGAGCAGGGTGGTCTGGGCACCTGCAGGTGACAGGGGACACCAGCCAGCCAGGGACAGCATGGGGCTGGGGACAGCAGGGTGGGGACATGGCATCCCCCAAGGACTCACCAGTGAGGCCAAGGGTCTGGACTGAAAGGAGAAGGGACAGGGCTGGGTGAGGGTGGCACTGCAGGGACAGCAGCACAGGGGCAGAGGGTGTGGGGGCTGATCCCAAGCTGTCCCCATGGGGACAGCAGTTCTTGTGAGAAAGTGTGTCTGGGTGATTCCCAAAAGATTTGACGAGGCAGGGGGACATGTCTGTGTCACAGCCACCCGTGCACCACATCCCTGTGGCACAGACACCTTGGGAAGAGGGACACCGAGGCCACCCAGGTCTAAGCCTGAACATGGGTACGCTGTGGACACTCCAGGCACAAGGAGGACACCACGGACACAGCTGGCCCAGGTCACCCCCACCACCTCATGATCCCATCCCCATCATCCCATCCCCATGGCCGCATCTTCACTGTTCTTGTCCCCTTCTGTCCCTGTGTCCCATTTCCCTTCTCCCTATCCCCTGAGCTACCTAAGCCCAAAGGTGCCAGTCCCCACTTTCCTGTCCCAATATCCCATCCCCAAATTCCTTCCCCCTGTTCCTGTCCCCAAAACCACCCTACATCAGTCACAGTCCCACCAAGGTCCACTGTGGGTAACATGGACTGGCACTGCTGGCATTGGGGACCTCAGAGGACCCCGCAGCCCCCCTGTGTCTGCTCCCCTCCCCATCCCCAGGGTGTCAGGCCTGTGCCCGGGGCACTCACCCTGCAGGAGCAGGGCCACCTTCCTGGCCATCCCGGTGTCCCTAGACATGTGGACAGGCTGTCACTTGCTGCCACGGGTGGCTGTCCCCTGGCTGGTGGCTCTTTGGCCAAAGGGGAAGGAAGCGAGGTCAAGTCATATTCTCATGTGGAGGTGGCCCTTGGTGGGGGCAGGGTGGCCACAAGCTGGGCACAGGCTGTGGGCAGGGTGGGGACAGGATGGGGACAATACTGGGTGGTACACAGTGGGACATGGGCTTCCCAGGAGTGGGGGGCACAGGGGGTTTGTGGAGCCAGGGATGGGTGTCCAGGGGAATGGGAGGTTTCAGGGGAATGGGGTCCTTGGGGATGGGAGTCCTGAAGAGGGGGATGTAGAGGGTGATCTTGTCCCCCAGTGAGTTGCAGCTGGACCAGTTGCTGAAGATTGGAGGCGGGCCTGATCTTGACAGGCCACACCTGTAACCAACAAGAACTAGTGATATATAAGAGTAAGGAAAGAGGAGTGAGGGGAGTCAGATTACTACTACAAGGTCCTAGAACAGTCAGGGTGTAGAGGAGCTGCCTGTGAGGAACATCAAGAAGGTATAAAGCTCTGACAATACGAAAACCTTGTGCTATGATAATGCTAGAACTCGTGGTATCTAAGATAACAGGGGGAGACACTGGGGTTGGGGGGGGCCATGTGAGCAGGGGGTCCCCAGGGCTACGGGGACTCAGATAAGGGAGTCCTGAGGGAATGTGGGCTCCAGGGATCTGGGGCCACAGGATGTGGATGCTGGGGGAATGGGGTTCCCGTGGGAATGGGGGATTCCTGGAAAATCAAGGTTCTGGGGGAAGGAGGATTTCATGGGATGGAATGAACAGGAGAGGGTTCCTTGGGAATGGGGTCCTGGGCTATGGAGATCCTGGGGAATGTCAGTACTGGGCTGGGGTCCCAGGCATGGTGTGACCTAAGGAATGGGGCTCCCATGGTTGGTTTCCAGAGGAATGGCGGTGCCAGGGATGGGTAGTAGCTGGATGGACCCGTAGGTCCATAGCTCCTTCCGTGGATGCCTCAGATTTTGGGGCCTGACCTACAGCCCAGCACAGGTGCCACATGGTGCTTTAGGCCTGGGGGTCACCTCAGCTGGAATCTTAGGGGCTCTAGGTCTGTGTCCCCACAACCTCAGCTCTCTCCAGCCCTAGGTGGCAGCCAGGACCTGAGGATCCCCCCTACCCCCTTGGCTTTGATTCTGGCAGCTTTAGAGATGCTGCAAAGGTGAGAATTCTGTGGGGGAAAAACACTGGCCTGTGGCTAACCACAGCTCAGCCATGCAAGAAGCACAAAACTCCAAAGGGAGCCCAAGCAGTGGCTCTGCAAGGGCCTTTGATGTTTTTCAGAGCAGGGCTGGCTGGAAATCTCCAGCAGGGGCAGATGTGAGAGAACCAGCCCAGAAATGCAGCATTTGATAATTTTGCCCCTGTCCCCAAGGGAATGAGAGAGCCCCAGAAATACTGTAAATCCCACTCCAATCTGCACAACAACCTGACCTTGACCCTCCTTCTTGAACAAAGCACGCAGCCATCTAGAACCTCATGGAAAGAATGAGGGCTGTGGCTGCCAGAAGAGAGGGAAAAGTGTGGAAAAATTGAGCAGGAGCTCTGCCCCGCGGCCATGGTGGAGCTCTGGGTAGTAAGCCTTGTGCCTCCACGGGTAGGGAGAAGGGCAGTTTTTAGGGGCAGCATAGACATGAGTGCATGCCCATGGGTGGGGACCCCCAGTGCTCCCCCAGTTCCCCCCAGTGTCACAGCACATTCCCACAGATGTCACCGGGTTCCCACAGTCGCCCCTGGGCTCCCAACAGCTCTGCGCAGGTCACGTGGGGATCCTGGAGGGTGGTGGCACGGGGGGACACTGCGAGAGACATGGGCTGTGGGATCTGGGTGGGGTGACACTTGTGGGTGAAGTGTCCCTCTGTGTGTCTCCCCTCCATACTCACCCCCTGCCCTCTTGGTGACCATGACATGGGTGTACAACACCTCACCTTCCTCTGGGGGGGCCAGGGGATCCGGGGGGGCCCTGAGGGAATAAAAGGGGTGTGGGGGAGGTAATGGGAGGTCTTGGGGGTTTAAAAGGGAAGAGTGTAGTTTGAGGTCCCCACTCACCTTTCCTGGTTCTTCCTGGCAGCTGCAGAGGAAAGAGGGGAGGGGTGACTGTGGTGTCCCAGGGCCCTGACCCCTCTGAGAATTCGTGAACCCCTACAGGACCCTCAATTTCCCACAGGACCCCCAAGCATCTCTGGAGCCCCCAGATTTCGGGAACATCCCCAGTGCCTCCAGCTAACTCAGCCTCAAGAACCCAAAGCCCAGGAGGGAAAGACAACCCCCAACACCCCCAGGGCCCCGGAAAGAACCCCCAACATCCCTGCAGGACCCTCCAGCACCTCCCCTCTACAGGACACCCAGAGAAGGACACAGTTCTGGGACTGTGGGTTATGTCCTATGGCTCCCCAACTCTGGGGGCCTCTACAGCTCCCTTGAAGCCCTGTCGCCCATTGTCACCCACCCAGGTGGTGCCACCGGTGCCAGACCACAATGACAGCCACAAGCAGGAGCATGAACCAAAGGCCCCCACCGACCCCTGCAGCCACTGCAAGAAACAGAGGAGGATACATCAGGATCAACCATCACCCCAGGAGTCCTGCATCCCTGGGTGACCCTGTGTGACCCCACCTGTATCCCTGTGTGTCCCTTTGTCCTGCAGTGTCGCATCCTGGACTAGTGCTGGGCTGAGTGCCTGGAACAAGTGCTAACCATCCTGTCCCAGCTAGTTGGTGGCCATGCACTGGTAGGTGTCCGAATGTCCCACATCGATGTCCCCGACCTCCAGGAGTGGACCCTGGGCCACCTCCAGCCAACTGTGCAGCTGAGTGAAGGTGACAGGGGCTGAGCCCACCTGCACCGAGCAGTGCAGGGTCACGGGGTCACCTGCACACACCTGGTGTGATAGGGGACTGGGGGTGATGGTGGCATTGGCCACAGGCACTGCGGGGACACAGACGGGGCTGGCACCTGGTGAGGTGGGATATTAGTGCCATGGGTGGGGTCACCCCCAGCCAGAGGTTTCCGCTCACCCAGGATGGTGACATTCAGGGGGTCACTCTCGGCTACGCAGTCCCTGTCACTGACCTGGCACCAGTACTGGCCTCTGTCATTTTGCCCCGCGTGCCGCAGCTCCAGGAGGGGGCTGGTGCCCAGCGGTGCCCTCAAGCCCTTCTGGTGCCAGGAGAAGGACAGGGGACCTGTCCCTGCGGCCACCCTGCAGCTCAGCACCAGGCAGTCCCTGAGTGCCACCTGTCCCCCGGGAGGCTGCACTGACAGGGACACCCCCGAAGGCGGGGTCCTTGCAGGTGGACACAGAAGTGAAAAGAGGGGGATTGGAGGGATGCAGAGAGGATCCCAGTGAGCAGAAGAGGACCCTGGAAGGCATGTTGGGACCTGGGGACAATGGTGAGACTCCATGGAATGGTGGAGATACCCAGGAAGGGATGGGGAACCACACGAGGACTGAAGAGACTCAGGGAATGATTTGGGGTTTAGAGATGGGTGGGAGGACCCAGCGAAGGAGGGGAGACCAGAGGGTGGAGCTGGGACCTTGAAAAGGGCCCTGGGAATCCAGGGAGAGCTGGGGAGGACAAAGAGAGGCTTGGGGAATCAGGAGGGGGAACTGGGCAGTCATGGTGGAAACCAAGAGGCACCTGGGAAATTTTGGTGACCCAAGGAGGAGTAAAGGGAGGGATGAAGGATCCAGGCAGTGGTGGGAAAACCCTTGGAGGACGTCAGGCTTCCCTGTCCCCATCCCTGCACTCACTGTGCACTGTCACTGTCACCAGCTGCAACTCCTTCCATTGTGACACTACCCTGCCCCCACAGCAATAGCAGCCGCTGTGGTGCAGCTGCAGAGGGGACAGGGACAGCTCGGTCCAATCATGGGGCCCCTTCAGATACTTCTCTTCATGGTAGAAGTATACACTTGTGAGCTGTTTGTTCTGCCTGCTCCGGCAGTGCAGAGTCACTGTGTCCCCCTCCAGCAGTGCCTGTGCCAGCACCTGCAGCACCAGCCAGTTTAGGGGACAGAGGGGATCTGTCACACCAAGACCATCAGGAGGGTCATGATGGAACCGGGAGGTACCAGTGGCCACTCATTGTGAGAGAGAAGTCTCCTCACACTGGCATGAGAGCAAGGGACAGGCTCTGGTCACACCAGGGGGCTGACCCATGGATCGGAGCCCACCCAGAGCCCTCGATGTCCCCACGGGTGCCAGGCTGGGGACACCCAAACCCCCTCACCATTTGAGACTCTCATGGCGGGGCTGAGCCTGGTGCCAGGCCTCTCACGCCAGCAGGTGCCTTTCATGGTGACGGTGAAATTGTTGCGTCCTTCCTGCCACCAGCACCACCTGTCCTTGTGCCATGTGGTGGCATTGGCAGTTCCTGGGCTCTGGCAGGTCAGTGTCACCTGATCCCACAGCACCACTGGCCTCCAGGGGGCTCCACGAGCAGCTGGGTGGTCTGGGCACCTGTGGGTGACAGGGGACACCAACCTGCCAGGACCAGCATGGGGCTGGGGACAGCAGGGTGGGGACATGGCATCCCCCGAGGACTCATCAGTGAGCCTGAGGGTCTGGGCTGGAAGGGAGAAGGGACAGGGCTGGGTGGGGGTGGCACTGCAGTGACAGAGGCACCTGGGGTACAGGGTGTGGAGGCTGTCCCCAAACTGCCCCTGTGGGGACAGCAGTTCTTGTGGGAAAATGTGTCTGGGTGGTCCCCAAAAGATTTGTCAAGGCAGGGGGACATGTCTGTGTCACAGCCACCTGTGCACCACATCTGTGTGGCACAGACACCTTGAGAAGAAGGCCACCCTGGGCTGAGGCAGAACATGTAGACACTGTGGACACCCCAGGTACGAGGAGGACACGACGGACACAGCCCATGGTGGCCCAGGTCATCCCCACCAGCTCACGATCCCATTCCCATGGCCACATCCTCATGGTTTTTGTCCCCTTCTGTCCCTGTATCCCAGTTCTCTTGTCTCTATCCCCAGAGCTACCTGAGCCCAAAGGTGCCAGACCCCACATTCCTGTCCCCACATCCCCATCCCCAAATTCCTGGCCCTGTTCCCGTCCCTTAAGCCACCCTGGGTACATCAGGCACTCTGGGTAACATGGACTGGAACTGCAAGCCTTGGGCACCTCAGGGGACCCCACAGCCCCCCTATGCCCCCTCCCCTCCCCATCCCTGGGGTGTCAGGCCTCACCCCACTCATTCCACAGGAGCAGCGCCACCTTCCCAGCAATTCCAGTGTCCCCAACCATGTGGACTGGCTGTCACTTGCTGTTGTGGCCACCGCTCCCCTGGCTGGCAGCTCTTCGGATGAAGGAGAAGGAAGTGAGGTCACATCTCGTCCCCACATGTAGGTGGCCCTTGGTGGGGGCAGGGTGGCTACAAGCTGGGCACAGGCTGGGGACAAGGCTGGGTGGGACAAGGTGGGACATGGGGTTCTCAGGAGCAGGGGCTGAGCGGGTTTGGGGATCCGGGGATGGGTGTCTATGGCAATGGGGGTTCCCAGGGATGGGGGGACTCAGGGATGGGAGTTCCCGGGGAACATGGGCTCCAGGCTCATAGAAGGAGGATGCTGAGACTATGGGGGGGTCATGGAAGAACCAAGGTCCTAGGGGAAGGAGGATTGCAGGGGTTGGAATGAACAGGAGAGGGTTTCTTGGGAATGGGGTGCTATGCCACAGAGATCTTGGGGAATGTCAGTACTGGAATGGGGGTCCCAGCGATGGAGGGACAGAAGGAATTGGGGTCCCATGGCTCAGATTTTGGGGCCTCGCAAAGCCCTCCAGGGGTGCTGGTTTCCTGGGCATGAATCACATGGGGGTCCTGGGTTGCTCTGCCTCTGTGCCCTCCGCTGCCCTTGACTTTTTCCTCTATTTCACTTTTTTCCTTATTTTCCTCACTTTTGTGCCATGTTTAAACTACAATATATTTATCACATTAAAAATAGATATACAACACAGAGATTAGGGTAAAAATTGTAGTATATCAAAAGCAGTTAAAAAGTGATTACAAACTGTATTATATCAAAATAATTTGGAAAAACCAATATAACAGTGAACGCCAATGACTACATTGTTATTCATAAGAGGGAGAAGGTCTATAAACTCTTTATTTGACTTCTCCTTATCCTGCTCTGACAATAAATTCAGTTCATATCTCTAATTTTGAGGCAGTTTTACCCATGACAGGATTTGATGAGCGATCTCTCCTGCTCCTTTTCTCAACCCAGGAAACCTTTGCTCAATTTTCTCTCCGCATTCAGGTGCGAAGGGCGGTCAGAGAGTAGCTGTGGCGGGTGTGGGGCATCTGGCCACTGTCCACCCACAGCAAGGCAGGAAGGAAGAGGAGGGTCCCAGGTTAGATTGTTGAGCAGATTGTTGAGGGATTTGCAGTAGTTCTGGGACTCTCTCAGTCCCTTACCAAGAGGAACAAAAGATCAATTGCTGCATTTCTGGACTGGTTCCCTCACAGCTGCCCCAGCAGGAGCGGTTTCCAGCCAGCCCTGCTGTGAAAACCATCAAAGGCCCTTGCAGAGCCACTGCTTGGGCTCCCTTTGTTGTGGGAGCTCAGCACATCACTCCTGATGTCCAGAGCTACTGAGAGAACGCTTGGGGGGCTCGGGAGTCCTGGAATGTTGCCAAAAGCACTTGGTGGCTTGATTTTGATCCATCTAGAGATGTGCCACCGATGTATGAGGAAATGGAACCTGCGAGAACCACTCGGGTGTAAATGGTGAAGGGATGATATTATTATAGGGTGAATCACAAATTTTGGGGTTTTGGTACAGGGGGGTTGTAGAGACAAGATGGAGGAATCAGGGTGTGCCACCAGGCTTTTCCTTCTTCTTCCTGTCTTCCATCTTCTGGGGTGGTGTTGGCACTTGTGGATTGGTCTGGGATGAGGGTATACTTAGTGACGAAGATGATAGGTATTGGGGACAAAAATGTAAATATGATATACGTAGTTTTTGTTATAAAAGATGCGGCCGCCTTAGGGGTGGGCAGAGTGCCTTTGGCTGCCGTGCTGGTCAGATCCTTCAGGCAGGGAAAGGACTTTTTAGATAAGAGATAACAAACAATACTGAAGACCGAAAAAACCTAGCGTCCAGTCTCATCCTTTGAAGCCCAGCGTGCAAGAACCATCCTAAGCGTGTCTGGGGGCAGAGACAGACAGCCGACCCCAGACTTGGCAGTCCCTGGGCGGGCCACGAGGTGGGCCACGAGGTGGGCCACGGAGCTGGGCTGCAAGGGCAGTGCTGCAAGGCCATCGAGGACTGCGGTTAAGCAAGCAGTCTCGCCGGTGGGCAGCTCCCTGAGTTGGACGGGTTCCCAGGAGACCACTGATAACTCCTTGGGAAAACAGCCAGAGGAATCCGAAGAAGCAGCGGCCAAAAAGGACATCGCACTCTACCTCTGCCGAAGAAAAATCGTACCAGAACAGCCCGGACCGGGATTGGAAAGGCGCCTCCGACCCCATCTCCTGTGACCTGCTGGACAGAGACCGGGAGCCTTCGGACTGCTCTGACGACGTGAATTCGGTAAGAAGGTCAGAAATTAAGAACATGGGGAAAACATACTCCCAGGAACAAATAGAGGTTTTGTCTGCACTACAAAGCGTGGCAGAGGCAAACACAAAGGGAATTTCTAAGAGAGCGCTCAAAGATTTATTGATGTGGGTGAGACTTAATTATCCACATTTGGAAACCCGTGTGTTATTCGAAACGGGTTTCTGGCAAGAAGTTAATAGACACGTATATCTTTTGGCCACAAAGGGTGATGGGAAGGCCTTGAAATTGCTGTCTCCAGCAAGGACCATGTTAGAGGCAATTACGGCAAGATCCCGGAGTAGGGCCAAGAGGTCATTAATTGTGAATCCCACAGGGGCGGGGGGAGGAGAGCAAAGCTCAAAGCAGAGATTGTCTCTGGTCCCAACCAGCCCTGGAGAAGTAGCTCCCGATGAGAGGGAGCAGGAAGTAGCTCCCGATGAGAGGGAGCGTGAAGTAGCTCCCGATGAGAGGGAGCGGGAAGTAGCTTTGCTGCCTCCAGTTCCACTACCCCGAAAGTCCAGGAGGCCTCCAAAACGCCCTGAAACCCCAGAAACAGCGGGGAGTTCGGGTTCCGATTCAGACACAAATACGGTCCTTACCCCAGATGAATTAGGATTTTCATCTAGCGAACCGGAGGGGCAAGAACGCCCTGTAGGGGCAAACCCTCCCAGTTCGCGAAAACAGCAGGGGAAAGGGATGGGAAAAGCGTCTAAGTCGGAAAGGGGGGGTGAACAGGGACCGGAGGGGGAGGAGGGATTGCTCTCTCGCGGCGAGCGTGGCTGCGCGGCGGCGGCGAGCGGCGGGGGGAGCGCGGAGGCAGTGGGGGACGCAAGTTTCGGCTTGGGGGCTGTGAGCGCAACACCGACAGCGGCAGCATCAGCTGGCACAGTGCCAAAGACGCGCGCGCAGGGCGAGACCCGCGGGACGTCCGGGAAGGGCTCTCAAAATACAGCGTCCACGTCAGACGCGGGCAATGGGCTGGGAGCAGCTGCAGAGCTCCAAGTGTCACCTGTATGTAGATTTAGGAGACGCGTGATGATGCAGGACCCGGAAGTCGAGCCGCGGCGGTCTGCCCGGATTGCGCTGCGCATGCAGGCACAGGCGGGGCAGGGGTTGTACGCGCGAGCAGGGGGCGTGAATACAGCGTCAGAGGAGGAGGAGAGAAAGTCAGGGACAGACATAGGGGAGGAGTCATCAGAGGCGGAGCGGGACGGAGACAGTGACGTCAGTTCAGGGGAGACAGGGGGCATTCCCGAACCTGTGCATGCGCAGAGAGTGCGGAAGGAGCGCGGTCGGGGGCTAGCCCGATCCCCCGTGACGTTGCGGGCAAGGAGGGGCCGTGCTCGGGGTTCCACATCCCGGGGCTCCACCCTCTCTCCGGTTCCGGCTTTCCCGATCCCAATCCCTGCGGTTCAAACCTCTCCCATTCCTGAGGGACGTTCATGTGTTCAGGCTTCATTGTTGGCTCATTCAAAACCCGTGCGAGTTCGGTCCCAAAAATCAGAAACGCTGCATTCAGCCGAAGCAGCTGAGGAGCCGACCGAGTCCGGGACGCCATCACGGTCGTCCAGGCGGACCACAGCGCCACCTAGTGGTGGGAATACCACAGTGCTGGACATGCCAGACCCGGTGGGTTGCGCCACAGCGCCATCTAGTGGCAAAACGATAACAATGCAGCAGTTTTTCCCAACAACATACAAAAAGAAAACAGCAACAAAGAAGGAAAAAGCAACGCAGCAAACAGATTTTCAGTCAACTTTAGAGCTTCGAGGATTTGAAGACACATCATCAGAAGCGGAAGAAGAAGAAGAAGAAGGAGAAGACATGATACAAATTACAGCTTCAGAGGGAACCCCAGCATGGATGTTTACAATGGCAGAAGCAGCAAAAGGCTTTCTGCAATCATTTGATACAGTGAAGAAAAAAAAGAAGAAGTTACGAGAATTTGAAATTCCTATTCTGGATTTGGGAGCGAGGCCAAAAACCTCAAGTCGAAGGATGTGGACCGAGGAATCACCGACGACTTCCAGGGTTCCACTGTGCAACCTGTTGCCATCAGAACTACCAGAAGAGGAATTTCCAGAGGAAGAAGAAAGGCAACCGAAGAGGCCAATAGATTGGAAAAACATCAGAAAGGAGTTGTCCAAGGAGAAGGGTTTGTTAAGAGGATCAGGAGATCTGACAATGCCAGTGACGTATGATGCACAGGGACAGAACCCAAGGTGGGAAAGGCTGGGTCACGACATGGTCAAAGATTTAGCAAAGGCCATTCAAAGCAACGGGTTGAACTCACGGTACTTCAAACAACTGCTGAAGGGGACATTCGACAGTTATGAATTTACACCTTATGACATCCGAAGCCTTGTGTCAGTTATCCTCACGGACACGGAGAATCTCATCTGGGACAGAAGATGGTGACGATATCTCGAAGGATTGAGGAACAGTTATCAAGGTGGACCAAATGCGAACCTCACTGTAGCACAGTTGGCAGGGGATCCTCCAAATGACAATCCAGCGGAACAAGCAGCACGACTTCCAAGGCAAGTGCTGAATGACATCAAAGAAGCGGCGCGAAGAGCAATCCTGCAGATTCCACCAGCAGGAGTTCCAGATACCCCATTCGCATCCATCAAGCAAGGTCCCACAGAATCATTTTCATCATATATAGATCGACTCTCACAAGCTGTGGATCGACAGGTGGTAGATGAACAGGTAAAGCAGCCACTCATGGAAAGTTTAGCCTACGGCGGTGCCAACCCGGATTGCCAACGGGTCATCTCAGCAATGCCAGGACGGCCATCCTTGGCAGAGATGGTGGAGGCTTGCAGCAAAGTGGGAACGCCTCAGCATGTTGCGTCGATCGTGAGGGACGAGTTGAAAGGAGAGTGGGAAGAACAGATAAAGAGACAGCTGGAAGGACATCTAGCAAAACAGTCAGAGGAGAAGACGCTGGAAAAGATGCTCCAACAACAAAAGAGCGAAATAATGAGCAAAATTCATGCAGTCATCAAGAAGAACAACCCATTGGGAGGACAGTGTTACAGGTGTGGAGCATTTGGGCACATGAGGAAGAATTGTCCACAAGCGAACATACAAGTGCAAGCACCAAAGCTGCAAAAACCAATCTGCGCACGATGCAGAAAAGGAAGACATGCTGCGAATTAATGTTACTTCCAGATGGATGTGGACGGGAATCCTCTACCGTGTCCGGGAAACGCCAGATTGAGCGCGAACAATCGCCAGCGCGCTACAACACAAGTGATGGCGATGGCCCAAGAGCAGACAGGGCAATCATCGGAGAACGCCAGGCAAATGCACTCAGCAAAGTCCTCAGCCGATTCCCCAGCGACCCAGACCTCCTCCTACCAGGGGCACAGTGCACATTGGCAGCTTCCAAATTAGTGTGTTTCTTGGACGAGAGTCACGCAGAGATACCCACAGGTATCTGCGGGGATTCACACAAGAAGCAAGATTTTTTGATAGTGGGGTTGGACAGAAGTAGTACCCTTGGACTCATTGTTTATCTGTCTGTTGTCTCAGCAGACAAAAACACGGAACTGACAGTTTTGGCAAAAGCTCTCCATCCACCATTGACCGTGGCAGAAAACACCCACGTCGCAAGGGCTTTCGCCTTGCCACCACACGCCATCAAACAGGTCATGTCGATTTTCGACGAGGAAGGGTTTCCACTGAAGGGATATGTTGAGATACATGCTACATGGATAAAGCACATAGGCCGAGATCGACCCACGCTCACTTGCCAACTGACTTGTGGAGACAGAACGATAGAGGTCAGAGGAATGTTGGACACCGGGGCAGATGTCACAGTAATATCCTACATCTTTTGGCCCCGTGATTGGAGCTTGATTGCACCCTTGGGGACTCTCTCAGGCATAGGGGGAGCTTCTCTTTGCCTGCAAAGTGAAAATTCCATCGTTGTCACCGGACCAGGAGACAAGACGGCGATCATTCGTCCTTTTGTTGTGCAAAAGCCAATCACCGTTTGGGGAAGAGATCTTTTGGCACAATGGGGCACGAAGATCAAAGTGGATTTTTAGTCGGGGTCACTGCGGCACTCACCACACTGAAACTGACGTGGAGAACAGATGATCCAGTTTGGGTGGATCAGTGGCCCCTTGGGCGAGAAAAATTGAGTGCGCTGAGAAACCTGGTCCAAGAACAATTGCAGAAGGGACACATCAAGCCAACAGACAGCCCTTGGAATTCTCCAGTGTTCGTCATCAAGAAGAAATTTTCAGGAAAATGGAGGCTGTTGCATGATCTCAGGAAGATCAATGAGGTCATCGAGGACATGGGACCTCTCCAATTGAGACTTCCATCAGTTTCGATGATTCCCAGAGATTGGCCACTCGTGGTCATTGACCTCAAAGATTGCTTCTTCAGCATTCCGCTCCATCCAGATGACGCAAAGAGACTTGCCTTTTCTGTTCCAAGTGTCAACAAGGAAGCACCTCTGCAACGATACCATTGGGTGGTACTTCCACAGGGCCTGAAGAACTCGCCGACAATCTGTCAATGGTACGTGGCATGAGCTTTGTCACCGGCGCGGAAGAAATTCCCAAAGGTGAAGATCATTCATTATATGGATGATTTGCTCATTGCAGCATCAACACAACAGGAGCTGCAAAAGGCTCGTGAGTGCGTGATTGCAGAAGTGCAGAAGGCAGGTCTGGAAATTAGTGTTTCGAAGATCCAAGAGGTCGCACCTTGGAAGTATCTAGGGTGGAAGATCTCAGAGAGAACAATAAGACCCCAGAAAATGGAGGTCAGCACGAGAGTCAACAATCTAAACGATTTGCAACAACTTCTAGGAGAAATCAACTGGATGAGACCGATTCTAGGAATCACGAACAGCAACATCCCAACTTTGCTCGGTCTCCTGAGAGGAGACACAGACATTCGATCTCCCAGGACACTCACACGAGAAGCAAAAAGGGAGTTGGAGAAAATCACAGATGCCATTCAGAAGAGACAAGCGCATCGATTCGTTGAATCGTTGCCTTTTGAGTTAGCAGTGCTGGGAAAGGAGACACAGTTCCATGGTTTAATCTTCCAATGGGATCCATCACAGAAAGACTCTTTGATAATCATAGAATGGATTTTTCTACCTCACAGGCCTTCAAAAACAATCCTTACAGACTTGGAAATGGCAGCACAGATCATCATGAAGGGAAGAACAAGGTTGCTGACAATGACAGGAAGGGAATTTTCAATCATTCATCTACCTCTGAAGAAAGACTACTTCGAGTGGGCGATGCGGAAATCAAAAGACTTGTTAATTGCATTGTTAGCCTTTCCAGGGATTTGCACGATTCATTTCCCACAACACAGGGTGTTGCAGTCACAAATATGTTACAGAGCGAAGCCAAGAGTAAGCGAAGAACCTCTGGACAGGATCACGGTGTTCACAGACGGCTCAGGAAAGACACACAAGTCAGTAATCACATGGATGAACTCAGAGACAGGGGACTGGGACTCAAATGTGAAGATGGTTCAGGACTCTCCACAAATTGTGGAATTGGCAGCAGTCGTTCGAGCGTTTCAGTTGTTCAAGCAACCTCTCAACTTGGTCACAGATTCCGCATATGTTGCGGGTGTGGTCAGGCAATTGGAGGGTTCGCTTTTGAAAGAAGCCAACAATGAAGTTTTATATTCATACTTAGCAAGCATGAAAACATTGCTAGAGAGCAGGGAACATAAATACTTCATCACTCACATCAGGGCTCACACAACACTTCTGGGATTTCTAGCGGAAGGGAACGCTCGAGCAGACAGGTTGACGATGCCCATTTCATAGACACTCCCAGACATTATTGAGCAGGCAAAATTAAGTCATGCATTTTTTCATCAAAATGCACAAGCGCTGATGGAATCCTTCCGTCTCACAAAAACTCAGGCGAGGGAGATCATCAGTGCTTGTCCAGACTGTCAACTTGTGCAGCCGCCAGCTTCAACAGGGGCGGTCAATCCACGAGGGCTGCAAAGTCTTCAACTATGGCAGGCAGATGTCACAAAGTATCCATCATTTGGGAGGCTCAAAAATGTTCACGTTTCGGTAGATACATTCTCGGGAGCAGTTTTCGCTTCAGCACATGCAGGGGAAACAGCAGATCATGCTTGTCGTCATTTCCTGCAAGCATTTGCATCATTAGGCGTGCCTCAGGAGATAAAAACAGATAATGGTCCAACATATACAGGCAGGGTGCTTGACAAGTTCCTGAAAAGGTGGGGTGTCAAACACACGTTTGGTATTCCACATTCACCTACAGGTCAGGCAATCATTGAAAGAACACATCATACCCTGAAATCCTTTCTGGACAGGCAGAAAAGGGGTGAGCCAGAGGCCACGCCTCACATGAAGTTAAACAAAGCATTGTATGTGTTGAACTTTCTCAATAGTTCATCTTCAGAGCCCAATTCACCCATCTTGAGACATTTTGCAAACAGTTCTCAGGCAAGATTAAGGGAGAATCCTTTAGTCTTGGTCAGAAACCCTGAGTCAGGACAAATAGAGGGTCCTTTCAGACTAATCACTTGGGGCAAGGGTTTTGCTTGTGTTTCCACAGGGCGAGGTCCGAAGTGGGTGTCAGCGCGGCACGTGAAACCGTTCCGGACGCAAGAGCAGGAAAGCACCGATCCCGGAAGCAGAGAGACGAGTACCCAGACAGAAGAGGAAGTTGAAGTTACAAACAGCAGTTCGGAGAAGACAAAAGAATAAAAAGACTTTGGGGATTTTTCTTTCTTTGGGGAGAAAAAAGGTTTGGGAGGAAAAAATGGCAATGTTATGTTACAGGAATGGGATCATAAGGTTTGTGATTCTCATGTGTTCCATTTCATCATCAATTGCTTCAAATGACGAAGCAAATTTGCCAGTTAAACAACCAAAAAAGAATGTTTGGGAAGCTTTAGCTCAGGCAGCGAATTTAGATAGTATTTGTCTAACTCACTCCAGACCAGGGAGTCCATTTTCGGCATGCATGATTGGGATGCCGGTGGAAGAATGGCCAATTCCAGGGCACGCTCCAGTCAAAATCTCACAGGTTGTTAAAGATCCTGTGACGGAGTGGCGTGCTTGGACGCATCTTCTTCCTGTGGATTCTACTGAGCCTCAGGAATTGGAGATTTTTGGGTCCATGACAATGGAATTGTGCATGCAATTCGGAATCTTAAATGTGGCAAAAAATAAGACCATTGATGTCACACCAAATCATGAATATTATAAAAATGCATCAGCTTGGTGCAAAAACACAATAACAACTACAGGGTCACTCCAAGTTCCAGTGCAATTGCCAAAGGGATTGTTTTTGATTTGCGGGGACAGAATTTGGTATGGTGTTCCTGCGAATGCAATGGGAGGTCCATGCAGCATCGGAAAGATTTCAATGTTGTCACCAGATTCAAAAATGCTAAAAAAGTCAAAACGCAAAGAAAAAAGAACATGACAACATTATAGCACAAATTGCGATGATACAGTGTACACTTGGGACAAGACAAGGAGAATTGCAACAGCAATTTTCTCACCTCAGACAGCGTCGGGGGTGGCCTTGACTCAATTGGACCACATGGGTTGTTGGTTGAGCAAACATGCTCAATCAGTCTCTCTTGCACTGAGTGACATGTTGAAAAACGTGAGCAGTGTAAGACAGGCAACTCTGCAAAACAGGGCAGCGGTCGATTATCTGTTGCTTGCCCATGGACATGGATGTGAAGAATTTGCAGGGATGCGCTGCATGAATCTCTCAGACCATTCACAATCAATTACAGAAAACATCAAAAAGATAAAAGACAGCATAGAAAAACTTGGTGAGATCACTGGATCATGGACTGATGATGTAGTAAAGTTTTTTGACCTTTCTCCCATATGGAGAGAGCTCTTGAAGGTAGGATTTTATATTTTGTTAATTCTTGAGGTTCTCATAGTCTTCATACCATGCATCCTTTTGAGTGTACGGCGCATTGTACGTTCGATTACAAAGGAAGTGCTTTTTGTGCAAACAGAAGGGGGAGATGTGGGAGCTCAGCACATCACTCCTGATGTCCAGAGCTACCGAGAGAACCCTTGGGGGGCTCGGGAGTCCTGGAATGTTGCCAAAAGCACTTGGTGGCTTGATTTTGATCCATCTAGAGATGTGCCACCGATGTATGAGGAAATGGAACCTGCGAGAACCACTCGGATGTAAATGGTGAAGGGAAGATATTATTATAGGGTGAATCACAAATTTTGGGGTTTTGGTACAGGGGGGTTGTAGAGACAAGATGGAGGAATCAGGGTGTGCCACCAGGCTTTTCCTTCTTCTTCCTGTCTTCCATCTTCTGGGGTGGTGTTGGCACTTGTGGATTGGTCTGGGATGAGGGTATACTTAGTGACGAAGATGATAGGTATTGGGGACAAAAATGTAAATATGATATACGTAGTTTTTGTTATAAAAGATGCGGCCGCCTTAGGGGTGGGCAGAGTGCCTTTGGCTGCCGTGCTGGTCAGATCCTTCAGGCAGGGAAAGGACTTTTTAGATAAGAGATAACAAACAATACTGAAGACCGAAAAAACCTAGCGTCCAGTCTCATCCTTTGAAGCCCAGCGTGCAAGAACCATCCTAAGCGTGTCTGGGGGCAGAGACAAACAGCCGACCCCAGACTTTGTGTTTTGTGCTTCTTGCAGGGCTGAGAAAACCACAGGAAGGGAATTTTTCTACCACAGAATTTTCACCTTTGCAGCATCTCTAAAGCTGCCAGAATCAAAGCCAAGGGGGGTGGGGGGGACCCTGGGCTCCTGGCTGCCACCTGGGGCTTGCCAGAGCAGGGCTGGTTAATGGCCATCTCTCTCTGCAGTGGGGCTGGGCCATGGCTGGGCCCTACCCTTGAATGGACACTGCAACAACATCAGCCACTCCACAGTACATATCACTGTCCCAACACTGGCAACATCACAATATTTAATCAACAATATAATCAATAATGTAATATTAATTCTTACAATAGCCAGGGAAAGTCAACTTCCATTCACTTGTTTCTCACAATACATACCAGTAAAGAACTGTTATTCCAGTTCCCACATCTTTTCCTAAAAGCCCTGTAATTTCAAAGTTCTATTAATTCAGAGAGAAGGGTGTCGTGTTTTCCATTTCTTCCTTGACAGAGCTGAACAAAGAAACACCATTTCTGCCAGTTTAACCAAAGAGCTGCATTTTTGTCCCAGGAGCAGGGAACCGGGTCCTGTGCCCCCTTGGAAGTGGGACGGGGAACAGTAAGCCAGAGCACTGGGAGGGGGATTGCAGAGCCACTAAGCACAATGGGGTTAAGAAGAACAAATATGATTTTGATTTATGTCTCAACATATGCTATACATGAAGTGAAAAATTACTCCATGGGTTGTACACGTATTGGGAACCCTGTCCCCCAGTGAGGCTTCACGCAACAGATGATCAGGGGAGAGAAAGCTTCTGTGATCAGGCTGTGAGTGACCCCCCACTGGCTGGTGGGACACATGCCTGGAAAAATGTCTGGGAAAAATACTAGAGAAATCGGACTATGGGAGGAAACCTTGCAAATAAAAGCAGCAAACTGTGACATAACATGAGCCTTTTGCTTTGGATTCCTTCGAGGGATCAGGGGCTTGCTCAGAGGGTCAGCTTGGCCCTCTTCCCCTGTGGGATTCACATTCTCTGAACCTGGGAGAAGCAGTGAGACAAACAAAAAAGATCAAAACAATTCTTATCTCATTTACTCCTCCTGTGTTCACAAGTAGAATGCATTGTGGAAGATTGTTTACCTGAAGGGAATTGGTAATTGGATTGTGGTGTGAGTGTTTTATTCACTGACCAATTGAATCCGGATGTGTGTGTGTCGGGACTGTTGGCTGACAGTCATGAGATTCTGTGCAGTTGAGTGCAGTTGACTCATTGGCATATTCAGTTTAGATGTAATGTAATATAATATAGAATAATTTAGTAGGAAAAAGTAATTAATTAGCCTTCTGAAAAGACGGAGTCAGATGCACCATTCCTCCCGGACATGGGGCAAAAGTATCACCAATGCTCCCCGCCCTCGCCTTTTCCTCCCGGTGGTCCTTCTTCCCTATCTGCACCCCTTCTTCCCTGCTTCACTGCTTCCACAAGGCAACTCATTCCTGCTCGTCCTGGAGATTCCTTCATTGCCTCCCCCAACGGAGCAGATGCTGCCTGCACCCACCTGCCTCCTCTGCCGCGTTTCCCATGCTGCCCACAGCACTGAGCCTGCTGCACCTGCCCACCGCAGCACCAGCCCACGGCAGCCAGCCCAGAGCCAGCAGTGCTGCAGCACTAGCCTGCAGCCAGCCTGCAGCAGCCAGTCTGCAGCCATCGCTCGCCAATGCCAAACACACGACGGTGCTGTCGCTTGGAGATCACATCCAGACACTCACAAAAGCTATGTGGGCTCACCGTGGCTTGCAGCACACACACTCCATCTGCTGAGCTGATGCCCACAGAGCGTCGGGTTTCTTGTGGTAACGCTGTCCCTGTCTTCTGTTTTTCTCTCTATCCTTTTCCCTTTCTACTCCCTCTCTCCTGCTTCGGTAAGAACATTTACCCCCCTTATCAATAAACAGTTCTCAGATATAATATTGCCACGTTTGTGCTTCATTTTCATCCGAAAAAACTTTCAGAAGGAATCCTCCCCGACTCCCACTTTTACAGCGGGATGGGACAGGGGTAGTGAGAGGGGGAATGGGGAAGCCCTGGATGTACTGCAAGCACTGTGGGGAGACAATGGGGCAGTCACTGAGGGTACTTGGGCACTTGGATGGGGCTGGGGAGCCCCTGCAGGTATGAGCAAAGGGTTGGGGGAGCCCTTGAGGGTACTGGTAGAGAAATAGGGAGCACAGGGTGCCTAGTGTAGCCTCCCCCTGACCCATGACCACCTCCCTTGGAAGGATGGGCCACCACAGGAGCCATGGAGGGAGCATCCCCAGTGCATCACAACTTCTGGTGGAGATTGTCATAGATGTCACTGGGTTCCCATGGTTGCCTGTGCAGCTTCATGTATGTTGGTGGAGGATCCTCCACCGGGGTTGCCAGGGGGTCTGGGGGGGCCCTGTGGGAATACGGGGGTGTGTGGAAGGGGATGGGAGGTGCTGGGGGTTTGGGTAAAAGGTGTATCATGGCTGGAACATGCACTTACCTTTCCTGATGCTTCTTCCATCTGCAAAGGAAAACTGGAGGGGTGACTTTGGACACCCAGGGGCCCCCATCCACCCTTGGGAATCCTGAACCACCTCCAGACAAACAGTTCTCCCCAGGCCCGCCCAGTATCCCTGAATATGCCACTCACTCCAACACCCTGAGCCCCAAGAACCCCAAGCCTGGCAGGGAGGGGGACCCCTGATAGAACCCCCAACATCACTGCACAACCCTCCAACATCTCCCCAGGGCTCTGAACCATGGTCATTGGGGGCTCAGCCCCTCCCAAGTCAGGGGCTGTGGACCGCCCTATGGCCCCCTTCTATGGGGCCTATCCCACCTCTCCCCATGACCTCCGTCCCCCCCATTTTCACCCACCTACATGGTGCCACCAGTGCCAGGCCACAATGACAGCCACGAGCGGGACCAGGAACAAAAGGGCCCCACCGACCCCTGTGGCCACTGTAAGAAACAGAGGGGGACACATCAGGGTCACCCATCACCCCAGGAGTCCTACACTTCCGGGTTGTTATGAACAAAAAAAAGTTACCCTTTTTTTTAAGAGAAGAGGCTGCAGAGGAGTTATGAGTTGAGCTGGGAATTGGTCGCTGGTCAAGAGTTCTTTGTTAGTGAAATGTTGTAATCACCTCTTGAGTATCCTTAAGTATCGCCGTTTAACTCTCTATTGTGGAGAATTCTTGTTTTTCAGAACCACCCTAGCCTGTTGCCAGGAGGATGACAACCTCCCCTCGGAAGGTGGGGAGAGGGAGATATTTGCATCTCAGGAGACATGCAAATTTATCTCAAAACCCAGACTGCACTGGGACGGGACCTTCACCAAATCCTGGAAAATACCCCAAAAGAGACAAGCCAAAGCAGAATTGAGAAGTCAGGGTGATGTCTGGACAGCAAGGCTGAGGTCCGAAGCCGGCAGAGACGCTTGAAAACCTCAGTCACTCCTCGCCCCAACTACAAACGATGGCAGTCAGACCCAGGAGCCCTTGGACTGAAAACCCACATTGAAAACCTGGGTATACTGCCACTGCCTTTGCATGGATAGGACTTCTGGCTCTGCCCCCTAGGGGACCGAGCTGCGAATCCTCTTCTTCCGAGTCACTGCTGGGAGCCGTGGCAGAACTCTGTGGATCTGTGTGGGAGCTCAGCACATCACTCCTGATGTCCAGAGCTACCGAGAGAACGCTTGCGGGGCTCGGGAGTCTTGGAATGTTGCTAAAAGCACTTGGTGGCTTGATTTTGATCCATCTAGAGATGTGCCACCGATGTATGAAGAAATGAAACCTGTGAGAATCACTCAAGCGTAAATGGTGAAGGGAAGATATCATTATAGGGTGAATCACAAATTTTGGGGTTTTGGTACAGGGGGGTTGTAGAGACAAGATGGAGGAATCAGGGTGTGCCACCAGGCTCTTCTTTCTTCTTCCTGTCTTCCATCTTCTGGAGTGGTGTTGGCATTTGGGGATTGGTCTGGGATGAGGGTGTAGTTAGTGACGAAGATGATAGGTATTGGGGACAAAAGGTAAATATGATATACGTAGTTTTTGTTATAAAAGATGCGACCGCCTTGGGGGTGGGCAGAGTGCCTTTGGCTGCTGTGCTGGTCAGATCCTTCAGGCAGAGAAAGGACTTTATAGATAAGAAATAATAAACAATTCTGAAGACTGAAAAAACCTAGCGTCCAGACTCATCTTTTGAAGCCCAGCATGCAAGAGCCATCCTGAGCGTGTGTGGGGGCAGAGACAGACAGCCAACCCCATAGATCTGCCAAACCCTTCATTTTGAGCTGATCACTTTAATAAAGGCATTAAAAGGAGGAAAATCTCCTGCCCCTGTTTATTTCACAGGTGACCCTGTATTACCCCCACTGTGTCCCCGTGTGTCGCTGCATCCCGCAGTGTCACCTCCAGGACACCAGGGATGGTGGTGGAAATGGCCACGGGTACTGTGGGGGCAGAGACAGGGCTGAGGTCACAGGGAGGGGCTGGCAGCCGGTGTGGGGCATAGGGACAGGGGGGATGGATATGGTGGTGGCTGTCGGGGATAGGGTCACACCCCGGACGGGCGAGGGGACAAGGCGAGTGATGGAAGGACCCAAGAAATGTGTCTGGGGGACATGGATATACGCAGGCAGGGGATCCGAGGAGGCTGTGGGGCCTCCCCGTGCCCATCCCTGCACTCACTGCGCACTGTGATGCGGAGCCGGGGCGCTGCTCTTCTGCACGGCCCAACCCCCCCCCGCCCCCCCCCCTCCCTTGGAGCGCACCTCGCAGCTGTAATTCCCCGACTGGGAGACCCCCACGGCAGGCACCAGCAGCTGCGGGGACACCTGCGGCCACCCACCACCTGGCTGTCCCGGTAGAACACGTACAGGAGGGGGGTTCGGGGCCGCAGGGGGCTGGGGGTGCTGAAGCAGCTGAGAGACAGAAGGGACCCCAGGGTGGGCTCAGGGGGACCCTCCAGCACAGTCACCGTGCAGAGCTCAGGGCAGAAGAGGGGAGGGGAATTTCTGGCCCCGAGTTCCTGGGGAGGGACTGTGGGGGTGTCAGGGTGGCAGTGTGGGGTGCTCACCCTGCACTGTCACTGTCACCGCCACTGATTTCTGCCCCCCCCAGGATTCCACCCATCCCCCGCAGTGGTAACGGCCACTGTATTTCAGCTGCAGATGGGACAGGGACAGCTAGGTGCCATTGGGGAACACCCCCAGTTTTTCTTCCCTGTGGTAGAAGGACACCGAGGTGATCGAGTTGTCTTGCCAGCTCCGGCAGCGCAGTGTCACCATGTCCCCCTCCAGGAGAATCTGCACCGGCACCTGCAGCACCAGGCAGTCTGGGGGACGGGGGGTCCTGCCACATTTCTGGGATCTGGAGGGTCCCCATGCCACCGGGACCTCCCCATTAGGTCACACCCAGCGCACGAGGGGTCCCAAATACCCACATGGGTTTGCCCACACTGGGATGCTCTGGGATATCCCCAGACCAGGGGACAGGCTCTGGTCACACCAGGAGGTGACCCATGGAGCAGAGCACACCCAGAGCCTTCAGGGTCCCCACGGGTGCCAGGCTGGGGACATCCAAACACCTTTCACCATCTGAGATGTTCATGGTGGGGCTGAGCCCACTGCCAGGCTTATCACACTCATAGGTGCCACTCAGGGTGACAATGAGGCAGTCACGTCTCTGTTGCCACTAGAGCCACCTGTCCTTGTGCCAGGTGGTGGCACTGGCGATCCCCGAGCCCTGGCATGTCAGTGTCACTCAGTCCCATAACACCTCCGGCCTCCAGGGGGGCTCCACAAGGAGCTGGGTGGTCTGGGCACCTGCGCATGACAATGGACACGAGCCTGCCAGGGCCAGCGTGGGGCTGGGGACAGTGGGGTGGGGACATGGCATCCGCTGAGGACTCACCAGTGAGGCTGAGGGTCTGGGCTGAAAGGGAGAAGGGACAGGGCTGGGTGAAGCTGGCACTGCAGGAGCAGTGGCACAGGGGCACAGGGTGTGGGGCTGTCCCCGAAAGGTCTCCGAGTGTGGCACATAAGTCTGTAGGACAGGGACACAGCAGCCAACCCATGCTCAAGCATGGGGACCCTGTGCTGGCACAGGTCACCCCTGCCAGCCCCACAGCCACATCTCCAGGGCCCTGTGCCCATGTTCCCTTTCCAATGGCACTAGTTCCCATGGCCCAAGCACATGTTACTTGTCCCCTTGTCTCTGTCCCTGCATCCCTGTGTCCCTGTCACTGCCTGGCAGCTGCCCCAGCCCCAAGGTTCCTTCTGCCACATCCTTGTCCCCATATCTCTATCCCCCTGTCCCTGTCCCCACATCCCAGTTCCACTCTTCCTGTCCCCTGTTCCTGTCCCCACGACCACCCTACAACTCTGGTTACACTGGGCTCCATGCCCTGCTGGCATTGGGGACTTCAGAGGACCCAGCAGCCCCCTGTGCCCCCTCCCCTCCTCATCCCTGGCATGTCAGACCCGTGCCTGGGTCACTCACCCCACAGGAGCAACGCCACCTTCCTGGCCATCTTGCTCTCCCCAGCCATGTGGACTGGCTGTCACTTGCTGCTGTGGCCACCGCTCCCCTGGCTGGCGGCTCTTCGGTAGAAGGGGAAGGAAGTGAGGTCACGTCTCGTCCCCACGTTCAGGTGGCCCTTAGTGGGGGCTGGGTGGCCACAAGCTGGGCACAGGCTGGGGGCATTATGGGATAGTCTGGGGACATGGTGGGGGATGCTGTTGCAAGGATTTGGGGGCTCAGGGTATGTGGGGAAACAAGGAGGGGAGTCCAGGAGAATGGGGGTTCAAGGGAGCTGGGGTCTCCATGCCTGGGGGTAATCAGGGATGGAAGTGCTGTGGGAACAGGGTAACCAGGGATTTCAGGTCGTGGTATGTGGGTGCCAGGGTTGGGGGTGGAGAGGAACAAAGGGGGCTCTTGGGGATAGGGGTTCTGGGGGAAGAAGCAGCCGATGGGATGGGATCAAGGCAATAGTGGTCCTTGGCAATGGCAGTCCTGGGATGGGTCTCCCCAGGGAGAAGAGACCAAGGCAATGAAGGTCCCAGGGGAATGGGGAATGCCAGGGATTGGCAGTGGCTGGGTTGGCATGGGGGTCACAGCTCCTTCATGAGGTGCCTCAGATTTTGGGGTGACTCAGAGCCCAGCACAGCACCCATCCTGCAGCACCCCAGGGCTGTCCTGTGATGCTCTGGGTCTCTGCCCCACACAACCCTGGGTCAGGTCCCCCCATTTCCTGGCTCAGCCATCCCAGGCAACACTTGATGCCCAATAGGTTCAGACAAAATTATACATCTAGAGAATAAAAGCAAAAATCTTTCCCACACAATTTTTTCCCTAATAAAGAACATACTCAGCAAGAATCAAACTGACAAGGTATAAAATTCTCTGGTTTATAGAATCCATTGCTCTCCCTGTTGCAGAAATGATTGAAAATTATATTCTAGTTAAGAGATGCCTAGATTAGTGAAACAATATAAAGTTAGCATAAGTAGCAGTAGTTATGCTAAGGCCCCATAGGCCCGGTAAACTTCAAGTGAACTTTAGTGCTTTAGTGCCAGGTAGATCGGAGGATGTATTATCTAGAGAATGTACTAAACCTTATCTATGGAATGCACCTTTTGGCTGAGTAACGGATGTCATGGTGTACCTAATAAATCTCTGTATGCTATCTCTAAAAGCGTGCAGGGAGATGTTGGGTGTATCATGACGTTGATTAAAAATGCTTAGCAATGCACATGGAGTAAATGAAGCAATCATGTTAAGAAAGATATATAAACCCTGTAAATTCTGTGGCAAATTGGGGCTCTGACTTTGGACAATAGTCCTCAGGTCCCCAGGGCCCTCAATAAAGCACCGCATAAAACAACTTTGTTGTTTTGTGTCTTTCTACTCGGATCGGGCAACAGTTTTCTGGCGACCGCGGCAGGACTCCGAAGGTGGCTGGGGCGGCTCACGTCCTGATCCACTCCACGCCGGCACCGAGGGATTCTCGGGGAGTCATCGGTTCGTGCCCGACCCCTGCGCCTGTCGGACGACTGTGAGGAGGTAAGCCCGAAGGTGCTTTATTTCTGATATTGGTATTGGGGTGCCTGTCCATAAGACGAGGTGGTAATCCTCGCAGGATTGGGCTAAGACGTCTGGTTGGGAAGCCTAGGCGCCGGCTGTCAGACGCGGCGAAAGCTGCGCAGGTCCGGCACTTGCCACTCGCGGCGACGAGAAGCGGCAAGATTAGTTTTGGTTGGTTTGGTATCTAATAATAATCACGCTGTTGTTTTTGCTGTTTATTTTTGCTGTTTATGTTTGGAATAATTGAGCTATTGATATTTATAGTTTTGTTGGTGGTGCTTAGTGTTGTATTTGCTGTTTGCTTTTGCTGTTTATGGTTGGAATAGTCGAGCTATTGATATTTATAGTTTTGCTAGTTGTGCTTAGTGCTGGTGTGTATTGGTGGTTGCGGCTGATTGCTGTAAAGTTATTGAAGTAAGATGCCATTTAAAGCGTTTAAAACTATGGCCCAGTCTAACAATAACATACCGGGAAATACTCCGCTAGGTTGCTTATTGAAGCGGTGGAGGAGTGAAAGATTTTATCAAGATTTGGAAAAGGAAAAGATGATTGATTATTGTAATCATTGGTGGCCGGAATATGAAAGGGTAGGACCGGAGTGGCCGGTGAATGGGTCTGTGGATTATGAGGTGATCACTCCTTTAATGCAGTTTTTAAGGCGAAATGAGAAATAGGATGAGGTGCCGTACTTGGGTTTATTCTATCTCCTAAGGGAGAAAAAAGAGTAGCAGAAGGAATGTGGAATAATGGTTTTAGAGTTAAAGAATGCGGAATGCGGAGGGTGCAAAGAAAAATCTAAATGTACTCAGTGTTTGGCTTTAACCTCCCGACTAGAAGAGGATTTATCCCCGTTCGTGGCTCCCAGTGTTCCCTCAGCCCCTGCTCCGGTTTCCCTTTCTTCATACCCGCCGCTACCTAGAGATAGTAGTAGCGATGATAGTGAAGAGGAAAAACCGGGGGAAAGTAAGAAGGAACGTAGAACTATACAAATACAGCCTCATACTCCCTCTCCCGGCCCTTCTGGAAATGTGCAAAGAACTCCTCTTGCGAATAGGACAAGGCAAGGGCGAAGAAATCTTGGGGAACCTAAGTTAATAGCTCCCTTGAGGGAAGCAGTGAGACCCCAAGGGGATAGGGTACTGATAAAGGTGCCCTTTTCCCCCGGAGATCTGGTTATTTGGAAGCAGTCTGCAGGAAGCTATCGGGAGGATCCAGAAAAGATGGCGCGAGCGGTAAAAATGATAATTAGAACGCAGAACCCGGACTGGAATGATTTGCAAGTGTTGTTGGACACATTGATGGATTCCACAGAAAAGGAGATGGTTTTAAAAGCAGCAAAGGAGAGAGCTAGAGAGGCTATAAGGTTACAGTTAGCAGGAAGAACTGTTAATGATTTGGTCCCGAGTGAAGATCCGAGATGGGATCTGAATACAAGCGGGAGTATGAGCGCAATTAAAGAATACCAAGAATTGTTGCTGAAAGGGATCAGAACCGGTATGCCCAAGACATTGAATTGGTCTAAACTGTATTCAGTGAGACAGGACAAAAACGAGTCCCCATCAGCATTCCTAGAGAGACTGAAGGAAACTGCCAGAAAATATACTAATTTGGAAGTAGAGGATGAGCCAGAGATGCTACAGCTTGCATTAATCTTTATGGGACAATCTCAAGATGATATCCGAAAGAAGTTACAGAAATTAGAAGGAGAGGATACCCGCAACTTGGATAAAATGCTAGAGGTAGCCTGGAAAGTATATAACAATAAGGAAAGAGAGACTGCCAAGAAGCAGCAAGCAGAGATTCTAGCAGTAATTCAGCAAACTGGAAATAGAGGGAGGGGTAGAAGTGGATCTATGCGGGGCCGAGGAATGGGTCGCGGTAGGGGAGGATTTCAAAACACAGGAGGACGGAGACAAATTCTGGGACCCAACCAGTGTGCCTTTTGTCGCCAGATAGGCCATTGGAAGAATGAATGTCCAGTAAAGAACGGGATGAACGGGGTGGGAATGAATAGCAGTATGCCAGCAAGCTACCTGATGACTCCAGGAGATGTCGCTCAAGCTATGGTCCTGGGAAACTATCAGAATCGGAGCTGACTAGAACAGGATTTGAAGGTTAGGTTAAAAATCGAAGAGAAAGAGCAAGAATTTACTATAGATACTGGAGCCACTTATTCGGTTTTAAATAAACGATTAGGACTAATCAGTGACACTACGGTGCAAGTAGTAGGAGCAATGGGCCAGTTGGAAGAAAGGCCGTTCCTACAGCCATTAAATTTAAGATTTGGAAGAAAAGAGTTAGATCATCAATTTTTATATATGCCCAATTGCCCCAAGTCACTATTCGGAAGAGATTTGCTATCTCTTTTGAATATGAAAATTCTGTTTGAAGATAGAAGAGTTAAAGTAGAAGTCCCTGAGGAAGAAATAGCCAAATTATTTGTGATTAAAGAAGTAGAACCCACCCCTATCCCTGAGGAAGTGGAACAGGCTGTGGTACCATGGGTATGGGAGACAGGAGTCCCGGAGAAGTCCAAAGCTGCTCAACCAGTAATAGTGGAATTAAAAGAAGGGGCACAACCTGTAAATATAAAAGAGTATCCTATTAAACTTGAAGCCAAAAAGGGGTCGCTCCTCTCATAGCCCAATTTCTAACACAAAGAATACTAGAAGAATGTGAATCAGAATACAATACCCCTATTTTCCCTGTAAAGAAGCCTAACGGTAAGTATAGATTGGTACAAGATTTACGGGCAATTAATAACATTGTTAAGGATATTCACCCGGTGGTTGCAAATCCATATACTCTGTTAACATCTGTGTCTGAAAAATTTAAATGGTTCACTGTGATTGATTTGAAGGATGCATTCTTCTGCATTCCCTTGGCATTGCAAAGTAGGAAATATTTTGCCTTCGAATGAGAAAGCCCAGACACCGGTCGTAAGAAGCAACTCACCTGGACGAGAATTCCCCAAGGATTTAAAAACAGTCCCTCGATATTTGGGAATCAGTTGGCAAAAGAATTGGAAGGATGGCGGATGACTGAGGTAAGAGACTCACCGTCCTCATACGTGATTTTGCAGTATGTCGATGATATTTTTCTAGCCACTGAAGAGAAAAAATTGTGTTTGAAACTTACAATAGCATTGTTGAACATGCTGAGCCAGGCTAGATATCGAGTATCAAAAAAAAAAGCACAGCTGGTAAAGGAAAGTGTGATTTACCTGGGTTGTGAAATCATTCAGAGTCAGAGACGGTTGGGAATCAACCGAGTGGAAGCCATTTGCGCCATCCCGCTCCCGAGGAGTCATCAAAAATTAAGATCTTTCCTGGGGATAGTAAAATGGTGTCGATTGTGGATTCCGAATTTCGGGTTACTAGCAAAACCATTGTATGAGGCCCTGAAAGAACCACAGCTGAACTGGGACAGGTTAAGGAAGAATGCCTTTCAGAATTTAAAGCAAGCCCTGAAGGAGGCCCCAGCTTTAGGGCTCCCGGATCTAAGCAAAGACTTTCAGTTGTACGTGAATGAAAGACAAAAATTGGCTCTGGGAGTGTTAACCCAACAGATCGGGTCATAGAAACGCCCGGTGGGATACTTCTCGAAGCAGCTGGACACAGTTAGTGCTAGTTGGCCGTCGTGCTTGCAGGTGGTTGCGGCCACGGTGATCCTCATTCAAGAAGCCAGAAAATTAACAATGGGCAAGAAAATGGAGGTATTTATGCCCCATATGGTACTGGCTCTTTTGGAACAAAATGGGGGTCACTGGTTATCATCTAGCCGAATGCTGCAGTACCAAGCCATATTGAGAGAGCAGGATGATGTAGAATTGAAAATAACTAATCATATCAATCCAGCAGAATTTCTCCGCAGTGAACAGGAGGAAGGAGAATTAGCGCATGATTGTGTGGAGGTTATCGAGCAAGTATACGCGAGTCGGATGGATCTTAAAGACACACCAATGGAAGATCCAGATTGAGAACTGTTTACGGACGGATCAAGCTATGTGGAAAGTGGTACCAGGTATGCAGGGTATGCCGTGGTGACTGTTCATACGGTGGTAGAGGCAAAAGCTTTACCTCCTGGCACCTCAGCTCAAAAAGCAGAGATAATTGGGCTTACACGAACCCTTATTCTGAGTACTAGAACGAAGGTTAACATTTAGACCGATTCTAAATATGCCTTCGGGGTAATCCATGTACATGGGGCATTGTGGAAGGAGAGGAGACTACTCAGTTCACAGAGAACTTCTATCAAATACAAAGAAGAAATCTTAGCCTTGCTGGAAGCAGTACACAGGCCGACAAAAGTTGCAGTGATGCACGTAAGAGGACATCAGAAAGAGGAAGGAAAAATTTATCGTGGAAATGATTTGGCAGATGTGACAGCTCGAAAGGTGGCACGAGAGGTATGGACTCAGATGGCATTAATACCTGTCAAGGTAAGCCCAGTGAATCCCTTCCTAAACCAGGCACCTAAATACACAACAGACGATGAGAAGCTGGCAACGTTATTGAATGCACAAAAGAACACGACTGGATGGTATGTGACAACAACGGGACAGGTAGTAGTACCAGCAAAAATAATGAAAGTCATCCTTGAAACAGAACATAACAAATGCCATTGGGGTGCAGAGATGCTCGTAAAATTCTTACGAAGAGAGATAGTTTCGAACCAGATGTTAACACTTGCAAAACGGGTGAATGCAATGTGCCCAGTCTGTTTGAAAAACAATCCGATTGTCAGGAAACAAATTCAACTGGAGAAACTACAGGTAGGACCGGAACCAAGAGATTATTGGCAGGTAGATTTTTCCGAGTTACCAAAAGCACAGAATTTCAAGTACTTATTAGTGTATGTCTGTACTTTTTCAAGATGGCCAGAAGCCTACCCCTGTAGGACAAATCAGGCTAAAGAAGTGGTCAAGATATTGCTCAAAGAAATTATTCCCAGGTTCAGAGTACCCCTAGGGTTATCATCAGATAGAGGTCCACATTTTATAGCTGGAGTCGTTCAAACAGTAGCCAAGATGCTGGACATATCATGAGACTTGCACACACCTTGGCGACCTCAATCAAGTGGTCAGGTTGAAAGAATGAATCAAACATTGAAAGGGCAAATTAAGAAAATCTGTCAAGAAGCTAAAATGCAATGGCCGCAAGCATTACCGTTAGCTTTATTGCGAATTAAGATAAAACCCAGAGAGAGGTTGGGAGTAAGTCCTTATGAGATTCTATATGGGAAACCTTATCATGCTACTGTACTGAAGGGAGATTTGCATGTACAAGAGGATCAAGTGATATTTAACTATGTAATGTCACTAAACAGAACTCTCAACAGCCTACGAGGAGCCCTGCAGTGGAACCGACCTCTACCACTGGAGAATCCTGTCCATGACATCCAGCCTGGTGACCAAGTGTATGTGAAAAACTAGTTTACAGATCCACTGAAAGAAACATGAGACGGTCCTTACCAGGTGATCCTGACGACATACACAGCAGTAAAGGTGGCGGGACTCAACACCTGGATCCACTACACTCGAGTCAAGAAAACTCCAACACAATGGGAGGCTCAGATGGTCTCCCCGACGCGAATGATATTTCGCGCAAAGCCGCATTCTTAATTATTCTGTTACTGGTAATGATGAAATTGATACCTACTCAAGGTGTTGTAGTTGTCACTGTTTCAGAACCTGTTGTCGGAATCATAGAAGAGATGGATGTGAATCTGACCTGTGCTGTTACCAATGACCAGAAAGCTAAAGCCCGAGATTTACGAGTATTTTGGAAACAAAGAGCTAGGTACCCCAAGGCAAGTTTTACTACCGTTTGAGATAAGGATGCACAGAAAGGAAACACCACATTACAATTAAAGCAAGTAACCAAGGAAGATATAGAAATCTATATGTGTATAGTACAAATTAAGTATAGCTTTGACTATAAGAAAATCAAATTGAGAGTGGTATCTTGGAGATTACGGGAAAGAACTGTCTCTCAGGAATCGGTGTCAGTTAAGCCAACATCCGCTATTCAAGACATGTGGGACGGTCCCCCGTTAAGGCTCAATTGCCCATTCACGCTGACAGAAGCATGTAAACAAGATGTGAAGGTTAAGTGGTGGAAAGAACAACAACAAATGTGGGAACAAATTGACCAGGGAGTGAGTTAGTAGAAATTAGGGGACAAAGGAATTGAGTAGTTAAACATCTCAGACCCTAAACAAGGCATAGATGAAGGGCGTTATCTGTCTTTAGTTATGTGTGGATTAGATGCAGACTATGGTATCCGATCGTCAATAGCCAAAGCACATTTGGGAGAAAGAGTTAAGGCAACACATAGAATATTTCGAGCAGTACGGAACATGGCAGTCATTCTAGTCTGTAAGATAGAAAGGGATGTACAGTTTATTGAATATGGATGGTGGTTTAAGGGAAACAATATATGGGACAAGGAAGGGAAATATCGCAGGAAGAAACGATCAGACCAAACTGTCATCCTTATAATCAAGGACGTACAGCCTGAGGACGAGACATATTATTGGTGCTAGATTAGCAAGGATTCTTGGTGGAGACATTCAAGGACGATGGTCTCACTCACTCGAGAGAAACCAAGAGGAGTAAGAGAAACCAATATCACTATTCAAAATGAGCAAGAACAAGAAAATCTGATAGTAGGATTGATCAGAGATTTTGGGACAGTACAAAATGTCTCACGAATCACAGCATGCCTTCCGCTCCCACAGGCAGCTGGGGAGCCTATTCCATGGGGAGTGATTCCGGTCCCAATGCCTCCAACAATACAAAGAAACATGACAGTCATGTGTCAAATGGAGGTCGTAGAAAAGGAGGTAGTAGAGATTAAAGAAGGCTATTCCCCTGTATGGAGATATTCATCAATTTGGGATTGTCGGGAAAAAGGAGGTAGATACGAACAAAAACCTGGATTGTATGGAGGATTAGGAAATTATGGTTGGTGTTTTGATAAGCAAGACCAACAAATTAAGAGGAAGCAATTATCCCGGGAAATGCGATGTCATAATATGACACAAGAACAGCCCTTATGGGACCACTGGGAGGCTATTTGGGGTCCAAGTTTGCTGGAACACTATAGTTATATTGGGCCTGTTGACTGGTGTGTACAGTGGTCAGGAAGTAAAAACCAATCACATGACGAAGTGTCGGAGATATATACCTCTACTAGAGAGAGGGTGATAACAAAGGAAAACTGGAACTGTACAGAAGTCTATACATGTGATACTCCAGGGGATCAAATTAGCCTAGTCCCAGTAAGGGTCCTTTTGAAATGGGGATGTGAATGTAGGAAATACAATCATACAGTACCAGGCAAACCCCTTATGAATGGGTTTTATGGAAGGGTCTCCTGTAGAACAACTACACTCAGAAGTCCAGGAAATTTGGTGTGGGTAATGGAACATGGACAGTGGACCACTCATCTCCCTTTGGACGGACCAGTGACACAAGTAACTTTGGGAGTACCAACGCTATGTCCCTTGTGGAAACAGTCTAAGTTAAGGGCATCAGGGACTAGGAAAAAGAGAGAAATTGATGATGATTTGAATTTATTAGGAGATGAAGACCAATGGCATGAACCAGACAGCGGGGTGAAGTTTGGATGGGCATTGGAATCTTTGTTTGCACCAATAGCTACATATAGGAATAGAGAAATGTTGTTTAAGTTACTGGGACAAACAGACAGGCTGGCAGTAGCAACTAGAAAAGGGTTCACAGATTTGAACTTACAGTTGCAGGCTACTTCCCGTATGACCCTCCAAAATAGAATGGCTCTAGACATGTTGTTATTGAAGGAGCATGGAGTCTGTGGGTATTTAAACAAAAGAATTGACCACTGTTGCATCCATATCCCAAATGTAACAATAGAGGTAGAGAAGGATATCTTCCAACTAGAAATAGTAGAATCTGGAACAAAGGAAATTGAAAAGGAGGCCCAGCACAATTGGATAGGAGCCTTGTTAGACTCAATGGGGCTTCAGGTTTCTGGTTGGATATCGTCAATACTGCAATATGTACTGTTGTTTGTGATTGTACTAATCGTTGCTTGGATAGCATATAAGTGTGTTTTAGGAATAATAACCAAGGAAACAAGACGAACCCGAAGATTGGTAAAAGCTATAGGAAGAAACTACGGATTGGGAATTCCCCCGCCTAAATACGAAGAGGTGGTCCTTCCTGCCCTTTCTAGAAGAACCGAAGCTGAAGGTTGAGCATCCTTGCAGAAGATCTGAAGAATGCTCAAAAGGGGGGACTTGTTGCAGAAATGATTGAAAATTATATTCTAGTTAAGAGATGCCTAGATTAGTGAAACAATATAAAGTTAGCATAAGTAGCAGTAGTTATGCTAAGGCCCCATAGGCCCGGTAAACTTCAAGTGAACTTTAGTGCTTTAGTGCCAAGTAGATCGGAGGATGTATTATCTAGAGAATGTACTAAACCTTATCTATGGAATGCACCTTTTGGCTGAGTAACAGATGTCATGGTGTACCTAATAAACCTCTGTATGCTATCTCTAAAAGCGTGCAGGGAGATGTTGGGTGTATCATGACGTTGATTAAAAATGCTTAGCAATGCACATGGAGTAAATGAAGCAATCATGTTAAGAAAGATATATAAACCCTGTAAATTCTGTGGCAAATTGGGGCTCTGACTTTGGACAATAGTCCTCAGGTCCCCAGGGCCCTCAATAAAGCACCGCATAAAACAACTTTGTTGTTTTGTGTCTTTCTACTCGGATCGGGCAACATCCCAACAAGTCACTCACAATGAAAACCCAAAAAAATCCCAAAGAAATTAGACTTTTTGGTTCCCCTTAGGAGTCCCGTGCTGCATCCCACAGCAGCATTTCCTTGTGGATAACACAGAGTGGGGAATCTCCCTGAGTGTTCAACAGCTCCATGGGATTTTTCCCTGCCTGCTGGGCAGCAACCCAGCTCCGAAGGAAGCCTTTTCTTGGGCCATATTTAGGAACTCTCCCCATTTTTTTCATCTCACCCTGAAATTTGATTGACTTCCCATGGAGGAAGAAGAGAGGCTCTGTCCATCCTTGGGACAGTGCACAGGAATCTGTGGAAATACCCCTGTGTGCCTCAGGCTCTGATTCCCTGGAAAATCCTCTCCAGCCTGGCCTGAATTCCCCTGCCTGGGCACTCCCTGTTCCTGCTGTGACACCCCTGTTCCCCAGACCCATGTGTGCAGCCCTTGCTCAATATTTCCACACTTTCCCCTCTCTTCTGGTGTCCAGACCCAGAACTCAAACATTCTTTCTGGGAGGTTCCAAAGGGCTGCAGGTTTTGTTCAAGAATGAGGGTCCAGGTAAGGTTGTTGAGCAGATTATTATTGTCTTTGCAGTAGTTTTGTGGTTTTCTCAGACCCTTTGGCAAAGGGACAAAATTATGAATTGCTGCATTTCTGGGCTGTTCCCTTGCCGCTGCCCTTGCAGGGGGGCTTTCCAGCAAGCCCCGCTCTGAAAACCACCAACGGCCCTCTCAGAGCCACTGCTTGGGCTCCCTTTGGGTTTTGTGCTTCTTGCAGGGCTGAGCAAACTACAGGCAGGCCTTTTTCCCCCACAGCATTCTCGCCTCTGCAGCAGCTCTAAGGCTGCCAGAATACAAGTCAAGGGGTCTGGGGGGACCCTGAGATCCTGGCTGCCACCTGGGGCTGGGCAGAGCAGGACTGGCCAATGGCCATCCCTGCGCAGTGGGGCTGGGCCATGGCTGGGCCCCACCCTTGCATTGACAGGGGTCCCCAGGATGTGCCACCCCTGGGACAGTCAGCCGACCAGGAATGTGCAGGGATATTTTTGGAACCGCCACCCTCTGGGACACGGCCCCCCAATGCCATGATATATCACCCCCTGGAACAGCATCCTCCCAGGACAGGACCCCCCTGAATGTGCCCCCCCAGGACAGAAGCTGCCCCCTTTCCCTTCTGACTCTCAGCACAAATGGTATCTTCCCTCTCGTCCAGGAAAAAGAAAGTGTTGAGGGAGCACAGCTCAACACCTCCATCCCCCAAATCCTCCCCACCCTTCCCTGCACTATCTCTCCCCATTTTCCCCCTCCCTTGGGTCCCCACAACCCCTTCCCTGCTCAGATGCTCCCCAGGATTGCTGAGCCAGGAAGCAGGGGTGAGGGGACATGGCAGAAAAGTGAGGAAAAGAAGGAAAAAAGAGAAATAAAGAGAGGAAAAAGTCAGGGTCAGGGGAGGGCACAATGGCAGAGCTACCGAGGAACCCCAGGTGATACTTGCCCAGGAAACACTCACCCCAGGTGGGCAGTGCTGGGCCCTGGGTCACTAAAAAACCTGAGCTACCCTGTGAGGGAGCTGGTACCCCTGTGCCCCCCCATTCCCCTGGGACCCCAGCCATGAGATGACATTTCCTTCTGTCCCCCCTTCCCTAGGACCCCATACCTGGACTGCAATTCGCAGGATCTCCAACCCCAAGGAACAACATCCCTATAATTCCAGTCTCTGGGGCCTCCCTTTCTTTGGAGACCTTAATTCCCCCAAGATTCCCATTCTTACAGGGCCCCCCTTTCCCTTGGGGCCTCAATCCCTTCACTGCCACCCTATAATAACAGATCCCTGGAGGCCATATTGTTCTGGGACCCTCATCCCCAAGTCTGAGTCCACTCCACCACTGGAACTCCCATTCCCATGGGACCCTATCCCTGGACACCCCATTCCTCTGGACACCCATCCCTGGCTCCCTACCTACATCACCTCAGACTCTAAATTATGGCAACACCGTGTCCTCACCATGTCCCACCATCACCCCCATATCCCACAAGGTGCCCACCCTGCCCCCATCCTGTCCCCACCCTGCCCCCACCAAGGGCCACCTATGCATGGGGACAAGACGTGACCTCGCTTCCTTCCCCTTCATCCGAAGAGCCGCCAGCCAGGGGAGCGGTGGCCACAGCAGCGAGTAACAGCCAGTCCGCATGGCTGGGAACACTGAGATGGCCGGAAAGGTGGCACTGCTCCTGTGGGGTGAGTGCCCTGGGCATGGGGCTGACACCCCAGGAATGGGCCCTGGTGAGGCAGAGACTTGTGGGGAGGGGGCACAGGGGGACTGCAGGGTCTCCTGAGGTCCCGAAAGGCAGCAGAGCCAGAACATGAGGTGGCCAGGACCGTGGGTGGCTGTGGGGACAGGAAAGTGGGGACAAGAACAGGGGGACAGAGATTTGGGGAAGCATCATGTGGCTGGTGGGGGTGTCCACTGAAACCACGGAGTGGCTGTGGAGTCCCCATTTCCAGGGGTCCACTGTGTCACCATGTCCTAACTGAGCAAGGGCTAGCTGAGGTGTCTCCAAGGGATCCTTGCCACACTATGACAGTTTATGGACACCCCCACACCCAGTCCCTCCCTGCCAATGTCCCTGTGATGCCACACTCACCCAGCCCTGTCCCTTCTCCCTTCCAGCCCAGACCCTCGGCCTCACTGGTGAGTCCTCGGGGGATGCCATGGCCCCACCCCACTGTCCCCAGCCCCACGTTGGCCCTGGCAGGCTGGTGTTCCCTGTCACCTGCAGGTGCCCAGACCACCCAGCTTCTCGTGGAGCCCCCTGGAGGCCGGCGGTGCTGTGGGACCGGGTGACACTGACTTGCCAGGTTTTGAGGACCGCTGGTGTCACCACCTGGTACAAGGATGGGTGGCGCTGGCGGCAGGAGAAACAGGACCACTTCACTGTCACCGAAAATGGCACCTATGAGTGTGACAGACCCGGCAGTAGGCACAGCCCCCCCGTGAGTGTCTCAAATGGTGAGGGGTCCAGCCTAGCACTTTTGGGGACCCCGAGGGCTCTGGGTGGGCTACTCTCCATGGGTCACCTCCTGGTGTGACCAGAGCTTGTTCCCTGCACACGGGGACATCCCAGAGCATCTCAGAGCAGAGGGACCCCAGTTCTGGATTCAGGAACCCCTGGTGCACTGGATGTGTTCCGATTCGGGGGTCCTTGAGAAAACGGAATGGCCCTGGTGTCCTAAGACTCCTGTGTCCTGCAGCCCGACTGGTGCTGCAGGTGCCGGCGTGGGAGCTGCTGGAGGGGGACACAGTGACACTGCGCTGCTGGCGCTGGGAGAACATGTCAGTCACCGGGTTGCGATTCTACCATGCGGACAAGGAGGTGGGGAGGTCCCTCAATGGGACCGAGCTGTCCCTGTCCCCTCTGCAGCTGAGCTACAGTGGCCGCTACAGCTGCGGGGGCTGGGTGGGCTCCAAGGTGGCACCGTCGGCACTCTCGGCGCCAGTGACAGTGACAGTGCACGGTGAGCACCCCACAGTCCCTCCCCCGACACCCCCACATCCCCTCCCCAGGGACTCGGGCTCACAAATCCCCCTTTCCTCTCCTTCCCAGAGCTCTTCACAGTGCCAGTGCTGGAGGGTCCCCCTGAGCCCACCCTGGGGTTCCCCCTGACTCTCAGCTGCCTCAGCACCCCCAGCCCCCTGCAGCCCCGAGCCCCCCTCCTGCACGTGTTCTACCGGGACGGGCAGGTGCTGGGGGGCCCGCAGGGGTCCCCACAGCTGCTGGTGCCTGCCATCGGGGTCTCCCACTCAGGGAATTACATCTGCGAGGTGCGCTCCGAGGGTGGGGCCGTGCAGAAGAGGAGCGCCCGGCTCCACATCACGGTGTGCTGTGAGTGCGGGGATGGGCACGGGGAGCCCCCACAGCCTCCTCGTGTGCCCCTGCCCTGTGTGGGGATCCCCATTATTGGCCGGGATCCCACCCTTTCCAGGTACCTCACTGGATCCCCAGCCCTACGTAGGTACCCCCATCTTCCTCATTATTTTTTTCCACCTCCACCCATTACTGCTGGGGTCATCTTCCGTGTCCCCCCATTCGTCACTGAGGTCCCTTCACCTGTCTCTGATTCAACCACAGCCCTCTCTGATCTCCCCCCATGGTTCTCAGGTCTCACCATTCCCTCCCTGGCTCTACATACCTTTCCTGGGGTCTCCCCATATTCCTCTCCCGGTGTCCCCTCCCTAAACAATTCCATCCTTCCTTGGGGTCCCGTTCCAAACCCCCCTCCTATCTCTGCACCCTCTTTTCCTCAGTGGGGTCCCATTTCCCCTCTTCCATCCATCCTCCCTACTGCCCCCTGGTGTTGCCGCCTCCTGCAGGGGTCCCGCTCTCGGGGGTGTCCCTCTCAGTGCAGACACCCAGGGCACAGGTGGCACTCGGGCACCACCTGGTGCTGAGCTGTGCGGTGGTCGGAGGGACAAGTCCCCAGTCCTTCTCCTGGCACCGGGGGGTTCAGGGGCACCACTGGGCACCGACCCCCACCTGGAGCTGCGCCACACTGGGGACAATGACAGTGGCCAGTACCAGTGCTGTGTCAGTGACAGAGTGGCTGAGAGTGTCCCCCTGAATGTCACCATCCTGGGCAAGCAGGACCATCGGGCTGGGGGTGACCCCAACCACAGCACCCCCATCCCTCCTCGCCTGGTGCCAGCCCTGTCTCTGTCCCCACAGTGCCCGTGGCCAATGCCACCATTACCTTCAGTCCCCTGTCACATCAGGTGCGTGCAGGTGACCCCGTGACCCTGTGCTGCTCCATGCAGGTGGGCTCAGCCCCTGTCACCTTCATCTGGCTGCACAACGGGCAGGAGGTGGCTGGGGGTCCCCTCCTGGAGCTTGGAGCGGTTGATGTGGGACATTCAGGCACCTACCAATGCATGGCAACCAACCATCTGGGACAGGATGGGCACCAGGCACTCAGCCCAGTGCTAGCCCTGGAGGTGACAACACAGGAGAAGGGCACAGGTGGGGTCACATGGGGTCACACGGGGGCTGCAGGATCCCCAGGCTTCTAGGTGACCCCGATGTGTTCCCCTCTGTCCCCAGCACTGGCTGCAGGGCTCAGTGGGTCCCTGCTGTTCCTGGTCCTGCTCCTGGCTGTCATCAGGGGCTGTCACCAGTGGAACTGCCAGGGTGGGTGACAACAGAGGATTGTTGGGATCCCAGGGATTGGGGTGAAGCCCCCCCAGAGTGCGACATCCGTAGGGTAGCACCAACAGCTCTTGACCTGGGTGAAGCTGAGCCTGAAGAGACATTGGCTGGGGGTCCTGGGGGATTTGGGGAGGTCCTGCGGGGTCGTGCGGGGAAGTTGGGGATTCTATCAGGGTGTTTGGGGACTCTGTGGTCTCAGTGGATTCAAAGGGTGGTTGCAGGTATTTTGGGGGTTTCAGGGATGCTCAAGGGTCCCAGGGACAGTCGGGGTCCTGATGGTGTTCCAAGGCCCTGAGGACCCACAGTCACCCCTCATGCCTTTCCTTTGCAGCCCTCAGGAAGCAGCAAGAAAGGTGAGTGGGGGACTCCAGGCCTGAACCCCCATTTTACTCCCACCATGAAACCCCCCATGCCTACAGACACCCCTTATCCCTGCAGGGCACCCCCAGAGCCCTCGACCCGCCCAGAGATGGGGGAGGTGCTGTACAGCGATGTCATGAGCACCAAGAAGGCAGGTGGTAAGTACAGGGGGGACACAGGGGGACATTACCCATGGGTGTCACCTTCCATCCAGGTCCTCACAACCAGTGTCTCTCACAGGGGCCCCCCGAGCCACATCCCCCCAGGTGACTTACGCAGAGCTGCCAGGACCCCACAGGAGACAGCGGGACCCCAGTGACATCTGCGAGAACATGCTGTGACACGGGGGGCACAGGGGGCACTGGGGTCCCTGCCTGAGGGCACCCCCAGCTCCCATGGGTGCCCACTGTGGCCAGGGGGTGGCCATGAGTGGGGGCTCCCATGTGGGCCTGCCCAGAGCTCCCCGTCCCAGTGCTCCCAGTAGCCCCAGGGGCTCCCCATTCCCTCCCCCTGTGCCAGGGGGCACAGGACCCTTGTTCCTCTTACTGTACCCAAAACGCAGCTTTTTGATTAAACCAGGAGAAATGGTTTTTGTTTGTTCAGCTCTGCTGTGTTCCCAGTAGGTTGTTTAACCAATCCTCCTCAGTTTTCAAAATTCAGAATTCAAAGAGTCACAAAAGGATTAATTTCTAGGGAAAGCTCCCAACAAGGAGCAAACCCCAGAAGCTGCCGCCGGCACGTTTCCTCCACCAGGAAGAACTTGGCAGGCCCCAGACCTTCCTTGCTCTGATGGCCAAATCGGCCTTCAGGAGGCTCTGGATTTTCTCCCTGTCTTAAACCCCTCCTCTGCCATGTTCCCCACACGATGATGTCACAAAGGACCTGTGGGAGTGCCAGAGCCACCCTCTTTCCAGGGCAGTCAGGATCAAGCCATGGCACAGGGTAGGGCTCAGCTTCCAGTCAGTTCCAGGAGCTCTGGACACCCCTCCAGGTCAAGGCAAGCTGTGTCCTGCCCTCTGATGCCACAGGAATGGGGACAAAGGCTTTGGCAATGTCCATAGGGACACCATTTGTTTGCCTCACACTCCAGCTCATCCTGGAGTTCTGCCATGTCCTCTCTCAGGCACAGCATCTCTCAGTAGCACTGGCACTTGGTTCTGGCCCCTGCAGTCCCTGTCAGTTTCCACTCTCCACTGGACTCACGCTCTGGCCATGTAGGGCTCTTGTCAGGGGCATTCCCTGGAAATTGTTCCTTTTCTGACCCTTGGGATTCTGAATCTTGTTGCTGTTGCTGTTGTTTTGTTCTCTCATTGCTGTTTGCAGGAAATTGTTCTTCTCTCAGCCCTTTGAGATCTTTGCCTTCTGTGCCTCCACTGGGAGGGGGAGGGGCAGCAGACCCTGGTTTTTAGTGGCAGCCCAGTATTGGAGAATCCCATTCCTAAAGCTCATTAGAGCTGAACAAAGAAACCCTGTTTCTGCCAGTTTAACCCAAAAGCTGCATTTTGGGCCAATAGCAGGGGTCCTGTGCCTCCCTGGCATTGGGAGGAACAATGGGGAGCCACTGGGAACATGGAGGTATATCTTGGGGTGGTTTTATGATGATGCCCTGTTCCTGATTGCCTGCTTTATGCCCAGCAATGGCTGCTGTAGGTTTAAAGTGGTTCTGGGAGAGGGTGGGAGCCTCAGAGCTCCTGTGCGGGCTTTGTTCAAAGCCTCCCTCTGAAGTGTGCTGGGTGCAGTGTGGTGTGGATCAGATGTTATTTTGTGGCTTAGCTAGCTTGGCTTTTTGTTAGCAAGAAGTTTTTATTTTTTTTCTTCCCCTGGCTTGCAGAGGCTGCAGTATCAATCCTTTGGTGGCTTCTATTTTTTTTTTCTCTTGAACTGTTTGGCTTAGTTTTGGTCTGAGATCAAACAATTGCCTAGACCATCAACTGCAAGCCCCAGTCAGCCCAAGACCTCAGGAAAAGATGAATCAACAAGAGAAAGGGCACCAAAATCCACTAGCTTCATCTGCTTTGAGGAGGAGATCAATGCCAGAAGTTCAACAGGTTCCTACCTGTTTTGCCCAAGCTGCTGCCCAAACTCTTGTTTCTCCCTTCTCTGAGACAAAAGCCAGCCCCGATTTTGCCCCCCTTTTACCAATCAGACAGACCATTTATTTCTTGCCCTTGGATTTTGGAGATTTTTGTTCTGCTGTGGGCATGTGTAAATTTGTGGAAGTTCAATATCTAGCATTTATTCAATTTTTTTCCTGTGCCATGCAGGCACTTTGTTTGTAAATAAATAGGCTTTTTTTCACTTTCACTCAGTGGCATTCATTTTTCTCATTGGCAAAAGGGATTACTGAAGCCCTTCTCTTTAGAGGAAACACTCATTCCAGAGCAGTTTCTTCTGAATTTTTCTGTAAACCAAGACAAGGTACTGGGAAGAGGAATGGGGAGCCCCTGGGATCATAAGGGTACTGAGAGGGGGAATGGGGAGGCCCTGGATTCTCTGGGAGCAATAGAGAGGTACTGGGAAGAGGAGTAAGGAGCTCCTGGGGATACTGGGAGCACTGGGATGGGGAGTGGGGGTACTGGGAGGGGGACAGGGGAACCCCTCGTTCTTGGGGTGGGGAATGGGGAGCACTTGGTGCTTGTGCAGCCCCCCCCCAAATTGTGACCTGCTCCTAAACAGGATGGGAAACCACAGGATTTGTGGAGGGGAAACGCTGGTTTCCCAAGTGCCCCCAGTGCCCTAGTTCCCCCAGTACCCTCCTTCTCTTCAGTGTTGTGGTACATTCTCATTGATGTCACTGTTGTCCCGTGGTTTCTCATGGAGTCTCAGCAGCCTTGGGTAAGTCACCAGGGGATGCTGGAGGGGGGAGATGTGGGAGGGTCCTGCAAGAAACACCATTTGGGGGATGAGGATGGGGTGACAGCTGTGGGTGACATGTCCCTGTCCCCGTCCCCCATACTCACTTCCTGCCCTCTTGGTGATCACATCTTTGGTGTTCAGCACCTCCCCCTCCTCAAAAGCAGCGTTGGGGAAAAGGCGGTGTCAGAAGCAGTCTGTAGAGGGAGAAAAAGGGGTCCTGGCTGGAGTGTTTCACTTCTCCTGGGGCTTTCTGGCAGCTTCAAAGGAAAGGGTGGAGAAGGTGACAATGGAGTCCCCATAGCCCTTGAACCCCTGGGGGTCCTCAGGACCTCCAAACCTTCCCAGGACTCCTGAACCCCCATCAGACCCTTAACTGTTGCCAGCACTCCTGAGCACCCTGAAGCCCCACAGAACCCCTGAATCATCCCTGTACCACCAACCCCTCCTTTTACCTCTGAACCCCCAGGATTCCAAGCTTCCTCCAGACAGGGAGGGGCACCCCATAAACTGTTCCAGGATTCCCAAAGCCCCCTAACATCTCTGCAAAACCCTCTAATATCTCTCAAGCCCAACCAGGAGCTCCCAGTACTATCATAATATTCCTTAACCCTCCCATGGAATGATACAGGAGCACCGGAAGACCCTCTGGAATCCTGAGCCAAAGTCAGTTGTTGCTGTCCCATTGTCCACCCCCAATTAAAGGGGACCTCCCTTTGACCAGAGGATCCCCATCCATATCCAGTGTTACCCACCCACACAGTGACATCGGTGCCAGTCCCCAGTGAAAGCCACGAGCAGGACCAGGAACAGGAGGGACCCCAGTGACCCCTGCAGCAACTGCTGGGGACAGACAGGGCCACACTGGGGTGTAGGAGACGGTCCAAAGTTTCCCTCATTTTTGTCTCACAACCATTGCAAGGACAGAGACCGGGACCCTGAGGACCCTGTCTGGAGTTCTGGCCTGGTTGAGGTGGATGCTCACCAAGGGATTGTTTGCAGGTGTGCTTACCTCCACAGTACACTGCTTCGAGCAGAGACTGAGAAGGAGTGACACACCCTATATCCTTACACCTGCTTCATGACAATAGCCCATGAATTTCCCCACCTCTTGACCAAATGAACTTTCTGGGGTAACTTTGGCGGTCCCCACAGAAAATCCCTAATCTGTTTCACAACTACCATGATGGATGGAGATTGAAGCCCCCTCCCAAGGACTGAGACCCCCATAATTCTGAGACGGGGCAATGGCCTGACTGAAGTGAGGTATCTGCCAAGTGTTGCCTGCAGATGTGTTCACTGGACCAAGACTGGTTCCCCATGGGAACCAGTCCTGAGACAATGGGTCCTGCTCACTGCTGAGATTGACTTATCCTGTTCTGGAACATGGACTGTCTGTATCCATTTTCAATAGACTAATTCTCCATTGTCTTTTACCTGTTCCCCCCTCAGCAGAGGACAATAATAGCCCCCTGAGTTAATCAAGTATCGAAATAATTACCAATATAGCCATATGGGACGTGTCCAGGCTTGACTAGCTTCTGCTGCTTGACCAAAAGGCAGCAACTGTGGTGCTTTCACCTCAGAGACACCTTTGGCTAAGCTGGATGCTGCAGCTGGGCACTAGAGACAAGTCCAGACATGCAGGAGCTCCAGTTTACCTCTGTTGAAGATGCTTTAAGGCAAGGTGAAGGAAAAGGAGTCGGGTTCTGCTAGAGGGTTTCGATCCAGAGCTTTGTTCTGACCTGCAAGCTTCTGAATCCCGTAACAGCTCTAACAGAACCTCCTGAACCCCATGGTTGCTGGCTCTTTTAACGCCAGGGAGAGGGGGAGGGAAGGGGTAGGGATCCCACCAACCAGGTGCAGGGTGGGCAGGTCTCAGGTGAAAGGAACACTTGGGTGGGCCAATGGCCCCCCAGGGATGCAAGGCCTCTTTTGAACTCTGCCAATCACTCGGCGCTCTTCTGGAATGTCAGGATTGACAGACAGCACTCAGCAAGGGTCAGGGTGGGGGAAAGGAGAGGTGATTGGCACCTGGGAAGAATCGGGATACCTGAGACAAACTATGACATCACACCTCAACAACCAAGATTTCGAGATTCTCCCCAACGTGACACGGTGGATCTATTGGCTGGTCCACCAGGATTTTGTCTCTACATCTGGTAGCTATACCCCTTTCCCCTCTTTCTCTCTCTCTCTATCCTTTATCTCCTTTTTTATTCCCTCTATCGTATTCGCTGTGGGCATTCAATAAAATGTGCATTTGATTTGATTAATATTGAAATCCCCTCCATGCTGTTTTTTGCACTCTGAGATCAGTTAGCAAACCATCACAACCCCTGCTAATATGAGCGGATCATGACATGAGGTCACCCAGAAACCTGAGGGTGCTGCAGCCCCCAAGGGACCCCACGTGACCCCACCTATGTCCCTTTGATGCTGGAGTGTTACCTCCAGGCCCAGCTCTGGGCTGAGTGCCTGGAACACAGAGTGCCCATCCAGCAGGTTGGTGGCCATGCAGTGGTAGGTGCCTGAAATTCCCACATCAACAACCACAAGCTCCAGAAGGGGACATCGGGCCACCTCCTGTTCATTGTGCTACCAGGTGAAGGTGACAGGTGCTGAGCCCACTTTCAACAAGCTGTGCAGGGTCACGAGGTCTACCCGCATGCACCTGGTGTGACTGGGGTGATGGTGCCATTGGGCACTGCAAGAACAGAGACAGAGCGGAGGCCAGTGGGATGTGCTGGCACCCAGTGTGGGCGGATGAGGGATCTGCATGGTGGCACCTGGATACAGAGGTGTTCAGCCAGGAAAGTGACCCCATGGTGATGGGGGTCATTATGCGGTGTGGGATGAGGGCATGTGATGGATGAGGGGTTAGGGATTAGGAGGGTTTGAGGGTAAGTTGAGCATGGGATGAGGGATGCTGTACCCAAGGGTGGTGATGGCCGTCACATTGTGGGGAGTGTGGAATGGCGTGGGTAGGATGGGATAGGTCCAATGAAGCATAACAATGGGAGGATCACCCCAGCCCCAAGGGTCTCACTGCCCTGAGAGGGTCACACTCAATAGGGTGAATGTGACCTGATGTGGAGTGGGGGATGGGCCAGCTGGGATTAGGGATGCATAGCTTGGATGTCCTGGGTGGGGATACCTGAACCCAGATGGTCCCAGACACCCTGGTCTTTGACACCCAGGGGTGGGGTCTGTGACCTGGGCTGGGTTGGGATGGTGGGGGGGGGATGAGGTGGAATGGCAATGTGTGGAACTGGGGATGCTGTGGGTGGGGTCACCCTCTGCCCAAGGGTCCCGCTCACCCAGGACAGTGATGTTCACTGTGGGGCTCTTGGCCATGCTGTCCCCATCAATGACCCAGCCCTGGTACTGGCCACTGTCTTCGTCCCCAGGGTGGTGCAGCTCCAGGCAGGGCCAGTGCCCAGAACTGCCCCTGAGCCCTCCCGGTGCCAGAAGAAGGACAGGGGCCCTGTCCCCAAGGCCGCCATGCAGCTCAGCACCAGGCAGCCCCCAGTGACACCTGTCCCTCAGGGGGCTTCCCTGACACGGACACCCCTGAGGGCGGAACCCCTGCAGGAGGACATAGGAGGGATTGGTGACATGGGAGGAGTGGGGAACAGCAGGGAGCAGTGAAGGAATCAGGGAGGGGGAGGAGCAGAGAGGGATGGGGGGATCCCCGTGAGGAAGAAGGGGGCCCAGAGATGGCGAGGAAGCTTGGAAAGGGGTGGAGGGGACCCCAGGGAAGGATGAGAGATTCAGTGAGGGGACACATGGAGAGGGTTGAAGGTAACCATAGGGAAGGTTTTGGGGACCCAGACTGGCATGGTGGGACCTTGTCACGAGCCGTCATTGCGGACAGGTTTTGTGATGGTTTGTAAGGGATCTCAGGGTGCAAAAAACTGACACGGTACAAGGAGTTTGCAGTGATAATCAACACAAATGCACTTTTATTGAAATAACCACAGCAGAAATGCAATAGAGGGATTAAGGGAGAGAAAAAATAGAGAAAGAGAGAGAAAAGAGAGAGAGAGAGAGGGGGATATAGCTACCAAACGGAGAGACGAAGTCCTTTGGTCAAGTCCAGTCAAGGACCCGCCTGTTACGTTCGGGAGATCTCAAAATCTCTAGCTAACTCAGAGGTTTTTATTATGATAACTCTATTGGAAATTGTGAGGGGGAGGGGGAAGAGATACAATAAGGAATAGATGTAACAGGTAGTCCATGTTCTCAGCAGTAAGCAAGAGCCATTGTCTTCTTGGTTAGCTTGCTTCCCCCATACACCTCCCCCGTGTTGGGTGTTTCAGTCCCAGTCCTTGGAAAGAGCAAGGGGGCCTTTTTACATAGGGGTTTCATGTCTCAGTCTTTGATGGAGAGGCTTCTTACATCTCAGTCTGTCTGTCACAGTAGTTGCAAACAAGAGGGGTCTTCTGTAGGGGACCACCCAAAAGCTCAGGAGAAGTTCAGCCAGGGTGAGAGGTGGGACAGCTTCCAAGGCTGTTGTTGCAAAAAGGGCACAGTGCCCCCTTCTTCTTCTCATTGGGCTCAGTGTAGCATACAGCAAAAATACCTGTGAAAACAGTAGCTTAGCAATGCTCTCAGGTCTCAGGGCCTTTGTGTAACTTTCTCCTACAAAGCCAGAAATTTTAGACAGGGGGGGTCTTTTCTTCAGTGGTCCCCCAATGCCGATCGTGAGGCAGATGAGGGATATTTCGGACAGACTCTCACAGACCTGTGGAGAATGGAGGGACCTCAGAGCAGGAGAGGTGCACGCAGGGAAGGGTGAGGGCACCTGGTGAGGAATGCAGGCACCAGGGAAGGTGATGGGTGGAGCTAGGGAGAGCCCTGTCAGGCAGGGCTGCATGCAGAGATTTGAGCAAGGATGGGGTACTCGGGGAGGGATGTGGGGGCTCCCTGTGCCCATCCCCATACTCACTGCACACCATGACAAGGAGCCGGGTGCAGCTCTTCCGCATGGCCCCGCCCTTGGAGGGCACCTTGCAGCTGTAATTCCCCAAGTGGGAGAGCTCCATGGAGGGCACCAGCAGCTGTGGGGATCTCTCTGGTCCCCCTACCACCTACCCGTCCCAGTAAAACATGTGCAGGAGGGGGGGCTTAGGGCCACAGGGTGCTGGGGGTGCTGAGGCAGCTGAGAGTCAGGGGGGATCCCAGGGTGGGCATGGGGGACCCTCCAGCACCGGCACTGTGAAGAGCTCTGGGAAGGAGAAGGGAGGTGAGGACTGAGACTCAGTCCACTGGGAAGTGGCTTTGGGGGTGTCAGGATATTGGAGTTCCAGCCTTGGGGATGCTCACTGTGCAACTGCTACCGTCACTGCTGCTGACTGTGACAGCCAGGACCCCACCAAGCCCTCACTGAGGTGCAGTTGTAGATGGGACAGGGACAGCTTGATTCCTTTGAGGGACCCCCAGGTCCTTCTCATCCCAGTAAAATCACACCCTGGTGACCAGGTTTTCCTGCTGGCCCCAGCAGCACAGTGTCACTGTGTCCCCCTCCAGCAGTGCCTGTACTGGCTCCTGCAGCACCAGCTGGTCTGTGGGACAGGAGTGTCCCATCTCACTGAGGGGGTCAAGACAGGTCCAAGGTGGGTGCCCATGGCACTGAGGACATCTGGGTTGAGTCTCCATTGCGTGGGAGAATCCCAGGGACATCAGGAGCCACCCTGTGTCACAGGTGTTGCCATGGGGGGCCCATGGCTCTGGGAAGGAGATAGGCGGAGGAGGGCACACGATCCCGAGTCTGCTGTGAAGGGGCTGTGGGGGTGCTGAGGTTTGAGGTGTGGGGTGCTCACTGTGCACTGTCCCTGTCACTGGTGCCAACTGCACCCACAATGACCATTCTGGCCAGGAGCCTCCCTGGACATTGCAGTGGTAGTGGCCACTGCGCTGAGCTTCAGGGGCAGCAGGAGCAGCTTGGTTGGACGGAAGTACTGCCCCAGATCTTTCCCATCATGGAATCACTTCTTCTGCCTGACCTGGCTGCACAGGGTCACTGTGTCCCCCTCCAGCAGCGCCTGCGCTGGCACCTGCCACACTGGGGTGGCTGTGGGACAGGAGGGTCCTGATGGCAACAGAAGGAACCAGGGGTCCCCTATTGCAATAGGGTGCTCTCATTGCACTGGGATGCACTGGTGTGTACATGGGATGCTCCAGTCATGCTCTGGGATGTCCCCGTGTGCAGGGAATGGGCTCTGGTCACATGAGGGGTGTGAGCCATGCAGCTGAGCTCATCCAGAGCTCTCAGTGTTCCCACAGGTGCCCGGGTAGGGGCACAAACAGCTCTCACTGTTTACAACATGCATTGGGGAGATGAGCCTGGTGCGGGCCAATCTTGCAGATGAGCCAGGGCTCGAGTCATTCTGACCACCAGTGCCTACCATCCTTGTAAGAGATGGTGGCACCAGGTGGCCCCAACCCCTGGCAGGTCAGTGTCACCTGGTCCCACAGCACCGCCAGTATCCAGGGGGGCTGCATGAGGAGCTAGGAGGTCTGTGTTCCTGTGGGTGACAGGGGACACCAGCCTGCCAGGGCCACTGTGGAATGCAGACAGCAGGGCAGGGCCATGGCATCTGCTGAGGACTCACCAGCAAGGACAAGGGTCTGGGCTGGAAGGGAGAAGGGACAGGGCTGGGTGAGGGTGGGCCTGGAGGAACAGTGGTACACGGGGACAGAGGGTGTGGGGGCTGTCCCCACACTGTCCCCTTTGGGACACTGGTTCTCATTAGAAAGTGCTCAGGAATGGTTCCCAACAAGTCTGGAGAGGCCAGGGGACATACCTGTATCACAGCTGCCCACAGCCACATCTGTTGGGAATTGATTCCTTGAGCATGGGGGGCAGTGTGGCCACCCTGGGTGGACACAGGAAGTGGCAACACCACAGACACACGATGCTGGCACAGGTCATCCCCACCAGCCTCATGGCACCTGTCCCCATGGCCATGTCCCCATGGCCCTGTGCCCATGATCCCATTCTGAAGGAACCAGTCACCACGGCCCATCTGAATGGTGCAGGTCCATATGTCCCTGTCCCCAGTTCCAAGGTACCTCTTGCCATATTTTTGTCCCCACATCCCCTTCCTCACACCCCCTCCCTCAATTACTCTCCCTGCATCCCATTCCCACATCCCAGCTGCCACATTCCTATCCCCTGTTCCTGTCCCCACAGCCACCCCACAACCCTGGTCATAACAGGGAGTCCACCATCATGGACTGGCTCTGCTGGCCTAGGGGACCTCATGGGAACCTGCAGCCCCCTGTGCCCCCTCCCCACAAGTCTCTCCTTTACCAGAGCCCGTCCCTGGGGCATCAGGCCCATGCCAAGGGCACTCACCCCACAGGAGCTGCGCCACCTTCCCAGCCATCCTGGTGTCCCCAGCCATCCAGGCTAGCTGTCACTCACTGCCAGGGCCACCTTTCCCCTGGGTGGTGGCTCTTTGGCTCAAGGGGAGGGAAGAAAGGTCATGTCTCATCTCCACATGTTGGTGGTTCATTGCGGGGGCAGGGTGGGGACAGGGCGTTCCCAGGATTGGGGCAATGAGGGAATATGGGGAGTGAAGGATGGGTGTACCAGGGAAAGGAGGGGTAACCCAGGAATGGGTTCTGGAAGGGTTGTCTTTAAGGAAAGAGGGTTCAGGGAATGGGGATCCCGAGGAGGGTGGCCCAGGGGATTGGGGTGCCTGGGAATGGGAGTTCCTATGGGTGGGGGCCCCAGGAATGGGGTTCCCAGGAGAGCATGGGCCCCAGGGACTTTTGCCCACCGGATGCAGGTCTCAGGGATGGGGTGCCAGTTGGCCTGGGGCCTGTGGGAATGAGGGTTGTGGGGGAATGGGGACCTATGGGATGGGATGATAGGAAGGTGGATTCTGGGCCATGAAGACACTGAGAAATGGCAGTCCTAGGATAGGGGTCCCAGGGAGGGGGGACCCTAAAGAATTGGGGTCCCAAGGTAAGGTTCCCTGTGGAATGGAGGTCCCAGGGATGAGCAGTGGCTAGGTGGGCATGGGGGTTGCAGCTCCTTCTCTGGGTACCTCAGATTTGGCAGACACCCATGTTCCAGTGCTGGCCCCTGGGGTGCTTGTTGTTGGGGAGGTGGGCACCACAAGAGGCTTCCAGAAGGTTTCAGTTCTCTGCTGTGAGGGATGCAGGTGCCCAGCTGTGCTCCCCCCCCCCCCCCCCCCCCCAATGCTTTCACTTCATCTTTCCTGCAGCAGAAGGAAGAGACAATATGTGCTTAGGGTGAGATGGGGGGGGGGGGGGGCGCGGTTCTGTTCTGGGGGGTGCCACACACATCCAGGGAGTTCCTTTCTTGTTGGGGTCTCTGTTCTGGGGGTGACATGTTCTGTTGGGGATCCTGTCCCAGGGATGACACATTCCGGCAGGCTGCGTCACTGTCCTAGGGGTGGAACATCCTGTGAACCTTTTTCCTGGGGGAGCCCTGCCCACCCCGACTCTCCCTGGTGGCACATAGAGACCTCTGGAGTGTTGCAACTTGGGAATTTCCCTGTCCCCTTCACAACCACCCTTGATGCCCTTATCCAGTTTAGGAGCCCTCAATTCCCCTTTTAAATTTTTAGATGCAAGCCATCTTCCCCCCATCCCACAGCCCTCCAAGATCCTTCCATGTGTGAGAAGCCCCATGGTGGTACCAGTGGGGGGTGACATGGGGTGGATGTCAGCTGGGGAGGGCACAGACCCCCTGAGAGCCCCCAACAATGACTCCATCCCTCAAGGTCTCAGCAGTGGGAGCCAGATAAAACACTCATGACCCCCCAAATGTGCCCCTCCTCTGTCCACAACTCCAAGGACCATCCTGCCCACTCCCCCTAGCAGTAGGATGGAAAAGTACAGCTTTTTCCCCCTGGAAAAGTGGCTGACTTGGCCCCAAATTTGCTGCTACAGGGCTGAGACACAGGGTGGGGCTGAAGCTGTTTGGGGCTGCCCCCTCCCTCTCCTGCTCCCCATTATTCCCCCCACAGGATTACAGGATTTCTGTCCTGGAGCTTGGGATGATTTGAGTCTATTGGGTTTTGGGAGAAATCCTGTTCCAGACTTCTTCATTCTTGCTTATCCTCTGCAGGAACTGAGCTAGCAAGAGCAGCTTGGAATGGAGCCCTGGGCAGGAAGGAGCTCCCAAACTCCTGCTCCTTGAAGACAGTGGCCATCTAGGGATGGGGCCCAGCCATGGCCCAGCCCCACTGCACAGGGATCGCCATTGACTAGCCCTGCTCTGGCCAGACCCAGGTGGCAGCCAGGACCTCAGGATCCTCCTCACCCCCTTGGCTTTCATTCTGGCAGCTTTAGAGCTGCTGCAAAGGTGAGAATTATGTGGGGGGGAAAACGCCCTGGCTGTGGTTTCCTCAGCCCTTCAAGAAGCACAAATCCCAAAACAAGCCCAAGCAGTGGCTCTGGGAGGGCCTTTGATGGTTTTCAGAGCAGGGCTGGCTGGAAACACCCCCTGCAGGAGCAGCTGTTAGGGAACCAATCCAGAAATGCAGCAATTGATCATTTTGTCCCTCTTAGCAAGGGACTGAGCGAGACTCAGAACTACCATAAGGACAACAATCTGCTCAACAACCTGACTGGGTCCCTCCTTCTTGAACAAAACCTGCAGCCTTCTGGAACCTGTCAGATAGAATGTTTTTGTTCTGGCTTGGCTGCCAGAAGAGAGGGAAAAGTGTGGAAATATCAAGCAGGGGCTCTGCCCTGTGGCTGTCGTAGGGCTGGGGAAAGTGAACCTGTGTGCATTCCAGGTGTCCCTAAAGCTGCTCCATCCCTGCCCTCCTCACCTGCACAGGGCACAGGGAAAAGACAGGGTCTGCCCTGCCCCTTCCAGGGTACCCGTCCACTTCCCAGAGCTGTGGAGGCCTTACCCTGGCAACAGTTGGTCCTGACACATCGCAACAGTCGGACATGCTGCCACACTCGGTTCCGACACCCAGAGACTGTCCTGGCACTCACAGCACCATGGCAGCTGGGCCCCTTCCTGGTGCTCGGGGACTGTTACTGACATGTTTTATGAAAAATCCTTTCTTTCGGATTTTTCCTCCTGAGAAGCTGAGAGGCCTCAGGAACAAAATGTAAACAATGATTATCTGCTGCTGTGGAATGCAACAGGGGGATCGGTGATCGGTCTCATGTGGTTGTTTCTAATTAATGGCCAATCACAGTCCACGTCTTGGACTGTTTCGGTCAGTCTGAGCCTTTGTTAATCATTCCTTTTCTATTTTTAGCCAGTCTTCTGATGAAATCCTTTCCTCTATTCTTTTAGTATAGTTTTTAATATAATACATATCATAAAATAATAAATCAAGCCTTCTAAACATAGAGTGCTGCTCCTTTAGGATGTGCTGACCACTCCTGGAGCACTGCCTTTTGTTGGGAATGAGCCCGGGAACACCCAAATTATCCCCAAGGCCTGGGCTGGGACCTCCTGTGAGGCTGTGCCCAAGCCCTGAGGGGTTCGGGGGCCCAATAGGTGTCACTGCTCTGTTGCAAACTCTGGGGGGAGCAGGAATGGCAAGCGGTGCCCCACCATGGCCCAGCCCCATGGGCCTCACCCTGCAGAATTCCTGGCACTCCTGTTCCCCCTGCATGGCCAGGTGCTGTTCTTGTGGGCCACCTGATCCAGCCGCTCCCTCCTCAGCTCCTGCCCCAGCTTGGCCTTCCTGGCCAGCCAGCAGGAAGCAGCGGCCACATGGCACAGGCACTGAATCATCCCCAGCACCAGCAAAGACCTTCCTGGCAGCCAAAAGAGCTCCTTGTGGGCAGAGCTGGAAGCATCTGACCCCCAAATTTTGTCCAATGCTGGCAGCACGCAGCCCTTCGCTTGGTGTCCAGCCCCCAGACTCCGCATATCAGGCCTGGGACCCGTGCAGAGGAGAACAGGAAGGCGGACTATGCTAGCGCAGAAGACCCACACGCCCAGGCCACCGAGGCCCCCTGTTGGCCCCGGCACGCTGAGAGAGACCTCGAAGAAGGAGGAGGAGGCGGACTGCACCTGCACACTGGAGCAGCAGGCCGGCCGCTCGTGTGAGTGACAAAAGCTTGTGTCGAGGACTGATTCTCAATAGATCGCAGCGAGGGAGCTGCTCAGTGACGTACGAAACCCTGATCCAGAATCAGGTCATCTATGAATGATTTAGCGCTGGGTGGCCCACAATCAAGCGGTACGCGACGGGGAAGAGGCAGCGTTGCATCAGTCCGCCCCTCTGGTCCCAACCACAAGCCCAAAGTATGTAGCCCAAATTTTCTGGGAGAGGCAGAGGCGCCATGTGTTTGCACACAGGGCTGCTTTAGGAGCATGGCTGAAGTTTAGGAACCCTGGCCCTAATTACAACACCTCCTTAAGGGTCTGCAGTGGCCAGAGCAGAACAGAGGCATTGGTCCAACCAGCTCCAGTTTTGCCCCATTTTGCCCTCCCAAGGCACTGCTCCCAGCCCGGGCTGTCCCTGTGCTCCAGGTGCAGCTGCAGAGCCCTCAGGGCTGTGGCTCTGCTCTCTTCCTACTCGTCCTTCTCCCCATGAGGCTGCTGTGTTGGGACCAGCAGTGGCCCAGGAAGAGCAGGAACTCCAAACGTACTCTGGAGCCTCGTGAGGAGCCTGGGCAGAGTCAGCACTGAGCACTAGATTTCCTCAACATCTCAAGGCAATTCATTATTCCCAGAGCTGCTGTGTCAGGACTGAAAGATGAAAAGGGAGTGGCAGGCTGAGGGTTTGCAGGAATTGTGGTGTACAGCCACCAGAGGTGCTACTGTGGACCCGAGACCTTCATTCCTTCCTTTTGCAATCAGGCAGAGCGGTCACGGGCATTGCCCAGGGTGTGTGCCTGGTCCCGGGACACTGCTATGCTGCCACTGGGCACTAGGATCCAACCTGCTGCCTTGGCGGCTTCTCCCCGCTACCGGTGGTGGTGCTGGGACCAATTGGTGCCCATGAGTTTGCAAAAGGAGCGATTTCCCCTCCTGCCTCCTGTCCGAGGCCACCATGGCCCCTGAGGTGATGGAGCTCAACCGGGGCGCCCCTGCTGGCTGGGAGTGCTCCCTGCAGCGCCCCCTGCTGGCCGGGAGTGCTCCCTGCAGCGCCCCCTGCTGGATGCCGTTATAACTGCACCAAACATGAACAAAGAGCCCTGAGGGGGAGGGAAAGTTCTGGGTTTTTTGTTGTTTGTTCTGTTCTGGTTTATGAAATTCCCAGTAAAGAGCTGGTATTCCTTTTCCTACATTTTTGCCTGGAATCCTCATAATCTTTGAAATTAAAAAGAGTTTTAGATATGAATTTTCTTTCCATTCCAGGAAGGTTCCTGCTTTCCTTGCCAAATATTTCTCCTGTAAATCAAGACAGTTACCAACTCCCAAGTTCCAGTGTGGATGGGACAGAGACCCAAGACAAGACAGGGGTCAGGGACTTGGCCACCTCATGCTCTGCCTTTTAAGCCAGTTCAGCCACCAAGGGCCCTCTCCCCAGGTAGCACTTCTGGTCACCCAGCCACTCAGGAGGTGGCTTTGGCAGAGCGTCACACTGTCCCTCTGTGCCATGGCTGACAGACTGATGGACAGAGGGGGCCCCATCTCACCAAAAGCAGGGCCTGTTCCACCCCTGCCACACAGAGGTATTCCAAAATGTCACAAGACATCAAACTTTTCCTGTCTCCGACACCTCTCCCAGTGCCATGGCCTGATCCCAACTGCCCTGGCAAAGGGGGATGCTCTGGAACACCCTCAGGTCCTTCATGATATCAATGTGTGGAAAAAACAGCAGAGGAGGGGTTTGAGACAGGGCACAAGAGAATCCAGAGCCTCCTGAAATCTGCTTTGGCCATCAGAGAAAGGAAGGTCCAAGGCCTTGCCCTGGACAAACAAACCCTGGACACTCTCCCCAGCACATTTCCTCCACATTTCCTAGTTGAGGGGGACATTGTCCAGCTTTTGCTCCTTGTCAGGGCTTTCCGTGGAAATCGTTCCTTTTGTGACCCTTTTGATTCTGAAACTTGTTGCTGTTTCTGTTGGTTTTGTTCTCTTGTTACAGTTTCAGGAAAGTATTCTTCTCTCAGCCCTTTGGGATCTTTGTGCCTCCACGGGGAGAGGGAGGGGCAGTTTTTAGTGGCAGCACACACACGAGTGCATGCCCATGGTTGGGGACCCCCAATGGCCCCCAGTTGCCCGGAGTGTCACAGCACAATCTCATTGATGTCACTGCACTCCTGTGGTCACCCGTGAGGTCCCAGAAGCTCCGCGTAAGTCACCGGGGTTCCTGGGGGACAGTGACACAGGGGAGCCTTGCAAAAGACACCAGTTGTGGGGACCAAGGTAGGGGTGACACCGGTGGGTGACGTGTCATGGTCCCCCCCCACCAATGTACTTATGCTGTGCCTGTTTGGTACTCACAATGTGTACTCCCACTCCTCTGGTGGGGATCTGGGGCTCTGGGGGGGCCCTCTGGAGAAAAAGAGGATATGTGCGAGAGGATGGAGAGTTGTGCAGTGGGAGTTAAAGGGGACACATCTGGAAACCCCCACTGACCTTTCCTGGTGCTTCCCAGTGGGTGCAAATGAAAGAGGGGAGGGGTAACTGTGGGGCCCCCAGGGCCCTGACCCCTCTCAGGATTCCTGAAAACTCACAGGACCCTCATTTCTCCTCAGGACCCTCAAGCATCCTGAAGCCCCCCAGAATACATTAACATCCCCAGTGCCCCAAACCAACTCAGCCTCAAGAACCCAAATCTTGGCAGGGACAGAGACCCCCCCCAAAGCCCCCAGGACCCCTGAAAGAACCCCCAGCATCCCTGCAGGACCCTCCAGCACCTCCCCAAACCCTACAAGACCCCCAGACAAGGCCACAGTTTTGGGGATGTGGGTGCCACCCTATCACTCCCCAACTCTGGGGGCCTCTACAGCTCCCTAGGACCCCAGTTCCCCCATTGTCAGCCACCCATACGGTGCCATGGGTGCCAGGCCACAATGACACCCACAAGCAGGAGCAGGAAGAAAAGGGCTACTACAAGAAACAGAGGGAGACACATAAGGATCACCCATCAACCTGGGGCTCCTGCACTCCCATGTGACCCTGTGTGACCCCACCTCTATTGTGGTGTCCCCACAGTGTCACTGCCAGAACCAGTTCTGGGCTGAGTGCTTGGAAAACGTGGTACCCGTTCTGCTAGTTGGTGGCCATGCACTGGTAGGTGCCTGAATGTCCCACATCGATGTCCCCAAGCTCCAGGAGGGGACCCCGGGCCACTTCCCGGCTGTCTCACAGCCAGGTGAAGGTGTCAGGTGCTGAGCCCACCTGCACTGAGCAACACAGGGTCACGGGGTCACCTGTGCACACCTGGTGTGATGGGGGACTGGGGGTGATGGTAGCATTGGCCATGGGTACTGTGGGGACAGAGACAGGGCTGAGGCCATAGGAAGGGGTGGCAGCTGGTGTGGGGGGATAGGGACAAAGGGGATGGGTGTGATGAGGACTGTAATGGATGGGGTAACAACATGGAGGGGTGAGGAGGAGAGGGGAGTGATGGAAGGACCCAAGAAAGGTGTCTTGGGGACATGAAGGTACCCAGACAAGGGACCCAAGGAGCCGGTGGGGGCTCCCGGTGCCCATCCCCACACTCACTGTGCACCGTGACACGGAGCCAGGCACTGCTCTTCACCACAGCCCCCCCCCCACCCCCCCCTCAGAGTGCACCTCACAGCTGTAATTCCCCGAGTGGGAGACCCCCACAGAGGGCACCAGCAGCTGTGGGGACCTCTGTGGGACACCCGCCACCTGCCCATCCCGGTAGAACACGTGCAGGAGGAGGGCTCGGGGCTGCAGGGCGCTGGGGGTGCTGAGGCAGGTGAGAGTCTGTCGCTCTGATTTTCTAGGATTTTCTAAGCCTTGTGATGTTTACCTCCTTGTGGAGAACTTTATCACACACTGTCTAGAGATAACACATTGTTTTGCATTCCTTTATGGAGGAGGAGAGACTTGATAGACTGTTGGTTTGCCCAGTGGCATTGGAGAGGTGGCACTGTCACCCTCCAATCCACTGTCACTTTTAGAAAACTATAAATGTTGGAGTCAGAAAATAAACTTCCCTTTTTGTTCTACACCTTGGAGCAGCGGTGTGCGTCTAGTTCTTTCGTGTTTGATAGCAACAAGAGTCAGGGGGGAAACCTTTGTTGCCTCGGTGGGACCCTCCAGCACTGGCACTGGGAAGAGCTCTTGGAAGGAGATTGGGAGTGGTGGGGGGGGGAGGGGTGATTCTGAGTCCCTGGGGAGGGGCGGTGGGGGTGTCGTGGTGGTGGCTGTGGGGTGCTCACTGTGCACAGTCTCTGTCACTGGCACTGACACCTCACACTCCCTTTATTTCAGTCGGCCCCTGCAGTGGTAGTGGCTGCTGTGGTGCAGCTGCAGAGGGGACAGCTTGATCCCATTGTGGAGCTCCATCAGTTGCTCCTCCTCATGGTAGAAGGACACTGACGTTACTGGGTTGTTCCGCCAGCCCCTGTAGCACAGTGTCACTGTGTCCCCCTCCAGCAGTGCCTGCGCTGGCACCTGCAGCACCAGCCTGCCTGGGGACCAAGTAGGTCCCGTCACATCACAAGGGTTTGGATGGTCTCAATGGCACTGGGACCCCCCCCCCCCAATTGGGTCACACCCAGCACACCGGGGCTCCCTAATCCCATCACAGGGGTCCTTCCACACTGGGATGCTCTGGGATGCCCCTGTGTGCAGGGGACAGGCTCTGGTCAGACCAGGGGGGTTTCCCATGGAGCAGAGCCCACCCAGAGGCCTCAGGGTCCCCCGGGTGCCAGGCTGGTGACACTCAACCCTCCTCACCCTCTGAGACTCTCAAGGGGAGGCTGAGCTCACTGCCAGATCTGTCACATTTGTTGGTGCCACTCTCGGTGACAGTGAAGAGGTCACGTCCCTCCTGCCACCAACGCCGCCCATCTTTTTACCAGGTAGTGGCACCAGTGGCCCCCTGAGCCCTGGAAGGTCAATGTCACCTGGTGCACAGCTCCGCCGGCCTCCAGGGGGGCTCCACGAGGAGCTGAGTGATCTAGGTGCCTGCAGGTGACAGGGGACACCAGCCTGCCAGGGCCAGTGTGGGGCTGGAGACTGCAGGGTAAGGACATGGCATCCCCCAAGGACTCACCTCGAGTAAGGCCGAGGGTCTGGGCTGGAAGGGAGAAGGTACAGGGCTGGGTGGGGTTGGCCCTGCAGGGAAAGCAGAGCTTGGGTTTTGGCATTTTCCCCAGGCTTTCCCTGTGGGGACACCAGAGTAGCATGGACCTCTCAGGGACTGGGCACCAGGGCCAGCTCAGGCTGAGGCAGGACGCAGGAACACCGTGGACACCCTGAAAATGGGGATGCCGTGACCACACCGTGATAGAGCAGGTCACCCCAACCAGCCCCACAATCTCTGTAACCATAGCCCATATGCATGGTGCTTGTCCCCTTGTCCCTGTGCCGGCATCCCTGTCCCTGTTCTCACATCCGCACACGCCCCAGGATGCCTAACCAAATCCCTGTCCCCTCGTTATTGTCCTCATGTTCCTGACCCCCCCCTCTCCTGTACCCACAGCCACCCCATGACTCCTGTCACCTCATGCATTGTCACTGCTGCCAATGGGGACCTCAGGGAACCCTGCAGCCCCCCTGTGCCCCCTCTCCACCAGTCTCTGCCTCACCAGGGCCTGCCCGGGGCACTCAACCTACAGGAGCAGTGCCACCTTCCCAGCCATCCCTGTGTCCCCAGCCATATGGACGGGCTGTCACTCGCTGCTGTGGCCACCATGCCCCTGGCTGGCAGCTCTTCGGATGAAGGGGAAGGAAACAAGGTCACATCTCGTCCCAATGTGTAGGTAGCCCTTGGTGAGGGGAGGGTGGCCACAAGATGGGGCCAGGCTGGGGAGATTATGGGACAATCTGGGGACATGGTCTGGGGACATGGGGTTCCCAGGAGTGGGGGGCTCAGGGGGTGTGGGGAAACAAGGATGGTGTGCAGGAGAATGGGGGGTCCAGGGGAATTGGGGTCTTCATGCCTGGAAGGATTCAGGGGAATGGGGGTGCTGTGGGAACATGGTCCCCAGGGATTTGGGGTCATGGCATGTGGGTGCCAGGGTTGGGAGTGCAAAGGGAAAAAGGGGATCCTAAGGAATAGAGTTTCTGAGGCAAGAAGCAGCCCATGGGATGGGATGAAGGCAATGGAGGTCATGGGCAATGGCAGTCCTGGGATGGGAGTCCCCAGGAAGGAGAGATCAAGGCAGTGGGGGTCCTACGGTTGGTGTGCCAGGAGAGTGGGGGTGCCAGGGTTGGGCAGAGGCTTGGTGGGTAAATGGGTCACAGCTCCTTCCAGGGATGCCTCAGATTTGGGGTTGACCCAGGGCCCAGCAGTGCCTTCCCTGGAGTGTTCGTTTCCTATGCATGCATCACATGGGGGTCCTGGGTGGCTCTGCCTCTGTGTCCTCCCCTGCCCTTGAATTTTCTCTCTCTTATTTGTCTTTTTCCCTTTCTTTTTTTCTCTTTTTCCTTTTTTTCCTCACTTTTGTGCCATGTCCCCTCAGCCCCAGTTCATGGCTCAGCAATCCCAGGGAGCAGCTGAGCAGGGAATGGATTGGGGGGAGCCAGGGGAGGAGGAAAATGGAGTGTGGGGGTGCAACGAAGGGTGGGGAGGCGGTGGGGGATGGAGGTGTTGTGCTGTGCCCCCTCAACATTTTCACTTTCTTTTTCCTGAACAAGGAGGAAGAGGCCAGGCCGTTTGTGCTGAGAGTCAGATGGAAAAGGGGATGGGTTTCTGTCCTGGGGGGACACATCCATGGGGGTCCTGTCCTGGGGGGATCCTGTCTCAGGGGTAGCACATCCTGGGGACCCCTGTCAATCCAAGGGTGGGGCCCAGCCATGGCCCAGCCCCACTGCACAGGGATGGCCATTGCCCAGCCCTGCTCTGGCCAGTCCCAAGTGGCAACCAGGACCTCAGGGTCCCCCCCGCCCCCTTGGCTTTGATTCTGGCAGCTTTAGAGTTGCTACAAAGGTGAGAATTCTGCGGGGGAAAAAGGCCTGCCTGTGGTTTATTCAGCCCTACAAGAAGCACAAACCCCAAAGGGAGCCCAAGTGGTGCCTCTGTGAGTGCCTTTGATGTTTTTCAGAGCAGGGCTGGCTGGAAACCCCTCCCTGCAAGGGCAGCTGTGAGGGAACCAATCCAGAAATGCAGCAATTGATCATTTTGTTCTTCTCACCAAGGGACTGTAGTCATTGGTTTTCACCATTATATTGGTTTTTGCAAATTATTTTGATATAATAAAGTTTGTAATCACTTTTTAACTTCAATTAAAAAGTGATTACAAACACTACAATTTGTCAGCCTTTTTACACTAATCCCTGTGTAGAATATATCTTTTTAGTGTGATAAATATATTATAGTTTAGGCTGTCCTAAAATATCAAGATAAAGACAATGTGCTGTGTATTATAACATTAACTTTTGCAGATGTAGCTAATGCCTTTATTTGTGTAACTTAATGACAATGGTGAGAATAACTCAGATAATTTTGTGACATAGCTGATGTTGGGTTAATATACTGGTGGAATATCTCATCTGTATGATAAGATAATACTGAAAAGAAGCAAGTAAATAAACAGCAAAAGAAAGAATGCAAAGAATTTACCACTGACCCTTTGTTTATCAAGAACTGTCAAACCACAGAACAGGGGGTCTTGTGAGGACATAAAATATATTAATTTAATCCGCTGTATGGCCTGTACTTTATGAAAACAAATCAAGGGTCAAACCAAGTAAAAGAATTCCCTGAACAGGTAAATTGGAAAGAATGTTTGAATATGTATAATCCTCTTGAGCATGTATTTAACCAATACAATGAAAAGGCATACAAAAAGAACTGTTATAGTGAACTGTGTTCCTCTGGCAGTTGCTAAGCACCCAGCACGCTCTTTACCGTCCCTTTTATCCCTTATTAAACATTTACAAATTTTCAAGAGTAAGCCTTGTTTCTCAAACAGTTTAACCAAAAAGCTGCATTTTGGGTACCATAAGAGTGAAAAGGATTGCATGCCACCCCCAGCACTGGGAAGGGGAATGAAGACTCCCATGGGGTGCTGTGAAGAGGAAAAAAAGACCCCTGAGGGGAATAGATGCCCACCCTCCCAGTGCCCCCCAGTGCCCCCCAGTGTGACAGCATGTTCTCGTAGTCAAGGGGGTCCTGCTGTCCCTCGTAAGGTCCTGACAGATTCACGTTGGTCACTTGTGGATCCTGAGGTGCAGCAGGGCTGTGGGGGCCCTGAGAGTAATACCGGTGATGGGGACCTGGGTGGGGGATGACAACCATGGGTGGTGTGTCCCTGTGTGTCCCCCGTACTCAGCCCCTGCCCACTCAGTGCCCACGATGTGGGTGTTGAGCACGGTCCCCTCCTCTGGAAGGTCCTGTGGGGATAAGGGGACTGGGTGATGTCTGAGGAGGGGGAAAGGGGAATCTGTGCTGGAGCCCCTCCCTCACCTGTCCTGGAACTTCCTGCTGGCTGCAAGGAAAAGCAGAAGGGGTGACTGTGGGGACATGGGGACCTCTTCCTGGGACCTCAGCAGCTCCAACCACCCACAGGACCCCCAAATCCCCACTGCAGTTCCGATTCCCAATGGACCCCTGATTCCCCTTGAACACTCTAAGCACCCCTGAACCCCCCAGAACTTCTGCACCACTGCAGGGTCTCCAACCCCCCTGAGCCCCCAGAACTCCAAGCCTGGCAGGGAGGGGCAGCCCCAAACTCCCCCAGGACCCCAGAAAGATCCCCCAAAATCCCTGCACAGCCTGCCAGGAGCTCCCCAAACCCTCCAGGAGCTCGCAGTGCCACTCCAATGTTCCTCAAACCCACCCAGTGATGGCCCTGGAGCCCAACCAAGACCCTCCAAATTCCCCCCACACCCTCCAGGACCCCCATCCAAGGTCACTGTGGGGTCAGTTTCACCCAGCTCAGGGGCCCTGGGTGCTGCCGATCTCTGCCTACATTCTGGAGGCTTCCCCTCACTCCAGACCCCCCATTCCCCCCAGTTGTCACCCACCCCAGTGGTGCCATCAGTGACAGCCTGCAATGACAGCCAGGAACAGAAGCAGGAACAGGAGGGTCCTGCTGACATTCACAGCCACTGCTGGGGACAGAGAGGGACACATCAGTGTCACCCTGAAACCTGGGGGTCCTAAACACCCCAGTGACCCTCTGTGACCCCAACTGTGACCCAGGGTGAGTGATGCGTCACCTCCAGGGCCAGCTCATGGCTGAGTGCTCAGAACACAGGGTGCCCGTCCAGCTGGTTGGTGGCCATGCACTAGTAGGTGCCTGAATGTCCCCCATCAACATCCCCAAGTTCCAGGAGGGGACCCCAGGCCACCTCCTTCCTGTCGTGCAGCCAGGTGAATGTGACAGGGGGTGAGTGTTGCTGTCGAACATGAAAGAACCAGACACACACCGCTGCTCCAAGGTGAAGAACAAAAAGGGAAGTTTATTTTCTGACTCCAACATTTATAGTTTTCTAAAAGCGACAGTGGATTGGAGGGTGACAGTGCCACCTCTCCAATGCCACTGGGCAAACCAACAGTCCATCAAGTCTCTCCTCCTCCATAAAGGAATGCAAAACAATGTGTTATCACCAGACAGTGTGTGATAAAGTTCTCCACAAGGAGGTAAACATCAGAAGGCTTAGAAAATCCTAGAAAATCAGAGCCACAGGTGAGCCCACCTGCACCGAGCAGCGCAGGGTCACGGGTTCACCTGCGTACACCTGATGTGACAGGGGATGGGGGTGATGGTGGCATTGGCCACGGGTACTGTGGGGACACAGACAGAGCTGATGCCACAAGAGGGGCTGGCAGCCACTCTAGGAGGATAGGGACAGAGAGGATGGGTTTGGTGGAGGATATCAGGGATGGGGTCACACAATGGAGGGGTGTGGGGACATAGAGCAGTGGCGGGGGTACCCAAGAAAGGTTTTTGGGGGACATGGAGGTACCCAGGCAGGGGACCCAAGGGGTCTCTGGGTGTCCCCATGCCCATCTCCACGCTCACTGTGCACTGTGATGCAGAGCCAGGCACTGCTCTTTCGCACGGCCCCCCCTTGAAGTGCTGAGAGGGAACCAGTCGTAGCTGTAATTCCCGGAGTGGGAGACCCCCATGGTGGGCACCAGGAGCTCCTGGGACTCCTGCAGGCCCCCCTCCACCTGCCCGTCCCTGTAGAACACATCCAGGAGGGGGGCTCAGGGCCGCAAGGGACCTGGGGTGCTGAGGCAGCTGAGAGTTGGAGGGACCCTTTGGTGGGCTCGTGGGGAATGTCCAGCACCAGCACCACAAAGGACTCAGAGAAGGAGAGGGGAGGTGAGGACTGTGACTCTGATTCTGCTGGGAAGTGGCATTGGGGGTGTCAGGAGATTGGATTTCCATCCGTGCGGGTTCTCACCTTTCACTGTCACTGTCACTGCTTCTGACCGTGATGGCCAGGACCTCACAAAGCCCTTGCAGTGATAGCGGCCTCTATGGTGCAGCTGCAGAGGGGACAGGGAGAGCTCGGACCTTCTGAGGGACCCCCCAGATCCTTCTCATCCGGGTAAAATCGCACCCTGGTTACCGTGTGGTTCCACTGGCCCCAGCAGCGCAGTGTCACCGTGTCCCCCTCCAGCAGCACCTGTGCTGGCACCTGCAGCACCAGCTTGTCTGTGGGACAGGAGAGTCCCATCTCACTTAGGGGCTCGAGACAGGTCCAAGGTGGGACCCCATGGCACTGTGGACATCTGGGTGCTCTGGGGTGCACTGGGGTGCACTGGGATGTCCCTGTGTGCAGGGCACAGGCTCTCACCACACGAGGGGTGTGAGGCCACCCATGGAGTGGAGCCCACCCAGACCTGTCAGGGGCCACCGTGATGATTTAAGATCCTCCCTCACCATCTAAGACTCTCATGGGGAGGCTGAGCCCAGTGTCCAGTCTGTCACATGTGTAGGTGCCACTCTCAGTTACATTGAGGTGGTCGCATCCCGCCTGCCCAAATCGCTCCCTGTCCTTGTACCAGGTGGTGGCAAAGGCAGTCCCCAAGCTCTGGCAGGTCAGTGTCACCTGGTCCCACAGCACTGCCGACCTCCAGGGGGGCTCCACAAGGAGCTGGGTGGTCTGGGAGCCTGCAGGTGACAGGGGACACCAGCCTGTCAGGGCCAGTGCGCAGGAGTGGGGACAGCGGGGTGGGGCCATGGCATCCCCGGAGGACTCACCAGCGAGGCTGAGGGTCTGGGCTGGAAAGGGAGAAGGGATAGGGCTGGATGGGGGCGGCACCGTGGGGACAGAGACATGGGGGCAGGGGGTTGTAGAGGCTGCCCCCAAACTGTCCTTGTGTGACATGGACGTCTTGGGGACAGGGACACCACGGCCACCCCTTGCTCAGGAAGGACACCGGGACACTGTGGACACCCCTGAACTGGGGATGCCATGGCCACCCCGTGCTGGCACAAGTCACCCCCACCAGTCCCACAATGCCTCCCCAAATCCTTGTCCCACCATTTTTGTCCCCATGTTTCTGTCCCCCTTCTGCTGTCCCCATGGCGACCCCACAACCCCAGTCAGCTCATGCTTTGGCTCTGCTGCCATTGGGGACCTCAGGTGACCCTGCAGTCCTCCTGTGCCCACTCCCCTTCCCATCCCCAGGGTGTCAGCCTCATGCCCGGGGCACTCACCCCACAGGAGCAGCGCCAACTTCCCGGCCATCCCGGTGTTCACAGCTATGTGCACTGGCTGTCACTCACTGCCAGGGGTGGTTGTCCCCTGAGTGGCAGCTCTTTGGCCAAAGGGGAAGGAAGCGAGGTCAGTTTTCATCCTCAAGTGTAGGTGGCCCTTGGTGGGGGCAGGGTGGCCACAAGCTGGGCACAGGCTGTGGACATGGTGGGGACAGGATGGGGACAAGCCTGGGTGCGACAAAGTGGGATATAGGGTTCCCATGAGTGGGGAGCTCAGGGGCTTTGAGGGACACAGACATGGCTGTCCAGGGGAATGGGGGGTCCCTGGGAATGGGGGTCCTGAAGAGGGGGAATCACTGGGGATGGGGGGCCATGGGAGTAGGGGTCCCCAGGGGTGGGGGAACTCAGAGATGGGAGAGCCAGGGGAATGTGGGCTCCAGGGATTTGGGGTCACAGGATGGGGGTGCTGGGGGAATGAGGGATCCCATGGAAACTGGGGTTCCTGAGAGAATCAGGGTGTTGGGGGAAGGAGTATTTCAGGGGATGGAATGAATGGGAAAGGTGTGAGAGTCTGTCTGAAATATCCCTCATCTGCCTCACAACTGTCATTGAAAGACCGCTCAGAAGACCTCTTTGTCCCTTTCCTAGCCACAGTGGACACGCCAAGCCAGGGGTTTTCATGACCTGAAAGTGTTGCTAAGTTGCTGTATCCACAGGTGCAGTTCTCTGCATGCTACACCGAGCTCAAGGCACTGTGTTCTTTTCATAACAATAATCTTGGACGCTGTCCACCTCTTGGCCGGGCTGGACTTTTCCTCCTTGAGTTTTTGGGTGGTCTCCTACAGAAGACCCTTCTCGTTCATCTACAACCACCGTGACAGACAAGCTGAGATGACAGAAGCCTCTCCACCAGAGAAGACCCCGAGAAATCCCCATGAGAGAAAAGGCCTCCCTCACACTTTCCAAGGACTGGAACCCCCAGCCCAGGGGAGGTGCACAGAGGGAGGTGAGCTGACCAAAGCAAGATGGATGACTGCAGGTGCGGGCACTGGACCACGAACACAATGACTTTCGTTCGTTGCAAGGTGGACTGTGTGTACCTCCTTTCCAAATACCATTCCATACAATAGATTTGGTTTTGAAATAATCCCCTTCCCCCTCATCGAAAAGGGTATAATTGGAGTCCAGATGGACTGCATCTCTAAGATCTCCCTGGGACGTGACCTGGTGAACCTCTTCGGCTGGATACCGAAGGACCTCCGCCATACTCACGTTTTGGTAGCTATAACCCCCCCATTTTTTCCTTTCCCTTCCTTATTTTTCCTTATTTTTCCCTTTTTCCCTAATTTCTCCCCAACGCATTTTTGCTGTGGTTATATTAATAAAGTCTATTGTGTTGATTAACCTGCAAACCCCCTTGTACCGTGTCGGTTTTTTGCACCCTGAAATCAATCTAAAAGAACCTCCACGAAACCCGTCCATAGGGACAGATTGTAACAAAAGGGCTCCTTGGGAATGGGGTGCTGGGCCGTGGAGATCCTGGGGAATGTGAATACTGGTATGGGGGTCCCAGGGGAGGGTGGATGGAAGGAATGGGGATTCCATGACTGGGATCCCTGGGGAATGGAGGTGCCAGGGATGGGAAGTGGCTTGGTGAACCCATGGATCAAAGCTCCTTCCCTGGGTGCTTCAGATTTTGGGGTTATCCAGGGCCTAGCAAAGTCCCCCCAGGGTGCCTGTGGTTTGGGAGGGTCACCCCAGGGACATTCCAACAGGCTCTGGATCTCTGTCCCCCCAGCCCCCAAGGGCTTTTTCCCCCTCTTTATTTCCATTTCCATAATTTTGCCTCTCAATTTCACAAGCCCCCAGTTCATGCCTTGATGATCCTGGGGAGCTCCTGGCAATGAGCATGTTGGGGGAAGCCCAGGGTGGGGGAAGTAGGAGTGAGGGGTCTACAGGAAGTGCTGGGGAGGCTGTGGGGATGGGGGTTTCCAGCTTTCATCCCCACCCCCCTAACACTTTCACTTTCTCTTTCCTGCAGCAGAAGGAAGAGGCCGTTTGTGCTAAGGGTTACACGGGGGGGGGGTGGGGCAGGGGAGGGGACAGGTTCTGATCTGGGGGGGCACATCCAGGGGCCTCTTGTAGTAGGATCCTGTCTCAGGGGGAACACATATGGGAAAAGGGGATCCTGTCCTGGGGCATTGCAGCTCTGGGGGGGTCCAGACTTCTCTGTTCTTGCTTGTCCCCTGCAGGGGAGCAGCTTGGGAATGAAACTTGGGCAGGAAGGAGCTCCCAAACTCCTGCTCCTTGAAGACAGTGGCCATCTAGGGATGGGGCCCAGCCATGGACCAGCCCTACTGCACAGGGATGGCCATTGCCCAGCCCTGCTCTGGCCAGACCCAGGTGGCAGCCAGGACCTCAGGGTCCCTCCTGCCCCCTTGGCTTTGATTCTGGCAGCTTTAGAGCTGCTGCAAAGGTGAGAATTCTATGGGGGAAAAAGGCCTGCCTGTGGTTTGCTCAGCCCTGCAAGGAGCACAAAATCACAAAGTGAGCCTAAGCAGTGGCTCTGGGAGGGCCTTTGATGGTTTTCAGAGCAGGACTGGCTGGAAACCGTCCCTGCAGGGGCAGCTGAGAGGAAACCAGTCTAGAAACGCAGCCATTGGTCATTTGTCCCTCTTGGTAAGGGATTGAGAGAGCCCCAGAACTACTGCAAAGACAACAACACTCTGCTCAACAACCTGCCTAGGACCATCCTTCTTGAACAAAACCTGCCTTCATGGAAAGAATGTTTGGGTTTGGGCAGTAGCTGCTAGATAAGAGGGAAAAGTATGGAAATATTGAGCCATGGTTCTGCCCCATGGCCATGGTGGAGCTCTGGGGAGTGACCCTGTCTCGATTTCAGGTGTCCCCAAAGCTGCTCCATCCCTGCCCTCCTCACCTGAGTGAAAGACTGAGGGTTTGCAGGAATTGTGGTGTGAAGCCACCAGAGGTGCTGCTGTGGACCTAAGACCTTCCTGGGGTCAGGCGCTGCATTCCTTCCATCTGGGATCATGGAGAGTGGTCATGGGCATTGCCCAGGGTGTGTGCCTGGTCCCGGGACACTGCTACGCTGCCACTGGGCACTAGGATCCAACCTGCTGCCTTGGTGGCTTCTACCCACTACCAATGGTGGTGCTGGGACCAATTGGTGCCCATGAGTTTGCAAAAGGAGCGATTTCCCCTCCTGCCTCCTGTCCGAGGCTGCCATGGCCCCTGAGGGGATGGCGCTCAACCGGGGCGCCCCCTGCTGGCCGGGAGTGCTCCCTGCAGCGCCCCCTGCTGGCCGCGGTTGTAACTGTCACAAAAACAAACAGCGCTGAACAGGAGGGAAAGTTCTGGCTTTGTGTTGTTTGTTCTTTTCTGGTTTATAAATTTCCAAGTAAAGAGCTGGTATTCCTTTTCCTACACTTTGGCCTGGAATCCCCATAATCTTTGAAATTAAAAACGTCCTTGACATGGGTCTTCTTTCAATTCCAGGAACGTTCCCACTTTCCATGGCAGATATTTCTCATTTAAATGGGTTGACAGCTCCTGGGTTCCAGTGTGGAGAAAAGAGACACACCAAGACAAGACAGGGTCAGAGACTTGTCCACCTAATACTCTGCCTTTTAAGCCAGTTGGGCTACCAAGGACCCTCTCCCCAGCTGGCACTTCTGGTCATCTGGCCACTCAGGAGCTGGCTTTGGCAGAGCGTCACACTGTTCCTATGTGCCATGGCTGACAGACTGATTGACAGATGGGGCCCTGTCTCACCAAAAGCAAGGCCTGACCCACCCCTGCCACACACAGCTGTTCCAAAATGTCTCGAGCCATCAAACTTTTCCTGTCTGTGACACTCCACCCTGCGCTATGGCCTGATCCTGACTGCCTGGAGAAGGGGGAGGTTCTAGAACCCCCACAGGGCCTTTGTGACATCATCGTGTGGGGAACATGGCAGAGGAGGTGTTTGGGACAGGGGACAAGAGAATCCAGAGCCTCCTGAAGGCCGCGTTAACCCTCAGAGCAAGGAAGGTCCAGGGCCCTGCCAGGTTCCTCTGGTGGAGGAAACGTGCTGGGGGAAATGTCTGGGTTTGTTCCTTTTTGGGGGCTTTCCCAGGAAATCATTCCCTTTGTGACCCTTTGGACTCTGAATCTTGTTGTTGTTGCTGTTGATTTTATTCTCTCTTGTTGCTGTTTCAGGAAACTGTTCTTCTGTCAGCCCTTTGGGATCTTTGTTCCTCCATGGGGAGGGAGAGGGGCAGTTTTAGTGACAGCACACACATGACAGTGGGTGCCCATGGGTGGGGACCCCCAGTGTCCCCAGTTCCCCCCAGTGTCACAGCACATTCCCGTAGATGTCACTGGGTTCCCGCGGTCGCCCCTGGTGTCCCCGCAGCTCTGCGTAGGTCATCTGGGGATCTTGGAGGGTGGTGGCACGGGGGGACACTGCGAGAGACACGGGCTGTGGGATCTGGGTGGGGTGACATTCGTGGGTGACATGTCCCTCTACATGTGACACCCCCCATACTCACCCCCTGCCCTCCTGGTGACCACAACGTGGGTGTACAGCACCTCCCCCTCGTCTGGGACGGCCAAGAAATCCGGGAGGGCCCTAAGGCAATAAAGGGGATGTGTGGGAGGGAATGGGAGGTCTTGGTGGTTGAGGTAAAAGAGGAGAGTTTGTTTTGTGCCCCCACTCACCTTTTTGGAACTTCCTGGCAGCTACAGAGGAAAGAGGGGAGGGGTGACTGTGGTGTCCCAGGGCCCTGACCCCTCTCAGGATTCCTGAACCCCACAGAACCTTTAATTTCCCATAGGACCCCCAAGAAACCCTGAAGCCGCCCAGAATTCATCAACCTACTCAATGTCCCCTGCCAACTAAGTCTCAAGTACCCAAAGCCTAGCAGGGACCCCCCAGCACCCCCAGGGCCGCTGAAAGAACCCCCAACATCACTGCAGTACCCTCCAGCAGCCCCCCAAACCCTACAGGACCCCCAGCCAAGGTCACAATTCTGGAGCTGTGGGTGCCGCCCTATCGCTCCTCAGCCCTGGGGGCCTCTACAGCTACCTGGGACCCCCATCCCCCCATTGTCACCCACTCACACGGTGCCACTAGTGCCATCCACAATGACACCCATGATCAGGACCAGGAACAAAACAGCCAAAGTGAACTCTGCAGGCACTGCAAGAAACAGAGGGGGACACATCAGGGTCACCCATCACCCCAGGGGTCCTACACTCCCCGGTGAACCCACGTGACCCCACCTGTGTCCAGGGTGAGCAAGGTGTCACCTCCAGGGCCAGCTCAGGGCTGTGTGCCAGGAACACACAGTGCCCATCCTGTCCCAGCTGATTGGTGGGCATGCACTGGTAGGTGCCTGAATGTCCCACATCAAGAGCTCCAAGCTCCAGAAGAGGACCCAGGGCCACCTCCTGCCTGTTCCACAGCTAGATGTAGGTGACAGGGGCTGAGCCCACCTGCACCGAGCAGCGCGGAGTCACAGGGTCACCTGCATGCACCTGGTGTGACAGGGGACTGGGGGTGATGGTGGCATTGGCCACAGGCACTGTGGGGACAGAGACAGGGCTGAGGCCAGGCAGAGGAGCTGGAACCCAGCAAGAGGGAAAGAGGAATAAGGGGCTGAGGGTGTCCTAGATGATGCTGTGGGTGGGGTTACCCCTAGCCTGAGAGTCCTGCTCAGCAAGGACTGTGACATTTAGGGGGTCACTCTCTGCCAGGCTGTCCCCGCCACTGACTCATCACCGGTAGTGGCCATTGTCATTGTCCCCAACATGGCACAGCTCCAGGGAGGGGCCAGTGCTCAGCGGTGCCCCCAAGCCCTCCAGGTGCCAGGAGAAGGACAGGGGACCTGTCCCCACAGCCACCCTGCAGCTCAGCACCAGGCAGTCCCCGAGTGCCACCTGTCCCCCGGGGGGCTGTGCTGACAAGGACACCCCCGAGGGCAGGACCCCTGCAGGAGAGGGGAACACCAGGGAACAGGGAGGGATGTGGAGGGGTCAAGGAGGGGCAGGGGAACGCCAGTGAGGGAGAGAGGGTGCAGGATGGAGGGGTCTTGGAAAGGAACCCCGAGGGGGGATGCATGGTTCAGGGAGGGGACACCTGAAGAGGGAGGAGGCTGCCACCAGGAAGGGTACCCAGAGACCTAGGGAGGTGATGGTGTTACCTGGAGACTATGCCAGGGACCTCAGAGAAGGGTGGGGGTCCTAGGGAGGGGTGAGGAGACCCAGTGAAGGATGAGGGGACACGAGCAAGGAATGGGTGACCTGGGGTGGGACCTGGAGAAAAGATGACAGGACACAGGACAGGTGTCAGGGAAGGATGGGGGTACTCATTGTAGGGCTGGTGTACCCAGGGAGGGACCCGAGAAAGGAGGGGGGAGCCATGGAAAAATATGGGAAATGTTGGGTGCCCCAGGGCAGGTGTCGGTCAGGGTTAGGGGTCCCCAGGCAATGATGGGGGACCCAAGGAGGCTGTGGGGGCTCCCCATGCCTATCCACGCACTCACTGTGCACTGTGAGGTGGAGCCAAGCTCTGCTCTTCCACATGGCCCCCACTCACTGCGCACCTCACAGCTGTAATTCCCGGAGTGGGAGACACCCATGGTGGGCACCAGGAGCTACAGGGACCTCTGCGGGCCCCCCACCACCTGCCCGTCCCAGTAGAACACCTGCAGGAGGGAGGCTCATGGCTGCAGGGTGCTGGTAGTGCTGAGGCAGCTAAGAGTCAGAGGGGTCCCCTTTGCGGGCTTGGGGGAACCCTCCAGCACTGGCACCGTGAAGAGCTCAGGGAAGGAGATTAGGGGCAGTGGGGACTGTGACCCTGAGTGCCTGGGGAGGGGCTGTGGGGGTGTCGGGGTGGGGGCTGTGGGGTGCTCACCGTGCACTGTCACTGTCACCGGCTCTGACATCTCCCAGTCCCTGTATTTCATCTGGCCACTGCAGCTGTAGCAGGCTCTGTGGCTCAGCTGCAGAGGGGACAGGGACAGCTCAGTCCCACTGTAGAGCACCCACAGTTCCTTCCCATCGTGGTAGAAGGACACTGAGGTGATCGTGCTGTTCCGCCAGCCCCTGTAGCACAGTGTCACTGTGTCCTCCTCCAGCAGCGTCTGCACTGGCACCTGCAGCACCAGACTGCCTGGGGAACAAGTGGGTCCTGTCACATCACAAGGGCTTGGAGGGTTCTGATGGCACTGGGACCTCCCCACTGGGCCACACCCAGCACATCAGGGGTCCCCAGTTCCATCATGGGGGGTCCCTCCACACTAGTATGCTCTGGGATGTCCTCAAAGCAGGGGATGGTCTCTGGTCACTCCAGGAGGTGACCCATGGTGCAGAGCCCACCCAGAGCCCTCGGAGTCCCTGAGGGTGCCAGGCTGGTGACACTCAACCCCCCTCACCATCTAAGATTCACACAGGGGGGCTGAGCCCGCTGCCAGGTCTGTCACATGTGTAGGTGCCACTCTCGGTGCTGTTCCAAGAGGAACAGCAGCTGCCTCTTCTACCACTGGATCTTCAGAGGAAGAATACATCCTTTTCTACAGGACACCTTGCTCCAACAGAACCACACCTGACTCTTCAGGAGGACTGCAGCCACTTTTCCAATTGGACTGGTACCAACACCCTGACCAACAGGGTGTCAGGTTGAGTTGTGACTCAGTCAGTGTTGTTCTAGTGTACTGCATTGTTTATTTTATCCTTTTCTTTTTCTTCCCTATTAAAGAACTGTTATTTCCTGCTCTCATATTTTTTGCCTGAGAGCCCCTTAATTTAGAATTTATAGCAATTTGGAGGGGTGGGGAGGGTTCACATTCTCCATTTCAGGGGAGGCGAGGCTCCTGCCTTCCTTAGCAGACTTCTGTCTTTCCAAACCAAGACAGATTTTGGTGCCCAATGTGAGGCTCAAGGGCACATAAACAAGAAGGGAATAACAGTCCTTAAGTAAGCTAATTTTTTGTATGCGGCTATAGAAACCATGCGACACAATGTGGTCCAGCTTGTCCTGGTTTGGATGGCACTTGATCATGGCTATATTTCTCCCATTTGTAGGCCCTTATCTAAACATGGGTCCTATAACCAAGCCTACTGTGGCTATTATCCAGTTTGTTTTATGGGTGAATAAGGTGAGGAATTCATGGATTTTTAACTTCCTCTCGAAAGCAGGCACATGGATTCACAGCTATCACACACTAACTGTATATTTTTGGGGATACTTTAATTATGGCACCTGCTGTAAGGAAATGACACCTGGGGAAATCTTCTCCCAAACCTTTAACCATCTCTTTGGGTCCTACCCACCAGTTTTTGAAGGGTTCAGATCCACTCTAAATATTAATGATATCATTCAGTTCTTGGTGTTGCTGATAGGCCTGTTCTATTTAGCATTTAGAGAGAAGGGCAGACTAACCTGGATAACTACCCCGACACCTACCCCAGAATCTTACACACCACCAGAGCCTAGGGATACTGCCGCCCCAGAGCCTGACCCTACCCCACAGCCTACCCCAGATGTGAACTACCCAGATTAGATGGGGGGTCTGATGAAGGAGATATGTGAGATGGGCCAGATGCTGAAGGAATACACTTCCCCAGCTGAGGGCTTCTCCCCCAGGTGAGAAGCCCTCCCCCTGCCTTGAAGAGAGAGAATCTAGTAGTGCAGCAGCGGAACCCACAGATGTTACAACTGTCCAGGTTCTAGCTGAACTGCAGAGGTAGTCACAGCCAGCAGCAGTTGCCCCTGTAGAAACAAGGAAATCTAAGACGAAAGCAGAGCACCAGGATAGGGGAGGGCCCTCACAACCCACAGGGGAGCCAGAGGTTGCAATCATCACCAAGTCCCTTACGTACAAAAGTATCCGTAATCTGCACAAAGACATTGTACGACGGGGACGTGAGGCTTATACAACCTGGCTACTTACGGGTCTGGGATCTTACGGGTACAGGCGTCCAGCTGGATGGTGGTGAGGCAAGGAATCTGGGACCCTTGACCCAGGACTCAGGTATCAATCAGATTTTTGTAAGTGAGCCAGGGTCCCTTTCCCTCTGGGACCGGCTTTTAATAAGTGTCAGAGAGAGGTTTGTCCACAGGGAAAGAATGCAGGACCACCACCACAGAATGTGCCTGGAAGACTCTTGAGGAAGGGATCCAAGAGTTGAAAGAAGTGGCAGTATTGGAGGGACTCTTTGGGAGGGATGGACAGCATGATAATGACCCCGACCAGGTCAGGTGCACAGGGCAAATGTTGTGGAGTCTGGCAAATCTGGGCCATCTCAATACACCACTTTCATTGCAACGATTAATGCTGGTACCAACCGAGAGACAGTGGGCTCTGTTGCAAACAAGCTTAAAAATTATGAGAGTATGATCAATGGCCCTACACAGGCTCATGTCTCTGCCATGGTCCAAGAACTCAGAGAGGAGATGAGGGAGATGAGGGAGGCAGTGAGAAGGAACAATTCCCATATTGCACCAGTGCAAGTCACAGGCTCCAAAGTCAGAGCCCAATGTTACCCTACTAGAGAGAGAGGGTACACCCCACGGGCTGACCTATGGTTCCTTCTGCGTGACCATGGGGAAGACATGGGAAGGTGGGATGGAAAACCCACTTCAGTCCTGGCAGCACGGGTGAGTCAGATCAAGGAGGGAAACACTAACCGAGAGAACTCCAGTAAAGTGAAGGTAGCCTCAACCTCCCATGACCGAGCTGCTGAGTATGATCTGTCAGATCCCCTTGAAGGTACCTCTACCATGTATGCCCAGGGAAGAAATAATAACCAGGGTTAGGGGGGCCCTGCCTCTAGCCAGGGAGAGGCACGGGAAAATCGGATTTTCTGGACGGTGTGGATCAGATGGCACATCAGAACCACAAAGGTACGATGCTTTAGTTGATACTGGTGCACAGTGTACCCTGATACCATCGGGACATGTGGGGGCCGAACCTGTTTCCATTGCTGGCATGACAGGGGGATCACAGCAATAGACCCTTTTGGAAGCTGAGATGAGCCTGACTGGGAAAGACTGGAAGAAACATCCTATTGTGACTGGCCCAGAGGCCCCATGTATTCTAGGCATAGACTTCCTCTGGAATGGCTATTACAAAGACCCAAAAGGACTCAGATGGGCTTTTGGCATAGCTGCTGTAGAGGCAGAGAACATTAAGCAGTTGAACACCTTGCCTGGACTGTCAGAAAACCCATCCGCAGTAGGACTCTTGAATGTGGAAGAGCAACGAGTGCCAATCGCCACCTTGACGGTGCACCGCCGGCAGTATCGGACGAATCGAGACGCGGTGATCCCCATCCACCGTGATGATCCGTGAGCTGGAGAGCCAAGGGGTGGTCAGCAAGACTCACTCACCCTTCAACAGTCCCATCTGGCCTGTGCTCAAGTCTGACAAAGAATGGAGATTGACTGTGGACTATCGTGGCTTGAATGAAGTGACTCCACCACTGAGCGCTGCTGTGCCAGACATGCTGGAACTCCAGTAGGAGCTGGAGTCCAAGGCAGCAAAGTGGTATGCCACCATTGACATTGCTAACGCGTTTTTCTCCATTCCTCTGGCAGCAGAGTGCAGGCCTCAGTTTGCTTTCACCTGGAGGGGCATGCAGTACACCTGAAACTGACTGCCCCAGGGGTGGAAGCACAGCCCCACCATCTGCCATGGACTGATCCAGACTGCACTGGAAAAGGGTGAGGCCCCAGAACATCTGCAATACATCGATGACATCATTGTGTGGGGGAACATGGCAGTGGAACTATTTGAGAAAGGAAAGAAAATCATCCAGATTCTGCTAGAAGCCGGTTGCGCCATCAAGAAGAGCAAAGTCAAGGGACCTGCTCGAGAGATCCAGTTCCTGGGAGTAAAGTGGCAAGATGGACGGCGTCAGATTCCCATTGAGGTCATCAACAAGATCACCGCGATGTCTCCACCAACTAGCAAGAAGGAAACAGAAGCTTTCCTGGGTGCCATAGGCTTTTGGAGGATGCACATTCCCGAGTACAGTCAGATCGTGAGCCCTCTTTACCTGGTCACCCACAAGAAGAACGAGTTCCACTGGGGCCCTGAGCAGCAACAAGCTTTTGCCCAGATTAAGCAAGAAATTGCTCATGCTGTTGCCCTTGGCCCAGTCAGGACGGGACCAGAGGTAAAGAACGTACTCTACTCTGCAGCCGGGAACCATGGTTTGTCCTGGAGCCTTTGGCAGAAGGTGCCTGGGGAGACTCGAGGCCGACCACTGGGATTCTGGAGTCGAAGCTTCAGAGGGTCCGAAGCCAACTACACTCCCACAGAAAAGGAAATCTTGGCTGCCTACAAAGGAGTCCAAGCTGCCTCAGGGGTGATTGGCACAGAAGCACAACTCCTCCTGGCACCCCGACTACCGGTGCTGGGGTGGATGTTCAAAGGAAAGGCTCCCACCACCCACCATGCCACTGATGCTACATGGAGTAAATGGATTGCCCTCATCACACAGCGCACCTGTATTGGAAACCCGAATCGCCCTGGGATTTTAGAGATAATTACAAACTGGCCGGAAGGTGAAGATTTTGGTCTTTCTGATGAAGAGGAACAAGAGCAAGTAACACGTGCCGAAGAAGCTCCACCATACAACCAACTCCCAGCAGAGGAAACACACTACGCTCTTTTCACTGACGGTCCCTGTCGCATTGTAGGGTTGAACCGGAAGTGGAAAGCAGCCGTATGGAGCCCCACACGACAGGTTGCTCAGGCTATCGAAGGAGAAGGTGGATCAAGTCAACTTGCTGAACTCAAAGCTGTTCAGCTAGCCCTGGACATTGCTGAGAGAGAGAAATGGCCAAAGCTCTATCTTTATACTGATTCGTGGATGGTAGCCAATGCTCTGTGGGGCTGGCTGGAAAGGCGGAAAAAGGCCAGCTGGCAGCGTAAGGGAAAACCAATCTGGGCTGCTGAGGAATGGAAAGAAATTGCCGCTCGGTTGGAGAACCTACCTGTGAAAGTCCGCCACGTAGATGCCCACATCCCCAAGAGCCGGGCTAATGAGGAACATCGAAACAACGAACAGGTAGATCAAGCAGCAAAAATAGAGGTGTTGAAGATAGACTTAGATTGGCAACATAAGGGAGAGTTGTTCCTAGCTCGATGGGCCCACGATGCCTCAGGTCATCAAGGTAGAGATGCCACCTATAGGTGGGCACGAGACCGAGGAGTAGATTTAACCAAAGACAGTATTTCTCAGGTTATCCATGACTGTGAAACGTGTGCTGCCATCAAGCACGCCAAGAGAGTGAAGCCCCTGTGGTATGGTGGGCGGTGGTCCAAGTACAAGTATGGGGAGGCCTGGCAGATTGACTTCATCCCACTGCCCCAGACACGCCAAGGCAAGCGCTACATGCTGACCATGGTGGAAGCCACCACGGGATGGTTGGAGACCCACCCTGTGCCTCACACCACTGCCCGGAACACCATCCTGGGCCTGGAAAAGCAAGTGCTGTGGAGACATGGAACCCCTGAGAGAAATGAGTCGGACAATGGGACCCATTTCAAGAACGGCCTTATCAACACCTGGGCCAGGGAACATGGTATTGAATGGATATACCATATCCCCTACCATGCACCAGCTGCCGGGAAAGTTGAACGGTGCAATGGACTACTCAAGACTACCCTGAAGGCACTTGGTGGGGGGACTTTTAGAAATTGGGAGATGAATTTAGCAAAGGCCACCTGGATGGTCAACACCAGAGGGTCTATCAATCGAGCTGGTCCTGCCCAGTCTGAACCCCTGCACACTGTAGATGGAGATAAAGTCCCTGTTGTACACATGAAAGGTATTTTAGGAAAGACTGTTTGGATTACTCCCACCTCAGGCAAAGACAAACCCATCCGTGGAATTGTTTTTGCTCAAGGACCTGGTTACACTTGGTGGGTAATGCAGAAAGATGGAGAAAGCCATTGTGTACCACAGGGAAACCTAGTCTTAAGTGAGAACTGTGTGTAAGGATTCATTGTGATGCAGATGGAAATAGAATAAGGGGTGGATAATGTTCTGGATTTCAAGGCAGGATGTATTCTATTACCATCTGTATGGCAGTTGTCTAGGTGTTAAGTGGGCAATTTCCCCTTATCTCTCTCCCTGAGAGATCACAATCACTCCTCCCTCAGCAGGGGGCATCACGTGATAAGAGGCTATTGAATGTCACTGCATGGCTGATAAGAACTGTAACATCCCATTGTGAGATGCTCCGCCCAGAGGGAGGAGCCGAGCATTGCTATCCAGATATAATCAGGAGATTCTGACACACCAGCACAGCTTCTCCACTGGATTCACCAGAGGAACAGCAGCTGCTTCTACTTCCACGGATCTGCGGAGGAAGAATCACCCTTTTTCTACAGGACCCCCTGCTCCAACAGAACCACACCTGACACCTCAGGAGGACTGCAGCCACTTTTCTAATTGGACTGCTGCCAGCACCCTGACCAACAGGGTGTCAGGTTGAGTTCTGACTCTGTCATTTTAGTGTACTGCATTGTTTTTATTTTATCATTTTATGTTTTTTCCCCCCTTCCCTATTAAAGAACTGTTATTTCCTGCTCCCGTTTTTTTTTTTTTTGTTGCCTGAGAGCCCCTTAATTTAAAATTCATAGCAATTTGGAGGGGTGGGGAGGGTTTGCATTCTCCATTTCAGGGGAAACTCCTGCCTTCTTTAGCAGGCACCTGTCTTATCCAAACCAAGACAGTTATCTTTATATACTACAAACTACGTGTACAATATTTACAATTATTTTCCAATATCTATCATCTATATTAGACAGTGAGTTTCTACTTTAGACCAATCTAAAAGTGCCAACATCACCAGACAAGATGGAGGTAGAGAAGAAGAAAGGCTAGAGACACCCAAATCCCTCCATCTTGTCACCAGAAACCCCTATACCAAAAATCCTAAAACCTACATTTACACCCTGTTAGAACTTTATTTTTATATTATCAAAACTGCCGTGGCTTTTATCTCTTCATGTAAAGGTGGTAATTTGTTCCGTGGTTCATAATCAAACCCGCTGGTGTTCTGGGCTGCGTGCCAGGGTCTCCGAGCCCCCTGGCAAGGGTCCCAGGAAACTCCGGACTCCCAAAGGAATGTCCTGAGTTCCGACATCTCCCCCTTCTGTTTGCACCAAGAAGACCTCTTTGGCAACTTGGCTCACAACCCGCCGTATGCACAAAAGAATTCATGGCACAATGAACAAGAGAACTAAAAGCCCTACTAAAATATAACAAGCTATCATCTAACATCAATTCTACAACACCACTGATTCCCACACCCATGAATTGACCCAAAGTCCACAGTCTTCTGTGGGCAAAGCACAAGGGGTTGGAATCTCTGTGCAGTCCACATCTGTACATCTTCTTTTCTGCTTATGGAATGGTCAGCGTTTTCTTGCCCGCGCTTCTTGTCAACATTGTCTTGCACTGGATGGAGTTTCACATTCTTCACTGAGATTCACCTGGTCTTTTGCACCTGCTAAAACACAAACAAATCCACGTCCCCGAAGAGACTGGAGGATTTTCTCAAAATCTCGGAGGTGAAGAATGGGTCCTGATAGGAAAATAAAACATTGATCAACTCTGTTTCAGTCTCTATGCAATTGCATAGGGAAATGTAAAATGACAGCAATTAGAAATCAATTAGATAATACACATAACCAATAACACATCTGAAATCATACAATTGTCAAACACTACAACACTGAACTGTCATCCCAGAGTCTGCAACAGCTGATGAACCTCACAACAACAGAGAAGTGGAGAATCCATGTCCGGATTCATGTTTCTCCAAACTCTCTCTGAAAACAGGCTCAGCTATCATTGACGGTCAAATTGCCAAGCCAAAAGGACTTGAATGCTTTTTGATGCAGAAAACATCTGGGCTGATTGTCAATCACTCCATTCAAGTAGAGCTAGGACTTGGCCAGAGCCCGAACTCTAATTGATGGATATCACTTAGCACATTCTTAAAATGAGACTCTTAAAAACAGCAATTATGAATAGGAAACCTTAGGATTAAAGATCTATCAAACCATTAAATAATTGGATGCCTCTGAAACTTCTGTTGGGATAGGAATTCTTCACACAGTAGACTTCTTGAATTCTTGGCTGAAGTACCTCTGTAATAACTGAAGAAACAATAAATGAAGAAAACCACAAGAGCGGCAATCTGGATTTAAAAGAAATCCAAAAACCGTTAGTAGTTAGGAAATAAAGACAAGATTCTGAAGAGACATGTGGCTTCACACAAAAGAAATAGTGAAACACTGGCTGGCCATAAACACTACAATACCCGGATAATAATTCTTATCACAAATTCTGAGAATTCTCATCATATAATCAACTTATCAACAGGAAGTATTTGAAGGAGTTAAGACAACCTTTTTAAAGTATTCATATAACATTAACAGCAATCCTTATTTATCAGTATTACCTATAAAATCTAAAAATAACAAAGGTTACAAACTCAGTGACAACAATCCCTAAAACTCTGAACCATTGGAGAATCAGCTGATGACCCCACAGATAGGATCTGATTGATGTTTCTCAAATGCTCTGTCTTCAGAGACACTTCGAGTAATTGAATCCTCACTAATGCTATCTTTATATGGTGCCGTCTCTCTCCCTGAGAGGCATTTTTCAAAACAGAAGATTTCCATCTACATCATATTTGGAATAACATTGATTTGCATTGATTTTCCCTTCTTTTTTCTGTATCTTGGGCAAAAGCCCGGCGCTTTCTCACTTTTCTCTGATTTTAGACATCTCCTTTTTTTTTTTTTTTTTTTTCCCACGTCCATCTTTTGCATCTGAAACTTGATCATCTGATAAATGCTGTTTCTGTCACTTCTGTGGGAGTAGCCTGTTGAAGAGCTCGGTGTGCCTCACTCAACATGTGCTACACCCGCGAAAAATCTCCAACTTGAGATTTTGGTGGAAGCTGAAAACTGCGCGCTGGCTGCTGCGATCAGCTGTGTGCTGTCTGTTGCCATGAGACCGGAGAGGGGTGGTACCTGGGGCAGCCTCTGTACCCTGACCACGCCCCGTCTCGGCCTGTGACGTCACGGGAGTATGGACAACCCCGCCCCGACCGCGCCTCCCCTGCGCTCGTCTCGGCGCAGGCGCGGTCTCGGAAATGTCCTTCTCTCTCTGATCGACACCAGTACAGCTCAGATCCCATTCTGCCCCCGTGCCAACGCCCGCAACCGGCGCGCGCGGTCCCTGCTCGGCCGGTGCCCGTCCCGCGTCCGCGAACTGGGGAAAAACCCTTCGCGCCCCGACTTCCGGGTCCTGCATCATCACCGCGCGTCTCCTGCGTCTGCCTACGGGTACCGCTTGGAGCTCTGCAGCTCCTCCGAGCTTACTGGCCGCGTCTGACGTGGACGCTTTATTCTGAGAGCCCTTCCCGAACGTCCCGCGAGTCCCGCTTCTCGCGCGCGTCTTTGACACCGCCTCGTCTGAAACTGCCGCCGCTGCCGGCATCGCGCCCGCGCAAACCGCGTCTGTTCCCGCGCCTCCCACCACCTCCGTGGCCCCAACCCGCTGGCTCCGCCGCCGCCGCCCCCGGCTGCCGCCGTCTGCCCGGCGCTGCCTCGGCGCGGCCTCGCCTGCGCAAAAAGGGTGCCTCCCCCCCTTCCTCAGGTTCCGACACCGTCCTCCCTGCCACCGAATTCGCTGCTGTCTCTGCCCTACATCCGCTTTTTGGCTTTTGCGAATCAGGCTGACCTGCCTCTAGAAAGGCTAAGTCCAAATTTTCCAATTCGTTAGGGGAAATCTCCAACCCTAAGCTCTTCCGGGAGTGACAAGAGATGAGTTTGAATCGGTATCTGAGTGTCCTGAGATTTGTAAAGCTCTAGGACACTCTGGGGTTCCCGTGGGCCTTTGAGGCACTCAGGGGTTTGGAGGTGATGACGTTCCTCCTCCTTCCGTGCTGCGCTTCGCTTTTTTTTTTTTTTTACTTTTGCTGCGATAGGGCCGTGCGCGCTATCGCCTCCTGTGCTGCTGTGTCTGCTACTACGCCCGCTGCCCCCGTGGCCCCCCCCGCCAGCCTCCGCAACCCCCACGGCCGTCTCTGCGGCTCCTCCGGGCTGCTGGCTGGCTGGCGCCACCCTGGCACGGGTTCGCCAGTGTCCGAGAAGCAGCTCTCCCCCGGGTCCCGCGACCCCCTCCGCCCTCCTCCCCTGAGTCCGTGTCAGAGGACCCTGAAGGTTCTGGGGATTTTGTGCGTTTTGGGGACCCATGGAACTCTAGAAATTACGCCAATTCTTCCCACACCTGTTTGGTAGGGTTTGTTTCTGACCCTCCCTGCCACCTGCTGATGGCAGGGCAATTCCCCTTCCCCGATCCTTGGGAGAATATTTCCTGCCTGCTGATAGCTGGCAGACCCCTGCAGAATTCCGCGAAATTGCCTCTAGCATTACCCTTGCTGGGGATAAAAGTTTCAAGGCCATTTTACCTTTTTTCAGAGATTTTCACAAGGTGTGTGGCTGCCAAACCTTGTAAGGCTGACAAAATCCTTAGCTGTTCCTGAGAGCATGTACCCCCTATGTTCTCAAATCTCAACCTTTTTACCAAAAGCTGAATCATTTGCAAGGTCAGTCTGGAGGTCGCCCTGGTCACTGGCCCCCCCTGCCAGATCTGGATGCGAGTCTTTTCGGCAGAAGTTGGATCTTGGATCTTCTGTGTGGATTTTTTTTCCTTTTTTTTTTTTTTTTTTTTAATTTGTTCCGTGGTTTGTAATCAAACCCGCTGGTGTTCTGGGCTGCGTGCCAGGGTCTCCGAGCCCCCTGGCAAGGGTCCCAGGAAACTCCAGACTCCCAAAGGAATGTCCTGAGTTCCGACAGAGGGTAGCCAATGCTCTGTGGGGCTGGCTGGAAAGGGTGGAAAAAGGCCAACTGGCAGTGTAGAGGAAAAAAGGCCAACTGGCAGTGTAGCCCAATCTGGGCTGCTGATGAGTGGAAAGACATTGCCTGTTGGTTGGAGAAGCTACCTGTGAAAGTCCATCATGTGGATGCCCATTTCCCCAAGAGTTGGGCTAATGAGGAACACCAAAACAATAACCAGGTAGATCAGGCAGCAAAAACAGGTGTCAAAGATAGATTTAGATTGGCAACATAACGGGGAGTTGTTCCTAGCTCAATGGGCCCATGATGCCTCAGGCCATCAGGACAGAAATTCCACCGATAAGTGGGCATGAGACCAAGGGGTGGATTTAACCATGGACAGTATTTCTCAGGTTATCCATGACTGTGGGATGTGTGCTGCAATCAAGCAGGCCAAGAGGGTGAAGCCCCTGTGGTATGGTATGGTATGGTGTGGTGTGGTGTGGTGTGGTGTGGTGTGGTGTGGTGTGGTGTGGTGTGGTGTGGTATGGTATGGTATGGTATGGTATGGTATGGTATGGTATGGTATGGTATGGTATGGTATGGTATGCAGTAGTCCATGTACAAGTATGGGGAGGCTTGTCAGATTGACTACATCACACTGCCCCAGACACACCAAGGCAAGTGCCACATGCTCACAATGGTAGAAGCCACCACAGGATGGTTGGAGACCTACCCTGTGCCGCATGCTGATGGAGTCGATGGGAGACAAGCACATCCGATGATGATCAACAAGTCTCAGTTTATTGATTTAAAATGCGTGCTCTTATAACAGTGATAATAAGGCTCATACATATTGCAAAACTAAAGCTCACTATTGGTTTGCTATAAAAGGTCAGCTCAGCCTTTGCTATCAGATACTCAGGATGCCTATGTTTTCTCCCCTCATTAGCTAGTCTCTACTTCTGCATCCCGTTATCGTATAACTTCCTGCTCAAGGACACTCTGGCCCTGCTAAAGGCCCCCCGCCAAAGGCCCATTGCTTTGCTATCAGATACTCAGGATGCCTATGTTTTCTCCCCTCATTAGCTTGTCTCTACTTCTGCATCCCGTTATCGTATAACTTCCTGCTCAAGGACACTCTTGCCCTGCTAAAGGCCCCCCGCCAAAGGCCCATTGCTTTACCAGCTGTATTTTATCATGTCCCTTCTCTTCAAGCTACGTCTCCACAAAACTGTCCACACTTCCCCCGTTTTCTTTTTGAGCAAGAAGGTTTGTCTGCCAGGTTTTTTCTATCATTCGACTGACCATATTCTGAATACAATTAAAAATACAAGGCAAAATAAGCAAAAGCATCAAAACCACGCCCAGTATCCCTATAGCATATATTACAAGGTTCCTTAGCCATGGTCCAAGTCCCAAGCTTTTAAGCCATTCATCAATTCTTAGTCCTTCCTCTTCTTTGAGACTGTGAAGTCCCTGTTGTAATTCTTTTATTTTAGCATGAATTGATACAGAGTGGTCGCTCAAATTCATGCAACACATACCTTCAAATTCTTCATATCCATGCCCATGAGCTAAAAGCAAAAAATCTATAGCAGCCCTATTTTGTAAAACAGCATGATTAACACTTTGCACATCTGCAGTTAGCATATCTAGAATTTTTGACGTCTTATTCAACTCACCCTTGGCCCAACACCCCAATTGCTTTGCTAAGTTCATAGCTTTATTTGCAGCTCCTCCTGGCAAGATAGTTGAAACTATCACTTGTTTTAACTCACTCCAAAACTGTGGGATTCCTATCTGATTGCAGTCTAGGTTGTTCAAGCTGCGTCTCTGCCTGCTTGAATTTCGGCTCAATTGCATCAATAGAGACACATTGGGGTGAAACAATGACAATTTTCCCAAATAGCAAGGTCCTCCCTGTGGTTTGGCCGGTATACCATTCCAAGCTCTGTCTCCACAAATTAAAAATATCCCTGTGGGTAATTTCTTCGGGGCAGTGATATTACTGCCGTTGCATTGGCTATAAAGCTGCTTATGCACTATACCTGATTCCAGGGATGAATCTAGGGTAACCCATTTCCCTCTATTCTGATTAAGATCCTGGGAGCCTAAGGGCTCAAAACTGATCCAATTAGCCTTTAAGGTGTTAGTCATACTGGCGTTTGCACTTCCAACTCCTCAGGAGGAGAGTGCAAGGTGGTATTAAGTGACAGAATTATTTGACATTGACGGTAGCCATCATTTTGTGTAGGGTTTGTAGGGTCTGTAACCGTCGAAAGGTTTTTGCACAAGGTTTGATTATAAGCAGGACCATTATCCGTCTTAATTCTTTTTGGCGTCCCCATTACTGCAAAACAACTGTACAAATGTCTTTCCACGTGTATTGCTTTTTCTCCTGTCTGTGCTGTTGCCCAAATATATTTGCTGTAGGTATCAATAGACACATGCACATATTTTAGCCTACCAAAACTGAACACATGCGTAACATCCATTTGCCATAACTCATTTGATTGCAAGCCTCGCGGGTTTACTCCCATGCCTAGACCACCACCCCCATTGTGGTGGCTGCAAATTGGACAGGCCCTAACAATAGCTTTTGCTTCTGCCAGTGTCACCTTGAATTCTCGAGTTAGGCCTTTTGCATTTTGGTGAAACATGGAGTGAGCTTCCCTTGCTAGCTGTTGACTTGACATGGGTGTGCTCTGCACCACAGCAACCAATCTATCTGCTCTATCGTTCCCTTCCCCTAGACCAACATTCCACTTGTGGCTTCTAATATGAATCACAGCATAAGCATGCTCCCTTGATCTTGTGGCCTTTTTTAGCTGTACTAGCAATTCGTACAGTCTCTGATTTTGTACCTCCTTTATGGAGGAATCTTCAATTCTAGCTACAACCCCAGCAACATACAAAGAGTCTGTAACAATATTCAGTGGTCCTTTAAGCTGTGATATTGCCCATACTACTGCCAAAAGTTCCATAGTCTGTAAACTGTCCACTGCCTCTGCCTGTAAGATCTGATGTTTCCATGATCCTTTCTCCTGCCAAGTTATTGCGGCAGTTCTTGACTTCCTGCCAGCATCTGTAAATGCAGTAGTAGCACCTGCAATAGGGGAACTTTCTCGCTTCGGGCGAGTAATCCAGTCCCATTCCCCTATCCACTGAACCGGAGCTGGTCGAAGCTTTCCTGTTTCAATAGGACAGCATGCACCTAAAAGTGCCTCCTGTAGTTCTTCTGAATTGTTCAGGTACCAGTCTAAGGTATCTTTTTTCATTGGTATCCTGATTACTGCTGGTTCAGTTCCCGCTACTTGTAACATTCTCTCCCTGCCTTTCTTTATTAAGTCTGCTAACATTTCGATTTTTTGAAAAAGAGTTTTACTCTGTTGTAACACGGGGGAAATCCATTCCAATACCCTTATCTCCCCCGTTTTCTTTTGCAACTGAGATAGTGCACTGAGAAGGTATTTGGGACCGTTCCAAATGGTTAAGTCTATTGCCAACTCCGGATCACGCTGATGGACCTGTCCTTGGGTAACACAGTCCATTATTTGCTGAAGGGCTTTTTCCTGTTCTGGAGTAGCACGGATTGGACACGTCGGGTCTGTAACCTTAAGAAGCGGACATATTTCATCCAATAATTCGTTCGGTATCCCAACAATTGGTTTTAACCACTGAAGATCACCCAATAGTTTCTGAGCCTCATTCAAAGTTGTAAGCTTTGTCTGCAGCTGCAACTTTTGTGGTTTAACTATCTGTTCGGACATGGACCATCCCAAGTATTTCCATGGAGCCGTTGTCTGAATTTTCTCAGGGGCTATAACAAGAGAGTACTGTGCTAGTGTTGCCCGTATTTCCCAAATTTGCTGTTCTGTGAAAGGTGTAGGTTGGGCAAACAGTATATCATCCATATAGTGGTAAATTACTGTGCTCGGCCACTGTTTCCTTAAAGGTTGTAATGCAGAGTCAACATAGATTTGACATAAGCTAGGGCTATTGCGCATTCCCTGCGTCAATACAGTCCACTCAAACCTTTGATCAGGCCCTTCCCTATTAATGGCAGGTAGCGTAAATGCAAATCGCCTCATGTCCTGTGGGTGAAGTGCAATAGTGAAAAAACAATCCTTTAGGTCAATAATTAGTAGTGGCCAATCCTTTGGAATCATTGCAGGGTTAGGTAATCCTGGCTGTAACGCACCCATAGGTTCCATTTGATCATTAACAGCCCGCAAATCGTGGAGCAGTCTATACTTCCCAGATTTCTTCTTTATCACAAAAATTGGAGTATTCCAGGGACTAGTAGATAGCCGCAGGTGTCCCTGCTCAAATTGTTCTGTTACCAATTGATGAGCATGTTGAAGACTTTCCTCTTTTAAAGGCCATTGCTTAACCCATACCGGGGTGTTAATTGTCCAGGTAATGGGAATCGGGAAAGTCCAAGCAATGGCTATTACCCCAAAGGTCATTAGTTAAGACCACTCCCAACTGAGCCAGGATGTCCCACCCTATGAGGCACTGCACGGTAGGCGGCAATTGCACTATTGAAAAAATAGCTGTTAGCTGTTTTCCATCTATGTGAACCCGGAGAGAAGGAGAACGACTCGCCAGGGTTAAACCTCCAACCCCGGTCACTGTGGTGGCTGCTGGTTGCAAGGGCCAGTGTTGAGGCCAACAACTAGGGCTAATAATGCTAGAGTCCGCTCCAGTGTCTAACAAGCCTGAGAATGACCTTTTCTGTCCTTGAAATTCCACTTCCACTCTTTTCCTTGGTCTCTCAGAAAGATTCAGAGTCAGCAAGGTGAGACCTCCAGTGGACCCAAAACTCTTTTCACCCCTCTCTTGTCCTTTTATTGTTTGTAATCCCTTAGTCATTTGCTCCAGTGGCACCAATTGAGCAATTCTCTGTCCTTTATTAATTTGGAGTGGTGGGAAAGGTGTATGCACCATAACCATATTTTCTCCTGTATAATCCACATCAATGACACCAGGTAAACAAACAATCCAAGCATAGACGCAGATGACCTCCCTAAGAGCAAAGCACCCACCGTTCGACCCTGTATAACAACAGGTCCCTGAATCCCTGTCGGGATTTTTTGTGGGTGTGGAGTCATCAGTGTAACCTCTACTGCCACTGCCACGTCCAGGCCGAGGCTTCCTGTGGTGGCGGGTTGGAGACAGGGGAGGTTGGAAGTGCTGCAGTGACGCCTTGTGTCGGAGCGCGGCCACTGCAATTCGCGCTCCTGGCGGAGTTTCCCGACTTCCGCCGACAAGCGCCTGTATTGTGTGTATTCAAGCAGCATTTCTGGCACCAGATCCCTGTTGCTCGGCATTCCCGATGCATGTGACCCATGCCTGCACATCGGTAACATCTCATCCGATTTCCTGTCGGAGCAGGGGTAAGTGCAGCTGACGCTTGAAGGGGTGCAAGGGCAGCCAACACCTGATTCTGAGAAGCCTTTGCTTGTTCTTGTAACCCTAATCCCAGCTGATTGATAGCATCTACCAAACAGACTTGTGATCCTACCGGCATCTGTGCCATTCTTTCTAGTGCTTCTTCTATGGTCCAGTTTGCACCTAGTGTAATAATTACACTCCTTGTAGCTGAATTACAATTCTGAAGAGCACATTGTTTCAACAAAGCCCCTCTCATATACTCGGGTACCCCTGCCTTCTCAATCGCAGCAGCAGCTTTATCTATAAATGAACCGAACAATTCCTCCTGGCCCTGCTTAATTCCCATATACACGGGTACTCCTCCCGGTTCCTTCACTCTATCTATTGCTAATCTAACCAACCTCATTGCCTCTCGGCACTTGTCCGGTCCAATCAGAGCCTGTGCTTCAGTGCGAAGAAATGCTCCTAAACCCATAAGCTCATCCACAGTCACCCCATGGAGAGGGTCTCCTGGCTGCCGCTGTATCGCTACACACTCATTAACAAGCGCCTGCCAATGTGCATTAAATAAAAGTTGTTGATGCTGAGTGAAAATCAACTTCACTATCCCTCTGCAATCAGCAGGCAAAAGTACCTGAGTATTCCAAACATAATCCAACATCTGTCTTGCTGGTTCACTAGTTACCCCAAACTGACTAACAGTAGATCGCAATTGTGATAGCAATTTCCAATCGAGAGCAGTGATTGTTGCTAGTAATCCTCCACCAGCCTGTGCCTGGAAGGTCACCGGGCATGCTAGCTGGGTTGCCGCACTAACTGCACCGTCATCCCCTCTCTCCAAGCCATCTTTTGCCAGCGCAGCCCAAAACCCCCTTCGCTCCCTGGCAATGGCCTCCGCTAGGTCGCTTTCCGCCCCAGGGATCGGCTCATTACTCTGCGGGAATTCAGCAGTGGGTGCCCTCGGCCGTGGCCCCTGCTCTTTGGGGGGTGCAGAAGGCTCACAAGCAACCTCAGGACCGGCTCTGGTAGAAGGCGATGGTGGAGGCGGCAGGACCAACTTTGTGAACACAGGGGGTAAAGGAGTGGTCTGATCCTGATCACTCCCATAACTCCTATTCTTGGTGTGAGCGGCAGATGCCTGCTCAGCTGCTTTCTTTTCTGCCTGATGCTGCAGAAGCTCATTGTGTACCACCCTCCAAAGCTTTCCCAACTTTCTAGCCGTCTTATCGTCCTCTAATGTAGCCTCCCATAATAAATCCCAAATTTGCGCCACTCTGTCAACTCATGTACAGTATGAGGATTTGCAAAAACTCCCTTGGCATACCCATATGCTAAAAGCCCCAGTAACTCCTTTTATACATCTATCTCCTTAACCTGCCGCTTTTCTAAAAAAGCGGTAAATAAATCATATGCTGCTTGCCTTTCCATACCTAATTCGTCAGCGCTGTTGAAGCCCCTCAAGGTCTCGGCAGCACGTATCGGCCAGGCTCGTCTGTACGGACACCCAGGGCACAGCGTGTCTTAACTCTTCTTTTTCGTGCTTTTTTGCTGTCCCGGCTGCTTCGGGACCCGACCCGGTCGTCGCTCGTCCGTGGTGTCTGGCAAGGATCACATCGTAGGAGTCACCATTTGACGGAGTCGATGGGAGACAAGCACATCTGATGATGATCAACAAGTCTCAGTTTATTGATTTAACATGCGTGCTCTTATAACAGTGATAATAAGGCTCATACATATTGCAAAACTAAAGCTCACTATTGGTTTGCTATAAAAGGTCAGCTCAACCTTTGCTATCAGATACTCAGGATGCCTATGTTTTCTCCCCTCATTAGCTAGTCTCTGCTTCTGCATCCCGTTATCGTATAACTTCCTGCTCAAGGACACTCTGGCCCTGCTAAAGGCCCCCCGCCAAAGGCCCATTGCTTTACCAGCTGTATTTTATCATGTCCCTTCTCTTCAAGCCACGTCTCCACAAAACTCTCCACAGCATGCCACTGCCTGGAACATCATCCTGGGCCTTGAAAAGCAAATCCTGTAGAGACATAGCACCCCTGAGAGAACTGAGTCAGACACGGCCTTATCAACACCTGAGCCAGAGAACATGGTATGGAATGGATATATCATATCCCCTATCGTGCACCAGATGCTAGGAAAGTTGAATGGTGCAATGGACTACTTAAGACTACCCTGAAGGCACTTGGTAGGGGAACCTTCAGAAACTGGGAACTGAACTTAGCAAAAGCCACCTGGATGGTCAACACCCGAGGGTCCATAAATGATCTGGTCCTGCCCACTCTGAACCCTTGCACATAGTGGATGGAGATAAAGTCTCTGCTGTACCCATGAAGGTATTTTAGGAAAGACTGGATTAATCCTACCGCAGGCAGGAGCAAACCCATCTGTGGGATTGTTCTTGCTCGAGGACCTGGTTACGCTTGGTGGGTAAGGCAGGAAGATGGGGAAAGCCGTTGTGTAGCACAAGGAGACCTAATTTTAAGCGAGAACTGTGTGTAAAGTTTCATTCTGTATTATATATCTATATAAAAGTGGATATCGGTTTGGGTATAGATGGTAATAGAATAAGGGGTGGATTATGTCCTAGTTTACAATATAAATATGTATTCTATTCCCGATTAAGAGCTGTTGAAACCAGGAGGGGCACTGTTTTTCCTCATCTCCTGTTAATGGGTGCCGGGGGCTGTGTTTCTTGCCGGTCAGAGTGACCCCGACTAAAGTTCTAAAGTTTCTTTTCCCAGCCCGGTACTTGAAGAAGAAGTCAGAGCTCTTCATTTTTTCGGTCTCAAGATTGTTTATTGCATCTTATCTATAAAGTTCTTTCTCCCTGTCCAGCCGAGATCCGTTTGGCAGGACAGCCAGAGGCACTCCCCCCTCCTCCAGGGCGGTGTTATCTTTATATACTACAAACTACGTGTACAATATTTACAGTTATTTTCCAATACCTATCATCTATATTAGACAGTGAGTTTCTACTTTAGACCAATCTAAAAGTGCCAACATCACCAGACAAGATGGAGGTAGAGAAGAAGAAGAAAGGCTAGACACGCCCAAATCCCTCCATCTTGTCACCAGAAACCCCTATACCAAAAATCCTAAAACCTACAATTAGACTCTGTAATTATTTATTCTTACACTATTTACACTATTGTGGCTTTTATCTCTTTCTATAAAGGTGACAAGTTATTCCGTGGTTCATAATCGAACCCACTGGTGTTCTGGGCTGTGTGCCAGGGTCTCCAAGCCCCCTGGCAAGGGTCCCAGGAAACTCCGGACTCCCAAAGGGATGTCCTGAGTTCCGACATCTCCCCCTTCTGTTTGCACCAAGAAGACCTCTTTGGCAGCTTGGCTGACAACCCGCCATATACACAAAAGAATGCATGGCGCAATGAACAAGAGAACTAAAAACCCTACTAAAATATAACAAGCAATCATCTAACAACGGTTCTATAACACCACTGATTCCCACACCCATGAAGAGACCCAAAGTCCACAGTCTTCTGTGGGCAAAACACAAGGGTTGGAGTCTCTGTGCAGTCCATATCTCTACATCTTCTTTTCTGCTTATGGAATGGTCAGCGTTTTCTTGCCCACGCTTCTTGTCAGCATTGTCTTGCACTGGATTGAGTTTCACATTCTTCACTGAGATTCACCTGGACTTTTGTACCTGCTAAAACACAAACAAATCCACGCCCCCGAAGAGACTGGAGGATTTTCTCAAAATCTCGGAGGTGAAGAATGGGTCCTGATATGAAAATAAAACATTGATCAACTCTGTTTCAGTCTCTATGCAATTGCATAGGGAAATGTAAAATGACAGCAATTAGAAATCAATTAGATAATACACATAACCAATAACACATCTGAAATCATACAATTGTCAAACGCTACAACACTGAACTGTCATCCCAGAGTCTGCGACAGCTGATGAACCTTACAACAACAGAGAAGTGGAGAATCCATGTCCGGATTCATGTTTCTCCAAACTCCTTCTGAAAACAGGCTCAGCTATCATAGACGGTCAAATTGCCAAGCCAAAAAGACTTGAATACTTTTTGATGCAGAAAACATCTGGGCTGATTGTCAATCACTCCATTCAAGTAGAGCTAGGACTTGGCCAGAGCCCGAACTCTAATTGATGGATATCACTTAGCACATTCTTAAAATGAGACTCTTAAAAACAGCAATTATGAATAGGAAACCTTAGGATTAAAGATCTATCAAACCATTAAATAATTGGATCCTTCTGAAACTTCTGTTGGGATAGAAATTCTTCAAACACAGTAGACGTCTTGAATTCTTGGCTGAAGTACCTCTGTAATAACTGAAGAAACAATAAATGAAGAAAACCACAAAAGCGACAATTTGGATTTAAAAGAAATCCAAAAACCTGTGAGTAGTTAGGAAATAAAGACAAGATTCTGAAGAGACGTGGCTTCTCACAAAAGAGATAGTGGAACACTGGCTGGCTATAAACACTACAATACCCTGATAATAATTCTTATCACAAATTCTGAGAATTCTCATTATATAATCAACTTATCAACAGGAAGTATTTGAAGGAGTTAAGACAACCTTTTTAAAGTATTCATATAACATTAATAGCAATCCTTATTTATCAGTATTACCTATAAAATCTAAAAATAACAAAGGTTACAAACTCACTGACAACAATCCCTAAAACTCTGAACCATTGGAGAATCAGCTGATGACCCCACAGATAGGATCTGATTGATGTTTCTCAAATGCTCTGTCTTCAGAGACACTTTGAGTAATTGAATCCTTACTAATACTTCTATCTTTATATGGTGCCGTCTCTCTCCCTGAGAGGCATTTTTCAAAATAGATTTCCACCTACATCATATTTGGAATAACATTGATTTGCATTGATTTTCCCTTCTTTTTTCTGTATCTTGGGCAAAAGCCTGGTGCTTTCTCACTTTTCTCTGATTTTTGGACAACTTTTTTTTTCTTTCCACGCCCATCTTTTGCATCTGAGACTTGATCATCTGATAAATGCTGTTTCTGTCACTTCTGTGGGACTAGCCTGTTGAAGAGCTCGGTGTGCCTCACTCAACATGTGCTGCACCCGCGAAAAATCTCCAACTTGAGATTTGATGGAGGCTGAAACTGTGTGCTGGCTGCTGCGGTTGGCTGGGTGCTCATTGCCTTGGGATCGGAGAGGGGTGGTACTTGGGGCAGCCTCTGTACCCTGATCACGCCCCGTCTCTGCCTGTGCCGTCACGGGAGTGTGGACAACCCCGCCCCGACCGCGCCTCCCCTGCGCTCGTCTCGGCGCAGGCGCGGTCTCGGAAATGTCCTTCTCTCTCTGATCGACACTAGTACAGCTCAGATCCCATTCTGGCCCCGTGCCAACACCCGCAGCCGGCGCGCGGTCCCTGCTCGGCCGGTGCCCGTCCCGCGTCCGCGAACTGGGGAAAAAACCCTTCGCGCCCTGACTTCCGGGTCCTGCATCATCACCACGCGTCTCCTGCGTCTGCCTACGGGCACCGCCTGGAGCCCTGCAGCTGCTCCAAGCCCACCGCCCGCGTCTGACGTGGACGCTATGATTTGAGAGCCCTTCCCGGACGTCCCGCGGGTCTCGCCCTGCGCGCGCGTCCCTGGCACCGCGCCAGCTGAGGCCGCCGCCGTCGGTGTCATGCTCACAGCCCCCGCGCCGAAACTCGCGTCCCCCACTGCCTCCGCGCTCCCCCCGCCGCTCGCCGCCGCCGCCGCGCAGCCACGCTCGCCGCGAGCTGGGCTTTCGGGGTAGAGGAATTGGAGGCGGTAAAGCTGCTTCCCACTCCCTCTCATCGGGAGTTATTTCCCGCTCCCTCTCATCGGGAGCTATTTCCCGCTCCCTCTCATCGGGAGCTATTTCCCGCTCCCTCTCATCGGGAGCTATTTCCCGCTCCCTCTCATCGGGAGCTACTTCCCCAGGGCTGGTTGGGACCAGAGACAATCTCTGCTTTGAGCTTTGCTCTCCTCCCCCCGCCCCTATGGGATTCACAATTAATGACCTTTTAGCTCTACTCCGGGATCTTGCCGTAATTGCCTCTAACATGATCCTTGCTGGGGATAAAAGCTTCAAGGCCGTTTTACCTTTTTTCAAAGATTTTCACAAGGTGTGTGGCTGCCAGACCTTGTAAGGCTGACAAAATCCTTAACTGTTCCTGAGAGCATGTCCCCTCCATGTTCTCAAATCTCAACCTTCTTACCAAAAGCTGAATCATTTGCAAGGTCCGTCCGGAGGTCGCCCTGGTCACTGGCCCCCCCGTCAGATCTGGATGCGAGTCTGTTTAGCAGAAGTTGAATCTTGGGTCTTCTGTGTGGATTTTTTTTTTTTTTCTTTTTTTTTTTTTTCTTTTTTTTTTTTTTTTTTTTTTTTTTTTTTTTTTTTTCTTTTTGGGAGTGCCTGCTTCTTTTCCTTGTCCTTTTTTGTTCTCTTCACGGGCTGTGTTTCAGCGGCTGATGTCTGGTGGCGTGGCTGCCTGCCAACTGCCCACCTGGGTGCTTTCTTGCTGCCCAACGTGTCGTGGTCTCTCTTTTGCAGCCCATCTCTTGCAGCCGTCTCTCTTTCCGCCCATCCGGGTTGTTCTCTTGCCGCCCAGCTCTTGCAGCCCACCTGGGAATGCCAGATGCCGGGTCTTTCTTGCAGCCAAGCCAGGGAGCGCCAGTTGCCGCATCTTTCTTCGAGCCCACCCAGGGAACGCCAGTTACCGTGTCTTTCTTCGAGCCCACCCAGGGAACGCCAGTTGCCGGGGGCTGTCTTTTTAGCCGGTCAGAGTGACCCCGACTAAAGTTCTAAAGTTTCTTTTCCCAGCCCGGTACTTGAAGAAGAAGTCAGAGCTCTTCATTTTTTCGGTCTCAAGATTGTTTATTGCATCTTATCTATAAAGTTCTTTCTCCCTGTCCAGCCGAGATCCGTTTGGCAGGACAGCCAGAGGCACTCCCCCCTCCTCCAGGGCGGTGTTATCTTTATATACTACAAACTACGTGTACAATATTTACAGTTATTTTCCAATACCTATCATCTATATTAGACAGTGAGTTTCTACTTTAGACCAATCTAAAAGTGCCAACATCACCAGACAAGATGGAGGTAGAGAAGAAGAAGAAAGGCTAGACACGCCCAAATCCCTCCATCTTGTCACCAGAAACCCCTATACCAAAAATCCTAAAACCTACAATTAGACTCTGTAATTATTTATTCTTACACTATTTACACTATTGTGGCTTTTATCTCTTTCTATAAAGGTGACAAGTTATTCCGTGGTTCATAATCGAACCCACTGGTGTTCTGGGCTGTGTGCCAGGGTCTCCAAGCCCCCTGGCAAGGGTCCCAGGAAACTCCGGACTCCCAAAGGGATGTCCTGAGTTCCGACAAATGGGCCCATCAATGCCTTCCCATCTGACTCAGAGATAACTCCCTCTGGGAGCCATTTCTGTTTAATAGACCCACCTCATGACTAATAGAATGATAACAGCCCATTGTGAGATGCTCTGCCCAGGGGGGAGGAGCTAAGTATCCCCACCTGGATATAATCTGGGTTTTGGGACAGAACAAGCAGTCTTTCCACTGGATTGCCAGAGGAACAGCTGCCTTTTCAACTGGATTTTCAGAGGAAGACTAAACCCTTCTAGAGGACCACTGCTCCAACAGACTCACATGTGCCTCTCCAGGAGGACTGCAGCCAAGCCTCTAATCTAACTGGACTACTACCAACACCCTGACCAACCGGGTGTCAGGTTGTATTCAGACTCTGTCAGTGGTTTTTCTTTTGTATTATTGCATGTATTTTGGTTTTTTTTTTTCCCTTTTATTAATAAATTGTGTTTCTGACTTGCAGTCTCTCACTGGTTTTGCTTTTAAAGCAGAACACCCTGTCACATCAGGTGCAGGGAGGTGACCCTGTGATCCTGTGCTGCTCAGTGCTGGTGGGCTCAGACCCTGTCTCCTTCACTTGACTGCACAACAGGCAGGAGGTGGCCCATGGTCCTCTCCTGGAGCTGGGGGATGTCGATGTGGGACATTCAGGCACCTACCAGTGCGTGGCCACAAGCCAGCTGGACAGGCACCATGTGTTCCAGGCACTCAGCCCCGACCTGTCACTGGAGGTGACACCACAGGGACACAGGGACACAGGTGGGGTCACACAGGGTCATTGGGATTGCGGAACCCCCGGAGTGACAGGTAACCCTGATGTGTCCCTTCTGTCCCCAGCAGTGGCCACAGGAGTTGGCAGGTCTCTCCTTTTCCTGGTCCTACTTGTGGGCGTAGCTGTGGGCTGGCATCGGTGGAACATTATGTGTGGGTGACAAGAGGGACAACATTGCTGCTGGGGAGGTGGGAGGCCACATAGAATGTGGGGTGAGGGAGTAGCACCCATAGCCCCTGACTTTGGCAGCACTGAGAGCTCAGGACCTTTGCTCAGGGTCCTTAAGGATTTGGGGAGGTGTGGGGGGGTCTCGCAGGGATGCTGGGGATCCTTTCAGTGATCATGGGGGAATTTGGAGAGTCCCACTCCATGCCAGTCTTGGGCTTCTGAGGGCTTAGTGGGTCCAGAGCACTGGGGTGGTTCAGGGGTTCTGGGGGGCATCAGGGGATGCTCAGGGGTCCTGTGGGAAATTGAGGGTCCCTTGGGCATTTAGGATTCCTTAGAGGGGTTAGGGCCCTGGGGATCCCACAGTCACCCCTCCCCTCTTTCCATTGCAGCAGCCAGGAAGCAGCAAGAAAGGTGAGTGGAGGGCTAAAACCTCACTCTCCCCTTTTACCCCAAGCCCCAAGACCTCCCATTCCCTCCCACACATCCCCTTTATTCCCTCAGGCCCCTCCCCAGATCCCCTGGCACCCCAGAGGAGTGGGAGGTGCTGTACACCCCCGTCATGGTCACCAAGAGGGTAGGGGGTGAGTACAGGGTGGGACACATGCAGAGGGACATATCACCCACGAGTGTCACCCCCACCCAGATCCTACAGCCCGTGTGTCTCACAGCAGCCCCCCTGTGCCACCACACTCTAGGTTCCTCAGGTGACCTATGCAGAACTGTGGGGACACCACGGGCAACTGTGGGAAGCCGGTGACATCTACAGGAATGTGCTGTGAGACTTCGGGCATGGCTGGACACTGGGGGGCTCTGGGGGAACTGGGGGGCAGTGGGGGACTCCACCCATGGGCAGCCACACATGTGTGTCCTCTTCATGGCTCCTGTCAGTGCCCGACATTCACAGGTAGGTGGGCACAAGTCAGGGTCATGTGTGAGGCTGCACAGGCCACCCAGAGCTCCCCATGCCTCAAAACCCTCAAGGGCTTCCATACCCTCCTTCCACTACCACAAGTACCTCCCCATTCCACATCCAAGTGCTCCCAGTACCCTCAGAGACTTCCCCATTCCTTCCCCACTGTGCTCCCAGTACCCCCAGGTGCTCCATATTCTCCCTCCCAGTGCCTCTCCATTGCTCCCGCTATATCCAGGTCCTCCCCATTCTATTTCCCAGTACCCCTGTACTCCCAGTGGTTCTGCAATCCTCCTCTCAGCACTCCCAGTACACCCATGGCTCCTGTCTTAGGTTACAAGATGTGGCTGTGGGTGCATATTCTATTGCCATCTGTTAGAGGTGGGGCAGTTATCTTCTGTTAATTGGGCAGTTTTCTTTATTTCTTCCACAACCAATCCTCCCTCTGGCTAATATCTTCTGTTAATGGGCCATTGAGTGTCACTGCATGACTGATAAAATTACATCATCCCATTGTGAGATGCTCTGCCCAGGGGGAGGAGGCAAGCATTCCTACCTGGATATAATCTGACATTTGTAACACCACAGCCAGTGTTTTACCATTGGATTCCTTGAGGAGCAACCTTCTTTTCCACTGGATTCCCAGAGGAAAACCAGGCCCATCTACACCACCACTGGACCTTCAGAGGAAAACTCCACCCTTCTCCAGGATCACTGTTCCAACAGAACCACAGCTGTCATTGCAGGAAGACTGCAGCCACCATTTAATGGGACTGCTCCCAGCACCCTAACCCACAGCATGTCAGGTCATATTCTAACTCTGTCAGTATTCTTTCCTATAACTGCGCTTTATTTTTTTTTTTTTTTTTTTTTTTTATTTTAATTTGAAATTACTGCTCACTTCAAAAATTTTAGCAGTTTTAATAAATCTTAACAAAAATACAACAAAAGGATTAAATATGGAAAAACAGGCCTGGGAGCCTCCCTCATGGCTGCTTACCACATGGCTCGTCTTCAAGATGGGTGCTTTGCCTTTTATACTTCTGGGGGGTTGCATCAGCCAACCATGGCCCCTCCCAAAGTCTGTCAGACAACACTTCTTTGCCGTTTATTGGTGGAGATTGCATTCTTGCAACTTGATTGGTGCTTCAGGTGTTGTCATGCTGTGCCCTTGAGTAGCAACTAGCTTCTCCGTTCTCAACTGCCCTGTAGGAGGGGGACATGTACACGCATTCCTTTTACCTGTCCTAAATAACCCAAGCTGTCCAGTGGCAACAATACAGAGGACGGGTAAAGGGGACTGTGAGGAGAACAGAGGACATCTAAACAATAAACTATTTACACAATATTAATTCCTTAATTGCGAGAGTCAATAATCTCATTATTCATCTATAACTATTTTTATTTTTACATTTTCCTCTTAGAGGACTGTTATTCCTACTCCCATATCTTTACCTGAGAGTTGCTTAATTCCAAAATTTTAATAATTCAGAGGGAAGGGGTTTATATTTTCCCTTTCAAGAGAAGCTCCTGCCTTTCTTAACAGACACCTGTCTTTTCAATCCAAGTCGAGCCCCAAAAATCCTGCAAATCCCACACTGATCTGCTCAACAACCTGACCAGGTCCTTCCTTTCTGAGCCAAACCAGGCACAGCTGAAAAAACAAAAACAATTTCTCCTGGTTTAATCAAAAAGCTGCATTTTGGGTCCCATAAGAGGGACAGGGGTGCTGTGCCCCCTGGCACTGGGGGAGGGAAAGGGGAGCTCCTGGGGGTACTGGGAGCACTGGAACGGGGAGCTCTGGGCAGCCGCATATGGGACCCCGCATTCATGACCACCCCACCATGGCACAGTGAGCACCCATGGGAGCTGGAGGGTGGACACACAGTGGAGGATGCCCTCAGGCAGGGACCTCCAGTGCCCCCAGTGACCAGAGTGTCACAGCATGTTCTTGTAGATTTCACTGGAGTCCTGCTGTTGCCCATGGGGTACTGGCAGATCTGCACTGGTCACCTGGGGGTATGTGGCACAGGGGGGCACTGCAAAAGACACGGGTTGGGGAAAGCTGGGTGGGAGGTGACACCCGTGGGTGACTTGTCCCTGTCCCACACCTGTACTCACCTCCTGCCTTCTTGGTTCGCACAACCTGGCTGTACAGCACCTCCCCTGCCTCTGGAGGGGTCAAGGGCTCTGGGAGGGCCCTGCAAGGATAAGAGGGTGGATGTGGGGATGGGGGTGGTCGTAGTGAGCATAAAATAGGGGATCAGACCTGGAGCCCCCTACCCACTTTTCCTGCTGTTTCCTGAGGCCTGCAAAGGAAAGGGGGGAGGGGTGACTGTGAAGTCTTCAGGGCCCCTGAAGACCCTTGAGACCTCTGACAGCCCCCAGGAGCCTCATACATCCCTGAAGCCTCTAATAAGCCTTGAGCCACCCCTTCAGCCCCCTGAGCCCCCAAAATGCCCCAAAACCATGACAGAACCCCCAACGTCCCTGCATAACCCTGCAGGATCTCCCAAAATCCCCCAGGACCTCCAGCTGACCTCTCTGGAAATTCAGCTTCACCCAAGTCAAGAGCTGTTGGTGCCACCCTATGCGGCCATCCCTATGCCCCCCCCTCCCCCCCCCCCATTCTGGAGGGGCTTCACCCTAATCCCTGAGAGTTCCATTCCCCTTCATTGTCACCCAGCCAGGTGGTGCCACCGGTGCCAGCCCCCAATGATAACCAGAAGCAGGACAAGGAACAGGAGGAACCCACTGACCCCTGCGGCCACTGCTGGTGAAAGAGAGGGACACATTGGGGTCACCCTGAAGTCTGGGGTTCCTGAGCCCCCCCGTGTGACCTCATGGGACTCCATGTACCCTGTACCCTGTTCCTGTGTTGTCACCTCCAGAGCCAGCTCTGGGCTGAGTGCCTGGTGCCCATCCAGCTGGGTGGTGGCCATGCACTGGTAGGTGCCTGAATGTCCCACATCAATGTCCTCGAGCTCCAGGAGGGGACCCCGGGCCACGTCCTGCCCGTCATGCAGCCAGGTGAAGGTGACAGGATCTGAGCCCACCTGCACCAAGCAGCACAGGGTCACGTTTTCACCTGCATGCACCTGGTGTGACAGGGGACTGAGGGTGATGGTGGAATTGGCCACAGGCACTGTGGGGACAGAGACAGGGCTGGCACTGGGCGAGGTGGGATGGGGGTGCTGTGGGTGGGGTCACCCCAACCTGAGGGTCCATCTAACCCAGGACAGTGATATTCAGGGGGACACTCTCAGCTATGCTGTCCCCACACTGGTAGTGGCCACTGCTCTTGTCCCCAACCTGGCACAGCTCCAGGTGGGGCCAATGCCCAGACATGCCCCCGAGCCGCCCCAGTGCCAGGAGAAGGACAGGGGACATATCCTTGTGACCACTGTGTAGCTCAGCACCAGGTGGTGCCTGAGTGCCACCTGCCCCCTGGGAGGCTGTGCTGGCATGGACACCCCTGAGTCTGGGACTGCATCTGGAAGGGGGAACACCAGGGGGCAGTGAGGGACTTGGTGGGGGATCAGGGAGGGGCAGGGAGAGCCCAATGAGAGAGAGGAGGTGCAGAGTTGTCGGGGGCTTGGAAAGGAACCCAAAGGAAGAATGGGGGGTTTAGAGAGGGGACACCTGGAGAGGGAGATGAGGGGGACCCCAGTGAGGGTCTGGGGACCCAGGGAGGGATGGTGGGACTTGGACCATGGGGGAACCGCTGAGAGGGGCAGGGTTGACTCAGAGACAGGTGAAAGGACCCAGTGAGGGATGGGGGGGACCTGGGCAATAATGGAAGTACCCAGGCGGGGGACCTGAGGAGGCTGTGGGGGTTCCCCGTGCCCATCCCCGCACTCACTGTGCACAGTGACGCGGAGCCAGGCCCTGCTCTTCTGCACAGCACCCCCCATCAGAGCGCACCTTGCAGCTGTAATTTCCCTAGTGAGAGACCCCCATGGCTGGCACCAGCAGCTGCAGGGACCCCTGTGTGTCCCCCACCACCTGCCCATCCCGGTAGAACACATGCAGGAAGGTGCCGCAGGGGCTGCAGGGGGCTGGGGGTGCTGAGGTAGCTCAGAGTCAGGAGGGACCCCTCAGTGGGCTTGGGGGGACCCCCCAGCACCAGCACTGGGAAGAGCTCTGGGAAGGAGAGGAAAGGGGGATTTGTGACCCTGAGTCTCTGGGGAGGGGCTGTGGGGGTGTTGGGGGGGGGGGGGGGGGGGGGGGCGTGGGGTGCTTACCCTGCACTGTCACTGTCACCAGTGCTGACTCCCCCCATCCCTGTGATACCCTGGATTTCACTCAGCTCCCGCAGTGGTAATGGCCGCTGTGTTGCAGCTGCAGAGGGGACAGGGACAGCTTGGTCCCTCTGAGAGACTCCTCCAGTTCCTTCTCATCCTGGTAAAATCGCACCTGGTGACTGACATGGCCTGGCTGTACTGGCCATCTCCTGCTCCAGCAATGTCACCATCTCCTGCTGCAGCAGCGCCCATGCTGGCACCTGCAGCACTAGCTGGTCTGTGGGACAGGAGGGTCCCATATCACTGAGGGTCTCGAGACAGGTCCTAGATGGGTCCGCATGGCACTGGGGACATCTGGGTGGAGTCTCCATTGCATGGGAGGATTGCAGAGACACCAGGAGGAACCATGTGGCAACGGTGTCACAACAGGAGTCCCATCACACTGGAATGCAATGAGATGCACTGCGATGTTCCTGTGTGGAGGGGACAGGCTCTTGCCACATGAGGGGTGTGAGGCCACCCACGAAGTGGAGCCTACCCAGACCTATCAGGGGCCACCCTGATCATTTAAGATGCTCCCTCACCATTTAAGACTCTCACTTAGAGTGAGAGGGGAGGCTGAGTCCACTGCTGGGTCTGTCACACGTGTAGATGCCACTCTCGGTGACAGTGAATTACATATATCCCTCCTGCCCCTAGCGCCACCCGTCCTTCTGCCAGGTGGTGGCACCAGCGGTCCCCGAGCCCTGGCAGGTCAGTGTCACCTGGTCCCACAGCACCGCCGGCCTCCGGGGGGGGCTCCACGAGGCGCTGGGTGGTCTGGGCACCTGTGGGTGACAGGGGACACCAGCCTGGCAGTGCCAGCACGGGGCTGGGAACAGCGGGGTGGTGACATGGCATTCCCCAAGGACTCACCAGCGAGGCCAAGGGTCTGGGCTGGAAGGGAGAGGGGACAGGGCTGGGTGGGGGTGGCCCTGCAGGGACAGCAGCACCTGGGGGACGAGGTGTGGGGGCTGTCCCCAAACTGTCCCCACGAGAACACTGGTAGCAGAGAGGTCTTGAGGACAGGGACATCTCGGTTACCCTGTGCTGAGACAGGACATGGGGACACTGTGGATGCTCCATGTTTGCACACGTCACCTCCACCAGCTCTATAGCACATGTCCCCACAGCCACATCCCCATGGCCCTGTGCCCATGATCCCATTCCAATGGGCAGGTGCCATGGCTCATCTGCTTTGTATATGGCCCCTATCCTTGTCCCCACATCTCTATCCCCCTGTTCCTCTCCCCACATCCCAGTTGCCCTCTTCCTGTCTCCACAGCCACACCACAACGCTGGTCACACTGGGCTCCATGCCCATGCACTGGCTCTGCTGCCATTGGGGAACTCAGGGGACTCCACAGCCCCCACTGTGCCCCCTCCCCACTGGTCTCTGCCTCACCAGGGCCCATCTCCAGGGTGTCAGGCCTGTGCCCAGGGCACTAAACCCACAGGAGCAGCAACACATTCCCAGCTATCACAGTGTCCCCAGCCATGTGGACTGGCTGTCACTCGCTGCTGTGGCCACTGCTCCCCTGGCTGGCCGCTCTTCCGAAGAAGGGGAATGAAGCAAGGTCACGTCCGTCCACACGTGTGTAGGTGGCCCTAGGTGGGGACAGCGTGAGGACAGGATGGGGGCAGGAGGGTGGGGACATTATGGGATAGTCTGGGGACATGGTGGGTGATGCTGTTGGCAAGAGTGGGGGCTCAGGGGGATGTGGGGAACCAAGAATGGGTGTCCAGGAGAATGGGGGTCCAGGAGAATTGGGGTCTCCATGCCTGGTGGGATTCAGGGATGGAGGTCATGTGGGAAGAGGGTCTCCAGGGATTTGGGGTCATGGCATGTGGGTCCCAGGGTTGGGGGTGCAGAGGAAAAAAGGGGACCCTTGGGAATAGGGGTTCTGGGGGAAGAAGCAGCTCATGGGATGGGATGAAGGCAACAGTGGTCCTGGGCAATGGCAGTCCTGGGATGGGGGTCCCCAGAGAGGAGAAACCAAGGCAATGGGGGTCCCATGGTTGGGTTCCCAGGGGAATGGGGGTGCCAGGGATGGGCAGTGGCTTGGCGGGCAGGTTGTTCACAGCTTCCTTCATGGGATGCCTCAGATTTTGGGTTGACTCAGAGCCCAGCACAGCCCCCAACCTGGGCCACTCCAGGACTGTCCTTGGTTGCTCTGAATCTCTGCCCCACACACCCCTGCGCTTCTTCCCGTCACCCCCCATTTCCTGGCTCATCGATCTCAGGGAACACCTGAGGCCCAATTGGTTCAGACAAAATTATACATCCATAGAATAAAGGCAAGAATCTTTTCCCACACCATTTTTTTCCCAATAAAAAACAAACTCAGCAAAAATCAAACTGACAAGGTATGAAATGCTCTGGTTTCTAGAATCCTTTTAATCATTGCTTTCCCAACAAGTCACTCATAATAAAAACACAAACAAACCACAATGTTATGAGACTTTCTGGTTCCCTTTAGGAGCCCATTGCTGCATCCCACAGCAGTGTTTGCTTGTGGATGACACCGAGTGTGGAATCTCCCTGAGTGTCCACCAGTTCCATGGGATTGTTCCCTGCCTGCTGGGCAGCAACCCAGCCCCTAAGGAAGCCTTTTCTTGGGTCATATTTAGGAACCCCCCCCCATTTTTCTCATTCCCACCGTGAAACTTGATTTACTTACCTGGACTGCAATTCCCAGGATCTCCAACCCCAAGGAACACCATCCTGGTAATTCCAGTCTCTGGGACCCCCCTTTCCTTGGAGGCCTTGATTCTCCCAAGATTCCCGTTCTTACAGGGCCCCCCTTTCCCCGGGGGCCTCAATCCCTTGACTGCCACCCTATAATAACAGATCCCTGGAGGCCATATTGTTCTGGGACGCTCATCCCCCAAGTCTGAGTCCACCCAACCAGTGGGACCCCCATTCCCATCGGACCCCATCCCTGGGCACCCCATTCCCCTGGACACCCATCCCTGGCTCCCTACACCACCTCAGCCTCCAAATTCTGGCAACACCATGTCCCACCATCACCCCCATGTCCCACAAGGTGCTCACCCTGCCCCCATCCTGTCCCCACCCTACCCTCACCAAGGTCCACATAGGCATGGGGATGACACATGACCTCACTCCCTCCTCCTTCATCCAAAGAGCCGCCAGCCAGGGGAGCGCTGGCCACAGCAGCAAGTGACAGTCAGTCCATATGGCTGGGAATGCCAGGATGACCGGGAAGGTGGCGCTGCTCCTGTGGGGTGAGTGCCCCAGGCACGGGCCTGACACACTGGGGATGGGCCTTGGTGAGGCAGAGGCGAGTGGGAGGGGGCACAGGGGAGCTGTGGGGTCCCCTGAGGTCTCCAATGGCAGCAGAGCCAGTGCATGAGGTGACCCCAGAGCCATGGGGTGGCTGTGGAGTCAGGAAAGTGGGGACAATAACAGGGGGAAAGGGATTTCAGGAGGCATCATGGGGCTGGTGGGGGTGACCACTGCAACAATGGAGAAGCTGTGAAGTCCCCATTTCCAGGTATCCAAAGTGTCCCTGTGTCCTGACTAAGCAAGGTCTAGCCAAGGTGTCCCTGTCCTCAAGGAGTCCTTGTCAGATAATGACAGTTTATGGACAGCTCCCACACCCAGTCGCTCCCTGCCACTGTCTGCGTGCTGCAACCGCCACCCAGCCCTGCCCCTTCTCCCTTCCAGCCCAGACCCTCGGTCTCACTGGTGAGTCCTCAGGGGATGCCATAGCCCCACCCCGCTGTTCCCAGCCCCATGCTGGCCCTGGCAGGCTGGTGTCCCCTATCACCCACAGGTGACACTGACCTGCCAGGGCTCAGGGACCGCCGGTGCCATCACCTGGTACAAGGACAGGTGGCACTGGTTTCCGGAGAGACAGGACCGCTTCACTGTCACTGAGAGTGGCACCTATGAGTGTGACAGACCCGGCACCAGGCGCAGCCCCCCCATGAGAGTCTTAGATGGTGAAGGGGGTTTGGTTGTCTCCAGCATGGCACCCACCGGGACCCCAAGGGCTCTGGGTGGGCTACACTCCATGGGTCATCTCCTGGTGTGACCAGATCTCATCCCCTGTACACGGGGACATCCCAGAGCATCTCAGAGCAGAGGGACCCCAGTTCTGGATTCGGGGAACCCTGGTGCACTGTTTTGTTCCAGTTTGGGGGTCCATGAGAAAATGGAATGCCCCTAATGTCCTAAGACTCCTGTGTCCTGCAGCTCTACTGGTCCTGCAGGTGCCAGTGCGGGAGCTTATGGAGGGGCACCTGGTGACACTGCGCTGCCAGCACTGGGAGAACATGTCAGTCACCAGGGTGCAATTCTACCATGGGGAAAAGGAGGTAGGGAGGTCCCTCAATGGGACCTGTCCCCTCTGCAGCTGAGCTACAGTGGCCGCTACCGCTGCGGGGGATGGGTGGGCTCCGAGGTGGTACTGTGGGCACGCTCGGTGCCATTGACAGTGACTGTGCATGGTGAGCACCCCATAGCCACCACCCCAACACCCCCACAGCCCCTCCCCAGGGACTCAGGCTCACAAATCTCCCTCTTCTCTCCTTCCCACAACTCTTCACAGTGCCAGTGCTGGAGATCCCCCCCCCAAACCCTCTGAGAGGTCCCCCACTGAGGGGACTCTCAGCTTCTTCAGCACCCTCAGCCCCCTGCAGCCCCGAGCCCCCCTCCTGCATGGTTCTACCAGGAAGGGCAGGTGGTGGGGGGCCCGCAGGGGTCTCCACAGCTGCTGGTGCCTGCCGTGGAGGTCTCCCACTCAGGGAATTACAGCTGCAAGGTGCGCTCCGAGGCGGGGAAAAGCAGCGCCCAGCTCCGAGTCACAGTGCACAGTGAGTGCAGGGATGGGCATGGGGAACCCCCACAAACTCCTCGGTTGCTCTTGCCCTATCTGGAGATCCCTGTAACTGCCCGGGTCCCCCACCCTTTCCTGGGTACCTCACCGGATCCCCTAGACCTATGTGGGTACCCCCATCTCCTCCATTACCATTTTCCACATTCCACCATTACTGCTGGGGTCACCCTCTGTGTCCCCCCGTTCCTCACTGGGGTCCCTTCACCTGTCTCTGATTCAACCACAGCCCTCTCTGATCTCCCCCCATGGTCCTCAGATCCCACCATTCCCTCCCTGGGTCTACATGCCCTTCCTGGGGTCTCCCCATCTTCCTCTCCAGATGACCCGTCCCTGAACCCTCCATCCTTCCTTGGGGTCCTGTTCCAAGCCCCCCTCCTATCTCTACGTCCCATTTCCTCACTGGGGTTCCGCTTCCCCTCTCCCATCCCCTCCCCACAACGGGTCCCTCACTGTCCTGTCGTGCTCCCCATCCCGCAGGGGTCCCGCTCTTGGGGGTGTCCCTGTCAGCGAAACCTCCCGGGGCACAGGTGGCACTCAGGCGCCACCTGATGCTGAGCTGCGCGGTGTCCAAGAGGACAGGTCCCCTGTCCTTCTCCTGGCACCGGAGGGGCTCAGGGACACCGCTGGGCACCAGCCCTTGCCTGGAGCTGTGCCAAGTTGGAGACAACGATAGCGACCAGTACTAGTGCTGTAACAGCAATGGAGACAGCGTGGCAGAGAGAGTCCCCCTGAATGTCACCATCCTGGGCAAGCAGGACCCTTGGGCTGGGGGTGACCCCAACCACAGCACCCCCATCCCTCACCATGTGCCAGCCCTGTTTGTGTCCCCATAGTGCCCGTGGACAATGCCACCATGACCCTTGGTCCCTGTCACATCAGGTGCACCCAGGTGACAACGTGACCCTGTGCTGCTCCGTGCAGGTGGCTCCAGCCCCTGTCACCTTCACCTGGCTGTGGAACAGGCAGGAGGTGGCCCTGGGTCCCCTCCTGGAGCTTGGAGCGGTTGATGTGGGACATTCAGGCACCAACCAGTGCGAGGCCACCAACCAGCTGGGACAGGACGGGCACCGAGGGTTCCGGGCACTCAGCCCTGAGCTGGTCCTGGCTGTGACACTGCAGGGACACTGGGGTACAGGTGGAGTCACACCAGGTCACACGGGGGGTGCAGGACCCCAGGGCTTCAGGGTGACCCCGATATGTCCCAATCTGTCCCCATCAGTGGCTGCAGGGCTCAGTGGGTCCCTTCTCTTCCTGATCCTGCTCCTGGCTGTCATTGAGGGCTGGCACCAGTGGCACCACCAGAGTGGGTGACGAGGGGTGATGCAGATCCCAGGGATTGGGGTGAAGCCTCCCTAGAGTATAGGGGCCATAGAGTGGCACCAAAAGCTCCTGACTTGGGTGAAGCTGAGCCCCCAGAGACCTCAGCTTGGAGTCCTGGGGGATTTGGGGAGGTCCTGCAGGGTCATGCAGGGAAGTTGGAGGTTCTGTCAGGGGTTTTGGGGGAGTTTGGGGACTCTGTGGTCTCAGTGGATTCAAAGGGTGGTTCAAGGTATTTTTGGGGTTTCAGGGGGTTTTTGCTCAAGGGTCCTGGGGAGAGTCAGGCATCCCAACAGTGTTCTGAGGCCCTGAGGACCCCACAGTCACCCCTCATGCCTTTCCTTTGCAGCCCTCAGGAAGCAGCAAGAAAAGTGAGTGGGGGACTCCAGGCCTGAACCCCCATTTTACCCCCACCACAAAACCTCCCCCATGCCCACAGACACCCCTTATCCCTGCAGGACCCCCCAGAGCCCTTGCCCCCCCACAGGTGGGGGAGGTGCTGTACAGCGATGTCGTGACCCCCAAGAAGGCGGAGGTGACTACAGGGGGGACACAGGGGCACATCATCCACGGGTGTCACCCTCCATCCAGGTCCTCACAACTGGTGTCTCTCAGAGGGCCCCCCATGCCACATCCCCCCAGGTGACCTACATGGAGCTACCAGGACCCCACAGGAGACAGCGGGACCCCAGTGACATCTGTGAGAATGTGCTGTGACACAGGGGGCACTGGGGTCCCTGCCTGAGGGCACCCCCAGCTCCCACGGATGCCCACCAGGCCTGGGGGTGGCCATGAGTGGGGGCTCCCATGTGGGCCTGCCCAGAGCTCCCATCCCAGTGCTCCCAGTGCTCCCAGTACCCCCAGGGGCTCCCCATTCCTTCCCCCAGTGCCAGGGGGCACAGGACCCGTGTCCCTCTTACTGGACCCAAAACACAGCTTTTTGATTAAACCAGGAGAAATTATTTTTGTTTGTTCAGCTCTGCCGTGTTCGGCTCAGGAAGGAGGAGGATCCCAGTCAGGTTGTTTAACCAATCCTTCTCAGTTCTCAAGATTCAGAATTCAAAGGATCACGAAAGGAACAATTTCCAAGGAAAGCCCCCAACAAGGAACAAACCCCAGAAGCTGCCACCGGCACGTTTCCTCCACCAGGAAGAACCTGGCAGGCCCAGGACCTTCCTTGCTCTGATGGCCAAAGTGGCCTTCAGGTGGCTCTGGATTCTCTTGTCCCCTGTCCCAAAGCCCTCCTCTGCCATGCTCCCCACACAATGATGTCACAAAGGCCCTGTGGGGGTTCCAGAGCTTCCCCCTTTTCCAGGGCAGTCGGGATCAGGCCATGGCACAGGGTAGGGTTCAGTTTCCAGTTGGTTCCAGGAGCTCTGGATGCCCCTCCAGGTCAAGGCAAGCTGTGTCCTGCCCTCTGATGCCACAGGAATGGGGACAAAGGCTTTGGCAATGTCCATGGCGGCACCACCTGCTTGCTGAGGCTTGTCCTGGAGTTCCAGCCTCTCTCAGTGGCACTGGCCCTTGGTTCTGGCCCCTGCAGTCCCTATCATTGTCCATTCTCCACTGTACTCCACTCTAGCCATGTGGGGCTCTTGTCAGGGATATTCCCTGGAAATTGTTCCTTTTCTGACCCTTGGGATTATGAATCTTGTTGCTGTTGTTGTTGGTTTTGTTCTCTCATTGCTGTTTGCAGAAAATTGTTCCTTCAGCCCTTTGAGATGTTTGCCTTCTGTGCCTCCACTGGGAGGGGGAGGGGCAGCTGCCCCTGGTTTTTAGTGGCAGCCCAGAATTGGAGAATCCCATTCCTAAAGCCTGTTAGAGCTGGAACAAAGAAACCCTGTTTCTGCCAGTTTAACCCAAAAGCTGCATTTTGGGCCAACAGCAGGGGTTCTGTGCCTCCCTGGCATTGGGAGGAGCAATGGGGAGCCACTGGAGCATGGGGGTATATCTTGGGGTGGTTTTATGATGATGCCGTATTCCTGATTGCCTGCTTTATGCCCAGCAATGGCTGCTGTAGGTTTAAAGTGGGTCTGGGAGAGGGGTGGGAGCCTCGGAGCTCCTGTGCAGGCTTTGTTCAAAGCCTCCCTCTGGAGCATGCTGGATGCAGTGTGGTGTGGATCAGATGTTATTTTGTGGCTTAGCTAGCTTGGCTTTTTGTTAGCAAGAAGGTTGAACCGTAGACTCCATCGGCAATGGAAAATGGTGTTTTGTAATATTCTATGGTTTATAGTGTGATGAAGTAGAATCCAAGGAAAAAAATTCCTTCCCCTGGCTTGCAGAGGCTGCAGTATCAATCCTTTGGTGGCTTCTATTTTATTTTTCTCTTGAACTGTTTGGCTTAGTTTTGGTCTGAGATCAAACAATTGCCTAGACCATCAACTGCAAGCCTGAAGGAGCTGCCCCAGTCAGCCCAAGACCTCAGGAAAAGATGAACCAACAAGAGAAAGGGCACCAAAATCCACCAGCTTCATCTGCTGTGAGGAGGAGATCAATGCCAGAAGTTCAACAGGTTCCCACCTGTTTTGCCCAAGCTGCTGCACGAACTCTTGTTTCTTCCTTCCCTGAGACAAAAGCCAGCCCTGATTTTGTCCCTCCTTTACCACACAGACAGACCATTTATTTCTTGCCCTTGGATTTTGGGGATTTTTGTTCTGCTGTGCGCATGTGTAAAGTTGTGAAGGTTGAATATCTAGCATTTATTCAATTCTTTTCCAGTGCCATGCAGGCACTTTGTTTATAAATGAAGAGGGTTTTTTTCACTTTCACTCAGTGGCATTCATTTTTCTCATTGGCAAAAGGGATTACTGAAGCCCTTCTCTTTAGAGGAAACACTCATTCCAGAGCATTTTCTTCTAAATTTGTCTGTAAACCAAGATGAGTTACTGGGAGGAGGAATTGGGAGCCCCTGGGATCATAAGGGTACTGAGAGGGGGAATGGGGAGGCCCTGGATTCTCTGGGAGCAATAGAGAGGTACTGGGAAGAGGAGTAAGGAGCCCCTGGGGATACTGGGAGCACTGGGATGGGGAGTGGGGAGTACCTGGGGGTACTGGGAGGGGCACAGGGGAACCCCTCATGGTACTTGGGGTGGGGAATGGGGAGCACTTTGTTCTTGTGTAGCCCCCCTCAAATTGTGACCTGCTCCCGAACAGGATGGGAAACCACAGGAGCTGTGGAGGGGGAAACCCCAGAGCCCCCAGTGCCCCCAGTGCCCCCCTTCTCCTCAGTGTTGTGGCACATTCTCATAGATGTCACTGTTGTCCCGTGTTTGCTCATGGGGTTGCAGCAGCCTGGGGTAGGTCACCATGGTTTGCTGGAGGGGGGAGATGTGGGAGGGCCCTGCAAGAGACTCCATTTGGGGGACGAGGTGGGGGGTTTGACACCTGTGGGTGATGTGTCCCTGTCCCCTGTCCCCCATACTCCTTGCCCTCTTGGTGACCACATCTTTGGTGTCCAGCACTTCTCCCGCCTCCAAAATGTCTGGGGGGGCCCTGTGGGGAAAAGGCGGTGTCAGAAGCAGTCTGTAGAGGGAGAAAAAGGGGTCCTGGCTGGAGTGTTTCACTTCTCCTGGGGCTTTCTGGCAGCTTCAAAGGAGAGGGTGGAGAAGAGTATTGAACCCCTGGGGGTCCTCAGGACCTGAAAACTTCCCTGGGACTCCTGAACCCTCACCAGACCCTTGACTATCCCCAGCACTCCTTAGCACCCTGAAGCCCCAGAGAACCCCTGAATCATCCCTGTACCACCAACCCCCTGTTACTGCTGAACCCCCAGGATTCCAAGCTTCCCCCAGACAGGGAGGGGCACCCCATAAACTGTTCCAGGATTCCCAAAGCCCCCTGAACACCTCTGCACGACCCTCCAATACCTCCCAAGCCCAAACTGGAGCCCCTGGTACCATCATAATATTCCTCAAGGCCTCCCTGGAATGATACAGGGGTACCTGAAGACCTTCTGGAATCCCCAGCCTCAGTTGCTTGTTGCTGTCCCATTGTCTGCCTCCAATCCGGGGACCTCCCTTTGACCAGAGCATACCCATCCATATCCATTGTTACCCACCCACGCAGTGACATCGGTGCCAGTCCCCGATGACAGCCACAAGCAGGACCAGGAACAGGAGGGACCCAGTGACCCCTGCAGCCACTGCTGAGAACAGAGGGCCACATTGGGATCACCAAGAATCTCTGGGGTGCTGAAGCCCCCAAGGGACCCCACGTGACCCCCCTGTGTCCCTGTGACCATGCGGTGTGTTCCAGATTGCAAGGCAAGATGTATTCTATTACCATCTGTATGGCAGTTGTCTGGTGTCAAGCGGGCAATTTCTCTTTATCTCTCTCCCTGAGTGATCTGCTGATAACAAGCTATTGAATGCCTCCGCATGACTGATAAGAACTATAACTTCCCATTGTGAGATGCTCCGCCCAGAGGGAGGAGCCAAGCATTGCTACCCAGATATAATCTGGGGATTCTGACACCCCAGCATGGTGTTTCTCCACTGGATTCACCAGAGGAACAGCAGCTGCTTCTAATTCCATGAATCTGTGGAGGAAGAATACACCCCTTCTCTACAAGACCCACCCCCCCCACCCCTGCTTCAGCAGAAACACACCTGACACCTCAGGAGGACTGGAGCCACTTTTCCAACTGGACTGCTACCAACACCCTGACCAAAAGGGTGTCAGGTTAAGTTCTGACTCTGTCAGTGTTTTTCTAGTGTACTGCATTGTTTTATTTTATCCTTTTATGGTTTTTTTTCCCTTCCCTATTAAAGAACTGTTATTTCCTGCTCCCATATTTTTTGCCTGAGAGACCCTTAATTTAAAATTCATAGCAATTCAGAGGAGTAGAGGGGGTTTGCATTCTCCATTTCAGGGGAAGCTCCTGCCTTCTTTAGCAGGCACCTTTCTTTCCAAACCAAGACACAGTGTCACCTCCAGTGCCAGCTCTCAGCTGGGTGCACAGTGCCCATCCAGCTGGTTGGTGGCCACACACTGGTAGGTACCTGAATGTCCCATATTGACAATCCTGAGCTCTAAGAGGGGACTCTGGGCCACCTCCTGCCCATTCCACAGACAGATGAAGGTGCTGAGCCCACCTGCATGGAGAAGCACAGGATCACAGGGTCACCTACATGCACCTGGTGTGACAGGAGACCGGGGATGATGGTGACATTGGCCACGGGCACTGCGTGAACAGAGACAGGGCTGAGACCAGGAGGAGGGGCTGGCATCCAGCATGGGGAGATGAGGGATTAGCATGGAAACAGAGGGTCTCCTTCAGCCAGGACAGTGACCCCATGGTTTTGGGGGTCATCATGGGCTGTGTGATGAGGACATGTGATGGATGAGGGGTGAGGGATGAGGATGGGATGAGGCTAAGTTGAGGGTGGGATGAGGGATGCTGTGTCCAAGGGTGGTGATGGCCATGGGGGGGTATGGAATGATGTGGGTAGGATGGGATAGGTCCAATGAAGCATAACAACGGGGGCAAAAACCCCAGTTCCAAGGGTCTCACTGCCCTGGGAGGGTCACACTCAGTAGGGTGAATGTGACCTGATGTGGAGTGGGAGATGTGCCAGCTGGGATTAGGGATGCATGGCTTGGATGTCCTGGGTGGGGATATCTGCACCCAGACAGTCCCAGTCACCCTGGTCTGTGACACCCGTGGGTGGGGTCTGTGACCTGGGCTGGGTTGGGGATTGTGTGGGGGGATGAGGTGGAATGGGAATGTGTTGAAATGGGGATGCTGTGGGTGGAATCACCCTCAGCCTGAGGGTCCTGCTCACCCAGAACAGTGACGTTCAATGTGGAGCTCTTGGCCATGCTGTCCCCATCACCAGCCTGGCAATGATAGCGACCGCTATCCTCGTCCCCAATATGGCGCAGCTCCAGGCGGGGGCCAGTGCCCAGAAGTGCCCCCGAGTCCTCCTGGTGCCAGGAGAAGGACAGGCGACCTGTCCCTCAGGAGGCTGCACTGACAGGGACACCCCTGAGAGCAGGACCCCTACAAGGGAACACAGGAGAGACTGGTTACATGGGAGGAGTGGGGGGACACCAGGGAACAGTGAAGGACACTGGGAGAGGGTGAATCAGATAGGGGTGGGGGGATCCCTGTGAAGAAGAAGGGGGCCCAGAGATGGGGGGGTAGGCTTGTAAAAGGGTGGAGGAGACCCCAGGGAAAGATGTGAGATTTAGTGAGGCAACACTTGGAGACGATTGAAGGGAACACCAGGGGAGGTTTTGGGCACCCAGACAGGGATGGTGGGACCTGTGGACAATGGAGGGACCTCAGAGAGGGAGAGGTGCACCTAGGGAGGGGTGAGGGGACCTGGTGAGGGATGTGGGCACCAGGGAAGGTGCTGGGAGGGTGGCACGCAGAGGGTTGAGCAGTGATGGGGGATCTGGGAGAGATGTGTGGGCTCCCCTTGCCCATCCCTGCACTCACTGCGCAACATGACATGGAGCCAGGCACTGCTTTTCCACACGGTCCCCCCCTTGAAACGTACCTGGCAGCTCTAGTTCCCCGAGTGGGAGATTGCCATGGCAGGCACCAACAGCTGCAGGGATCCCCCTGTGGGTCCCCCACCACCACCTGCCATGCCGGTAGAACATGTGCAGGAGGGGGGCTCGGGGCCGCAGGGGGCTAGGGGGTGCTGAGGCAACTGAGAGTCAGGGGGGACACCTCTGTAGGCTTGGGGGGACCCTCTAGCACCAGCACTGTGAAGAGCTCTGGGAAGGAGAGGGGAGCTGAGGACTGTAACTCTTAGTCTACTGGGACATGGCTTTGGGGCTGTCAGGATATTAGAGTTCCAGCCATGGGGGTGGTGCTCACCATGCACTGTCATTATCACCTGTGTTGACTGTGCCCACAATGACAGCTCAGAGTCTACCCAGCTCCCCCAGCTGGTAGCGGCCGCTGTGGTTCAGCTACAGAGGAGACAGGGACAGCTCGGTCCCACTGAGGGACCTCCCCACCTCCTTGTCCTCACCATAGAATTGCATTCTGATGACCAACTTGTCCCGCCAGCGCTGGCAGCGCAATGTCACCGTGTCCCCCTCCAGCGGCACCCTTGCTGGTACCTGAAACACCAACCAGGCTGCAGGACACAAGGCTCTTGTCACACCAGCAGGTCCTGTTTCCATGGAGACTCCCACACTGGGTCACACCCAGCACACCATGGGTTCCCAAATCCAACACTGAGATCCCCCCACCCTGGGAGGCTCTGGATGTTCTCAGAGTAGGGGATCGGCTCTGGTCACACCAGGAGGTGACCCATGAAGCTGAGCCCACCCAGAACCCTTGGAGTCCTTGCGGGTGCCAGACTGCGGATACCCAAAGCCCCTCTACCATCTGAGATGGTCACAGGGGGACTGCGCCGAGTGCTGGGTCTGTGACACTCGTAGGTGCCACTCTCAGTGACAAGGAAGCTGTTGAGTTCCTCCTGTAACCAGCACTGCCCGTCTTTGTACCAGGTGTTGACACAGGTGGTCCCCAAGCACTGGGAGGTCAGTGTCACCCGGTCCCACAGCACTGCTGGCCTCCAGGGGGGTCCCACGAGGATCTGGAGGCTCTGGGTGCCTGTGGGTGACAGGGGACACCAGCCTGTCAGAGCCACTGGGGGGCTGGGGACAGCGGGGTGGGGACATGGCATCCCCTGAGGACACACCAGCAAGGCCAAGGGTCTGGGCTGGAAGGGAAAAGGGATAAGGCTGGGTGAGCGTGACATCCTGGGGACAGAGGCACAGGGGCATGGGGTGTAGGGGCTGTCCCCAAACTGTCCCTGTGCAGACACTTGTGTAGCACAAATGTCTTGAAGATGGAGACTCCAGGGTTTCCCTGTGCTCAGGCAGGACTAGGCAACATTGCGGACACCCCAGGCATGGGGGACTGTTGAGGATTTGTTGCAGATTGAGGAGTTTTTGAGAAACAATGGCCATATTCATCCGATGCACAATCCAGCCTGCTTGGGATAATGGACAATGGACACGTTCACAAACAATATTGGACATATTCAGAAAATGGGGTCGGTATATCCTTGAAAGGGATACAAGAAGAAGAGTCAAATGGACTGAGCAAGTTTGTCAGTGAGCTTGGGAAAGTGAGGAAAAAGACAGTTCATGGGTGGGACAGAAAACCACAGCCAGACGCGTGAAAAGTTAGATGATCCAATCAGCACCCTATCTTAGACGCGTGAACAGCTAGGCCTAACCAATGATGTATTAGCTAGAGATGCGTGGACAGTAGAGAATTATTATAAATACAGTCTTTTTAGGGATAATAAATTTGGCTTCACTGGATCATATTGGTTGTCGTGTGATGTTCCTGAACCTCCGCATCCCGCACTGTTCCCCCCACATTTCTGGTGGAGAATTGCGGGGCAACCCTTAGACGAATTCGAGGATGGCAATTTGGCTGCTGTGCAGAGGGTCAGAGCCAGCCTTTGAGGAGTGGAGAAGCCGGTCGAAAGTATCCTCACTGCCCCGGTGAGAGAAAAATGTTACTGGAGCTCCAATCGTAGATGTCCTGAATCTCGCCCTGATCAAGGTGAGTGGCCGGGGAGGAGATGGGGTCTGAACATGAAAGGGAAGGTGTTCAGAAACTCCTCCAACATATCCTCTCTAAGAGAGAATATAAGTATGATGCTTCCACTTTGAAGGGAATATTACACTGGGCTTGGGAGCATAATCTCATACCAGGAGCACAGGTTGCTTTTGACATTTTGACATGGGAAGCTGTGGGGCGAATGTTGTGGGACTGCATTGCATCCGGGGGGAACGAGGCAAAAGAGATGTCTAAGTATGCTACTGTGTGGAAAATCATCATAGAAGCTTTGCAAGGTTTAAAGGCAGAGAGGAAAGCTGCTTCTGCAGCTTGTGCTGCCCTTGCCTCTGAGCCAGAAAAGCCTCAGGCGTTCCCGGTAACTTCAGTTCAACCACTGTTTTCTACAACCTTAGATATACCCTCGTGCAGCCCACAACCCCTCAGCTTGGCATCGAGCATTACACCAACTGCTCCTCCAGCTCCTAGTGAGAAAGAGGAAGCTGCTGCCTCTTCAGAGGTGTTGGTCTGCAGACCAAAGGACACTTGTAATCGTAGTGAAAAAAGTTCTTCGGGTTTGTTAGACTGCAGAACAAAGGACAGTTATACTGAGAGTGAAAAAATTGCTGATAACAGTAACTTAGAAACTAAACATGCTGTAAAGGATAAGGAAAGAGATGTTGTTGTGAATAATACTTCTATTGAAGAGGATTTAAGGTCTCTTGTGGACAATTTGCAAAAATTGGTAATTCAACAAAAGGATTCAGTTGTCCCTAAAAGAGATTATTCTTTTGAAAAAATGGATCTACCTATGATTGTGGGTTCAGACAGACAATCAGGAAAGCAGGTACCTCCCTCTCATGTTGTCTCTGAGCCAGCATCCCAGCTGGTTAAACGAAATCCTCCCTCTCATGCTGTAAAGAATGTGGAATTAGAACTGGAATGTGACCCTGAGATAGAAGCAGCACAGAAACGTAACTGGCAGGGGGTTATTACAGAAGCGATTATAAAAGGGACTTTTGTTGCACATGATTTACAGGCTTTTCCTGTAGTAACTAATGCTGCAGGTAGAATTTGGGAACCTTTTGATTGGAAGATTTTGGAGAGGGTAAGAAATGCAATCTCACAGTTTGGCTTAAAATCCCAGCTGGCACAGTCACTGCTGCAATATATTTTTACTTCTAGCACATTTATTCCAGCTGATGTGTATACCCTTATCAGGCTTGTATTGCCACCCCACCAGCAGGTGATGTTCCATAAAAGCTGGGAGGAAAAGTGTGCCCACGAAGCAGCAAAGCCTCAGGCGCAAGGTGATCCTTTGTATGGTTTAACAGCACAACAGTTACTTGGCAAAGGGCCCTGGGCTACTGCCACTGCCCAGGTTAGGAGCATTGACGAAGTTTTACAGATGAGTCAGCAACTAGCCTATAATGCTATTCTTGCACTTCCTGATGGATTACATACTAAGGCTTTTACACAAATTCACCAAAGAGAGAATGAGGACTTTGGTAAGTTTGTGGACAGATTGTATGAGGCTATTTATGGTCATCCTGATTTGGACCCAGACACAAAGGTGAAAATGTTTAATATGCTTGCTTTTGACAATGCTAATGATAAAACTCGGCAGATTTTGGGTACATTAAAGAAGGGACCTGATGTTACAGAAACGCTGGAACTGATGGCTAGGACTACAGAGAGGGAAAAGGCATCCTATGTAGCTACTGCAGTACAGGATGCAGTAAAACTACTGATTTCTAAACTGGAGAAGAAAGCAGAGGGAAAGAACATTAAGTGCTTTGGATGTGGAAAAATCGGACATGTTCGGAGTCAATGTTGTTTTGCAACAATGAAAAAATTTTGTTCTATCTGCAGAAAAGATAACAACAATACTAAAGAATGTCGTTTCCAGGGAAACCATTTTGCCAACGCGTTCTTTCGCGTGCAGAAACAAGTAAGGGGAGCCGCCTGGGTAGCTCAGCCTCCCACCGTGCAGGGGGAGGGGGACTCTGCTCACTCAGATCGTCGACAGCCGGAAGTGCTGGACTGGACATGGACACCGCACTAGACGTCACCATCATGGACTCTGCTGTTCACCTGATAGACACTAATGTAAAAGGACCCTTGGGGGGTGGGCTTAGTGCTTTTCTGTTAGGGAGATCATCTGCCTGTAAAAAGGGATTGGATATAATCCCTGGGGTTATTGATGCGGACTACCAAGGGGTTGTTAAAATTATGGTTAGAACATTTTTCCCTCCTGTGTTTATTCCCAAAGGTTCACGAATTGCTCAGCTTGTTCCTTTTAAGTCTTGTGTCCCCTGTGCAGGCGACAAGGAGCGGGGAACAGGAAGCTTTGGTTCCACAGGTAACCCAGAAGTATATTGGGCCATGGACATCACAAGAGGTAAACCAAACCAACAGGTAACACTGACACATCCTAATGGTGATTCTATCACTAAAAATCTCACAATTGACACTGGAGCAGATGTAACCATTATTTCAAACACAATTTGGCCTAAAAATTGGGCATTAGTCAACCCTATTTTAGGCATTGCAGGTATTGGGGGGACTCAGGCAACTCAAATGAGCAAAGATGTAATTACCTTTACCTTCCCAGATGGAGTAAATGCATCTACAAGGCCTTATGTCATGCAAACTCCTGGTATTTTGCTAGGTTTTGTTGGCAGGGATTTGTTAAGCCAATTAAAAGCCATCATTGTCACACAGTCTTTTTAGCAGCGGCCACTGGGGGGCAGCCAATCCTCAAAATTAGCTGGACCACTGATATACCTGTGTGGATTGATCAGTGGCCGCTGTCAAAGGAAAAGCTGCCCATAGTTCAACAATTAGTGCAAGAGCAGCTTGAGGAAGGGCACATACAACCATCCACTAGCCCGTGGAACACTCCAATTTTTGCCATTCCAAAAAAGAGTGGGAAATGGAGATTGCTGCATGACTTACGTGCTGTAAATGCAGTAATGCTAAGTATGGGTGCCTTGCAACCTGGTCTTCCATCTCCTACTATGATACCTGAGTCATGGAATCTATTGATCATTGATCTTAAAGATTGTTTCTTTACCTGTAAAATAAAAATGAAGCCACAGGGGCTAGCTTCTTAGCCGGATAGCTGATACCTCGTAGGGTAAGCGCCCCAGGCAAGCAGTCTTAAGGCCGGACACCTCAGCCCTCTGGAGGCTGGGGTGCCCTAGGCCAGACTGCAGCACAGCCGTGACCCCTAGCAAGCTTAGTGATTGTCAGCTCTTAGTGAAAATCAGCTCTTTTATGATTTCAGCTCTTAGCTTGCTTGTAGGGGCTGTGGCTGGCAGTGGCTTCTGGAAGGCAGACGAAAAGAGAGAGGAGAAGGCGGCCAAGGGTTCCACAATGGTTTATTCTGAGGGTCTTGCGAAGGGTCTTGAAGCTGCTCTTCTGAAGAAATGGGCCAAGACAGCCTCTTTTATAGGGTTAGGGAGGATTGAAAACTGACCAATTGTAAGGGTTAGGGAAACTAGCCTATGGGGTCACAGAGAGATAAGCAGGCCTGGAGGACTAGAGTGAGGACTCCTGGTTCAATTCCTATGACTCAGCAAATACCTATCTCTAAACATCCCTCCATGGAGCCGTAGCCGGCCCTGCACCTGCTACATTTACCATCCCCTTACATCCGGAGGACAGAGATCATTTTGCTTTTTCTGTTCCATTTATCAATAAGGGAGAACCCTACAAAAGGTATGAATGGGTTTGTTTGCCCCAGGGCATGAGAAACTCCCCTGTGATGTGCCAAATTTATGTCGCTTGGGCATTAGAACCTGTTCAGCAACAATTCCCTGAGTATATCATCTATCACTACACGGATGATATATTAGTAGCTGGAAAACAATTAGACTCTGTAACTGTTCTAAAAACCATGACAGTTTTGCTAGAAGGAAGGGGGTTAAAAATTGCTCCCGATAAGGTGCAGCATTCTGCTCCTTGGAAATATCTCGGGTGGCAGATTGATCAGTCTGTAGTGAAACCACAGAAACTCTCCATTACCACTGAAATTAAAACTGTGCATGATGTTCAGAAGCTTGTTGGAGATATTCAATAGATCAGAACTATTTGTGGGATAACTAATGCAGAACTTGAGCCATTAATACAGTTACTAGGTACTTCATCTCGGGCAGATGAATGCCGGACTCTGGATAAGAGACAACAGTGGGCCTTGGATCACATTGCCACAAAGGTTGCTACATCACATGCACATCGTCTGATCGAGGATGTTCTAGTTCAATTGATGGTCATCAATCAGAGCAAGGAGGATGACTACTTTGCAAAGCATCCTTTCGCCTTAATTTGTCAATGGGTTAAAACTCGGGCTAATCCTTTGATTATTTTGGAATGGGTGTTTTTACCTGTAAAACAGTCTAGAACTATTACCACTTGATTGGAAATTTTTGCTCATTTGATAATGAAGGGTAGAGGGAGAATTTTGGAAATGTGGGGACATGAACCATATGCAATTGTAGTACCCCTGGCTAACTGGTATCTTGAATGGGGAATTAGACATTCTGTTTCTTTTCAGATAGCTTTGGCTGGGTATGACGGTAAAGTTCACAACACTTACCCCCGACACAGGGTGTTATCTTTATTGGAGCATCAGCGTCTGGAGGGCAGACCCTGGAGATCTGACTGTCCGGTATCTGGGCAGACAGTATTCACTGATGCAGGTAAAAGGTCAAAAAGGGCTGCCTGCACTTGACAGCAGGACAAAGTGTGGAAAAAGCATGTCATTTTTGGAGAGTCAAAAGATACATTGCGGACATTAGAACTGAAAGCTGTGATTTGGGCTTTTGAAAATTGTTATAATGAGGCCATTAACATTGTTTCTGATTCGCTTTATGTAGTTGGCTGTGTCCAACACCTTGAAAGAGCAGTACTCAATGAGGTGAGTAATAAGCATTTGTATTCCCTTTTAAGCCGATTGCTTAAAAACTTAAATCAATGATGGCAGGAATACTTTATTACTCATATTCTAAGTCATCAAGCTCTCCCTGGTGTGTCTGAAGGTAACGCTCGAGCTGATCGGTTGGTAGCCACTGTCTGGCCAATGCCAAACCCTGATAAGTTCCAGCAGGCTAAAACTTCCCACACTTTTCTTCATCAATCTGCTAAAATGTTAGTTAAACAATTTGGTGTTCCCTTTACTGATGCTTCTGGTATTGTGCAATCCTGTCCTGATTGTCAGCAAGATGGCATTGGTTTAGGCACTGGTGTTAACCCTAGGGGTACTCAACCTTTGCAACTGTGGCAAATGGATGTACCTCATGTAGCAGAATTTGGTCTGAAAAAGTTTGTACATGTTTGCATTGATACCTATTCTTGTGTTATATGGGCTACTCCCTTAACAGGTGAGGCAGCACATCATGTTGAAAAACATTTGTACAATTGTTTTGCCATATTAGGTGTCCCCTTAGCAATCAAGACTGACAATGGTCCTGCTTACTGTTCCTTAAGATTCAAGCGTTTCTGTAATTTATGGGGTATTCAACATGACACTGGTATTCCTCACAATCCTACTGGTCAGGCAATTATTGGGCGTGCTCATCAGACGTTCAAGGGCATGCTGCAAAAACAAAAAGGGGGAACTACAGGGTTATCTCCTGAGGAAAAAACAGCTAAAGTCATCTTTGTGCTTAATTACCTTAGAAGAACAGGAGATAGGGAAGATCCACCTATTCTTGTGCATCATGCCCTCACACGTAATCTAAGGGAGGAATTGCCTGACGGTATTTAGGTCATGTTCAAAAGCCCAGAAACAGGGATGTGGGAAGGACCAGCTACAGTAAAACTAATAGGCAGAGGTTATATGTGCTTACTTACAGATAAAGGCATTTGTTGGATCCCAGCCAAGTGGGTGAAGCCCTATCTGAAACCACTGTCATCAACCCATGCTGTGTCCAGAGGTGGAGAGTTGGCGAAAGCACCAATTCCAGACAGCCCTGAATCAACTTCTCCAACACCTGACAGCTGAACAACCATCAGAATATCTACCAAGTTTGCTGGAGTATGCTGAGGAAGTACTAGCAATTCCACATAGGCTTAGCATACACGGGTTAGATGTAAACAGGCTCCATTTACCTTCACTTCCATCACAGGTTGAAAATCAGATAGAAAAGGCTTGTTATCTGCATGGTTGTGCATGCAAGCCGTGGCTTAAGGTTCATTGCATAAAGTGTAACTTAAAAACCTGGCGACAAGTTCGTCAGGAACATAGCTTAGCCTTGGTTCGAGAGAAAAAGCAAAAATTTAAGACTACTAACCTAATATGCAATAGATGCTCTAACCACCTTAACACTTTTACCCCGAGAATAGCATTAGCTAAATTTTTAGGGCATAATTCAGGGGGATATCAGAGTTTTCTCCAGGATGTATCTTTAATAGAAACATATGAGCATAAATTGTTATTGTGGGTGCAGTTTAAACTTGCTTTCATTGCTCTAGTAAACCAAATTGTACTAGAGAGCAAGGTAGTAGCTACGGAATGTGGAGTGGGAATAGCAGTACCACAAATACATCACGTTAGTGATAGGGAGTGGGAACAGGTCAAAGCATTTTGGGCAAAGCGCAGGCGTGATCGTAGACAACGGCAGCAATGGCAATAGTCTGGCAGGTATTAACAATGTTGCTTAGTGCAGTGATTAAGGGGATGGAGGGAATATACAATATAGAGCAGCGAGCTAACATGTGGGTTACATGGGCTAACAGGACAGGGCAAGAGTCCTTCTGCTATCACTAGCTACACCTTCGGATCCATTTCGTACCTGCTTAATTGGAGTTCCCTTAGACTCAATGGAAGAATTTGGAAAATGGACCAGAGCTCAAATTTATGATAACTTAAGCAAGGCCTGGTCAAATTGGTGTACTAATCAAAATGGAATAATCACAGAAAATTGGTGTGTAAAACAAAAAATCCCTAGAAATCCTTTAGGAGCTCAGGCATTTAAAATCACTGAAAATTTAAATACTACAAGTCAAGAGCCACAGGAGCTGGATATTCTGGGATCAGTGCTAGGAAATTATTGTTTGTTCTTTGAGTACTTCAAGGACAGGGAGCTGACTGGGGAGAGATCAGGAAAGCCCGGAGATGACAGCACTTGGATATCTCCTGTTTCTTCGTGGTATTACAATACCACGGCATACTGTGCCAACTGGACACAGTCTGTGCTCTTAAAACAAAAATCAGCAAGCATGTTGCCTCCTGGAATTTTTCTCATTTGTGGAGATAGAGCCTGGCCTGCAATTCCTCAGAAAGCATTAGGAGGACCTTGCAATTTTGGGAAACTGACAATGTTTGCCCCTAGCATTCAACAGATGCTTAACATCAGGCACAAATACCAATGTCAGAAATGTAGTGCGCATTTATTAGGGCCAGGCTGTAAGGATAATGTAGGACTGTGGAATAGGCCTTCGGCTATACTGGCATCACTTTCTACACCAGGCATAGCATCTTCACAGGCCCTTACACAATTAAAACTATTAGCTTGTTGGACAGGAAAACAAATTAACATTACATCTATAATACTGAATGAGCTTACCACTGATGTAGGTAGCATACACCACGCTGTGCTACAAGACAGGGCTGCTATAGATTTTTTGCTGCTAGCACAAGGACATGGGTGTGAGGATCTTGAAGGGATGTGTTGCATGAATCTCTCTGATCACTCTGAATCTATTCACAAAAAACTGACACTGCTTAAGGAGAATATGCAAAAGCTCACAGTTGTTGAGAATTCCTTTGATGTGTGGCTAAAACCCCGGGGAATAACAGGCTGGCTCAAGGACTTAGTGCACTTGGGCATTGTCCCACTTTGTATTCTTTTTTCAATTCTGCTTATAGTGCCTTGCTTACTACGCTGTATGCAGAAACTAAATGACAGTGCTTTTAAAACAGTCTGGCTTGTGCAAAAAAAAGCAGGGGAAATGTTGAGGATTTGTTGCAGATTGAGGAGTTTTTGAGGAACAATGGCCATATTCATCCGATGCACAATCCAGCCTGCTTGGGATAATGGACAATGGACACGTTCACAAACAATAATGGACATATTCAGAAAATGGGGTCGGTATATCCTTGAAAGGGATACAAGAAGAGTCAAATGGACTGAGCAAGTTTGTCAGTGAGCTTGGGAAAGTGAGGAAAAAGACAGTTCATGGGTGGGACAGAAAACCACAGCCAGACGCGTGAAAAGTTAGATGATCCAATCAGCACCCTATCTTAGACGCGTGAACAGCTAGGCCTAACCAATGATGTATTAGCTAGAGACGCGTGGACAGTAGAGAATTATTATAAATACAGTCTTTTTAGGGATAATAAATTTGGCTTCACTGGATCATATTGGTTGTCGTGTGATGTCCCTGAACCTCTGCATCCCGCACTGTTCCCCCCACAGGGGACCCCGTGCTGACACAGGTCACTCCCACCAGTCCCATAGCCCCTGTCCCCATGGCTCATCCACATGATTCTTCCCTGTCCCTGAATCCCTGTGTCTCTGTCCCTGTCCCCACTGCTGCCCCAGCCCCAAAATGCCTCTCCCCACATTCCTGTCTTTCCTGTCCTGACCCCTATCTCCTGTCCCCACCACCACCCCACAGCCCCAGTCACCTCCTGCACTGACTCTGCTGGCCTTGGGGACCTCAGGGGATCCCACAGCTTCCCTGTGCCCCCTCCCCAACTCTCTCTGCCCCACCAATGCCCATCCCTGTCATGTCAGCCCCATGCCCAGGGCACTTACCCCAGAGGAGCAGCACCACCTTCCCAGCCATTCTGGTGTCCCTAGCCATGTGGACTGGCTGTCACTTGCTACTGGTGCCACTTGTGCCCTGAGTGGCAGCTCTTCAGATGAAGGGGAAGAAAGCAAGGTCAGGTCTCGCCCTTATGCATAGATTTGCACCTAGAGGAGGCAGGGTGGCCACAGGCAGGGAACAGGCTGTGAGCAGTGTGGGGACAGCCTGGGGACAAGGCTGGGTGGCATATGGTGGGACATGGGGTTCCCAGAAGGGGGGGGGGGGGGGGGTCAGGGAGTTTGAGGAGCCAAGGATGGGGGTCCCAGGGGAAAGGGAGGAGCCAGGGATGGGGGTCCCGGGGGAAAGGGGGGACCCAAGGATGGGGGCCCTGGGGAATGGAGGTTGTGAGGAGGGGGAGTCAGTGGGCATAGGGGTGCAATGGGAATGGAGGTCCCCAGGGCTGGGGGGACTCAGAAATGGGAGTCCCGGAAGAACATGGTCTCTAGGGAACTGGGGTCATGGGATGGTGGTCGAAGGGATGAGGGTGGATCCTGGGAGAATCAAGGTTCTGGTGGAAGGAGGATTTCAGGGGATGGAATGAATGGGAGAGGGTTCTTTGGGAATGGGGGTCCTGGGCCATGGAGATCCTGGGGAATGTCAGTACTGAGATGGGGGTCCCAGAGAAGGGGGAACATAAGGAATGGGGGTCCCTTGGTCTGCTTCCCAGGGGAATGAGGATCCCACAGATGGAATGGATGTGCACTTGGGTCACAGACCCTTCCCTGGGTGCCTCAGATTTTGGGGTGACCCAGGGCCAATCACTGCCTTCTGGGCTGCATGTGGTTTGGGTGGGCAACAAAAGGGGATTCCATGGTGCTGTGGGTCTGTGCTCCCACACCTCCAGTGACATTTTCCTCACTTCATTTCCATTTCCTTCCTTTTATCCTTCAAATTCACAAGCCTCCAGTTCAGCCTTGATGATCCTGGGGACCTCCTGAGCAGTGAATCAGTTGGGGGAACCCCAGGGTGGGGGAAGAAGGGGTGATGGGTCTGCAGGGAGGGCTGGGGAGGCTGTGGGGGATGGAGGTGTCTGGCTGTGCCCCCCCCAACACTTTCACTTTCTTTCTCCTGCAGCAGAAGGAAGAGGCCTTTGTGTCAAGTGTCACACAGGGGGGACGGGTTCTGTCCTGGGTTGGTACATCCAGGGGTGTCCTGTCCTGGGGGGATCCTGTCCCAGGGGGGACACATGCTGGCCAAGGGAGTCCTGGCGTGGGTGATGGCAGCTCTGGGTGGGGGTCCAGACTTCTCTATTTCTGCTTGTCCCCTGCAGGATCTGAGCTGGCAAGAGCAGCTGGAAAATGGAGCCCAAGGCAGGAAGAATCTCTCAAACTCCTGCTCCTTGAAGGCAGCGGCCACCCAAGTGTGGGGCCCAGCCATGGTCCAGCCCCACTCTGGCTAGCCCCACATGGCAGCCAGGACCTGAGGGTCCTCCCCACCCCCTTGGCATTGATCCTGGCAGCTTTAGGGCTGCTGCAGAGGTAAGAATTCTGCAGGGGGAATCCTGCCTGTGGTTTGCTCAGCCCTGCAAGAAGCACAAACCCCCAAAGGGAGCCCAAGCAGTAGCTCTGCAAGGGCCTTTGATGGTTTTCAGAGCAGGGCTGGCTGGAAACCCCCGCTGCAGGGGCAGCTGCAAGGGAACCAGTGTGGAAATGCAGCAATTGATAATTTTGTCCCTGTCCCCAAGGGACTGAGAGAGCCCCAGAACTACTGCAAAGACAACAGCAATCTACTCAACAATCTGACTGTGCGCCTCCTTCTTGAACAAAACCTGCAGCCTTCTGGAACCTTCCAGAAAGAATGTTTGGGTTCTGTTCCGGGTGCCAGACAAGAGGGAAAAGTGTGGGACTATCAAGCAGTGGCGCTTCCCTGCTGCCATGGTGGGGCTTTGGGGAGTGACCCTGTCTGGATTCCAGGTGGCCCCAAAGCTGCTCCATCCCTGCCCCCCTCACCTGCACAGGGCACGGGGAATAGACAGGGCTCTGCCCCTCCCCTGCCCTGCCCCTTCCAAGATACCCCTCCTCTTCCCAGAGCTGTGGGGGCCTTACCCTGGCAATGCTCAGTCCCCACACATCGTAACAATGGCTTCGGACACGCTGCCGCAGTCGGTTCGGACACCCAGTGACCATCGTAGTACTCACAGCGTGATGGCAGCTGGGCCCCTTCCTGGTGCTCCAGGACCACCATTGTGGCCCCTCCTTTGTGCAGACCCCACTGCAGGGTCTCTGCTTCCCCACCGTCCCGGGGTCTCCCCTCTGCCGTTTCGCTACCTCCATGCTCAGGGCTCCCCAGTGGGGTCCCAGTCCCTCCATCCCGGCCCCTCCCATCCGCTGCCCCCCCCCCCCCCACCCCCCCGATGAGACGTTCCTCAGGCAGCACCGGCTGAGCGGTGCCCAGCTCCCACCAAGCAGTGCCCAGCTCCCTCACACTGTCCTTGCCCACAGCACTCGGGCTCTCATCTGGGGCCTGTGGAGACTCTGTGAGTTAAGGAGACACAAGAAGTTTCCCTTAAAAGTTGTTATTTATACCCCACTGGCTCTTTCCCTTGTTCCTATGTCCCTCAACCACTCCCTCCCTATTTCCCCATTGGCCCGCATCTTTGTACTGCCCCAATACCACTGTTCAGCCCCTACCTCTCAAGACACAAAAACCTGGACTCTCCCCATGAGTCTTCCCTTTCAACCCTGCACATCTCACCACACTGCTGAATTTAACATCTGTTGATGCTATGCAAAGGCCCTTTTTGCTTTCTTACCCTGGACTTTATTAGCAGCTGTTTTGGCTGCTACACTGGGCTGATCCCTCGCTATGTGCCAACTCTTCCTGGAACGCTGCCCTTTGTCTGGAACAAGCCCGGGAGCGCCCAAATCATCCCCAAGGCCTGGGCTGGGACCTCCTGTGAGGCTGTGCCTGGGCCCTGAGGGGTTTGGGAGCCTGATGGGTGTCACTGCTCTGTCCCAAAATCTGGAGAGAGCAGGAATGGCAAACAGTGCCCCACCATGGCCCAGCCTCCTGGGCCTCACCTTAGCACCCTGCAGAATTCCTGGCCCTCCTGCTCCATCTTCATGCCCAGGTGCTTTTTGTCACATACATATTTTGTGAAAAATCCTTTGCTGGAATTTTTTCTCCTGAGAAGCTGAGAAACTTCAGAGGAAAAGAAAAACAATAATTATCTGCTGCTGTGGAATGCAACAGGTGCATCTTTGATTGGTCTCACATGGTTGTTTTTAATTAATGGCCAAAGTCCAGCTGTCTCAAACTCTCTGGTCAGTCACAAGATTTTATTATCATTCCTTTCCTCTTCTTTCCTTGCTAGCCTTCTGATGAAGTCCTTTCTTCTTTTAGTAAAGCTTTAGTATATAATTTTCCTTTAATATAATAAATATCATAAAATAATAATCGGCCTTCTGAAACACAAGGTCAAGATTCTCATCTCTTCCCTTGTCCTAGGACCCCTGCAAACATCACCACAGCTGTTCCCGTGGGCCATCTGCTCCAGACGCTACAGCCTCAGCTGCTGCTTCAGCTCAGCCTTCCTGCTCGGCCAGTGTGAAGCAGCAGCCACATGGGCAGGCACTGAATTGTCCTCAGCACCAGCAAAAACCACCAGTAAACCTTCCTTGCAGCTAAAAAAGCTCCTTGTGGGCAGAGCTAGGGGCATCTGACCCCCAAATTGTATCCAATGCTGCCACAGCATCCCAAAATCCCCAGGAGAGGCAGCAGGAGCTGTGTGTTTGGGCACAGTGTGAAAAATGCATATTATATGATTGGCTCTTTGCAAATATTAAAGTGAATACTATATGTGTTATGTTGGAAAGTTATGCTGTATTAATCTCTTTTAAGTAGTGTAGTAAATATAGTTTTTAGGCTATAGCATAATATTAAAAAAGAAATGTGTAGGGCATTGGGCCATCCAGGCATCCTTTGTCCCTTAAGACCTCCTCTCCTGTATCTGTTTGGTGAGCTTCCTACCCCTTCCCTCCCCCTCTTCCCCTGGGTAAAAGGGTGGCAACTACGAAGTCTGGGAGTTCTGTTGGAGCTGTTACTGGATTCAGAGGCCTGTGGGCCAGAATAAAAGCTCTGGATCAAAACCCTCCATCAGAACCGACTCCTTTCCTTCACCATCGCTTTAAAGCTTCTTTGTCCAAGGAAAACCTGAGGAACGGAACCTCCACGTGGGAAGCTCCATCCCGTCACCACCACAGCCTGTGGTGTCTCTGGGGTGAAACACCACAGTTGCTGCAATTTGGTTCAGCAGCAAGAGCCAGACAAGCCAAGGCACGTCTTGTGCGCAATATTGGTAAATACAAATAGTGAGGGCCTACACAGACAGTGATTCTCTGGCAACAGGGATCCGCTTTGTGTAATTCTAAGATGTTTGCTAATGTTTCCTTCCTCTGTCCAAGAAAATAAAAGGGAAATTCTGGGGTGCTGAACTTAGGTCAGTGGGGAAACTTAAGGTTCTGGGGTGTAGTATATAGTAGAGATAATTCATGCTATATATGTGTATAAAATATTGTATGTCTTTGACCACCCTGGCTGGGACCAGAGTCTTATTTCTATTCGATTACTTCCCAGACATCGGACATCCGACATCGTTAAGATAATATCAAGCCCGTTAACGTATGAATGAAACCTTCCCGGGCCATGAGTGCCAGGAATGTCTGAGCCACTCAGGAGAACTTGCACCTGGAAGAGATTGTATCTACCAACTCAAGCACGGGCACCACCCTGCTTCATGTGAAAGAAGGCTATTCCGAAGAAGTTCAGACAACCATCCAGACATCTGGACTGGCTTTTGTATAGTTCTGCATCTGTATGGTCCCAGTTACACATGTGAAGGGACACAAAGGAACCTTCTGTCATTTCTGCCTCAGGCGGAATAAACGGTATATAAGCTAGCGGCATGAAGCAGTCGGGGTGAACCACATAGGAGACACTGACACTCTGTCAGACGAATCCAAGTTCACCCAGCCCAGCGCAGACTTACGGGGTTGACGCTGCCTTGGCTGTCGTGGTTTTTCGAAATTCTATTTTTGTTGTTGATCTAAAAAAATCTTTGTTAAATTTTTTATAAATTTGGCTGCCGTTTTGATCATTTATAACATGGGGAGTCGAAAAAAAGGTACCTTGAGTACTCCAGGTGGGCGAGGCACAAGAACCAAAACTTGGCTAAGCATAAGTTGAGAAGTATGAAAGAACAGGCCTGATGTGTGAATGAATGTGAGAGAAGAGTATCTCTCCTGCAGCTTGTGTGTGACTGACAAAGAGTAAGTGCTCCTTAGATAAGAACATCAGATAAGAGTGCCCAGGGGCACCAAAGCCGATTTCTGCAAGAACTTTCTGTATAAACAGAAAGAGATTAGAAGGAGATCTTTTCCCACTTAAGTTAAAAAAAAGAGACTTTTGTGAAAGTTGTAAAGCTGGTATGTTTATTACACCGCTGGACTCATGTGGGGATTGTTCCCCTTAAAATGACCTTAAAATACCTCTGGGAACTCTAGATCCTTTTTTATCTCACTTTCTAATCCATATGCATGCAGTAGGTTCATACATATTCATTCTACTTGTGGGAGCTCAGTACATCACTTCTGATGGGAGTCTTGGAATGTTGCCAAAAGCACTTGGTGGCTTGATTTTGATCCATCTAGGGATGTGCCACCGATGTATGAGGAAATGGAACCTGTGAGAATCACTCGGGTGTAAATGGTGAAGGGAAGATATCATTATAGGGTGAATCACAAATTTTGGGGTTTTGGTACAGGGGGGTTATGGAGACAAGATGGAGGAATCAGGGCGTGCCACCAGGCTCTTCTTTCTTCTTCCTGTCTTCCATCTTCTCCAGTAGTGTTGGCATTTGGGGATTAGTCTAGGGTTAGGGTGTACTTGGTGATGAGGGTGATAGGTATTGGGGACAAAAGGTAAATATGATATACGTAGTTTTTGTTATAAAAGATGCGACCGCCTTGGGGGTGGGCAGAGTGCCTTTGGCTGCCGTGTTGGTCAGATCCTTCGGGCAGAGAAAGGACTTTTTAGATAAGAAATAATAAACAATTCTGAAGACCGAAAAAACCTGGCGTCCAGACATCTTTTGAAGCCCAGCGTGCAAGAACCATCCTAAGTGTGTGTGGGGGCAGAGACAGACAGCCAAACCCCACATTACTGATTTCAGGTTATATTTGCCACTAGTTTTTTTATCAGACAGAATTCCTGGGCCGTCTTTCCCTGTGTCCTGCAGCAGCCTCTCCATCTGTTTCAGAGTTGAAGGGGCCCTTCCTTATCTCTATCCTTCGGCTGAAGCAGTTGCTTAGAGCATAGGCTTTTTTGCAAGAACAGGCAGTTGGACCAAACAGCTATGTTTGCAAGTACAGACTTCATTCAAAGATGTACATTTCACCTAAATCAAAATGGATTTCTACTCTGGAAAATTTCCACTCTGTGTCAGGATCCCGTCAATTCCACCATCCAAGACTAAAAGTAGATGTAAGAAAGCTATTAGGTCTAATGGGCTATTGTAAATTATGGATTGATCAGTATACTCAAACAGTAAAATTTTTGTATGAAAAATTAATAAGCACAGAACCTGTAGCCTGGACTTCTGAGGATACCAAACAGTTCCAAGACTTAAAGGCTCGATTAGCGAAAGCCTCAGTTTTGAGTCTGTCTACTTTAAGAAAACTATTTGATCAGTTTGTTAGTATTAATGAAGGGATAGCATACGGAGTAATAATCCAAGACTGGGGAGGAAGCAGGAAGCTGGTGGCTTATCTGTCAAAATTATTTGATCCGGTTGCAAGAGGGTGGCCAGCCTGTATTCAAGCTGTGGCAGGCACAGCTACCTTATTAGAAGACACTCTAAATCTTACATTCAATGGGAGGATTTGAGTACACACACCCCATGACTTGAGGACAGTGTTAAGCCCAAAAGCTTCTCAGTAGCTAACACACAGCTAAATCCTAAGGTATGAAATAACCCCGATGAATATTGAGAATCTAGAGATTGTCACCTCAAAATGTTTAAATCCTGCTCAATTCTTAAGTGGGGAACCAATGGAAAATTTAGAGCGTAACTGTATAGAGCTAATTGACATACAAACAAAAGTTAGAGAAGACCTAGAAGAAGACCCTTTACCATATGGAAAGGTCCTGTATATAGATGGATCCTTTTGAATTGTAATGGGATAAAGGGCATCAGGATATGCCATTACTGAAGCAGGGGAAATCAAAGAAAAAGGGAAATGACCCTCAAATTGGTCTGCACAAAGTTGCGAGATATATGCCCTCAAGAGAGGTTTAGGTTTATTAGCCAACAATATAGGGACAATCTACACAGATTCTCGTTACGCCTTTGGATAGCTCATACCATTGGAAAAATCTGGCAAGAGAGGGGATACCTTAACTCAAAAGGGAAAATCTGGCACATGAAATTCTGATCAGGATAAGTACTCAAATCCCTCAGAGGACCAAAAGAAATTGCCATAGTCCATATTAAAGGCCACCAAAAAGGGGATACCCCTGAAATCCAGTGAAAAAAATTAGCAGACCTGGTGGCCAAAGAAGCAGCCTTAGAAATGGAGGACCCAGTCATAGTCCTAACGGTAAAAGAAGACAGGGGAAAAATAAGGGAAGAGGGGGCACCAATTTTCAATGACAAGGAGCTAAAAGAAGTAGAGAAAATGGGAGGGGTAAAAACAGAGGATGAAAAGTGGTGGACCCCAGATGGGTGACAAATATTCAACTGAATAATAACCAGGAAAGTGATGGAAGAGATACACTGATTAACTCACTGGGGAACACAAAGAATATGTAATCATTTACTGAAATATTACATGGGGATGGGAATATATGAAATAGCCAGATTTATCACAAGATAATCTTTAACCTGTCAAAAAGTCAACAAAAAGCTGATGTGAAAAACCACTCTGGGAGGGAGGAAATTAGCCATAAGACCTTTCCAGAGTACTCAGGTTGATTTTACTGAATTAACTCCAGCCCAAGTGTATAAACATCTATTGGTCATAGTTGACCATCTAACCCATTGGGTTGAAGCATTCCCCATGAAAAGGGAGACAGCCCCAACTGTGACAAAAGTTCTCTTGGAAGAAATTATTCCAAGATACAAACAAGTAAATACTATTGATTCGGACCATGACCCCCACTTTACATCCAGTGTGCTGCAATAAGTCATAAGGGCCCTGAGAATAAAATGGGAGTTGCACATCCCTTGGCACCCTCAGAGTTGTGGGAGGGTCAAGAGGGTGAATCAAACCTTAAAGAACAATTTAACAAAGTTGGTCTTAGAAACCCAATGGAATTGTATCAAATGTTTACCACTAGCCCTATTATGAACGAGACCCAGAACAGATCTAGGGGTCTCTCCTTACCAAATGTTGTTTGGGCTGCCTTTATTGCTTACCCCATACAGTATTGGCGAACATCTAGAGGGGGGGATGACAATGCACAAATATATAGAAAAAATAACAATCAACCCTAGAAGGAATAAGGAAAAAGGACTACCTTCCCCAAACTTCCCCACTGAACTGTAAAATACATGGTATTAACCCAGGAGACTGGGTACTGATTAAATCATGGAAGAACCCTCCACTAACTGCTTGCTTTGAAGGCCCCTTCCAGGTGCTGCTTGCAACAAACACTGCAGTAAGAACAAAGGAATGGGGGCAGACTCATGCAAGTCAAGTGAAGGGTCCAGTACTACTCCCAGCTGAGGCAAGCAAATGGACTATAGGCCTCAGAGATGATAAAGACTTGAAATTAGTCCTGAGGAAAACACTGAAAGAAGTGCAACCCTGAACACAACACCCCCACGGGAAACATCTACATTGTTATCCTTATACCCTTAAAGTTTGTTAATGTTTGTTATAGTTATAGTATAAGTTTTTTTAACTAAGAATTAACAACCAAAATAACATCTCAGTTTTCAGTACTGCTCCATAGAGCACTATCCTTGCACCCTGAATCAGGACCAAATTGAGGGAAGGGAGTCAGTATGATAAGGGTCATGGCAGAATGTCTCCAGAAGAACGGAAAACCAGAGGTGGGAGGCAAGACTGGATCGGGAATACCTCCGGGAAATATTCTCTGGGCACCAAGAAAATCCCTGTGGTTTGAGAGGTGAGGAGGCCAGCCCGTACCAGACTCCTGCTCATAGCAATACTACTATTCATCCACTTTGGAGGAAGTGGAGGAAACACTTCTGAGAAGTGTTACTATTCCTTGTATAGAGGAGATACTGTAAGTGTATTAATCAGAGTACACACAAACATGAATCCCAAACATATTGATCACACCCAGTTAACAACCTGTAAAGAAGATAATAAAATAGATTGGCTAGCTAAAAATATTGCAAATCCAAGCCAGAGGATGTCAGGAGAGTGCCTTATGAAAGAAAGATGGGTATGTTTTGAACAAGAAAGTGAAACCAACCTAGAGGATACATTAAAAGAGAAAGAAATGCAATTGAAAAGACAAAGGGATAGAGAGGGACAAATATATGGTAAGAATCTTTTTATCGATATGGTGGAAAAGATTACAAAAGAATTTAGTTTGACTGATTATTGGGTGGGACACACTTAAGTGCGATTTGGCCGTGGGATGGTATCAGTTTTAGGTCCCCTAGACATTTTAAAATGGATTACATCAAGACAAAGCATGGTAGTTCTCAAAAGAAGGGAAGGAGAGTGGAGGTTCAATCAACAATAACAGGCGAAGAGTGTTTATCAAGAAAAAGGAAAGTGTATACTATAAAAGTAGGAGAAATGCCATGTAAAAGATATCTGGCAGCAAATGACACACACACCAGGTGGATCTGAGAAAGCCCCCATTCATATTTGGTCGAGAGAAAAAACTGAATGTGTATACAGTGAAAAAGAAAAAATGTTTGAATACTTAGGAGATTATATTAACCCATTCTGGGCAATAGAAACCCTATCCAAACATTGGAAACATACAACAAATCAAGATTCTAATTTCTGGGATGCACCTAAAAATTTATTTTGGATCTGTGGTAACAGGGCATATGTGAAGTTACTGGGAGGGTGGACTGAGAGTTACACAACTGGAGCAATAAAACCATCCTTTTTCTTACTGCCTAAGGATGCGAAATCAGGCTTGGGAGCCCCAGTATTTGATGATCTGACCAGAAAGAAAAGGAATTTATTTGGCAGAACCCAAAATTGGAACAATGAAATTTGTACCCCACAAAAGATTATCAATACTTATGGCCCGACTACCTGAGCCCAAGATGGATCCTGGGGGTACAGAACCCCAGTATATATGCTCAATTGAATAATCCGTTTACAAACAGTACTTGAAATACTGTCCAATCAAACATCTCTGACTGATTGATCTTTTAAACCAGCAGCAACAACAAACACGATCAGTAATTTGTCAGATCCAATTGGCTGTGGACTACCTCCTTGCAGAGGAAGGAGGGATCTGTGGCAAATGTAATACATCAGAATGCTGCCTAGAGATTGATGACCAAAGTCATGTAATTAAAAACATTACTCAAAATATTAGAAAACTAACCTATGTTGGAACACAAAAATGGACCCGCTTGTTTGGAGAATCTGATTGGTGGGACAACTTGTTCACCTGGTAAATGGTAATGGAAGTAATAGTAATGGTAATGCAATGGTAAATGGTGGAAGAAATTAGCCTTCTTAGGGGTGTGTGCACTAGCAAGTGTAATAGTCCTACCATGTGCAATTCCATGTCTAGTCTGGATAGTAACCAGCTCTTCATCCAAAGAACTGCCAGCCAAGGAAGCAGTGGGCACAGCAGCGAGTGACCACCAGTCCACACGGCTGGGGACACTGGGGTGGCCGAGAAGGTGGCGCTGCTCCTGTGGGGTGAGTGCCCTGGGCATGGGCCTGGTGCCCTAGGGATGGGCCCTGGTGAGGCAGAGAGACTTGTGGGGAGGGCATACAGGGGAGTTGTGGGGTCCCCTGAGGTCCCCAATGCCAGCAGTGCCACTCCATGTTACCCACAGTGGACCTTAGTGGGACTGGATATGTAGGATGGCTTTGGGGGCAGGAACAGGAGACAGGAATTTGGGGATGGGGATGTGGGGACAGGAATGTGGGGACTGGCACCTTTGGGCTCAGGTAGCTCTGGGGAGAAGGACAAGGGAACTGGGATGCAGGGACAGAAGGGGACAAGAACGGTGAGGATGTGGCCATGGGGATGGAATCATGGGGATGGGATCATGGGCTGGTGGGGTTGACCTGGGCCAGCATGGGGTATGTCCATGGTGTCCTCATGTCCAGGGTGTCCAAAATGTCTCCATGTTCTGTCTCAGCCCAGGGTGGCCTCAGTGTCCCTGTTCTCAAGGCAGCCATGCCACATGGATGTGGTGCATGGGTGGCTATGACACAGACATGTCCCCCCCGCCTCTCCAAAACATTTGGGGACCCAAGCATTTTCTCACAAGAACCGCTGTCCCCACAGGGACGGTTTGGAGACAGTCACAGCACCTTGTATCACAGGTGCTGCTGTGCCTGCAGGGCCACCCCCACCCAGCCCTGTCCCTTCTCCCTTCCTGCCCAGACCCTCAGCCTTGCTGGTGAGTCCTCAGGGGATATTGTATCCCCACCCCACTGTCCCCAGCCCCACACTGGCCCTGGCAGGCTGGTGTCCACGTCACCCATAGGCACCCAGGCCACCCAGATCCCCATGGAGCCTTCTTGGAGGCTGGTGGTGCTGTGGGACCAGATGACACTGACCTGCCAGGGCTCAGGGACCGCCAGTGCCACAACTTGGTACAAGGACGAGCAGCGCTTGTAGCAGCGGGGACATAACTACCTCATTGTCACTGTGAGTGGCAACAACAGGTGGGACAGACCCAGCACCAGGCTCAGCCCTCCCTGAGCATTTCAGAGGTTGAAGGGGTTTTGGATGTCCCCAGCCTGGCACCCGTGAGGATCCCGAGGGCTCTGGGTGGGCTCCACTCCATAGGTCACGACCTGGTGTGACCAGAACCTGTGACCTGGTCTGAGAACATCCCAGAGCATCCCAAAGCAGAGGGACCCTGTGTTGGAATGAGGGACTGCTGGTGAGCTGGGTGACCCAGTAGGGGGTCCCGGTGCCATCGGTACCCCCCAGGCCCTTGTGATGTGACAGGACCCACTTGTCCCCCAGACCCTCTGGTGCTGAAGATACCAGTGCAGGTGCTGCTGGAGGAGGACTTGGTGACACTGCGCTGCCAGGGCTGGTGGAACAGCATGGTCACCTCGGTGTCATTCTACCATGAGGAGAAGGAACTGGGGGTCTTCCTCGATGGGACTGAGCTGTCCCTGTCCCCTCTGCAACTGCACCACACTGGCCACTACAGTTGCAGGGGCTGGGTGAAATCCTGGGGGTGGCAGGAGTCACCGCTGGTGACAGAGACAGTGCACGGTGAGCACCCCACAGCCGCCACCCCAACACCCCCACAGCCCCTCCACAGGGACGTGGGGTCACCGTCCCCACTGCTCCTAATCTCCTGCCCTGACCTCTTCCCTGTACTTATGCTGGAGAGTTCCTCCGAGCCCACTGAGGGGTCCTCCCTGACTCTCAGCTGCCTCAGCACCCCCAGAACCCTGTGGCCATGATTCCCCCTTCCTGCATGTGTTCTACTGGGACGAGAAGGTGTTGGGGGGCCCACAGGGGTCTATTGTGGGGGCCTCCCACTTGTGGAATTCCAGCTGCAAGGTGTGGTCCGAGTTGGAGGGCCATGTAGAAGAGCAGCTCCTGGCTCCACATCACAGTGTGCAGTGAGTGCAGGGATGAGCATGAGGCCCCACACCAAAATCTCTACCAGCCCTACCTGAGAACCCCCTCATATTCTCTCCATTCTTTCCTCAGTGCCCTCGTTCAACCCTGGGGACCCCCCACACCTCTCTGAGCCCACCATGTCTCTCCCTGAATCCCCTCTGTCCATTTCCTTGTTCCCTGTCACTGCCTGGGTCACCAAAGCTCTCCCTGGGGTCCCTTGTCCCACACTGGGCTTCCATTTACTCCCCTCCTACCCCAACCCCCCTGCATCTCCCTGTATCCCCCAATCATGTCGTCTCCCCCCACAGAGGTCCCACTCTCAGGGGTGTCCCTGTGGGTGAAGGCCCCGAGGGCACAGGTGGCACTGGGGGACTGCCTGGTGCTGAGCTGTGTCGTGGCTGCAGGGACATGTCCCCTGTCCTTCTTCTGGCACTGTGGGGGGACCTGGGGGCACCGCTGGGCACCAGCTCCTGCCTGGAGCTGTGCCACTTTGGGGACAATGACAGTAGCCTCTATCATTGCGTGGCCGAGAGTGTCTCCCTAAATGTCACCGTCCTGGGTGTGCAGGACCCACAGCGCACCCCCCCCCCCCCCCCCGCCATAGCAGCCATCCCGCCCTCACCCCACACATGGCATCCCACTTTAAGTAATGGCCACCACCACAAGACACAGTTCTGTGTGAGCAGGACCTTCTGGTTCTGGGTGTCTTTCACCCACAGTCTCCTGTATCTTCCCCATTCCACCCCCATACCCCTACCCAGCACTGGGTGCTAGCCCCTCCCTCCAGCCTCAGCCCTGTCTCTCCCCCTGCAGTGCCCGTGGCCAATGCCACCATCAGTCCCGGTCCCCTGTCAAACCAGGTGCTCGCAGGTAACCCCGTGACCCTGCACTGCTCGGTGCAGGTGGACTCAGCATCTGTCACCTTCACCTGGCTGCGAGATGGCCAAGACGTGGCCCGGGGTCCCCTCCTGGAGCTTGGGGACGTTGATGTGGAACATTCGGTCACCTACCAGTGCATGGCCACCAACCAGCTGGACGGGCACCACGTGTTCCGGGCACTCAGCCCAGAGCTGGCCCTGGAGGTGACACCACCAGCACAAGTGGACACACATGGGGTCATATGGGGTCACCAGGGGTGCAGGACCCCTGAAGTGACAGGTGATCCCAATGTGTCATGTGTCCCCCTCCGTTTCCAGCAGTAGCTGTGGGGATCAGCAGGACCCCCCTGTTCCTGGTCCTGCTCCTGGCTGTCATCACAGGCTATCACTTGTGTCACTGCCAGGGTAGGTAACAAGAGGAGGGGGATGGGCTCCCAAAGGGCAATGGCAAGTCACCAGGTTTGGGAGGCAATGGGGTGGTGATCAAAGCCCTGACTTGGTGGGGCTGAGCCCTCAGTGGTCTTTTCTCAGGGTCCTGGGGGATTTGGGGGCATTTTGGAGTGTCCTGGGGCATCCCAGGAAGGGACACCCTTGAGGACTATTGGGCTGGCAATGGGAGATCCTGGGGTCTTTGAGATCCCTGCTGTAGGATCATGCAGGGATGTTGGGGGGCGTCTTCAGAGATCCTGGGGGAGTTTCCCTCCTTACCATATTTGGGGTTATGATGGCTTCGGTGGTGCTCAGAGGTCCTAGAGGGAATCAGGGATACAGGTAGAGTGAGGGTTCAGGGGTCACCTAGGGGGTCAGATGCCCTGGGGGTCCCACAATCACAGCCCAATCTCCTTTTCCTTGCAGCCACTAGGAAATCCCAGGACAGGTGAGTAGGCAGTTCTGGCCATGACTCCCCTTTCCCCCTTCCCCAGACCACACCCCCAAACCCCTTTATCCCTGCAGGGCCCCCCTGGAGCCCTTGCTTCCCCCAAAGAAGGGGGAGGTGCTGGTGCTGGACACCAACATTCTGGGCACCAAGCAGGCAGAGGGTGAGTACAGGGGAGGTACCAGGGACATGCTACCCATGGGTGTCGCCCCCTACTTAGGTCCTCCCTCTTGCAGGACCCCCAGATGGGTCCACCATTCTCCCTCCCCCTGGGAGCCACAAAGGGCACCAACAAGGAGCTGCCAAGACCCCATGAGTGACTGCAGGACCCCAGTGACATCTACAAGAATGTGCCATGACCATGAGGGGACTGGGCGCAGTGGGGTTTACTGAAGGTCCCCATCCATGGGCACCCACAACTGTGTTTTTCTCCCCACTCCTGTGGGTGCCCAACCTGATTGGGGAGGTGATCATCAGTAGCAGGGGCCCCATGTGGGGCTTCACAGAATGGCCAACGCTGCCCATTCTCATTCCCAGTGCCAGGGGGTCACGAGATCCATTTCCTTGTTAGTTACACCAAAATGCAGAGACTAAGACCATGAAGACCCTGACTGGAGTTCTGGGCCTGGTTGAGGTGGATGTTTGCCAAGTGATTGTTTACAGGTGTGTTTGCTGTGCCGCCATGATACACTGCTTTAGGCAGGGCCTGGCCATGAGCGGCTTGCTCTGTACGCTTAAACCTGCTTCAAGATCCCTGCTCATCACAATAGCCTGTGAATTTTCCCACCTCTTGGCCAAATGAACTTTCTGGAGTAATTTTGGTGATCCCTCATGGAAAATCCCTCATCTGCCTCATGACCACTATGACAACAGAGATTGAAGCTCCCCCACTAGGACTGAGACGGAGACCCCTATAATTCTAACACAGGGGGTGGTGATCTGACTGAAGCAGGATGTTTGCCAAGTGTTGTCTGCAGGTGTGTTCACTGGACCAAGACTGCTTTCCCATATAAACCAGTCCTGAAACAATGGTGTCGTGGTTTGAGGGGAAATGGTTTTTTTTGGGATGGTGTGGTCACGCCAATCGGTGTCCAGATTTTAATATTGGCACCTGGTTTGTCCACTGAGGGCATGGATACGCCTCTGAGAACACAGGGGGTTAAAAGCTGTGAACTCCCACTGGAAGTTCCTTTTGAGTTCCAGTCCTGGACCAGAGGAGACCTCTCCCCTGTCCAGCTCCGAGCTGGGCGGGGGGGGGAGGGGAGCCATGTGGCCGGAGGGAGGTAGGCCAGGCCTGGGCCGAAGGGTGGAGGAGCATTGCACTGCGAGGGCTTCGGGCAGCCATCCCCCATTCCCCCCCTGGAGGAAGAGAGAGAGAGCAGCCTGCGTTTGTGATAGTGTGGCTGGAGTGAAGGAGAAGGGGGGGGGTGCCCAGCAGGGCAGCCAGTCGTGGGAGTTCATGAACCAAGCCGGCAGAGTCTGGGACTTTAAACCCTTCTTGGGACGATGGAAACCTTGCAAATGCTGATTCCTCCTGGAGTTGGTGAGATTGAGAGAAGTTGAGAGGAACTCTAGGTGGGAGGAGATGATGGAGTGGCTTTTGGCTGGACTTTTCTTGGATAGCTATGGACAGAACCCTTGAGTTCCTGTGACACAGAGACTGCATTCTAGGGGGAGGCAATGGCTCAGAGCGCGGAGAGTGCGGTGATGTGAAGGTGTGTGAACAGAGATGACGGGTGAGGAGGGTGGTGGTGGTGCCCTCCGTCTTCGATGAAGAAGAAGAGGAAGATGATCTCTGTTCGAGAGACCCCTCAGCCCCAGGGGGTGAAACATGGTGGGGACAGGTGTCCCAAAAGGGAGAGGGACTGTGCTCTTTTTTGGAACTGGACAAAGCATCCTTAAAGGGAAAAACCCTAGAAGTAGCTCTGGTCCATGTGCAGTGGTGAGAGCACTGGACATGGAAGGAAGAGGTCACGATGGCAAAATGTTCTCCGGGCGGTGCCACACGTGACACGGAAACACGAGAAGTTTTGACTGTTTCCTGGGTGAAGTCTGTGGTGCAAGAGGGGCTCCTCTCTTCTCAAAGAACTGAGAATTGATTATCCAAAGGGTGGTAACGGAATTAGGAAATTTGGTGGGGGGAGGAGGAGGAAATTTGGAAGGTTTTCATTCTGTGTTCCGTGTGTTTTTTCCCTGTAGTTTTATGTTAATAAAGTTTTTTTTCCTTTCAATCATAAGTTAGAGCCTGCTCTGCTCTGTCTCTGATCACATCTCACAGTAGATACCAGGAAAAGAGGTTTTCTCATGGAAGCACTGGCATTTCACCAGGCTCAGACCATGACAAATGGGTCCTGAACTGTACTGTACTTGTTTTCTACAGACTTATTCTTCACAGTCCTGTACCTGTTCCACCTTCGGTGGAGGACTATAATAGACTCCTGAGTTAACCAGGACTTTGAGATTCTCCTCAATGTGACAAGACAGATCTATTGGCTGGACCACAAGGATTTCGTCTCCCCATTACTAGCTATATTCCCCTTCCCCTTCTTTTTCTCTCTCTCTCTATCCTTTATCTCCTTTCTAATCTTTCTATCGCATTTGCTGTGGGCACTCAATAAAAGGTGCAATTTGTTTTGATTAATACTGAAATCCCCTCTGTGTTGTTTTTTGCATGCTGAGATCAGTTACCGAACCATCACAACCCCCACTTGTACTAGCAGATCATGACACCCAGCTCCAAACAGACCAGGGGAAAGGCTCCGTGGGAGAGGAAAGTGCTTGGGTTTCCAAGGTGTGAGAAACAACTGTTCGCTTTTAAAATTTCAAATGTTTATTAAACCTTAACAAAAATTACAACAAAGGACTGAATAAACAAAAAGTTTTTAGCACTGGGAGTCCCTGTGACCACCAGCCATGTGCTCCTCTACAAAATGGATGCTCTGCCTTTTATATCTTTAGCTCCCCCCGCCGCCCCCCCTGTCATGCTGGCAGGTTGGGAAAGTTGCCTTGACTACTCGCCTCCACATGAGCACTGACTCTACTAAATGGCAACTTTCGCCCTCACTCTAACACCGTGACTCTCAACCTGGCAACCCTCTGGTGCTCTCTAGCCCCTACAAATCCTTCAATTTCATGCATCCAGCTAGCCACGAGTTCCCTGTTTTCCTCTTCTACGCATACTGCCTGCAGCTTCTCACTCCCTCTTTCACATGCGTCCCACCAGGCACGGGGTCCCCACTTTCTTCCCCCACCACGCGTCCTTCCATTCTTTTTCTTCCAACCGTCCAATATCTTAAAGCTTCAACAGACCAGGATGGGTCCAATTTATTGTCTGAAGCTGACTTTTATACATCTGGATTACGGAAATTACAATTTGGCTAAAAATAGTTATGAGGATCTTTTAAGTCTCATACCCACCGGAGCACACTACTTCACTCACACTTTAAGCATACTCTCAGCTCTTACACGCACTAGTACTCACAGTCTTCTAGATCTGCAGTTTTCAGGGGCTTTTTATCTTCTCCCTCCTCTTTTTCCATTATCTAGTCTTTGTTGTCTCCATGGTGCTGACCTGAAATCACTGATGGTTGCAGGAGAGGTCGTTTGATCTGATAAAATCAGCAGGGGCATGCCATTCTTCTGAAATCTCTTGGGCCATAAAAGAGATTTTATATCCCAAATGAGTGCCCCATTGTGGGAAACAACTGCACACTTTTAAAATTTAAAAGGTTTATTCCCCTCCAAGTGATTCTGTTGGAATGCCCGGGCTATCAGCCACTCTTTCCATGTGACTTGACTGCTGGCTGTCCATCTAGGAGTCACCCTATCCCCCTCCCAGCACCTTCAGGATGACAATGGGAAAAAATTCACTGAGAACCCTAAACCCATAACATTAGCGATCCTGAATTTTTTTCCCATACCAACACTGAACTTAAGACTTTTCAACTATATACATACATGCATTATTCAAATTATATATATGTATATATTTATTTATATATATATATATATATATATATATATATATATATATATATATATATAAAAATATACACACACACATCAAGATACAGCTACAGGTGCAGTGGCATCATGGACAGCTCACCCAAAGATAAGATCTCTTTGAGGGATACATCGTGTTTCTCCAACTTATGTGTCACCAACCAGGTGCAACCTGGTCCTTGAGTAAAAACAATCCCATCAGTGGGTTTGCCATTTCCAAACTGTTTTCCCTAACAGGCCCCTCAGCTGTACCACAGGGACTGTGAAAAACGGGTATTTTATGACTGGCTTTTCACAAATATTAAAATGAGTATTATATGTGTTGTGTTAGAAAGTAATGCTGTATTAATTCTCTTAAGTAGTGTCTTAAATATAGTTTTAGGTTATAACAAAATATTAAAATAGAAACTATGCTATGTAGGATACTTTTTTTCTAAAGGAAGGACTTGCACCAAGATAGCAGCCACAGGACACCTAAATCTTTCAAAGAGAATTTACTGTTCCATTATCAGGAGAAACTAATTTCTTCCTGCCTCGCTCAGACAGGAAGACACCATTAGGATTATGAGGAAGAAGCTGACAATGACCAGACAGATTCCTGTATTTGAATGGAATTTATGTATCATGTATGAGATGTATGAATATTCAACAGGCTATTGTTTTTAAGGGTTAATCCTTTGTTAACGAGTGTCCTTTTTCAGACTTAGGCTGCCCAGAAAAAGGTACCCAGACATCCGTAACTCTTTGTTTCTATTGTCTCATATTGTCCTAATTCAAATTGTCCAAATTATTATTACTCTAATTGTATTACTACTTTTATAACCATTTTATTACTATTAAACTTTTAAAATTTTAAAAACAAGTGATTGGCGTTTTTCACAGGGACCTTATCTCCATCTACAGTGTGAAGGGACTCTGGTGTTGACTGGCCATGTAGCCTTTGCTGAATGCTGATCCCAGTGCTTGAAAGTACTCCCATGCAAGCCCTTAGAGTGGTTTTCAACAGTCCATGATACTGTTCAACCTTCCCAGCAGCTGGTGCATGGTAGGGGATGTGAAACACCCACTCAACACGGTGCTCTTGTGACCCCGTGGTAACTAAGCTATTCCTGAAATGAGTTCCACAATCTGACTCAATTAGCTCTGAGGTGCCATATCACCACAGGACTTGTTTTTTCAAGCCCAGGATGGTGTGCTGGTCAGTAGTGTGAGGCACTGGGTGCACCTCCAGCCATCCAGTGTTTGCGTCCACCATGGTGAGCACATAGCACTTACCTTGGTGGGTTTGTGGCAGTGTGATGTAATCAAACTCCCAGGCCTTTCCATACCTGCACTTATTCCAATGCCCACCATTCCTCAGAGGCTTTACTCTTTTAGCCTACTCAACGGCAGCACATCTCACACGCATGGGTAACCTGGGAGATGGTGTCCATGGTTAAATCCACCCCTTGGCCTTGTGCCCACTTAGAAGTGAAATCTCTGCCCTGATGACCTGAGGCATCATAGGCCCATGGAGCCAGAAACAACTCTCCTTTGTGCTGCCAGTCCAGATCTACCTGCGATGCTTTGACTGCAGGAACCTGGTTTGCGAGTTCGTCATTCCGATGTTCCTTGTTGGCTTGACTCTTAGGCACATGTGCATCTCCATGGTGAACTCTCACAATCAGCTTCTCCACCTGGATGGTGATGTCTTGCCACATTTCAGAAGCCCAGATGGGTTTCTCTTTACATTGTCAATTGGCCTCTTTCCATCTGTCCAGCCACCCCCACAGAGCATTGGCTGTCATCCATGAGTCAGCACAGAGGGAGAGCTTTGGCCACTTCTCTCGTTTGGTGATGTCCAGAACCAACTGGACAGTCCAGGCAAGGTGTTCAGTTGCTCAATTCCTTCTGTTTCCACAGCAGCGATTCCAAAAGCCCATCGACCTCCCTTTGGGTTTTCGAAGTACCTGTTCCTGAGGTAGTCAATGCCCAGGATCTATGGGGCATCTGGGCCACTTAGAATGGAGTGTTTCTGCCAGTCTTTCCCAGTCAGGGAATATGCATAAATGGGCATAAAGCTGATACAATATCAGGTATAAAAGACTGACCCACTATTTTTGTCCATGAGCTTCTGGCATTTTGCCATGCTCCCAAGCACTGTCCTTTCTGCTCTGCTGATTTTTTTTGTTCTCAGTAAAACTTCTATAACTCATTCCCACTTGGGGTCTGGATTGTTTATAACAGGTGGTCAGCCAGAGTGATCACCCACTTCTTTTGTTAACTCACTCACCTGCCATCCATCCATGGGGCATCACCCCCTCTTTCTTCCAGCATATTTCAGATGAAAAATCACCCCCTCGTTCTTCCAGCATATTTCAAATGAAAAATTTCACTAATAAGACTAAACCCATAACACAACCCCAGAGTGGGACAGGTGGGACAAGGAACCTCAAGGCTCCTCCAGCCCTGTGGGCAGCTCCTCCCAAACAGCTCTGAGGCCAGGGAAGGATGGAAAACACCATCTTCTCAGAAACATAGTTTATTGGAAAATTTAGTCAATGCAAATGGAACCCCAAATCCTTGGGGAATTGGAACTGGATCCTGGTGGGGCTAGGCCTAGGAGGGGGCTCTGCTGGCTTGGCTCTGGGCTTTGCGCTCCACCTGGGCACAGTACTTTTCAGGCATTCCAGTGGCTCTGCTGAGAAAAGAATCCATTAGGCTCCCAATGGATCTGGGACCACGGCCCCACAGCAGGTCCTGTTTGCTGAGGATGCAGAGGAAGCTGGGAGGTGGGCCAGGCTTGGACACCAGGAAGGACTCGGGGAGCCCAAGGAGCCCAGGGAAGCAGCACTGGCAGCCTCTGACCTGAACTCCTGCAGCTTCTGCTGCCTGAACTGGGTGAGGCGCTGGCTGCGCTGCCGGACCTCCTGCTGCTGCTGCTGGCCCTCCTCAATGACGGCCGCCCGCTCCCTCTGCCGCCGCTGCTGCAGCTCCTGGATCTGCCGCCGGAGATCTTCGGCATGGGCGCGCTGCCGGAGCTCCCTCTGCTCCTGCTCCAGCTTCTCCCGCTCCAGCTGCTCCTGATGGGCCCTGTGGGAGAGCCGGGCTGGCTCAGGGACCCTGCCACAGCCCCCCACACCTGGCACAGCACCTGGGCTGGCACTGGAGCCACCAGAGCCACCAGCTGGAACTGGGAGCCCCCTGGCCACCACCTCAGCCATCCCTCAGTCCCATGTGCCTCACCTGAGCACCCTCTGGAATTCCTGGCGGTCTTGCTGCACCTGCATGGCCAGGTACTGCTCCTTCTGGGCCACCTGCTCCAGCCGGTCCTGCTTCAGCTGCTGCTCCAGCTCAGCCTTCTTCCGCGCCTTCTCCAGCTCCTGCCGCCGCCATTCCCGGTCTGCAACCTCTTGGTTCCTCTTGGCCCTCAAAGCATCCTGCCCAAATAGGGGACAGTGCTGGGCTTCCCTCAGGGGCAGCTATGGAAGCCCTTGGCTGTGGCTTTGGCTCTGCCAGCACTGTTCCAGGATATCCCCTGGCTCCAGGGGCTGGTCCTACAGACCACCCACATCCAGGGGCACTGCCTTTTTGCCAGTCTGGGGACAGGGACGGTGGCAGGGGAGCACATCACCTGTTCCTGGGCCACTCACCTGCTCTGCCTGCCAGTCTTGGGCCTGCTCCTGTGTGGCTCTGAGCCAGGCCAGCTCCTTCTCCTTCTCCAGGCGCAGTTGTTGCCGCTCCGCCTCCAAGGCAGCCTCGCGCTCCTACAGGGGACAGAGTCCCAGGGTGTGGGACAGAGTCCCAGCGTGGGACAGAGCCCCAGAATGGGACAGAGCCCTGGGGTGGGACAGAGCCCCAGGACAGCTCCTGCAGCCCCTGCCCAACCCACCAGGAGCCCACTGCTCTTACAGCCTTCTGCCGCTGCTGCTCCAGCACCCGCTCATCCTCCAGCCTCTCCTGCTCCCGCTGTTGATCCTTCAGCCTCTGGCTTTCCACATTGAAACGTTTAATATCAGCATGGATTTGCTTTAGTCGCTCCTGTTTCTGCTCCCAGGCCTGGAAATGCCATGCATGTTGGAGACCACCAAGCCAAGTGCTCTTTCATCCTCGTCACTCAGGGCAGGCAGGCTTTGGACCACATCCCTGGGATGTCACAATGTCCCCAAGGGACCAGAATTCTGATCCTGCTGGCTACTGTTCCCACTCCCTGAGTGTGGCTGATCCAGCTCTGCCAATCCTGTTCCAGTCAGGTGGAAACCTCCCTGCACCCCCGTTCCCTGCTCCCACCTTCCGATCCTCCCTCTTCATCTGCTCCAGTCGCTCCAGCTGCCTCTGGCCCTCCTGGTACAGCTCCTCAGCCCTCAGCGCCCGCTCCTCTGCATTCTGCTCCATCTGTTTCACAATGCCCTGCCGAGCTCTGGGAATACGAGAGCAGAAGGGTTTCCTGTGGCTCCATCCTGCTCCCCATCGTGGGAACGCTGGCATGGGCAGAACTGGTGTGGTTGGAATGGGCCAGATGCCTCCATGGGGAAGAGGGAGCCTTCTGCCAACCTCATCAGCTCCTGCTTCCTCTGGCGCTCCAGCTCCTCCTGGACCTCCATGCCCTTCTCCCGCTCCACTTCCATCATCTTGTCCAGGCGCTTCTCCTCCTCCACCAGTTCCTTGTGGATCATCCGCTTCTCTAGGACTTGCTTGTCTCGGATCATGTTGCACTTGGCATTGAGGAACAGCTGTGGGGACAAGAGGTGTCTGTGGCTCAGAGCCACACTGGGGCATAGGGAGCAGGGAGGGCCAGGGAAGGAGGGGGAGAGCCTCGGAGCACGAGGAGCAGGGGAAGCTCAGCAGTGCCAGGTGACAGAGGGGAGCCCCGGCCCTACCGCGTTCAGTTCCCGCATGTCTTCTTCCTGCTCCAGCCTCATCCTCGTCGCTCGCTGCAGCAGCTTCTGCTCCTCCTGCTGCAGCTCCTCTTCTACATCTCTCCAAAGGTCCCTCTTGTCCTCCAGTTCTGCCTTTTTCTGCTCCTCGATCTGGGCCTTTTTCAGGGCTTCCTGTGGGGACAGAGAGCACTGCCCAATCCTTCCTGAGGGTTTGCAGGGGTCACACTTCAGATGTCACATTCCTGACACTGCATGGGGACATGTTGGGCTCCTGGGGCCCTGGCACAGCATGGGCACCCCTCCCCACACCTCTGGGCGGACACCCCATGCCCTTGGAAGGCTGGCAGTGATAGGCACAATTTCAGGGATGCTGCCCAGCTCTCAGTGGAGCCCTGAGCCCTGTAGCCTCCCCTGTGCCCCAAAATGTGGTGGACAGAGGGAGACCCCCCAGCGGGAGCCATCACCCCTCAAACCCATCTGCAGAGCAGGAAAAGGGGGAAGCAGGAAGGGAAATGCCTACAAAAGCAGCGTCCTGTCTGGCTCTCAGGGTCTTCAGCCTGTCCCAACGCTCCACCTCAGTTGGGGCTTGAGCTGATTCCTTGAGTTTCTCAAATTCCTTTTCTCCAATGATGAGACATGGTTGGGGCTTCTCCTGGGGAATGCTGGGGAGCACAGGGAGAGAGCTCAGTGGCAGACCCCAACAGGTCCCTGTGCTCCCTGAGCTGCCCACTCAGCCACCAAGCCAGCCTAGATCAGTGTGGGAAGTGTTGGGGAAGCTGTGGGGACCTGCTTCTCTTGTTTTGGGGTGAGGCAGGAAGGGAAAGTGGGGTGAAAGTGGCACCAGGCTGAGATGCAGGGGCAGGATCCCTGGGGGTGGCCAGGGCTCACTGCCAGTCCCTGCTCCCCAGAGATTTTGGGATGCTGCACTGACACCCATTCCCCCAGAACCCCTCAGGGCTTGGGCACAGCCTTACATGAGGTCCCGGATCAGGTCCCTGGTAATGATTCTGGTGGTCTTTGGTTTGTATCTGACAGAGGGCTGTGATTCAGGCTGTTTGGGCACATCATGAAGGATCACAATTGGGCTGCTGGAGCCCTTGACCTGTGGGAAAGGACAATGTGAGGTATCCGAAATCCCCACACTCAGTGCTCCCTGGACACCAACTGATCCTGGGAGGAGCTCTAGACCCTCAGTCGGGACATGCCCTTGTGGGCACGACCGAAAGGGGCCGGAGGGGCTGGGGGTCAGAGGAAGACCGGGGGCAGACCTTGGGAAGGAGAGACTGAAGTCCTGGTGGGCGAAGCTGCCGACGGCGCGGGAGGAGGGACCCCGGGGAGGAGTCTCCGGGACGGAGGGACCGAGATTTTGAGCCGGTAGTCGCAGCTGCCATGGCGCTGTCATAGAGTGTGGGAGGTGTGACAATGTCCTGGAGCCGACATCCCAATGTGACGGGACCAGCGGTTGGGATGTGTCTGAACCGATTGTGACAACGTGCCCAAAGCCACTGTCGAGATATGTCGGGACCGACTGTTGCCATGGCAGCGCCCCCAACAGCTCCCGGGACTCGCAGGATGTCCTGCAGCAGATGGGGGATGGGGGACGGGGTATGTTAGTGCAGAAGCTCCGAGAGCTGGGAAAGGCAAATCCAAGGGAAGGCAGATATGATATTGCAGCAGCCAAGAGGCGCCTGAGTGTTATAGATACATATTGTAATAATGGCTTTTTGCAAATATTAAAAAGGATTTTATATGTGGGATGTGAAAGTAACTTTGTTATAAAGATATTATTAGACATAGTAGTGAAATAGCTGATAAAAGTATGCTTGTGTTAAAATGCCTGCTTGGATTGCATAACATCCAGTGAACAAAGGATGAGGACACCTGCTACAGAGATGTCAACTATCAACACTCACTGTCTGAAGACAGTGTGGACCAAGGCCCAAAACTGAAGATGATGATGATAAAAAAGGACTAAAAGCACAACCAAGGAATAGGCATGCTCTAAAAAGGCAGATCCAAGGAGAAGATATGCTGAACAATTCTTGGAACATGTAAACTGGTTTGGGAAAAAAGTTTACTATGCATAAAGGTCTATGAATATGCAACAGGATGATATAAGGGAAAAGGTATTTAAGGGGTATCCCCAAAGAGAACAGTGTGCACTTGGTTGAGTGCCAACCTTTGCTTTATGGTCCTTGTCTCCTATTATCCTTTATTAAACTTTTTAAATTTTCACAGGAGAGTGAACGTGGTTTTCACTCCAAGGCTGCAAGAGGAACAGCCCTGCAGGAAGGAAGGAGGGGCACGAGGGTTTCCAGATATTCACCTGAAGCCTGTGGGGTCCCCGGGGAGCAGACACCCCCCTGGCCACCCTGCAGGAGCCCCCGGCTGAGCAGAGGATGCCTGAAGGGAGCTGTGAGCCCATGGGAAGTCCCCACTTGAGCAGTTCCTGAGGCACTGAGCCCGGGCAAGGAAGGACCCCAGCCTGGAGCAGCTGGAGCAAAGCAGCAGACCACAGGAAGGATTCCTGCTGGAGAAATCCCTGGAGAAGAGACTCCCGTGGAAGGCAGGGACCCCACCTTGGCAGAGGAGGGCAAGGACTGCAACTACTCTGGCTCAGCAGCGGCAGAAACAACCTGTGCTGAACTGCCCGAAGCCCCCATTTCCATCTCCCTGCGCCACTGGAGGGAGGAGGGAGAGCCAGGAAGGAGTTTGGGGTGGGGGGGAAGGTGTTTTGAAGGGTTCGTTTGACTTCTTATCCTGCTCCGATTTTGTCAGCAAAACATTCAATTCGTATTGCTAATTCTGAGCCTGCATTTCCCGTGACAGGATTTGATGAGTGATCTCTCCTGGTCCTTGTCTCAACCCAGGAACCCTTTGCTCAATTTTCTCTCCTCACCCAGCTGTGGAGGGCAGTGAGAGAGTGGCTGCGGTGGGTGCAGGGTGAAGCAGGAAGGAGGAGGGTCCAGGTCAGGCTGTTGAGCCGAGTATTGTGGGATTTCAGTAGTTTTGTGGTTCTCTCAGTCCCTTACCAAGAGGGAACAAATTATCAATTGCTGCATTTCCACACTGGTTCCCCAACAGCTACCCTTGCATGGGGGGTTTCCACCCAGTCCTACTCTGAAAACCATCAAAGGCCCTCACAGAGCCACTGCTTGGGCTCACTTTGGATTTTGTGCTTCTTGCAGGGCTCAGCAAACCACGGGCAGGCCTTTTCCGCCCACACAATTCTCACCTCTATAGCAGCTCTAAAGCGGCCAGAATCAAAAGCAAAAGGGCGGGGAGGACCCTGAGGTCCTGGCTGCCACGTGGGGCTGGCCAGAGCAGGGCTGGCCAATGACCATCCCTGTGCAGTGGGGATGGGCCATGGCTGGTCCCACCCTTGGATAGACAGGGGTCCCAAGGACGTGCCACCTCTTCGACAGGTGGCACTACCACTCCGTGGGACAGGACCCCCCATGCCATGATGTGCCACACCTTGGACTGGTCTCCCCAAGGTCACCCCCAGAACAGGGACCTCACAGGACAGGACCCCCCTGGATGTGACCCCCCCGAGGACAGAATCCACTCCCCTTTCCCATCTGACTTTCAGCACAACCAGCTTCTTCCTTCTTGTCCAGGAAAAAGGAAGTGTTGAGGGGGCACAGCCCAACACCTCTATCCCCCATGGCCTCCCCACCCTTCCTTGCACCACCTCTCCCCATCTTCCCCCTCCCCTGGGTCCCCCCAACCCATTCCCTGCTCAGGTGCTCCCTGGGATTGCTGAATCAGGAATCAGAGGAGAGGGGACATGGCACAAAAATGAGGAAAAATTAAAAAGGAGAAATAAAGAGAAGAAAAGGACAAGGGCACGGGAGGGCACAGAGGCAGAGCTACCCAGGACCCCCATGTGATGCATGGACAGGAAACAAGCACTCCAGGGAAGCAGTGCTAGGCCCTGGGTCACCCCAAAATCTGAGGCACCCAGGGAAGGAGCTGGGACCTATGGGCCCACCCAACCACTGCCCATCCCTGGCACCCCCATTTCCCTGGGACCCCAACCATGAGACCTCATTTCCTCCTGTCTCCCCTTCCCTGGGGCCCCCAACCCTGCACTGCAATTCCTCAGGATCTCCATTCCCAAGGAACCCCATCCCAGTAATTGCAGACCCTGGGAAACCCCTTCCCTTGATTCCCCCAGGACCTCTATTCTCACAGGGGTCCCTCCTTTCCCCTGGCATCCCCATCCCTCAGCCCTCACACCATGATCACAAATCCCTGGAGGCCATGTTGTTCTGGGACCCTCATACCCACATCTGAGTCCAACCACTGGGACCCCCATTCCCATGAAACCCCATCCCTAGGAACCCCATTCCCCTGGACACCCATCACTGGCTCCCTACACCACCTCAGCCTCCAAATTCAGGCAACACCATGTACCCACCATGTCCCACCATCACCTCCATGTCCCACAAGGTCCCCACCCTGCCCTCACCAATGGTGACCTACACGTGGGGACAAGATGTGACCAAGATGTGACCTCGCTTCTTTCCTCTTCATCTGAAGAGCCACCACCCAGGGGAGCAGTGGCCACAGCAGTGAGTCACAGCCAGTCCACATGGCTGGGGACACCAGAATGGCCGGGAAGATGGCGCTGCTCCTGTGGGGTGAGCACCCCAGGCATGGGCCTCGTACCCTTGGGGTAGGGAGGGAAGTTGGCACAGGGGGACTGCAGGGTTCCCTTAAGTGCCATCAGAGACTGTGTGTGAGGTGACCGGGATTGTAGGGGCAGGAAGGTGGGGACATTAATGGTGGGACAGGGATTTGGGGAGGCATCAGAGGGCTGGTGGGGGTGACCTGTGACAGTACAGGGTGGTCACAGTGTCCCCATGCCCCGCCTCACTGTGGGGTGGCTGTAGTGTCCCTGTCTCCAAGGGGGGTCCATGCCACACAAGGACAGTTTGTGGACAGCCCCCACACCTTGTGCCTCTGTCCCCACGGTGCGACCCCCACCCAGCCCTGTCCCTTCTCCCTTCCAGCCCAGACCCTCAGCCTTACTATTGAGTCCTCAGAGGATGCCATGTCCCCAGCCCCGCGCTGGCCCTGGCAGGCTGGTGTCCCCTGCCACCCAGACCATCCAGCTCCTCGTGGAGCCTCCCTGGATGCTGGTGCTGTGGGACTGGGTGACACTGATCTGTCAGCACTCAGGGACCACCAGTGCCACCACCTGGTACAAGGATGGGGGGGGTACTGGGGGCAGGAGGGACATGACAACTTCACTGTCACTGAGAGTGGCACCTACATGTCTGACCGACCTGGCAGAGGTCAGCCCCCCATGAGAGTGTCAGATGGTGAGGGGCATATGTGTCCCCAGCCTGGCACCCGTGGGGACCCCAAGGGTTCTGGGTGAGCTCAGCTTCATGGGTCTCCCCCTGGTGTGACCAGAGCTTGTCCCCTGCTCTGGGGACATCCCAGAGCATTCCAGTGTGCAGGATGTTACCCAATGGGTGGTCACTAGCGACATCAGGTGTGACAGGTCCCATGTCCCTCAGACTGGCTGATGCTGTAGATGCTGGTACAGGTGCTGCTGGAGGGGGAACACAGTGACACTCTGCGGCCAGGGCTGGAGAACAATTCTAAAAGGATTCCCCACAAACATGAGAACTTCAGTCTTGCAGTGGGAAGACCCCTGACACAGCCACAAGCATTTGAGGGACAATACTGCATGTCTGCCAGGCCTGGGAATTACAGAAAACAAGAAGGCAGAGCCCCCCCAGGGCCTTGTAGTGGCTCAAGACACAGCGAGGCTTGGTGAGGCTGCTGTGGTTCAGCTCCCCACCCTTGGCTCCATGCCTCAGCTAAGTCCCTTCCTGCAGACTGGAAATGCTGGATACAGCTGCTGCTGGAACCAACTGAGCCCGTATCCCCTCTTAGCAGGGCCCTTAGCCCTCCTCAGCCACCAATGGCCATTTTGTGTCCTGGGGGGTTCAGTGTCATCCAAAGGGACAGAGGGTCAGAGAATGGCACAGGAAAAGAGCTGACGGCAGAGAACATGTCCTGATCCTGAACATGTCAGCAGAAAGCTGGAGCCTGTCTAGGGGAGGGGGTTGTAGGTGGGTGTAATTAAGCAGAGCATCGCCAGTGCAGGGAGAGTTTCCCAGCCTGTGCACCTCATTCTTGAGGAATTTAACTCTGATCCTCCTCCCTGCACTCCACCCTCATGGCTTTACAAGCCCATCATGGACCTGGGCAGGCTGGTGGGTCAGAGAACAGCATCAACAGGACAAAGCAGCAGCTGTGACATCCTCTATCAAATCAGGTTTGTGGTGTCACCCGAGCAATCTCTGTCCCACAGGGCAGGCAGCACCTGGAGGGGACCCTGAGATATGACAGAAAACTGCAGCAGGCAAATGGGAGCTGGAGGCAGCAGAGGGGGCAGAGCCCCACAGGCAGGCCCCTCTGGGCACTAACATGTTGTGCTGCTCAGATTGCTGCAGCTGCAGAGGAGAGAGGGGTTCTGCCTCCAAAGGGGCTGGACAAGGTGGTTTGGGACTTCTGGTTGCTCTTTTTTCTGTTTGTTTGTTTCTCCATTAGAACACAGAGGACACCTCACAGCTGCTGCTGCAGCCACCGAATCCTTTACCCAGAGGGCTGAAGCAGGACACAGGCAGCACCTCGCAGGGGATGGCACCATCCCGACCTAGCCACTGTTCTTGGGGGTTCAGGGGTGTCCTTTCCCGAGCTCTGGGCTGCTGCTGGCATTGGACTCTGCTCAGTTCTTTTTGCTCTTGGGGGTGTCATACTTCCTCTTGCTTGAGTACCAGAGCAGCAGGGTGATCCCGATGGAGGGCAGGGTCATCACACCAAATGCCGCCCAGTCCAGCTAGAGGGAGAAATTGTTAAGAGAAAAGTCAAAACAATCCAGGCCAGGGGAGTCTTCGAGCAATGAAATCAGAGGAGAGGGAGGGGAGACCTCACACTGTCTGCACCTTCCTCACATGGGGAAGCAGAGGGGCAGGCGCTGACCTCTGCCCTCAGTGACCAGTGACAGGACCCGAGGGAGCGCCCACAGCTGTGTCAGGACAGCCGACATTAAGGCTGGATATTACAAAAAGGCTCTTTCTCCCAGAGGATGCTCTCTCTCCCAGGCACTGCAAGAGGCTCCTCAGAAAGTGGTCACAGCACCAGGCTTGACAAGAGCTCAAGGAGTTTGGATAGGGCTGACAAGTGCATGGTTGGGATTCCTGGGGTTGTCCTGTGCAGGGCCAGGAGTTGGACTCCACAATCCTTGTGGGTCCCTTTCAACCTAGGAGGTTCTAAGATTCTACTCTCAGATTTTCTGCCTCAAATGCCACAGTACAGCTCCTTCACAGAGGGAGCTGGGATGGAAACTCAGCTGCTTCTGTGATAGTCCTCTGGAGAACTGACAGGAACTAACTCCAGCTCCCTCTGGAGCTCTCCAGGTGACTGCAGGGCAAGCCACACACACCATGTGCAAGCAGGAAGCCACCACACTGGGCTGCAGCTGCCGTGGTGCACTTTTCCATTGTCAATTGAAAGGTACTCACAAAGTGAGGGGAGAACCTCCTATCAAAGTCACGCTGAGCCAGGATTCCTCCCTGCCCAGGAGCACTGGTGAAGCCAACCTGAAAAAGGCAGGGAAGACAGGCTTTGCCACCTTTCCTGCTCACTCCAGAACTGGGCAGGGTGAGAGCAACACAGACATGCATCACCTCGACCAAGCAGCTCCGGGAGCGTGGTCAGGTGTGTCTGCAGGGATCCCATAAAACAGCCACTTACCACCACCTGGGCACCCTCCTGTGCCAGGTACGTGATGGTGGCAGAGGTGAAGTTGAAGTACCCAGCCTTGAGAGGTCATAGAACCATGGTGTGGGACACGTTGCTGGCTCTGGGAGCTGGACGTTAAGGAACACTGCTGTATTTCATCCCAAGAAGAAAAGGGAGGAGATGGGAAAGAGCAACCAGGAGCCAGGTGCAAAAGTCAGTGCTGCTGACAGATCTGAGTGCTCGTGGTCACAGCCAGACGCACCCAAGGCTGACCCAGCTGCTCCTCCACAGGCAGAGGAGCTACCCCAGGACCTGGTCCTGTCTGCAACGAACTTTGTTTTTACACTGCACCATCCAGAAGAGGAGGGGTTTGGATTTGGCACCCTGTCCAGGCTCTGGAAGGAATTTCAGGGACAGCAGATGAAGATAGGATAAAGCTGCAGGATGCTCAGAGGCAAGGAGAGTTGGGAGAAATTTCAAAACATGAAAAGATATGGAGCAATCCTGTCCCACTTGACGCTGAGCATGCCAGAGACGATGCCAAAGTCTTCTGGGTGGAAGGAATCATCTGACAGCTCCACATCTAGGGCAGCACTGAGATCAACAAAAAGAGGGATGAGACAGGAATCTTAAGCCTTGCCATCTGCTCACAGGCTCTGCAGCAAAGTGCACTGACAGTTCCATCTTGACCAAATGGAAGAATTGATTTTTCAGAGATGAAATGTCACCAGTAAAGGTGGGGAGGAGAGCTGAGGTGTCTTACAGGGAGACTGCAAAGGGAGGAAGGCAAAGCTGAGAGAAACAACCACAAGGACAGGAAAACCACCATTTTTTCCACAACACGATTTGGCAGTTTGCTGAACTTCAGATACAATCCCATGGATACACATGCTGGCCTAAATAATACCCAAATCCCACATATAAAATTACAGGATCTCAGTAATGTTGTATCAACTCAATATTACAGCACCATATATTCTCCTGTTAGCACTACTGCACTCAGTATGCAATACTCTGCCTTTAAAAAAAAAAATCTAAAAACCAAAAATCTCAAAGCCCTTTAATAGCGTCCTGCATTTTGTTCAGTCAGCTTTTCATTCTGCAAATGAAGCTTTTTACCAGCATGGTGGAAGTTCTGTTTTATCTTTGACAGGTCCTTAGTTAAGTCCTGATAGCAAAAAGGAATTTTTACAAAGCCAAGAAAGGGAGCTGCATGAGTGGGGAACAGAGTGTCACAGGACACCACAGGAACCACCATGCTGGACTGACAGCTTGAGCAGCCATGAGGTGAACGCAGGGACAATGGAAGAGGAAGGAATAGGCAAATTTCAGGGTCAATCCTTCAGGCATTACTGGAAAGCTCAGAGTTAGAGGGAGCAAAAGCAACAGCACATCACGGAGCTCAGAAATTGCCTTGTACCCTGCAGCCACACAGAGAACATTTGCTTGTGGTCAGTACTGAAGCCTGGACAGGGCTTACCTGGAGCCAACATTGTAGATGTTGTACTGCAAAGTCAAGTCCTTGCCCTCCACTGCATATCTGTTTAACAGGGATTTGGAGGCCAGGAGCCTGGCACCATCCTCACAGTGAGCCACAGACACCAGGCAAACATGGCAAGAAGAGGGAGCTTCATCTAGAAACACAAAGAAATGGAACTGATCATCTGAAATCTCTGAACTTGCCTGTGAGGATGTAAGAATTGGCACAGCAGAGTCTCAGATCTGCAGCCATGAAAGAAAAGTTCACGGTCTTCTCCCCTTTCAAAGCCCTGGCGAGTACCACTTCCTTTTACAGAATATGGAACATCCTGAGTCGAAAGGGACCCGAAAGGATCATCAAGTCCAAGCCCTGGCACTGCACATCTTAATAACAGGCAAAGCTTTCAGATCACTAAGCCTCTTCTAGGAACTTCCAGAACAAAAGCTTTGGTAATTAACAATTTCATCAGTTTTAGCAACTAATGGTTAATTGCCCTTGCAAAGCCTGGCAACTTTCCAGTGCTGTCTTACACAACAGAATTAGTTTCTAGAAAGCACAGCTCCTCACTTCCAACATTATTCTTCCCTATTTCCAGCCACTGAGAACCACCAACTCCCTCCAGTGGCTTTTAAGATCCTCTGCACAAGTCCCTGGTTCAGGCCACGTGGTCTGACTTAGACAAACACAGTGCCTCTGCAGCCACCCTGCTGAGAGGACAAGGAGACAAGAGGAACACTACAGATGTGACCAGTGATGACACTTGATGGGGCTTTTAAATGCAAAAACTGTTTCAATATCAGGGCCTCTGCCTTCCACAGTCATAGGGTGCTTGGGGTTGGACAGGACTGTAAAGACTAATTGCACACCCCTGTCATGGGCAAAGACACCTTCCACTAGACCAGGTCGCTCCAAGCCCCATCCAACCTGGCCTTTGACGCTTCCAGGGACGCGGCAGCCACAGCTTCTCTGGATAACCTGTGCCAATGACTCACCTCCCTCACAGGCACCAATTTCTTCCCAATATCCCATCTAAATGCCCTCTGGCAGTGGGAAGCCTTGTTTTGTCACTCTAGGCCCTTGTCCAAAGTCCCTCTCCAACTCTCTTGGAACTCATGTAGGCCCTGGAAGGGGCTTTAGGATTCTCCCTGGAATCCTCACCTCTCCAGACTCAACACCCCCAGCTCTCCCAGCCTGTATCCAGAGCAGACGGGCTGCAGCCCCTGGATCATCTCTGTGGCCTCCCCTGGACTCAATGCAGCATCTCCTTGTCCTCCCTGTGCTGGGGACGCCAGAGCTGGAGGTAGCTCTGCAGGGGAGGGTCTCAGCAGAGCAGAGGGGCAGAATCCCCCCCTCACACACTGCCCACGCTGTTGGGGATGAGCCCAGGACAGCGTTGGCTTTCGGGGCTCCCAGTGCACGTTGTGCACGTTGCCAAGGCATGCTGAGCTTCTTGTCAATGTCCCATGCCCCCACATCCTTCCCAGGCCTGCTCTCCATCCATTCTCCCCAGCCTGTTTGTGCTTGGGGTTGTCCCAATGCAGGTACAGCACCTGCCTTGGCCTCGCTGAACCTCCCGGGCTTGGCACGGATCCGCCTGCTCAGCCCGTCCCAGCGCGGGTGCCAGAAGCCCCTTCCTTCCCCCCAGTGCCCTCCTGCAGTCGCACAGCAGCGCATGCAGCCCAGGCTGCTCCTGCCCACGCACGAAGCCCAGGGGCCCAGAGGGGCCCAAGGACACCTCTCAACAGGGAACAGCCCGGTTTCACCCACCCTGCCCTCGAAAGACCCCGACTCTGACGCTCCAACGCCAGAAACCAGCCGGTCCTTCTTGACCCCTCAGAGCCCACGAGCGATCCTCTCCTACAGACCCTTCCCAGCGCCGCCCGCTCCGTCCCGAGGCACGAGGACGCGGCCTCCGGGTGGCCCGGGCCTCCCGCCCCTCACCGTCTCTCCCGCCGCCAACGCCGGAAAGACGAGGAAGCGACACTGAAGCGGAAATGACGCACACGAATCACGCTTCAGGAAAGCCCTATGCCCCCTGGGAAATGGAGTCTAGGCCCGTGCACACGCAGGGACTCCGCGCCTGCGCAGGGCACGCTTCCTGCGCTGCCCATTGCCCAGTGGTGGCGGAAGTAGCGGTGGCCGTGCTGGGCCGCGCTCTCGTAAGGAGGGCTCTGGAGAGGAGCCGCAGGTGTCTCTCGGCACCACAAGTAGCTCTGGCCAAGCAAGCAACCTGCCCACGACCGTGAGGGATGTGTAAAGCAGTGAGGAAGGAGTGAAGGAGAAGGAGCAGGGCTAAATTCCTCAAGAATGAGGTGCACAGAACCCCAGGGTCTCCCTTCCTGCACTCAAAACTTCCTGCTTGACTCACTCCCCGAAGACAGGCTGCAGCCTTCTGCTGCCGCGAAACAGGACGTGTCCCGACCTCCCTAGTGTAAAGCCAGCAGCATAAGAAATCTCTTGCAGCGCTGCAGGAAGCCCCGAGAGCTCCTCTGTGCCCGTATCTCTCAGGCAGATTACCTCTGGTGGAAGAAAGGCCTCAGGACCCTCCTCTCTACTAATTTTGCTCCTCACATGTGGAACTGGGGGTATATGACTTCACTACCTGAAGCTGTATTTGGAGGATTAACTACTGATATATAAGTAGACCAAACTTGTATCTGTCTGAAAAGTTTTTGACTCTCCTCCATTTTAGGCATAGGCCCTTGGGGAGGCTTCATCTGCCCTTAATTTATGTGAAGACCCTTTGATAAATATATCAATTTCTATTCCCTTAATTCTGTCTGGCCTCTGTTTTTAAGTAAGGGTTTTTTGTTTTACAGAAATCCAGCAAAGTTTGTGAAATTTTTCGCCTTGCAGCTCAGTATTGGCCAGTGTGAGTGGTCGCAAAAGCCGGCCATTTTCCTTATGGGAAAAAAAAGTCATTTCCCCAGGGTCTGGATATCAGCTCAGAGGTGGCATGTGGAGCTCTAATGGAATGCTTGCTCCTAGTTCCTGTAAGCTTTAATTTTAGGGAAATCCAGCAAAGTTTGCGAATTTTCAGGTTGGCACTCCACTATCAGCCAGTATGGGCATTCACAAATGGAGGCCATTTTCTGTGGGATAAAGAAGCCATTTCCCCAAGGTCTGGTATCAGCCCATAGGTAGTTTTTTGGGCCCTAAGGACATCCACGGTAATACTTGCTGGCCACTTTAGTTTTGGAGAAATCCAGCAAAGTTTGCAAACGTCATGCATGGACTCCCGCAGTGTCTGCCAGAGCAAGTGTCCGCAAAAGGAGGCCATTCTCCTTGTGGGGAAAAGGAACCATTTCTCTAGGGTCTGGGTATCAGATTCAAGGTGGTGTTTGGGGCTCTAAGGTCTTGCAGGCTCCTAGTTGCTGGCAGCTTTAGTTTTGGAAAAATCCAGAAAAGCTTGCTAATTTCTCAATTGCCACCGCACTCTTGGCCGAGGTGAGTGGCCACAAACAGAGGCAATTTTCATGGGAAAAATAAGTCATTTCCGCAGGGTCTGGCAATCAGCTTAAAGGTGGCCTGTGGGGCTCTAAAGACATGCAGGATCCTTGTTGCTGGCAGCTTTAGTTTTGGAGAAATCCCGTAAAATTTGAAAATTTCTCGTTGCAATAGAGTACATCACGGTACAAAAGTACATGACTCCATCAAAAGGTGCAAGAGAGAGATTTATTTTTTGCAACATTGCTTTTATACTTTTCAAGACACTTACACCCCTCCAGCATACACATTCAATGCCCATTGATCATATAAGAGAAACAAAGTCCCCAGTAGATTATTGGGGAGCCACGTCACTCTGTGAGCTAGCCAGAGTCCGTATCTCCTAACTTTCTCTCCTTCATCCTGTCTCCATGGTGACAACCTTGGTGTCTTCCTTCAGGAGAGATATAGGGCTTCCTTATCTTCTGGAGGCCTTTGCTAGCTCACAAAAACAGCACAGAATGTCTTTCCTACAATTCCCCCTTTTTGTAATTGACCAGCAAATACAACTACTAAGGACTTCTGCAGGGGCCTTGCAAAAATCCAAGCAGATGGAGGATCCATTCTTCATTTACTTACAAATAACCAACCTCTACCAACTTCACAACACATATCCTCACAATCTTAAGGTTCATATACAAACAAAGCACATCAAGACAGATCTTCAAACACCATTACAGATTTCGTGATTTCCAATGACACATTTGTAGCAGAATGACTCCTTCACCTCTAATCAAATAACCTTCTCCTACACAGAGTCATCTACCTAGTCACCACTCAGAACTAAACAGTGTCCACTTAACCTTGCAACTGGTTGCTGCTCTCATAGCAGGCAACTAACCTAGTTGCTCAAAGTGTGGACTTCAGCTACTAATTCAATTCCTATGCAAAGGCAACACTTCTCCCTTAGGTACATTAAATTCCCCTATTTTGGGACTGTCGGTCCCCTGCAAAAGGAAACGATACAAGACACATTTCTCAATACTACCAACCTCTCTATAAGAGAATTCAAGGAAAAGAAGCAAAAGTGACATCCACTAATTTAATATTTTGATTTTTCAGCGTAAGCCTGTAACTTCCTTTACTCTGTCTTGGATTACCATCTTTACCACACATTCCTTGAGGGTCCATGCTTCCATCTATCTAATAACCAATACAATTACCTATTCATTTTTCTCCCACTGTAGAACCACTCATTCTGTCCTTTTCTGTGCGCTCCAAATAAGGTTTGACACAACGGGCAGAGACCCAACGAGGGCCATTTTCTGTTAAAACACACGCGTATCCTCTTCCCCATGTTACTAATTCTACTGGGCCAGTCCACTTTCCCATGATTAAATCTTTCACCCATACCTTAATACCTTTCTTAAAGTTTGGCTATTTTGCACTTAAAGACAAAAAAATGATAGAATATAGGAGAGACTTGTAAGTCAGGTAAAGGACACAAAAAGTTTAAGACGTAAATGGCTTTGTCTAATCTCACTTGAGGTGACTCCTTCTGCATTCCCCCTTTTTGTTTTTGTACCTGGCGCTTCAATACACCATGAGCACGTTCAATAATTGCTTGGCCTGTTGAAGCATGAGGGATACCAGTAGAATGACCGGGCATGAAAAAACACTTGCAATTTCTTTGAAACATACACCGGGCCATTATCCCTCTTTACATGTGATGGCATGCCTAAGATGGAAAAGGCGTGACAGAAATGACGAATAACATCCCAAGCTGTTTCATCTGCTAATGCTGAGGCAATCATGGCATGAAAAAAAGTGTCAATTGTGACATGAACATACTTTAAACGGCCAAATTCAGGCATTTTTGTAACATCTGTTTGCCATTCTTGTAAAGGGAGTAAGCCTCTAGGATTAGTACCATAATACTGTGAAACATGAGACATATGACAATCAGGGCAAGAAGAAATAATTGATTTTGCTTCACTATGTGATAATTGTAGCGCCTGAGCACCCTGATGAAAAAATTGGTGAGATAGAACAGCTTGCTGTAACACATTAGGCGCTGTTTTTACTGCTGAGGCAGCCACCAGGGAATCCACATAGGCGTTACCTTCAACAAAAAATCCAGGTAGCGATGTATGGCTACGAATATGCATAATAAAATAAGAATGCTTTCGATTACAAGTAACGGTCCACAATTTCAACAAATAATGGTTTCTCCTTTACATTATACAACACACTTGATCCAACTGCTTCACTAAATTAGCGACATAAACAGAGTCAGTAACTATATTTACGGATCTAGGAAATAAAGTAAATGCCAAAAGCAGGGCAAAAGTTCAATTAACTGAGGAGACCCTTGTTGAACTATCACTTCATGTTCCCAGCGGTCATCTTTCTTCCAGGCTACAGCAGCTTTTCCAGTTCTTCCAGATCCATCTGTAAAAACTGTTGTGCCTTCCACTGGTACTGAAGAGCAAAGTTGTTTCCCCTGAAAAGGAACCATCTTAGTAAAATTCAAAATTGGATGGGAAGGCAAATGATATTCTATTTTGCCTGTAAAGGAAGGTAAAGCAGATTGCAGCTCATGATTGTTTTGAAAACACCACTTAAAATACCGCTGTTGTACAGGTATGATAATAGTTACAGGATCACGGCCTAAGATCTCATGGCAGCGTCTGCGACCTTTGATGATGATGTATGCAAAAAGCTGGAGACCTGGAGCGGTTTTTCGGGACCTGAAAGAAGAATATCCACTCCAAAATATGCAATTTATCTTCCCATTCATCATTCCATTGACATAACAATCCACATGGTATTTCATGATCTCTCAAAACAAATAATTGCACACCAACATAAACATCTATCTGAGTAACAAATTTAGATGCCAAGGCCAATTCAATATCTTCTACAGCCTTTTTTGCTGCAGCAGTCAAACGTCCCTTGTCCGTAGAGGAAGTTCTCCCCGATAGTAAGTCATACAAAGGTTGCAGTTGATGATTGGTTATCCCCAAGTATGGCCTAAGCCAGCCTATTGCACCAATCAATTTCTGCACATCTACAGCAGTTTTAATATCAATGTCCAATTTTACAGGTTGAGGCACGATTTGTGTATTGGTGATTATCAACCCCAAATACTTCCAAGGCATCTGTCTCTGAACTTTTTCCGAGGCGATAACCAAACCAAAGGCTTCTTAATTTTTCACAGCACATTGTTCAAGAGCCAACAATTGTTGTTTGTTTTCGGATGCCAACAATATATCATCCATATAATGATAGCAATAACAATTGCTAAATTGCTCTCGGACTTTAGATAAAGCCTGTGCCACACACCATTGACAGAGAGTCAGAGAATTTCTCATTCATTGAGGCAAAACGGTCCACTGATATCTTTGGGCCGGTTCCTTATGATTTACAGAAGGCACAGTAAAGGGAAATTTTTCCTTATCCTGATCAGTCAATGGAATTGTAAAAAAGCAATCTTTCAAATCAAGAATAATTATTTCCCATCCTTGTGGAATCATTGTAGGTGTTGGGAGAACTGATTGTAAAGTACCCATTGCGGCCATCACAGCGTTTATCTGCCGCAAGTCGTGCAAAAGTCTCCATTTACCAGATTTTTTTTTTTATTACAAACACAGGTGTATTCCATGGGCTAAATGAGCTTTCAATATGTCCAGCTAGTAATTGCTCTTCCACTAAGCCTTGCAGAGCAAGAAGCTTTTCAGTAGGCAGGGGCCGCTGATCAATCCAGACAGGCTCATTTGTCAGCCATGTCAAGGACATAACCGGACGTTTAAAGCCCTGCATCCCAGTGGCCCCCACTAAAAATCCATGGTAATTTTAACACCGCATTGGGTTAAGCAATCATGTCCCCATAAATTAGGTTGAGTATTAGTAACATATGGTCTAATGTTAGCTTGTTGGCCTTCCGGATGTGTTACAGTGATCGCGATCGCAGATAAAGCACCAGCAGTTGGCCCACCTAACCCAACAACTCCAAAGGTTGATTGGGTGAGGGGCCATGTTGGAGGCCAAACAAACTGTGAAATTATAATTACATCTGCTCCTGTGTCAAGTAAACCTGATATTGTTGTAGTTTCTGGGTGACATCCCTTAGCAGTAACCAAACATTGTATTACTGGATGCTCATCTGCCACCTTCTGAGTCCAGAGAACCTGAGGTGGTCCTGTAGATCCAAAACCTCCAGTGCCACGACTCCGGTCCACTACAGTTGGAACACAACTCATAAAAGGAATAAGTTGAGCAATACAAGTACCTTTTTGAATCACAACAGGAGGTTCACTAACAGACACCATAGTCTGAATTTGTCCCACATAATCAGAATCAATAAGACCCAAATGGACATTAATACCTTGAATAGTGCTACTAGATCTTCCCATCAAAAAGGCACTCAAACCTTGGCCTATAGGACCATAAGCATCAAGAGGCACCTTACATATACCTCTTGTCAAAATAGTTACTGTGTCAGCTACCGGTATATCAATCCCTGCTGAGCCTCTTGTGGCCCCTGTGTATCGGTCACAAATGGAGGGCCTTGCAGTGCTGGCAGGGCTCGCAATTGTCATCAGGGTATTTCTATCTCCACGCGCCCCTTCGCGTTCCTCCTCAAGTTTCCCTGCGCGTGTCGACCACTGTTGTGGTGTGAAGTTATATCCTGTCCCTCAGCTGTGACTACTTCCTCCTTCCCTTCCCCCTGCCCTCTTCCTAATTGCTCTCTGTCAAGTTCCACATTCCAGCAAGGGCATCATTTGATTGGCAGAAGTTCAAAAGATGCTTCTCAGACCTGGGGTCATTGGCCTGTCCAGGTGTCATTGTCCCCTGAGACCCTCTCCCTCCCACCTGGTTGGTGGCTCACCTATCCTCTCCCTCCCCCCTCCCTCTGGGTTTAAAAGGCGCTGGAACCATGCGGTCAGGATTCTGTTGGAGCTGTTGCAAAGATTCAGAACTCTTGTGACCCTGGAATAAACTCTGGATTTAACCCTCCGGCAGAATCCGCTCTTTTCTCTTCACCATCGCCTGAACTTTTTCCACTAGAGGTAAACTGAGTTTCTACTTAGCTTGGACCCATTCTGAGTGCCTAACTGCCAGCCAGCCAAGGGTGTCTCTGAGGTGAAAACCACAGCTGCTACCTTTGAGCACTAAGGCCGGACAAGCCCAAGCACGCTTCACTCAGCATTAACAGACCACCTGGAAAAGATCTTAACTTACAGAATTTAGCAATATGGCCAAAGTTACCACAACAATAACAAGGCACTTTACTGGTCCAAGTTACTCTAGAGTGTACACATCGTCCAGCAGTTTGAGGGCATTGGGTTGTAAGAAAAAAAAGAGCATAGGAGACCTGCTCCTTTTGAATGCCTTTATTAAGTGATCAGCTCTGGGGGGGGGGGGGGGGCGAGGGGTCGCGCACACCACCACTGCTCCCTTTGGCGACGCAGAGGAGGAGAGAGAGACAGTTTTGCTTCGCAGCAGAACTGGGGCTTCCGTCCTCATGGGCATGCCTAGGAAGACAAGTCTGGCTCGCTGTCTAGGGTCCTCATTCTGGTCCAGTTCCACCAAAGTCACGGTGACACCCAAAAACTTGCTGGCAGAGTAGGAGAACCCTCTGCCGACATGGCTCATAGCTTGGCTTGTTGAATTCCTCCTTGGTTTTACGACCCTTTGGTTTGAGTTCTTAGAATGTCTCTTCATTTGCATATTTCCCAGGAATGTTATCGGGCGCCATCTTAGGGAGCAGGGGAAGCACTGCCCGACTAGGGGCAACAAAGACATCAGTAAGGTAGGGGATTAAAACTTTAACATGCAACAACTATTAACATTCTTAACTGTTCAACGCTTCTAATTGTATCAACTTACGAACGTATTCCCAACAGTTACAGTTTCAATTTAACATTTAACACCTCTGATTAAATCAACCTCCGAACTTGTTCATAACAGGGTCTTCACATGCCCTGATCCTTCACAAGCAGAACATCTGGGCGAGGGCTTCATGACTCTTGCCAAAGCAGCCACTTTATGTTCAACCGAACCAACCTTTGAGCAAGCAACTACAAGATCAGGGATCTCCTAGCAAAGAATCAATAATTTGCTTACAATCGTCATTCGCATTTTCTCGTGCTAGCTGTCTGCATAACATTTGCGTCAATTTGTCATCTTCTACTTGCTTCTCAAGGGCTGCAGCAACCCTCTCCACAAACTGCAGAAAAGGTTCCTTCACCCCTTGCTGGATGGTAACATACCTTGGTTTGGGAGCTGCCATCTCCATTGTCTTAAGCAAGGCACTCATACCCAGCTGCTGGGCCTGTGCCAGAACCAGGGGGTCCCATCTGGCCTGTAAATCCGGGTTAGAGAATGGTCCATTGCCTAGCAAGGCATCAGCTCCCACAGCGTGACGTGGATCCTGCTGAGGTAACTGCATATTGTCCAAAGCTGCTCTTTCAACCATTTGTCTCCATGTAGCTTCAAACACACCATACTGCACTGGTTGAAACAGAATTGTAGCAAGGTGAACAGCATCATAAGGTGCAAGTGCATCAACAGTTAAGACACGAATCGCTTGCATCACCTGCGAAGAGTTAACACCATACTGATCTACTTTAGACTGCAGGTCCTGTACAACCCTCCATGCAAAAACCTGATGGTTATCTTCTTGTCCTGAATTAGGAGCAGCTTTGAAAACTGGAAAAGCCACAGGCCCACCAGAAGCAGCAGGAGCAGCCATCCACATCTTTTTAGGTGGACCTATTTTCTCTAACAAATTCCAGTCTCCTATTTCAGCTGCTTTAATTCTCACGTGCTCCCAAAATTGCAAAGGGTGTCAAGGAGTCACAGCCACCTGGCAGGGAGGCAGAGTCCAAGAAATAGCAGACCTAGATCTGCTGTGAGGTCTAACAGAAACAGATTCCTGTGTCTTTTTTGATGTACTTATAACTGGCAGTTCATTGTCAGAGCTATCACTAGACAGGGAAGGACACAATGTTAAAGATTGCATTTGTTCGACCAGTTCGGGAGGGAGGGGAGGGGCAGACGGCTCAATGGGGGCTGGAGTGGAGGCAGACAGCTATAAGGGGGGTAGAGAGGGGGTGGATGGGTCAAAGGAACACGAAGAGGAAGGAGACGGCTCGAAGGAGGGCAGTGGGGGGCAGATGGCTCAAGAGAAAGCGGGGGGTGGGGGGGGGGGGAGCTGCCGAACCACGGGAGAGTGGGGGAGGAGGAACCGGAAGAGAGACGGGTAAGGGAGGGGCAACTGATCTGCGGGCGGGTGGGTGGGGAGCAGCCGACCGAGGAGAGGAGGGGGAGGGGGGAGCAAATGGCCCAGGGCGAGACAGAAGGGCCGATGACCCAGCTTGTTTTTCACTTCGCTTCTTCTGTAACTTCACTTCTGCTAATTGCTGCGCCGGCATAAGATACTTTGGTTTAGCATTCAGTTGAGCTAACTGCTGAGCAGGCAAAGTATACACAGGTTTAACATGGTCTTTTGGAGATAAATACCGAGGAACAGTTTAAGCCTGCCACTTGATTCTCACGATCGCAAACCCTGGGGGGACCTTCACAGAAATTGCTGCAGCCTCCTCAGGGGTAGATACATGGACAGGCTCAGCCTCATCTTCCTCCTGTTCCTCTACTCCAGTTTCTTGCTCTAATTCCTGCTCCTCCAATTCATCCCCTCTGTCTTGTTCTATTTGCCATTCTTTTAGTGCCTCATACAACAGTCTCCAGGTAGTAGCCAAATCAACAGCAGTCTTATCCCCTTTAGATATCACTTCCCATAGTCTCTTTCCAACCCTTTTCCATGCATGGACACTGAAGGCAGTGTCAGCATTGGCTTCAAAGTCCTGTGATTTGCACCTCCTGGAGTCCTGGAGTCCTTCCCTTCCTCCCTCCCTTCCTCAACTCTGATGTTAATTTGCAAACTGTCAAGTAGTTGCAGTAAATAACTCTTCCTTATATATAATTCAGAAGCTTAGAAATGGATGAATAACAAAATTGTGTGACAACAGAGCATTTAAAGGTGATTTTAACCTGAGAATTCAAGTTAGCTATTGAAAATTCAAAAATACAACATTTAAATGATGCAACAGATGGTTTTAATGGATTTTCTTTGTATTTCTGTGATAGAAATGAGGATCTCAATTTTTTCACCTTCTAAAAATACTTCTTGAAAGTTACTACTTTGAATAACAAAAATATTTCTAAAACAAGGAAATTGATGCAGATGAAAATATCATCTTCTAAATAGTCATCATCTAGTCCAAAGTATTCCCCTTACATAGTAAGCTTTATGGAGATTTCTATTCTCACACAAACACAGAAGAATATTTCAACTGACTAGAAAATCTTTAAAAGCAAATTAACCCTTGAAAAAAAGATTAATAAAGAGCAGGAAATTAGAAGCATCTACATTTGCTATATGTGAGTTACCAAATATTAGCTCTGGTTTGTGGGTGAGTACACTTCCCATTCACACACACAGATACCTCTCTTCCCCCTGCACCCAGATGTGTGATATTGGGTCTCAAAGAAGGGACCATCTTTTTCCTCTTCAATTGGTATTGTTTCTCAAAGTCAGGGCATATTCTTCCTGGATCTATCATCTGGATTTATTACCTACAAGGTAATGTGCCTGTGTGTATTTGCACTGGGGAGGAAAGGACAGGGAGCGCGGCGATTTAAAAACAACTTGCAGCTAACCTAAGAAAGAGGAGTGCTTTTTGAAAGTGCAGCAAGTGTGAAGTTCAAGGGCATAATTGGGAGATGTTTGCTGCGCTGGTAATTTCTCCTTGCAAGATGTAGTAGAAAAGCTTTTCGCTAAGATGCAGGTATCCGGGAGAACTGAAAGAACAATCACTAGCTTAAAACCTGATTGCAACAGTCGTGTAGAGGTTTGAGCAATCTAGCTGGATTCATAGCGTCATTGCTTATGCCAGGTGGGGCTGCTCCTCAGACTTTGGCTAGGCTGAATAATTAGGGATAAGATGGCTGCAATGCTCAGTGCGCGAAGAAGCCGCTTCTTCACCTCAGGGAGACAGAGAGCGCGGCAGCTGCTGAGACGTGAAGAACGAAGCCTCTCAAGACTGAGATTCTCTGCGCAGCTATCAAACTGAGGGAAGACAATCCCTGGTCACTTGCCTGCCTCCTAAATTCACATTAGCATTCGTATGGAAGGAGTTCTTATACAACATTCCTGTGTTACCTGCTAGTCTTCCTGCAGCCCTCCGTGCAAGTTCTAGTAAAAGGTCGGGGGATGTTTGCTGTGCTGGCACAGTTTCCCCTTGCGAGAAATAGTGTAAAAGCTTTTCACGAAGATGCAGGCTCCGAGAGATGCAGAAGACGGAGATACGAAGCTCTTCGAAGGTAAGTGCTGGTCCCGGGCTTCTTTCGGCAGAAGCAGTGCTAAGGAGCACACCGCGACAGGCACAATGCTCAGTGCCCGAAGAAGCCACTTCTTCTCCTCCAAGAGGTGAAGAGCAAGACAGCTGCTGAGACATTAAGAACGAAGCCGCACAACACTGGGATTCTTTGGGCAGCTTTCGAAGTGATAGAGGACAGTTCCTTACCACTCTCCTTGTCAAGCTTTGCCTACGTTTAATAAGTTGGGAACACACCACGACTGGCAAAATGCTCTGTGAGCAAAGAAGCTGCTTCTTTGCCTCCTGTAGTACTGAATGAACAATCTCCAGTTTAAGACTTGATTTCCGCAATTGTGGGGAGGTTTGGGCTATCCCATGGGATTAATAGTGGCATTCCTTACTCTAGGTGTTGCTTCTTGTCAAGCTTTGCCTACCTTTAATAAGTTGGGGTGCCCGATGGTCAAACAACTAAAGGTAACATCAGCTATTTTACATCAGATGCTCATTGACGTAGAGAGTATTAGAAATGGAGCACTGCAAAATAGATCTACTATAGATTTTTTTTGTTAGCATATGGTCACGAGTGTGAGGAATTTGAAAGAATGTGTTTCTCAACCTCTCTGAGCCGAACTCAAACAATGACAAGAAAACATGAAGAAATTGACAGGGAATGAGTGGGGTTTGCATGAATGTCTTGTGGGATGGGAAAGAAATGGATGGTTGAAAAATTTCGTAAAGGGAGCTTTGTTTATACTAATAGTCGTAATAATATTGCTTTGTGGTATTCCATGCATCCTGAAATTGGTGAGCCTCTTGGTAGAAAATACCGTGGAAAGGGTCTGGCTGGTGCAAGAAGGGGGAATTGTAGCAATGTATCTTAACCACTTAGACTACAGGGTGCACCAGCCATCCAGCTTGGAACTGTTGCTGTCAGAATTTTCTCAGGGCCCTCTGGAATTGACCAAAGTTACTAAGACATAAGCCGTGCTAAAATAAGAAAGGAGAAGCTGAGAAACCAAATTCCATGACAACAAGAACTCGATAATTGGGGACGGCAAAGCTCCTGAACTGTAAGCAAACACGTCTTCTGAGGGGTGCACACAGAATGCGTGGAGAAGACAAAGGCATAAGTAAGAAATGCATGAGTAGCATGTGCAGAGAGGTAGAATGTGTAAGTGCATGATGTAAACAATAAAGAGCTTCTGCTTAATCCTCTTGGTCCATTGTCCAGGAGGTCTGAATTTCCCAGAAGTGGTACTTACTAAAGGCGCTCTGATTTTACTTATAGAGTTTCTGTCTAGACGATGATTCGTGGGAATAGTTCTTTAAAATCCTTTCCTTGCTGACATCAGTAAGTTTAATCTTTTCCTGATTGTGGCTATATATTTTTTATGAATATAAAATAATGAGTTTTAGGGATATGTTTCAAAGAAAATAGATTGGTAGCCCTGCTTCCATTTTCATTGTCTAAGAAGACCTCTGATTATTTTTGGACCTTTCATGGACCTCTGTCCAGATAAGCATTTGTCTTTGACTGACGCCATAAATTTTAGGTTACTATGCTTGACCAATAGTTAGAAAGGGGAAAGTCACAAAGCTTAGGCGTTTCCCTTGTCAGCAACTTCTCAGTAGAAGGTAGATTTCTGTCCTCAAGCTTATTACTTCAGCTAGCAGACTATGTTCACTCCAAAAGAGGATAAGAAGGTTGCTTCCCCAAATGGTCAAATTGTTCTTCCAGCTATTTGTGAATGTTCTCTATAACTGGAGTTTGTTACAGAAAGTTCCATTAAATTGCATGCATCCTCCCTTGGGGGAAAGAGAGTATTTAGCCAACAGCAGGTAGGCTCTTATCAACCTGATATTGTCTTAACGGACCAGAAACTTAAAACACAGTAATTCCTGCTAGTTCCAATTCTGTTTTTGAGCTCAACAAACTGAATGGGAAAAAAAAAATCCCTGCCACAGTAGGGATGGATGCTAAATAGAAGGTTTTCCTTTTTAGAGAGAAGATAATGAAAAAGTTTCACAAGAATCAGAGCAGGCTGTAAAACAAGAAGAGCGTCATGAAAAGAGGCCAAAACTATCCTCTTAATTTGTAGCAGCAACTTAGCACTGTCAAACCAGCCCGAGTTGCAAGTGGTGTCAGCTTGGGTCTGAAAGGCATCTTGCACAATGCGGTATTCTAAGATCCAGCCGCCCACTCCCAACCCCAGGCCCCGAACACCTATGCCAGCTATTATCCCTGGGAAACAAACCTCACCCGCCCGGGTACCTGATGGCAAATTGCAGAAGTCACTAAGCATTGTCAAACAAGCCCGAGTTTGCATTTGCGCCAGCTTGGGTCTGGGAGGCATCCTGTGCAATGCGGAATTTTAGGAGCCAGCCAGCCACTCCAGGCCACAGGCCCCGAACACTAATGCAGGCCCTTTTCCCTAGGAAACAAGACTGTGGGAACAAGTGGGAGTGACAGTCGGCAGCCATCACATCCAGGCTTTTTTGGGGAAGGAGGATGTGGAACCAGGCAGGCGGACCCTCTGGAGCAGGGCCAACCACGTTGTGCTTGTGCGGGCCTGCCGGACATGCACGCTGCCCACCCTACACGTGCTCGCAGGCCTGGACCCTGTCAAGGTCCCACACAAATGATCATGGGCTGTCGGTCGACTCAGTGGTCAGCGCCCCAGGGCTGAAGCCTGGGGACAACAGGACTACGCCAGGGCTCTGTAAACTAAGGCCGGCCACAGACAACAGGTCTACCCCGGGACTCCATAGGCTAAGGCTGGCTGGGGACACCAGGTCTACCCCGACCCTGCATAAGCCAAGGCTGGCCAGGGACAACAGGTCTACCCCAGGCCTGCATAAGCTAAGGCTGGCCGGGGACAGCAGGTCTGCCCCCGGCCTGCATAAGCTAAGGCCAGCCAGGGACAACAGGTCTACCCCAAGTCCTAGGCAACCACAGGCTAAGGCCAGCCGCGGACAACAGGTCTACCCCAGGGCTGGGCGCCTGGCTGAGGAGCGGAGGGGGAAGGCCTGCTCCATCCCTTGCCTGGCCAAGGAGACCCGGTCTACCCGGAACCTAGCAGCATGGACAGGAGGGCCCAGGCCGGGGTAGCCTGGGCAGCCGCACGCCTTCCTCTTGGCACCACGCCTGCACTTGCCACAAGGGACCGGCCCCTAGCACACCAGCTCTACCCCCGCAACCAGAGACAACAGCAAATGGGCACACCCCTTTCACCTGGTGCCCACCGGGGAGCTGGGGTAGACCTGTTGCCCGCCAGGGAGCTGGGGTAAACCTGTTGCCCGCTGGGGAGCCGGGGTAGACCAGCTGTCTGCCCGGAGCCACCAGCCGCACAGGCGCCTTGCCGACCCACCAGCGACCCCGGAGCAGGGTCAACATGATGAGCCGGGACCGGGCTGGAGCCTGGCTAGACTGGTTGTCCCTCAGTCAGCGGCTGCTGCCCCAGCACCTCCCTGTGCCCAGCAACCCTGGAGCTGGGGTAAGCTCACAACCTCATAATGGCCTGGAGCCAGACAGCTCTATCAGCCCCGTCCCACTCAATGAAGCCTCCACTGTCAAGAGCAATGCATCTTTTGGAATTTTTTTTGGTTGTTTTGGGGTTTTTGTTTTGGTTTGGTTTTGGGGGGGGGGCTTTTTTGTTTGGTTTGGTTTGGTTTGGTTTGGTTTGGTTTGTTTTTTGGGTTGTGGGGTTTGTGGTTTTTTTGGGGGGTGGGGCTTTTTTTGGTGTTTTTTTTTCCCCTCCCCCTGGTTTCATTGCCTTTGTTTGATGCCAAGTTTAGAGGGTTTTTTTTTGGGGGGGGGGGCTTGTGGCTTGGATTTGGGTTTTCTTGGGTTTTTGCCACCCCTTTTTCTTTTCTCTTTTCCTGAAAGAATGGCTATTCTATTTGCTTGGATGGAGAAACTTATCTGAGGGGAAAAAAAAAAATTTGGCAAATGTTATTTATTTTCTTTTTGTACCGAACACACTGCCAGCCGAGACAACGGGCAGCCTGTGCCCTGTGCTCTGCCTGCTGCTGCTGACACGCTGAACTGTTAAAACAGCGCCCCCCCCCCCCCCTTCCACCCACCTCCCTCCCCGCCCCAGGGATCCTACACAGCCCGACCCCCCCACCCCCGATGCGACTTGCCCAGCCCTGCCCACCCGC